>NC_142158.1:27375833-28761250 GCF_024610735.1 Ursus americanus
TCTCTGCCCCAGGTCCTCTCACCTCCCTTTCTCCCAGTATCAGCCTCCCCAGCCCAGTGCAGTGCGCAGCTCACCTGGTCACTTTCCTCTTCTTCCTGGGGTCTCTCGGTCTCCATCCCCTGGGGGGAAGAAACTGATGGGGGAGGGGTAGCTGGGATTTGGGAGGAGGAGGGCTGGAACCCTAGGTTCCTGAGGGGAGTGGGGGCTGGAAGGGGTGGGGGTGAGCCAGGGGCTGGATGCCTGGGTACTGAGCAGGAAGCTGGGTTCCTGGTCAGCCCCCCCACGGGCCCCGCCCATCCCTGTCAACTTCCTCCAGTTCTCTTTTCCCACCCAAACTGCTTGCTCGACCTCTCTTGCCCCAGGGGAGCACAGAGACTGGGAAAAGCTCCTCCAGCTGCAGTAGTGGAGGGGGTTCATGATGGGGAAGGACTCTTGGACTTCTCATCTTATGTCTCAGTAGACCCTCAACCCCCGGCTCTGTTCTCTCCACTCCCCTCCTCCCCTTCAGCTCTTTTTGTCAACACAGGAACTAGCTACACAGGAAGTGGTTTTACTCCTCAGAACCCCCCTCCCGCTCCCAGGTCCCTTTCCTAAGAGGACCCTGATGTAGGCTTTGACCTTCCCCTTTGTCCCAGCTTCCAAAAGACTTATGGGGACTGGGAGGAGCATGGTTCCAGTGGGAAGCAGAGGACTCAGAACCAGGGATGTTGGGCCCTCAAACATACACATTTACCCCTAGTAGTGGCTCCAACACAAAGTATTCAATAAATATGCATCGAATAGTTATCCCTGCCCTCCAGGTGCTTACAGTCTATTCAGGATACAAGGCATATACCAAATGTGAGGGGAGGGTCAGAGGAAACTTTCCTCTGGTCATGAATGAAGGATATAGAAATGGAAAAGGGCTTGGTCTCAGTGCTGGTGAGGCTGCCTGGCACCAGGGTGGGAGCAGGACAGAGATATTCTAGGACCTCTAAATGGTAATGTGCCATATTATGTTTACAGCCGAGTGGTTTGGAGCATGAAATGTGATGAAGAGATCTAGTTCTACCACTTAATGCTTTGCAATCTTGGGCAAATAAAATCTCTGTGCTTCAGTTTCTCAAAGAGTGCTCTACAAGCACCTGCCTTGTAGAGTTGATGTGAGGGTTAAATGTGATAAAAGTATTTGGCTATAGTGAATGCTCAATAAATGGAAGTTACTATTAGCTTTCAAAATGCCTCATGCCTCCATGTCTCAGGCCCATTACCATTAAAGAGGTGTAAACATGCTTCTGAAAGGTGGATAAATGGTTGAGATGCTCTCTCCATCTTCCTCAGCTTGAGGTTTTAGGAATAACTAAATGTCCTTGGAAGAGGACAAAGGATATGCATGGTCTAGTGTGTGGGTGTGTGGTTTCTCCCTGGGCTATGAGAGATTCCTGCTTTCAGATGATACTCTAAATTAGCCCAGTACCCCCAAATCTACTTACTCTTTCTGTTAAATTGTAGTTAAAGCCTCCATCCAAAGGGATGACTTCGATTTTAGGTCACAAAATTCTGAAAACACTATGCAGTCATTTCCATATTTTTTCCCATTCCACTCAACTCTTCCAAAAAAAAAGTTAACACTTCAAATAAGCTTTATTATGGGGTGACAGATTTGAAGTTCTTAAAAAGAGATGGTGGTGATGAGAAGAATGGCGCCTCATCCCTGCAATAGATAGTTCGTTGAGGAGGGAAGTGGGGAGAGTGCAAGGGATCATCAGCTGGAGTGGCCCTTGGCCCCCCCCTTCAGCACCTACAGTGCCTGGCACATAGTGGGCACTCCATAAATATTTGTTAGCCATTTGTGGGTGGTGGATGTGATGGGTGATAGAGGTTTCCTTTGGATACCATATACAGGAAAGAACGTCTCACATCCTGTATGTCTGCAGTTATTGGTTCTAGTTGAGAGGTACTTCCCCAGTTCCACTCCACCCTTCGGTAGCCCCTCACCCTTATTTCCTGGGAGAAGGGCTGGGCCCTCGTCATTCCAGCACCCTAAACCCTTTTTCCAGGGCTGGAGCTTCTCCACGTGGAAGACGGAGTGGGCATACACTCATTTGGGGAGGGATAGCATACTCATTACCCTTCACTTTTGGGGCTCCAGGATCTTAAAATCTGGTCTTTTCAGACTGTCCTATAATGGGTGTCCACTTTTAGAATCCCTCCCTGTCATGTAGCGTCCTATTTTTGACCCTCGCCTCCCGCGTTTAAAGGTACTGCTTGGTGGGTTGGGGGACCCCAGGCAACTTGAGGGGATCCCCGCTCGGGGGACGGCGTAAGGCAGGGAGGCGGAATCGGAGTGTTGGAGGTGGGGCCGCAGGCTCCCAGGGTCACCCAATCGCAGGGCCAGTCATCAGCCGAGGCCACACCCCCGCTCCCGGAAGCGACCCTGGATCTTCCTTGCACTATCGCCGGGTTGGGCCGAGGCCCGCGCATGCCTGCAGAAAACCTACGGGCTCCGGGGGTCGGGCCTCCTCCTGCTCCTCCTTTCGAAAGACTCTGGCAGTGCGAGTAGGCTCCGCCCCCACGCGCGGCCCATTCTACGCACAAAGTCTGGGCTTGCAGACATGCTCCGCCCCCACGCGGGCCAGCCCCAGCCGACAGCGTCCGGCAACGCGACAGAACCCCGCCCCCACGCGGGGGCAAGCTTCCCGACGCGGTCCGTGAGCGGGGCAAGGCGCCCGCCCCTCGGCCCGGCGTGGTTTTGTGATGAGCCTCCAGCGACCCCGCCCCCTCCAGCAGCGTTAGCAGATCCCAGTGGTTGCGCTGGCGGGCTATGTCCCCGGGCGCTAGCCCGGCCTGGTCCCGCAGTCCTCGGGCCGCTCCCAGCCCCAGCAGCAGTTGGGCCACCTCCACCGCCCCTTCTCGGGCCGCGAGGAACAGCGGCGTCTGCTCCTGTGCAGGAAGAAACAGCCAGGGGGCGAGGTCAGGGAGGGCCACGCCCACAGGGTGGCCCTTCCGGGCTCCACCCACTTGGCCACTGGCCCTTCCCCCTTCAGGTTGTGTGAGATTCCCGCGCTTTCCGCTTGTCCCACGCCCTGTTTTGCTTTGTTTTGTTCCGTTTTGTTTTTGTAGGGAGCCCGCTCCCGGTCTAACCCTGCTGTCCTGGGCGTCTTTATCGGCTCCGGCCTGGAGAAGGGAGCGGGCGGCCCGGACGTTGTTCACGGCGGCGGCCCAGTGCAGCGCGGTTTTTCCTAGGGGAGGACGTGGATGGTTGTTACTCCGAGGCGGGGGAACAGACGCCTGGGTTCCTGTTTCCCACGGATTCTGGTTTTGGGAGAAGGACTTATTTGGGCCCGCGGGGTTACCGCAAAGGCGGAAGCGTTGCCCGGGTGACCGCCGGCCGGCAGGAAGCCTTGTTTCTCGTAACGTCACCGGCGCGCGGGAGGGACAATGGGGCATTGTTCTGGGCTCGGTGGGACCGGGAGACCTCCCCCCACTAGACCTCTCCCCCTTCCCACAGACGCTCCTTCCTCAGCCTAGTTTCCAGTGGGCCAGGGCAGTGTGTGTATGTTGTTGAGGATGAAAGGGCAGAGTTCCATACTGATAACCGCACCGCAGATTTCCCACCCTGACAGCTAGGTGGAAGGGAATCCCCCAGTCTCCAGGTGGTCCCTCCGCTGCTTCCTTTTTTTGCATCTTATCTCACACCGCATCTGTGCCACTTCTCTATACCACACCACCAACCTCTCCAGATCCGTACCCCATTTATCTCTGGCCCCCACATCTGCCTGGGCTGCAATCAGTTCTTCAACCAGGTCCTCCACCGCCAGCCTGGCGGCCAGCATCAGGGCTGTGGTCCCGTCCTCCGTCCGTGCATCCACTGCAGTCTGTCTGCTGCGGAGTAGGAGCTGGGGGTCCAGAGAGGGCCAGTGACCCCTGGTATGTCCTGGACTGCTAGCTCAGGCCCTTCACACTCTTAACCAGCTCCAAATCCGTTGGCGGGATTTGGAGCTCATTCCAGATAACCATCTGTTGTTTCTTTTTCAGATCCCTAATCTCACACCACCTTCCTCTCTGCCAAACCCTAGGGGATGTTTTTGCCTAGCTTTACTTATGAGTGCCCAGTTCCCTTTAGCGACCCCAGTGTGCACTGACCTGGCAAACCTCCCGAGCATCAGCAGCCACAGCGGTGTGAAGAGGGGTGCGCCCTGCTCGATCTGGCTGGTTGGGGTTGGCTCCAGCCTCAAGGAGGCGGCGGGCAGCGGTTGGTCGGGAGAATCGGGCAGCCAGGTGCAGGGGCGTCTCCCCAGTGCCCATAGTGTGAGCCTGGGGACAGGCCCCTCCACCCAACAGGGGTTCCCAGGGCTCAGGGCTTCCCAACCATGCCCCCTGGAAGGTCCTGGACTCCACTCCCCCACAGCAAACTGCTGACATCAGGGGTGTCACCCCATCTGTGGGTGGGAGACATGAGGAATGGGAGACAAGTCAATCCAAAGGACATAACTGGGGGAAGAGGAGAAAGAACATTGAGACTCAGGGAGAATCATAGCCTGAGGTGTCAGGAAGTCCAGTTCTGGCTCTTGATTTTGTGTGGCTTTTTTACTTTTCTCTGCGCTTCAGTTTTCTCATCTGTAAGAGGAGCCAGTGCGCCTTGATTCTCTGACATTCCAAGGCAGTGGTTCTCAAACTTGAGTCTGAACCAGACTTACCTGGAGGGTAACACACATTCCCCAATATCTCAAATTTCTGAGTCCAGTAGCTCTGGAGTGGAGCCTGAGAATTTGTATTTCTAACAATTTCCCTGGTGACACTGATTCTTCTGTCCTGGGACCACACTTCGAGAATCACTATTCTGAGGCACTAACTCTAACGTTAGTTTCCTCAGTTCTAATATCAAAAGGCTTTCTGATTCTAAAAGAGTCAAAGGGAGTTCTCCTTCTCTTGGTCTGGGTTGGCTCACATACCAGGTCCACGAGTGTCCACGTCAGGGACATCCATCTCCGATTCCTGGGGAGGAGTCAACATGGCTGCCTGCGGGAGCTCCTGACAGTCACCGCTCAGAGGCCAGAGCTGGCACTTGGAGGGTGAGGCTGTTTCTTCAGCCTTGGGGATCAGAAAAAGGATCAGTGAAGGAAGGTTGACTTGTCCCATCAACTCTGCCATTACCTCAGGACCATTCCTGCCCCAGTGCTTTCACCTGGCCCACCTCCTCTCCTTCCTCGGGTCCTGAGCACATCACAACTCCATCCTCATCAGCTTCTGCCTCTGGCTTCAGTGCCCTGGAAGGGGTGTTTGGGTACAGGACCTTCAGGGTCTCCAGGATTTCCAGCAGCCTCCTTCCCCCTCTCCCCTTTCTCTGTCATCAACTTCTGATCATAGGTATCTCCACAGGAAAGAGTCCCCTCCATGAGCCCCCTTCCTCCTCACTCTTACTTGAGGCCAATGCTGTCTTCACCCAGGGGAGGCCGGCGTCTGCGGGGAGCTGGCTGAGTTCGAGGCCTTCGAATGAACCCAGGGGGCAGCCAGAGGGCCCCATGCTCTCGGCGCCGCCTCCGGATGAGCTGAAGGACGAGAAGAGCCCCAAGGGCCAGGAGAAGCACCCCGGCCACTGGTGAACACAGCACAGGCCAGGGAAGCTGGTTGGTGGGTGGTGCTGGTGGGAGAGACACAGTCACAAGACCATTTCTGGTGAGCTTGGGTACTACTGTGAGAACTTTGGGCAAGTGCAGTAACTTCTTTCATCAGTTTCCTCATCTGTAAAATGGGAATAATAATAGTACCTGCCTCATGACATTGTCGGGAGGATTAAATGAGTCGATATTGTAAAGCCCTTAAGAGCAAGGCCTGGCCCTAAGTAAGTGCTATATGGTTTATGATTCTTTTGTGTAAGTAGCTGTTTGACAGAGGGATGATTGGATTTAGTAGAGAGAATAGACCAGATGATAACAGTTAGGATAAAGTACTTAGGGAAATGAGGAAGGAGATTGAAGAGCAAATGGGCCACGAGGAGATCCAGTTAGAGAATGAGAGGTTCAAGACGGTCAGTCTCCACACAGAACATTTGGGGTCCCTGCCATCCTGTATCATTTGGCCTCCATTGCTGGTTGCTGGCATGAAAGTGGGTCTGGGAGCAAAGTCTGGGGAGATGGGGGGGGTCACCTACCAGTGCCAGCACGAGGATGGGCAGCCAGCAGGGGTCCTGGCAGCAGGTGCTCCAGGGCCCCCACTGCCGCCATCGCCGCAAGGAAGCGGAGCAGGAGCCCAGGATCCCAGGGACAGCGGGATGCAGGGTGGTCAGGGCCACAGCGGGACAAATCCACACCCATCACCACCACAAACCTGTGGGGGAGGTGCCTCAGAGACCCCTGTGTTGGTCCCTGGCTCCCTTCCCTCCACCCATTAAAAAACTGGTATCTGCTGCATCCCCCTGCCCAGCCTTCTTACCCAGTGCTGAGAGAGTCCGTCTCCTTGCCCACAGGCTGTGTGTGAGGGGTTGCTCTCTCTTGATGTGAGGGGTCCGGGGTTCCTCCCAGCTCCTCTTCGGCCTGGGCCCCAGGATAGGGGTACACCATGTCCTTGCCATCACTATCCTTCCTTACCCAGAGTCCCACTCTCAGGGTCAGGGATAGCACCCGGGCCAGGGCAAGCAGCTGCTGGTCCAGGGCTGGGGGGCTCAGCACCACCAGCAGGGCCAGGGAGGGCCCCCATTCTGAATCCCCATCTTTAGGCCTGCAGTCACCCCCATCCCAGCCACATTCTGCAGTGTTGCAGCCTTTCTCGCAGTGCCCGTTGTGGAAGTGATCGTGGCAGTACTGGTCATAGGCTGGACTGTGGGGTGAGGAGAGGGAGACTCAGGATCCCCAAAGAAACCTTACCCCCTTCTTCATTCCAGAGAGATGCCTGATATTCCACTGCCTCTAGGGCACTGGTTGCTAAGTGGGGACAGCTCCGGAGTAATGGGCTTAGTCAGGCCCTGGATGGCAGGTAGTCCAGACACTCTCATGTCTGTGACACCCTTGTCTCCTAAGACTGGCCCCCCTCCCCACCCTCCCAAGCTCTCCTGTCTCCCTGAAGGAGAGTCCAAGACCCTTTTCCCTCAGGGGTGCTGGTTGCTAGGGGAGATACTCCATGGCAATGGGGCATAGAGAAAGAGGCTTGAGGCCAGAGCTCCCACAACTCTTAGAGAGGAGCCCAGACAGAGGCAGTGCCCTCCTTCCTGGTCCCCATGTTAAATATTGATACTGCCCTATTCCCCCGGGCTGGAGACTAGTGTCTTCTACCCCTACTTCGCAACGGTTAAAGGGGTGGAAACTCCCCAGAGCTTGAGGCTGGGGTCACACTGCAACCCAGAGGCACCTATGTCCTTCCTTCTGCCTTACCCTGCCCTCCCCACCCCCAGCCCCAAGTCAGGGTTTCAGGCTCACGTGCAGGCCGGAGGAGTCTCACAGTCGTAGCCATCAAACAGACACTCTGCAGAGTCGCACTGTGGGTGGCACTGCCCATCCCGGAAGAGAAGCCAGCACCGGGAGTGGGAGGGGCAGCCCTTCCAGGGGTCCGGGACCCCCAGGGAGCAGTCTCCCCCATCCCAATTTCCTCCAGGGCCACTGCAGCCAGCGTCACAGGCCCCATCTCCACCTCTGCCCTCACATCCCTTTGCTCCAGGCTTTTGACACCGGGGCCCTGGAGAGCTGGGAGGGCAGGAGCATCGGAAGCCTGGGGCCCCCAGCCCAAGGATCTCTGAACAACTGCCATTGTGTAGGCATGGAGAAGGAGGGCCACAGCCGCGGGGAGCCGGTGGGGTCAGGCAGTCAGGGCCCCCGTAGCCATTGAGGCAGGCACAGCGGGGTGGGAAGCCAGGCTTGGGGGAGGGCAGACACAGGCCACCGTGGTAGCAGTGATGGAGGCCGCAGGAGGGGGCTCTGTGGCTGCAGGTGGGGCCCTCAAAACCCTGTGGAGAGGAGAGAGATTGCGGGAGGCCCTTGTATTATTCTCCCCCCACCCTGTCAAGCAAACTCTTAGGGTTAAGATAATTCAGAGGGTCCTACAGTTTCATATCTGGAAGGGGTTTCAGAGAACATGAGGTTCATCATTTTATAGATGTTGAAACCATGGTCCACGGTATTTCCACACAGTGACATATTACATAGTGGCGAAAATGGATGAACCCCAGCTGTGCGCATCAACCTGGGACCCTGAGCACTGACAGAGTGGGAGTAATTAATATTATCTTCATCCTTGGACATGGGGTTATATACTTTTTCTCTGGAAGAGGAACAGGATGGAGGAAGACGTAAGTGCATGTGAGTTATTGTTACTATTGTAATTCTTAGGTTAGGCTAATGGGTTTACGTTTTAAGAGTAATACAAAGAGGGGTGTGCTCAAACCATTGATGTTAGTGAGTCATGAAAGGAGGCTTACAATTAACCTGATTTCATGCATCTGAGGTCCGTAAACACACACACACACACACACACACACACACACGTACAAAGAACTTATCCAAGGTCTCACCCAGCTTGACTTTGGGGCCTTCTCTTAGGCAGTGCCCAGGATTTCTGAAAATTCCATTCATGCTACCCCCTGATCCTGCCTTTCCCTCTGAACTGCTTCTGAGTCACTCACCAGGTAACACGGGCTAGCTTTCACCAATAATTCCCCTCTAGTGCTCCCCAGGCTCCCCTCTAGGATCCCAGCTCAGGCATTCTCACCTTGCATCAGTGTTGGGGGCAACAAAGAAGATGGCTTTGCGATCACTCACCTGGGGGCAGTGGCAGGTGAAGCCCAGGGGTGGTCCCACTGTAGTCTCACAAGACCCTCCATGGGAACAGGGCTGGCTCTGGCAGGGGTCTGTCTCCACTTCACACCACTGGCCTGTGGTGGGTGGGATTAGATGTCACACGCTGCTTTGATCACTGCGTCCTTCCTAGCTCATTCCTGGGAATTGACCCAGCACTACCTGCATAGGCAGAGGGATCCTGGGGCATATTCTCTGGGGCGGGGTGTGGAGGCAAGGGGATGGACACGATGACTAGGTTGCCTTGTGGGTGGGGATTGTGAGCTCAGCAGTGGCGCCTACACACACCCTCCCAGGCCTCACCCGTGTATCCAGGCAGACACTGGCAGTAGAAGGCATTGGCCAGAGAGTGGCAGGCTGCCGTGCCGGCGGGGTGGCAGGGCCGGTCCAGACACTCGTCTACGTCCCCCTCACAGCGCAGCCCCACAAAGCCTGGAGGGCAGGTGCAGTAGAAGCCTCCAGGTTTGGGGGTGCAGGTCCCATGGTTGTGACAGGGCTGGGATTGACAAGCGTTGGATTCCTTCGAGCAGTTCTGTCCACTGTAGCCTGGGGCACACTACGGGCAAAGAGGATCAGACAGGGAACCAGTTATCCAGCCTATCCCAACACTATGGGGACCCAGCCCCAGATCATCTGCCCAGCCCTCTCCCCACCTTCCAGTTCAAAGCATCATTCAGCTCACCATCCATCACAGCCCTGTGTAGCCCAACCCTTCAGTCTCAACTCCATGATACACAGTCGCTCAGTGGCGTGCAGCCTAGCCCCTCCAGCAGCCCCAAAGCATCTTACGGCACATTGCCACTAAACAATAGCTCCGTTTTTGGTAAGACCTCCCTCTCCCAGCCACACCTTCACCAGGCTCTGTCATGCTTTATTGATTAATTTGTAAGCATTTACTGAATGCCTACTTTGTGCCAGGCACTGTTTTAGGCACTAGGAATATAAAGAGAATTAGAACTCCTCCCCACTTTTGTGAAGTTCTCATTCAACCAGAGGAGAGAGACAGCTAGCATTTATTACATGATTTCTATACATAACCTCATAAAACTCCCCCAAACCCTGCACGTGTGTTACCTCATCTGATTCTCACTTTACAGAAAAGGCA
This sequence comes from Ursus americanus, assembly GCF_024610735.1. Taxonomy (NCBI): domain Eukaryota; kingdom Metazoa; phylum Chordata; class Mammalia; order Carnivora; family Ursidae; genus Ursus; species Ursus americanus. The sequence continues at coordinate 27,385,704 of NC_142158.1, forward strand.
ACTGATTCCTGGAAATACTGAGTGACTTGCACAAGTCACACTACTGGTTGGTGGCAGAGGTGGGATTCAGCGCGAGTCTGTGATGTCCTAGCCAGCGCTCTTAAGCATTTGGGGATTGCTTGTTTCATGCCATTGTGCTAGTGGGAGAAGGGTCACAGATGAGGTTCTGTAAAATGAGGTCACTGAGGGGGGTCCTAATCCAATAGGACTGGTGTCCTTATGAGAAGAGCAAATTGGACCCAGACACACTCAGAGGAATGACCACATAAAGACAGAGGGACAAGACAGCCATCCACAAGCCAAGCGGAGAGGCTAACTGGCTGAGTTCTTGCAACAGCAAGGAGAGCATGTAAGAACACAGCACCAGCAAGGCTTCAGGAAGGTGGAGAAAGAGGGAATTACAGAGACTCTGGGGAGCGGCCAGAGGGCTGGGATAAGCAGGTGGGCGGGGTGTTTTGGGGTTGTCTGAGGGAAGGAGTCTCAGGAAAGGGGAGGTAAAGCTGAGTCATGGGTGCAGGGTGCTCACTACTGATCAGTATGCTCCTTTAGTGTATGTTTGAAAATGTTCATAATAAAAAGTTAAAAAATAAAAAAGTTAAAGAGAACGTTTAGGGGATCTGCCTTCTCTCTTTTATTCAAAGTCAGGGTTCTTCTTTTTTTTTTTTTCTTCTTTTTTTTTTTTTTTTTTTTTTGAGAGAGAGAGGCACAGAGGGAGAGGGAGAGAATCTTAAGCAGCTTCCACGCCCAGCCTGGAGCCCGTCCCGACGCAGGGCTCGATCTCATGCCCTGTGCTGAAGTAAAGAGTCAGATGCTTAACTGACTGAGTCACTCAGGCGCCCCCAAAGTTGGGGTTCTGAGTACAAGCAGCAGGCTGCTCAGACTTGAATCCCAACTTTGCCTCTGCTGCTGTGACCGGAACCATCAAAGAGCGGCCCAAACCCAGTCCGGAGAGAAGTCAGGGACATTTTCCTGAGGAAAGCGCCTCTTGGGCACCATCCAGTGGAAGAGGGGTGGGGAAGGGCATGGAAGAGCCAGTAAATGGGGCGAGTAGGGAAGCCAGCAGCAGCTGGAGCAGAGACTAGGAGGACGGGGGTGGGGCGAGATGAGACCCGAGAGGCCGGCAAGGCTGGGTCACACGGGCCTTGGACTTCACTGTCAAAGAGGTGGGCAGCCACTCAAGGGTTTTAAGCAGGGGAGTGACAGGTCAACTTAACATTGTCAACAGAGCACCCTGGTAGTGGAGTAAAGGCTGGGCCTCTAGGCGGACAAGTGTGGAGGCAGGGCCAGGGTGCTCCAGGTGCCCAGGCGGCATACAGCAAAGGCCTGGACAGAGGCAGTGGGACAAAGGGTGAAGGAGGAAGGACAGAGTTGAGAAAGATTTAGGAGGCCAAAGGACATGACTTGGCGGTGGGTTGGATGTGTGGGGTAAAGAAAGGGAAGGGGAGTGAGTACACCAGTGCCCCGCCCAGCTACTTTTCCCACATGCAGCCCACCCTTGTCTCCCTTCCCCGTTCTTCTCTAGACCTGCTCACCTGGCAGAGATACCCGTCGTGCTGGGCTATGCAGGTGGCCCCATGTTGGCAGGGCCTGGACTCACATGGGTTCACCCTGTCCTGGCATATACTGCCTTGGAATCCAGGAGGGCAGTGGCAGAAATAGGAGGAGCCACTGTCGATGCAGAGGCCTCCGTTCTGGCACAGGGAAGAAACTTCTGTGCCTGAGGAGAGAGGCACACAGGGATGGGTAAAGCTAAGTGGGGTGGAAAGGTTCTCAGTGGCCCCAGACACGGAGCAGAGAGGCTCTGGGGGATCATTGACATTCCTGGGGTGGGTGGAGGCCACTTGGAGCCTGAGGAGTCAGGAACCTCTGGTGCTGAAGAGGTTATAACATCAAGATCCCCCTCCTGCCTGTTCTGCCAGAATGGAGAGAGATACCTCTTGTTAAACTTATTAGATCATTATAAGCAACTGTATTTTTGGTTTAAAACAAGTCTCAAGAAAGAACTCAGAGAAGACTTTGGAGGGGGGTTTAACTAATGGCCTAAGTCTGTGCCCTGGATTTGCATCCTCTGATGTTCTCCCACTGTGATTCCCACCCCCTAACCCCGCAGGAGGCTCTTTCCCGAGTTCTTTTCCCGAGTTCTGCTCGTATTAAGCCTCATTTGAGTGAGGGGGTTATTCTTGACAAGGGGGTTGACATAGCGTCCGAGTGAGTGGGGAGCAGCCGTTGAGTTGAGTGCAGTGGGTGAAGTGTGATCCACTCGAGATGAGTCATGACGGTCATGACAGAACTGGGTTGCTTCCCGCTGAGTTATGTGCCGGTGGTTGTGTTAACCCGGAGTCTTGTTGGCTGAACTGGTTGGGGTTGCCTGAGTTGTGTTGAGCATGGTGGTAGAAGCTGAGTCGTGTTAGGCTGCCCAAGGGTGGAGCTGTAGAATCAGTGTTTGGTCTGTGTTACTTTGACTCTCGGTCGGTTGTTCTGGCCAAGTGTTGTGTGTGGATGCCCTTAGGGATCAGGCAGAGGGGGACACCCTTTCCCTCTTCATCTGCTCCCCAGTTGGTCCTTGAGTTAGTACCTTGGCTCAGAGCGGCCTTCTGACAGGACAGTGGAAGGTTGCAGAGAGACCCGGTCCATCCTTGGAGGCACAGGCACTGGAAGGAGGGCCCAGTCTGGAGGCAGTAGGAATTGTGTGGACAGGGCTTCTGGGCACATAAGTCCATCAGAGTCTGAGGTTTGGGAGGGAGCATGAGTCAGGATAGAATAGGCCCAGAGATAGTCTTCTGCTAGCTCCTCAAAATCCTTACTTCTTAAACTGTCTCCTGAATGGCCTGGGGCTGGGTGATAGCCCCCCTCCCCCACCCTGGTTTCCTTTGATGGGATCAGCAATCCTTTCATTCCTTCTACTCCATGTAAACCTCAAGCTAGACCTCCACTCCCAGATTCCAAACCCTCTCTCATGGGCATACCTCTCCCCAGCTCCCTGCTCTGTCTTCTAGTCCCGGAGACCCTCCCGCTAGCTAGAGCCCTCCGGCCACCGCCCTCCTCAGCACACTTGACTCAGCACCCCTCACCTGGCAGCTGCCTCCTGTGTAGCCAGGGGAGCAGAGGCAGCGGGGACCCTGAGGGCCATCTTGGCAGGTTGCCCTGTTCCTACAGGGGCTGGAACAGGACAGACACAGGACACAGTGGGAGGAGGTCTGGGTGATCAAAGGGGTGGGAGTGTGTGACGTGGTGGTGACATGGGGAACCAGAAAGGGAGGCAGAGTGAAAGGATGTGGGATATGGAATGCGAGACCGCCTGGATCCCCAGAGGAGATGGAGAGGAAGGGTGGGAAGGCTGAGGGCCCCCTCCCTTTCTCTTGGGGTCTTTGCTCACTTGTCTGCACAGCTGGGACGGGTCCTTTCCTCACAGCGTGGGCCCTGGAAGCCCGAAGCACAGAGGCAGGAGGAGGTGCCAGGCCTGTTCACACAGGTACCCCCATTGAGGCACGGGGCTGGAGAGAGGAGGCTGTGAGGGGTTGGGTTCCTTGCCTGTAACCTGGCCTGCGACGTTAGTCACACCACACACAGGACATACACGCCCTCCCTGCTGCCCCCTCAAAACAGCACCCCATCATGGTGCCTCCTTAATTTTTTTTCATATGGCACAAACGCACCCCGACCAGTTCCTCTATGCTCCTGTGGCCCAGCTGGAGGACGGCGGGGGCACTCACCAGAGGCACAGTGGTCGGTGCTGGTCTGGCAGCGGGGTCCAGTGTGGCTCAGAGGGCAGGTGCAGGAATAGCCCCCAGGCTTGGGGCTACAGGAGCCACCATTGAGACAGGGCCCTGAGTGACAAGCTGTTACCTCCTCGCGGCAGGTAGGCCCTGAGGGAAATGAGTGCGGTCTGAGAAAGGGAATCCTCTTCTCTTCTCTTCCTCCACTTCCCTCCCCTTCCTTTTCCTTATCCCCATCCCTATTTTCTCCCATCCAGCCTTTGGTCTTTTCTTACTTCCTCCCGCACATCACCTGTGTTCCCTGCAGCCCATGCCCGGTTCTCCTTGGTGGTGGGTGACCCAGCCCCGAGTCTTGGACACATGTCTCTATTGGCCTTGCCCTTGATTAGCGGGTGGTGGGCCAGAATGTCTGTGGTTTAGGAAGGGCCTCACCCGTGTATCCTGGGGGGCAGGTGCAGTTGTAGCCAGAGGGCTGGGGGTTGCAGGTCCCCCCGTGGGCACAGGGCATGGAGATGCAGCCCCCCAGCTCTGCTTCACATTCTGGTCCTGTCCAGCCCACATCACACACACATGAGGATCTGGTCATAAAGAGAAAGGGGACGTTTTTTTCTTCTTCTGGTGTTTTTCTCTTCATTCCCCCACCCCCCACAATGGTGAGACCCCTAGGACCCTGAGACTCTGGCCCCTTTCTTCAGTGGCTCTGCTCTGCTCTGCTCTCAGCATTGTCCCCCTTCCATACTAACGTAAGGCTATGTATATATGTTTCTCCTATAACTGTTCATTGTCTGTCTTTCCTCATTAGAATGAAAGCTCCATGAGAACAGACATGTTGGGGCGCCTGGGTGACTCAGTCGGTTAAGTGTCTGCCTTCAGCTCGGGTCATGATCCCAGGGTCCTGGGATCAAGCCCTGTGTTGGGCTCCCTGCTCAGTGGGGAGCCTACTTCTCCCTCTCCCTCTGCTGTTCGCCCTGTTTGTGCTCTCTTTCTCTCTCCCTGTCAAATAAATAAATAAAATCTTAAAAAAAAAAAAAAAAAGAACAGACACATCGTCTCTTTTGTTCTGTGCGGTTCCTCCAGTGCCTGGAAAAGTATTCAAACATAGTAGATGCTCCATATTTGTCTAATATATGATGAATTGGCCCTGGGATCTAATGCTTTTCTTTCTGCTCTGACCCCATAGCCCTTGGTTTCCCCCATGATTTATGAACTCTGCCCCCACGAGACAACACTCACTAGTCGCACCCTCCCATTGGCTGTGAGCTCAGCACTTTGCCATTTCCTTCCTCTTCCCTCTTGGGCATTTCCCACAGGCTCATCCCTCACTGGCTGTCTTCTCCTGCCCTCGCTGAGGACGACAAGAGGACGGTGCACGTGGGGAGGCCTGGAAGGTTACCTGTGGCAGCGCCCATGGTGGCAGGTGCAGTTGCCCTCAATGGGGGCACAGCCAGGGCTCCCATCGGGGCAGAGGCAGTGGGCCTTGTTCTCCTGATCCTGGCACTTTTGCTTGGGCTGGCACAGGTTGGGGGCACACAGAGGAGCCTCACAGAGATGACCTGCGGTGGGGAGATGGGTCAGAGAGAAAACAGAGTCTCTCCGTGTCCTCGATGGGGCCAAAGCCACTTCTTACATATGACTTGCTCACTCCCCATGAACTGTCCTTCAGTGGCTCCCTATTGCCTCGGGATATGGTCTAACTTCCTCAGAATGACACACAGGGCCCTGCGTGACACGATTTTCCTGTAACTGCTGCGTTCCTCAGTTTTGCTCTGTTGCATCCTAAGCTCAGGACGTCCTGTGGTTCCTTAGGTGGGGTGTGCGTTTCTTCCCTCCACACCATTGTGCATGCAGTTACCTGCAGCTAAAACATGCAGTCATTCTATCATGACAAACTCCTACTCATTCTGCAAGACTCAGCTCAGCCATCACCTCCTCCATGAAGCCTTCTCATCTCTAGTCTGGTTGGCTGGTCCTTTGTGCTCCTGTAGAATCCTGTGCAGTCCTCTCCCGGAGCACTTTTGGGCCGTAACCAACAAGAGACTTCTTGGTCTCTCTGCACTAGATTGAAAGCCAGTTGAGGAGAGCAACTCTCTTATTGGGCCTGTGTTTGTGTCTGGCAGAGGAGACATTTGATACGTTCTTGCTAAATAAGCAAATGAATGGCTTCCTGTTGAACCCATCCTGTTTCTGAGCCCTAATCACACGTTCATGTTGGGCCCAGTGTGGGCCTTACAGACGACACCTGCCGTCAGCCCAGCTTGTGGTTGTGCAGGTTGTGCATGGAATAACTCCAAGGGGTTCTATTCTCCTCTTCTCACATCCCAACCCTCAGATGCCCAGCAGTGAACTCTGCCCCACCCCAAGTGGGCTCAACCCTCCTGCCAGTCTTTTCTAATGCCTCCCCTGCTGACCTGTGAAGCCAGAGGGGCAGAGGCAAAAGAAGGCTCCAGGGAGATCCAGGCAGCTGGCTCCAGCAGGGCATGGGCCACTCAGGCACTCGTCCACCTCCGCCTGACAGCGCGGGCCTTCAAAGCCTGTGGCACGGCAGGAGGGTCAGGGACCTGCCTGGGAGTCTACCCTTTGCTCCACTCTCACCTCCGGCGATTGAGCCCTGGTTTACCTGGGAGACACTCGCAATGGAAGGATCCGGGCTGGTCCTGGCACTGCCCCCCATTGGCACAGGGAGAGCTTCCACACTCATTGATGTCCTCCTCACACTGGGAGCCAGTGAATCCTGGTGGGGCAGGGAGTGAGTGCGGAGAGATGGCAAAGGTTGTCTTGTTTTTTCTTTTCCTTCTTTCCTTTCTCCTTCCTTCCTTCCTTCCTTCCTTCCTTCCTTCCTTCCTTCCTTCCTTCCTTCCTTCCTTCTTTTTTAGTGACTTTCTCTAGATTTGTTAGGGAGTTTATTACAGATATTTGTGACTGAGATGTCCAGGTATGATTTCATGGATTTAAAGAAGAAATTTAGAGTTAATACTGATATTTAGTCTTCTGTTTACATATATAGAAATAACATTGCTACACATTGCAATAGAGAGAATCTTGTTTCAAATGGCTTGGTTTGGGGGTTCATCTACATGTTTCATTATATAATGAGGCACCAGTTTGGGGGCTTCTCAAATAGTGATTTGAGTTTCAGAGCATAACAGAGAATAACTTGGTGACTTTGTTTTTCGTATAAATAAAGCATAACTGGTTATTTGTGTCAATGCTGAAAATACGTTGTATCCAAAGTTAAATGCAAGTCCTGGCCCTTCCCCTCACCAGGAAACGTGAACCTGGAGGGCTTCCAAGAGAAGACACCTGGGGCAGGTGGAGATGATGGGGGGGATGATGCTGAGCCACCTGCCAGCTGTGTGACTTTGGGCAAAGCTACCTGAGCTCTCTAGGCTCCAGTGTCGTCCTCTGCAAAAGGGGAATAATGGAACCCACCTCATGGTGTCATTGAAAGGATTAAACGAGAGAATGCCTGAAAAGTACACAGCCAAGTGCCTGGCCTGGAGTAAATATTCAATAACCATCCATTATCATCAGAGCAGGGAACAGAGGGGTCCGGTGAAGCTGGAGAAGGATGGCCTGGAGCAGTGTTCCCTGTGTTCAGGGTGAGCGGTGCCAAGACCCGTCCGGGATCCCCACGAGCAGGGAGGGTACACAGAGGACTGTGGAGGAGGGCTAGAAAGGGTGGTTTGGGTGCTTTGGCAGGACAGAGATGAAGGTGAGTACACAGGAAAGATTTGGGGAATGTAAAAGAGAGTTTAGGGAGCAGAGTTGGAGAAATGGGGGTCTCCTTGGCCAGGCCAGAGTGAGCTTCAAGAGGCTTGGGGTGATTGCTGGGCCAGCACTGTGGTTCAGGGGTGGGGCAGAGGGCTGGAGTGGGGTCTGCACTCACCCGGCAGGCATTCACACCAGAAGCCGTTGAGCAGGTCATGGCAGTCAGCCTGGTTCAGGCACGGAGCAGAGGCACACTCGTCTGTCTCCACCTCACAGAGTTGCCCTTCTAAGCCTGAGGACATGGGGGTGTGGTGCGGGCTGAGGCTCAGCCAGGTCAGCCCCGCCTGGGCTGCTCACCCCTTCTGCCCAGAAGGCCTGGGTTCTAGAACCAGCATGTGCCCGATCGGGCAGCCCCTCCCAGGGTGCTCTCTGCCTGCGGGTTGGGGAGATGAGCCTGCGGTCCCGCTGCTCTGCTGTGTGTAGTTCTGCCCCCTTCAGATGTGAAAGCTCAGGGAGCAGGGCATCTGCTGGGACCTGTGGGAGCAGCAAGGAAGTACCTTTTGGGGCCATTCTCTGCACAGAAAGTGGGTTCGTCCAGCTGAGCTAATGAGCCTGGAGATCCTCAAAGTACAAATGAGACAAATGGGCATCTGCTTGGAGGTGAGCCAAGCCTCTTGTTCTACCCAAGGGGGCCTCTGTGCCAGGGAGACCAGGAGTCCCCAAGGGGAGTCTTTGAAGGGCATTTGGGAAGGTTGTTTGTTCCGTATTTGTCCTGCATCTTTGGGCTTGTCCTGGTATCGCAGTCTTACCCTTAACTGAAACTGGATTAGCCTCCAGACCTCCGTTGCCCCCCCACTTCTTGCCTGAGGAGTCCGCTTTTGAAGTTTCTTGGTATCTCTCCCTGCCCCTTGGATTGCTGGATGGCTTTCTCCGCTTTTGAGCTTGGATGCTGCTCAGGTGAGAAAGGCTGTTTCGTGTGGTGGTTAAGTCTATGGAAGGTCTGGGTTTGAAGCCCGGCCCCGCTACTCGCTAGCTGGATAACTCACTTTACCTCTCTGTGCCTCAGTTTCTTCATTTGTAAAATGGGCACAGCAACAATGCTGACCTCATAGGATTGTTGCAAAGATGACAAAAGGCATGTAAGATGCTCAGGTGGTATCTGGCGCAGGGTAAGCTAGTATTTTTCTGGTTTCATTCAGCTTCCTGGTATCGGCTCTGTCTCTATGTCCCTTTTCTCCCCCTTAGAACTAGCTTGGAGGTAGGTGCAGCCTTGGGGCACCTTTTTTTTTCCCCTGTTGTATCAGATCCAAGCGAACAGGCCCTTTGGGATTTTGCGGGTTCGCTCGATCTCTGCAGGGGAGGGTTTCTGTGATGAGGGGGAGCACTCTGAGTCGGCATGAGCAGAGTCTGCCGTTCTGCTCTTCCTTGACCGGCTTCCGTGTACAGTGGACCACGCTGTGCACTTTACGATGACTATGAAATGAATGCTCCCTCCTCACCCCCAAACTTGGGCAGTGTGTAAGCTTACTATTGTCTGTGGCAGCCCTTCTGCCAGGAGCTGCAGGTTTCCCTGAGCTTTTTTTCTGGAGTGAGGATGTGACAAATTCTTTGGTAACTGACCCCAAATGGCCTGGGGTCATTTGTGTTCTGCAGGGGTCATGCCTGGTGGGTTCAGGATTAGTCCCCTGTATCCTCTGCCCAAGGCCCATGCATCTGGTACCTGGTGGGCAGAGACAGTGGAAGGTGGCGAGCAGGTCCAGGCAGGTGCTGCCAGGGCGGCAGGGCTGGGACAGGCACTCGTTGTGGTCAGCCTCGCAGCGGGAGCCCGTGTAGCCAGGCGGGCAGAGGCAGTCAAAGGAGCCAGGGGTGTTGAGGCAAGAGCCGCCGTGTTCACAGGGACTGGGGCCTTGCTGGGCTGGGAGGAGAGAAGAGTCAGGAGTCCGCAGTGGTCCAGGGTGGAAGGACAAGGGGGCCAGACTGCCAGGGAAGGCATGAGGGCCTGTTTGTGGCGGATGAGAGCAAATCAGAGAAAGAGCCAGTGTTTTTAAGACAGAGAAGGATCAAATGCGGCCTCGGGGGCTGAGCATTGGTGAGAAGAGCGTGTAGGGAAGAGATGCCAAATCTGGACAAAGTCAGGAAAAAAGAGATGATTATATATTTCATTTGAAAAGCAATTTGCAGAGGCTGCTTGGGGGCTCGGAGAGGATCTGATGCAGGGGTGCCTCACCCATCTGACACTCGTCCAGGTCCTGGTGGCAGGTGGGCCCTGAGTAGCCAGGCTGACACAGGCAGAGTGTGGAGCCTGTCAGGGGATTGGTGCTACACTGGGCCTCTCTGTGGCACGGCTGGCTCAGGCACATGTCCTCCATGTGGCACAGGAGTCCTGGAGGGCAACGTGGGCGTGAGGCTCCCTGGGGCCACTTGAAGCCCCCAGCTGCCCTCCTGGTGCCTCTCTGACTGGCCGTCTCTACCACCACCTCCCCGTGCCCACTGTCACACCTGTGCGTCCAGGTGGGCAGAGGCAGGAGAAGGAGCCCACGCGGTCAATGCAGGTGGATCCTGGGGCACAGGTGGCAGCAACACAGTCATCTAGGTTCTCTTCACAGCCTGTGCCTCCCCAGCCGCTCACACACACGCAGTGGAAGCTGCCAGCCGAGTTCTGACAGGTACCCCCGTTTCTGCAGCGAGGGGGACCCTGAGCGTCACATTCGTCCACATCTTCAGAGCAATCCCAGCCTGCGGAGGGCGGGGTGGGAAGGGGACAAAGGCTGGAGCTGGGAGCCCTGTGAGGAGGGGAGGACAGGGGCCGACCATCTGGGCCGCAGGTGCCGTGGACTCGGCTTACACGACTCACCTGTCCAGGTCCCTGGGCAGAGGCAGGTGTAGGTGCCCAGCCCATCCTGGCAAGTGCCCCCATTCTGACACTGGTGGCCAGCACAGTCGTCTGGGTTCACCTCACAGCCTGGGCCTGTGAAGCCTGACAGGGTCATGAGATTAGCTGAGAGAAGGGGACCTCCCTACCCAGAGAGAGGGGCTACAGGTGAGGACACACCTCGGGGGCAGAGGCAGAGATGGAACGTAGAGTCTCTCCCTGGAACCAGCTGACAGGTGCCCCCATTGGAACAGCCACTAGGGGGGCAGGGTCCTGGCTGAAGGTCACAGCGTGGACCCTCCCACCCAGTGGGGCAGAGACACCAGAAAGATCCCAGGGTGTTATGGCAGGAAGTGCCCTTGGGGCAGGGTCCCGGGTCCAGGAAACACTCGTTGATATCGTGTTCGCAGGCATGGCCCTCGAAGCCGGGTGGGCAGAGGCACTGGATCTGGGGGTGTGTGGCCAGACACACCCCTCCATTGATGCAGGGGTTGGCTGAGCAGAAGTCCTGAAGCTGGCACTGCTCGCCTGAGGCAGAGGACAGAGGGGGCTGTTGGTAGCACTGCACAAATCCCAGCTCATCCGAGAGAACCCAGTTCTCAGGCTGGGTTATCTCTGTGGCTGATTTTCACGTTTCCTTCCCTTTCCTCCCATACGCGCTTTGCCTGGCACCACCACCCCTGCCTCAGGTTTGCTGTTCTGGAAATAGGACATGTAGTTGTTGGTGGGACTCTGGCCGATTGGCCTTGTCTTGGAAAATCTGGGTCCTTCCAGTGGTGACCTTTCTCCTTGGTGGGGAGGTGAGAACCCCCAGCCTCTGCAGGCAGGAGACTTAGCGCCTTGCTGTGCCACCACCAGTGTGCCCCCGGGCAGTTGTCTGGCCTCTCTTGTCTGGATTCCCTGATCTTCAGGTGGGTGCAGCGTTCCAGATGATGAGGAGAGGCCCCTCTCAGCCGTTGGCACAGTGGTGATGGCAGCGGTGGCGGCTGGCCCTGGGCTAAGTCAGCACCTCCTAAGCATGGCCCCCTTTCCTCTTCTCAATAGCCGTGCGAGGTGTGCACGTGGGCTGACAACAAGGACATCGAGAGCTAATGCGAGGGCACACGCCTCACCTGTGGTCGGGCTGGCCCTGGGCCTGGGGAAGGGCTGCCCAGAGCCCCTGCTCCAAGCACGGGGCCTGGCAAGTTTGCCACTGACCCTTGTTGTCACACAGCCTGGTCTCTCACCCCCAAGTCCTCAGAAGTGCCTGGGCAGTTAAAAAATCTCCATGCCTGGACCCACCCCAGACCACTAAATCAGCCTCTCTGGGATGTTTAGGGCTTTCCAGGTGATTGCTGGGTTCGCCAAGTTTGAGAAGCCTTGCTTCTAGTCCACCGCTCACAGCGCCCTTTCCTACCCCTGTGGCCTCCTCTGCCCCGTCCAGTCCCTTCCATCCTGATAGGTCAGAGAAGCCTTCCTCTCCAGGGGCTCTCCGCTGTTCCGCACCCTTGACTGCTTCCTCAGGGGAGCACACCCTGCCCCCCGGAGTCCCACACCTTTGCCCCAGGCCTGCACCTCTCTTCCCAGGACTGACACCCATTCCTCTCTCTGGGTCAGTCCCTTCCACCCTCCTCACACCTCCCACCAGCACGTCTTTCCAGGTGCTATTACCACTTCTCAGAATTGAGGCCATTCAGATGCCCAGCACCTTGTGCTAGGCATTAACCCTTTAGCTGCTGGGTGGAGGGGCCGGGGGAGGGGACCAGAGTGGTGCACTAAGGGGGCTTTGGCAGTAGCCGTTCACTGACGGGTTTGGAAATACTTCAACATTGTAACCATTGGTAGGCCGGGCTGGTGAATGTCGGTCTCGGGTAAATGGTCAGCAGGAGTCAGCTTCTTGATTCTCACAGCCTCTGTCCTCAGAAGGGCTCCCCGTCTCTCAGACTCCAGTTCTATGTTTCCCAGCCCCCTGCTCCTGCCTGTCCCCTCTCCCCCACCCCTGCAGCGCTCACCTGTCCATCCAGGCAGGCAGGAGCACTGTGGGCGGCCTGAGGCCTGGATGTGGCAGTGGCCCATTTTGGAACAGAAGGAAGAACAGGGGTCCTTGAGCTGGGCCTCGCACCTCTGGCCAGTGAAGCCAGAGGGGCAGGTGCAGGAGAAGCTGGGGGCCAAGGGAGAGGGAAGGCTGGGGGAGCCTGGGAGGGCGGGAAGCAAGGCTTGGCAGCTGCCCCCATTCTGGCAGAGCTGGGCATCCCGGCAGGGGTCAGGAAACTGGCATGTCTCACCCAGGAAGCCAGGGGCACACCTAAGCGGGGGGAGGAGAGAGGAAGACTCATGTCACTGGGCCCTCTTTGCCTTCTCTCCCACCTCCCTCTTTTGCTTTCCTTTCCCTTCAGAGCCTTCACCACCTCCCTTTCTCCTTCCTTCCCAGTCCCCCTTCCGCCCTGCTCTCCCTCCCCCTTTCCCATCTCCCCCTCCCAGGAGGCACACTCACTGGCAGGTCCCTTGTCCCTGAGATAGGTTCAGGCAGGTGCCTCCGTTGGCACAGGGTTCTGGGGAGTCCCCACAGTGCAGCACTGGGGATGGAATGAGGGTGGCATGGGACCGGGGAGCTTTGTGCTCCCTGTTTCCTCCTCTGGGTGCTCTGGGGGGACCTGCCTGCAGGAGCTCCACACATGTGCTCTCAACCACCCTCCCCTCTGTTCCTGGTCCCCATGTGCTGCTTCTGCCCCAGCGCCGCCCCCCCCCCCCCCATCCCAGGCCTCTAGATCCCCTCAGCTCTTAATCCCCGCCCCCTTTCCTGTTTATTCTCCAGCCTCCCAAGTCCAGCCTCAGGCTCCATCCCTGGGAAGCAGGACAACAGGGCTCAGGAGGGGGGCCCAAGGGACTCCAGGAAGGTGAATGGCTGAGCCGTTGAAGGGATTTCCTCCCGGAAGGGCCCAGCACTGAGCCATCCTGGGGGTGGGGACAGCTGGACCGGGAAAGGGACTTGGTCAGCCCTTGACCTTTCCATGTCTCCATCTCCCGCTTTCTTGTCGTAGCCTCCCCTAGCAGGTGGTCAGTTTTTTTCCCTCCTCACCTCCTAAATGCAATTGCAGGGCCTGCTGTCTCTCAGCTCCAAGGCCAGCTGGGTTTTCCCTGGGGGCAGGCACACTCCCACCCGTTCCCCTGATAGTCACCGCCCCTGGCACAGGCCCCAAAGCCTGGTTTGTACAGCTCCAGGGGCAGAGTCCTCCCTCCCTGCGTGAAAGTCTCCACCATCCAGTGTCATCTCAAAGCATGGGGCTTGGCCCTCTGCCTCCAACTCACCGACACCCTCTTAAGGACTATGGATCCCCTGACCTCTCCTACCCCATGCCTCACCTCTGGTCTTGACGACTGAGTGACACAGCAACAGCAGCAGCAGTGAAGGGGGCTGCATTCCAGAGCCCCTGCCCCAAACCCAGATCCCCTCGCCGCCTCAGACAAGGACCCCGAGAGCCCTCACTGAGGCAGGAGCCACCTCCTCTGCTCCCACGGCCCCTTCCTCCTCCTCTGCCTGCTGCAAGCCTCACGTCTGAGCTGTTTCCTGAGTCACACAATGTCCTGGACACCCTAGTGATGGGAGGGGGAGGAGTGGAGGAACATTGAGGGGGATGAAGGAGGGGCCTTCTGTTCCTGACAACCCCTGGGGGGGGGGAGTGGGACTGTGTGGCTGGAGGGCAGTTGATAGGAGGGGAGCACCGGGCTGGGGGGTGGGGGTGGGCTCTGGGTTCAGTCCCAGCCCTCCTATTGCGTGCTCTCCTCTTCTAGAGATGAGAATGGCAAGGTGGCTGCCCCTTGCCTTGGGAGGGTCAGGACGGGGAAACAGAGGTGTGGGGTGCTGAGACATCCGTTCCAGGTCCATATCCGTGCTTCCTGGACGATCTGCAACTTTCCATAAGTTGGAACCACTAACCTTGGCAGAGGGAACCCAAGGCCTTTGCTGGGGACTCAGTTTTCTCCTTTTGGGGAATAGGCAAGATACTGGGCTGGTTCTGGGGGAAATCTTCGCCTGCCTTTGTTGGGGAACGTGTAAGAACATCATCAATGATGAATGAATGTTATCTATACTAAAATCTGCAGTCTGGATAAACCACAGCAAACATTACATTTGGGTAGGTTCCCCTTCCCTCCCTTCACTGCAGAGATCCCTAGGATGCAAGGAATGTCAGGTTTTTTTTTTCGTTTTTTCAATATTTTATTTATTTATTTGGAGAGAGCACAAGTGGGGGAGGGCCAGAGGCAAAGGGAGAGAGAGGATCTCAAGCAGACTCTGAGCTGAGTGTGGAGATCAATGTGGGGCTTGATCCCACAACCATGAGATCATGACCTGAGCCGAAATCAAGAGTCAACTGACTGAGCCACCCAGATGTCCCAGGAATGCCAGATTTCAAATTCAAAATTGGAGTAAATAAAATGACCAAAGAAAATTCATTGCTTTAACTCATTCTGCCTTTGTGAGTCAACCCAGGACAGCTTTGGGGTCAGCCATAGACTTAGTTCCTCTAGTAGCACTGAGAACCGAGAGTCTGGGTGAGAGGAGGTGTCATCCACAGCCATGCACAGCGCCCAGCATTGGGTGCCCAAGGCTGCAGCCTGGTGTGCCCAGAGTACCTTCCTTTTTTTTTTTTTTTTTTAAAGATTATTTATTTATTTATTTATTTGACAGAGATAGAGACAGCCAGCGAGAGAGGGAACACAAGCAGGGGGAGTGGGAGAGGAAGAAGCAGGCTCATAGTGGAAGAGCCTGACGTGGGGCTCGAACCCAGAACTCCGGGATCACGCCCTGAGCCGAAGGCAGACGCTTTAACCGCTGTGCCACCCAGGCGCCCCCAGAGTACCTTCCTTTTTAAAACCCTTTTTATTTGGAGATCATTTAAAGGTCACAGAGAAGGGGCAAGGATATAATTCCAGGGTACTCTTCACTCAGAATCACCCATCGACGTCATGACCACAGTTGCTTAACATTATTTCTCTAAATATGACGTATTTGTATTATATCATTATATTAACATTTTTGAAGAAGTCAGGTCTGTTTTTTTCTAGATTGTTCCTAAATTTAGGTATGTCTGGTGTTTCTTCAGTTTACGCACTTTGGGCCAGGAATACCACCGGAGTGAGGCTGTGTCCTCCTCAATGCAGCACACCGGAAAACACATGGGCTAGCATCAGTCTTAATGGTTGACCAGTACCCCGCTGTTTGATGAGCCCTAGTTCATTGAAACCAATTTCCCATTGTGGGGGCATTTAGGTGGATCTCAAACCTTAAAAATACCGTATGCTGCAATAAAGATTCTTGGACATTATTTGCATGGTTGTCTGTGTTATTTCCTTAGGCTGAATTCCTAGAAGTGAAATCACTGAGTCAAAGTGTCAAAGGATAGACTTAATTTAAAAGCTTTTGGTAACCAAGTGTTGCCGAGCCACGCTCCAGAAAGCTGACGGGACTACACCTGGGCGGTAGTGTCTGTGGGAGCCCTTACTTTTCCAACCCTGCGGATCCGAATACTTCCCACTCTGACAGATGAAATGGTGTCTCGTTGTTGTTTTAAATTGCGCTTTGTTGCAGGGCTAACATTATTTTCCTCTGTTTGGTGGCTATTCTTGTTTCTTCATGAGTTTCCTGTCCATGTTTCTGTCCCATTCATGTCATTGTCAATTTCCTATCACCTTTCTTAATTGGTGGCAGCTGTGGGGTTGGAGTCCTGGGCAGAAAAATCTCGTGTGAAAAGTCCCTGCTTTTGCCACCTTCTGGTTTGCTGACTGGTGGGTGGGGGTGGGATTGGGTGTTTGTGAGAAGGGGAAGGAAAATAAGGACACTAGGCTTCTCATGGAACTGTGAAGACCTGAGTGGAAAAAACGAAACTCTCCATTTCTTCCATGTTCCTGACCTCACCCTTTTAGTGAAAAGGAGGCTGGGGCACTAGGCTGCAGCTTAAGGGAGGAGGAAATGGGTGGAAGGGGAACCAGGGGCACGATAGGGCAGACCCTGAGTTTAGAGGCAGTGTTCAGCAAGTGCACAGCCCACTTCTTGCCTTATCCCTGCCTAAGGAAGGCAGTTTGCACCTGCTCAAAGTGTTATGAGCTGTGCTTGTGTCCCAGACCATCTCCTGGCCTCTAGGATCTTAGGCCCAAAAGAAGATTGATGCTTCCCTAAGAGCTTGTTTCTCCATTCCAGGAGACACAGAAATTTCTTTCTGGTATAAAACGACCTCATTCCTTACAACAGCGGTTGTAGCGGGTTGTTTTACTCAACTGACTTTTTTTACATCGTATATCCCCTGAGGAGGATAAGCTTGCCAAATCATTCACACTTTAGTCCTGCAGAATTTTGACCATCCCTGAACTGGGCCTTGAGAATGTGACCAAACACACAGGAGATAAGAGCTCATGGTAGATGTAGAAACACACAAGTGTCCCACCCTGAGAGATAACTTGTGAATATATAGTTTGGGAGATTTGGAGCCGCTCTTGTTCCCTCAGACACCTCTGTGTTTCCCTGCTGGTGACTTCTCATCTCCCCAGCTTCTTACCACTGTAGTGTCCACGGTGCAATCTCTGGACCTCTTCTATTTTTTATCTGTCCCGAGGCAATCTCATCTAGTCTCCCGCTCCTGCCAGATTTAAATATCACCTATGAAGACTATCTTTGTGTTGATAATTCCCAAATTTGTGTTTCTACATTAGACCACTCCCTTGAACTCTAAATGTGTACTTCCAGTGTCTCATGAGTACCACAAACTGGTCACGTCCAGAACTGATGTGATCTGCCTCTCCAAACCTCCTCCCTCCCAATGGACTTGGGCTTTGCCATCCTTTTCTTTCAGTTGTTCAGGCTCAAATTCTTGGAGACATTGCTGACTCTTCTTTCTCATACTCTACATCCAATCTGTCTTAGATCCTATTGGCTTACCACTTCTCATCTCTTCTCATCCCGCTGGTAACACCCCTGTCCAAGCCACATCATCTCTTGCATCTCCTGACTTCCCTCCTTGCTGCTGTCATTGCTCCCTTGATAATTTGTCTACGCAGTAATCACAGGGAATCTATTAAAATACAGGTCAGACGGTGTCACTGCTCTGCTCAAACCTCTCCAATCACTTCTGCACTCACTCAGAGTAAAGCCAAATTTCTCACAGGGCAGGCAAGGCCCTACATATTGGCCCCCTCCCTGTCCTGCCTTGCTTACCTATGTAACCTCATCTCCTATCACTCGTCCTGTCCGCTGTGCCACGTTGGCCTCCTAACTGTACTTTAAACAGACATGTTCACACCTTAGGGCCTTTGCACTTGATCGTCCTACTGCCTGGACTGCTTTCTTTCCCAGCTATCTGTATGGCTTGCTCCCTCAGCTCAAAAGGGAGCTTAATTCTCAATTCTTAGGGAAATATGAAGGATTTAGAATAGTGAAAATGATTTTGAAGAGGAAGAACAAAGTGGAAGATTTACACTTCCCAATTTCAGAAGTTACTGCAAAGCTGTGGTAATCGAGGCAGTGTGGTATTGGCGTCAGTTTAGACATAAAGCTCAATGCACTAGATTGACTTATGGTCAACTGATCTTCAACAAACGTGCTGAGGCAGTTCGGAGGGAGAAAGGGAAGTCTTTTCAACAAATGGTACTGGGACAAGTGGTTCT
The DNA here is from genome assembly GCF_024610735.1 of Ursus americanus. Classification (NCBI taxonomy): domain Eukaryota; kingdom Metazoa; phylum Chordata; class Mammalia; order Carnivora; family Ursidae; genus Ursus; species Ursus americanus. Next base: position 27,403,638 of record NC_142158.1, read on the forward strand.
CCACATGCAAAGGAATGAATTTGAACACTTACCTCACAGGATACACAAAATTTAACTCAAAATCAATCATAGACCTAAATGTAAGAGTTAAAACTATAAAACTATTAGAAGAAACCCTAAGAGTAAACATCATGATCTTGGATTGTACATGGTTTCAGCACATGACACCATGCACAAGCAACAAATTAAAATTTTGACAAATTGGACTTTATCAAAATTAAATTTTTTTTGTGCTCCATAAAGCACCTCAAGAAAATGAAAAGATAAGCGACAGAATGGGAACAAATATTTGCAAATCATATATCAGATAAGGGACTTGTATCCAGAATATATAAAGAACTTATAACTCAAGCATGAGAATTAGACAATGGACAAAATATTTGAATAGGCATTTCACCAAAGATACACCAATGGCCAATAAACACATGGAAATACGGTCGTTGGGATTCACTTAACTTCTTGAACCCATAGGTTTGTATTTTTTGCCAAATTTGGGGAATTTCAGCCATTATTTCTTTGAATACAGTTTCCTATCACAGCTTTTCTTTCTTCTCTTTCTGAGACTCGGATGACATGAAAAATCTTTTGTTATAGTCCTGTACATCTCTGAACCTCTGCTTTCTTTCTTTCTTTCTTTCTTTTTTTAGTCTATTTTCTCTTTGTTGTCAAGATTGAGTAATTTTTATTTTTCTGTCTTTAAATTCACTGAATCTTTCCTCTGCTGTTTCTTCTGTTAAGCCAATCCACTAAATTTAAAATTTTGATTATGGTATTTTTAAGTGTGAAAATTTCTATTTGGTTCTTCTTTATCTCCTCCTCCTCCTTCTCCTCTTCTTCTTTTGCTGAGACTGTTTATTTCTTCATTTGTTTCAAGAGAGTTTGTAATTCTTTTTTGAGGCATTTTTAATTCTTACTTTAAAATACTTGCTTGCTTTAAATATATGTCAGATAATTCCAACATCTAGGTCATCTTGAGTGTTAACTGTCTTTTCTTATTCCATTTGAGATTTTCCTGGTTCTTGCTATGACAAGAGATTTTTTTTTTTAAAGATTTTATTTATTTATTCGACAGAGATAGAGACAGCCAGCGAGAGAGGGAACACAAGCAGGGGGAGTGGGAGAGGAAGAAGCAGGCTCATAGCGGAGGATCCCGATGTGGGGCTCGATCCCATAACGCCGGGATCACGCCCTGAGCCAAAGGCAGACGCTTAACCGCTGTGCCACCCAGGCGCCCCTATGACAAGAGATTTTTAATTGCATCCTGGGTATTTTAGATATCATGTTATAAGACTCTGGATTTTATTTAAATCTATTTTAACAGATATCCTCCGACACTGTGCTGGTAGGGGAAAGAGGGTGTGTTGTCAGATGTCATTGCTGTCAGATGGGGTTAGAAGTCCAGGTTCCTCCCTTGGCCTTTGTTGACATTTTAGGGGGGGTGCATGTTAATACTGTGATGTGGGGTTGGGCTTTCAGGCTCTCCACTAAACCTCTGCTGATACACCCTGACTGGAGTGTGAAGCACCTTTTTACTGTTCCCACTAGGTTTCCAGTGACATTGTGATGGAAGGGGACTTGTTACCATCAGGCAGGGCTGGAAGTCCTAGCTTCCTGCTTGGCCTTCTCTGACACCATGCCAGCAGCGGGAAGGAGCACCTTGGGGGTAAAGGTGAGTGTCTAGACTCCCCACTTAGCCTTTGCTGGCAGGTTTTTTCCCCCCGTGATATTTGGGCTGGAGTATGGCAGTTATTGTCTAAAGTTTTCTGTCCAGCTCGGCTGTCCCTTTCTTGGCTCTTTGGCTAGAGACTTTTGGGCCTGTGTGTGTGTGTGCATGTGCCTGTCAAGAGTTTCCTGGTTCTGGCTTTTCTAGCACCCGGTCTCATATACACAAGGCAAAAAGAAAACCTGGGGAACTCATCATGTTGTTATTTCAGTCTTGAGTTTCCTAACCAGTCTGTCTTCTCTCCATCTTTCAGAGTCTTTTCATGTTCGTGTTATAATCTCTAGGGCTTTAGCTGTACTCCCTGGGAGGAACCAGAAGTGCATCTGCTCCATCCTGTCCTGGAACTGGAAGCCAGTCTGACAAGTCCTTAAAATGCTCGACATAGAATTCCTATATTGGCCAGTGATTCCATGTCTAGGTATCTACCCAAGAAAAATGAAAGCATATGTCTACACAAGCACTTGCACATGAATGTTCAAAGAAGCATTATTCCAAATAGTCATAAAGGGGAAACAATCCAAATATTCATGAATTGGTGAATGGATAAACAAAATGTTTATATCCATACAATAGAATACTATTCAGCAATAACAATGAATGAAACACCAATGCATGCTATTATATGAATGAACCTTGAAAACACTATGTTAAGTAAAAGAAACCAGACTCAAGAGGCCATATATTGAATGAGTCCATTTATATGAAATGTTCAGAAGGCAAATCTATATAGAGAGAAAACTGTTGCCTAGGGCTGGGGTTGGCACAGGTCATAAATGTAAGTGAACATTTAGAGGTTTCTTTGCAGGGTGATGGAAATGTTCTAAAATTAGGTTAAGTATATAATATGTATTATATAAATTATATTCATAACTATAATTATAATAAACTCATTGAATTATACACTTAAAATGGGTGAATTTTATAGTGTGTAAATTATGCCTTCATAGATCTGTTTCAAAAAAGAGAGAGTGAGAGTAGAGTGGAGACATTTTCTATTGTAAACTTTATTAAAGAATTCTGCTATTAAAAATGTAGTGATCCAAAGGGGCACCTGCACCCCAATGTTTATAGCAGCAATGTCCACAGTAGCCAAACTATGGAAAGACCCCAGATGTCCATCAACAATGAATGGATAAAGAAGATGTGGTACATATATACAATGGAATATTACTCAGCCATCAAAAAGAATGAAATCTTGCCATTTGCAATGCCGTGGATGGAACTAGAGGGTATTATGCTAAGTGAAATAAGTCAATCAGAGAAAGACAAATATATGATTTCACTCATATGTGGAAGTTAAAAAACAAAACAGAGGAGCATAGGAGAAAGGAGGGAAAAGTAAAATAAGACCAAATCAGGGAAAAAAACCATAAGGGACACTTAACTATAGGAAACAAATTGAGGGTTGCTAGGAGTGGGAGGCAGGGGAATGGAGTAACTGGGTGATGGGCATTAAGGAGGGCACGTGATGTAATGAGCACTGGGTGTTATATACAACTGATGAATAACTGAACTCTGCCCCTGAAACTAATTATACACTATATGTTAATTAATTGAATTTAAATAAAATAAAATAAAATAAAATAAAATTAAAAAAGAATTTTGCTATTAAGAGTTACAGGGAAAGGATAGATAACAAGAGGGGTCAAGGGAATTATTTTTTAAAATTATCATTACAGAAAATTTCAAATACACGCGTAAGTGGAAAATCCCCATGTCCCCATCATCCAGATAGTATAATCATTAACTCAGGGCCACTCTCTTTTCATCTACACTCCCACCCTCACCCTTCATTATTTTAGAACAAATCCTAGGCATCATATTATTTCTATCATAAATGTTTCATAATCTCTAAAAGATAAGGACCCTTTAAAACATCACCACAGTATCATTATTCTGTCTAAATATTCACAATATCCTTAATAACCTCAAATATGCAGCCAATGTTCAGATTTCCCAAATTGTCAATAACTACATGCATAATTAGTTTGTTTGAATCAGGATCAAATGCAGATTCACTCATTGAATTTGGTCGATATGTCGTAAGTCTCTCTCTTTTTAAGAATACATTTTATTTTTTAGAACACTTTTAGTTTTACAGAAAAATTGAGAAGATAGTATAGAACATTTCCATGTATCCTACACCAGGTGCTTCCTATTACTAGCATTTTTTTTTTAAGAGAGAAAAGAGAGCGCTCGAGTGAGCGGGGTGGGGGGGGTGAAGGGGTGAGGGAGGGGAGGGGCAGAGAGAGAGAGAGAGAGGGAGAAAATCCCAAGCAGACTCTACATTCAGCATAAAGCTTGACGTGGGGCTCAATCTCACCACTCTGGGATCATGACCTGACCCGAAATCAAGAGTCGGTTGCTTAATGGACTGAGCCACCCAGGTGCCTCCTATTACTAACATCTTACGTGAACATAGTATACCTGTTCTTTTTTTTTTTTTTTTGAACATTTTTATTTATTTATTTGTCAGAGAGAGAGAGAGAGCAGAAGCAGGGGGGGGCGAAAGACGGAGGGAGAAGCAGGCTCCCCACTGAGCAAGGAGCCCGATGTGGAACTCGATCCCAGGACCATGGCATCATGACCTGAGCTGAAGGCAGATACTTAACCGACTAAGCCACCCAGGCGCCCCAAGACCCGTTATTTTACAGGTGTTGTAAAGTGGTGATATCTACTTCTATCATTCTGTCCTTGATTATTTCATGTATACAAAGAAACATTTACTATTACAGAACAATTTATTTAGGAAAGGCAGATTAATATTTTTTTTAGTGTTTATTTTCTAGTTTTCAGAATAATGAGGTCATTCTCTAGCATCCTCCAAAAGTGACCCATGAATTTTTATTAGTATAACAACGAATAAAGACATTTTAATATAGTTTAATCTCTTACATTGAATCCTTTTACTGATGCTCAGTTTGTTCTGTATTCGGCCAGTGTGAGCCTCAAGTTGACATGATCCTAGTGTCTCTGATGGCCTTCTTGCCATTGAGGTCATCTCCTAACATGTGGTTCTTTTTAGGGGAATTGGTACCAAGAGACCTCAGTTTGGGAGCTAGGGAAGGTTATTACTTATTTACTTTTTAAGATAGGTCTCTTGTACCATGTTAGCTTGCTGTGATCTGCGGAAGGAAAGGCAGCATTGCAGAAGAGGGAGGGTTGCTGGAGGAATGTCCTTGAATAGGTGGGAGGGGCCAGGGTTCAGCGCCCAAGTGGAGGAGTCGGTTATCAGTTGAAAGTGAAGAGGAGGGAGGGTGCGTGATTAAGAACATTTGTGTGAGTAACCAGGAAAATGCTGGGTCCTCTTATCGACCAACCTGAAGTTTGCGATTATAAATATTCCATGAGCATTTTTGAGTATTTTCATCCAATCACTTGTGCTTGGATGCAGGCATGGAGTAGGTGGGAAGTTGGATTTAGGCAGAGCTGGGCTTTTTCCAGGCTGGCATGACGGAGGGAGTGAGGACAACGGGAATTGAGTGTGCAAGGTCGTTAAAACAATGGTCATGAACTCTAAGTGGGGTATTGTTGAAATGGGGCAGAGTCTCTCACTGTCAGGGTCAAAGGTGTTGGAGGTCTGGGAAGAGGAAAAGTTGTGGGGGGTGGGGGGCAGGAGAGACAGTGACTTGCAAAGACAGGAGGTGTGAGCACAGTGTGGGATACTTAAAATTCATTCAGTATTTCCTAATGACCTCCTTCCAGCTTCAGAGAAGTTTTTCCATTTCCTGGGTCCTGGAGTTTTGTGAACCAGGCTTATTGCCTTCCTTGTAGGGACTGCTCTCTCCCCATCCATCTCCCAGCTACCCCTGCCCTCTCCCCACAAATGACCATTTATGGGGTCTTGGTTCTTGAATATTCTGGGGAATTCATCACCTGAAGTGACTGCTCTGTGCTCATGGAAGGTGTAGATAAGGGCCTTTGGAACTTTCGGATAGTGGCTCTGAAGACGACCCTGATGGTGCTGACATCGTTTCATGATGTGAGAGCCTATAGTAGTTGCTTCTAGAAAGCCTGACCTGGGTGGAGGATGTGGGCTGGGGACATGGCCTCCTCCCCAGTGCTGGGATCCGGAAGGGACTGAAAGTGCCTCCTGCCACAACACAGGGTGTGCTCTTCCTACGTCAGTGAGCTGTGCCTCCCCGCCCCCCCCCCCCACCGTTCACCTGCACACAACTGGCCCTGGGCCCTCAGAGCTTGGCTGGGGAGGTCGGGGCTGGTGTGGGTCAGTGAGTGGGTGCTGGATGGGGAGCACAGAGATGGACGGGGATACATGGGTACTTGGCCAGTGGCAGACTCTGTCCTAGAAGACCCTAAACCGGAGCTGTGGATGGTGCAGCATTATGGATTATCCTTTTCTGGAAAGATCGGCAATTAAACCCTGAAAATAGACTAAAATTTTTATTGGACACACAAGATCAAGGACTGATTCAGAAAGTCTTCCTTTTTTTTTTTTTTTAAAGTAGGCTCCACGCTGGTCGTGGAGCCCAATGCAGGGCTTGAACTCATGACCTGAGCTGAGATCAAGACCTGAGCTGAGATCAAGAGTTGGACACCCACCCGACTGAGCCACCCAGGCACCCCCTAAAATCCTCCATTTTAAGTTTAGAAACTATTGCATAAACAGGCCAAAGTTAAAGATAGCACAACAAATTGTTTATTTTTTTATTCCTGAAGAGCAAAACAGTCTCGTACTGGGATTTAGTATGAGGAGCAAATCTACTAAAATATGTAGGAAATTTAAGTCCAAACACTCCTAAGTATGAGAACGATCGACAGGATAAGTAATAAAAGTAGAACAGCTGCCCGACCTTTAGTAAATGGCCCCAAGTCCAAAGACTCAGGGACCCAAATGGTTTGTGGGTCTATTTTCTCCTTTTTTCTGCCTCTCTTGCCAAAGTTTACTGGACACTTGCTGAGAAGAGAGGGCTGTTGGATGTGTTTTCAGTGGAAGGGTAGTGCTTTGTCAGTGGCAGGAGGAAGCCCTTAGACAGTGGCCTGCGGTGGGGTGAGGGGGTTTGGAGTGGGAAGGGGAAGTGGCTGGGTGGGCAGGCAGTGGGAGGGCTGAGGGTAGGATAGGGAGGGACAGAGTTGGGGAGGTAATAGGGGTGGAGTGAGACACTGGGTGGGGACAACAGGTATTTGGCTGGAGCTTTAGGACCTGTCCAGGGGGCTATTTCGGGGTGCACGAAGGGGCAGACTCAGTGAGGATGCAGAGGGTCCCATGCTGCATGTTGTGGGGGCGGGGAGGTCAGTGTGCAGTGAAAGTAGCAGAGGTGGCGAGACTGGCAGCTGGCCACCTTCCTGGGCTGCTTGGGTCTTCTCACAACCCGCCCTCCCTGGGTGTTTGGGACAGGAGGTAAATTCTCCAGTCCATGGTCTGTGTTGATGGCAAGGCTGGGAGTGACTCTCCTGGGTGCTGGGCCCTGGCCTGGCACAGTCACCTCGTTGGGGTCTCTGGGCCTGACCCACCTTTAGGACTTGGTAGGATCTATCTGTACCAAATGATCTTGGGCTTCCCCGCTCTTCCTTCCAGAAGTTTCCAACCTAGGTGGGAGATCCAGACAGTTATAACAAATAGAACTGTGGATGTGAAGGGAGGGAGTGTGAACATCCCCTGTGGAAGCTCTGGGAGCAGCCAGCTGTTCTCCATCTCCACAGCTCTGACCACCATCAATGATCCTGCAGCCACACAATGGATGTTTCCGGCCCAGAGCTTTCCTTCGGCTCAAGACCCACATGTTCCACTGTGTCTTCCACTCCCCACCAAGAAGTCTAACAGGAAAGTCAACAGAAACGCGTCTACCTCCAAACTCTTGATTCCCCTCCCTGCAAAGGAGTGCTCTGGGCTGGATGTGGGCAGAGGCGCTCTGGATTCTGCCCCTCTGGGCACAGAAGCTCCTTGGCTGCAGTTGAGGGTTGAAGGTTCTCCCCTTCTGTGGCCTGGAGGCCTGGGGAAATGAGGAGGCCCTTAGGAAGCTTCTGGAAGGCTTTCCACCCCCCATCTCCCACTATAGCCTTTGATGAATGTGACCTGTCCCCTGCCTGCTGGGGGAAAGTCCTCCTTGGTGGGTGGGCACCAGGCTTCTGTCCACTGAGGGTGTCTAAACTCTTGGCTGTGGGAGGGGAGGAGCAGACTGACCCCTGTCTCCTGGGAGGTGCAGGTATGGCCCGTGCCCAGCAGACCTCTTCAGGAGCCGTGGCCATGCTGGCACTCTGAAGGAGGAACTGCATTATGAGCTGGGTGCAATTCCAGGGCAGGACAGGACCCTCACCCTGCCGTGGGGGAAGTGAATGGGAAATCCCGGGGCCAGGAAGGGCCAGGTTGCCTTGGGGAGGGGCAGGCAGTCACAATCACTGGGAGCCACTCCCTCCGGCCACCTGCATTTTTCCTAAAGGAGAAGGTATCACTTTAGAGGTAAAGGGATAAAGAAAGGGGGGGTAATCAGAAGGGGGAATGAAACACGAGAGACTATGGACTATGAGAAACACACTGAGGACTTCAGAGGGGAGGGGGGTGGGGGAATGGGATAGACCGGTGATGGGTAGTAAGGAGGGCACGTATTGCATGGTGCACTGGGTGTTATACGCAACTAATGAATCATTGAGCCTTGCATCGGAAACCGGGGATGTACTGTATGGTGACTAACATAATATAATAAAAAATCATTAAAAAAAATAAATATTGTTAAATATTGTTAAAGCTAGAGGTAGAGGGGATCGAGTGGGAAATGGTGAGCAGGGTCAGTGGACAACTTGATCCCTGGGGTGTGAACTAGAAGTTTTTGGTGCTCCTTTGTGTCCCCTATCTGACCCCTGATGGCAGTGAGAAGTTTGAGGAGGGACTGAGCAGAGTTGAGGCAGGAATAGGCTTGGAGTCCCGGTCAAAGGAAATTGAGGATGGGTCTTGCCCACAGGAGCTAGTCTGTGTGGGAGGCAGTGAGGGCAGGGGCGGTGCATGAGAACAGGGTGGGTGGGAGCAGGAGGGCAACATGCACGAGGGGGAGCTGGGATCAGAGCTGAGGCACTGGGCTTCCCAGAGCAGGCAGGTGGGACAGGAAAGTCCTGAGGGGATGGAGAGACACCTGCAGAGTGAAGCAGGGGCATGGGGAAGAGCCCCAGAGCTCACTGGGGTGAGAGATTTAGGGAAAGGAGGTGGTGCTTAGCTGGGACCATGCTCGGCACCCAGGTCAGCTGTCACTGGTTTTCTGAGAGCCTTGTATTCTGAAAACCCTTCTTTTCTGTGTCCTCACTGCATTGTTCCCGTTTGCATCTCCTATGCAACATTCTGTAAAATTCTCTACGTCTTGAGTGTGAGCTAAAGGGACAAAGGGGGTGATTCTTCCTGGTCTCTGTGGTGGTGGTGTCAGAAGCGGATGGGGGCTGTGTCTGGGGAAGGCTCCTGGGGGAAACCTACGTAGAACCAGACCTCAGGTCTGGTTTAACACCTGCTGGGAGGCCCCCACCTTCCCAGCTGAGGAGGTCGCCTGTTCCCAGGAGGCTCAGCCAGTGGCAGGGGATGGAGCAGAAGTGGTGGCTGGGGCTCTGCTGGCCCCACACGGTGGTCTGGGCTGTGGCTTAGGGTCTGGAGACATCAAAAGCTGTGTTTTGTCCACTCCAGAGGCGCCTGGCAGGCCTCCTACCTCTCCCACCTCTATGTGCACCCGGATTCCCCACTCACTGGTCTTGTCACTGGGTGGTCACTGTGTCCTTACGTTTGTTGGGGGAGGGTTGTCATCTGACAGAAGCAATCCTTGGGTCACCTGGGAAGGGGATTGTGGTAGAGATGGATCAGAGGGTTCTCATGTTAACCTCTCCCCTGGGGTCCCTTCGTCCTTTGTCACGTTACTCCCTTTCTGCTCCCCCTTCCTGTCCTTTCTCACATTTCCCTGCCTGCTCTATAACTGAGGAGACTGACCACTATGATCTGATCATGACAAGGGAGGGCGCAGGGGACTTGCTGAGGAATTCTCACTGGGTTTGGCCAGCAGGCAGCTCTAGGGGAGGCTTTGGTGGAAGAAGAGTGGGTGGGGTATTCTCCCTCTCTCCTTCCATCTTCCCTCTCTGCCTCTTCTTGGGCTCCTCCTCTCCATCCCTTCATGGCTGGGAGGGGAACTAAAGGACTTCCCCCTCCCTCAGAAGCCCCTGCTGCTCCCCTCTCCCACCCACCCCCAGATGAATTACCTACCCTTCTTTACAACTCTGTGGTTGAACCATCTCGATGGCATTCTGTTTCCTCCTGGGGCCGTCACCTCTCTTCTTCTCACTCTGGCCCTCAGGTGGGCTGGATAAGGACTGAGCTTCCATGTGGTGGGGGACACTCTCTCCTCACTCAGAACTGTGCTCTTTCTCAGCACAAACTCTAGGACAGAATCCTCAGCTTCATTTCCATCGCCCACTCTCTTAGGATTCAGCCTTTAACTCCTCTGTCTACCTTGAACCTCTGGTTCCAACTCTGAGTCAGTGTCTCCTCAGCCAGGAAGCTGTCTTCTCAGCGATGTCAGCTTGGACCAACCATTTCCAGCTTAGTTCCAGGGAGGTTGGAGTTTCCCCAGGGAGTCAAGGCTGGAAACCTAGGGCACTTCTCCAACATCTCTGCCCAGGGCCTCCCTTAGGTGCGTCCCACCTTCAGTGGATCTGAGGGTCTCTGACTCTTGCTCACATTGCTGAGGGTTTTCTCAGCTTCACCATGTGTCCCATCAGGGGCCAGGTTGTGAGACTGTTGGGGGCAAGAGACTTTCTTTGTCTTCCCCAGACGCACACAGCTGGCTATCAATAAATGCCCACAGAACAAGTGAGTGTAGGGGTTGTGTCCCTTAGCCTTTCACTGGGGGCACAGGGAGGGCTGAAAGGGGAGGGGGCAGGTAGAGAAGAAAGCTTTGGTTTGGGGGAAATGGCAGAACCAAGGTCTGGTGTGTGTGTACCCTTTGCAAAGACAGGGTGCAGTGATGTGTGTGTCTCTGTGTGTGTTTGTGTGTGTGGGGTGTGTGTGTTTGGGGGGGTGTCTGTGAAGGGGGCATCCTCACCTTATCAGGCTTCAGGGGAACCGTGACAATTGGAACATTGTGGGACAGACCAATGGGTGGGGACTTGGTTGACTAGAGATGCTGACATTGTCCCAGCACTTTCCTATGGAAATTCAGTTTTGTTCTTAAAAAATGAATAATATTTAATTAAAATAAATAAAACAGAAATAATAAATAACATGAGTAAGCTAACTTCAGGAAGTCAGTAAGTATGTGAATTAAGCCCCAACACCCCAGGACACTCTCTGGTGTCCCTTTCTGTCCTAACTACCCCTCAGTGCCAGGGAACGCATCTGACTTCTGCCACCACAGATCCGTTTTTGCCTGATCTCTAAGGTCATCTATCAGAATTCTGTAGTGGGCGGTGTTCTGGGTCCGCTTTCCTGGGCTCCGTTCACATTTCTTTTCTTTTTTTTTAATAATAATTTTTTATTATGTTATGTTAGCCACCATACGGTATGTCCTTAATTTTTGATGTAGTGTTCCGTGATTCATCATTTGCATATAACACCCAGTGCACCATGCAATACGTGCCCTCCTTAATACCCATCACCGGGCTAGCCCAGTCCCTCACCACCCTCCCCTTTGAAGCCCTCAGTTTGCATTTCTAAGTTTCCTTGTCTGCATAGTGCACTCCCTCCCTCTGTCCTCACAGGGAAAGCCCTCCTTCAGTGCTGCGCGTGCTCGCCACGAGGGGGCGGCAGAGCCTGATGGAACCTGGGAGACCCGCAGGGCCTCAGGGTGACTGTGGCCTCCCTCACAGCGCCCTCTGTCTGGTGGCGTCCCAGGCAGCCGCTGCAGGCCGCTCCTGCTGCTTCCCTCTCTGAGACCCGCTGCTCTAGAGAGGATTTCTGGGCCCAGTGCCCCCACTCTGCTGCCCTCTGTTTAGAGCTCAGCTGAGGTTTGGGGTGGGCCTGGCTCCTGTTGGGTTTGGTCACACAACCACGCGACCCGGGGCAGGTCCCCTCCTCTTGTTCAGCTTCTGTCTCTGAGCTTTAAAATCAGGAAGCGCTCTCCTCTGAGGATTATTGTAAATCATTTACTGAAATAAAGTACCTCATGTTCAGAGAGAAGTGGCCTTGGTAAATGGTGGGCCTGACTATCTGGGGAAGGTCAGCAGAGGGCAGGGGCTGGTCGCAGGGCTTCAGCCTAAGCTCAGCCTGGGGAGACACTTCTCCCTGACATGGAGGAGCAGGGTGTAGGGCGTCCTGAGCACTGCCGGAGTCAGCCTCTCAGGACTGGCCGGGGCCTCGCCCGCCTTTGCTGTCCCAGGCCCCTCTCCTCTGCTGCTTTCAAGGTCAGAGGCCAAAGTGCCAGCTCTCCAGGCCCTTTCCCATAACTTGGCGCTCACACCCCTCCAGCAGGACTTGCCTGCTTCAGCCTTGACCGTGGATGGGCCCCTGGCCTACATGGGACTGGGGATGGAGTGAATTCTTCCCAGGTCACTGACTGGGTCACCATGTGGGCAGTACATGCCCTCACTCTGCAAATCCTTCACTGACATCGCGGGGACCGGGGAACCTGCCTGAGAGGCTCTGGGCAGACCTGTGTCCATTCAGGTGTCTTGTCCCCCCACAGATGTGCGTATCTATCTGGGTATCAAGGCTGAGGGCGAGGAGGAGCTGCTCTTCCCTTTCTTCCCTCCCCTCCTCCCTTCTTCCTGTTCTTGCCGTTGTTCTTTTTTTTTCCTGCTCTTTCCATTCTTACACCAGCTTCCTCTCAGCTTCCTTTCCTTTTAATTTCTGATCCATCTTTTTTTTTTTTTTTTGAAGATTTTTGACACACACACAGAGAGAGAGGGCTCAAACACAAGCAGGGGAAGCAGCAGAGGGAGAGGGAGAAGCAGACTCCCTGCTGAGTGGGGAGCCCAAGGCAGGTCTCAATCCCAGGACCCTAGGACCACTACTTGAGCAGAAGGCAGATGGTTACCCAGCTGAACCACCCAGGTGCACAAATTTCTTATCAATCTTCTGCTAATTGATGAGTGTAAGAAAATTTATATAAACTTCTATAAATGCCTTTCTCCCTGGTCTCACTCCTTCGCTTTCACAGAGCTCAGAGAGCTTGGGTGGGAGTGACGCCCCCTCATGTCCCCTGGAACCTCAGACTTTGGAAGCAGAGTGGCTTCCCCACTCGGAGGGTGTGGGGCAGGTGCTCCTGGCAGGGGGGCTTTGCAGCCGACCTCTGGGTGGGCCTGGCCAGGCCCCATTCCTGGGAGTGTGTCAGGTCTTAGGAACTTTCTGAGGCATGTTTGGTTGGACATTTCAGTTATGGGATGACAGTCTCCCTGGGAGGGACTGTGCTCTCTGGAGGGGCAGACGTGCAGGCTCAGGGGGTAGTGATCATCCCCACTGAGCCCTTGGTCTTGTCCTTGGCCGACTGTCAGGGCAGAGCTCAGCCCACCAGCCAGGGTCATGCTGGTCAGAGGAGGAAGGACAGATTTTATTTTATTTTGTTTTATTTTATTATTTTATTTTATTTTATTATTTTACTTAAAGTCAATTTAATGAACATAAAGCGTATTATTAGTTTCAGAGGTAGAGTTCAGTGATTTATCAGTGGTATATAACACCCCGTGCTCATCACATCACGGGCCCTCCTTACTGCCCATCACCCAGTTACCCCATCCCCCCACCCACCTCCCCTCCAACAACCCTCTATAACCCCATAGTTCGTTTCCTATGGTTTAGAGTCTCTTATGGTTTGTCTCCCTCTCTGATTTTGTCTTATTTTATTTTTCCTTCCCTTCCCCTATGTTCATCTGTTTTGTTTCTTAAATTCCAGATGAATGAAATCATATGATAATTGTCTTTCTCTGACTGGCTTATTTCACTCAGCATAATACCCTCTAGTTCCACTGAAGTCCTTGCAAATAGTAAGATTTCATTCTTTTGATGGCTGAGTGATATTCCATTGTGTGTACACACCACATCTTCTTTTCCATTCATCTGTCCACAGGCAACTGGGCTCTTTCCACAGTTAGGCTATTGTGGACATTGCTGCTATAAACATGGGGTGCAGGTGCCCCTTTGAATCACTATGCTTGTGTCCTTTAGATAAATACCTAGTAGTACAGCTGGTGGGTCGTAGGGTAGCTCTATTAACTCGGAAGGAAAGATTTTATTTATTATTTATTTATTTATTTATTAATTTTTTAAAGATTTTATTTATTCATTTGACAGAGAGAGAGAGACAGCCAGCGAGAGAGGGAACGCAAGCAGGGGGAGTGGGAGAGGAAGAAGCAGGCTCCCAGAGGAGTAGGGAGCATGACGCGGGGCTCGATCCCAACACTCCAGGATCACGCCCTGAGCCGAAGGCAGACGCTTAACGCCTGAGCCACCCAGGCGCCCCAGGAAGGAAAAATTTTATAGTCTACACAGAAACTATCACCTTGTGTGTGTGTACGTGCATGTATGTATGTGTGTTTGTGTGTTTCCTGCTGTTTTTCACTTTTTCCAGATACTAAACAAGCAGAAAATTCGTCTTAAGACTTTTCCTGCTGTTGAAGATAATCCAGTGAACCTTCATCTTAACAGTGTCAAAATAAGATTCACCAGATAGCAGGTTTCTAAAAATGGGATTTAGTCTTTCCACCAAATGTCACATTTTAAAATTATTTTTTTAAAAGATGTATTTATTTATTTGAAAGAGAGTGTGTGTGTGTATGTGAGCCTGCACGAGTGAGGGGAGGTGCAGAAGGAGAGGGAGGGAGGAAATCTCAAGCAGACTCCACACTGAGCATGGAGCCCCCCAGGACCCCGAGATCATGACCTGAGCCGAAATCAAGAGTGGACGCTTAATTGACTGACCCACCCAGGCGCCCCTAAAATTACAATTCTTTTTACATTAGCCATTGTTTTATGGCTTAGGTATTTATTTATCTGAAACGGTTTCAAAAGCACTTGAAGCAACTAGAGCGGTAGGTAATACCTGGCTGTTAAAGTAGAAAGTGTAATATTAACCCGATGAGCATCAGGATAATTTATACCTTTTTTTTTTTAAGATTTTATTTATTCATTTGACAGAGAGAGACAGCCAGTGAGAGAGGGAACACAAGCAGGGGGAGCGGGAGAGGAAGAAGCAGGCTCCCAGTGGAGCAGGGAGCCTGATGTGGGGCTCGATCCCAGGACCCTGGGATCTGTCCCTGAGCCAAAGGCAGACGCTTAACGACTGAGCCACCCAGGTGCCCTGGCGGATAATTTATATCTTGAGCAAGAAAAATCGTTTGTGGCCAGTGAGTAGTGTTTGCTGTTATAGCTGGGTCAGGAGCCTGCTGAGCTGGGGAGGGCACTGAATTCGCCCTTTGATGTCCTTCCTGCAGCGTCTCCAGGTGTCCTTCCAGTGTCCTTCAGGAAAATCTTCCCTATGCTTGGTCATTCCTTCCCCTCCCCTCCCAGCATGGGATCCAAAGGCTGGCATTTGGGAGAGATAAGCTTTCTGGCCATATCACCCTGGGCCATTGCTGAGTCCAAGGTCCCCTTCCTGCTCATCTTTCACCCTGAGCTGTGAGGAGCTGGGGGCTGGGCTGGGCTTGAGGACTGGGGTGTGTGGGGGTGTGGGGCCGTGTCCCAGCAGCTCCAGCTCTCCCTCCTCTGGGAAGTTCCTGGATGAAAGGTTACTAGACGGCAGGGCTCATGTCTTCCTTCATCTCTGTTGCATGTGTGAGAATGAAGGGTCATAAATACACA
This sequence comes from Ursus americanus, assembly GCF_024610735.1. NCBI lineage: Eukaryota > Metazoa > Chordata > Mammalia > Carnivora > Ursidae > Ursus > Ursus americanus. Next base: position 27,419,075 of record NC_142158.1, read on the forward strand.
ACTTGTGTAGCCCAGTTCCTGGCACTTAGTAGGTACTCAATAAAATTTGATTTTCTTCCCTCTGACTTTTCACCAATTCCCCTAATGTCTTTCAGGCCTTGATGTGTCTCCCCATTGGGCAGGGAAAGGTGATGGCAGTGGGGGGGGGTGGACCTGGAGGCTTATTGGTCCTTGTTCATTCGTTATTTTTCATTTAAGGTGGATTTTCCCAATAGTCCCAGGTCTAAGTGGATATTAGCAGAAATGGACATTTGGGGATGACAGCGTGGGATGGGTTCAGGTATATCCAGATGCCCTGGGTTTGCCCAGAGTTTTATTTTTTATTTTATTTTTCAATTTTATAGTCGGGGAGGGGCATAGAGTGCGAGGCATAAGGGGAGGGAGGACAAGGAGACTCAGTGCTCAGCATGGAGTCTGACGCGGGGCTTGATCCCAGGACCCTGAGATCTTGACCTGAGCTGAGTTGGAAGCTTAACGAACTGAGACACCCAGGCGCCCCTGCCCAGAGTTTTACTATCTCAGGCCAGACATCTGGGCAGAATGGAGTCACTCCCATGCATCGGTGGGTCCGTCAGTCCTTGCTTCATGAACATAATAGCGGATCTTTCAGAATAATCCAGAGTGAACACAGGCTGGGAGAGGCTTTGTTGGGTGTATGGTTGTGGAACTCAGAGACTGGTTTTCTCACTTGTGGAATGAAGACAATATGACAACAGCCTGACGGAAGTGTGGCCAGGGAGGGTGTAGCCCGAGCTGGTGTCTTAACACCCGTCACTTCACACGTGGACACCCGAGCCCTGGGCAGGCTCGAGGGAGCAAACGAAGGTGGTCGATCTGATGTTTCTATTCCAGTGATGTGTCCGGGATGCATGTGGGTTTGGGGTTTGAAGAAAGAAAGAGCCGAGAAGACGTGGAGTTGTATCCACGCAGGAGCTGACTTGTGTAGGTCAGAGTTAAGAGTCGTTGCGGTTCTCACTGGACTGAAGTGTCTTCCGAGTTCGGACAGGGCTGAGTAGCCGATGAGCTGCTGAGGTGACTGCTCCACCCACGAGCTCAAGCAGAGTTTCCTGAGTGTTACTTAGCGCTGGACACGTGCACAGGGCACACAGTGGCTCCCTCTGTGGACACCAAGGACATTCCACAGAAGATCGGACGTCAGGGCTGTGGAGGTGAGCAGGGTGCCAGTAAAACCCCAGCAAGCACGTGTATGGGGCCCATGTGGGGATGAGCAGGTTGGCGAAGGCCCCTCTGAGGAAGGTCACTTTAGGTGAGACTGGAATGGTGACCAGTTTGAGGGACGAGAGACAGAGCAGGAACACCCAGGCCTTGTGAGAGGGCCCGAGGCTGGGAAAGCTCCATGAACTGGAGGAACTCACTCAGGCCAGTGAGGGAGCAACAGGGAGCAATGGAATGAGGTCAGAGAGGAAGCCAGGGCCTGGGAGGCACAGAAAGAGGTTTAGCGGGGGGATCCCTGGGAGGGATGAGGAGAGCTGACATAAGCTGGCTTGGATGGAAAATGAACTTGAGGAGGCGAGGCTGCAGGTGGGCAGGGGACACGCATGGGGGACACTGTGCCTGGGAGAGGGGATAATGCGGCTGGCGTGGAGCTGGAAACTGGCCATGGATATGGATTAGAGAAAAGTCTTAAACTTCCTGGAGCATTGGAAGTAGATGGGTGGGAACGTGAGTGTGTAGTACAATGTCCCTCCAGTTTCTGGCGGACATACGGGGTGACCCAGGTGACCTTTACTGAGACGGGGAACTGCAGGAAGGGAGGGGCTGGAAAGGAAGGCCTAGTGCTCCGTGGTTTTCCTTTGGAGACCACAGAATCCACCTTTCCTGGTGCAGACTGCGGCCTGGCAGGGAGGGGGCTGAATGGTGTACCCAGGCCCTGTGTGAGAGTCAAGTACTAACAAGCCCCAGGGTGCTGACCATTCAGCTGGGGCAGGGCCAGAGTCCTGGAGCTGGTGCTGGAAGATCCTGTTGCCCAGTGTTCACCCCTCTGTTGCCAGGTTGTGGGAGCACCTGCGTGGTCTCCTGGTGAAGAAAGCAAAGCAGCTATACCGGGGGCTTCTCAAGGCCCTTACCGGGTAGGATTCAGAAGCCGACACAGCATAGTCTTGGTAGCGACAGCCAGCGCAGGTAGCCTCGTGCAGGAGGCTTTCATTAGTCTTGGCTGTGCCACACACACTCCCTGCTTCTGTCTGGAGGCTAGCCCACCTGGGGACTAGCAGGTGTTCAGGAAAGGATTGCTGAGTCTGCGTCTCTGTGGTTCCCCCTGCAGGGTGATCGGGGTATCTGCACCTGTCCTGTGTCTGTGGCTCTGGTCTCCCTGTTTCTTTCCTGATCACAAGGGTGCACCGTCCAGAGGGCAGGGCAGAGTCTTCTGGGACTTCTTGTTGTCAGCTTTCACTTTCAAATGGTGGAAGGAGTCAGAGCAGGTGGGTTCTTCTGTCTGGGAGTGCTTAGTGCCCCAGGTCCCTGTTTTGATAGAGACCCCTGCAGCCTGTGCCAGGCTCTGCTTCTCTACTCTCCTGGGAACCACCGCCTATCAGACAACAGGAGCCCGTGGTACCCTGCTGGATCTGGAAGCGGGGTGTGGGGCCCGAGCAGCGAACTACAGATGCAATCTCTGAGAGCAGATTTGGGGTCAGCTGAGATCTTGCACTCCTGAGTTAGAGATGCTTATGAAGTCCCAGGTTTTCAAGCAGGTGAGTGGGTTCTGAAAACATCTTTTGCCAAGAAAAAGAAAGCTGGGAGCGGCTGGCTGTGAGGAAAAGGCTGAGATCGTGGTGGGGCTTGGAGTGGTGGTGCCAGATAATAGTGAGGCTCTGAGAAGACCCAGGACAACTACAGTGAGGGCTGCACTTTATTAATTTACTTAAAGACATATCTGTGGCGTTCCAAGGACCAGGTACTGTTCTAATGACATGTACTGACTCTCCATACATAAATTCAAAGGATTCTTCTTCTTCTTCTTTTTTTTTAAAGATTTTATTTATTTATTTGACAGAGATAGAGACAGCGAGTGAGAGAGGGAACACAAGCAGGGGGAGTGAGAGAGGAAGAAGCAGGCTCCCAGCAGAAGAGCCTGATGTGGGGCTCAATCCCATAACGCCGGGATTACGCCCTGAGCCGAAGGCAGACGCTTAACCACTGTGCCACCCAGGTGCCCCTCAAAGGATTCTTCTTATACCTTGGGGTGAGATCCCGTTACTCTTCCCATTTTGCAGATGAGGAACTGAGGCAGAGCCGGTCAAGAATCTCGACTAAGAAAGTCACACAGCAAGTGGCTGAGAGTGGAGGAGACATTAGCAGTCAGCCCCACAATCTGTCCTTCCCAGGACCATCGGCTGCCCCCACCAGTAAGTAGTTTGAAGCCCTTCTTTCTGCCCAGGGCTCATTTTATCCTTTGTGCTGCCCCTGCTCTCCTGGAATCCTTTATCCTGAGGCAGAAACTCCTCAAAGACAGAGAAGATGGGGATTATTAAGCCATCATGGATAATTGGGCACACAGTGTGTGGAAGGCCAGGTCCTTGGTCCTGAGCAGCCAAGTGCTGGGGGAGAGGGGTCTGAAATTCAGGTGAACTCAACAAAGGACCCCAGGACAGGGTACATGTGCTGGGAGGCACGGGGTCCTTGGGGATAACACAGTCTGACTCTTATGCTGCTCAGTGATTCCCTGTCATAATTCTGGGGCAGCAGAGGAACAGCACAAGGGAGCTGGCATGTCCTTCATGGGGAGGGACCTGAGTCTGGGCCCTGTGTCCCTGGGCGTGTGGCCTGTGACTCATGCAGACATGGAGGAGGTCCCTGAGCTGAGGCGGGAAGGGTCTGGTGCTGTGCACAGAGCAGGCTGGAAAGTTTCCGAAGGGCTGGGAGGGCTTTCTTGGTATCAGGGTAGTGGCCCCACCTCCCCCATCAGCATAATGAGCAGTAGGAAAGGCTGTGCTCCTGCTGGGGACTGTGGCCAGCCCTGAGCCCTGCTGTCTGCTCTGGGGCCCAGAGCTGTGGGCTGGCCCTGCCTCCTCTCTGTAGGTGTTCACCTGCCTCCTGCCCTGTGTCTCCCCAGCTCTGAGAAAATGGAGGATTGCTGCAGGGGCTCTTTGCTCTCCCTTCTCCCCTCCCTGTTTCTCCTCCTCCAGCTGCCTGCTGGGGGGTCTGCAGGTGAGTGTGTCCCCTCCCCCTTCCTGTGTCTCTGTGGGGTGGGGGAGAGCCCCCGGGAACTAGGCTGGTGTCTCCATCAGGACGGATGGCTATTGGTGGAGGCCCTGGCTCTAGAGAGATTCTGGTGATCCCCTAAACCTAATTGTAGTTAAATTTTTAAGAAGAGTTCCTAAACTATAAAATAAGGACAAGGGGCCGTGACAGTTATTCTAATGAGGACTTCTTGTCTTATAAAATAAAAAATGTGAATTTCACTATGAAACGTGTAAAAATAAATTTCCCCTCATTTTTTATTTCCTGGCTGTATCGGTATCAAATATATTAATTCCACAAATATTTACAGGGTATTGAGTATGTGTTAGGTGGCACTCTGTGTACAAAGCAAGCAGAGTCTCTATCTTCACAGAGCTGACATTTGGTGGGAGATAGCAGGTACTAAATACCACAACCACATACAGTCTACGTCTGTTGAGGAGTGGAGAGCATGGGACAAGGAAGTAGAGCAGGGTGAGGAAGTGAGATATGCAGGAGGGCAAGTGGGCAGGCAGCAGTGCTCCATAAGGTGACCAAGGTAGGCAGTGAGATGGGAGCAAAGATGTGAAGGAGGTGGGTACCATCCTGTCTGGATCCCATGGAAAGAGTTTCCCCACAGTGGGGAGCAGCCAGACAAAGCTGATAGGTGTCTGGCTGTTCAAGGAGCAGAGAAGGCAAATGTTTGCTGAAGCAGAGTGAGCCAAGGGAGAGTTGCAGGAGGTGGGCGTCAGAGAACACCGGAAGGTCATCCCTACTGGGCTCGTGGGTCACTTGGTCAACTGCAGAAGCACTGAAGGGCTTTGATAGTGGAGGGACAGGGTTTTGCTCATAGGTTTAAAGGGTCACAGACATTGACTGGGGGGAGGATGTCACAGGGAGGACTAGTCATTGTTATCCCTCAGGTGATAACAGAGGGAGGAGGAGAAAGATTAGAGGTGTGGTTCTCAGAGTGTGGTCCCTGGAACATTAGTGACAGAATCCCCACCACCTCCTTAGAAATGCACATTCTTGGATGACCCCAGACCTACTGAACCAGAATCTTTGGGGTGGGGCCCAGCAATCTGTGCTTCACAGGCCTTCCTGGTGATGGTGATGCCTGTGGAAGATTAGAACCACTGAGGTAGAGAGTCCTTCATGGAAGGGCCTGGAGTTGGGAGCACAGGCTGCTGAGGGAGTCTCTGACATCATTGCTGGGTTTCAGAGTTGTTATATGACAAACATATCCCATTCAGAGTGGTCACAGCTGAGTCCCTCAGTCAGGGCCTCCCACCTGACAGTGTGTTCCCTGCCCCTGTCCAGCATCTCTCCAGCTTTCTCACTCCTATGTCTGTGTCCACAGAGGAGTTTGTGGTGATTGGCCCCTCAGACCCCATTGTGGCCATGCTGGGTGGGGACATCACGCTGCCATGTCGTGTATCCCCGGCCATGAATGTGGAGAACATGGAGCTGCGGTGGTTCCGCTCCAAGTTCTCGGAAGCGGTGTTCATCTATCAAAACCAGCAGGAGCAGAGAGAGGAGCAGTTGGCCCAGTACACAGGGCGGACCTCACTGGTGAAGGACTTCCTCATCCAGGGAGAGGCTGCCGTGCGCATCCACAATGTCCAGGCTTTCGACAACGGGCTGTATACCTGCTTCTTCAGAAAGGGAAGCTTCTATGAAGAGGCCAGTTTGGAACTGAGGGTGGCAGGTCGGTGGTTGATCTATATTTAGAGTCCTGCGTGGTGGAGTTGGGAGCAACCTCAGGGAACAGGAAGTCAGCCCCTTATTTATGGATGAGGGAGACGAGGGTCTTTCTCTCATTCATTTATTCAGTACAAACATATGGAGCCCCTAGTACATGCGAGCTACTGTTCTGGGCGGCTGGATACATCAGTGTGACAAATAAAGACCCCTGCCCTGCAGAGATTATATTCTAGAGACAATAAATAAAAAAATAGATAGGCCATAGACATGTTAGATGGTAGAGATTTAGCCACATAAATACCTAGGTGTCAGGGTTCCTAGCAGAGGAACACCCACGTGAAACACCCGAGGTGGGAGTGTGGCTGGTGAGTCTGGGCACACAGGGAGGCCACGTGGTTGGTGATGGAGGTGAGTGGGAGAGTGGTGAGAGGAGACTATCCGGAATAAAGAGGTGTTCCTGGTTCATGGCACAGAGAAGCGATTGATCAGGAAAAGTCCATGAGCAGGTATTTGAATGAAGCAGACAGTGCCTGAAAAGGTCTTCTGATTGCTGGATCTGTGTGGGGCATGGACCGCCTGGTGATTGTGGTTCTGAGCAGTTAACCAAATAGTCTTGGGGCTGGAGTGTCTCCCTGATGGGTACGGATGGTGGAATTGGGGAGGAAGCGGACATCTGTCTGGGGCAGTGGCGATGCCAGACCACCGAAGGCTTTGCGTGCTGTGTTATGGAGTTTGGATGCAGAGCTGAGGAAAAATTTTTTCAAGATTTTATTTATTTATTTGAGAGAGGGAGTTAGTGAGAGAGAGAGGGAAGGAGCAGGGGAAGGGCAGAAGCAGACTCCCTGCTGATCACCGAGCCAGAAGCAGGCCTTGATCCCAGTACTCCAGGATCGTGATGAGAGCCAAAGTCAGACGCTTAACCAACTGAGCCACCTAGGCGCCTCAGAACCTAGGAATTTTTAAACAGAGCAGTGGAGGGAGGTGTGTGTGTGTGTGTGTGTGTGTGTGTGTGTGTAGTTTGCTTTGGCAGCTGTAGTGGAAGCTACATGGAAGGTGAGCAAGACTGGAGGCCTGGATGTAGTTATGGGGTGGAGAGGACGGCCACCTGAATTCGTGTAGGGGCAGTGGGCTGGGAAAGGAGCACTCGGGCATCAGAGACGTTTGGAAAGTTCACCCAACCGAGTGGGTAGATTTAGGGACACAGAGAGTTTGGAACAGTGCAGAGAGGGAGCTGCTGAGACTGACGGGGTTGTTGTTGTTGTTTTGTCGTTTTGTTGTTTAGCAGTAGAAATATTGATATAATGCGTTAGCTGCTGATTCCTGTCACAATGCAGTGTAACAGAGACTTAGAAATCTCAGTGCCATAAAGCAACAAGCATGTATTTAATCTGGGCATGCAGGGAGCTCAGCTCATCTGGGCTGTATTTGGCTAATCTTAACAAGGCTTACTAGTACATCTTTGGTCATGTAGGGGAAATATAATTAAAGACCTAATCTCCCAACCCAAAAATCCTCCTCACAAAGATAGTAGGAAATCATGTGTATTATTAAATGTCACGCAGACAACCCATTCCATACAAGTTCTCAGGTTCAACAGTTATGAGCCCTCAAGTGCGTGGACTTGCCAGCACCATTTGTCCTAGACGGTGCACCCTATATTTACTTGGAAATTGGGGTGGCCATCTATGTTAGCTAATTGGCTATATCCCCAGGAGAATAAAATTCTCCTATATTAAAAATAAAAAAAAAATTCCAGTGTAGTTAACATAAGTGTTATATTCATTTCAGGTGTGCAATATAGTGATTGAACATTTCCAAATATTACTCAGTGAAATTTTCAATAGAAACTTTTAGGACCAGCGGAGGTGGTGTGATATATTCAAAGTGCTGAAAGAAAAAAAAAATCTGTAGCCAAGAATACTCAATCCAGCAAGGGGATCATTCAGAATAGAAGGAGAGATGAAGAGTTTCTCAGACAAAAGTTAAAGCAGTTTATTTTTACAAATTCTCCCATCTTTATGACGGGGTGGCTTCACACATGGATCCTGGTGCCCACTGAGGTTAGGCTCCTACCCTGGCACAGGAAGGGGGAGAGAGGGGTGCTGTCTTCCTTGGTGTGAACAGTTCAAAGGGAGGGTTCCCAGGTCCTTGAGAAAGACATCCCTGGGTCACAAAGCTGACAAAAGGCCAATCTGTGTTTTTCAAAGGACTCATATACATTTCAAAGAGAGGAGAAAGCACCCACGGTCACAAGTTTCCTAAAGTAAATGCTATAAGAAAAAGGATGGGAAGGGACTCTCTTTCCTTATGTCAACAGGGACAGTAAGCCTCCTATTTCTAATATAATTTGTCCTTATAGTGACCCTGGCTGGGTTTTCTCACACACGTGTTGTCCAGCTGGCTGTTGGCTGATGTTGGACATCTTCACCTGGAGAGGCTGTGCTAGCCTGAGTGTCCCTCCTGTGGCAGAGGGCAAGGCAGTGGCACAAGCAGTGTCCAGCCTCTGCTAGACTCACATTCCCTGAACTCTCAGTGGCCCAGTCAAGTCACAGAGTGTGAAGGCACTAACAGTATGTGTCAGAGCTGGGGGTAAAGAAGGCTGAAGGACTGGAAATACTTTCATCATCAGCCTATTGCAGATGGGGCCAAATATCAATCAGTTCAGGATTTGAGTTTGAAACATCTGTGAGGAATCCAGGTGGAACTAACCCCCAGGGATGTGGATATTAGGGAGGGAGCTAAGAACCCGACCAACAGGTTTATTAGTGGTAGAGGTGATTTATCAAGTGGCAGTGGGTGTGGACGTAGATAACCTGGAGAGTATGTGTGGTGAGAAGAGTGGAGAAGGATAGAACCTGGCACCAGATTCCTCTTTCTCTTACCCTGAGCGAAGGACTTCCCACCCTCATGGTTGGAGAAGAGGGCCCTGCCTGCTGCAGGTCCCCATGCTCCTTCCTTCTGTTCTTTGTGCCTGGGCCCCTTCTTTTAATCCTTGCAGGGACCACTCTCCAGGGAGAGCCTAGAATTCAATGCTGGCCTTGGAGTTGTGCACAGGAAGGCTGTGCTGGCATCCTGGGGTTCTGGGTGGCCTCCTTCTTCTCTCCAGCTTCTCTCTTGCAGGTGTGGGCTCTGGCCCTCAAGTGCACATCCAAGGGCCAGAGGAGGACGGGGTCCGAGTTGTGTGCATGGCCTCGGGATGGTTCCCGAAGCCCCAGGTGCAGTGGAGAGCTCTCAGTGGGGAAAAGTTCTTGACATTTTCTGAGACCCACGCCCAAGATCCTGAAGGGCTATTCAGTGTGGAGGCCGCTCTGGTGGTGAGGGACAGCTCTTCAGGGAATGTGACCTGCTCGGTCCTCAACCCCATCCTGGGCCAGAAGAAGGGGATGGCCATTTTCATCCCAGGTCAGCACTACTGCCCACTCCCAGCAGGGTGGGATGGTGTGGCCGGGGGTGTTGTTGTGCTTGGTTGGGCTGTCCTGTGCCATGCTCCTGATGGTGTGTTTCTTGGCACAGAACCCTTCTTCCCCCAGACTTCTCCTTGGAAGCCAGCTTTCCTGGTGATCCTGACTGTGCTGACACTCCTACTCCTTGGGGCTGCCTTTTACATCAAGAGAGAACATACTACAAAGTGCCGGGAGATGCAGGAATGGGAGAAACTGCACAGGGAAAAGGAGGAGGATCAGCAGACAAAGAAAGAGGCACTGAAGGGCAGAGGTAAGGCAGGACAGAGGCCAAGGCAGGCAAGAGTGGCAGCTGGTGCAGAGGACAAATTGACAGCAGGACCCTTGGCCTGAAGCAAGTAGCCGAAGAGGACCAGAGAGGACAGCTGGGGCTATGGAGAATTGGTGGGTCTGGAGTTAATTCTTCCTCTAGGACACAGAGAGGTCCTTTTCTGGGGTCACCAGGTGCAATCTTTGGTATTCTTAGGGATGGGAGTTCATACTTATTTTTCACTTTCTTTCAGATGAACTCCAAGCAGATCTTGGTAAGTAGTGTCCTTTTACAGAACTTTCTGTGTCCCCTTTGTAGGAGACATTCTGGTTCTTAGCTCACCTGTTTCCTGTGTTGCCTTTCAGACTGGAGGAAATCTGTTTACCTGGCTGGTGAGTGACTGTCCAGATGTCCTGAGTCTCCCGTGGCACCTAAGCCCAGGTGTCCCCTGTCCTTGTTTCAGGCAGAGACATGTGGACCCTTGCCTGGGGCAGAAGTGGAGGCTGGTGCGAGGCAGACCCTGCTCCCTGGTTTTTCCCCATCTGGGCTGTTGTTCCCATCCAGTGCTTAGAAACCTGGGGTGATGGGGATCCCTGGAGTCTATTTTGCATCTTGGATTTATTCTACTGCTGATGTACTCGCCACATTTCTGGCTTTTTAGCCTTCAATGCAGCTAGTTCTCAGCCATCCTGGATGCTCTGAGATTTTGTTAAAGAAGTCATAAATAAATGGGGTCATTAAGTTTAGCAGTGTGATCCCTCCACATAACACCATCCAGGGAGAGTCTTTTCTCTCATTCCTGGAGGTGCCAATCACAAAATGGTGGGCAGACGAGTGGGCAGACTGTGGGTGGGAATGTGGTGGCATGAGCTGTCAATGGTCCAAATTAGTGATGTGTTTTCTGAGAACGTTTGGCCACTTTTAAGCCAGAGCTCAACTAACATCCTTGTCCTTAATTCATCTCCCCTTTTGTATTATTTCCCAAATATCTCTTTCCTAGAAAACGTTGTAATAATAGTTTCTTACATTTATGGGATAATGTATATTTTATTCCCTAACATATTTTCATCCATTGTGTAATTTTTGACCTATTGCAGCAAAATTGAAAGCAGATAGAATAAAAAGTTTTTTTTTTTTAATTTTGAGGTTTTTAAGTCACAGGACAATAAATGACTTGGCAAAGGTCGCACAGCAGCAGCAAGCAGGAGTGGAACTCAGCCTGCAATGCAGACTTCCTGACCTGTGGTCCAAGGAATTTCCCATGACACCCTGCTGTCAGCATGTGACAGGAGGTCATCTCCTCTCTAGTCTCCCCCTCCTCTGTTGGTAGTGTCACCTGGAGCACAGAGGGGAGGCAAGGGACAGTAAATCAGGCTGAGCTGACTTGTTCTGGCTCATGTCTTACCAGGGTGTTTTCCCTTTCAGCCTGGAGGAAGGCACAGCTGTATGCTGGTAAGTGACTCAGTTTCCTGTGGCCTTACCTCTGCAGCCTCAACTCTGCCCCCTTCTCTGTCAGTGGACCCCACACCAGGATGGGGTTGGTGTCCCTGTAGTCCTTGTCATGTTTTCTGTCTCCTTCCAAGGACTGCAGGGAATATCTTTGGGAACACAGATCTGCCTCCATTCTGACCCATCCTCTACAGTAGGTCACTGTTAGGGTTAGCAACACCCTCTGAACACAGCTGTTCAGCTGATAGTTTTGTTGGTGCAGTGACAACAGGCTGGTCATTTATAAGGACAGGTGGAACATGGCAATGACTGTGTACGTTAGAAATTGCTGTCTCTATAAGATTTCAGAAATCATGGTTGCCTGCTTAGAACTCAGATCTTCCCAAGGGGAATGCTTTTGAATGCATTTTACCCTGCTATTCCTACCGTTTTTGGATGTAGTTTTGGTTTTCCTGTTTTTTTGCTGTTTCTCTGGAATGGTGGTCTTCATCTTGCTTCCTCGTGCTCTGATTCCTTGTCCAAGTTGGGTTTCTTCCTCTAAACCTCTGTGATTGCTATAGAAGTAGTTTCTTTAGGTCAGCTGTTCTGAATCTGAGATCCAGAGCTGCCACAATGTTTATGGACCCTTGGTGGTGGGTTTGTCAGATTCCTAAAATTATATACAAAATCCTATGTATGTATTTGTGTAACAGAGGCAAGAACTTAATTTTTTTTAAGGACAGTAACTTATAGTTGTTCACAACCATTGTCTCTCTTTTTAGGAGAATTCTGATTTACCTGATGGGTTGATAGTGGTTGGGTTTATTAGCGGCAATGTGTGAGGATTGCGATGGAGGAAACTCAGAGGGGTGAAAATTGTTTACCAGAGAAAAGTTGGGAGCAAATAAGGGAAGGAAAAAATGGTTGGGGAAGAGAGAAGGAGATGAGAAAGAAAGAGGTTCCATGATTCCTCTGGAAAGATTTTGGGTGCCTCAGAGTAGTGGAAGAGAGACCACAAATCACAGCCATGGTGGTTCAAGCGGGAGGTACATAGAGGATGTGCAAGTTATTTGGGTGCATGGAAAGTAATAAACTCCTTGATACCTGTTTGAGAGGTTTCTGAAAAGACTTACATCTATTTTAAGGTGTTTTTTTTAAAAGATTTTATTTATTTATTTGACAGAGATAGAGACAGCCAGTGAGAGAGGGAACACAAGCAGGGGGAGTGGGAGAGGAAGAAGCAGGCTTCCAGCGGAAGAGCCCGATGCGGGGCTCGATCCCAGAACTCCGGAATCACGCCCTGAGCCGAAGGCAGATGCTTAATGACTGAGCCACCCAGGCACCCCTATTTTAAGGTGTTTTGAAGTAATTTTCTAACTGAGTTTGCTTCTGATACTGAGACCATCACAACCTTCCAGTAGTAGTTGGGATGGGAATGTGATCCACGGGGATCCTAACTCAATGGAAGGTTATCCAGAGCGCCCTTTAGCACTGGGGTGGGTTAAGAATTTGGGCTCTTGAACCTGTGTAACATGTGTTTTTCTGTTCTGGCTGTTTCTATTTATGATCAGGGATATAGACTGTGAGAGCAGAGAAGGGGGCGCCAGGGGTGCAAGACCCTATGGGACCAGATGCGTGAGGAAAACTCCTTAGAGAGCCTCACTGATTTTTGGGATTTATTCATTAAAAATGAGGATCAAATAGTCTTCTTTTAGCTTCTCCTGTTCTCTGATAGATTGAAATGCTTGTGTTTTAATGTATGCCTTTTATACCTTCTTTTCATTTTCTAAGGACAGACACCCTTATAGTAGAATCAACATGTTCACATTGATAGGCTCATAGTGTGAGGTGAACAAATGTCTGATCTCATCTTATTCATGAAATAGGAGGAATAACTTATAATAACTTATAATAGGAGGAATAACTTATAATTAAAGACTTGCTGTGGAAATGAGGTGAAGAATGCACTTGAACCACTGGAGTGCATAGCATAGCTCTGGATACATTGTAGAGTCTCAGAATGCAATGCCAACTCCCTTTCTCCTCTTCCTTCTCCTCCTCCTGATTCCTCTTCTTCTTTGCTAATATGTGTCAGTTGTCGCATAGAAATCTATAGCTGGGTGTCAACTAATGTCTTGGTGAAGAAGGAGTAACGTTTCCTTTTCTCAAAATGTGACATGGGTCAGCCTATTTCATGTGATCTGTTTCTATAAGCAAATCAACAGAGCTGGACATACCATTTTATCTGAATAAACACGAGTAAGTGAGAATAGTAGTCACATGTTTTCACAAAATATTCAAGAAAATGTCCTGTTCTTATTTTTATAAGTGCTCTAATCTTGTTCTGGAGTCTCTATCTTATTGGAGGTAACAGCATTCTCAGTGCAGACTTTTCAGGGTTTTATGACATATGTAAGTTTTGCTTTGATCAGTTAACTTCCCTTCTTCTTCCTAAAAGGGAGTATGAAGGTCAGAGGAGTTTATGTCTTGTGTCACTGGGGGAAAGGTTCCCTGTGTTTTCCTCTTGTTCATTTCAGGACCTCACCCTGTAGAAGGTGGCTTGATATGGTCCTTAGGATAATTGGGTTTGGGGTTCCATCTAGGTGTTTGGGGGCATTGTTGTTCCCCATTCTGCCCAAATCCTCTCTCCAGTTCCTTAATCTTAATCACAACTGTAAAGTTCTCTCTGCCAAAACATATTCACATTTTTTGGGGCATAGGACATGGCCATATTTGGGGGCTGACCACATGGGGTGTTTCCTGGTGCTTTTGATCTCTCTGGGTGCTTATAGGGAGAAGCAGATGACTAGACCCAATAGTTCTGGGTTTCCCCTAACATATAGGGATATTTTCCCTCCCATTACCCCATGAAATGGGGAAGCAAATTCATTACTTTCCGTCCTCTCACCGAATATATGTCTTTCCTGTTTTGAACTTCTCTCTCTCCCCTTCCTTGAAACCTCTCCATTACCTCTTGACCGGGTAAGCTTTCTCTGGTGCCTTATCCTGAGTTCTCCTCACCAATGGCTGATAGTCATCCTCCAAGTGCAGCTCTGCCAGGTTGAATTGTCTCTACCATGGCTTCGAGTCATCCTACAAGTTCAGTTCAGTTGGTTCTTCATAAGTAAATGGAGGCTTCAGAAATTTTGATCTCTCCAATTCTTTCTCAAGAAAACCTAGCTTTCAGGATGGATGTGTGGCTAGATATTGAAGAAGCATAATTTGATAGTGAAATCAGTGCAAAGACCCTTCTTTTTAGGTCAGTATTCAGTCTCACAGTGATGTTAAGCTTTATGGCTTGGCTTTCCTAGGAAGGTTGTAGCAGAATGCCTCTCTCTCTCTCTCTGTGTGTGTGTGTGTGAAAAATAAGTTCATCAGGTGAATGTTTCCAAAACATTTTTCCCTATAACTCTTGCATCAGTATATTTCAGAGGATAGATACCAACACTGGTATGTACAGTCTCCTCAAATCTCTGATTTATTGTTCACATTTGTGAAATGTGGTTTTCTTGTAGATTGGCGGAAGGAGAAGTTCCAGGCCAGTGAGTTACTTCACTTCTTTCTGGGTGTTCCTACTGCTGCCCCCATGGCTGCTGACATCTCCTTCAACTTGCTGTGATGATACAGATGCTGGCCCCATCAATGGTGGAGGGGTGGGATGGGGCAGTGAAAGTCACATAGCTGGGATTGGTGGGTGTGACTGATATTGGATATAATTGGATATCCTTCCATCCTTGGAGTCCAGTCTGGCCTTCAAGTGCCCTATGACAGGTCTAACCCTCAGATCAGTCTTATGCTTGCTTCTTCTTGGAGGGCTGTGTACTTGAACCAGAAGGCCTTAGCCCTCCCTGCATGCAGCTAGGTGTCTGGGAGTGGGGTGGTGGTTGTGTGCCTTGTTATGGGGCAGGGAAAGGCCTTGCATCATTGGCAACTCTCTCTGCAGTGTCTGTCACTCTGGATCCAGAGTCTGCACATCCCAGGCTTGCTGTCTATGTTGAAAACACTAGTGTGACCTGGAAGGATATGACCGAGGGCATGGAAGAGGAAACCTGTAGTGTTTTGGGTCATGATGGCATCACATCAGGGTGCTGTTACTGGGAGGTAGAGATCAGGAATGGAGGCAAAAGCGATTGGGTTCTGGGGGTCTGTAGGGGAGATGTGGAGAGGAAGGGCTGGTATGTGGAGCTCCCAAAAAAGGGGTTCTGGGTTGTGGGGAAATATGATGATAAATTCTGTGCCCTTCTTGAGACTGAAGTATCCCTTGGGAAAGTTCCCCACAGGGTAGGGGTTTTCCTGGACCTCAAGGAAGGGGATGTCTCCTTTTACAACATGGCTGATGGCTCCCACATGTTCTCCTTCTCTCTAGCTTCCTCCTCTGGGACTCTGTTTCCATACTTCAGGTTGAAGCCAGGAGATGTGTCCCTGACCATCTGCTCTGTGTTAGGAGGACCTGTAGAGACCCCTGTGCCCCTTAACAATTCTCCTTCTTTGGAGGAGCTGGTGAGCCTCTCAGGGCAGGGATTCAGCTCAGGCTCTGGTGTTGATGCTGCTCTCCCAGGGGCTGAAGCTCCATTACTCCTCTGCAGCCCTGAGGCTCTGTCCCCATAGAGCCCCAACACTGTCCCAGACTCCTCATGGTGGCTCTTCCTGAAGCTGCAGACTCCCTGGGGCAATAGCCTCTGGGTTTAGTCCTGGGTGACCTGGTGTCTCGCCCTCCTCTTTTGGGAGCAGACTGCTGGGGTGTGTTTATGAGAATAGTCAGTTCATGCCTTATGCTCAGGTATTAGAAGATAAATGTTGACTGTTTGAGCTGATATGGGGTAAGCTGAATTTTGCTATTGGAGGTCATTTTTCTTTTGATCATGAAAATTATTTCATGGAGTCCTTGTATTTTTTGATATGAAACGTGATGAAGTCTGAATTACTCTGCAGAATTAAATGTTATTGTTTTTTTTATACAGTTTGAGTTGTGCAGATGAACCCAGGGGCTATGGGCGGGTCACAGCTCTATTTTGGGAAATGTGCACTCTGACCAGAGATGTTGGTCATCCTAAAATTTCTGAAGAAATGGATGGCTGATGGACTTTTAAGAGGAGTGGACAGTAATATTCTATTGTATATACTTCCTATTCTGGGATGGATGAAATATTCTTATCTTATAAAACCTTAGTAAATATCTGTTATTTGTGAAATACTAGTGCTGCGTTATTTCAGGGAATTAAGGACAAAGATCTGATTTCCCCTTGTGAGTCAACAGCAGTTGGAGAGAACAGATCTCCTACCAGAATAAAGATGTGAGTGAAGAAGAGTGTTTTCAGACCCCGGGTTAATTGCAGAAAGCTTTGATCATGAGCACAGTTCCAGGATCTATGTACTGCTTCTCAATACTTTCAAGTCCAATTGTAAAGGTGGATAGAAACTACAGGAAACAAAAGGAAGCCAGACTGTTGAGGACTCAGACCTTCAGGAATGAAGGTTTGTTCACTGCTGAAGTAAAGAACTCTGACCTGCTGTGATTCTGGGAGAAATGAAAAGACACAGAATTGGAAGTGGAAAAAGGAAGTCACAGATCTCAGTTCCTGCCTGTGACCAAACATAGGAAAA
This sequence comes from Ursus americanus, assembly GCF_024610735.1. Lineage (NCBI taxonomy): Eukaryota > Metazoa > Chordata > Mammalia > Carnivora > Ursidae > Ursus > Ursus americanus. Next base: position 27,435,701 of record NC_142158.1, read on the forward strand.
GGACTGTAGTAGCTTTGCATATTTTCTCTTTCTTGTCATGTAGATGTGTCCTTTGTATTAATTATCTATTTTCTCTCTCTCTTCTTCTTACCCATGGGATTTTATTCAGGTGCTAGTGGTGATATTTAAAATACTGTCTCTAAGAAACAGAATAGTCAAAAGGATTGTGACTGAACTTGAGGAATAAATAATATAACAGTGTCGAAGTCAATGCCTGGGACTGCTTACTTGTTCCATTTTGGGGAAAGAGTGAGAACTTCTTCACTTGAAAGTGTAGCCCTGTAGATGGGTAAAAATGTGAAGTTGTTGTGTTGGAATTTCCAGTGTGGGTAAAATGGTCTATATGGGAGTTGAGAAACTAAAGGTGTGAACTGTGTCCATTATCAATTTATTGCCTTTGGGTTCATATGTACCCTGTATTTTCCGTATTTGTTGATACTGGAGCTGGATCCCGTAAAGTTTTCACTTTTCCAAGTGGCACACTGTTAGCCTTTGTCAGTACAGTGCACCAGAGGGAACACAGCAAGACATAGTAGGGGGAAAAGCTTTCTTCTTCTTTTGGTGCTTTTTTCCTTGATCCTACAATGCTACTGCCAGCAGCCTGGAGAAGACCTAGCTTCTCTCACCTTTGGGTGAATTCGTATGGCATTGCAGCAGGCTCTGTTCTAGAGGGCTGCTTCCCAGGGATCTTGCCAGTTCTCTAGTGGGAGTTTTCCTGCCCAGCAGGCTTGGCCTGTGGCTGGTTGGAGAACTTTTTTCCCTTCCTGGGGACCCAGGTCCCACCTTCTCCAATAAACGTAATGTCAGTCTTGTTTTCTCAAATATCTTCCTTTTTTGAGGGCTCTACCTCAGCCCTAGAGGTAATGTCTGCTTCCTGTATCTCCTACTTTTGGTTTCTTTAGAACTTTCTTTTACCTCTTTCATAGTTAAACACATTTTGCTTAATAATTCTTTATATCACATTTCCCCTGTTAAAATGAATGATGTGGTTTCTGCCTCCTCACTGGGCAATGACTGAAAGGAACATCTAAACTGAACTATATTTTGGAGGAAGGCACTGCACTGTTCACAGTCTGTGGGAAAGGGTAGTGGAGGAATTTTAAAATGTATTAAAATGTTCACCCCAACAATAAAGTCATAAATATCCTTTTGGGATCTTTATATATATTTTAATACTCTATGTTAATATATTATCTGACATGTTCATCTCCCCCTTCCCTATGGCTTGTGGATTTATGACACTGGATTACTTTCAGATGGGCTATGAGCATATTTCCTTTGAAATGGAGAGGAAAGGAAGGTATGGGTATGATATGAATTATCCACACAAATAAGAGGAACCTTCTGAAACAAGTGGACCGCTGCCCATGTAATTCCAGAAAGAATGATTAAAACCATCACTATTGGGAGGAGTGAGGTCAGCTTCATGGCAGAATGAGTCCTTCTATTTGTCTCCTCCTTTCTGTTTACAACTAGTTGGACATCCAAAACCCAACAAAGGAGCCTCTGCACAGCACAGGGAGATGCCAAAGAGAGCCACCTATGTTCACATCTGAAGGGGTGTGGATGGGGTCTCACGGAGCCCAGAGCCCAGGCAGCAGCGGTAGGGCCTGTTACCCGAGCTTCTACAGTGGTGGTAATGCTCGCTCCTGACTCCTCTGGCAGAGAGAGTGGGGTGGAAAGGGGTGAGTGAAAGGCTACCTGGCCCTGTGGGCTGCAGCTGGTGGACCCCATAGTTTTTAAGCCACAGATCAGTGTTCTCTGAGGCAATGCATCTGTGACTTCTGGGGATGGAGGGCGGAAGGGAATGGCAAGGGAAGGAGACAGACAAGAAGAAACATTTTATGCACTGTCTGCCCTGAGATTTCAGCAAGAGAACACCCAGCACCACTGGGACTCCCGAACTTTAGGATCCTATTCTTGTGTGTGTGGCACACCCCAAGCCCAAGGGCTTAGTGCGTACTGCCCCTCCTTGGTTGCCAGCCTCTCACTTTTTTTTTTTTTTCCGGATCCTGGTCTAAACAGCCACCAAGACTGCGCTGGTAAGAGAAACAAAAACTTGTGCTATTCTGCCACCTGCTGGAATACAAAAGAAGGGCCTCTAACTGCCCACCTATGAACTGTTAGAATTAGTTAACAAATCTTTACCAACATGCAAAAGGTGTTGGCTACTTCAAATGATCTTGCTGAGGAAGATCTCATTATAGAGCATGGAAAATCATGACGACATGGTTTTGCTAAAAGAAAATGACCATTCTCCAACAACTAAACCTAAAGCTACAGAAGACTGTGATGTAATTAATAGAGAATTCAAAATAGCTGTCATGACAGAATTCAACAAGATACAAGAAAATCAGGCAATTCAGGAACTAAGAAATAGAATTAATGGATAGAAGGAATATTTTACCAAAGAGGCTGAAATTCTAAAAAAGAACCACAATGGAACCTCCAAGAAATCTGGAGCTGAAGAACTCAGTAAATGAGATGAGGAACACATTAGAAACATTGGAAATAGAGCAGATCAGGTGGAAGGGACAATACGTGATCTGAAGGATAGAATCTAGAAATGATTCAGGTGGAAGTGGAGAAAACTAAGATTTTTAAATTTTTTTATGGGACAAAGTAAAAAGTTATATTCTATTAATTAGAAGGAAGACGTCAATACTAATGTTAACTATTAACTTCAGTTAGCTGTTATTTCCTAAGAAACAAACACATATGTTATTCAGTAGTCTATTTTTTTTTAAAGACTTTTTTTAAAAGCTTATTTGTCAGAGAGAGAAATAGCACAAGCAGGGGCAGGCTGCAGGAAGAGGGAGAAGCAGGCTTCCTGCTGAGCAAGGATCCCAATATGGGACTGGATCCCAGGACTTGGGGATCATTAGTTGAGCTGAAGGCAGATGCTTAACCACCTGAGCCACCCAGTCATCCCTTCAGTACTGTATTTTAAAATAGAACGGGTTTCAAGTCTTGGAACTGGTCAAAATGGGAAAAATAAAAGATTGTAGCTTAAAATTTCTTTCCCCTTCAGCTTTAAATACATAAGCTTTTTTCCCCTCCTTTTTAAATTTTTATTTTCTTTTTATTTCTTTTTTTAAAATTTAAATTCAATTAATTAACATATAATGTATTTTTGGTTTCAGAGGTCAGTGATTCATCAGTCTTATATAATACTCAGTGCTCATTACATCAGTTGTCCTCTTTAATGTCCATCCGGCAGTTACCCCATCCCTTCACCCCCTCCCCTACAGCAACCCTCAGTTTTGTTTCCTATGATTAAGAGTTTCTTATGGTTTGTCTCCCTCTCTGGTTTTGTCTTGTTTTGTTTTTTCCTCTCTTCCCTGATGATCCTCTGCCTTGTTTCTTAAATTCCACACATCAGTGAGATCATATGATAATTGTCTTTCTCTGATTGACTTATTTCACTTAGCATAATACCTTCTAGTTCCACTCACATCACTGCAAACGGAAAGATTTCATTTTTTTGATGTCTGGTGAGGGGTTTATCGATTTTATTAATTCTTTCAAAGAACCAGCTCCTAGTTTGTTGATCTGTTCTATTGTTCTTTTGGTTTCTAGTTTATTGATTTCTGCTCTAATCTTTATTATTTCTCTTCTGTTGGGTTTAGGCTTTATTTGCTGTTCTTTCTCCAGCTCCTTTAGGTGTAAGTTTAGGTTGTGTATTTGAGAACTTTCTTGTTTCTTGAGAAAGGCTTGTATTGCTATATACTTCCCTCTTAGGACTGCCTTTGCTGCATCCCAAAGATTTTGAACAGTTGTGTTTTTATTCTCATTAGTTTTCATGAATTTTTAAAATTCTTCTTTAATTTCCTGGTTGACCTATTCATTCTTTAGTAGGATGCTCTTTATCCTCCAAGTATTTGAGTTCCTTCCAAATTTCCTCTTGTGATTGAGTTCCAGCTTCAAAGCACTGTGGTCCGAGAATATGCAGGGAATGATCCCAATATTTTGGTACCAGTTGAGACCTGATTTGTGACCCAGGATGTGATCTATTCTGGAGAATGTTCCATGTGTGCTCAAGAGGAATGTGTATTCTGTTGCTTTTGGATGAAAGGTTCTGAACATATCTGTGAAGCCCATCTGGTCCAGTGTGTGATTCAAACCCCTTGTTTCCTTGTTGATCTTCTGCTTAGATGATCTGTCCATTGCAGTAAGTAGAGTGTTAAAGTCCCCTACAATTATTGTACTGTTATTGATGTGTTTCTTTGATTTTGTTATCAATTGGCTTATATAATTGGCAGCTCCCATGTTAGGGTGTAAATATTTACAATTGTTAGATCTTCTTATTGGACAGACCCTTTAAGTATGATGCAGTGCCCTTCCTCATCTCTTATTATAGTCTTTGATTTAAAATCTAATTTGTCTGATATAAGGATTTCTGCCAGCTTTCTTTTGTTGTCCTTTAGCATGATAAATGGTTTTCCAGCTCCTCACTTTAAATCTGGAGGCATCTTTGGGTCTAAAATGAGTCTCTTATGACCGCATATTGATGGGTCTTGCTTTTTTACCCAATCTGATACTTTGTGTTTTTTTGATTGGGGCATTTAGTCCATTTACATTTAGAGTAACTATTGAAAGATAGGAATTTAGTGCCATTGTATTGCCTGTAAGGTGACTGTTACTGTATATTGTCTCTGTCCCTTTCTGGTCTGTGTTACTTTTGGGCTCTCTCTTTGCGTAGAGGATCCCTTTTAATATTTCTTGTAGGGTTGGTTTGGTGATCACAAATTCTTTTAGTTCCTGTGTGTCCTGGAAGGTTTTTTTTTTTTTATGTTCAGTTAGCCAGCATATAGTACATCATTTGTTTTTGATGTAGTGTTCAACAATTTATTAGTTGCATATATCACCCAGTGCTCATCACCACATGTGCCTTCCTTAATACCCATCATCTAGCTACCCTTTCCCTCTCCCCCTGCCTTTCCGTAACCCTCAGTTTGTTTCCCAGAGTCCAGAGTCTCTCATGGTTTGTCTCCCCCTCTGATTTCTTCCCATTCAGTTTTCCCTCCCTTTCCCTGTGGTCTTCTGCTCTATTCCTTATGTTCCACATATGAGTGAAACCATATAATAATTGTCTTTCTCTGCCTGACTTATTTCACTTAGCATAATCCCCTCCAGTTCCATACATGTCGATACAAATGGTGGGTATTAATCCTTTCTGATGACTGAATAATATTCCATTGTATATATGGACCACATCTTCTTTATCCATTCATCTGTTGAAGGGCATCTCAGCTCCTTCCACAGTTTGGCTATTGTGGACATTGCTGCTATGAACACTGGGGTGCATGTGTTCCTTCTTTTCACTACATCTGTATCTTTGGGGTAAATACCCAGTAGTGAAATTGCTGGGTCATAGGATAGCTCTATTTTTAATGTCTATCAAACTCAACACCCAAAAAACGAATCCATCCAGTCAATAAATGGGCAGAAGACACGAACAGACACTTCTCCAAAAAAGACATACAAATGGCTAACAGACACAGGAAAAAATATTCAATATCACTAGCCATCAGGGAAATACAAATCAAAACTACAATGAGATACCACCTTATATCAGCTAGAAAGGCAAAAATTAACAGGACAGGAAACAACAAGTGTTGGTGAAGATGTGGAGAAAGGAAAACCCTCCTACACTGATGGTGGGAATGCAAGCTGGTACAGTCACTCTGGAAAACAGTATAGAGGTTCCTCAAGACGTTAAAAATAGACCTGTCCTTCTGTTTTGAATGACATGCTAGCTGGATAAAGTATTCTTGGCTGCATATTCTTCTCATTCAGCACCCTGAGTATATCATGCCCATCCTTTCTGGCCTGCCGGGTCTCTGTGGATAGGTCTGCTGCCAATCTAATGTTTCTACCCTTGTAGGTTATGACCTATTGTCCCAAGCTGCTTTCAGGACTTTCTCTTTGTCTCTGAGATTTGCAAGTTTTGCTATTATATGTTCGGGTGTTGACCTATTTTTAATGAGTTTGAGGGGTGTTTCTCTGTGCCTCCTGGACTTTGATATCTGTTTCCTTCCCCACATTAGGGAAGTTCTCTGCTATAGTTGCTCCAATATACCTTCTGCCCCTCTTTCTCTTTCCTCTTCTTCTGGGATCCCAATTATTCAAATATTGTTTCACTTTATGGTATCACATCTTTTGTATTCTCCTCTCATGATCCAGTAGTTGTTTATCTCTCTTTTTTCTCAGCTTCTATATTTTCCATTGTTTTGTCTTCTATATCACTAATTCTTTCTTCTGCCTCATTTATCCCAGCAGTTAGAGCCTCCATGTTTGCTTGCATTTCGTTAATAGCCTTTTTGATTTTGACTTGGTTAGAAAAGACTTTAGTTCTTTTATTTCTCCAGAAAGGGATTCTCTAGTGTCTTTTATGCTTTTTTTCAAGCCCAGCTAGTATCTTTATAATCATTATTCTGAACTCTAGTTCCAACTTCTTACTTATATCCGTACTGATTAGGTCCCTGGCAGTCAGTACTGCCTCTTTTTCTCTTTTTTTGAGGTGAGTTTTTCTGTCTTGTCATTCTGTCCAGAGAAGAATAGATGAACGAGAGAACAAAATACTAAAATACTAAAATGGCAACAATGATCCCAGAGAAATACACACTAAACAAATCAGAAGAGACCCAAAACCAGAAAAGAAAAGAAAAAAAAAAAGAATATAAACAGACAGGTGAACAGAATAGAACAACACACTGGATTCTGTGTGTAGTTTGGTCTGTTTTTTTAGAAAACTAGATCCCAAAATTTTAAAGAAAGAGAAACGTATATGTATAAAAATAAAGTTAAATACAATGAAAGGATAGACTGTAACTGTAAAAGTGGAAATTAAAAGACAAGAAAAAACCAGAGGGAAAAAAAAAACAACAACCACAAAAAAGGAAGATATAAACAGAGAAGTGATCACAACAGAAGTACACTATCTCTTGAGTGTATTTTGCTCAGTTTTTTAGAAGAAACTACATCTCAAAATTGTAAGGAAAGAAAAACTTATATATACAAAAATAAAAGTAAATACAGAAAGGATAGAATGTAACTGTAAAGATGAAAATTTAAAAAGACTTTAACAAAATAAAAACAAACAAAAATCGACACACACACACACACACAAAAGGAAGAAGTAAAAGAAAAAAAGAAGAAAGAAAAACAACAACAACAAAAAAGAGAATATGATCAGACAGGTGAATAGAACAGAGCCATACACTAGATTTTGGGTGTATTTTGGTCTGTTAGAAGAAACGGCATCCCAAAATTATAAAAAAAAAAAAAGGGAGAAACTTACATATATAGAAAAATAAGATTAAATACAATGAATGGAGTGTAACTGTAAAAATGAAAATTAAAGATTTTAAAAATGAGTTGATAAAACAAGAAATCGGTTGCAAAAGGAAAGAAAAAATCAATAAAAATTAAAGGTGAAAAACTAAGGAATCATGGGGAAAAAAGCCATGAATTCTCTGTGCTGTCTTCCCCTAGAGCTGGAGTTTTGCAGTCCTCATCGAAAGGTAAGTTTGTCTTGGCTGGATGTTCTTGCTGAACTTGGTGGGGAGGGGCCTGTTGCATTGATTCTCAAGTGTTTTTGCCTCAGGTGGAATTGTACTGCCCTTCCCAGGGGCCAAGCTACGTAATCTGCTCCAGTTTGCTCCTTGTGGGTTTTGTTCCCTGAAGGCTTTTCTCAGAGTTTTAGGGAATGAGAATGAAAATGGAGGCCTCCTAATCTCTGCCTTGGGCTGAAAGCTCAGGTCCCCACTCCTCAGTGTGCCCTCAGAGAAAAGCAGACAACCACTCCTGTCTCCCTGGTCTCCAGCTGCACTCAGGGCTCACCAGGCCTGTGACTGAGCATTTCTATCTCAGGCACATGGCCCTTTTCGAGTCTCCAAACCTTGCAGACTCTTGTCTGCCACTCCTGTGCCACTCCTACCAGAGTAGGAAGGGTGGGGTCTGGCTGGTTCGGCCACTTGTTGGGCCCCTGCTCTGAGAGCAGCGGTTGGATCATCCCGTTGTTCGTAGTTTATGGCAACACCGAGCCGAGAGCCCACTCCTGGGCTCACTGGGCGCAGTCAGCTTCCCTGCTCGATGCCTGGGAGCTCTGCCTGGGACACCTGTCGGTCAATCTGAAGTGAGTGGTTTAGGTCCAAGAGGGTGCTCTTTGCTCCTTGAGAGTGACGGGAGGAGGTGCAGGAGCCGATGATGGGAGGGGTACCCAGGATGGTGTAGAAGCCGGTTGTACAAGCTGCACCCACGGTGTGCACAAACAGGAGGAGGGGAAGAGGGAGGAAGACGAGCTGGGGTGCTGCCAGCAAGGCTGGAGGTGAATAAGAGCTCAGGCAGAAGAGACCTTCCTTGCTGCCTCTGCTGCTACCTTGGCCCCCATGGAAAAGCTTGTGATGAAGGGGGACAAACAAACAAACAAAAGAGGCAAGTCCTGAAGTTTACCCTTGAAAGCACCCACCCGGTAGAAGATGGAATCGTGGCTGCTGTCAATCTTAAGTGGTTTCTTCAAGAGAGAATCAAACTGAATGGAAAAGCTGGGAGTCTGGGTGGAGGGGTTGTAACCATTGAAAGGAGCAAGAGCAAGTTTACTGTAACTTTTGAGGTGCCTTTTCCCGTTAAGATATTTGAAATATCTCACCAAAAAATAGTTGAAGAAGGACAATATGGTTTGCATGAAGTTGCTAAGTGCAAAGAGAGTTACTAATCGTATTACTTCCAGATTAACCAGGATGAGAAAGGAGAGGAAGAAGGAGAATTAAAATTAATTTATCTGGAATATTTTGTAAGAGTTCTTGAATAAAATGGTGGTTTTCCTTGTATCTCTGCAGTGTGGATTGACCAGAAAATTGGAAATCATAATAAAAGAACTTTACGTAGGCTGCCATTCTCTTCTTTGTAATTAGACTTATTTTTCCTGCTTGAAAACTTTAGATATTGTGGTAATAATACCAAAATAGAAGTAAGGTCCTCTCAAGGAATTGCCAGCGATTTGACCTTGAGCAGGCGCATAAGGGTGTGGAGCCGTGTGCACTTTAGTCACTCTTTTACTTTAAAAAGTGTGAGAGTTTTGATGAGGAAACAGAAGGCAAGCTGAGGACAAAGCAGAAACTGACGCCCTGCAAACCCCCCCCCCCATGGGATGTATGTGACCTTCCTCAGGCACTCCTGGCTGCCCTCAAGGACAAAGAAATAGTTAACCTATAGATACCACGATCCCTCAGTTTACAAATGTCTTCGCAGTCTACAAGAACAAAGCATCTCTGTCGGTAACCTAGCTTCCAGAAGGGAATATAGATACAATTGAATGTCCTTGTAGTCTGCAGCCTCCAGGAAGTTCCTGACTATCTTCATGTTAATGCCTCACCAGAGGCATTGACTTGACAATGGCAAGGCCTCGGGTATCTTGTGAATCTTCTTTAACATATGAAAGTATTTTCTCAACCTCCCTTTTTCCTTTCCTCCCCCAACCCCATGGTATATAATCAGCCACCCCTCACAACCCGGGGCAGCAGCTCTTTCTGCCCATGGGTCCTGTCCCCGTGCTTTAATAAACCACCAATTTTGCACCAAAGATGCCTCAAGAATTCTTTCTTGGTTGTCGGCTCCGGACTCCACCCCACTGAACCTCACCTGTCCCTTATCGGTTTCATCTGGTGCTTTTCTTAGAGATTCATTTATACAAAGATGGGGACTTCTAATTCACTGAAAGCAAAACCAGTGACTTCTTTGAGGTTCTCTTCTTGCAGTGTTGATAAAAATTCAGGGTTCTAGGGCATTTACTTCAATTTTTTATTACTATTTATTCGATGCACACAATTATTATGTACGCTAATCCTTTTTCTTCCTGTAGAAATAAAATGTCGTTTTGTCCTGCTGCATATTCTACTACCTTCCAGAAAACAGTTTGGAGAGCAGTCGTAGAAGTCCCAGGTGCTGGGCTGGCGGCTCAGGTGATGAGATAATTCACCCAAGCAGGACACAGGAGATAGAAGTTTACGGAATACACTGCAAGGGAGCAGCGGGCAGGACAGCTCTGTCTGCCAGGAGGCGGTGGTGGGGGCTACAGTTAAGTGGGGGAGTGAGGAGGTATGGGAACCTATGGAATTTTCCGTTTTTGGTACCTGTGCCCAGTCTTAGTAACCCATTGGTCAGTGAGGGCTTTTGGCTGTTTCAAGGTGGGTCCCCCGATGGGCCTGTTTGCACTCAGCCTGGTGGCCGATCTGGGACTTTCTTCCTTACTCAGGGTTCCAGGGCTCAAGCCTGCAGCCTGAAAGCGCCCTCTACACCAGGTTTTAAATTAAGTAAAAGTGCACAAAAATGAATTTGTAAATAATCACTGCTTCTGCAACTCTGCAACAAACTGTTGCTTTGGCCCCGAGCAGGGAGAGCTGGAGATGAGCAATAGGAGAGCTTCCAGCGTTGACGCGTGCGCATCTCCTGGGGATCGGAGACATTCATGGGGATGGGATGCGAAGGAGAAGCAATGGAGAGACACTTCATGCTGAGGAGATGGGAAAAAATTGTGGACATGCCCAGGGAATAGTAACTTCTGTGTCTTTTAGGCCATGGATGAATTTAATGTCAGGTCGTTCTACAAACTGACATTAAGCTGGACCAGACAGAAAGTGGTATTTTGTTGCCCAGTGTGCAGAGGCTAGAGATCTGGGAAAGATATTAAGTTGTAAAGATGTCATTGTTGCCAACCAAAAACCAAGAGTATTGAAAGTGACTTTGAAAAGACACCCTCATGCTTTATTACACCCCTCCAAAATCTAAACAGTTTTGCAGAAATGTCTGCATTGTATTAAAATTACAGAGTATATTAAGGAGCGCATGTGTTGTGATGAGCACTGGGTGTTATACACAACTATCGAATCGTTGAACACTACGCCAAAAACTTATGATGTACTATATGCTGGCGAACTGAACATAATAAACAAACAAACATAAAATAAAATGGAAGAGTATAAACTCATGTTTTTAGAGTTTGCCTACAGCTCATTTCCACACCTGAAATTCTTGGGCTCTGCTAGGTGCAGAGCTGGAAATTAAATGTTTGAGTCCTACCTTTGCTTCATTTTAATATTTAGTGCTCCTTAGATTGAATTTAAGGTGTTGAATCTTTGCAATTTCATTTGTGGTAAAGGCTCTGGTATTTTCTATTTTTGTGCAAATTTCTTTCTTTCTTTCTTTTTTTTTTTGCAACAAAATAGCCAAAGTTTATTCAGGACTTACAAAATGCCAGACGATGTTCTAAGATCATTATGTGTTTTAAATCATTTAATCTCTTAGGGCGGGAATAAATTCTTACTATTAGAATGGAAGAATTAATTAATCAGTTATTCAATTATTCATTCTATGGCAATAACAGTGATTCTAGAAATCATTATCTTTTTTAGAAGATACAAAGATCAAATGATCCCAAGAGCAGATGACTATTGTGCATTTATTATGTGCTTTACCACAAAACATCTCATTTAATTTCAAAAATAACTTAAAATGTGCAAATTTCTTGAAGCAGAATTGTTTGCATGTTTTTCTGCCTTCAGAGAAGGCGAGGTTTCTTTCTGGTTTAACTGAGGCATCAGCTTGTCTTCGGCACTGTCCGTTACCACGATTGTTAGTAAGTTTATGACCTGGATTTGCAAATTGTACTGTTTGTTGCATTGATGTTCGCCTGTAGTGATTCTTTGTAAAATATTAACCCTGGGCTGAAATTAGGATATAAGTTTTTTTCGAACTAGTCCCAGATTTTAAAACTTGTAATAAAATTGAAACTCATTGGGTTTTTCTACGTCTTTTTGAACTCTCATAATTGAGTTTTGGTCACATTTTATAGTAAAGTGGCTAACACATGGTTACAAAAAAAAAAAAAATGCCCAGACAGAAGAAAGAGGACTTCCATTCTGAAAGCTCATCAGCTCAGACAGATGAGCAGATGCATGTTTTTTTTTTTTTTGTTTTCCACCAACATAAAGTGAAATTAGGGAGTCCATTTTGGGCCAGAATAGACAGGGAATGTCCTTGAAACAAAAGGAGTTTCGGCACCTGCCTGGGAATATTCCTTAAAGACCCTGTCCCGTGGTAGACTAACCGGACAATTGGCTCCAATTATCATAACCAAGGAAATGAATGAGGGAGAAGTCCCCACATAGAATAAGAATAACCTGGGTTTATTAAGAGGAGGAACAATTGAGAGAGTGAGTGTCCCCTTCTTTAGGGATGGCCTGTGATTCCTCTGGAAAGCTGCATTTATTAGGAGGAGGAGGCCTATTTAGACAATCATCAACTAATATGTCGGGAGGGGGATTATTAGCCTTGTTAGTGGCCAAACATATTCTGCAGAGGTCAGGATCTGGATTTAGAGCCATGAAGGCCTGGACATAGGGTACCCCCATCCATTTGGCCCGTTGCCTACAGAAGAGATCAAAATGATAGATCGTATTGAAGCTTAGTGTCTCATTAATTGGCCATTTTAACTCATCTCCTAATGAGTACTGAGGCCATGAAGTGTTACAGAGAAGATCAGTCTTGTCTTTCTTAAATCTTGCAATCTGAATTGATTCCAGGGGGTGAAGAGGCATCCCAAGGGAGAGTCCTTGGGGGACTGAAGAAGATCCCATGTTCCTAGAAAAGCAGAGAAGGTCCATTAACAAGAAAATCCCCCATATTCCCTGGTGACGTCCCATGCAGGATATGTCTGAGGTTCCCAGTGTCAAAGTGACTGGAGGCGTCCATAGAACAAAGTAGCTGTGAACACTGCCAGACTTATAGGAGGGATGTAGGAGGGATGCTGGTGTTTCCCCCACCTCCTCATTGCATTCTAGACTACAAATTAATGCTGGCGAATGGACTGAAATACTGTGACATGCCATGAATAACCTGCTGTTTTTAACCCATGGGAAACAGTAGAAAAATTTTACGAGGAGAAATTACCCAACGTTGTGATTCAAGTAGTGATTAGAGGACAGTGATGAAAAATTGTAGAGACAGAAATCCATCATGGTGGGCACCTGGGTGGCTCAGCTGTTAAGCGTCTGCCTTTGGCTCAGGTCATGATCCCAAGGTCCAGGGATTGAGTCCCGCATCGGGCTCCCTGCTTGGCGGGAAGCCTGCTTTGCCCTCTCACTCTCCCCTTGCTTGTGTCCCCTCTCTCACTGTCTCTCTCTGTCAAATAAACAAATAAAATCTTAAGAAAAAAAAAAAAAGAAATCCATCATGGTCTAAGTGACATTCCAGCACATGTAGTCTTTACAGCCAACTTCCTTAGGAAGCAGACACCTGTTGGGTTTTAATTCAGTTTGGTTGACTCTCAGTAGAGGTCTTGTGGCCAGAAATGGCTAGAACAGGGATGTGGAAGAGACCACATTGGACCAATGAGGAGGAAACCTCACAGTAGAGTCTTAAGATGGGCTGCCATCCTAGTGACTTAGGTGGCTGTCCTGTGCCCAAGAAAGAGAGCTTTGTATAAGGATAGGAATAAAAAGAAGGCATCAAGTTTCTGGGTCTTATTACCATTTCAGCCAGGGGACTAGCTTCCAGTCAAAATATGGGCTTTCATTCCTCCCCTTAGAGCAGCCATGGGCTAGAGGATTGCAGCCTGAGCAATTGACATGAAAGTGTCCCGATAAGACTGTACTCCTTGCATAGCCCCTGAAATGAAAGTAAAGGAAGAGAAGTTTGCACTGAGGCTTGAAGTCCAGATAAGAAGAAAGTCCCCACGTTGGGCACCAAAATGATGTGGGACTGGTGAGCAAATGGTCAAGATATAATTTTTGAGAGTTTTCCATGTAAAAGGTGGTTTTATTATAGCACAGGGACAGGACCATGGGCAGAAAGAGCTGCACAGGGATCGTGAGCTGCGAGTGATCCTATACTTTATAGTTAGTGGAGGTTAGGGATAGTGTAAGTCTCAAAGGAATTTGGAAGCAAGGCTTCCAGGACCTTGAGGGCCAGCTGCTATTAAGATAAGTTTAATTACTACTGTCTAGTAATACATTAGTCCTGAGACCCTTCAGATGTATATCAGTGGACCGATGTTTGTAAGGTGATTGCTATCATATATTTTGGGTGGGGCTGTTTATTGTTATCACAGGGAGGTAACACTAACAAGAATAAAGCTATAGTGGTCAAACATGAAAGGAAGTCCTTGGGGGAGCTGTAGGAGTGTTATAATCTATAAGCCTGGAGGCTATGAGCCACAGCAAGTTCCAGGTTTTGTTCTGTCTTCTCTCATCAGGTAATCACCCAAAGATAATGAAAATACACATTTGATAAGGCATAAACACCGCCATGTTTATTGTATCATTATTTATAATAGCTAAGATTTGGAAGCAACCTACAAGTCCATTGACAGATGAATGGACAAGGGGGAGGTCGTATATATACACAATGGAATATTATGCATCCAGAAAAAAGGATAAGATCGTGCTATTTGCGACAACATGGATGGACCTAGAGGGTATTATGCTAAGTGAAAGAAATCAGACTGGGAAAGACAAACACTGCATGATTTTACTCATATGTGGAATCCAAACAAACCAAATGAATAAGCAAAAAACTAAAGCAGAATCAGACCTGTAAACACAGAGCACAAACCCATGGTTGCCAGAAGGAAGGTGGATTGGGGGTTGGGCCAAAATGGGTGAAGATAGTGGGAGATAGGCTCCCAGGTAGATAGATGGTAGGTACACCTGTGGAGAGCATAGAATATTTAACTTGCTGGATCAGTATGTTGTCACCTAAAAATAATGTAACATTGTCTATCAATTATAGTCAGATAAAAATGATTCATAAAAAAATTAAAATAAATTGAGCTTTACTTTATCACAGGTTTTTAAAAAGTGGGTGTATATTATTTTATTTATTTTTTAAAGATTTTTATTTATTTGACAGAGATAGAGACAGCCAGAGAGAGAGGGAACACAAGCAGGGGGAGTGGGAGAGGAAGAAGCAGGCTTCCAGTGGAGGAGCCTGATGTGGGGCTCGATCCCAGAACCCCAGGATCACGCCCTGAGCTGAAGGCAGATGCTTAACTACTGAGCCACCCAGGCGCCTCTAAAAGGTGGGTTTAATACTTTCCACCAACTGGCACATTACAAAATTCACAATTCTTTTTACCTTAGCCATTGTTTTACAGCATAAATGTTTGTCTGGAAGTGTTTCAAAAGCACTTAAAGCAACTAAAGATAAGAGGTATTATATGGGTATGAAAGTAGAAAGTACAATCTTAACACCCCACTATATAATTTATATTTTGAGCAAGAAAAAATCATTCATGCCAGTGAATAGTGTTTGTTGATAAACAGCTGGACCATGAGTTTGATGAGCTGGGGGAGGGCAGTGAAGTTCGCTGTTCGGTGTCCCTCCTGCAGTGTCTCCAGGTGTCCTTTCAGTGTCCTTCAGGAAAATCTTCCCTTTGCTTGGTCATTCCTCTCCCTCCCCTCCCATCATGGGATCCAAAGGTTGCCATTCGGGAGAGATAAGCTTTCTGGCCATATCACCCTGGGCCATTGCTGAGTCCAAGGTCCCCTTCCTGCTCCTCTTTCACCCTGAGTTGTGAGGAGCTGGGGGCTGGGCTGGGCTTGAGGACTGGGGTGTGCAGGGGTGTTGGGGCAGTGTCCCTGCAGCTCCAGCCCTCCCTCCTCTGGGAACTTCCTGGATGAAATATTACTAGATGGCAGGGCTCATGTCTTCCTTCATCTCTGCATGTGAGAATGAAGTGTCATAAATACAACTTGTGTAGCCCAGGTCCCGGCACTTAGTAGGTACCCATCAAATTTGTTTTTTTTCCTTCTGTTTTTGCATAAAATAACCCTAATATCTCTCAGGCCTTGAGGAGTTTCCCCATTGGGCAGGGAAAAGTGGTGGCAGTGGGGAGTGGAACTAGAAGCTAATATTGGTCCTTGTTCATTCATTATTTTTTAATTAAGATGGATTTTCCCAATATTCCTGACTCTAAGTGGATATTAGCAGAAATGGACCTTTGGGGACGACAGCATGGATGCACTCAGGTAGATCCAGAAGTCCTGGGTTTGTCCAGAGTTTTAATACATCCATCCAGACATCTGGGCAGAAACCAATCACTCCCATGCATCAATGGGTCAGTCCTTGTTCCATTAAAACAAACAGCAGATCAATCAGAAAAATCAACAGTGAACACAGGCTGAGAGAAGCTTTGCTGGGAGCAAGGCCAGGTCCTTGGTCTTGAGCAGCAAAGGGCTGGGGAACAGCAGGACAGTGTGCATTAGCTGAGAGCCACAGTGTCCTTGAGGAGGAAAAAGTCTGACTCTCATGCTTCTCAGTGATTCCCTGGTCATAATTCTGGGGCAGAAGAGGAACAGCACACGGGAGCTGGCATGTCCTTCATGGGGAGGGACTTGAGTCTGGGCCCTGTGTCCCTGGGCATCTGCGGTGTCCTGTGACTCTTGCCCCTGTGCTGAGGCAGGAAGGATCTGGTCCTGTGGGCAGAGCAGGCTGGGAAAGTTTCCGAAGGGCTGGGAGGGCTTTCTTGGTATCAGGGTTGTGGGGCCCCCACCCCCCCATCAGCCTAATGAACAGTAGGAAAGGCTGTGCTCCTGCTGGGGACTGTGGCCAGCCCTAAGCCCTGCTGTCTGCTCTGGGGCCCAGAGCTGTGGGCTGGCCCTGCCTCCTCTCTGTAGGTATTCACCTGCCTCCTGCCCTGTGTCTCCCCAGCTCTGAGGAAATGGAGGATTGCTGCAGGGGCTCTTTGCTCTCCCTTCTCCCCTCCCTGCTTCTCCTCCTCCAGCTGCCTGCTGGGGGGTCTGCAGGTGAGTGTGCCCCTCCCCCTTCCTGTGTCTCCCTTGGGTGGGTGAGAGCCACCAGGAGCTCTGTTGGTGTCTCCATCAGGATGGATGGCTATTGGTGGAGGCCCTCACCTAGAAAGGTTCTGGAGATCCTCTAACCACTAGTAGCATCTAAACTTTTAAGGAGAGTCCCAAAACAGTAAACAAGGGCAGAGGACCATGACAGTTGTCTAATGAGGAGTTTATGTCTTATAAAATTAAAAATGTGAATTTCACCATGAAAAGTGTGAAAATAAATTTGCCCCCATTTCTTGTTTCTTTGCTTTATTGGTATCTAAGCAGTTATTCTCTAATTCAATGCACCCACAGCTATTTACAGGGTATGGAGTATGTGTTAGGTGTTACTCTATGTAGAAAGCAGACAGAATCCCTATCTTCACAGAGCTTACATTCTGGCAGGAGACAGCAAATCACAATGCCATATAATCTGTCTGTTAGAGGAGTGGAGATCATGGGACAAGGAAGTAGAGCAGGTGGGGCAGTCGGGGGTGCAGGAGTTGCTGTGGACAAGCAGCAGTGCTCCACAAGGTGGCCAAATAGGCAGTGAGTTGGGAATGAAAATGTGGAGGAGGTGGGGAACCAGCCTGTGAAGATCCCCACAGAAAGAACATTTCCACAGGGGTGACCAGCCAGAGCAAAGCTGGTAGTGTGCTTGATCAAACACAGAGGAGACAATTATTGGCTGGAGCAGAGTGAGGAAGATGGAGAGAAGCAGGAGTTGAGTGTCAGAGAACTCTGGGAAGTCTTCCCCTTGGGATTTTGGGCTACGTGGGGAACTGGGGAGCCATTGCAGGACTTTGAGCCAAATAAGGACATGGTTCTGCTTACAGGTTAAAAGGGTCACACACATGGGGCTGGGGAGAGGATAGTCACAGGAGACTAGTCACTGTTATCCCCCAAGTGAGACAGATTGTGACTCAGCCAAATTTGAGTAGCACAGGAGGTGATAAGTTGCTCTTCAGAGG
The DNA here is from genome assembly GCF_024610735.1 of Ursus americanus. Taxonomy (NCBI): domain Eukaryota; kingdom Metazoa; phylum Chordata; class Mammalia; order Carnivora; family Ursidae; genus Ursus; species Ursus americanus. Next base: position 27,453,507 of record NC_142158.1, read on the forward strand.
TCCAACAGGGCTAGTCCTACCGAAGAATTGTTTTGTGGCTTGTCCACCAGTCCTCAGAAGGCCAAGGGCTGTCAGGGGTTGTTGGTGGGGTGAACCTTCTTTTGTAACTGGTACTGATTTTGTGCCTGTGACCTACGGAATAGGGACAGATTTTACTGGAAGTAGCTGTGGGCTTTAGTTTTTTGTGCACATGGAATTCAGGAGAGGAGAAACATATGTACAGAAATAATAAACTTAGAAGCAGGTGTGGGGAAGTTCCCAGGTGTGGATCAATGAGCAGAGAGTTCCCACCTAGGACACAAGTATGCTCTTTGGTGAGTTTTCAGTCCTGTCCTAAGAGGAGGCAGGTTAGAGCTGTGGATCTCAGAGTGTGGTCCCTGGAACATCAGTATCAGCATCCCCACTACCTCCTTAGAAATGCACATTTTTGGACCCATCCCAGACCTATTGAACCAGGAGCTCTGGGGGTGGAGCCGAAAAGTCTGTGTTTCACAAGCCTTCCTGGTGATTGTGATGCCCATGGAAGGTTAGAACCACTGAGTTAGAGTCCTTCATGGAAGGGCCTGGAGCCAGGAGCACAGGCTGCTGAGGGAGTCTCTTTGACACCATTTCTGGGTGTCAAAGTTGTGGTAAGATGATCTTGCCCTGATTCAGAGTGGTTACCTCTGGGTCCTTCAGGTCAGGGCCTCCCACCTGACACTTACCTCCTCCTTCCTGGGCCTCCCACCTGACAGTGTGTTCCCTGCCCCTGCCCTTTCTCACTCCTACGTCTGTGTCAACAGAGGAATTCATCTCATCACTCGTGAAGACCTTCCTCACCTTGGGGGGAGGCCATCCTGCACATCCACAAGATCCAGGCTTTCGACAATGGGCTGTATACCTGCGTCTTCAGAAAAGGAAGCTTCTGTGAATCTGCCTGTTTGGAGGTGAAGGTGGCAGGTGGGTGGTTGACCTACATTAAATTCTGCAGTATTAGAGTTGGGAACAACCTCAGAGCCAAGGAAAGCCAAGCCCCTTATTTTTCAGATGAGGGAAAGGAGGTCTTTCACTTACACAGTTGTTCAATACCAATATATAGAACCCCTACTAAGTACCAGGTCCCCTTTTGAATACCTGGACACATCAGTGAAGCAAAGAAAGATCCCTTCACTGCATAGTTTATATTCTAGAGGCAATAAACAGACAGGTGGGGGATAGATGATGTTAGATGATAGTGAGTAAGCATTTAGACAAGTGGATATCTGAGGGTGAGAGTTCCAAGCAGAGGAACACCCATGTGAAACACTTGAGGAAGGAGTGTGGCTGGTGAGTCTGGGCACACAGGGAGTCCACATGGTTGGTAAGAGAGGTGAATGGAAGGGTGATGAGAAGTGACAATCCTGGAATAAAGAGATGTTCTTGGACCAGGTGCACAGAGAAGGGACTGATCATGAAAAGTTCATGAGGAGCACACACTTGAACAGGTACTTGAGTGAAGCACATAGTGTTCCAAATAGTCCTGCTGGTTGTTGGACTGGACCATGAGGGGCACAGAGAGCATGGTTACTGCGGTTATGACAGTTAACCAAATAGCCCAGAGGCTGGAATGTGTGTGCCCTGTGGGGCATAGGTATGGAATTTGGGGAGGAAGTTGACAGGGATTTTGTGGGGTGCAGTGGCAGATGTCAGTGTAGAGAAGTCTTTGTGTGCTGTGTAATGGGGTTAGGATGCAGACCTAAGGAAATTTTAAACAGAACCGTGCGGGGTTTAGGGTTTGCTTTAACAGCATGAGGGACGTGGTTGGAAGGAGAAGAGACGGGAGGCATGGGTGTAGTTACACAGAGGAAAGTTTGCTATCTGACTTCACGTAGGGGCAGTTGGGTGGAAGAGGAGGCATCTGGCTTCAGAGAGATTTGGAAAGTAGACTCAACTGAGTCTGTAGATTTGGGAACAGAGTTTAGAGGTGGAAGAGGGGACTACAGAGAGTCTCAGGGTTTCTCTTTGGCCATTTGTTTAACAGTAGTAGAAATATTGATAATTATGTGTTATTTGCCAGTTGTTGTCATATTGCTGTGTAATACACAACTACAGAAATCTTAGTGGCATATAGCCATTTATTTAATTTAGGTATTTAGGGAGTTCAGCTCATCTAGGCTGTATTTCACTTTTTTTTTTTTTTTGCTGGTGGGATTGGAGTGTAAATTTTTTAAAATTTATTTTTAATTTTTTTATTATGATATGTTAGTCACCATACAGAACATCGTTAGTTTTTGATGTAGTGTTCCATGATTCATTGTTTGAGTAGAACACCCAGTGCTCCATGCGATAGGTGCCCTCCTTAATACCCATCACCGGGCTCACCCATCCCCCACACCCGCCCCTCTAAAACCTTCAATTTGTTTCCCGGAGTCCATAGACTCTCATGGTTCATCTCCCACTCTGATTACCCCCCCCCTTAATTTTTGATTTCCTCCCTGTAATGTCCTCCATGCTATTCCTTATGTTCCACATATGATAACTGTCTTTCCCTGTTTGACTTATTTCACTTAGCATAAGCCCCTCCAGTTCCATCCATGTTGATGCAAATGTTAGGTAATCATTCTTTCTGACGGCTGAGTAATATATCATTGTATATATAGACCACATCTTCTTTATCCATTCGTCTGTTGAAGGGCATCTCGGCTCCTTCCACAGTTTAGCTATTGTGGACAATGCTGCCATGAATGTATTTCGCTAATCTGGCCTGGGCGTACTCCTACATCTTTGGTCATTTTGGGGAAATATCATTAAATGCAAAATCTCCCAAATCAGAAATCTTCTCCACAAAGATAATAGGGAAAAATAATTTTTATTATTTATTAGCATTAACTACAATGTGATGTGCATCACAGAGATTCTATCAAGAGATGCAAAAACAAATAAATCTCACCCTTTTTCATAGCCATGCAGACACAACTCATTACATACATGTTCTCAGGATAGACAGTTACAAACTCTCAAGCAGGCAGACTTGACAGCACCATTTGTCACAAATAGTTCACCCTATGTTTACTTGGCAATCAGGGTGACCATTATGTTAGCTAATTGGTTTTACCTGGAAGAAAACCAAATTCTCCCATCTTTATGACAGGAGGTGATTTTACACTTGGATCCTGGTGCCCACTGACATTAGGCTCCTACCCTGGCACAGGGAGGGGTGCTGTCTTTCTTGGTGTTAACAGTTCAAAGAGAGGGTTTCCAGGTCCTTGAGAAAGACATTCCTGGGTCACAAAGCTGGCAAAAGGCCAATCTAGTTTTTACGTTTCAGAAAGGGCAGAAAGCACCCACAATCACAAGTTTCCTCACGTAAATGCTGTAAGAAAAGGAAGGAAAGGAACTCTCTTCCCTTATTTTCAATAGAGAAATGAATTCTTACCTTGAATTTTTATTTGTTCTTACAGTGGATCTTGGCTGGATTTGCTCACATGGGTTTTGTTCAGCTGCCTGTTGGTTGATGTTGGACAGCTTCAGCTGGAAAGGCTGCGCTAACCTGGGCATATCCCTTATGGTTTTTGGTGCTATTATAAATGGAATCCATTCTCTAATTTCTCTTTCTACAGTTACGTTGTGTGTATAGAAAAGCAACTGATTTCTGCGCATTGATTTTGTATCCAGCCACGTTACTGAATTGCTGTATGATTTCTAGTAATTTGGGGATGGAGTCTCTTGGGTTTTCCACATAAAGTATCATGTCATCTGCAAAGGGAGAGAGTTTGACTTCTTCTTTGCCAATTAGAATACCTTTTATTTCTTTCCGTTGTCTGATCGCTGATGCTAAGACTTCCAGTACTGTGTTGAACAATAGCGGCGAGAGTGGGCATCCTTGTCATGATCCTGATCTTAAGAGAAAGGCTCTCACAGTTTTTCCCCATTAAGAATGATATTCACTGTGGGCTTTTCACATATGGTTTTTATGAAATTGAGGAATGTTCCCTCTATCCCTACACTGTAGATAGTTTGAATCAACAAACTGAGGGCTTTAGAAGGGAGGGGGGTAGGGGATTGGGATAGGCCGGTGATGGGTATTAAGGAGGGCACGTATTGCATGGTGCACTGGGTGTTATATGCAAGTAACGAATCATGGAACTTTACATAAAAAACTAGGGACGTACTGTATGGTTACAACATAACATAATAAAAAATTATTATAAAAAAATTAAAAAAATAAAATGGTTAATTTTATAGTATGTGAATTCTACCTCAATAAATAAACCCACCAACCTCAAAAAAAAAAAAAAAAAAAAGGAAAGGATGCTGTATTTTGTTGAATGCTTTTTCTGCATCATTTGAGAGGAACATATGGTTCTGGTCTTTTCTTTTATTAATGTGCTGTGTCACACTGATTGATTTGCAAATGTTGAGCCACCCTTGCATCCCAGGAATATATCCCACCTGGTCATGATGGATAATTCTTGTAATGTACTGTTGGATCTTATTGGCTAGGATCTTGGTGAGTATTTTGGCATCCATATTCATCAGGGATATCGGTCTGTAATTCTCCTTTTTTGATAAGTCTTTGCCTGATTTTGGGGTCAGGGTAATTCTGGCCTCATGGCAGGAGTTTGGAAGTTTTCCTTCTGTTTCTATTTTTTATTTTTCATTTTTCTTTCTTTCTTTTTTTTATTATAATAATATTTTTTAAATATATTATGTTAGTCACCATACAGTACATCCCAGGTTTTTGATATAAAGTTCCATGATTCATTACTTGCGTATAACACCCAGTGCACCATGCAATATGTGCTCTCCTTAATACCCATCACCAGTCTATCCCATTCCCCTACCCCCCTCCCCTCTGAAGCCCTCAGTTTGTTGCCCAGAGTCTACAGCCATACCACCCTGAACGCGCCCGATCTCGTCTGATCTCGGAAGCTAAGCAGGGTCGGGCCTGGTTAGTACTTGGATGGGAGTTTTGAATGTTCTTGACCACTAATTGCAATCCATAACATCCAAGATCCAAGATCTACAAAGAATTTCTCAAACTCAATACACAAGAAACAAATAAACAAATCATAAAATGGGCAGAAGATATGAACAGACACTTTTTCAATGAAGACATACAAATGGCTAACAGACACATGAAAAAATGTTCAAAATCATTAGCCATCAGGGAAATTCAAATCAAAACCATACTAAGATACCACCTTACGCCAGTTAGAATGGCAAAAATTGACAAGGCAAGAAACAACAATTGCTGGAGAGGATGTGGAGAAAGGGGATCCCTCCTACATTGTTGGTGGGAATGCAAGTTGGTACAGCCACTCTGGAAAACAGTGTGGAGGTCCCTTGAAAAGTTAAAAATTGAGCTACCCTATGATCCAGTAATTGCACTACTGGGTATTTACCCCAAAGATACAGATGTAGTGAAGAGAAGGGCCATATGCACCCCAATGTTTATAGCAGCATTGTCCACAAGAGCTAAATCGTGGAAGGAGCTGAGATGCCCTTCAACAGATGACTGGATTAAGAGTTGTGGTCCATATATACAATGGAATATTACTCAGCTATCAAAAAGAATGATTTCTCAACATTTGCAGCAACATGGACGGCACTGGAGGAGATAATGCTAAGTGAAATAAGTCAAGCAGAGAAAGACAATTATCATATGGTTTCACTCATCTATGGAACATAAGAACTAGGAAGATCGGTAGGAGAAGAAAGGGATAAAGAAAGGGGGAGGGGTAATCAGAAGGGGGAATGAAGCATGAGAGACTATGGACTCTGGGAAACAAACTGAGGGCTTCAGAGGGGAGGGGAGTAGGGGAGTGGGGTAGGATGGTGATGGGTATTAAGGAGGGCACGTATTGCATGGTGCACTGGGTGTTATACGCAAATAATGAATCATGGATCACTATATCAAAAACTAAGGATGTTGTATGGTGACTAACATAACATAATAAAAAATGATTATAAAAAAGTAGGAGTCTCTTATGGTTTGTCACCCTCTCTGATATTGTCTTATTTTATTTTTCCTTCTCCTCCCCTATATTCATCTGTTTTGATTCTTAAATTACACATATGAGTGAAATCATAAGGTATATGTCTTTCTCTGAGTTATTTCACTTAGCATAATACCCTCTAGATTCCTCCATGTCATTGCAAATGGCAAGATTTCATTTCTTTTGATGGCTGAGTAATATTCTATTCTATATCTATACCACCTCTTCTTTATCCATTTATCCGTTGATGGACATCTGGGCTCTTTCCATAGTTTGGCTATTGTGGACATTGCTGCTATAAACATTGGGGTGCATGTGTCCCTTCGAATCACTATGTTTGTATACTTTGGATAAATAGCTAGTAGTACAACTTCTGGGCCATGCGGTAGCTATATTTTTAACTTTTTTTCCACACTGTTTTCCAGAGTCGCTGTACTAATTTGCATTGCCACCAACAGTGTAGGAGGATTCCCCTTTCTCTGCATCCTCACCAACATCTGTTGTTTCCTAAGTTGTTAATTGTAGCCATTTGGCTGGTGTGAGGTGGTATCTCGTGATTTTGATTTGTATTTCCCTGATGTCGAATGACGTTGAGCATTTTTTCATGTGTCTGTTGGCCCTTTGCATGTATTCTTTGGAGAAATGTCTGTTCATGTATTCTGCCCATTTCTGGACTGGATTTTTTGTTTTTGGGGTGTTGAGCTTGATAAGTTCTTAAAGGATTTTGGTTACTAGCCCTTTATCTGATAAGACATTTGCAAATATCTTCTCCCATTCTGTAGGCTGTATTTTAGTTTTCTCAACTGTTTCCTTTGCTGTGCAAAAGCTTTTTGTCTTGATGAAGTCCCAATAGTTTATTTTTGCTTTGTTTCCCTTGCCTTTGAAGATGTGTCTAGCAAGTCATTGCTGTGGTTGAGGTTAAAGAGGATCTTGCCTCTAGGATTTTTATGAAATACTGTCTTACATTTAGCACTGTTATCCATTTTGAGTTTATTTTTGTGTATGGTGTAAGAAAATGGTCCAGTTTCATTGTTCCACATGTGGTGGTCCAATTTTCCTAGCACCACTTATTGAAGAGAGTATCCCTTTTCCATTGGATATTCCTTCCTGCTTTGTTGAAGATTAGTTGACCATAGAGTTGAGGATCAATTTCTAGATTCTCTATTCTGTTCCATTGGTCTATGTGTCTGTTTTTGTGTCAGTACCGCACTGTCTTGATGATTACAACTTTGTAACACAGCTTGAAGTATGGAATTGTGATGGATGTCACCAGCTCTGGTTTTCTTTTTCAGCATTCCTTTGGCTATTCGGGTTCTTTTCTGGTTTCATAAAAGTTTTAGTGTTATTTATTGCAGTCCTGTGAAAAATGTTGATGGTATTTTTTTTTAAAGATTTTATTTATTTATTTGACAGAGATAGAGACAGCCAGCGAGAGAGGGAACACAAGCAGGGGGAGTGGGAGAGGAAGAAGCAGGCCCATAGCAGAGAAGCCTGGTGTGGGGCTCGATCCCATAACACCGGGATCACGCCCTGAGCCGAAGGCAGACGCTTAACCGCTGTGCCACCCAGGCGCCCCTTGTTGATGGTATTTTTGATAGGGATTGCATTGAATATGTAGATTGCTTTGGGTATAGCATAGACATATTAACAATATTTGTTCTCCCAATCCATGGACATGCAATGTTTTTCCATTTTTTTGTTTCATTCTCAATTTCTTTCATAAGAGTTCTATCATTTTCAGAGTACAGATTCTTTACCACTTTGGTTAGGTTAATTCCTAGGTAACATGGTTTTTGGTGTGATTGTAGATGGGATGATTCCTTGATTTCTCTTTCTTATTTCTCATTGTTAGTGTATAGAAATGCAACTGACTTCTGTGCATTGATTTTATATCCTGCCACATTGCTGAATTGCTGTACGAGTTGTATCAATTTTGGGGTGGAGCCCTTTGGGTTTTCCACATAGTGTATCATGTCATCTGCAAAGAATGAGAGTTTGACTTCTACTTTGCTGATTTGGATTCCTTTTATTTCTTTTTCTTGTCAGATTGCTGATGCTAGGACGTCCAGTACTATTTTGAACAACAGTAGTGAGAGTGGACATCTGTGTCATATTCCTGACCTTAAGGGGGAAGTTCTCAGTTTTTCACTATGAGAATATTTGCTGTCGGTTTTTCACAGATGGCTTTTAAGATATTGAGGTATGTTCCCTCTATCCCTACACTGTGGAGAGTTTTAATCACGAAATGTTGCTGTATTTTGTCAAATGCTTTTTCTGCATCAATTGAGAGGATCATATGGTTCTTGTCCTTTCTTTTATTAATGTGGTGTATGACATTGATTGATTTGCAGATGTTGGACAACCTTGTACCCCAGGAATAAAGCCTACCAGGTCGTGATGAATAATTCTTTTAATGTACTGTTGGATCCTATTGGCTAGTATCTTGGTGAAAATTTTTGTATCATGTTCATCAGGGATATTGGTCTGTAATTCTCCTTTTTGGTGGGGTCTTTGTCTGCTTTGGGGATCAAGGTAATTCTGGCCTCATAGAATGATTTTGGAAAATTTCTTTCCATTTCTATTTTTTAAAAACAGTTTCAGTTAATATTTTTTTCAAGTCTACACATCATCTTGACCATCGTTACTCTGAACTCCATTTCTGATAATTTGGTTGTATCCATGTCCATCAGTTCTGTGGCAGAGGCCACAGACTCATTACGTTTTCTTTGCTGGGGGAGATTTCTCCTTCTCGTCATTCTGATGAGGAGAGGTTGCGGGGTTGCCTAGAGCCCAAATTACTGACCAGGACCCAGGCAGTGTGCACTCATTTTATAGGGACCTTAGGGGTGTGGACTTCTTGATTTTTCAGCCTGCCTTCTGGGGGAGGGGCCTGCTGCACTGATACTCAGGCAACCCTGTTTGGGTAGAATTGCCCAGTCCCCTGCGAGGGGGGATGGGGACTGGCACAATGTGAACTGGTATTTCCAGGCTTTTGTTCTCTGGTGGCTTTCCCTGGCAGTTTTCTGTGGCTTTTCTGAGAGTCAGAGCAGCAGTGGCCGAATCCTAGCCTCTGTCTCAGAACAGAGAGATCACAGTCTGCTCTCCACTAAGCTGTCTTGGCCTCCTTAACTCTGTTTCTGTTGGTGCTGCTAAAAACCCTGCAGCGTCCCTGGTTGTGTGCCCCACAGCCGGTGTCCCAGCCCTCATTTCCAGGGTCCGCAGGTCTCTGTCCTTTGTGTTTCTTTTTTTTTTTTCCTTTGTGTTTCTAACACCACCAGCCGCCCCCAGTTCCCGCGTGCGCTCCCGAGCTCCCTGTTTCAGTCTAGTTTGAGTGTGCGCTCTGGAGCTCTGGTTGTCAGTCTGGATGCATGCCTGCTCTGAGCTCCCTCCCGGTTTCAGTCTAGTTCCAGTGAGCATACCAGAGCTCCGGTTTTCAGTCTGGTCACACGCACGTTCCCAGGCTCACAGTCTCGGTCTCAGTCTGTTCCCTCACTGGTGCCAGTGGGAGAGTCCGCTGCTCCCGAGTGCAGGTGGCTACCGCTTCCCGGCGCCCGAGCGGGGAGGCTCCCTCCCCCTTCCATGTATCTTCCGAGATCTGTGCGGGGATTCACGGCTCCCCACTTCCTACCTCAATACTCAGCGCTGGAGATGTTCATTTGTAGAGATCCAGATGTATCTTCCTGCGTCTCAGGTTGATTCCGTGGGTTTTCCGGATGGTCTGGTACCTATCCAGCTCGGCTCAGGGGAACAGCTGAAAAAGGGGACTCCTACTCCTCCGCCATCTTAACTCCGAGATTTTCTTCCTCCAACACGATAAATTTCATCCACAAAATGAAGGAAAACTTTGTATGATCATGTCAATTGATGTAGGAAAAAACTCATTTGACAAAATTCAACATCCATTTATTCTGTTATTTTTTAAAAGATTTTATTTATTTATTTGACAGAGAGTGAGAGAGTACAAGCAGGGAGCGTGGGAGAGGGAGAAGCAGATTCCCCACTGAGAAGGGAGCCCAATGCGGGGCTTGGTCCCAGGCATCTGGGATCATGACCTGAGCCAAAGGCGGACACTTAACCAACTGAGCTACCCAGGTGCCCCTCAAAATCCATTTATGATAAAAGCCCTCAACAAAGTGGGTTTAGAGGGATTGTACCTCAATGAAACAAAGACCATCTATGAGAAACCCACGAATGACATCTTTATGGAGAAAAACTGAGAGGTTTTCCTCCCAGATCAGGAATAAGACAAAGATGATCACTCTCTCCACTTTCATTCAACAGAATACTGAAAGTCCTGTTACAGCAATTACAAAAGAACAAGAAATTAGATGCATCCATATTGGTAATGAAGAAGTTAAACTGCCACTATTTGCAATTGACATGGTAGTATGCATAGAAAACTCTAACAACTCCACCAAAAAAACTACTAGAAATAATAAATGAATTCAGTAAAGTTTCAGGATACAAAATTAATGCCCACAATTCAGTAGTGTTTCTGTTACACTAATAACAAGTAGCAGAAAGAGAAATTAAGAAAACAATCCCATTTACAATTGCACCAAAAATACTAAAATACCTAGGAATAAACTTAACCAAAGGGGTGAAAGACCTGTACTCTGAAAACTACAATATACTGATGAAAGGAATCTAATATGACAGAAACCAATGGAAAGATATGCCATGCTTATGGATTAAAAGCATTAATATTGTTAAAATGTCTATACCTATTGCCCAAAGCAGTCTACAGATTCAAGGAAATCCCTATAAAAATACCACTAGCATTTTTCTCAAAACTAGAACAAATAATACTAAAATTTTTATGGAACACAGAAGACCCTGAATAGCCAAAGCATTCTTGAAAAAGAAGAACAAAGCTGGAGGTATCACAATTTCAGATCTCAAGATATACTACAAAGTTGTAGTAATGAAAACAAAACAGTGCTTTCAAAAACATAGACACATAGGCTAATGGAAGAGAATAGAAAGCACAGAAATAAACTCACAAATCTGTGGTAAGTGAATCTATGAAAAACAGGCAAGAACATACAATGGGGAAAAGACAGTCTCGTCTAAAAAAGATGCTGGGAAAAGTGGGCAGCTACATATAAATGAATGAAACTGGATTACTTTTGTAGCATTGTACACAAGAATAAAATCAAAGTGGATTAAAGACCTAAATGTGAGACCTGAAACCATAAAACTCCTAGAAGAATATATAGTGGGGAGCCTGGGTGGCATATATTGTTAAGCATCTCCCTTTGGCTCAGGTCATGATCTCAGGTTCCTGGGATCAAGCCCTGCATCAGGCTCTCTGCCCAGGGGGAGTCTGCTTCTTCCTCTCCCTCAGCCCTTCCTCCTCCACTTGTGCTTTCTCTCTCTCTCAAGTAAATAAATAAAATCCTTTAAAAAAAGAAAACAGAGAGAATAATTTCTCTGACATCAGCCATAGAAACACTTTTCTAGATATGTCTCCTCAGATAAGGGATAGGGTAAGAAATACAAACTATTGGGAATACATGAAAATAAAATGCTTTTGCATAGCAAAGGAAACCATCAACAAAACAAAAGGTAACCTAGTGAATGGGAGAAGATATTTGGAAATGATATATCCCATAATGTGTTAATATCCATGATATATAGAGAACCTATACAAGCCAACCCCCCAAACCCCTGTCAATCCAATTAACCAATGGGCAGAGAACCAAAATAGATATTTACCAAAGAAGGCATAAAGATCACCAGTAGTCACATGAAAAGATGCTCAACATCACTCATCATCAGGGAAATACAAATCAAAACCACAATGAGATATCACCTCATACCTGTTAGAATGGCAAAAACCAACATGACTGGAAATAAGAAGTGTTGGTGATGATGAGGAGAAAAAGGAACCATTGTACAATGGTGGTGGGAATGTCAATTAGTACAACCAGTGTGGAAAACAGTATGGAGGTTTCTCAAAAAATTAATAGAAAGACCATGTGATCCAACAATATCACTATGAATATTGATGTGGGGCCAGTGAGAAAACAGCCAAGGCATAATTCTTGAGATATTTTTGGTGCAGAAAGATGCTTTTATTTTAGCACAGGGACAGGACCCATGGGCAGGAAGAGCTGCACGAGTATTGTGAGGTGCAACTGATATATATTTTTTACTTAGTGGGGATTAGGATTAGTGTTAAGTCTCTAAGAAATTTGGAAACAAGTCTTCCAGGACCTTGAGAGGCTAGATGCTGTTAAGATAAAGTTATTTACGGGGCGCCTGGGTGGCACAGTGGTTAAGCATCTGCCTTCGGCTCAGGGCGTGATCCCAGCGTTATGGGATCAAGCCCCACATCAGGCTCCTCCACTATGAGCCTGCTTCTTCCTCTCCTGCTCCCCCTGCTTATGTTCCCTCTCTCGCTGGCTGTCTCTATCTCTGTCAAATAAATAAAATCTTAAAAAAAAAGATAAAGTTATTTACTACTGTCTAGTAAAACATTAGTCCTGAGACCCTTCAGATATGTATCAGTGGGCCATCTGTTCGAAGGATGATTGCTAACGTCTATCTTGGGGGTGTTTATGGTTATCACAGGGAAGTAACACTAAGAAGAACAAAGCTATAATGGTAAAACATGAAAGGAAGTCCTTGAGGGAGCTGTAGGAGTGTTACAATCTCTAATCCTGGAGACCAGGAGCCACAGCAAAGTCCAGCCTTTGTTCTGTTTTCTCTCATCAGGTATTTACCCAAAGGAAATGATAACACTAATTCAAAGAGACACATGCATCCCTATGTTTACTGCAGCATTATTATTTTTTTAAAGATTTTATTTATTTATTCGACAGGATAGAGACAGCCAGAGAGAGAGGGAACACAAGCAGGGGGAGTGGGAGAGAAAGAAGCAGGCTCATAGTGGAGGAGCCTGATGTGGGGCTCGATCCCAGACCGCTGGGATCATGCCCTGAGCCGAAGGCAGACGCTTAACCGCTGTGCCACCCAGGCGCCCCCTACTGCAGCGTTATTTACAATAACCAAGATGTGGAAGCAACGTAGGAGTCCACTGATAGATGAATGGATAAGGAGGAGTAGGTATATACACAATGGAATATTATGTATGCAGCCAGGAAAAAGGATGAGATCTTGCTGTTTGTGACAACATGGATGGACCTAGAGGGTATTATGCTAAGTGAAAGAAGTCAGACTGGTGAAGACAAATATCATATGATTTTACTCATATGTGGAATCTAAAACACCAAACAAATGAATAAACAACAAACAAAAAGCGGAATCAGACCTATAAACACAGAGCAAACCCATGGTTGCCAGAAGGGAAGTGGGGTGGGAGGTGGGCCAAAATGGATGAAGAGAGTGGCAGATAGAATCCCAGTTAGATGGTAGGTATACTCATGGTGAGCATAGCATAATGTTTAACTTGTGAAATCACTATGTTGCACACCTGAAACTAATGTATCATTGTCAACTATACTCAAAAAAAAATCATAAAAATTTAAAATAAATTAAGCTTTATTTTATTACATCTTTTGAATAAGTGGGTTTAATCCTTTCCACCAACTGGCACATTATAAAATCACAATTCATTTTATGTTAGCCCGTGTTTTATGGTTTAGGTATTTCTCTGGAACTGCTTCAAAAGCACTTGAAGCAACTAAACATCAGAGAGGGGGACAAAGCATAAGAGATAAAGGGAACCAAACGGAGGGTTGCTGGAGGGGAGGAGAATTGGGGGGAAGAGGTAACAGGGTGATGGGCATTAGGGTAGCACTTGACATAATGAGCACTGGGTGTTATATGCAATTGATGAATCACTATACTCCACCTCTGAAATTAATAATATGCTATATGTCAATAATTGAATTAAAATAAATAAAGAGGTATTATATGGCTGTTAAAGTACCGAGTATATTAACTCGATTAGTATCAGAATAATTTATATTTTGAGCAAGAAAAGTCATTCATGGCCAGGGAACAGTGTTTGTAGATAAAGCAGCGGGGCCATGAGCCTAATGAGCTGGGGGAGGGCAGTGAAGTTCTTCCTGCAGTGTCTCCAGGTGTCCTTTCAGTGTCCTTCGGGGAAAATCTTCCCCGTGCTTTGTCATTCCTTCCCCCCCCCCCTTCTCAACATGGGATCCAAGAGCTGTTATTCAGGGGAGATAAGCTTTCTGGCCATATCACCCTGGGCCATTTCTGAGTCCAAGGTCCCCTTCCTGCTCCTCTTTCACTCTGAGTTATGTGGAGCTGGGGGCTGGGCTGGGCTTGAGGACTGGGGTGTGCAGGGGTGTTGGGGGCAGTGTCCCTGCAGCTCCAGCCCTCCCTCCTCTAGGAAGTTCCTGGATGAAAGATTACTGGATGGCAGGGCTCATGTCTTCCTTCATCTCTGTTTGCCTGAGTGAGAATCGTGCTTCATGAATACAACTTGTGCAGCTCAGTTCCTGGCATTTAGGAGGTACTCAATAAAATTTGACTTTCTTCCCTGTGTCTTTTTTTTTAATAGGAGAATTTTTTAATAATAATTTTTATTATGTTAGTCACCATAGTGAATCAAGTTCCATGATTCATTACTTGCATATAACACCCAGTGCACCATGCAATACGTGTCCTCCTTAATACCTATCACCGGCCTTAATAAGAGAATTTTTAAAAAAAATTTTTTCAGATTTATTTGACACACAGAGAGAGAACAAGTAGGCAGAGAGGCAGGCAGAGGGAGTGGGAGAGGGAGAAGCAGGCGCCCCACTGAGCAGGGAGCCTGATGTCAGACTGGATCCCAGAACCCTGGGATCACGACCTGAGCTGAAGGCAGTTGCTTAACCAACTGAGCCACCCAGGTGCCCATTCCCAGTGTCTTTTAATAATATTCTCCTAATGTCTCTCAGACCTTGAGGAGTCTCCCTGTTGGGCAGGATGTGGTGGGGGCACTGGGGGATGGACCTGGAAGCAAATATTGGTTCTTGTTCATTCTATATTTTTCAATTAAGAAGGATTTCCCCAATATTCCTGAGTCTAAGTGGATATTAGCAGAATGGATGTTTGGGGATGACAACATGGGATGTGTTCAGATATATCCAGATGTCTTGGGTTTGCCCATATTTGTAATATCTCAGACAAGACATCTGAGCAGAAACCAATCACTCCCAGGCATCAATGGGTCAGTCAGTCCTTGCTTCATGAAAACAAACACAGTGGATCATTCAGAACAACTGAGAGTGAGCACAGGCCGGGAGAGGTTTTGCTGGCTGTGTGGTGTTGGAACTCTGAGAGATTTGGTTTCCTCCCTGTAGAATGAAGACAGTAATAACAGGAAGCTGGCAGAAGTGTGGCCACGAAGTGTTAGCCCAAGCTAGTGTCTTAATACCAGTCAATTAACACATGAACACCTGAGCACTGGGTGGGCTTGAGAGAGCAAACATGGGTAGGGTGGTTAAATCTGAGTTTCTTTCCTGGTGGTGCTTCAGTGTTGCATATATGTTTGGGGTAGGAAGAAAAAAAGAGCAGAGAAGATGGTGGAGTTGTATCCACCCAGGGGCTGACTTGTTTAGGTCAGAGTTAAGAGTCTTCCTGTTTCTTAGTGGAGTGAAGTGTTTTCCAAATTTGGACAGCAGCTGCTGAAGTGACTGCTCCACCCATGAGCTCAAGCAGAGTTTCCTGAGTGTTTACTGTGTGCTGGACACGTGCACAGGGCACACAGTGGCTCCCTTTGGGATGCCACAGACATTCCACAGAAGATCGCACGTCAGGGCTGTGGAGGTGAGCAGGGTGCCACTAAAACCCCAGCAAGCACGTGTATGGGGCCCATGTGGGGATGAGCAGGTTGGTGAAGGCCCCTCTGAGGAAGGTCACTTTAGGTGAGACTGGAATGGTGACCAGTTTGAGGGAGGAGAGAGAGAGTGGCTTGTGAGAAGACCCAAGGCTGGGAAGGCTCTGTGAACTGGAGTAACTCTCCCAGGCTAGTGAGCGACCCACTGGGTAAGTGATGGATAACATCAGAGACAAAGATAGAGCCTGAGAGCTCTAGATGAGAGGTTTAACAGGGACATCCCTGAAGGCATGAAGCAGAGCTGACATGAGCTACCTTGAGAGGATCACGACCTTGGAGGGAAAATGAACTTGAGGAGGTGAGGCTGGAGGTGGCAAGGGACACTCATGGGGAAGTATTGTAGCTGGGTGCTGGCAGTGAATATGGGTTTGAGAAACTCTTGAACTTCCTAGCACATTGGAAGTAGACTAAGAATATAGAGTGTCAGGAATGTGCTTCCAGTTTCTGGCAGACATACTGGGTGAACCAGGTGCCCAGGTGCCCTTTACTGAGATGGGGAACTGCAGGAAGGTAGGGGCTGGAGAGGAAGCCCTAGTGCTCCATGGTTTTCCTTCAGAATCTGCCTTTCCTGGTACAGACTGCAGCCTGGCAGGGAGGGGTCAATGGTGCACCCCGGCCATGTGTGATAGTAAGGTATAAGAAGCCACACAGCACTGTGCATTTCCTTCTGCAGGGACAGGCTCCTGGAGCTGGTCCTGAAAGACCCTGATGCCCAGTATTAGCCTGTCTGTTGCCAGGTTGTGGGATGATGTATTTGGTCTCCCAGTAAAGCAAAGCAAAGCAAAGCAGCTACACTGGTGACTCCATGGAGGCTCTTGCACCTGAGATACACCCACAGACATGGTATCATCTTAGTAGTGAACAGTTAGGCGACCAGGAGAGTGGCAGGTGTTCAAGATAGGATTGCTGAGTCTGTGTCTCTGTGGTCCCCCTGCAGCGTGATTGGGGTACCTGCACCTGCCCTGTGTCTCTGGCTCTGGTCTCCCCGTTTCCTTCCTGATCACGAGGGTGCACCGTCCAGAGGGCACGGCAGAGTCTGCTGGGATTTCTTGTCAGCTTTCACTTTCAAATGGTGGAAGGAGTCAGAGCAGGGTGGGTTCTTCTGTCTGGGAGTGCTTAGTGCCCCAGGTCCCTTTTTCGGGAGAGACCCCTGCAGCCTGTGCCAGGCTCTGTTTCTCCACTCTCCTGGGAACCACCTGCCTTTCAGAGAAGAGGAGCCTGTGGCACTAGTGTTGGATCTGGAAGCGGGGTTTCCGAGCAGCCAACTGCAGGTGCAATTTCTGAGAGCAGATTTGGGGTCAGCAGAGATCTCACACTACTAAGGTAGAGATGCTCCAAAAATTCCAGGTTTTTAAGCAGGTGAGTGGGTTCTGAAGACATCTGTGGCAAGAAGAGTAAAGCTGGGAGCGGCTGGCTGTGAGGAGAAGGCTGAGTTGGTGGGGCTGAGGATAGTGGTGCTGGATAATAATGAGGCTCTGAGAAGACCCAGGACAACTACAGTGGGGGCTGCACTTTACTCACTTATTTAATGACATTTCTGTGGCATTTCTAGGAACAGGTACTGTTCTAATGACATGTACTGACTCTCCATACATGAATTCAAAGGTTTTTTCTTATACCCTGGGGTATACCTTATACTGTTACTCTCCCCATTTTGCAGATGAGGAGCTGAGGCAGAGCCGGTCAAGAACCTTGACTAAGAAAGTAACACAGCAAATGGCTGAGAGTAGAGGAGACATTAGCAGTCAGCCCCATTATCTGTCCTTCCCAGGACCATCGGCTGGCCCCCCCGCAGTAAGTGGTGTGAAGACCTTCTTTCTGCCTAGAGCTCATTTTATCCTCTCTGCTGCCCCTGCTCTCCTGGAATCCTTTATCCTGAGGCAGAAACTCCTCAAAGATAGAGAAGATGGGGATTATTAAGCCATCATGGATAATTGGGCACAAAGTGTGTGAAAGGCCAGGTCCTTGGTCCAGAGCAGCAAAGTACTGGGGGGGGGGAGGGGCCTGAAATTCAGGTGAACTCAACAAAGGACCCCAGGACAGGGTGCATGTGCTGGGAGGCACGGGTTCCTTGGAGAGGGCGCAGTCTGACTCTCATGCTGCTCAGTGATTCCCTGGTCATAATTCGGCGGGAGCAGAGGAACAGCATAAGGGAGCTGGCATGTCCTTCATGGGGAGGGATCTGAGTCTGGGCCCTGTGTCCCTGGGCGTGTGGCCTGTGACTCATGCAGACATGGACGAGGTCCCTGTGCTGAGGCAGGAAGGGTCTGGTTGTGTGAGCAGAGCAGGTTGGGAAAGTTTCCAAAGGGCTGGGAGGGCTTTCTTGGCATCAGGGTTGTGCCCCGCCCCCCCATCAGCCTAATGAGCAGTAGGAAAGGCTGTGCTCCTGCTGGGGACTGTGGCCAGCCCTGAGCCCTGCTGTCTGCTCTGGGGCCCAGAGCTGTGGGCTGGTCCTGCCTCCTCTCTGTAGGTATTCAGCTGCCTCCTGCCCTGTGTCTCCCCAGCTCTGAGGAAATGGAGGATTGCTGCAGGGGCTCTTTGCTCTCCCTTCTCCCCTCCCTGCTTCTCCTCCTCCAGCTGCCTGCTGGGGGGTCTGCAGGTGAGTGTGCCCCTCCCCCTCCCGGTGTCTCTGTGGGGTGGGTGAGAGCCCCTGGGAGCTCTGCTGGTGTCTCCAGCAGGACGTATGGCTACTGGGGGAGACCCTGGCTCTAGAGGGATTCTGGTGATCCCCCAACTGCTAGTTGTAATTAAAGATTTATGAAGAATCCCAGAACTGTAAATAAGGGCAGGGGATCATGACCGTTGTCTAATGAGGACTTCATGTCTTATAAATTAATATTGTGAATTTCACTATGAAAAGTGTGAAAACGAATTTCCCCTCATTTCTTGTTTCCTGACTCTATTGGTATCTAACCACTTATTCTGTGATTAATTCACTACACCCACATACTGACAGGGTGTCCAGTGTGTGTTAGGTGCTACTCTATGTACAAAATGACAGCGTATCTGTCTTCACAGAGCTCCTTCTGGCAGGAGACAGAGAGTACTAAATACCACAACCCCATACAATCTACGTCTGTTAGAGGAGTGCAGAGCATGGGACAAGGAAGTAGAGCAGGGTGTGGAAGTGAGATGTGCAGGAGGGCAGGCAGCAGTGCTCCATAAGGTGGCCAGGGTAGGCAGTGAGATGCAAATGAAACTTGGTGGAGGTGGTGTGTCATCGTGTGAGGATGCCCCTGGATTGAGGGTTTCTGTCATGTGGAACAGCCAGGGCAAAACTGGCAGTGTGCCTGTGTGTTCAAGGAGCAAGGAGGTAAGTGTTGCCTGGAGCTGAGTGAGGGAGAGGGAGGAAAGCAAGTGTTGGTGGTCAGAGAGCAGTGGGGGGCTCATCCCTATAGAGCCTGTGGGCCATGTGGGGAACTGTGGAGCCACTGCTGGGTTTTGAGCAGAGGAGGGACATGGTATTGCTTACAGGTTGAAGAGTCACATACGTGGGTTGGAGATGGCATAGTCACAGGGAGCCTAGTCACTGTCATCCTGCAGGTGAGACATATAGTGACTCAGCTAAAGTTGAGTAGCACAGGAGGTGAGAAGGGGTCTTTCTGCAGAAGTGTCCTATAGCAACATGTCCATCAGTTCTCAGAAGACCGAAGCCTATGAGGGGTGGTAGCAGTGAAGTGAACCTTCCGTTGTCAGAAGTAGTGATTTGGGTCTTGTGAGAGGGGGCAGGTTTTAACAGAAATAACTGTGGACTCTAGATGTAGTGCACATGTAATTCAGCAGAGTACTAAAATATGGGGACAAATATTTAACTTAGGAGCATGTGTGGGTAAGTTCGTAAGTGTGGCTGAAGGAGCAGAGAGGTTCCACCTAGGCCACAGGGGCTTTTGGGTCATTTTTCAGTCCTGTCCTAAGAGGAGGCAGGTTGGAACTGTGGATCTCAGAGTGTGGTCCCTGTACTATTATAACAGAATCCCTGCTACCTCTTTAGAAATGCACATTCCTGGACCCACCCCAGACCAACTGAACCAGGAGCTCTGGGGGTGGAGCCCAGCAGTCTGTGTTTCACAGGCCTTCCTGGTGTTTGTGATGCCTGTGGAAGGTTAGAACCACTGAGTTAGAGTCCTTCATGGAAGGGCCTGGAGCCAGGAGCACAGGCTGCCGAGGGAATCTCTTTGACGTCATTGCTGGGTCTCAAAGTTCTTAAAAAGCAAACTTTCCCTGATTTAGAGTGGTCACAGCTGAGTATCTCAGATCAGGGCCTCTCATCTGACACTTATTGTCACCGACCTGGGCCTCCACCTGACAGTGTGTTCCCTGCCCTGTCCTTCATCTCTCCAGCTTTCTCACTGCTATGTCTGTGTCCACAGAGGACTTTGTGGTGATTGGCTCCTCGGAACCCATTGTGGCCATGCTGGGTGGGGACATCATGCTACCGTGTCGTGTATTCCCGGCCATGAATGTGGAGAACATGGAGCTGCGGTGGTTCCGCTCCAAGTTCTCGGAAGCGGTGTTCATCTATCAAAACCAGCAGGAGCAGAGAGAGGAGCAGTTGGCCCAGTACACAGGGCGGACCTCACTGGTGAAGGAATTCCTCACCTGGGGTGAGGCCATCCTGCACATCCAAAAGGTCCAGGCCTTCGACAATGGGGTATATAACTGCTTCTTCAGAAAGGGAAGCTTCTATGAATCTGCCAGTTTGGAACTGAAGGTGGCAGGTAGGTTGTTGATCTATATTTCGGGTGCTGTAGCATTGGAGTTGGATACAAACTCAAGGCCAAGAAAATCAACCCCTCATTTTACATATGAAGGAATGGAGGGTCTTCACTTATTCATTAATTCAGTGTAACTATATAAAATCCCTATGAAGTGTTGGCTCTCCTTCTGGGCACCTGGAGGCATCACTGAACCAAACAAAGTTCCCTGCCCTGCAGAGTTTATTTTCTAAAAGCAATAAAAATGTAAACAGATGGGTTATAGAGGATGTTAGATGGTGGTGAGTGGGCATTTAGAGAAGTTGATATCTGGGGGTGAGAGTTTCAAGCAGAAGAGCACCTATGTGAAACACCCAAGTTAGGAGTGTGGCAGGTGTGTTTGGGCACACAGGGAGGCCTCATGGTTGGTGAGAGAGGTGAATAGTAGGGTGGTGAGAGATGAGAATCCTGGAATAAAGAGGTGTTCCTGGACCAGGTGCACAGCGACGAGATTGATTAGGAAGAGTCCATGAGGAGCACACACTTGAGCAGTTATTTGGGATCACCAGACTCTTCCAAAGGGCCTTTCCGGCTTGTGGTCTGGTCTATGAAGGGTACAGAGAGCATGGTGATTGTGGTTATGAACAGTTATCCAAATAGTCCTGAGGCTGAAGTGTGTGTACCCAGAGGGATGCAGGAGTGGAGATAGGGGAGAAATGGACAGCTGTTTTGTGGGGGAGAGAAAGATGCGAGAGTATAGAAGGATTTTGTGCTGTGTAACTTAGTTTGGATGTAGAGGTGAGGAA
This sequence comes from Ursus americanus, assembly GCF_024610735.1. Taxonomy (NCBI): domain Eukaryota; kingdom Metazoa; phylum Chordata; class Mammalia; order Carnivora; family Ursidae; genus Ursus; species Ursus americanus. Next base: position 27,474,781 of record NC_142158.1, read on the forward strand.
ATTTTAAACAGAAGAGTGTAGGGTGGGGGGTTTGCTTTGCCAGCATGAGGGAGGACGGATGGAAGGAGAGGAGACTGATGGCATGAATGTAGTTACACAGAGGAAGGTTGGCTGACTTCATGTGGGGGCTGACGGGTGGGAGACGTTTGGCTTCAGAGAGGTTTGGAAGCTAGACACAAATGAGTCAGTAGATTTTGGGGACAGTGTGAAGGGGGAAGAAGGAACTCTGGTGAGTCCCATGGTTTCTCTTTGCCATTTGTTTAATAGTAGTAGAAATATTGATAATTACATGTTATTTCCCAGTTGTCATGATGCTGTGTAACACACAGTACAGAAATCTCAGTGGCATATAGCTGTTTATTTAATTTGGGCATTAAGTGAATTTAGCTAATCTACGCTGTATTTGGCAACTCTTCTTTTTTCTTCTTTTTTCCAGTTTTTTTTTTAATTTAAATTCGTTTAGCCAACATCATTAGTTGCAGATGTAGAGTTCAATAATTCATTAGTTGCATATAACACCCAGTGCTCATGTATTTAGCCACTCTTTTTAAAAAAGTTATATTATGTTAGTCACCATACAGTACATCATTAGTTTTGATGCAGTGTTCAGTGATTCATTACTTGCATGTAACACCCAGTGCTCATCACAACACATGCCCTCCTTATTACCCATCACCGGGCTAACCCTTCCCCCCAACCCCCTCCCCTTGAAACCCTCAGATTGTTTCCCAGAATCCATAGTTTCTCATGGTTCATCTCCCCCTTTGATGTCCCCCCTTCAGTTTTCCCTTCCTTCCCGTAACGTCCTCCATGCTATTCCTTATGTTCCACATATGAGTGAAACTGTATGATAACCGTCTTTCCCTGCTTGACTTATTTCACTTAGCATAAGCCCCTCCAGTTCCATCCATGTCGATGCAAATGGTGGGTATTCATCCTTTCTGATGGCTGAGTAATATTCCATTGTATATATGGACCACATCTTCTTTATCCATTCATCTGTTGAAGGGCATCTTGACTCCTTCCACAGTTTGGCTATTGTGGACATTGTTGCTATGAACATTGGGGTGTATGTGCCCCTTATTTTCACCACATCTGTACCTTTGGGTAAATACCCAGTAATGCAATTGCTGGGTTATAGGGTAGCTTTTTTTTTTTTTTTAACCTTTTGAGGAACCTCCACAGTGTTTTCCAAAGTTGCCGTACCAACTTGCATTCCCACAACAGTGTAAGAGGGTTCCCCTTTCTCCACATCCTCTTCAACATTGTTGAGTTCTGCCTTGTTAATTTTAGCCATTCTAACTGGTGTAGGTGGTATTTCATTGCGGTTTTGATTTGAATTTCCCTGATGGTTAATGATGTTGAACATTTTTTCATGTGTCTGTTAGCCATTTGTAGCAGTATTTGGCTACTCTTAACTGGGTTTGCTCATACATCTTTGGTCATGTTGGGGAAATATAATTAAAAGGAAAATTCTGAGAAATCTTCTTCATGAAGATAATAGGAAAGAAAACCCTTTAATATAGAATTAGATTTATCAAAATATGATGTGTATCATAGACAATCTTTGAAGAGATGCAAAGACAAAGAAAATCACCCTTTTCCATAGCTATGCAGGCACAACTCATTATACCCATGTTCTCAGGATAGATGCTTACTAGTTGTCAAGTAAGTGGACATGACAGCACCATCTGTCACAAACAGATCACTCTAGATTTACGTGGTAATAGGGTAACCATCTATGTTAGCTGGTTGGCTTCATCCAGAAGAAAAACAAATTCTCCCATCTGTATAACAGGAAGTGGTTTTAATGTGGATCCTGGTGCCCACTGAGGTTAGGCTCCTACCCTGGCACAGGAAGGGGGAGAGAGGGGTGTTGTCTTTCTTTGTGTAAACACTTCAAAGAGAGGGTTCCCAGGTCCTTGAGAAAGACATTCCTGGATCACAAAGCTGGCAAAAAGCCAATCTGTGTTTTTCAATGGACTTATATATATTTCAAGAGGGGAGAAAGCACCCACAGGCACAAGTTTCCTCAAATAAATGCTGAAAAAAAAGTTAGGCCTCTCTTCCCTATTTTCAACAGGGACAATTAAGCCTCTTATCCTTAATTTTTATTTGTCTTGACAGTGGACCTTGGCTGGGTTTGCTCACATAGTGTTGTTTAGCTGGCTGTTGACTGGTCTAGGACAGTTTCAGCTGGAAAGGCAGTGCTAGTCTGAGCATGTCCCTCCCATGGCAGAGGGCAAGGCAATGGCACAAGCAGCTTCCAACCTCTGCTAGAGTCACATTCCCTGAACTCTCAGTGGCCCAGTCAAGTCACGGCATGGAGCCCAGAAGCAGAGTGTGAAGGCCCTAAATATATGTGGCAGAAGGCCAGCTGGATATAGGGAAGGCTGAAGGATTGGGATATTTTCATCATCAGACTATCACGGATGGGGCCCAGTATGAACCAGTTCAGGGTTTGAGTTTGAAGCATCTGTGAGGAATCCCGGCAGAGCTAACCCCAGGGATGTGAATACTGGGGAGGGAGCTCAGGAGGTAGGTAGGGTTGTTGAAGGTGGAAGTGATGTACCAAGTGGCAGTGGGTGTGCAAGCAGATGCCCTGGAGAGTGTGTGAGGTGAGAAGAGCAGAGAATGATGGAGTCTGAGATCAAATTCCTCCTTCTGTCACTCTGGGCAGTGGACTTCCCACCCTCATGGTTGGGGAGAAGGGTCCTGCCCTCTGTGCCTGCCGCAGGTCCCCATGCTCCTTCTCTCTATTTTCTGTGGCAGGACCCCTGCTTTGCTCCCTGCAGTGTTCACTCCCCAGTGGGGCCTCCAGAAAGCAATGCTGCCCTTGGAGTTGTGCATGGTCAGGCTCTGCTTGCATTGTGGTCTCTGGGTAGTCTTCCTGTGCTCTCCAGCTTCTCTCTTGCAGGTGTGGGCTCTGTCCCTCAAGTGCACATCCAAGGGCTAGAGGAGGACGGGGTCCGAGTGGTGTGTAAGGCGTCAGGGTGGTTTCCAAAGCCCGAGGTGCGGTGGAAAGCTCTCAGTGGGGAAAAGTTCTTGACATTTTCTGAGACCCATTTCCAAGATCCTGAAGGGCTGTTCAGTGTGGAGGCCACTCTAGTTGTGAGGGACAGCTCTTCAGGGAATGTGACCTGCTCGCTCCTCAACCCAATCCTGAGCCAGGAGAAGGCGATGGCCATTATCATCCCAGGTCGGTGCTGTTTCCCTCTCCCAGTAGGGCCATAGGGAGGGGCTGGGAGTCCCTGGGTGTGCTGGGTGGGCTGTCCTGGGCCTTTCCTCTGACTATGTGTTTGGCTGGACACAGAGGATTTCTTTCCCCGGACTTCTCCCTGGATGTCAGCTTTCATGGTGATCCTGACCTTGCTGATGCTCTCACTCCTTGGGACTGCCTACTATACCAAGAGAGAACATACTGCAAAGTGCCGGGAGGTGCAGGAATGGAAGAAACTCCACAGGGAAAAGGAGGAGGACCAGCAGGCAAAGGAGGAGGCACTGAAGACCAGAGGTAAGGCAGGACAGTGGCCAAGGCCTGTGAGTGTGGCAGCTGGTGCAGAGGAAAAGTGGATAGAGGGCCCTTGTCCAGAAGAGGGTGCTGAGGAGGTTCAGAGAGGACAGTTGGAGCTGTGGAGCCTTGATGGAACTGGACCTATAACTTCTGGGATACTGAGATGTGGATTTGTGGGTTTGCCAGGTGCAATGTTTGCTATTCTTAGGGATGGGACTTCATGTTTATTTTTCACTCTCTTTCAGATGAACTCCAAGAAGATCTTGGTAAGTTCTGCTTTTCCTCCAGAACTTTCTGTGTCCCCTTTGTAGGAGATTCTGTTTCTTAGCTCACCTGTTTCCTGTGTTGCCTTTCAGCCTGGAGGAAATCTGTTTACCTGGCTGGTGAGTGACTGTCCAGATGTTCTTGGGTCTCTTGTTCCACCTAAGTCAAGGTATCTCCTCTCCTTGTTTCAGGCAGGTACTGAGGACCCTTTCCTGGGGCAGAAGTGGAAACTGGTGGGAGGCAGAACCCTGTTCCATGAGCTTTCCCTAATCTGGGCCACTGTTTCTCAGCCAGTGCTTGGGTACCTGGGGGTGATGGTGGTCCCTGGAGCCTGTCATGCATCTTGGGTTTATTCCAGTGCTGACCTATCCAGCATATTGCTAGGTTTTCAGCCTTCAGTGCAACTAGTTCTGAGACAGCATCTAGAATCCAAAAGCCAGCTACTCTGAGATTTCAGTAAAGGAAGTGTATAAATTAATGGGGTCATTAATGTTAGGAGTGTGATTTCAGCTGTATAGTACCACCTAGGGAGAGTGTGTTCTCCCCAGTTCCTGGAAGTTGTGACCACAAAGTGATGGGTAGAGGACTGGACAAACTATGTGAGAATATGATGGAATGAGCTGCCAATCCCCCAAATAATGATGTTTTATATGAGGAAGATTGGCCTCTTTTACCTAGAGTTCATCTCACATCTTCCTGAAATCATCTCTTCTTTTGGGTTAATTCTCAAATACCTCTGTCTTCAAAATCACTTGATGTAGTAATGATTTTTTTACAATTTTGGAATTAGGTATATTTCATCTCTATAATCTTTTCATACAATGTATGTCAGTACATGGCAGGAGGTCATTTCCTCTTCAGCCTCTCCGCACTCTGCAGCTAGTGTCACCTGTGGCCCAGAGGGCAGGCAAGGGCCAGTACGTCAATGCTGAGCAGGCTTGTTCTGACTGAGATCTCACCAGGGTGTGTTCCCTTTCAGTCTGGAGGAAGGCACAGCTATATGCAGGTAAGTGATTCAGTTTCCTGTTATCTTACCTCCCCAGCCTCAGCTGTCCCCTTCTATGTCACGGACCCCACACCAGATGGGGTTGGTATCCATGCTCCCCTTGTCACTTCTGTCTTCTTCCTCTGAAGACTGCAAGGACTGTCCTTGGGAACACAGATCTGCCTCCATTCTGACCCATCCTCTACAGCGGGTCACTGTTAGGGTTACCAACACCCTCTGAACACACTTTGCTCAATTCATACTTTTAATTGGTCGTTGACAATGGAGAGGTCATTTATAAGGAGAGTCTGGAACAGGGTAGTGACGCTATAAATCAGAAATGGTTGTTTGTAGAGGATTTCAGAAATCAAGCTTGCCTGTGTAGGACTCAGGTCTTCCTAAGTGGATTGTTGGTTCTGAGTACATTTTACCCTGAAATTCCTACTTTTTTTGGCTCCAGTTTTGATTTTCCTGTTTCTTTTTCTTTTTTTATTATGCTATGTTAGTCACCATACAGTACTTCATTAGTTTTTGATGTAGTGTTCCATGATTCAATGTTTGTGTATAACACCCAGGTGCTCATCTTTTAAGCCTTTCATGAGCATGAAATATTTTTCCATCATTTTGTGTCTTCTTCAATGTCTTTCAAGAGTGATTTGTAGTTTCTGGAATATAGATCCTTTACGTCTCTGGTTAAGTTAATTCCAAGATAACATATGATTTTTGGTGCTATTGTAAATGGAATGGATACCCTAATTTCTCTTTCCTCACTCTCATTGTTCGTGTATAGGAATGCAACTGATTTCTGAGCATTGATTTTGTATCCCGCCACATTACTGAATTGCTCTATAACTTCTAGTAGTTTGGGGGTGGATTCTTTTGGGTTTTCCATATAGAGTATCATGTCATTTGCAAAGAGAGACAGTTTGACTTCTTTGCCGATTTGGATACCTTTTATCCCTTTTTGTTGTCTGATTGCTTTTGCAAGGACTTCTAGTACTATGTTGAATAATAATGGCGAGAGTGGGCATCCTTGTCGTGTTCCTGATCTTAAGGGAAAGGCTTCCAGCTTTTCCCCATTGAGAATGATATTTGCGGTAGGCTTTTCATAGATAGTTTTTATGAGATTGAGGAATGTACCCTCTATCCCTACCCTCTGAAGTGTTTTAATCAGGAAATGATGCTGTATTTTGTCAAATGTTTTTTCTGCATCAATTGCTAGGATCATATGGTTCTTGACTCTTTTCTTGTTGATATGATCTATCACACTGATAGATTTGTGGATGTTGAACCACCCTTGCATCCCAGGGATGAATCCCCAGGGATGGATAATCCTTTTAATGTACTGTTGGGTCCTATTAGCTAGGATCTTGTTGAGAATTTTGGTGTCCATATTCATTAGGAAAATCAGTCTATAATTCTTCTTTTTGATGGGGTCTTTGCCTTGTTTGGGGATCAAGGTAATACTGGCCTCATAGAATGAGGTTGGTAGTTTTCCTTCTGTTTCTATTTTTTGAAATAGCTTTAGGAGAATAGGTATTATTTCTTCTTTGAATGTTTGGTAGAACTCCCTGGAGAATCCGTCAGGCCCTGGACTCTTTCTTTGGGGGAGGTTTTTGATCACTGCTTCAATTTCTTCATAATTAATCGGTCTGTTTAAATAATCAATTTCTTCCTGTTTCAGTCTTGGTAGTTTGTAGGTTTCCAGGAAGGCATCCATTTCTTCCAGGTTGTTTAATTTATTGGCATAAAGCTGTTGATAAACATTTCTGTTGATCCTTCCTACTTCCTTGGTGTTGATGGTGATCTCTCCCCTTTCATTCATAATTTTATTAATTTGGGTCCTGTCTCTAAACTTTTGAATAAGTCTGGCCAGTGGCTTATCAATCTTATTTATTCTTTCAAAGAACCAGTTTCTAGTTTTGTTGACCTGCTCTACTGTGCTCCTGGTTTCTAATTCATTGATCTCTGCTCTAATCTTGATCAACTGCCTTCTCGTGCATGGGTTAGGCCTGTTTTTCTGTTCCAGCTCCAGCTTCTTGAGGTGAGAATATAAAAACTGCATTTTAGATTTTTCTATTCTTTTGAGTGAGGCTTGGATGCCAATGTATTTTCTCCTTAGGACTGCCTTTGCAGTGTCCCATAGGTTTTGGACGAATGTGTTTTCATTTTCGTTGGTCTCCAAAAATTGTTTAAGCTCCATCTTAATTCCCTGGTTTACCCAATCATTCTTGAGCTGGATGGTTCTTAGTTTCAAAGTGTTTGAGTTTCTTTCAAAATTTTCTTTGTGATTATTTCCAGTTTCAAAGCATTGTGGTCTGAGAATATGCAGGGAATAATCTCAGTGTTCCTCCTTCCACAGTTTGGCTATTCTTTTTTGAATTAAAAAAAAAAGATTTTAGTTTTGGACTAAAGGCTCAGTTGGTTGAGTGGCTGCCTTTGGCTGAGGTCATGATCCCTGGGTTCTGGGATTGAGCCACATGTTGGGCTCCCTGCTTAGTGGGGAGTCTGCTTCTCCCTCTCCTCCCTGCTCTTGCTCTCTCTCATTATCTCTGTTTCTCTCTAAAATAAGTAAAATCTTAAAAAAATTTAACATATTTTATTTATTTATTTAGAGAGCCATTGGAGTGGGTGGAGGGGCAAGAGGAGAGAGAGAATGTCAAGCAGACTCCATGCTGAGTGTGGAGCCTGATGGGGGGGCTGGATCCAAGTACCCTGAGATTTTGACCTGAGACAAAATCAAGAGCCGGATGCTTAACTGACTGAGCCACGCAGTTGCCACTAAAGTTCATGTGTTTTGAAGTATGCCTTGTGTACTTGTATTTTGATCTCCCCCATTCTTTTTAAGAAAACCTTGTTTTCATGATGGATATGTGGCTGGAGATTGAGAAAGTTTAATTTAAAAGTGAAATCAGGACATAGATTTTTCTTTTCAGGTTGTCATCCGGCCTCTCAGTGATGTTAAGCTTTATGGGTTGGCTTTCATGGGAAGGCTGTGGCATGATGGCTGTGTGTGTGTGTGTGTGTGTGTGTGTGTGTGTGTGTGTGTGAAAAAGAAATAAATGGATCAGTTGAACATTTCCAAAAGATATTTCCCTTAACTCTTGCATCAGTGTATTTCAGAAGACTAGGTATAGACACCAATGTGTCAGACTTCTCAAAGCCTTAATATGAAACATGTGGTTCTTTTGTAGATTGGCGGAAGGAGAAGTTCCAGCCCTGTGAGTTACTTTGAATTTGTTCTGGGTGCTTGTACTGCTGCTCCCATGGCTGCTGACAACTCCTCAGCTTGCTGTGGTGACACAGATCCTGGCCCCAACAATGGTGGTGGGTTTAGATGGGGTGGTGAAAGTCACATAGGTGGGATGGGTGGGTGTGGATAATATCAGATGCTAAAGAGATACCCTTCAGTGTTGGAGTCCAGCCTGGTCCTCAAGTGCCCTGTGATATATCAAACCCCCAGATCAGTCTTTTGGTTACTTCTCCTGGTTGGAGGGGTGTGTACATGAGTCACAAGACTCTCATCTCAGGAGGCTTAGCCCTGCCCACATGCATCTAGGTGTCTGGGAATGGGGGTGGTTGATGTGTGCCTTATTATGGGAAAAGGGGAGAACTTGCATGATTGGCAACTTTCTCTGCAGTGTCTGTCACTCTGGATCCGGAGTCTGCACATCCAAACCTTGCTGTTTCTGATGAAAAGTCTAGTGTGACCTGGAAGGATACAACTAAGGACCCAGGAAAACACTGTAGTATCTTAGGTCGAGAGGGCATCACATCAGGGCGCTGTTACTGGGTGGTGGAGATCAGGAATGGAGACAGAAGTGAGTGGTCTCTGGGTGTCTGTAGAGGAGATGTGGAGAGGACATACTGGTACCAAGAGTGCCCAGAAAGGGGGTTCTGGGCTGTGGGAGGATATTTGCAAAACTATTGTGCATATTCCAACTTTGTGATTCCGCTATTCTGTCGGCAAGTTCCCCACAGGGTGGGGGTTTTCCTAGACCTCAAGGAAGGGGATGTCTCCTTCTATAACATGATTGATGGCTCCCATATGTTCTCCTTCCCTCTAGCTTCCTCCTCTGGAACTTTGTTTCCATACTTCATGTTGAGGTCAGGAGATGTGTCCTTGACCATCTGCTCTATGATGGATGGACCTACAGAGACCCCTGTGCCCCTTAACAATCCTCCTTCTCCTTTGGAGGAGACTGTGAGCCTCTCAGGGCAGGGGTTCAGCTCAAGCTGTGGTGTTGATGTTGCTCCCCCAGGAGCGGAATCTCCATTACTCCCCTGCAGCCCTGAGGCTCTGTCCCCATAGAGCCCCAACACTGTCCCAGACTCCTCATGGTGGCTCTTCCTGGAGCTGCCAACTCGCTGGGGCAAAAGCCTCTGCGGTTAGCCCTGGATGACATGGTGTCTTGCCTTCCTGCTCTGGATGCAGACTTCTTGGGGTATGGTTATGAGGATAGTCAGTTCATGCCTTATGCTCAGGTGGAAGATGATAAAAGTTGACTGTTGTTTATGTTGGTTTGAAGTAGGCTGAATTTTACTATTGGGAGTCATGTTTCTTTTGGTCACAAAAATTATTTCATGGAGACTTTATATTGTTTGGATATGAAAGGAGATGAGGGCTGAATGACTCTACAGAATTATATGGTGTTTGTTTTATCTAGCTTGAGTTGTGCAGATGAACCCAGAGGCTACAGGTGGGTCATCAGCTCTGTTTTGGGAGAGCTACACTTTGTTTTAATTTTTTTAATAACAATTTTTTGTTATGTTATGTTAGTCACCATATAGTACATCCTTAGTTTTTGATGTAGAAATCTACACTTTGACCAGGGGCATTGACCATCCAGAAATTTCTGGAGAAATGGATGGCTGATGGACTTTAAGAAGAGATGAGTCTAATATTCCATTGTATAAACTTCCTATTCTGCAGCAGATGAAACACACTTATCATATCTTTGTAAATTTCTGTTACTTTGAAAAAGTAGTGCTGTGTTACATCAAGGAATTAAGGATGAGGATCTGGGTTCCCCTTTTGTGTCAACACCAGTTGGAAAGAACAGAACTGCCACTAGAACAAAGATGTGAATGGTGAAGAGAGTTTTCAGATGCCAGGTGAATTGAAGAAAGCATTGATCATTAGCACGGTTCCAGGATCTATGTACTGCCTCTCAGTAATTCCAAGTCTAATGACAAAGGTATCAACCACAGCAACCTAAAAGACACCAGACTATTTAGGACTCAGACCTTCAGGCATGAAGGTGTATTCACTCCACAGGTAGAGAAGTCAGACCTGCTGTGCTTCTGGGAGAGATGAGAAGACACAGAATCAGAAGTAGAAGAAAGAAGTCACAGATATCAGTTCCTGCCTGTGACCAATAAGAAAAAAAGGACTGTGGTAGCTTTGCATATTTTTCTTTCTTGTCATATAGATGTATTTATTTGTATTTATGATCTGTTTTCTTCCTCTCTCTTCTTCTTACCCTTTTGATTTTATTCAAGGTGTTGATGGTTATGTTTAAAATAGAGCCTCTATAGGAAACTTTCACAATTCTAGAGGAGAACACAGGGAGCAATGTCTTTGACCTTGGCCATAGCTACTCGGTACTAGACACATCTCCAAGACAAGGGGAACAAAAGCAAAAGTGAACTATTGGGACTTCACCCAGATAGGGTGAAGGAAACAATCAACAAAACTAAAAAGCAGGGTACAGAATGGGAGAAGCTATTTGCAAATGATATTCTTGCTAAAGGGTTTTATCCAAAATCTATAAAGAACATATTATGCTCAACAACCACAAATCAAATAATACAGTTAAGAAATGGGTAGAAGGCACAAATAGACATTTTTCCAAAAAGACATCCATATGGCTAACAGACACATGAAGAGATCTCAAAATCACTCCCATCGGGTAAATACAAATCAAAACCACAATGAGATACCACCTCACACAATACAGAATGGCTAAAATTAATGGCACAGGAGACAATAAGTGTTGGCAAGGATGTGCAGGAAGGGGAATCCTCTTGTGCTGTTGATGGGAATGCAAACTGATGTAGCCACTCTGGAGAAAAGTATGGTAGTTCCAAAAAAGCTAAAAATGGATCCACCACATAATCCAGCAATTACACTACCAGGTATTTACCCAAAGCATACAGAAATATTCATTTGAAGGAGTATATGCACCCTGATGTTTATAGCAGCATTATCAACAATAGCCAAATTATGGGAAGAGCCTAAATGCTCATGGACTGTTAAATGAATAAAAAAAAAAGTGGCATACACACACACACACACACACACACACACACACACACACACACACACAATGAAGTACTATTCACCATCCAAAAGAATGAAACCTTGCCTTTCGCAATGATGTGGATTGAGTGAGAGTTAATATGCTAATCAAAAGATCGTGGTCAGAGAAAGACAAATTCCATATGATGTCACTCACATGTGGAATTTAGGAAACAGAATGTATGAACATTCGGGAGGAGTAAAATAGGGAAAGAAATGATAAACTCTTTTTTTTGTTAAAGATTTTATCTATTTATTTGAGAGAAAGAGAGAGAGAGAGAGACAGAGAACATGAGCGGGGTGGGGAGGGGCAGCAGGAGAGGGGAAAAGAGATCCCCTGATGAGCAAGAAGCAGGCAGACAGGAGGCTTGATCCCAGGACCCCAGGATCATGACCTGAGTCGAAGGCTGAAAGTTAATTGACTGAGCCACCGAGGCACTGTACCCCGCCATGAGAAATTTAACTACAAAGAACAAGCTGAGGTTTTTTTTTTTTTTTTTTACAGATTTTATTTGACAGAGAGAGAGGCAGTGAGAGAGGTAACACAAGCAGGGGGAGTGGGAGAGGGAGAAGCAGGCTTCCCTCTGAGCAGGGAGCCTGATGTGGGGCTCAATCCCAGGACCCTGGGATCATGACCTGAACTGAAGGCAGACACTTAACTACTGAGCCACCCAGGTGCCCCCAAGCTGAGGGTTGATGGAGGGAGGTGGGTGGCAGATGGGATAGATTGGTCGTGGTTATTAAGGAGGGCACTTGTGATGAACACTGGGCATTATACTTAAATGATAAACCACTGAACTCTACTCCTGAAACCAATTTGAACTGTATGTAAACTAAATAGAATTTAAGTTGGAGAAGAAATTCATGAATAAGGTAAATAAATGTATCTTATAAAAGTTTTGTTAACATGGATTTCAATATTCCTGAAGCAAAACTTGTTTCTACTTTAAAAACTTTAGGATTGCTTGAGTGTATTGTGGGAAGGAATGGAGAAAATCTCTGGGCATTGCTAGGTCCTATTCTTCATGAAACTAATTATTGAATAAAGGGAACAGCTCAAAAAAATACAGTCTCTATGTAACAGAATAGTCAAGGGGATTGTGACTAAACTTGAGGAATAAATAATATAACAGTGTTAGATTCAATGGCTGGGACTGCCTGTGTGTTTCATTTTGGGCAAAGAGTGAGAACTTCATGTGTAAGTGTAGCTTTGTAGATGGGTGAAAATGTGGGCATGTGTTGTTATATGAAATTTTGAATGTGGATAAAATGATGTATAAGGAGGCTGAGTAACTAAAGGTGTGGGCTGTGCCCATTATCAGTTTATTGCCTTTGGGTTCATATCTACTCTGTATTTACCTGACTTACTGATCCTGAAGCAGGATCCCAGAATAGTTTCTTTCTTGCTATTCAGAAGAATGTGAACCATTGTCAGTACAGTGCACCAGAAGGACACAGCAAGAAATTGCAGAGGAAAAATCTCTTCTTGTTCTCGTGCTTTTTTTCTCGATGCTATGATACTACTGCCAGTGGCCTAGAGAAGACCTAGCTTCTCTCACCTTTGGGTGAATGAGTATGGCATTGGAACAAGCTGTATAGTAGAGGGGGCTGCTTCCTGGGGAATCTTGCCAGTTCACTAGTGGGAGTTTTCCTGCCAAACAGGTTTGACCTGTGCATGATGGAAAACTTTCCCTTCCTGGGGACCCTGGTCCCACCTTCTCCAATAAACAGAATCTCTGTCTTACCTCTTCCAAATGTCTTCCTTCTTTAGGTGCTCTACCTCAGCCCTAGATGTAGTGTCTGCTTCCTGTATCTCCTGTTTCCTGTTTCTTCAGAGTTTTCTTTTACCTTTCTCATAGTTAAACACCTTTTACTAGTTAATAACTCATGTCACATTTTCCCTGTTAAAATGACTGATGTGATTTCTGCCTCCTGACTGGACACTGAATGATAAGAACATCTACACTGAACTGTATTTTGGAGGAAGGCACTGCATTGTTCACAGTATGTGGGAAAGGGTAGTGGAGGAATCTTCAAACTTAAAAATACTCACTGCCGGGGCACCGCCCACAGCGCCACAGCCACAGCACCGTTGATTCGTGGATTAGGGAGAAGGAGGAGGCACAGACAGGTTAGCTTGTGAAAAACAGCGTGGGTGCAGGGGACGACCACCACGAGTGATCGCCTGAACAGCTGCAACCTCGCGTATTTATTGACAACAATCACAATCACAATCAATCAAGGGAGTGATCTGTATTACATTCTAGTGAATAGTAGTGCATCACGGGGAAGGTCACGGGATAGTAGTGCATCACCATCACGGGGAAGGTCACAGAATAGTGGTACATCACAGGGAAGGTCAGGAGATCAGATGATGTAACGTTTAGCAAGTGGGGCTTATTCTTAAGCATGTTTCTAGGGACCCTGCGGGCTATTGTCAAGAGCAATCAGGTTTCAGCAGTGTTCCGCCCTGAAACAGTTGGGCGTTCCCAACTGTTGGGCAAGCCAGGCGTTCCCGGCCGGTGGGCAGGCCGGGCGTTCCCAGCCACTAAGCGAGCCGAGCGTTCCCTGCCGCTTGGCTCTGACCTTTACACTGAAGCCCGCAAGGTCACAAACATGTTTTCCTATTATATCCTTAACGTAAGTTTTTGGCCAGGGGCTGCTGCAACTCACTCCAACAAGAAAGTCATAAATATACTCTTCGGAACTTTTGTATATATTTTAAGTACTCTATATGTTAATATATTATCAGACATGTTTTCTCCCCCTTGTGGCTTTCTGACACCAGATTACTTTTGGATGGGCTATGGGCATATTTCCTTTGAAATGGAGAAGAAAGGAAGGTATGGATGTGATATGAATTATCCAAACACACAAGAGGAATCTTTTGAAACAGTGGACAAGCTGTCCATGTAATTTCTGAAAGAATAATTAAAATCATCACTCCTGTGAGGAGTGAGGTCAGTATCATGGCAGCATGAGTCCTTCCATTTGTCTCTCTCTTTTGATTTACAATTGGTAGGACATCCAAAACACAACATAGGTGCACCAGCAAAGCATATCAAGATACCAAAGTGATCCACCCATGTTTACATCTGAAGGTGTGTGGATTGGGCCTCCTGGGGACCAGAGACCATGTAGCAGTGGTGGGGTCTGTTACCCTGGCTTCTGTAGTGGTGGCAACGTCTGTGACCTCTCTGGCAGAGAGGGTGGGGGGTGGAAAGTGGTGAGTGAAGAGCTAAGTGGCTCTGTGGGTTCCATCTGGAGGACTCCAGAGCTGTTAACCTGCAGATCAGGTCCTCTGAGGCAAGCATCTGTGACTGGGTGGGGGTGGTGTGGGGAAGGAAGAGTCGATGGAAGGAGGCAGACGAGATGAAACACTTATGCCCTGTCTGCTGTGGGAATTCAGCAAGAGAACAGTTAGCCCCATCGGGACTCCTGAACTTGAGAAACCCCTTCCTGTACTGCAGGGCACACCCAAATCCAAAGGGATTAGTACATCGTGCCTGTACTTGGTTGCCAGCTCCTTTTTTTTTTTTTTGAGCCTTGTCTTAAATAGCCACCAGTACAGCTCTGGCAAGAGAAATGAAAAAATGTGCTATTCTGCTACCTGCTGTAATACAAAAAAAGGGCCTCTAACTGCCCACCTGTGAACTGTTAAAGTTAACATATCTTTACCTACATGCAAAGAGTGTTTACAACGTCAAATGATCTGACAGAGGAAAATCTCATTAAAGAGCATGAAAAATCATGGTGACATGGTTTTGGTAAAAGAAAATGATGATTCTCCAGCAACCAAATCTAAATATACAGAAAATTATGGTTTAAGTAATAGAGAATTCAAAATAGCTGTCATGACAGAATTCAACAAAATACAAGAAAATCAGGCAATTCAGTGAACTCAGAAATCAAATTAATGGACAGAAGGAGTACTTTACCAAAGAGACTGAAATTCTAACAAACAAACAAATAAAAAAACACACACAAAAACCAGACAGGAATTCTGGAGCTGAGGAACTTATGAAATAGAGCAGATCAGGTGGAAGAGAGAATACATGATCTGACTGCTGGAATTGAGAAATGATTCAGGTGGAAGTGGAGAGAAGTAAGATTTTTTTTAAGTGAAGAAACCCTGGGGCACCTGGCTGTTTCAGTCGGTGGAGCATCCGACTCTTGATCTCTGGATCGTGAGTTCAAGCCCCACCTTAGGTGTAGAGTTTACTTTAAAAAATGCTTAAAAAATGTGAAGAACCCTGTGAGAGCTACCAGTCCTCATTAGGAGAGCCCACATAAGAATGGGTATACCAGAAGGAGAAGAAAAGGTGAAGGGGACAGAGTCATTTTTTAAAAAAGATTTTATTTATTTATTTGACAGAGAGAGACAGCCAGCGAGAGAGGGAACACAAGCAGGGGGAGTGGGAGAGGAAGAATCAGGCTTCCAGTGGAGGAGCCTGATGTGGGGCTCAATCCCAGAATGCCGGGATCATGCCCTGAGCCAAAGGCAGACGCTTAACGACTGAGCCACCCACGTGCCCCGGGACAGAGTCATTTTTAATAAAATATTAGCTGAAAACTTCCCAATCCTGGGGAAAGAATTGGACATAGAAGTCTGTGAAGTTAATAGATCACCTTATTATCTTAATACAAAAAAACCTTCTCCAAGACACATTACAAAGAAACTGTCAAAGTTAATGATAAAGAAAGAAACTTAAATGCAGCCAGGAGAAAATGAAAGCAACCTACAAATGAGACCCCATGAGAAAGACTATCAGCAGATTTCTCAGCAGAAACTCTGTAGGCCAGGAGAGAGTGGAATGACATAGTCATAGCATTGAAAAATAAAAATTGCCAGTCAAGACTACTGTATCCAGCAGTTACCTTTCAGATATAAGGAGAAATAAGGGTTTTCCCAGAGAAACAAAAGCTGAATGATTTCCCCAGCACTAATTCTGTCTTACAAGACAAGTGAAAGGAGCTTTTATACCGAAATGAGAAGATGAAGGTACAGAAAACTCTGAGTAAGCTGATGGACAGAGTCAGAAACTGTAACTCTATTTTAGAATAGGGTGTTAAGCACTTCATTATATCATATGGTTAAGGTTATTAAAAATAACTCTAGCTACTACAATTGGTAACAAACCCACACCAAGAAAAGAGATAGTTTGTGACAGCAAAAATATAAAAAGGGAGGAGAAAAATGATAGCAGCTGTAGGCAAATGACGATAAGTTGCCAAGATAGAAAAGCACCATTTAATCTCTGAGGCCATTTATATAAACCTCATGGTAACTGAAAACAAACACCTGGAGCAGAGACAACAATAAAAAAGGGGAAACTGAGTAAATCATCATGGAAAACCACCAACTTACAAAGGTAGACAGAAACACAAGGAAAAAGAAATAATAGGGATACAAAGCAACCAGAAAAGAAAAGACAAAATGGCAATAGTAAGTCCTTAGGTATCAAAAAATCACCTAAATGTAAATAGGTTGAGTTTACCAATCAAAAGACACAGAGTTCCTCCATAAAATAAAAACCTAGACCCAAGTATATGATGCCTTCAGAAGGCTCATTTTAGCTGTAAGGACAAATGTGGTTCGAAGTGAAGGAGTGGATGATGATATCCCAAGCAAACAATAATGAAAAGAAAGCAGGCATAGCCATATAATATCAGACAAGATAGACATCAAGCCAAAAATAAAGACAAAATACAAAGAAGATTACTGTATACTAATTACCAGGTCAATTCACTAAGATCTAACAACCATAAATACATATGCTCCAAATACCTGAGTATTGAAATTCATTAAACAAATACAAATCTTAAGGGAGAAATAGATAACAATCCAGTAACACAAGGAGTTCTCAATACTACACTGTGAACAATGGGTGGCTCGTCCAGACACAAAATCAGCAAGGAAACATTGGAATGAAACCATACTTTAGAAGAATGACAGACATTTACAGAACATTCAGCAGAGGAATACATATTCTTCTCACATGTACATGGAACATTCTCCTGGATAGATCCTATGATGGAACACAGAAATCTTAGCAAATTTAAGAATATTGAAACCATATCAACCAACTTCTCTGACAAGCATGGTTGAAACAGAAGGGGGAATGAACCATGAGAGACTATGGACTCTGGGTAACAAACTGACGGCTTCAGAGGGGAGGGAGGTGGGGGATTGGGATACGCCAGTGATGGGTATTAAGGAGGGCACGTATTGCATGGAGCACTGGGTGTTATACGCAAATAATGAATCATGGAACACTACATCCAAAACTAAGGATGTACTGTATGGTGATTAACATAACATAATAAAAAATTACTATAAAAAATTAAAAAAAAAGAAAATGGAAATGAACAAGAGGAAAGTGAGTAGATCTAAAAACATGTGGAAAATAAATGACACAATTCTTTTTTTAATGTCGTTTATTTACTTATTATCTAAATCCAATTAGCCAACATATAGTAACCAATCACTTACAGATGGGCAGAGTCCAATAATTCAATAGTTGTGTATAACACCTGGTGTTCATCGCATCAAATGCCCTCCTTAATGCCCATTACCCAATTACCCCGTATCCCCACCCACCTCCCCTCCAGCAACCCACAGTTTGTTTCCTATAGTAAAGAGCCTCTCATGGTTTTTCTCCCTCTCTGATGACATCCCATTCTTATTCCCTCCTTTCTCCTCTCTGCTGCTTATTTTCCACATATGAGTGAAACCACATGGTAATTGTCTTTCTCCGTTTGACTTATTCCACTGAGCTTAATCCTTCCCCCCCCCAGTTCCATTCATGTGGCTATAAATGGTAAGTATTCATCCATGAACCACATCTTCTTTATCCATTCATCTGTTGAAGGACATCTGGGCTCCTTCCACAGTTTGGCTATTGTGAACATTGCTGCTATGAACACTGGGGTGAAGTTGCCCCATCTGTGTCCTTGGGGGTAAATACCCAGCAGTGCAAATACCCAGTAGGGTAGCTCTATTTTTAACGTCTTCAGGAACCTCCATACTGTTTTCCAGAGTGGCTGCAGCAGCTTGCATTCCCACCAACAGTGTAAGAGGGGCTCTCTTTCTCTATAACCTCACCAACATTTGTTGTTCTCTGTGTTGTTAATTTTAGCCATTCTGACTGCTGTAAGGTGGTAGCTCACTGTGGTTTTGGTTTGTATTTACCTGATGGCAAGTGACGTGGACCATTTTTTCATGTGTCTGTTGGCCATTTCTATGTCTTCTTAGGAGAAGTATCTGTTCGTGTCTTCTGCCCATTTCTTGACTGGATTATATGTTTCTTTCTTTTTTTAATAATTTTTTTATTATATTATAAGAGAAACAAAAGAAAAAATGAACTTGTGGGACTTCATCAAGATAAAAAGCTTCTGCACAGCCAAGGAAACAGTCAAAAAAAATGAAGAGGCAGCCCACGGAATGGGAGAAGATATTTGCAAATGACACTACCGATAAAAGACTGGTATCCAAGATCTACAAAGAACTTCTCAAACTCAACACACAAGAAACAAATAAAAATGGGCAGAAGATATGAACAGACACTTTTCCAATGAAGACATACAAATGGCTAAGAGACACATGAAAAAATGTTCAAAAGCATTAGCCATCAGGGAAATTCAAATCAAAACCACACTAAGATACCACCTCACGCCAGTTAGAATGGCAAAACTTGACAAGGCAGGAAACAACAAATGTTGGAGAGGATGTGGAGAAAGGGGATCCCTTCTACATTGTTGGTGGGAATGCAAGTTGGTACAGCCACTCTGGAAAACAGTGTGGAGGTCCCTTGAAAAGTTAAAAATTGAGCTACCCTGTGATCCAGCAATTGCACTACTGGGTATTTACCCCAAAGATACAGATGTAGTGAAGAGAAGGGCCATATGCTCCCCGATGTTCATAGCAGCATTGTCCACAATAGCTAAATCATGGAAGGAGCTGAGATGGCCTTCAACAGATGACTGGATTAAGAAGATGTGGTCTATATATACAATGGAATATTACTCAGCTATCAAAAGAATGATTTCTCAACGTTTGCTGCAACATGGACGGCACTGGAGGAGATAATGCTAAGTGAAATAAGTCAAGCTGAGAAAGACAATTATCATATGGTTTCACTCATCTATGGAACATAAGAACTAGGAAGATCGGTAGGAGAAGAAAGGGATAAAGAAAGGGGGGGTAATCAGAAGGGGGAATGAAACATGAGAGACTATGGACTATGAGAAACAAACTGAGGACTTCAGAGGGGAGGGGGATGGGGGAATGGGATAGGCTGGTGATGGGTAGTAAGGAGGGCACGTATTGCATGGTGCACTGGGTGTTATACGCAACTAATGAATCATCGAGCCTTACATCGGAAACCGGGGATGTACTGTATGGTGACTAACATAATATAATAAAAAATCATTAAAAAAAAAAAAAGAATGTCTTTTCCTTGTTGTAAGGCCTTTATCTTATATAGCTCAGGGCTTGGGTGGGAGTGATGCCTCCTTACTTCCCCTGGAATCTCAGACTTTGGAAGCAGAGTGGATTGCCTACTCAGAGGGTCCTGGGGCAGGGGACTCCTGTCACATGCACTGTTCAGCTGATATCTGGGTGGGGCTTAGAAGGCTCCAACTCTTGGGAGTGATAGGGTCTTAAGGAATTCTTAGAGGCTCCGTTGGTTGGATATTTCAGTTATGGGATGACTATCTCTATTGGGAGGGTCTGTGCTCACCAGAGGGGCAGATGTGTGGGCTAAGAAGATGGTGCTCATTCCCACTGTGGCCTTAGACTTCTCACAGCAGGCTGACAGGGCAAAAATCAGACCAGCAGCCAGTGTCAGGATATGCAGAAGAGTAAGGAAAAATTTGAAAGGCCAAAAAATACTACCATTGCGTGTGTATGTGTGTGTGTGTTCTGTCATATGCCAGTTTTTTTCTGGATAGCTAATAAGTAGAAAAGAGTTCTTTAAACTTTACCCTGCAGTGGATGATAACCCACCAAACCCTTCATCTTAACAGTGTCAAAATAAATGAAGCTTTTTGCAAGCCAGAACGAGTAGCATGATATATGCAAGTGCTGAAAGGAAAAAACTTACCTGGCAAGACTATCATTCAGATTTGAAAGAGAGATAAATATCTTCCTAGAGAAACAAAAGATAAAGGAGTTTATCACCACCAAACAAGCCTTACAGTAAATGTTAATTTAACTTATTAAAATAGAAAATGAATGGCCATAAATTGCATCAGTAAATTAGGAATAAAAAGTAAAACACAAAAAATATGTAAAATATCATAGCATGTACATAAAACATGGAGGAGAGATAAAAAAGGAAGACAAGTTTTTTAAAGAATGTGCTTTGACTCAGTGACTTTTCAATTAATCTAGACTGCTGTATTCTCGGGATATTATATAAGAACTTCATGGTAACCACAAATCTAAAACCTGTAAAAGATATACAAAATTGAAGAAGAGAGTGTCAAACATAACACTACAAACACACATCAATCACAAAGAAAGAGAGGGAGATAAGGAGACAAGAACAGAGAAGAAATACAAAACAACCAGAAAACAAATAACAAAATGGCAGTAAGTATATACCTATCAATAATTATGGTAAATGTAAATGGCCTAAGTGTTCCAATCAAATGACATAAGGAGGAGAATGGATAAATGAGCAAGACATATGTATTTGGTACCTACAAGAGATCATCTCAGATATAGAGACACATACAGTCTAAAAGGTAAGGGATGAAAAACATATACCATGCATTTGGAAGCAAAAAAATAACAAACCAAACCAGACAAAACAAAGAACCCAGAGCAATACTTATCTCAGACAAAATAGAGTTTGAAACAAAGATTATAACAAGAGAGAAAGAGAGACATTACATTACGCAAACAGATTAATCCAACAAGAGGACATAACAATTCTAAATATCTACTCACCCAACACTGAAGCACCTAAATTAATAAAGCAAATATTATCAGACATAAGGAGACAAAGTGATGTAACACAACAATAGTAGGGGACTTTAAACCCCACATACATCAATGGGTAGATCATCAAGGAGGAAAATCAATAAGGAAACGGTGTCTTTGAATGACAAAAGACCATGTGGACATAACAGACATATAAAGAACATTCCATCTGAAAACAACAGATTACACATTCTTTTCAAGTGTATGTGGAACACTGTCTAAAATATATCACAGGTTAGGGCACAAAACAAGCCTCAATAAGTTTAGAAACATTGAATGCATACCATGCAAAGTTTTTGACCCCACTGGTATGTAACAGGAAATCAACCACAAGAAAAAGACTGGAAAACACACAAACACATAGAGGCCAAACAACATGTTACTAAATAACTAGAGAGTCAACAAAGCAATCAAAGAAGAAATAAAAACATACATGGTCACTAATGAAAATGACAACACAATCGTAAAAAAATCTTCAAAACACAGGGAAAGCAGTTCCAAGGGGGAAATGTTGAGAGATATAGGCCTACATCAAGACCCAAGAAAAAGCTCTAATAAACCATCTAACATGATCTGTAAAGAAATGAGAAAAGAAGTACACATAAAGCTCAAGGTGGCCAGAAAGAAGGAAATAATAAAGATCAAAGCAGAAATAAATGGCATAGAGAATAAAAGTCAATAGAAAAAAAATCAATGAAACCAAGAGCTGGTTTTCTGAAAAGATACAGAATTGACAATTTGTTAGTTGGACTACTCAAGAAAAAAAAAAGAGAAAGAACACAAATAAATAAACTCAGAAATGAGAGAGGAGAAGGAACAACTGACAGCACAGAATGCAAAGGATTATGAGAATACTATCACAAGCTATATATCAACAAACAGGACAACCTAGAAGAAACGGATAAATTCCTAGGAATCCTGGGAATTCCAAAACAGAATCAGGAAGAAATAGAGACTATGGTGAGGGCTTTGGAGGGGAGGGGGGTGGGGAATCAGGATAGGCTGGTGATGGGTATTGGGGAGGGCACGTATTGCATGGTGCACTGGGTGTTATATGCAAGTAATGAATCATGGAACTGTACACCAAAAACTTAGGATGTACCGTATGGTGACTAACATAACATAATAAAAAATTTTTACAAAAAAAAAGAAGAAAGAAAATCTAAGCCAACCCATTCCAATTAAAATTGAAATAGTAATAAAAAAACTACTAAAAAACAAAAGTTCAGGACCAGATGTCTTCTCAGGTGAATTGTACCAAACATTTAGAGTTTTTACCTATTCTCCTCAAACTATTCTCCAAAACAAAAGAGGAAGGAGGCTCTAAATATGTTTTATGAGGGCAGAATTAATGTGATATTGAAACCAGGGAAAGACACAATAAAAAGAACAACCCAGGCCAATATCTCACATGAACATAGATGCAAACCATATTTAATAGTACATTATTTGGATCATTGACCATTATCAAGTGGAATTTATTTTAGGGATGCAAGGATGTTTCAATATTTGCAAATAATTCAATGTGATAAATCTCATTAGAAAAAAAGAAGGAAAATATGTGATCATCTCAATAGATGCAGAAGAAAACTCATTTAATAAAACTCAACATCTATTTATTTTAAAAACCCTCAATGAAGTGGATTTAGAGAGAATATATCCCAGGAAAACAAAGGCCATCCATGAGAAACCTATAGCTAACATCTTTTTTTTTATAATAATTTTTTTTATTATATTATGTTAGTCACCATACAGTACATCCCTGGTTTTTGATGTAAAGTTCGATGATCCATCAGTTGTGTACAACACCCAGTGCACCATGCAACACGTGCCCTCCTTACTACCCATCACCAGCCCATCCCATTCCCCCACCCCCCTCCCCTCTGAAGACCTCAGTTTGCTTCTCAGAGTCCATAGCTAACATCTTGCTCAATGGAGAAAAATTCAGAGCTCTTGCTCTAAGATCAGGAATAAGACAAGGATGTCCACTCTCTCCAATTTCATTCAACAGAATATTGAAAGTCTTGGTTACAGCAATCAGACAAGAAAAATAAATGAAAGACATCCATATTGTTAATGAAGTAAAACTGCCATTTTTGAAGATGACATGAGAGTATACACAGAAAACCATAACAACTCCACTAAAAATCTCCTAGAAGTTAAATGAATTCAGTAAAGTTGAAGGATACAAAATTAATACTCATAAATCAGTAGTGTTTCTATACACTAATAACACAGGAGCAGAAGGAGAAAGTAAGAAAACAATTCTATTTACAATTGCTCCAAAAGGACAAAAATACTTAAGAATAAACTTAACCAAAGAGGTGAAAGACCTGTACTCTGAAAACTATAACACTACATAAAAAACTAATGATGTGCTGTATGGTGACTAACATAACATAAAAAAAACCTATAACATATTGATGAAAGAAACCAATGATGACAGAAACCAATGGAAAGATATGCCATGCTCATGGATCAGAAGCATTAATATTGTTAAAATGTCCATACCTACTGCCCAAACTAGTCTACAGATTCAAGATAATCCCTATAAAAATACCAGTAGCATTTTTCTCAAAACTAGAACAAAAATACTAAAAATTAATGGAACAACAAAAGACCCTGAATAGCAAAAGCAATGTGGAAAAAGGAGAATAAACCTGGAGGCATCACAATTTCAGATCTCAAGATATACTACAACGTTGTAGTAATGAAAACAGTACAATAGACAAAAAAAATAGACACATAACTTAATTGAGGAGAATAGAAAGCACAGAGATAAACTCATAATCCTGTGACCAGTGAATCTATGACAAAGGACACAAGAACACACAACAGTGAAAAGACAGTCTCTTGAAGAAAAAAAAAGATGCTGGGAAGGGTGGGAAGCAACATACAAAAGAATGACTCAAGATCACTTTGTAGCACTGTACACAAGAATAAAATCAAAGTGGATTAAAGGCCCAAATGTGAGACCTGAAACCATGAACGTTCTAGAAGAAAACATAGGGAATAATTTCTTTTACACCAGCCATAGAAACATTTTTCCAGGTAAGTCTCCTCAGACAAGGGATAGGGTAAGAAATACAAACTATTGGGAATACATGAAAATAAAATGCTTTTGCATAGCAAAGGTAACCATCAACAAAACAAAAGGTAACCTAGTGAATGGGAGAAGATATCTGGAAATGATATATCCCATAAGGTGTTAATATCCATGATATATAGAGAACCTATAAAAGTTAACCACCCAAACCCCCAGTCAAACTGATTAACCAATGGGCAGAGAACCAAAATAGATATTTACCAAAGAAGGCATAAAGATCACCAGTAGTCACATGAAAAGATGCTCAACATCACTCATCATCAGGGAAATACAAATCAAAACCACAATGAGATATCACCTCATACCTGTTTGAATGGCAAAAACCAACATGACAGGAAATAAGAAGTGTTGGTGATGATGAGGAGAAAAAGGAACCATTGTACACTGGTGGTGGGAATGTCAATTAGTAAAGCCAGTGTGGAAAACAGTATGGAGGTTTCTCAAAAAATTAAAAGACCGTGTGATCCAATAATATCACTATGAATATTGATGTGGGGCCAGTGAGAAAACAGTCAAGGCATAATTCTTGAGATGTTTTTGGTGCAGAAAGATGCTTTTATTTTAGCACAGGGACAGGACCCATGGGCAGGAAGAGCTGCACGGGTATTGTGAGGTGCAACTGATATATATTTTTTACTTAGTGGGGATTAGGATTAGTGTTAAGAAATTTGGAAACAAGGCTTCCAGGACCTTGAGAGGATAGATGCTGTTAAGATAGTTATTTACTACTGTCTAGTAAAACATTAGTCCTGAGACCCTTCGGATATTTATCAGTGGGCCATCTGTTTGAAGGATGATTGTTAACGTCTATCTTGGGGGGTGTTTATGGTTATCACAGGGAAGTAACACTAAGAAGAACAAAGCTATAATGGTAAAACATGAAAGGAAGTCCTTGAGGGAGCTGTAGGAGTGTTACCATCTGTAATCCTGGAGACCAGGAGCCACAGCAAAGTCCAGCCTTTGTTCTGTTTTCTCTCATCAGGTATTTACCCAAAGGAAATGATAACACTAATTCGAAGAGACATATGCATCCCTATGTTTACTGCGGCGTTATTTACAATAGCCAAGATGTGGAAGCAACGTAGGAGTCCACTGATAGATGAATGGATAAGGAGGAGTAGGTATATACACAATGGAATATTATGTATGCAGCCAGGAAAAAGGATGGGATCCTGCTGTTTGTGACAACATGGATGGACCTAGAGGGTATTATGCTAAGTGAAAGAAGTCAGACTGGTGAAGACAAATATATGATTTTACTCATGTGTGGAATCTAAAACACCAAACAAATGAATAAACAACAAACAAAAAGCAGAATCAGACCTATAAACACAGAGCAAACCCATGGTTGCGAGAAGGGAGGTGGGGTGGGAGGTGGGCCAAAATGGGTGAAGAGAGTGGGAGATAGGCTCCCAGTTAGACGGTAGGTACACTCATGGTGAGCGTAGCATAATGTTTAACTTGTGAAATCACTATGTTGTACACCTGAAATAAATGTGTCTTTGTCAACTACACTGAAATAAGGAAAAATCATAAAAAATTAAAATAAATTAAGCTTTACTTTATTTCATGTTTTTAATAAGTGGGTTTAATCCTCTCTACCAACTGGCACATTATAAAATCACACTCCATTTTACCTTAGCCCTGGTTTTATGGCTTTCATATTTCTCTGGAACTGTTTCAAATTCACTTGAAGCAACTAAAGATAAGAAGTACTATACGGCTATTAAAGTAGAAGTATAATATTAACCCTACTACAGTTAGGAGGATTTATATTTGAGCAAGAAAAGTCATTTGTGTCCAGTGAACGGTGTTTGTCGATAAAGCAGCCTGGAAGGGAGCCTGCTGAGCTGAGAGAGGGCAGTGAAATTTGCTGTTTGGCTGTCCTTCCTGCAGTGTCTTCAGGTGTCCTCCCAGTGTCCTTTGGGATAATCTTCCCTGTGCTTTGTCATTTGTTCCCCTCCCCTCCCAATATGGGATCCAAGGGCTGGCATCCAGGGAAGATACGCTTTCTGGCCATATCATCCTGGGCCATTTCTGAGTCCAAGGTCCCCTTCCTGCTCCTCTTTCACTGTGAGTTGTGTGGAGCTGGGGGCTGGGCTGGGGTTGAGGACTGGAGTGTGTTGGGGTATGGGAGGCAGTATCCCTGCAGCTCCAGTCCTCCCTCCTCTGGGATGTTCCTGGATGAAATGTTACTAGATGGCAGGGCTCACATCTTTCTTCTCTGTTTGAATGTGTGAGAACGAAGTTTCATAAATACAACTTGTGTAGTCCAGTTCCTGGCACTTAACAGGTACTCAATAAAATTTGAGTTTCTTCCCTGTGTCTTTTAATAAAATTACCCTAATATCTATCAAGCTTTGAGGAGACTCCCTGTGGGGCAGGGATTGGCAGGGAGAATGGGGAGTGGACCTGGAAGCCAATATTGGTTGTTGTTCTTTCATTCTTTTTCTTTTTTTTTATTATGTTCAATTAGCCAACATATAATACATCATTACTTTTTTTTTTAATGATTTTTTATTATATTATGTTAGTCACCATACAGTACATCCCCGGTTTCCGATGTAAGGCTCGATGATTCATTAGTTGCGTATAACACCCAGTGCACCATGCAATACATGCCCTCCTTACTACCCATCACCAGCCTATCCCATTCCCCCATCCCCCTCCCCTCTGAAGTCCTCAGTTTGTTTCTCATAGTCCATAGTCTCTCATGTTTCATTCCCCCTTCTGATTACCCCCCCTTTCTTTATCCCTTTCTTCCCCTACCGATTATCCTAGTTCTTATGTTCCATAGATGAGAGAAATCATATGATAGTTGTCTTTCTCTGCTTGACTTATTTCACTTAGCATTATCTCCTCCAGTACTGTTCATGTTGTAGCAAATGTTGAGAACTTGTTCTTTCTGATAGCTGAGTAATATTCCATTGTATACATGGACCACAACTTCTTAATCCAGTCATCTGTTGAAGGGCATCTCGGCTCCTTCCACAATTTAGCTATTGTGGACATTGCTGCTATGAACATTGGGGTGCATATGGCCCTTCTCTTCACTACGTCTGTATCTTTGGGGTAAACACCCAGTAGTGCAATGGCTGGATCATAGGGTAGCTCAATTTTTAACTTTTTAAGAGACCTCCACACTGTTTTCCAGAGTGGCTGTACCAACTTGCATTCCCACCAACAATGTAGGAGGGATCCCCTTTCTCCACATCCTCTCCAACAATTGTTGTTTCTTGCCTTGTCTATTTTTGCCATTCTAACTGGCGTAAGGTGGTATCTCAGTGTGGTTTTGATTTGAATTTCCCTGATGGCTAACGCTTTTGAACATTTTTTCATGTGTCTGGTTAGCCATTTGTATGTCTTCATTGGAAAAGTGTCTGTTCATATCTTCTGCCCATTTTTTGATTTGTTTATTTGTTTCTCGTGTATTGAGTTTGAGAAGTTCTTTGTAGATCTTCGATACCAGTCCTTTATCTGTAGTGTCATTTGCAAATATCTTCTCCCATTCCGTGGGCTGCCTCTTAGTTTTTCTGACTGTTTCCTTGGATGTGCAGAAACTTTTAATCTTGATGAAGTCCCATAAATTCATTTTATCTTTTGTTTCTCTTGCCTTTGGGGATGTGTCATGAAAAAGGTTGCTTTGGCCAATGTCGTAGAGGTTGTTGCCTATGTTCTCCTCTAGAATTTTGATGGATTCCTGTCTCACATCGAGGTCTTTCATCCATTTGGAGTTTATTTTTGTGTATGGTGTGAGATAGTGGTCAAGTTTCATTCTCTTGCATGTAGCTGTCCAATTTTCCCAGCACCATTTATTGAAGAGACTGTCTTTTTCCCACCGGATGTTTTTTCCTGCTTTATCAAATATTAGTTGCCCAAAGAGCCGAGGGTCCATTTCTGGGCTCTCTATTCTGTTCCATTGGTCTATGTGTCTGTTTTTGTGCCAGTATACATCATTACTTTTTGATGTAGTGTTCAATGATTCCTTAGTTGTGTATAACAGTGCTTATCAACACATGTGCCCTCCTTAACATCCATCATCAGGTTACCCCATCCCACCACCCCCTCCATCTGTAACCCTCAGATTGTTTCCCAGAATCCAGTGTCTCTCATGGTTTTTCTTCCTCTCTGATTTCTTCCCATTCAGTTTCCCTCCCTTCCCCTGTGGTCCTCCACACTACTTATGTT
This sequence comes from Ursus americanus, assembly GCF_024610735.1. NCBI lineage: Eukaryota > Metazoa > Chordata > Mammalia > Carnivora > Ursidae > Ursus > Ursus americanus. Next base: position 27,503,127 of record NC_142158.1, read on the forward strand.
TCACAAATGAGTGAAACCATATGATAATTGCCTTTCTCTTGTTGACTTATTTCACTTAGCATAATCCCTTCCAGTTCTATCCATGTCGACACAAATGATGGGTATTCATCTTTTCTGATGGCTGAATAATATTCCATTGTATATATGGACCACATCTTCTTTATCTGCTCATCTGTTGAAGGGCATCTCAGCTCCTTCCACAGTTTGGCTATTGTGGATATTGCTGCTGTGAACATTGGGGTGCATGTGTCCCTTCTTTTCACTACCCCTGTATTTTTGGAGTAAATACCCAGTAATGCAATTGCTGGGGCATAGAGTAGCTCTATTTTTAACATCTTGAAGAACCTCCATAGTTTTTTTCAGAGTGGCTGTACCAGCTTGCATTCTCATCAACAGTGTAAGAGAGTTCCCCTTTTTCCACATCCTCACCAACACTTGTTGCTTCCTGTCTTCTTAATTTTGGCCATTTTAACTGGCGTATGGTGGTATTTCATTGTAGTTTTCCTTTGTATTTCCCTGATGGCTAGTGATGTTGAACATTTTTTTATGTGTCTGTTAGCCATTTGTGTGTCTCCTTTGGAGAAGTGTCTGTTCATGTCTTCTGCCCATTTCTTGACTGGATTATTTGCTTTTTGGGTGTTGAGTTTACGAAGTTCTCTACAGATCTTGGATACCACCCCCTTTTTTTAAAAAATGTATTTTTTATTATATTATGTTAGTCACCATACAGTACATCCCTGGTTTTTGATGTAAAGTTAGATGATTCATTAGTTGCATATAACACCCAGTGCACCATGCAATATGTGCCCTCCTTACTACCCATCACCAGCCTATCCCATTCCCCCACCTCCATCCCCTCTGAAGCCCTCAGTTTGTTTCTCAGAGTCCATAGTCTCTTATGCTTCATTCCCCCTTCTGATTACCCCCCTTTCTTTATCCCTTTCTTCTCCTACCAATCTTCCTAGTTCTTATGTTCAAATAGATGAGAGATACCATATGATAATTGTCTTTCTCGGCTTGACTTATTTCACTTAGCATTATCTCCTCCAGTGTCGTCCATGTTGCAGCAAATGTTGAGAAATCGTTCTTTTTGATAGCTGAGTAATATTCCATTGTATATATAGACAACATCTTCTTAATTCAGTCATCTGTTGAAGGGCATCTCAGCTCCTTCCATGATTTAGCTATTGTGGACAATGCTGCTATGAACATTGGGGTGCATATGGCCCTTCTCTTCACTACGTCTGTATATTGGGGTAAATACCCAGTAGTGCAATTGCTGGATCACAGGGTAGCTCAATTTTTAACTTTTCAAGGGACCTCCACACTGTTTTCCAGCGTGGCTGTACCAACTTGCATTCCCACCAACAACATAGGAGGGATCCCCTTTCTCCGCATACTCTCCAACAATTGTTGTTTCTTGCCTTGTCAATTTTTGCCATTCTAACTGGCGTAAGGTGGTATCTCAGTGTGGTTTTGATTTGAATTTCCCTGATGGCTAATGCTTTTGAACATTTTTTCATGTGCCTGTTAGCCATTTGTATGTCTTCATTGGAAAAGTGTCTATTCATATCTTCTGCCCGTTTTATGATTTGTTTATTTGTTTCTCGCATATTGAGTTTGAGAAATTCTTTGTAGATCTTGGATACCAGTCTTTTATCTGTAGTGTCATTTGCAAATATCTTCTCCCATTCCGTGGGCTGCCTCTTAGTTTTTTTGACTGTTTCCTTGGCTGTGCAGAAGCTTTTTATCTTCATGAAGTCCCACAAATTCATTTTCTCTTTTGTTTCTCTTGCCTTTGGAGATGTGTCATGAAAAAGGTTGCTTTGGCCGATGTTGTAGAAGTTGCTGCCTATGCTCTCCTTTAGGATTTTGATGGATTCCTGTCTCACATTGAGGTCTTTCATCCATTTGGAGTTTATCTTTGTGTATGATGTGAGAGAGTGGTCAAGTTTCATTCTTTTGCATGTAGCTGTCCACTTTTCCCAGCACCATTTATTGAAGAGACTGTCTTTTTTCCACTGGATGTTTTTTCCTGCTTTATCAAAGATTAGTTGCCCAAAGAGCCAAGGGTCCATTTCTGGGTTCTCTATTTTGTTCCATTGGTCTATGTGTCTGTTTTTGTGCCAGTACCATGCTGTCTTTCTGATCACAGCTTTGTGGTACAGCTTGAAATCTGGCAATGTGATGCCCCCAGCTTTGTTTTTCCTTTTCAGCACTTCCTTGGTGATTCGTGGCCTTTTCTGGTTCCACACAAATTTAATGGCTGTTTGTTCCAGTTCTTTGAAAAATGTCGTTGGTATTTTGATTGGGATAGCATTGAAAGTGTAGATTGCTCTGGGTAGCACAGACATTTTAGCTATGTTAATTCTTCTGATCCATGAGCATGGAATATTTTTCCATCTTTTTGTGTCTTCTTCAATGTCTTTCAAGAGTGATTTGTAGTGTCTAGAATATAGGTCCTTTACGTCTCTGGTTAAGTTAATTCCGAGATAACGTATGATTTTTGGTGCTATTGTAAATGGAATGGATTCCCTAATTTCTCTTTCCTCAGTCTCATTGTTCGTGTATAGGAACTGATTTCTGAGCATTGATTTTGTATCCTGCCACATTACTGAATTGCTCTATAACTTCTAGTAGTTTGGGGGTGGAGTCTTTTGGGTTTTCCATATAGAGTATCATGTCATCTGCGAAGAGAGACAGTTTGACTTCTTCTTTGCCGATTTGGATACCTTTTATTCTTTTTTGTTGTCTGATTGCTGTTGCAAGGACTTCTAGTACTATGTTGAATAATAACGGCGAGAGTGGACATCCTTGCTGTGTTCCTGATCTTAAGGGAAAGGCTTCCAGCTTTTCCCCATTGAGAATGATATTTGCAGTAGGCTTTTCATAGACGGTTTTTATGAGATTGAGGAATGTACCCTCTGTCCCTACACTCTGAAGGGTTTTAATCAGGAAAGAATGCTGTATTTTGTCAAATGCTTTTTCTGCATCTATTGAGAGAATCATATGATTTTTGGCTTTTTTCTTCCGGATAAAATCTATGACACTGATAGATTTGTGGATGTTGAACCACCCTTGCACCCCAGGGATGAATCCCACTTAGTCATGATGGATAATCCTTTTAATGTATTGCTGGATTCTATTAGCAAGGATCTTGTTGAGAATTTTGGTGTCCATATTCATTAGGAAAATCAGTCTATAATTCTCCTTTTTGATTGGGTCTTTGCCTGGTTTGGGGATCAAGGTAATATTGGCCTCATAGAATGAGTTTGGTAGCTTTCCTTCTGTTTCTATTTTTTGAAATTGTTTTAGGAGAATAGGTATTATTTCTTCTTTGAATGTTTGGTAGAATTCCCCGGGAAAACCATCCAGTCCTGGTGTTTTCTTTTTTGGAAGGTTTTTTTTTTTTTTTTAATCACTGTTTCAATCTCTTCAGAATTAATTGGCCTATTTAAAATATCAATTTCTTCCTGTTTCAGTCTTGGTAGTTTATAGGTTTCCAGGAAGGCCTCCATCCTCCAGATTGCTTAATTTATTGGCATAAAGCTGTTGATAAATGTTTCTATAATCCTTCCAATTTCTTTGGTGTTGGTTGTGACCTCTCCCTTTTCATTCATAATTCTATTAATTTGGGTCCTTTCTCTATTCTTTTGGATAAGACTTGCCAGTGGTTTGTCTATTTTATTTATTCTTTCAACGAACCAGCTTCTAGGTCTGTTGATCTGCTCCACTGTGCTCCTGGTTTCTAATTCTTTGATCTCTGCTCTAATCTTCATCAACTGCTTTCTCATGCGTGGATTAGGCCTGTTCCAACTTCTTCAGGTGAGAATATAAAAACTGCATTTTAGATTTTTCTATTCTTTTGAGTGAGGCTTTGATGGCTATGTATTTACCCATTAAGACTGCCTTTGCAGTGTCCCATAGGTTTTGGACTGTTGTGTTTTCATTTTCCTTGGTCTCCATAAATTTTTTAAATTGATTTTTGATTTCCTGGTTTATCAAATCATTCTTGAGCAGGATGGTTCTTAGTTTCCAAGTGTTTGAGTTTCTTCCAAATTTTTCCTTGTGGTTGAGTTCCAATTTCAAAGTGTTGTGGTCTGAGAATATGCAGGCTATAATTTCAGTCTTTTGGTATTGGTTGAGACCTGTTTTGTGACCCAGAGCATGGTCTATTCTTGAGAATGTTCCATGGGCATTAGAATAGAATGAGTATTCTTTTGTTCTGGGATGTAGTGTTCTATATATATCTATGAGGTCCAACTCATCTAGTATGGCATTCAAAACTCTTGTTTCTTTGTTGATTTTCTGCTTGGGTGGTCTGTTTATTGCTGATAGTGGAGTGTTGAGGTCTCCTACTATTAAGGTATTATTATCTATATGTCTCATTATTCTGGTTAAGAGTTGGCTTGTGTATCTTGCTGCTCCCCTGTTGGGGGCATAGATATTTATAATTTTCATATCCACTTGCTGGATACATCCTTTAAGAATAATATAGTGCCCTTTTGTATCTCTAACTATAGTCTTTAGTTTAAAATCCAATCTGTCTGATATGAGAATTGCTACCCCAGCTTTTTTCGAGGTCCATTGGCATGAAAGATGGTATTCCATCCCTTTACTTTCAGTCTGTATGTATCTTTAGGTTCAAAATGAGTCTCTTGTAGACAGCAAATGGATGGATCATGTCTTTTTATCCAATCTGCAGCCCTGTGGCATTTATGGGAGCATTTAGGCCATTTACATTGAGAGTGATTATTGAGAGATATGATTTTAATGATGCCATGTTGCCTGTAAAGTCTTTGTTTCTATAGATTGTGACTCTCTGTTCTGTATCACTCTTGGAGCCTTTTTACTTTTATAGAACCCCCCCTTAATATCTACTGTAGGGCTGGTTTCGTGGTTATGAAACTGGTCAATGACTGGCGATTCTGGAAGGTCTTCATCTCTCCATCAATTCTGAATGACAGCCTTGCTGGATAAAGGATCCTTGGCTGCATGTTTTTCTCTGAAAGAGCTTTAAAATGCCCCCAACTCTTTCTCTCATTCCAGGTCTATGTAGACAGGTCTGATGTAATCCTGATACTTTTGCCTTGGTATGTGAGAAATTTCTTTGCCCTGGCCGCTTTCAAAACTGTATCCTTGGATCTAATATTTGCGAATTGCACTATGATGTGATGTGGCGTAGGTTTGTCTTAGTCGAGCTTGGGAGGGGTCCTCTCTGCCTCTTGGACATGAATGCTTGTTTCCTTTGCTAGATTAGGGAAGTTTTTGGCTGCAATTTGTTCAAATATCTCTTCTATACCTCTGTTTTTCTCCACCCCCTCAGGGATGCCGATGATTCTGACATTGGAACGTTTCATTGAGTCAGTAATCTCACGTAACCTACATTCTTGAGATTGGATTTTTTTGAGCCAAGTTTCTGTTTTAGCTTTCTCTTCTACCATCCCATCCTCCATTCGCTGATACGTTCTTCTGCCTCATTCACCCTGGCCGTTAGAGCATCTACTTTTAACTGCATTTGATTCATAGAATTTTTAATTTCTGCCAGATTTGCTCTCATTTCCGCCCTTAGAGATTCTATATTCTCATTAATATTTTTGTTAATATTTTTTTCAAGTCTACACATCATCTTGACCATTGTTACTCTGAACTCCATTTCTGATAATTTGGTTATATCCATGTCCATTATTTCTGTGGCAGAGGCCACAGACTCATTGTCTTTTTTTTGCTGGGGGGTAGTTCTCCTTCTCGTCATTCTGATGAGGAGAGATTGTGGGGTTGCCCAGAGCCCAAATTATTGACCAGGACCCAGGCAGTGTGCACTTGTTTTATAGGGACCTTAGGGATGTGGGCTTCTTGATTTTTCAGCCTGCCTTCTGGGGGAGGGGCCTGCTGTGCTGATACTGAGGCAACCCTGTTTGGGTAGAGTCTCCATGTCCCCTGCAAGGGGGGATGGGGATAGGCACACTGAGAGCCAGTATTTCTAGGCTTTTGTTCTCTGGCAGCTTTCCCTGGCGGTTTGCTGTGCCTCTTCTGAGAGTCAAAGCAGCAGTAGCCGAATCCCAGCCTCTGTCTCAGAACAGAGGGATTGCAGACTGCTCTCCACTGGTCTCTTCTGGCCACTTTAACTCTGTTTCTGTTGGTGCTGCTAAACCCTACGGTGTCCCGTGATGTGCGCCCCACACCCGGCGTCCCAGCCTTCACTTCCAGGGCCGGCATGTCTCTGTCCTTTGCGTTTCTAACACCGCCAGCTGCCAGCCGCCCCCCGCGTGCTCCAGAGCTCTGTTTCAGTGTGGTTCGTGCACCCCAGAGCTCCGGTTTTCAGACTGGTCACGCAACCCCAGCTCACGGTCTCAGTCCGCTCTCTTGCGGGTGCTGGTCTGCGAGTCTGCCTGCTCCCCAGTGCAGGTGGCTACCACTTCCCGGCACCCGAATGTGGCGGTTCCCTCTCCCTTCCGTTTATCTTCCGATATCTGTTTGCGGATTCATGGCTCCCCGCTTCCTACCTCAATACTCAGTGCTGGAGATGTTCATTTGTAGAGATCCAGATGTATCTTCCTGCATCTCAGGCTGATTCTGTGGGTTTTCCAGATGGTCTGGTACCTATCCAGCTCAACTCAGGGGACCAGCTGAAAAGGGGACCCCTACACCTCCACCATCTTAACTCCCCATCCCTGCAAATATCTTCTATTCTGTGGGTTGCCTTTTAGTTTTGTTGACAGTTTCCTTTGCTGTGCCGAAGCTTTTTATCTTGATGAAGTCCCAAGTGTTCATTTTTGCTACAGACATGTCTTGAAAGAATTTGCTGTGACCAATGTTGAAGAGGTTACTGCCCATGTATTCCTCTAGGATTTTAATGGATTCCTGTCTCACATTGAGGTCTTCCATCCATTTTGAGTTTATCTTTGTGTATGGTGTGAGAGAATGGTCCAGCTTCATTCTTCTTCATGTGGCTGTCCAATTTTCCCAGCACCATTTATTGAAGACACTGTCTTTTTTCCATTGGATATTTTTTCCTGATTTGTCAAAGATTAGTTGATCATAAAGTTGAGGGTCTATTTCTGGGGTCTCTATTCTGTTCCATTGATCTATGTGTCTGTTTTTGTGCCAATACCATGCTGTCCTGAAGATCACAGCTTTGTATTATAGCTTGACGTCAGGAATTGTGCTGCCCCCAGCTTTTCTTTTCCTTTTCAACTATCTCCTGGTGATTCAGCGTCTTTTCTGGTTCCATACAAATTTTAGGAATGTTTGTTACAGGTTTGTGAAAAATCTCGATGATTTTGATGAGGATGACGTTGATAGTGTAGCTTTCTCTGGGCAGCACAGATATTTTCACAATGTTTATTTTCCCAATCCATGAGCATGGAATATTTTTCCATCTTTTTGTGTCTTCCTCAATTTCTTTCTTAAATGTTCTGTAGCTTTTAGAGTATAGATCCTTTATCTCTTTGTTTAGGGTCATTCCCAGGTATCTTATGGTTTTTGGTGCACTTGTTAATGGAATTGATTCCTTAATTTCTCTTTCTTCAGTCACATTGTTAGCGCATAGAAATGCAACTGATTTCTGTGCATTGATTTTATATTCTATCACGTTGCTGAATTGCTGTAAAAATTCTAATAATTTGGGGGTGGAGTCTTTTGGGTTTTCTACAAAAAGTATCATGTCATCTCTGAAGAGAGTTTGACTTTTTCTTTGCCAATTTGAATGCCTTTTATTTCTTTTTGTTGTCTGATTGCTGAGGCTAGGACTTCTAGTACTATGTTGAACAAATGTGGTGAGAGTGGGTATCCCTGTTGTGTTTGTGACCCTAAGGGAAAAGCTCTCATTTTTTTCCCCATTCAGATTATCTGTTGTGGGGTTTTCATAGATGGCTTTGATGATATTGAGGTGTGTTCCCTCTATCCCTATATTTTGAAGACTTCTAATCAGGAAAAAATGCTGTGTTTTGTCAAATGCTTTTTCTGCATGTATTGAGAGGATCATATGGTTCTTGTCTGTTCTTTTGTTAATGTGATCTATCTTGATTGATTTGTGAATGTTGAACCACCCTTGCATCCAGGAATAAATCCCATCTGGTCATGGTGAATGATCCTTTTAGTGTACTGTTGGATCCTATTGGCTAGGATCTTGGTGAGTATTTGGCATCCATGTTCATCAGGGATATTGGTTTGTCATTCTCCTTTTGATGGCATCTTTGTGTGGTTTTGGAATCAGGGTCATGCTGGCCTCATATAACGAATTTGGAAGTTTTCTTTCTGTTTCTATTTTTTGGAAAAGTTTCAGTAGAATAGATCATTATTTTTATTTTTTTATAATAATTTTTTATTATGTTATGTTAGTCACCATACAGTACATCCCTAGTTTTTGATGTAAAGTTCCATGATTCATTACTTGCGTATAACACCCAGTGCACCATGCAATACGTGGCCGGTGATAGGTAGATCATTATTTTTAATTAAGATGCATTTTCTCCATACTCCTGAGTCTAAGTGGATATTGGCAGAATGGACCTTTGGGGATGACAGCATGGGATGTGTTCAGATATATCCAGATGTCTTGGGTTTGCCCATATTTGTAATATCTCAGACAAGACATCTGAGCAGAAACCAATCACTCCCAGGCATCAATGGGTCAGTCAGTCCTTGCTTCATGAAAACAAACACAGTGGATCATTCAGAACAACTGAGAGTGAACACAGGCCGGGAGAGGTTTTGCTGGCTGTGTGGTTATGGAACTCTGAGAGATTTGGTTTCCTCCCTGTAGAATGAAGACAGTAATAACAGGAAGCTGGCAGAAGTGTGGCCACGAAGTGTTAGCCCAAGCTAGTGTCTTAATACCAGTCAATTAACACATGAACACCTGAGCACTGGGCAGGCTTGAGGGAGCAAACATGGGTAGGGTGGTTAAATCTGAGTTTCTATCCTGGTGGTGCTTAAATACTGCATATATGTTTGGGGTAGGAAGAAAAAAAAGAGCAGAGAAGATGGTGGAGTTGTTGTGTCCATCCAGGGGCTGACTTGTTTAGGTCAGAGTTAGGATTCTTCCTGTTTCTCAGTGGACTGAAGTGTCTTCTGAATTTGGACAGGGCTGAGTAGCCGATGTGCTGCTGAAGTAACTGCTCTGCCCATGAGCTCAAGCAGAGTTTCCTGAGTGTTACTGTGCGCTGGACAATGGAGAGGCACACAGTGGCTTCCTTTGTGGATGTCACGGACATTCCACAGAAGATCTCATGTCAGGGCTGTGAAGGTGAGCAGGGTGCCAGTAAAACCCCAGCAAGCACGTGTATGGGGCCCATGTGGGGATGAGCAGGTTGGCGAAGGCCCCTCTGAGGAAGGTCACTTTAGGTGAGATAACTTTGAGGGATGAGATTGAGAGAGAGAGAGAGAGAGAGAGAGAGAGGGGAACATTAAGTGGCTTATGAGAAGGCCTGAGGCTGGGAAAACTCCATGAACTGGAGGAACTTGCACAGGCCAATGAGGGAGGAAATGGGAAAGTGATGCAAGGTCAGAGAGGAAGCTGGGGTCTGGGAGTCATAGACAAGAGGTTTAGCAGGAGGATTCCCTGAAGGGATGAGGTGACCTGACATAAGCTGATTTGAGAAATCATTTACTTGGAGAGAAAATGAACTTGAGGAGTTGAGGCTAGAGGTGCCAGGGGACACTCATGGGGAAGCAGAAATACCCAGCTTGGATCAGGGAAGAAATAGGAGTATATTTTAGGTAGATGATGGCAGTGAATATGGATTTGAGAAACTCTTGAGTTTTCTAGTACAATGAAAGTAGACTAGGTGAGAAAGTAGAGTGTCAGAAATGTCCTACAACTTTCTAGCACACATAAATGCCTGAGCCCAGGTATCTTTTACTGAGCTGGGGAACTACAGGAACAGAGGCACTGGGGAAGAAGCCCTAGTGCTCCATGGTTTTCCTTTAGAGACCATAGACTCCTCCTTTCCTGGTACAGACTGCAGCCTGGCAGGGAGGGGTCAATGGTGCACCCCGGCCATGTGTGATAGTAAGGTATAAGAAGCCACACAGCACTGTGCATTTCCTTCTGCAGGGATAGGCTCCTGGAGCTGGTCCTGAAAGACCCCGATGCCCAGTATTAGCCTGTCTGTTGCCAGGTTGTGGGATGATGTATTTGGTCTCCTGGTGAAGAAAAGCAAAGCAGCTACACTGGTGACTCCACGGAGGCTCTTGCACCTGAGATGCACCAACACCCACATGGTATCATCTTAGTAGTGAACAGTTAGGCAACCAGGAGAGTGGCAGGTGTTCAGGAAAGGATTGCTGAGTCTGTGTCTCTGTGGGTCCCCCTGCAGGGTGATCGGGGTACCTGCACCTGCCCTGTGTCTGTGGCTCTGGTCTCCCCATTTCCTTCCTGATCACGAGGGTGCACCGTCCAGAGGGCAGGGCAGAGTCTGCTTGGATTTCTTGTTGTCAGCTTTCACTTTCAAATGGTGGAAGGGGGCAGAGCAGGGTGGATTCTTCTGTCTGGGAGTCCTTAGTGCCCCCTGGCCCCTGCAGCCTGTCAGGCTGGTTTTCTCTACTCTCCTGGGAATACCTGCCTCTCCGACAAGAGGAACCTGTGGCAGTAGTGTTGGATCTGGAAGCGGGGTTTGGGCCTCCGAGCAGGAGACTACAGATGCAATCTCTGAGAGCAGATCTGGGGGCAGCTGAGATCTCATGCTACTGAGGTAGAGATGCTTATGAAGTCCCAGGTTTTCAAGCAGGTAAGTGGGTTCTGAAGACATCTATGGCCAAGAAGAGGAAAGCTGGGAGCAGATGGCTGTGAGGAGGAGGCTGAAATTGTAGTGAGGCTGGGGGGTGGTGGTGCTGGATAATAACGAGGCTCTGAGAAGACCCAACACAACTACAGTGAGGGCTGCGACATTTCTGTGGCATTACTAGGACTAGTAACAGTTCTAATTACATGTACTGACTGTCCATACATAAATTCCTAGGATTCTCCTCATATCTTTGTTACTATCCCCATTTTGCAGATGAGGAAATGAGGCAGAGCCGGTCAAGAATCTCAACTAAGAAAGTCACACAGCAAGTGCCTGAGAGTGGAGGAGTCATTAGCAGTCAGCCCCAGAATCTGTCCTTCCCAGGACCATTGGCTGGCCCCCATATATAAGTGGTTCGAAGCCCTTCTTTCTGCCCAGAGCTCATTTTATCCTCTCTGCTGCCCCTGCTCTCCTGGAATCCTTTATCCTGAGGAAGAACTCAAAGACAGAGAAGATGGGGATTATTAAGCCATCATGGATAATTGGGCACAGAGTGTGTGGAAAGCAAGGTCCTTCGTCCTGAGCAGCCAAGTGCTGGGTGGGGGGGAGGGGCCTGAAATTCAGGTGAACTCAACAAAGGACCCCAGGACAGGGTGAATGTGCTGGGAGCTACAGTGTCCTTGGGGAGAACACAGTCTGACTCTCATGCTGCTCAGTGATTCCCTGGTCATAATTCTGGGGCAGCAGAGGAACAGCACAAGGGAGCTGGCATGTCCTTCATGGGGAGGGACCTGAGTCTGGGCCTGGTGTCCCTGGGCGTGTGGCCTGTGACTCATGCAGACATGGACGAGGTCCCTGTGCTGAGGCGGGAAGGGTCTGGTCCTGTGCACAGAGCAGGTTGGGAAAGTTTCCAAAGGGCTGGGAGGGCTTTCTTGGCATCAGGGTTGTGCCCCCGCCCCCCCCCCCATCAGCATAATGAGCAGTAGGAAAGGCTGTGCTCCTGCTGGGGACTGTGGCCAGCCCTGAGCCCTGCTGTCTGCTCTGGGGCCCAGAGCTCTGGGCTGGCCCTGCCTCCTCTCTGTAGGTGTTCACCTGCCTCCTGCCCTGTGTCTCCCCAGCTCTGAGGAAATGGAGGATTGCTGCAGGGGCTCTTTGCTCTCCCTTCTCCCCTCCCTGCTTCTCCTCCTCCAGCTGCCTGCTGGGGGGTCTGCAGGTGAGTGTGTCCCCTCCCCCTTCCTGTGTCTCTGTGGGGTGGATGTGAGCCCCCAGGAACTCTGCTGGTGTCTCCATCAGGATGGATGGCTACTGGTGGAGACCCTGGCTCTAGAGAGAGTCTGGTGATCCCCCAAGTGCTAGTTGTAATTAAAGATTTATGAAGAATCCCAGAACTGTAAAATAAGGGCAGGGGACCACGACCGTTGTCTAATGAGGACTTCATGTCTTATAAATTAATATTGTGAATTTCACTATGAAAAGTGTGAAAATGAATTTCCCCTCATTTCTTGTTTCCTGACTCTATTGGTATCTAACCACTTATTCTGTGATTAATTCACTACACCCACATACTGACAGGGTGTCCAGTGTGTGTTAGGTGCTACTCTATGTACAAAATGTCAGAGTATCTGTCTTCACAGAGCTCCTTCTGGCAGGAGACAGCGAATACTAAATACCACAACCCCATACAATCTACGTCTGTTAGAGGAGTGCAGAGCATGGGACAAGGAAGTAGAGCAGGGTGTGGAAGTGAGATGTGCAGGAGGGCAGGCAGCAGTGCTCCATAAGGTGGCCAGGGTAGGCAGTGAGATGCAAATGAACTTGGTGGAGGTGGTGTGTCATCGTGTGAGGATGCCCCTGGATTGAGGGTTTCTGTCATGTGGAACAGCCAGGGCAAAACTGGCAGTGTGCCTGTGTGTTCAAGGAGCAAGGAGGTAAGTGTTGCCTGGAGCTGAGTGAGGGAGAGGGAGGAAAGCAAGTGTTGGTGGTCAGAGAGCAGTGGGGGGCTCATCCCTATAGAGCCTGTGGGCCATGTGGGGAACTGTGGAGCCACTGCTGGGTTTTGAGCAGAGGAGGGACATGGTATTGCTTACAGGTTGAAGAGTCACATACATGGGCTGGAGATGGCATAGTCACAGGGAGCCTAGTCACTGTCATCCTGCAGGTGAGACATATAGTGACTCAGCCAAAGTTGAGTAGCACAGGAGGTGAGAAGTCACTCTTCTGAGGTCCAGCAGGGGTCTTTCTGCAGAAGTGTCCTATAGCAACATGTCCATCAGTTCTCAGACGACCGAAGCCTATGAGGGGTGGTGGCAGTGAAGTGAACCTTCCGTTGTCAGAAGTAGTGATTTGGGTCTTGTGAGAGGGGGCAGGTTTTAACAGAAATAACTGTGGACTCTAGATGTAGTGCACATGTAATTCAGCAGAGTACTAAAATATGGGGACAAATATTTAACTTAGGAGCATGTGTGGGTAAGTTCGTAAGTGTGGCCGAAGGAGCAGAGAGGTTCCACCTAGGCCACAGGGGCTTTGGGTCATTTTTCAGTCCTGTCCTAAGAGGAGGCAGGTTGGAGCTGTGGATCTCAGAATGTGGTCCCTGTACTATTAGTAACAGAATCCCTGCTACCTCTTTAGAAAGGCACATTCCTGGACCCACCCCAGACCAACTGAACCAGGAGCTCTGGGGGTGGAGCCCAGCAGTCTGTGTTTCACAGGCCTTCCTGGTGTTTGTGATGCCTGTGGAAGGTTAGAACCACTGAGTTAGAGTCCTTCATGGAAGAGCCTGGAGCCAGGAGCACAGGCTGCTGAGGGAGTCTCTGTGACAACATTGCTGTGTCTCAAATTTGTTAAAAGCAAACTTGCCCTGATTCAGAGTGATCACAGCTAAGTACCTCAGATCAGGGCCTCTCATCTGACGCTTATCCCCACCTACCTGGTCCTCCACCTGACAGTGTGTTCCCTTCCCCATCCTGCATCTCTCCAGCTTTCTCACTGCTATGTCTGTGTTCACAGAGGAGTTCATGGTGATTGGCCCCTCGGACCCCATTGTGGCAGTGCTGCGTGGGGACGTCACACTACCGTGTAGTGTGTCCCCAGCCATGAATGTGGAGAACATGGAGCTGCGGTGGTTCCGCTCCAAGTTCTCAGAAGCAGTGTTCATCTATCAAAACCAGCAGGAGCAGAGAGAGGAGCAGTTGGCCCAGTACACAGGGCGGACCTCACTGGTGAAGGAATTCCTCACCTGGGGGGAGGCTGCTGTGCGCATCCACAATGTCCAGGCTTTTGACAACGGGATGTATACCTGCTTCTTCAGAAAGGGAAGCTTCTATGAATCTGCCAGTTTGGAACTGAAGGTAGCAGGTGGGTTGTCGATCTATATTTAGGGTTCTGTAGCATTGGAGCTGGAAACAAACTTGAGGCCAAGAAAATCAGCCCCTCATTTTACAGATGAAGGAAAGGAGGGTCTTCACTTATTCATTAATTCAGAGTGACTATATAAAATCCCTATAAAGTGTCAACCCCCCTTCTGGGCACCTGGAGTCATCACTGAACCAAACAAAGTTCCCTGTTCTGCAGACTTTATTTTCTAAAAGCAATAAAAATGTAAACGGAAGGGTTATAGAGGAGGATGTTAGATGGTGATTAGTAGGACTTTACCAAATGGATATCTGGGGTTGAGAGTTCCAATCAGAGAAACACCCATGTGAAAGAGCTGAGGTAGGAGTGTGGGTGATGTTTTGGGACACACAGGGAGGCCACGTGGTTGGTGAGACAAGTGGGTGGTAGCAAGCGGGTAATCTTAGAATGAAGAGGTGTTCCTGATTCAGTTGCACAGAGAAGAGATTGATCAGGAAAGTTCATGAGGAACACACACTTGAACAGGTACTCGGGATCACCAGACTCTCCCAAAGGGCTTTTCTGGTTTGCGGTCTGGATTATATGGGGCAAGGAGGGAATGCTGATTGTGGTTATGAGCAGTTATCCAAATAGTCCTGGGGCTGGCATGCTGATGGGCGTAGGTGAGGGAAGTGGGGAGTAATGGACAGGAGTTTTGTTGGGGTTGGAGGCAGATGTCAGAGTATAGAAGGCTTTGTGCTGCATAATGAGTTTTAGATGTAGAGGTGAGGAAATTTTAAACAGAACAGTCTAAGGTTGGGGGGTTTTCTTTGATAGCATGAGGCAGGATGGATGAGAGGAGAGTAAGACTGGAGGCATGGATATAGTAACACAGTGGAACGTTGTCTGTCTGACTTCATGTAGGGGCAGTGGGTGAGAGACATTTGGCTTCAGAGAGGTTTGGAAATTAGAATCAAGTGAGTCAGCAGATTTGGGGACTTACATACGTTTCAATGAGGGGAGAAAGCACCCACAGTCACAAGTTTCCTCAAATAAATGCTGAAAAAAAAGTTAGGCCTCTCTTCCCTATTTTCAACAGGGACAATTAAGCCTCTTACCCTTAATTTTTATTTGTCTTGACAGTGGACCTTGGCTGGGTTTGCTCACATAGTGTTGTTTAGCTGGCTGTTGACTGGTCTAGGACAGTTTCAGCTGGAAAGGCAGTGCTAGTCTGAGCATGTCCCTCCCATGGCAGAGGGCAAGGCAATGGCACAAGCAGCTTCCAACCTCTGCTAGAGTCACATTCCCTGAACTCTCAGTGGCCCAGTCAAGTCACGGCATGGAGCCCAGAAGCAGAGTGTGAAGGCCCTAAATATATGTGGCAGAAGGCCAGCTGGATATAGGGAAGGCTGAAGGATTGGGATATTTTCATCATCAGACTATCACGGATGGGGCCCAGTATGAACCAGTTCAGGGTTTGAGTTTGAAGCATCTGTGAGGAATCCCGGCAGAGCTAACCCCAGGGATGTGAATACTGGGGAGGGAGCTCAGGAGGTAGGTAGGGTTGTTGAAGGTGGAAGTGATGTACCAAGTGGCAGTGGGTGTGCAAGCAGATGCCCTGGAGAGTGTGTGAGGTGAGAAGAGCAGAGAATGATGAAGTCTGAGATCAAATTCCTCCTTCTGTCACTCTGGGCAGTGGACTACCCACCCTCATGGTTGGGGAGAAGGGTCCTGCCCTCTGTGCCTGCCGCAGGTCCCCATGCTCCTTCTCTCTATTTTCTGTGGCAGGACCCCTGCTTTGCTCCCTGCAGTGTTCACTCCCCAGTGGGGCCTCCAGAAAGCAATGCTGCCCTTGGAGTTGTGCATGGTCAGGCTCTGCTTGCATTGTGGTCTCTGGGTAGTCTTCCTGTGCTCTCCAGCTTCTCTCTTGCAGGTGTGGGCTCTGTCCCTCAAGTGCACATCCAAGGGCCAGAGGAGGATGGGGTCCGAGTGGTGTGCATGGCCTCGGGGTGGTTTCCGAAGCCCGAGGTGCGGTGGAAAGCTCTCAGTGGGGAAAAGTTCTTGACATTTTCTGAGACCCATGCCCAAGATCCTGAAGGGCTGTTCAGTGTGGAGGCCACTCTAGTTGTGAGGGGCAGCTCTTCAGGGAATGTGACCTGCTCGCTCCTCAACCCAATCCTGAGCCAGGAGAAGGCGATGGCCATTATCATCCCAGGTCGGTGCTGTTTCCCTCTCCCAGTAGGGCCATAGGGAGGGGCTGGGAGTCCCTGGGTGTGCTGGGTGGGCTGTCCTGGGCCATTCCCCTGACTGTGTGTTTGGCCGGACACAGAGGACTTCTTTCCCCGAACTTCTCCCTGGATGTCAGCTTTCATGGTGATCCTGACCTTGCTGATGCTCTTACTCCTTGGGACTGCCTACTATACCAAGAGAGAACATACTGCAAAGTGCCGGGAGGTGCAGGAATGGATGAAACTCCACAGGGAAAAGGAGGAGGACCAGCAGGCAAAGGTGGAGGCACTGAAGACCAGAGGTAAGGCAGGACAGTGGCCAAGGCCTGTGAGTGTGGCAGCTGGTGCAGAGGAAAAGTAGACAGAGGGCCCTTGCCCTGGAGAGGGTGGCTGAGGAGGTCCAGAGAGGACAGCTGGAGCTGTGGAGTCTTGATGGAACTGGACCTATAACTTCTAGGATACTGAGATGTGCATTTGTGGGTTTGCCAGGTGCAATGTTTGCTATTCTTAGGGATGGGACTTCATGTTTATTTTTCACTCTCTTTCAGATGAACTCCAAGAAGATCTCGGTAAGTTCTGCTTTTCCTCCAGAACTTTCTGTGTCCCCTTTGTAGGAGATTCTGGTTCTTAGCTCACCTGTTTCCTGTGTTGCCTTTCAGCCTGGAGGAAATCTGTTTACCTGGCTGGTGAGTGACTGTCCAGATGTTCTTGGGTCTCTTGTTCCACCTAAGTCAAGGTATCTCCTCTCCTTGTTTCAGTCAGGAACTGAGGACCCTTTCCTGGGGCAGAAGTGGAAGCTGGTGGGAGGCAGAACCCTGTTCCATGAGCTTTCCCTAATCTGGGCCACTGTTTCTCAGCCAATGCTTGGGTACCTGGGGGTGATGGTGGTCCCTGGAGCCTGTCATGCATCTTGGGTTTATTCCAATGCTGACCTACCCACCATATTGCTAGGTTTTCAGCCTTCAGTGCAACTAGTTCTCAGTCAGAACCTGGAATCCAAAAGCCAGCTGCTCTGTGATTTCAGTAAAGTAACTATATAAAATAATAGGGTCATTAAGGTTAGGAATGTAACATCAGCTACATAATACTAATCAGGGAGAGTGTGTTTTCTCTAGTTCCTGGAAGTTGTGATCACAAAGTGACGGATAGAGGACTGGACAGACTATGTGTGAGAATGTGGTGGAATGAGCTGTCAATGCCCCCAAATAGCAATTGTGTTATCTGAGAAGGATTGGCCACTATTTATTTATTTATTTATTTATTTATTTATTTATTTATTTAAAGATTTTATTTATTTATTTGACAGAGAGAGACAGCCAGTGAGAGAGGAAACACAAGCAGGGGGAGTGGGAGAGGAAGAAGCAGGCTCCTAGCGGAGAAGCCTAATGTGGGGCTTGATCCCAGCTTTCTGGGATCACGCCCGGAGCCAAAGGCAGACGCTTAACGACTGCGCCACCTAGGCACCCCAGGATTGGCCACTTTTAACCCTAGAGTTCATCTCACATCTCTGCCTGAAATCACCTGTCCTTTTGGGTTATTTCTCAAATACCTCTGTGTTCAAATTCACTGGATGTAGTAATGGTTTTTTACAGTTATGAAATAATGTATATTTTATCCCTATAATCTTTTCATACAATGTATAATTTTCTTATATAGATTATTTTATTTTATTTTACACTCTTTTTAAGAGAGATTGAGAGGGAGAGAGAGAGAGAGTGTGTGTGATCAGCCAGTTGGGGAGATGATGGGGGGCATAGGGTGAGAAGGAGAGAGAGAATCCTGCTTTAAGCAGGCTTCACAGTGCAGAACCCGATACGGAGCTTGTCTCATGACACTGAGATCATGATATGAGCCATTATCAAGAGTTGGAAGCTTAATTGACTGAGCTACCCTGATGCCTCACATTGTATAATTTTTGACAAATTGTAGCAAAATTGACCACAGAGAGAATAAGAATTTTTGAGTTTTTTTTGAGGCCTGGGACAGCTACTTGGCTTGGCAAAGGTGACACAGCAGCAGAAGACAGGGGTGGAACTCAGTCTGCAATGCAGACTTTCTGACCTGTGGTCCAGGTAATTTCCCACAACACTCTGCTGTCAGCCATGGCAGGAGGTCTTCTCCTCTCCAGCCTTTCCCTACTCTGCAGCTACTGTCACCTGTAGCCCAGAGGACAGGCAAGGGCCAGTAGATCAATGCTGAGCAGGCTTGTTCTGACTGAGGTCTCACCAGGGTGTGTTCCCTTTCAGTCTGGAGGAAGGCACAGCTATATGCAGGTAAGTGACTCAGTTTCCTGTTATCTTACCTCCCCAGCCTCAGCTGCCCCCTTCTATGTCACAGACCCCACACCAGGATGGGGTTGGTGTCCATGCTCCCCTTGTCACTTCTGTCTTCTTCTGAAGACTGCAAGGACTGTCCTTGGGAACACAGATCTGCCTCCATTCTGACCCATCCTCTACAGCAGGTCACTGTTAGGGTTACCAACACCCTCTGAACACACTTCGCTCAATTCATACTTTTAATTGGTCGTTGACAACGGAGAGGTCATTTATAAGGAGAGTCTTGAACAAGGTAGTGATGCTATAAATCAGAAATGGTTGTTTGTAGAGGATTTCAGAAATCAAGCTTGCTTGTGTAGGACTCAGGTCTTCCTAAGTGGATTGTTGGTTCTGAGTACATTTTACCCTGAAATTCCTACGTTTTTTTTTGGCTCTGGTTAAATTTTCCCGTTTCTTGCTATACTTCTGGCATGCTGGTTTTCATTTTTTTCCCCTCATGCTCTGACTCCCTGTCCAAATTGGGTCTCTTCCTTTAAGGCTCCTTAGTTGCTGAGGAAATAAATACTTTAGAGCAGGTGTTCTGGACCTGAGATCCAGGGCCACCAGGATATTTATGGATTCCTGGAGGTGGGGTGTGTGAGCCACCTAGCAATTATATACAATATCTTTTATATATGTTTGTGTAACTAGAGCATAACATATATATAATCATATTATATTATTTAATATGTATTATATATTAAATGACATTATGATATATGATATGTATGTATTTTTTACTTTTTATTTATTTTTATTTTTTAATTTTTTATTATGTTATATGTTAATCACCATATGTTAATCATCATTAGTTTTTGATGTAGTGTTCCATGATTCATTGTTTGCGTATAACACCCAATGCTCCATGCAATACGTGCCCTCCTTAATACACATCACTGGCCTATCCCAATCCCCCACCCCCTTCCCCTCTGAAACCCTGTTTGTTTCCCAGAGTCCATAGTCTCTTGTGTATGTATTTTTTAAAAAAAAGATTACTAATAATTGTTCACAACTATTATCCTTTCTTTTAGAAAAATATTGCACTTACCTGATGGGCTTGAACTTGGTCAGGTTTATTAGAGGCAATGTGTGAAGATTTCAAAAGGAGAAATGTAGGGGAGTTAAAATTCTTTACCAGGGAAAAGTGAGATTCAAATCAGGAAAGAAAAAAATTTGTTGGGAGAAGAGGAGGAGATGAGAAGAAAAGTAGAGAGCCTCAGATTCCTTTAGAGAGATTTTGGATGGCTAAGACTGACAGAATAGAGAACACAAATCACAGCCGTGGTGGTTTGAATGGGACGCACACAGAGGGTGTGCAAGTTATTTGTGTGTATGAAAAGTAATAAACCCCTGACACCTGTCTGAGAGATTTCTGAGAAGACTTATATTTGTTTTAGGCTGTTTGGAAATAATCATCGAACTAAGTTTGCCTCTGATAATGAGATCATCTTGATCTTCTAGCGGCATTGGGACAGGAGTGTGGTCTGGGGGATCCTAAAGCAATGAAAAGCTATCCAGAGGATCCTTTAGCACTGGGATGGGTTAAAAATCTGAGCCACTTCAACCTGTATAATATGTGCTTTTACTGTTTGGCTGTTTCTTTTTTCTTTTTATTATTATTATTATTATTATTTTTAGTGTTCAATGATTCATTTCTGTTTATGATCAGGGATAGACTGTGAGAGCAGAGAAGGGGAAGTCAGAGGTGATGGAGGCCAAGGGTCCAGATGTGTGAGGCTCCTTAGAGAGCCTCAGTGATTCTTGGGATTTGTTTGAAAGAATGATGATCAAATAGTCATTCTTTAGCATTTCCCTCTTCTCTGCTGAATTTATGTGCATGTGTTTTGATTTTTTAAATTTTACAAAGGTATTTTATATTAATTAATTATTTATTTATTTATTTTTATTTATTTATTTAAAGAGCATGTTGGAGTGGGTGGAGGGGCAGAGGGAGAGAGAGAATCTCAAGTAGAATCTATGCCCAGTGTGGATCCTGATGGGGGTGCTGGATCCAACCACATGAGATTATACCTAAGCCAAAATCAGGAACCAAATGCTTAAATGACTGAGCCACACAGGAGCCACTGAAGTGCGTGTATTTTAAAGTATGCCTTGCATATTTGTATTTTGATCTCCCCCATTCTTTTCAAGAAAACCTTGTTTTCATGATGGATATGTGTCTGGGGATTGAGAAAGTATAATTTAAAAGTGAAATTGGATAGGTCAGTGATGGGTATTAAGGAGGGCACATACTGCACGGTGCCCTGGGTGTTATATGCAAATAATGAATCATGGAACACTACATCAAAAACTAAGGATATACTGTGTGGTGACTAACATAACATAATAAAAATTATTATTAAAAAATAAATAATAAATAAAAGTGAAATCAGGCATAGATTCTTTTTTCAGGTTGTTATCCAGCCTCTCAGTGGTGTTAAGCTTTTTTTTTTTTTTAAAGATTTTATTTATTTATTTGACAGAGATAGAGACAGCCAGTGAGAGAGGGAACACAAGCAGGGGGAGTGGGAGAGGAAGAAGCAGGCTCCCAGCGGAAGAGCCTGACGTGGGGCTCGATCCCAGAACTCCGGGATCACGCCCTGAGCCAAAGGCAGACGCTTAACGACTGAGCCACCCAGGTGCCCTGGTATTAAGCTTTTTGGCTTGGCTTTCATGGGAAGGCTGTAGCATGATGGCTGTGTGTGTGTATGTGTGTGTGTGAAAGAGAGAGAGAGAGAGAGAGAGAAATGCATCAGCTGAACATTTCCAAAAGATATTTCCCTGTAACTCCTGCATCAGTGTATTTCAGAAGACTAGGCATAGACACCAATGTGTTCAGACTTCTCAAAGCCTTAACATGAAACATGTGGTTCTCTTGTAGATTGGCGGAAGGAGAAATTCCAGCCCTGTGAGTTACTTTGAGTTCTTTCTGATGATTCTACTGCTGCCCTCATGGCTGCTGACATCTCCTCAGCTTGCTGTGATGATACAGATGTTGGCCCCGTCAATTGTGGTGGGGTCAGATGGGGCAGTGAAAGTCACAAAGGTGGGATTGGTGGGTGTGGATGATATCAGATGCTAAAGAGATACCCTTCAGTGATGGAGTCCAGTCTGGTTCTCAAGTGCCCTGTGACATGTCTAACTCCCAGATCAGTCTTTTGGTTACTTCTCCTGGTTGGAGGGGTGTGTACATGAGTCACAAGACTCTTATCTCAGGAGGCTTAGCCCTGCCCACATGCATCTAGGTGTCTGGGGGGTGATGTGTGCCTTCTTATGGGGTAGGGGGAGACCTCAAATGATTGGTAATTCTCTCTGCAGTGTCTGTCACTCTGGATCCAAAGTCTGCACATCCCAGCCTTGCTGTCTCTGATGAAAAGACTAGTGTGACCTTGAAGGATACAGCTGAGGACCCAACAATACTCTTTAGCATCCTAGGTCGGGAGAGCATCACATCAGGGCATTGTTACTGGGTGGTGGAGATCAGGAATGGAGACAAAAGTGAATGGTCTCTAGGGGTCTGTAGGGGAGATGTGGACAGGAAATCCTTGCACTTAGAGAGCCCAGAAAAGGGGATCTGGGCTGTGGGAAGATATTTGGAAAATTATTATGCCTGTTCTATCTTTCGGATTCTACTATCCTGTAGACAAGTTCCCCACAGGGTGGGGGTTTTCCTGGACCTCAAGGAAGGGGATGTCTCCTTCTACAACATGACTGATGATTCCCACATGTTCTCCTTCCCTCTAGCTTCCTCCTCTGGAACTTTGTTTCCATACTTCATGTTGAGGTCAGGAGATGTGTCCTTGACCATCTGCTCTGTGATGGGTGGGCCTGCAGAGATCCTTGTGCCCCTTAACAATCCTCCTTCTTCATCGGAGGAGCCTGTAAGCCTCTCAGGGGTAGGGCTCAAGTCAGTCTCTGATGTTGATGGTGCTCTCCCGGGGGCCGAATCTCCATTACTCCCCTGCAGCCCTGAAGCTATGTCCCCATAGAACCCCACCACTGTCCCAGACTCCTCATGGTGGCTCTTACTGGAACTGCAGAGTCCCTGGGGCAAAAGCCTGTGGTGTTAACCCTGGATGACATGGTATCTTGCCCTCCTGCTCTGGATGCAGACTTCTTGGGGTGTGGTTATGAGAATAGTCAGTTCATGCCTTGTGCTCAGGTAAGAGAAGTTAAGGGTTGACTGTTGTTTGTGCTGATTTAGAACAGGCTGAATTTTACTATTGGAAGTCATGTTTCTTTTGGTCAGAGAAATTATTTCATGAAGTCTTTATATTGTTTGGGTATGAAAGGAAATGAGGGCTGAATGACTCTGCAGAATTATATGGTGTTTGTTTTATCTAGCTTGAGTTGTGCAGATGAACCCAGAGGCTACAGGTGGGTCATCAGCTCTGTTTTGGGAAATCTACACTCTGACCAGGGACATTGGTCATCCAAAAATTTCTGGAGAAATGGATGGCTGATGGACTTTAAGAAGAGATGAGTCTAATATTCCATTGTATAAACTTCTTATTCTGCAGGAGATGAAACACACTTATCATATCTTTATAAATTTCTGTTACTTTGAAAAAGTAGTGCTGTGTTACATCAAGGAATTAAGGATGAGGATCTGGGTTCCCCTTTTGTGTCAACACCAGTTGGAAAGAACAGAACTGCCACTAGAACAAAGATGTGAATGGTGAAGAGAGTTTTCGGATGCCAGGTGAATTGAAGAAAGCATTGATCATGAACACGGTTCCAGGATCTATGTACTGCCTCTCAGTAATTCCAAGTCCAATGACAAAGGTATCAACCACAGCAACCTAAAAGACACCAGACCATTTAGGACTCAGACCTTCAGGCATGAAGGTGTATTCACTCCACAGGTAGAGAAGTCAGACCTGCTGTGCTTCTGGGAGAGATGAGAAGACACAGAATCAGAAGTAGAAGAAAGAAGTCACAGATATCAGTTCCTGCCTGTGACCAATAAGAAAAAAAGGACTGTGGTAGCTTTGCATATTTTTCTTTCTTGTCATATAGATGTGTTTATTTGTATTTATGATCTGTTTTCTTCCTCTCTCTTCTTCTTACCCTTTTGATTTTATTCAAGGTGTTGATGGTTATGTTTAAAATAGAGCCTCTATAGGAAACCTTCAAAATTCTAGAGGAGAACACAGGGAGCAATGTCTTTGACCTTGGCCATAGCTACTTGGTACTAGACACATCTCCAAGACAAGGGGAACAAAAGCAAAAATGAACTATTGAGACTTCACCCAGATAGGGTGAAGGAAACAATCAACAAAACTAAAAAGCAGGGTACAGAATGGGAGAAGCTATTTGCAAATGATATTCTTGTTAAAGGGTTTTACCCAAAATCTATGAGGAACATATTAAGCTCAACAACCACAAACCAAATAATCCTGTTAAGGAATGAATAGAAGACATGAACAGACATTTTTCCAAAAACACATCCAGATGGCTAACAGACACATAAAAAGGGAAATACAAATCAAAATCACAAAACCACAATGAGATACCACTTCACACAGTCAGAATGGCTAAAATCAATTGCACAGGAGACAATAGGTGCTGGCTAGGATGTGCAGGAAGGGGAATCCTCTTGTGCTGTTGGTGGGAATGCAAACTGGTGCAGGCACTCTGGAGAAAAGTATGGTAGTTCTAAAAAAGCTGAAAATAGATCTACCACATGATCTAGCAATTGCACTACTCAGTATTTACCCAAAGCATAGAGAAATACACATTTAATGGAGTACATGAACCCCAATGTTCATAGCAGCAATGTCCACGTTAATCAAATTATGGAAAGAGCCCAAATGCCCAATGAGTGTTAGATAATAAAGAAGATGTGGTATATATATATATATATACAATGGAATACTATTCAGTCATCAAATCCTGCCTTTTGCAATGACATGGATGGAGCTGGAGTGTATTATGCTAATCAAAAGAAGGCAGTCAGAGAAAGGCAAATTCCATATGGAATTCCTTAATTCCACATATAAGGAATTGTGGAATTTAAGAAACAAAACAGATGAAAATTTGGGAGGGGTAAAAGAGAGAGGGAAACAAACCATGACAGACTCTTTTTTGTTGTTGTTGTTAAAGATTTTATCTATTTATTTGAGAGAGAGAGCGTGTGAGCGTGAGTGGGGGTGGGGGGCAGTGGGAGTGGGAGAAGCAGACTCCCTGATGAGCAGGAAGCCTGATGACTTGGGGCTCAATCCCAGGACCCCAGATCATGACCTGAGCTAAAGGCTGTAAATTAACTGACTGAGTCAACCAGGCACCCCCCATGAGAGACTCTTAACTACATAGAACAATGGAAGGGTTGATGGAGGGAGGTGGGTAGGGGATGGGATAGATTGGTGATGGTTATTAAGGAGGGCACTTGTTGTGATGAGTACTGGGCATTATACATAATGATAAACCACTGAACTCTACTCCTGAAACCAATTTGAACTATATGTCAACTAAATAGAATTTAAGTTAAGAAAATATAGTCTCTAGATAACAGAATAGTCAAGGGGATTGTGACTAAACTTGAGGAATGAACAATATAACAATTCTTGACTCAATGACTGGGACTGCCTCTGTGTTTCATTTTGGGGAAAGAGTGAGAACTTCTTCACATGTAAGTGTAGCTTTGTAGATGAGTGAAAATATGGAGGTGTGTTGTTAAATGAAACCTCCAGTGTGGGTAAATTGGTGTATATGGAAGCTGAGTAACTAAAGTTGTGGTCTCTGTGCATTATCAGTTTATTGCCTTTGGGTTCATATCTACCCTGTATTTAACCTACTTACTGATCTTGGAGCAGGATCCCAGGATAGTTTCTTTCTTGCGATTTGGAACAATGTTAGCCTTTGTCAGTCTGTGTATCAGAATGATACAGCAAGAAATAGCAGAGGAAAAATCTCTTCTTGTTCTGGTGCTTTTTCTCTCAATGCTATGATACTACTGCCAGTGGCCTGGAGAAGACCTAGCTTCTCTCACCTTTGGGTGAATGAATATGGCATTGCAGCAGGCTCTGTTGTAGAGGACTGTTTCCTGAGGAATCTTGCCATTCACTAGTAGGAGTTTTCCTGCCAAACAGACTTGACCTGTGGCTTGATGGAAAACTTTTCTTTCCTGGAGACCCCAGTCCTACCATCTCCAATAAACAGAATCTCTGTATTACCTCTTCCAAATGTCTTCCTTCTTTGGGTACTCTACGTCAGTCCTAAGGTAGTGTCTGCTTCCTGTATCTCCTGTTTCTTTAGAGTTTTCTTTTACCTCTCTCATAGTTAAACACCTTTTACTAGTTAATAATTCTTTATATCAAATTTTCCCTGTCAAAATGACTGATGTGATTTCTGTCTCCTGACTGGACACTGAATGATAAGAACATCTACACTGAACTATATTTTGGAGGAAGGCACTGCACTGCTCACAGTATGTGGGAAAGGGTAGTGGAGGAATCTTCAAACTTAAAAATACTCACTCCAATGATAAAGTCATACATGTAATCTTTGGAACTTTTGTATATATTTTAAGTACTCTATATGTTAACATATTATCTGACATGTTTTCTCCCCCTTCTGTATACCTTGTGGCCTTATGACACTGGATTACTTTTGGATGGGCTATGGGCATATTTCCTTTGAAATGGAGAGGAAAGAAAGGTATGGATGTGATATGAATTATCCAAACACACAAGAGGAATCTTTTGAAATAAGTGGAGAAACTGTCCATGTAATTTCTGAAAGAATAATTAAAATCATCACTCCTGTGAGGATTGAGGTCAGTATCATGGCAGCATGAGTCCTTCCATTTGTCTCTCCCCTTTTATTTACAATTTGTAGGACATCCAAAACCCAACATAGGTGCATCACCAAAGCATATCAAGATGCTAAAATGATCCACCCATGTTTATATCTGAAGGTGTATGGATTGGGCCTCCTGGAGACCAGAGCCCATGTAGCAGTGGTGGGGCCTATTACCCTGGCTTCTATAGTGGTGGCAACATCTGTGACCTCTCTGACAGAGAGGGTTGGGGGTGGAAAGGGTTGAGTGAAGAGCTACATGGCCCTGTGGGTTCCATTTGGAGGACCCCAGAGCTGTTAACCTGCAGAGCAGGTCCTCTGAGGCAAAGCATCTGTGACAGGGTGGGGGTGGTGTGGGCAAGGAAGAGTCAATGGAAGGAGGCAGACGAGATGAAACATTTTATGCCCTGTCTGCTGTGGGAATTCAGCAAGAGAATACCCAGCTCCATTGGGACTCCTGAACTTGAGGATTTCCCTTCCTGTACTGCAGGGCACACCCAAAGCCAAAGGATTAGTACATTGTGCCTGTACTTGGTTGTCAGCTTCCCACTTTTTTTTTTTTAAGCCTGGTCTTAAATAGCCACCAAAACAGCTCTGGCAAGAGAAACCAAAAACTTGTGCTGTTCTGCTACCTGCTATAATACAAAAGAAGGGCCTCTAGTTGCCCACCTGTGAACTGTTAAAGTTAACATATCTTTACCTACATGCAAAAAGTGTTTACTACTTCAAATGATCTGACAGAGGAAAATCTCATTAAAGAGAGTGAAAAATCATGGTGACATGGTTTTGCATAAAGAAAATGATAATTCTCCAGCAACCAAACCTAAATATACAGAAAATTATGGTCTAAGTAATAGAGAATTCAAAATAGCTGTCATGACAGAATTCAACAAAATACAAGAAAATCAGGCAATTCCGTGAATTCAGAAATAAAATTAATGGATAGAAGGAGTACTTTACCAAAGAGACTTAAATTAAAAAACCATCAGGAATTCTGGCTCTGAAGAACTCAGTAAATGACATGAAGAATTCATTAGAAAGCATTGGAAATATAGCAGATCAGGAGGAGAAAATATGGCAGAGGAGTAGGGGACTCTTTTTCAATGGGTCCCCTGAATTGAGCTGGATATCTACCAGACCATTCTGAACACCCAGGAAATCAGCCTGAGATGTCAGAAGATATATATGGATCTCTACAAGCAGAACATCTCTGGTGGTATGGATCTCTACAAGCAGAACATCTTGAGGTATGAAGCGGGGAGCTGTGAATATGTGGGCAGGTATTAGAATATAAATGGAAGGGGGAAGGAGCCTCTGTGCTCTTGGGCCAGCAAGGCAAAAGCCTCCCCCTCTGGGGAGTGGGCACAGACTTATAGACCATTAGCAGTGGGGAGAGGACTTTAGGGCAACCCCCCAGACTCAATCCTGGAGCTACAGGGGCACCCATGCAAACAGGGGGCAGCTTGCAGTTTTAGAAGCACATAGGGAAGAGACATGCCTGGCCCTGGGAGCGAGGGTTGGGGGTGCTGATGTGGGGTGCACAACCCAGGATGCTGTGGTTTTTAGCAGCACAGACAGAAACAGAGGCAGTGTGGCCTATCTCAGTGAAGAGCAGACTGCGATCCCTCTGTTCTGAGACAGAGGATTGGATATGGTCACTTCTGCTCTGACTCTTGGAAGAGATGTGGAAATCTGCAAGGGAAAGCTGCCAGAAAACAAAAGCCCCCCAAAACCAGTTCACTGAGTCCCCCCCCCCCAAAGGTGGCAGGGAAACTCTGCCCAAACAGTTTGCCTGAGTAACAGCGTGACACGCCCCTCCCCCAGAAGATAGACTGGAAGAAGAAAAGGCCCACAACCTTAAGGTGCCTATGAAACAGGTGCATCTTGCTTGGGTCCTGGTCAATAATTTGGACTCTGTACATCCCTCAACCACCCCTCAACAAAATAACTAAGAGGAGGAACCCCCAACAAAGGAAAGATTCAGAGACTGTGGCCTCTGCCATAGAACTATTGGTTATGGATATAACCAAGATGTCAAAAATAGATTTCAGAGTTATAATAATTAAGGTGATATCTACGCTTAAGAAAAATAGTAATTACAATATAGAATCTTAAGGGCAGAAATGAGATCTAATCAGGCTGACTAAAGATGCTATGAATGAAATGCAGTCTAAACTGGATACTCTGACTGCCAGGGTAAATGAAGCAGAAGAACAAATTAGTGAACTAGAAGATAAGATGATAGAAAAAAAGGAAACCAAGGCAACATGGGAAAAACAGATTAAAATCAAACTGAGAGAGATTAATGACTTAATGAAACATTCCAATATCAGATTACTGGGATCCCTGAGGGGGTGGAGAGAGAGGTCTAGAAGATTAATTTGAGCAAATCATAGCTGAGAACTTCCCTAATCTGGGGAGGGAAACAAGCATTCATGCCAAGAGGCAGAGAGGACCCCTCCCAAGATCAAGGAGAACAGACCAATACCATGTCATTCAACAGTACAATTCGCAAATCATAGATCCAAGAAAACAATCTTGAAAGCAGTGAGGGGTAAGAGATTTCTTGTGTACAGAGGGAGGAACATCAGAATAATGTCAGAACTGTCCACAAAGACCTGGCCCGCCAGAAAGGGTTGGCAAAACATATTTAGAGTACTAAATGAGAAGAACATGCAGCCAAGGATACTCTATCCAACAAGGCTGTCATTCAGAATGGACGGAGGGACAAGGAGCTTCTAAGACCAGAAGAAACTGAAAGAAGACGTGATCACCAGGAGAGCCCTGCAAGAAATATTAAGGGGGGGTTCTATAAAAGGGGAAAGACCCCAAGAGTGATATAGAATACAAATTTACAGAGACAATCTATAAAAACAAGGACTTTACAGACAACATGATGACAATAAAATCATATTTATCAATAATCACTCTCAACATGAATGACATAAGTGCTTCCATGAAATGGCACAGGGTTGAAGATTGGATAAAAAGACAGGACCCATCCATATGCTGTCTACAAGAGGCTCACTTTGAACCTAAAGATACATACAAACTGTAAGTGAAGGGATGGAGAGTGATTTTTCATGCCAATGGACCTCAAAAGAAAGCTGGGGTAGCAATTCTCATAGCAGACAAATTAGATTTTAAGCTAAAGACTGTAGTTAGAGATACAGAAGGACACTATATCATTCTTTTTTTTTTTTAAATATTTTATTTATTTATTTATTTGACAGAGAGAGAGAGACAGTCAGCGAGAGAGGGAACACAAGCAGGGGGAGTGGGAGAGGAAGAAGCAGGCCCATAGCAGAGGAGCCTGATGTGGGGCTCGATCCCTTAACGCCGGGATCACGCCCTGAGCCGAAGGCAGAC
Organism: Ursus americanus; assembly: GCF_024610735.1. Lineage (NCBI taxonomy): Eukaryota > Metazoa > Chordata > Mammalia > Carnivora > Ursidae > Ursus > Ursus americanus. Next base: position 27,532,899 of record NC_142158.1, read on the forward strand.
GCCCAACGACTGCGCCACCCAGGCGCCCCCAGAAGGACACTATATTATTCTTAAAGGGTATATCCAACAAGTGGATATGACAATTATAAATATCTATGCCCCCAACAGGGGAGCAGCCAACTACATAAGCCAGCTGTTAACCAAAATAAAGAGACGTATTGATAATAATACATTAAAAGTAGGAGACCTCAACACTCCACTCTCAGCAATACACAGATCATCTAAGCAGAAAATCAACAAAGAAACAAGAGCTTTGAATGACACACTGAACCAGATGGACCTCATAGATATATTCAGAACATTCCACCCTAAAACAACAGAATACTCATTGTTCTAGAATGCACATGGAACTTTCTCCAGAATAGACCACATACGAGGTCACAAATCAGGACCCAACTGATACTAAAAGATTGAGATTATTCCCTGCATATTCTCAGACCACAGTGGTTTGAAATTGGAACTCTATAACAAGAAAAAATTTGGAAGAAATTCAAACACTTGGAAACTAAGGACCATCCTGCTTAAGAATGTTTGGGCCAACCAAGAAATCAAAGAAGAACTGAGAATATGCAGGGAATAATCTCAGTCTTTTGGTATCGGTTGAGGCCTGTTTTGTGACACAGTATATGGTCTATTCTGGAGAAAGTTCCATATGCATTCGAAAAGAATGAGTATTCACTTGTTCTGGGGTGTAGTGTTCTGTATATATCTATGAGGTCCATCTGGTCCAGTATGTCATTCAAAGCTCTTGTTTCTTTGTTGATTTTCTGCTTAGGTGATCTGTCTATTGCTGAGAGTGGAGTCTTGAGGTCCCCCACTAATAACATATTATTTTCTATATGTACCTTTATTCTGGTTAAGAGTTGGCTTGTGTATCTTGCTGCTCCCCTGTTGGGGGCATAGATTTTTAAAATTGTCATATCCAGTTGTTGGATACATCCTTTAAGAATAATATAGTGTCCTTCTGTATCACTAACTACAGTCTTAGTTTAAAATCTAATCTGTCTGCTATGAGAATTGCAACCCCAGCTTTCTTTTGAGGTCCATTGGCAGGAAAAATGGTTCTCCATCCCTTCACTTTCAGTCTGGATGTATCTTTAGGTTCAGAATGAGTCTCTTGTAGATAGCATATGGGTGGGTCCTGTCTTTTTATCCAAGCTGCAACCCTGTGGCATTTATGGGAGCATTTAAGCCATTCACATTGAGAGTGATTATTGAGAGATATGATTTTAATGATGTCATGTTGCCTGTGAAGTATTTGTTTCTATAGATTGCAGATTTCTGTTCTGTATCACTCTTGGGATCTTTTTACTTTTATAGAAGCCCCCTTAATATTTCTTGTAGGGCTGGCTTGGTGGTCACATATTCTTTCAGTTTCTGCTGGTCTTGGAAGGTCCTTATCTCTCCATCAATTCTGAATAATAGCCTTGCTGGATAAAGAATCCTTGGATGCATGTTTTTCTCAGTTAGAGCTCTGAATATACCTTCCCAACCTTTCCTGGCTTGCCAGGTTTCTATAGACAGGTCTGACGTTATTCTAATGTTCCTCCCTCTGTACGTGAGGATTCTCTTCCCCTGGCTGCTTTCAAGATTGTATCCTTGGATCTAATATTTGCGAATGACACTATGATGTGATGTCGTGTAGGTCTGTGGTCATTGACCTTGGGAGGGGTCGTCTCTGCCTCTTGGACATGAATGCTTGTTTCCTTTGCCAGATTAGGGAAGTTCTCAGCTACAATTTGTTCAAATATCTCTTCTAGACCTCTCTCTTTCTCCACCCCCTCGGGGATGCTGATGATTCTGACATTGGAACGTTTCATTTAGTCAGTAATCTCCTGTAATCTACATTCTTGAGATTGGATTTTTTTGAGCTAAATTTCCATTTTTTCCTTCTTTTCTACCATCCCATCTTCCAATTCACTAATTCGTCCTTCTGCCTCATTTACCCTGGCCATCAGAGCATCTAGTTTAGACTGCATCTGATTCATAGCATTTTTAATTTCTGCCAGATTCGCTCTCATTTCCACCCTTAGAGATTCTATATTCTCATTAATATTTTCATTAAGCCTACACATCATGTTGACCATTGTGTCACTGAACTCCATTTCTGACAATTTGGTTATAGCCATATCCATTAATTCTGTGGCAGAGGCCACAGACTCTGTATCTTTTCTTTGTTTGGGGGGATTTCTCCTTCTTGTGATTCTGATGAGGTGAGGTTGTGGGGAAGTACCAGGACCCTCAGACCACAATGCTTTGAAACTGGAACTCAATCACAAGGAAAAATTTGGAAGAAACTCAAACACTTGGAAACTAAGAACCATCCTGCTCAAGAATGATTAGGTAAACCAGGGAATTAAAAAGGAGATTAAGCAATTTTTAGAGAACAATGAGAATGAAAACACATCGGTCTAAAACCTGTGGGATACTGCAAAGACAGTCCTAAGTGGAATATACATAGCCATCCAAGCCTCATTCAAAAGAATAGAAAAATCTAAAATGAATTTTATATATTCTCACCTCAAGAAGCTGGAGCTGGAACAGAAAAACAGGCCTAACCCATGTAAGAGAAGGCAGGTGATCAAGATTAGAGCAGAGATCAATGAATTGGTAACCAAGAGCACAGTAGAGCAGATCAACAAAATTAGAAGCTGGTTCTTTGAAAGAATAAATAAGATCGATAAGCCACTGGCCAGACTTATTCAAAAGAATAGAGAAAGGACCCAAATTAATAAAGTTATGAATGAAAGGGGAGAGATCACAACGAACACCAAGGAAGTAGGAAGGATCATTACAAACTTTTATCAACACCTTTATGCCAATAAATTAAACAACCTGGGAGAAATGGATGCCTTCTTGGAAACCTATAAACTACCAAGACTGAAACAGGAAGAAATTGATTATGTTACGTTAGTCACCATACAGTACATCCTTAGTTTTGGATGTAGTGTTCCATGATTCATTATTTGCGTATAACTCCCAGTGCTCCATGTAATATGTGCCCTCCTTAATACCCATCACTGACCTATCCCAATCCCCCACCCCCTCCCCTCTGAAGCCTTCAGTTTGTTTCCCAGAGTCCATAGTCTCTTGTGGTTCATTCCCCCCTTCTGTTTACCCCCCCCCCCCCATCATGACCAGGTAGGATTTATCCCTGGGATGCAAGGTGGTTCAACATTTGCAGGTTAGTCAGTGTGATAGAACACAGTAATAACAGAAGAGACAAAATCTGCATAGTCCTCTCAATTCATGCAGAAAAAGCATTTGAAAAAATACAGCATCATTTCCTGATTAAAACCCTTCAGAGTGAAGGGATAGAGGGAACATTCCTCAATTTCATAAAAACCAACTATGAGAAGTCCACAGCCAGTATCATTCTGAATGGCGAAAAGCTGAGAGCCCTTCCTTTAAGATCAGGAACACAATAAGGATGCCCACTCTCACCACTATTGTTACACATAGTACTGGAAGTCCTAGCAACAGCAATCAGACAAAAAGAAAAAAAGGCATTCAAATTGGCAAAGAAGAAGTCAAACTCTTTCTTTTTGCAATTGACATGATACTTTATGTGGAAAACCCAAAAGACTCCCCCGCAAGTTACTCGAACTCATACAGAAATTCAGTATTGTCGCAGAATATAAAATCAATGCTCAGAAATCAGTTGCTTTCCTATACACTAACAATGTAACTGTAGAAAGAGAAATTAGGGAATCAATTCCATTTACAATGGCTCCAAAAACCATAAGATATCGTGGAATGAACCTAACCAAGAGGCAAAGGATCTATACTCTAGACTACAGAACACTTATGAGGGAAATTGAGGAAGACAAAAAAGAGATAGAAAAACATTCCATGCTCATGATTTGAAGAATAAACACTGTTATAATGTCTATGCTACCCACAGAAATCTATTCTTCCAACGCCATCCCAATCAAAATACCAATGGCATTTTTCAAAGTGCTGGAAAAAACAATTGTAAATTTTTAAAAATTTTTTAAAATTTATTATGTTATGTTAGTCACCATACAGTACACCCTTAGTTTGGATATAGTGCTCCATGATTCATCGTTTGCGTATAACACGCAGTGTTCCATGCAATATGTGCTCTCCTTAATACCCATCACCGGCCTATCCCAATCCCCCACCCCCCTCCCGTCTAAAGCCCTCAGTTTGTTTCCCAGAGTCCATAGTCTCTTGTGGTTCTTTCCCCCTTCTGTTTACCCCCCTTCATTCTTCCCTTCCTTCTCCTACCAATCTCCATGCTATTTCTTATGTTCCATAAATGAGTGAAACCATATGATAATTGTCTTTCTCTGCTTGACTTATTTCACTTAGCATAATCTCCACCAGTCCCGTCCATGTTGCTGCAAATGTTGGGTAATCGTCCTTTCTGATGGCTAATAGTCCATTGTATATATGAACCACATCTTTATCCATTCGTCTGTTGAAGGGCATCTCAGCTCCTTCCACAGTTTGACTATTGTGGACAATGCTGCTATGGACATTGGGGTGCATATGGCCCTTCTCTTCGCTACATCTGTATCTTTGGGGCAGATACTCAGTAGTGCAATGGCTGGATCATAGGGTAGCTCAATTTTTAACTTTTTAAGGGACCTCCACACTGTTTTCCAAAGTGGCTGTACCAACTTGCATTCCCACCAACAGTGTAAGAGGGATCCCTTTTCTCCACATCCTCTCCAACATTTTTTTTTCTTGTCTTGTCAATTTTTGCCATTCCAACTAGTGTAAGGTGGTATCTCAATGTGGTTTTGATTTGAATTTCCCTAATGGCTAGTGATGTTGAACATTTTTTCATGTGTCTGTTAGCCATTTGTATGTCTTCATTGGAAAAGTGTCTGTTCATATCTTCTGCCCATTTTTTGATTTATTTGTTTCTCATGTATTGAGTTTGAGAAGTTCTTTGTAGATGTTGGATACCAGTCTTTTTTTTTAATGTTTTTTTTATTATATTATGTTAGTCATCATACAGTACATCCCTGATTTCTGATGTAAAGTTCGATGATTCATTAGTTGCGTATAACACCCAGTGCACCATGCAATACATGCCCTCCTTACTACCCATTACCAGTCTATCCCAATCCCCCATCCCCCTCCCCTCTGAAGCCCTCAGTTTGGTTCTCATAGTCCATAGTCTCTCATGCTTCATTCCCCCTTCTGATTACCCCCCCATTGTTTATCCCTTTCTTCCCCTACCGATTATCCTAGTTCTTATAGGATGATGAGAGAAATCATATAATTGTCTTTCTCTACTTGACTTATTTCACTTAGCATTATCTCCTCCAGTGCCATCCATGTTGCAGCAAATGTCGAGAACTCGTTCTTTCTGATAGCTGAGTAATATTCCATTGTATATATGGACCACAACTTCTTAATCCAGTCATCTGTTGAAGGGCATCTCGGTTCCTTCCATGATTTAGCTATTGTGGAGAATGCTGCTATGAACATTGGGGTGCATATGGCCCTTCTCTTCACCACGTCTGTATCTTTGGGGTAAATACCCAGTAGTGCCATGGCTGGGTCATAGGGCAGCTCAATTTTTAACTTTTTAACGGACTTCCACACTGTTTTCCAGAGTGGCTGTACCAACTTGCATTCCCACCAACAATGTAGGAGGGATCCCCTTTCTCCACATCCTCTCCAACAAATGTTGTTTCCTGCCTTGTCAATTTTTGCCATTCTAACTGGCATAAGGTGGTATCTTAGTGCGGTTTTGATTTGAATTTCCCTGGTGGCTAATGATTTTGAACATTTTTTCATGGAACACTATATTATTCTTAAAGGATGTATCCAACAAGTGGATCTGACAATGCTAAATATCTACGCCCCCTACAGGGGAGCAGCAAGATACAAGAGCCAACTCTCAAGCAGAGTAAAGAGACATATAGATAAACATATTTAAAAAAATACGTTAATAGTAGAGGACCTCCACACTCTGCTTTTAGCAATAGACAGAACACCTAAGCAGAAAATCAACAAAGAAACAAGAGCTTTGAATGCCATAATAGACCAGATGGACCTCATGGATATATATAGAACACTACACCGCAGAACAAAAGAATACTCATTCTTTTTGAATGCACATGGAATGTTCCCCAGAATAGACCATATGCTCAGTCACAAAACAGGTCTCAACAGATACCAATATACTGAAATTATTCCCTGCATATTCTCAGACCACAATGCTTGAAATTGGAACACAATCACAAGGAAAAATTTGGAGGAAACTCAAACACTTGGAAACTAAGAACCATCCTGCTCAAGAATGATTGGATAAACCAGGAAATAAAAAATCAATTTAAACAATTTATGGAGACCACCAAGAATGAAAACACAACGGTCCAAAACCTACGGGACACTGCAAAAGCGGTCCTAAGGGGAAAATACATAGCCATCCAAGCCTCACTCAAAAGAATAGAAAAATCTAAAATGCAGTTTTTATATTCTCACCTCAAGAAGCTGGAGCTGGAACAGAAGAACAGGCCTAACCCATGCATGAGAAAGCAGTTGATCAAGATTAGAGCAGAGATCAATGAATTAGAAACCAGGAGCACAGTAGAGCAGATCAACAGAACTAGAAGCTGGTTCTTTGAAAGAATAAATAAGATGGATAAGCCACTGGCAAGACTTATTCAAAAGAATAGGGAAAGGACCCAAATTAATAAAATTATGAATGAAAAGGGAGTGGTCACAACCAACACCAATGAAATAGGAAGGATCATTAGAAACTTTTATCAGCAGCTTTATGCCAGTAATTAAACAACCTGGAAGAAATGGATGCCTTCCTGGAAACCTATAAACTACCAAGACTGAAACAGGAAGAAATTGATTTTTTAAACAGGCCAATTAATTATGAAGAGATTGAAGCAGTGATCAAAAACCTCCCAAAAAATAAGACTCCAGGGCCTGATGGATTCCCCTGGGAATTCTACCAAACATTCAAAGAAGAAATAATACCTGTTCTCCTGAAGCTGTTTCAAAAAATAGAAACAGAAGGAAAACTACCAAACTCATTCTATGAGGCCAGTATTACCTTGATCCCCAAACCAGGCAAAGACCACATGAAAAAGGAGAATTACAGACCGATATCCCTGATGAATATGGACAACAAAATTCTCAACAAGATCCTAGCTAATAGGATCCAACAGTACATTAAAAGGATTATCCATCATGACCAAGTGGGATTCATCCCTGGAATGCAAGGGTGGTTCAACATTCGCAAATCGATCAGTGTGATACATCATATCAAAAAGAGTCAAGAACAATATGATCCTCTCAATAGATGCAGAAAAAGCATTTGACAAAATACAGCATCCTTTCCTGATTAAAACACTCAGAGTGTAGGGATATAGGGTACATTCCTCAATCTCATAAAAACCACCTATGAAAAGCCTACAGCAAATATCTTTCTCAATGGGGAGAACCTGAAAGCCTTTCCCTTAAGATCAGGGATCAAGGATGCCCAGTCTTGCCATTATTATTCAACATAGAACTAGAAGTCCTTGCAACAGCAATCAGACAACAAAAGGAAGAAATTGTATCCAAATTGGCAAAGAAGAAGTCAAACTGTCTCTCTTCGCAGATGACATGATACTCTATATGGAAAACCCAAAAGTATCCACCCCCAAACTACTAGAAGTTATAGAAGAATTCAGTAATGTGGCGGGATACAAAATCAATGCTCAGAAATCAGTTGCATTCTTATACACGAACAATGAGACTGAGGAAAGAGAAATTAGGGAATCCATCCCATTTACAATAGCACCAAAAACCATACATTATCTCGGAATTAACCAGTTTCTATATTCTAGAAACTACAAGTCACTCTTGAAAGACATTGAAGAAGATACAAAAAGGTGGAAAAATATTCCATGCTCATGGATCGGAAGAATTAACATAGTTCAAATGTCTATGCTACTCAGAGCAATCTACACTTTCAATGCCATCCCGATCAAAATACCAATGACAGTTTTCAAAGAACTGGAACAAACAGCCCTTAAATTTTTGTGGAACCAGAAAAGGCCCCGAATCGCCAACGAATTGTTGAAAAGGAAAAACAAAGCTGGGGGCATCACAATGCCGGATTTCAAGTTGTACTACAAAGCTGTGATCACAAAGACAGCATGGTAGTGGCACAAAACCAGACACATAGACCAATGGAACACATTAGAGAACCCAGAAATGGACCCTTGGCTCCTTGGGCAGCTAATCTTTTTTTTTTTTTTAAGATTTTATTTATTTAATCGACAGAGACAAAGACAGCCAGCGAGAGAGGGAACACAAGCAGGGGGAGTGGGAGAGGAAGAAGCAGGCTCATAGCAGAGGAGCCTGATGTGGGGCTCGATCCCAGAACGCCAGGATCACGCCCTGAGCTGAAGGCAGACGCTTAACCGAAGGCAGACGCTTAACCGCAGTGCCACCCAGGCGCCCCTGGGCAGCTAATCTTTGACAAAGCAGGAAAAAAATCTGGTGGAAAAAAGACAATCTCTTCAATAAATGGTGCTGGGAAAATTGGACAGCTACATGGAAAAGAATGCAACTTGACCACTCTTACACCATACACAAAGATAAACTCCAAATGGATGAAAGACCTTGATGTGAGACAGGAATCCATCAAAATCCTAGAGGAGAACATAGGCAGCAACCTCTTTAACATCGGCCACAGCAACTTTTTTCATGACATATCTCCAAAGGCAAGAGAAACAAAAGATAAAATGAACTTGTGGGACTTCATCAAGATAAAAATCTTCTGCATGGCGAAGGAAACAGTCAAAAAAACAAAGAGGCAGCCCACAGAATGGGAGAATATATTTGCAAATGACTCAACAGATCAAAGAATGGTATCTAAGATCTACAAAGAACTTCTCAAACTCAATACACAAGAAACAATAATCAAATCAAAAAATGGGCAGATTTGAACAGACACTTTTCCGATGGAGACTTACAAATGGCTAACAGACACATGAAAAAATGTTCAAAATCATTAACCATCAGGGAAATTCAAATCAAAACTACATTGAGATACCACCTTACGCCAGTTAGAATGGCAAAAATTGACAAGGCGGGAAACAACAAATGTTGGAGAGGATGTGGAGAAAGGGGATCCCTCTTACATTGTTGGTGGGAATGCAAGTTGGTACAGCCACTTTGGAAAACAGTGTGGAGGTCCCTTCAAAAGTTAAAAATTGAGCTACCCTATGGTCCAGGAATTGCACTACTGGGTATTTACCCCAAAGATATAGACATAGTGAAGAGAAGGGCCATATGCACCCCAATGTTCATAGCAGCATTGTCCACAAGAGCTAAATCGTGGAAGGAGCTGAGATGCCCTTCAACAGATGAATGGATTTAGAAGATGTGGTCCATATATACAACAGAATATTACTTAGCCATTAAAAAGAACGATTTCTCAACATTTGCTGCAACATAGACGGGACTGGAGGAGATAATGCTAAGCGAAATAAGTCAAGCAGAGACAAACAAATATCATATGGTTTCACTCATCTATGGAACATAAGAAGTAGGAAGATCGGTAGGAGAAGAAAGGGATAAAGAAAGGGGGGGTAAACAGAAGAGGGAATAAACCATGAGAGACTATGGACTCTGGGAAACAAACTGAGGGCTTCAGAGGGGAGGGGGTGGGGGAATGGGATAGGCCGGTGATGGGTATTAGGGAGGGCACGTATTGCATGGTGCACTGGGTGTTACATGCAAGTAATGAATCATGGAACTTTACATCGAAAACTAGGAATGTACTGTATGGTGACTAACATAATATAATAAAAAAAATATTTAAAAAAAGAAAGGTAAAACTTCTTAGTGTTAAAGGAGATGGATTTTACTAAGAACTATACAACTTTCTGTTGAATTTCCCATAGCCACCTTGGTTAAATGTATATACTAATTCTATAATGATCTGTAATCCTGTTTAGTCATAAGTTTTATAATTTCCTGAGTTTTTTTTCTTTTTTTAAGATTTTATTTATTTCTTTGACAGAGAGAGAGAGAGCCCAAGGAAGCAGAGGGAGAGGGAGAAGTAGAGTACCTGATGAGCAGAGAGCCTGCTGTGGAGCTAGGTCGAAGGCCCTAGGGTCATGACCTGAGCCAAAGGTAGACGCTTAACCATGTGAGCCATACAGGTGCCCCCAAATTTTCTGAGGGTTTTATCAAACTTCCCAAAGACTTGAATTGTAAATGAAGTCTTTTTGATTAATTAGATTTGTTTATTTGGTATGAAGTTACTTGGAAAGCATTGTTAAGCAAATAATTATAAGCTTTGGCTTATGTTGTATAGGTAAATGCTATAATTGTTCTAGAAATTGTTCTGAAGTTTTAATATGTTCTGGTATAAGGTCGTCACTTGACATTCTGAGTATTAAAGCATTGTGTGTCATAACAATAACCAAATTTCCTGAGTGGCTATATTATAATGAACACTCATACCAGATCTTAAAGCATGTCCATTTTTTTAAATTTTAAATTTTAATTTTTTTTGATGTAAAGTTCGATGGTTCATTAGTTGCGTATAATACCCAGTGTACCATGCAATACATGCCCTCCTTACTACCCATCACCAGCCTATCCCATTCCCCCACCCTCTTCCCCTCTGAAGCCCTCAGTTTTAACAATTTAAGCATGTCCAGTTTTAAGGTTTTCCTTTTATAGTTATCATTCTGATGCTCTTGCAGAGCATATTTTGTTCTCAAGGAGATTACCGAAGAGGACTTCTTAACAAACATATGATGTTCTGTGGTGCCTGGGGGGCTCAGTCAGTTAAGCATCTGCCTTTCAGCTCAGGTCATGATCCCAGGGTCCTAGGATTGAGCCCTGAGTCACATTGCATTGGGCTCCCTGTTCAGTGGGGAGTCTGCTTATTCTTCTCCCTCTGCTGTTCCCTCTGCTTGTGTTCTCTCTCTTTCAAATAAATAAATAAAATCTTCTTAAAAAATATGGTGTTTGTGGGCTAGCCTGTGATGGGTATTAAGGAAGGCACATATTGCATGGAGCACTGGGTGTTATACACAAATAATGAATCATGGAACACTACATCAAAAACTAATGATGACTAACATAATAAAAATTTAAAAAAATATATGGTGCTTGGTATCTTTAAAATAATAAAACTAAAATGGGTAAGAATTTCCAGAAGGAAAAAGCTGTATTCAAACTGAACAAGAATTAGTAATGTCACCACTTAGACCCCAAGACCTGGCCTTTACTACTCACCTGCTCATACTCAGTAACCTTTTCTTACATTTTTCCCTAAGCTCTTCTTTCCAGTTTTCCCATCAACTCCAATGAGAGTTGAAACCACCCGCAGGTAATGGTGACTTTCCTGACAAGACTGCCCTGACAATACCTCTCATGGGCTCAGATTACCCAGACTCTGACTCACCTTATGCAGATGGACCATGGAGTGACCTCTGGAATGACCTACAATTACCTTTACCTCTTTACAATACTAAATATCCACCCAAGGAGGAGCCTCAGCCCCATTTACATAACATACAATGTATGTACTGGCAAGTTTCCTTAAAAAGCATGTGTGACCTTATTTCTGACTATACATAGGATGACAAGGCTTCCCTATCTAAATATTCATCCTAACCCTAAACAAAAGGAACCCATTCACCCTCTCTGAGGGAGTCATGGCTTTGGAAGCCATTTCCTGTGATCTTATTTTCTACAAATAAAAGTTTTCTTTGTGAGACAAGTCAACCTGGTACAGTTTTTGACTCATCAAGGAGTAAACTCATATCGGTTCAATTACAGTGACATGGGACTAAATGAATTGAGAAAGTTGATTATATTTCTTGTGACTCTTGTTTGAAATATTGTTGGTTCTCTAATGTTTGTTCAACCAGAGTAAGGAAACTTTCTCTTTTTTAATTAATATTTTATTTATTTATTAGAGAGAGAGAGAGAGAGAGAGCAAGCATGTGAGTAGAGTGGAGGGGCAGAGGGAGAGGGTGAAGCAGACTCCCCACTGAGCAGGAAGCCCAACATGGGATGCAATCCAGGACCCCAGGATCATGACCTGAGCTGAAGGCAGAAGCTTAACCAACTGGGCCACCCAGGAGCCCCAGGAAATTTTCTCTTAAGATATCCATGATTATACAGAAATATGATAAAATATTCCTTTGTGAACAAATGAGGCATTTAAGTTATCTCTAGACCTAAACCCCCCAGAATTCAGAAACTCAGTGAATATTCTTTGTTTCATGGCAGTTACAGTCATTTGCGTAAGTTCAATAAGAATCTGTTTTCCCTGTAACAGGACACCATTGGAAACACTGATCATTTTACCAAGGCTTTGATTGGAATGTCATATTTGAGAGAGAAGTGCATAGATTCAGATATGACCAGACAGTTTAAGGAACTGAGGTTGACTTTATGAATCCAATAGAGCCCCTTGGAAATGTTGGCCTGATAACTTGCTTACAGAGTTCCTGGTAGCCTTACTGGGTGAGTAAAGAATGTCACTTCCTGGCAGGCGCAGTAACCTCAGGATATTTTGGGGACCTCAAGAAGAGGAATTCTCCCAAATCCACAGGTATTGGGTGTGTTTGGCTTGCCTTTTGGCCTTGAAAAGCAATTAAAAGTTCAATCTAGAGATTCCTTATAAAAAGTTCCAGCAAGGCAGATTTTAAAAGATATGCATGACTAGTAACTATTCTTGCTTAGCTAATGTAAATAATTAAGCCAAGTTTATGTTAAAATTGGACTTGTTTGTCGAATCAATTAGTATTGATTTGGCTACCTTTGATAAAGATGAGGGTGATTATAGAGAGAAAATATGTTTCAATATTGCAACTCTGTAGATACCAGATTTTAATACTATTTATTATAAAGTAAACTAGACCCTGAATTCTTCTGGTTTCCTCAAATATCTGGCTATGGCTCTCCAAACTAAGGTTTCCAATCTTCCTTCATTCTCTTAACGTCATTAAAAACGAAAACTGCCCTTTTTCCTAAATGCCTGAAAGCTGATCCTGAGGTCAGCTTCAGAGAAATTGCCACAAAACTCATGTACAGACAATCCTCTGTGCCTGTTGCTCTATGGGCCGTTCAAAAGGATCAGCAGAGACATTTGAGTTACAAACCAGGAAACCCATTTGATTCCTGCTGCCTGTTCCCACTCCATCTGAGGATGCTTCAAGGCTGACATCTGAAGAATCTTCTCACTGGCAGCACTCAAGGCTCAGACACTGGGGTTGTAATTTGCTCCAACCATTAACCTGTATTTTTCTTTTGTTTCCATATTAATTACCTGGTTGCTTGTTAAACAAAACAGAATCTACATGATGGCTAGCAGCACCTGCTACACAATTAAAGCCTTAAATGACGCTCAAAATGTCATTACATTATTAAACACTGAAATTACACAAATGTGCAAAGCAGTTCTACAACATCAAATGGTCTTAGATATTTTGACAGCTGCACAGGCTGGTACATGTGCCATTATAAAACAGAATGTAGTCTATATATTCCAAATTATCACATGTATCACAAATGTAACAGGATTGCTGAAAGATATGAATACTCAAATTGACCTTTTTTTTTGTTGTTGTTCTCATGGAACTTTTTTTTTAATAATAATTTTTTATTATGTCATGTTAGTCACCATACAGTATATCCTTAGTTTTTTTTTTTTTTAATTTTATTTATTTATTTTTTTTTAAAGACTTTATTTATTTATTTGACAGAGATAGAGACAGCCAGCGAGAGAGGGAACACAAGCAGGGGGAGTGGGAGAGGAAGAAGCAGGCTCATAGCGAGGAGCCTGATGTGGGGCTCGATCCCAGAACGCCAGGATCACGCCCTGAGCCGAAGGCAGATGCTTAACCGCTGTGCCACCCAGGCGCCCCATCCTTAGTTTTTTTTTTTTAAGATTTTCTTTCTTTCTTTCTTTCTTTATTTATTTGACAGAGAGACAGCCAGAGAGAGAGGGAACACAAGCAGGGGGAGTGGGAGAGGAAGAAGCATGCTCCCAGAGAAGGAGCCTGATGCGGGGCTCGATCCCATAACGCCGGGATCACGCCCTGAGCCTAAGGCAGACGCTTAACTGCTGTGCCGCCCAGGTGCCCATATCCTTAGTTTTTGATGTAATGTTCCATGATTCATTATTTGCGTATAACACCCAGTCCACTATGCAATATGTGCCCTCCTTAATACCCATCACCAGCCTATCCCAATCCCCCACCCCCTCCTCTCTGAAGCCCTCAAATTGACCCTTTACATGATTCCTCCCTCTCCTTTAATGATTGGTTGAACTCCTGGAATGGAGGAGGATTTTGGTCAACTGTCACAGGTCTTTTTATTGTGCTTCTTTTTTTTTTTTTCATAATAATGTTAACCTTATTTTGTTTTCTTTTCTGGTGTCTCTGCCTGGTGTTAAGATTCTTTCGCTGCCATAACTTCAAGCTGATAGATGATCCTTTATTCTCAAAGAGATTCATATATGTTGTCTACTTTGGATTCATTCGGCTGCCTCTGCCTTTCATAACTCTGATATATAAATGCCCTGACTGACCAATACTGACCCATAGGTAGGGACAGCTCTATGCCCTTATTCAGCGGGAAGAAGTTACAGAAGATAAAACCTTCCACCTTCAGCAACCTTAAAGATTTAAGGGTCAAATTGTTCAAGGGAGAAAATGATGAGAAGAACAAAGGCAAGAGAAATGTAGATAAAGTTATATTTCCTTACAACTTGCAGTCCATTGATAAATACCTGAGACAAGTAGAATGCCGCATTCCTCAAGGAATTCATGGCTGCCTTAATGTTGATGTTTTGCTAGACTAAAAGCAACCTTATTTTGACAACAGCCAGACCTCTAGGATCCTATAAGTCTTCTTGAACATACAGAAAATCCTTTAGCAACTTCCCTTATCTCTACCCCCCAATTTAAAAATTGTAATCAGTCTCACTTCACCATGACAGAGTAGCTTTTTCTGTGCATGGGTCCTCTCCCCATGCTATAATAAAAGCACCTTTTTGCACCAAAAACATCTCAGGAAATCTTTTTCAACAGTTCTCTTGGTGGCCGCATAACAAGTTTGACTTAGGATATCTCCTCTTCTCATTCCTTTCCTTTGCTGATTTCAGAAATGGCTTCAATTGCCAGCTCCATAGATCACTGAAATTTATATCTTCAGCTCAGACTTCTCTGAGAGTCTTACTTCTTGATCCAATTGTCACGTTGATATTTCCTCTTGCATACAGCAAAGGCAGGCACATCAAACTTAATATGTACAAAATGGAACTTTCTCTCAAATCTATCCATTTCTATCTCCACTACCACCACCAGGATACCTTCATCTCTCACATGGATGGTCATAGTAACATCTGACTTGGGTCTTCTTATGTTACCTTGGCCCTTCTTCAAACTGTCATCCTCTTGCAGCAAGAGTGATTTTTTTGTTGTTCAAAAATCAAGTCTCATTAGAAACCTTTCTGTAGTTTCTCAATTAATCAAAGATGAGAGACAAAATTTAACAAGCCCTAAAAGGCTCTACATGGTGTGGCTTCTGGTCTGCTTCTTTAGCTTTAACTTTCTTCCCTGTTGCTCTGGGTGTACAAGGCTTCTATCAGTCTCTGTTACTGAGCCTGTTTGCTCAATTCAAGATGCCTTTGTACTGCTATTCTTTCAATGTGGAATACTCTTCTCCTTCCTCTTTTTCTAATGATTCTTAATCCTCTTTTAGCTCTCAATTCAGGCAATACTTAAGATTAAATATTCCCTAACCCGACTCACTAGGTAAAAATCTTACTATTACAGGTCATTTTCACAATTGTGCTTGTTATGTTTAGTGGCTAAAATTATTTTAGTTCTTTTAGACAGTTATTTTCACTGCCTTTTGGAGCCCAGGCCCAGATAAGGGCTCCTAGATAAGATAGGAAGACTCAGCACTTCTGGTGAGCAGAAGAGGAGGTGGGGGATGGTGCTGGGCTCTGTAAGGCCTCCACTAGCCATCCCAGCCAGCAGAACCAGCCCTGGATTTCCCATTGCCTTCATGTGCAACCCCATCCCCAAGCCCCAGCCTTTCACCAGCTTCACTTCACCCTCCTCTCTCTCTACTACACCCCCTCATATTGCCAATTGTCACTGGCCTGACCCCCCGAAGTCAGGAGACTTCTAGTAGAAGATTCTGCCTGGCAATCAGACCACTTGTTAAGATTTTATTTACTTATTTTAGAGGGAGAGAGAGAGAGAGCATGAGCAGGGAGGAGGAGAGGGGGATGGAGAGGGAGAAAGAATCTGAAGCAGACTTCACACAGTGCAGAGCCCCACCTGGGTCTGGATCCTAGAGATCTGGCAGATTATGTCCTGAGCCAAAGCCAGAAAGAAGACACTTAACTGACTGAGCCACTCATGTGCCCTTCATCTGAACTTTTAGAAAGTAAACTAGAAGCCTCTGCCTGTCAATCTGACCTTTTAGAAACTAACTAACAAACTGCTAGAACAGAAAAAAAATTGAGGATGACTCCTGCATAGGTCTGAATCAGAAAGTGTTAGAAGTGCTGGACAGTTACTTCAATCCCCCCCTCTATTTTTATCTCAAGCCCTCATAAAAAGAACTATCTTTCCCCTGTTCCCAGAGATAAGGCTTTGGAAATTATTCCCAGAGATCACTTATTTATAAAATTAAAAATGACTCTGAGCAGCAAATATACCTTGTATTTGCTTTGTCTATAAGTTACCGTCGCCTGTCCTTGTGACCTGTGCTTAGCTTCCCCTCCATCCCTCATGCCTGACCACTATCCTATCTGCACTTCCCATCCTAAATTTAAAAAATGCCTGGTATAAGTGCAATTTCATGTGTTTATTATTGGATTAATATCTTTCCACTAGAATAAGTTCCATGAGGGCATGAGCCATATTTAATAGCATTTAATTGTACCCAGGGTTGTGCCTTGTATGTAATAAGTGATTGGTCAATGAATCAATCCAAATGGAGGGGTCAAATATGCATTTCAAAATACAGCCTTGGAGGAAACAACAAATGTTAGAGAGGATGTGGAGAAAGGGGATCCCTCAAACACGGTGGGAATGCAAGTTTGTACAGACACTTTGGAAAACAGTGTGGAGGTCCCTTCAAAAGTTAAAAATTGAGCTACCCTATGATCCAGCCATTGCACTACTGGGTATTTACCCCAAAGATACAGACTTAGTGAAGAGAAGGGCCATATGCATCCCAATGTTCATAGCAGCATTGCCCACAATAGCTAAATCGTGGAAGGAGCCGAGATGCCCAATGGAATATTACTCAGCTATCAGAAAGAACGAGTTCTCAACATTTGCTGCAACATGGATGGCACTGGAGGAGATAATGCTAAGTGAAATAAGTCAAGCAGAGAAAGATAATTATCATATGATTTCTCTCATCTATGGAACATAAGGACTAGGAAAATCGGTAGGGGAAGAAAGGGATAAAGAAAGGGGGGTAATCAGAAGGGGTAATGAAGCATGAGAGACTATGGACTATGAGAAACAAACTGAGGGCTTCAGAGGGGAGGGGGGTGGGGGAATGGGATAGACTGGTGATGGGTAGTAAGGAGCGCACGTATTGCATGTTGCACTGGGTGTTATACGCAACTAATGAATCATCAAACTTTACATCAGAATCCAGGGGTGTACTGTATGGTGACTAACATAATATAATAAAAAAAATTAAAAAAAAAGAAGATGTGGTCCATATATACAATGAAATATTACTCAGCCATCAGAAAGAACGATTACCCAACATTTGCAGCAGCATGGACGGGACTGGAGGAGATTATGCTAAGTGAAATAAGTCAAGCAGAGAAAGACAATTATCATATGGTTTCACTCATTTATGGAACATAAGAAATAGCAGGGAGATTGGTAGGAAAAGGAAGGGAAGAATGAAGGGGGGTAAACAGAAGGGGGAATGAACCATGAGAGACTGCGGACTCTGGGAAACAAACTGAGGGCTTCAGAGGGGAGGGGGAGTGGGGGATTGGGATAGGCCAGTGATGGGTATTAAGGAGGGCACATATTGCATGGTGCACTGGGTGTTATATGCAAATAATGAATCATGGAACATTGCATCGAAAACTGGGGATGTACTGTATGGTGACTATTATAACAAAATAAAAATTATTTAAAAAAAGTGTGTCAAAAAAACAAAAAAACAAACAAACAAAAAAACCCCAACAGAATACAGCCTTGGATCTCACAGAATTTTTAAAAAAGAAGTCTACTTCTAATAGTCTAATAGCATTAAATTGTCATGGCTATTGTAAAAGTCTCTCAATTTAATATAGTATCATAATTATTTCAGAAATAGTGTGAAGACATTTATTACACCCCAACAGTATCTCTTTAATGAACATATAAAAGAAGCAGTGTTTCAGGGTAAATTAAAACATATTTATTTTGGTTAAAAATGTCATACATTTATTTTGAAAAATATGGTAAGTGTAAAAAATAAAAGAAAAATAGTTAAAAATCACCAGTAATCTCATCATAAAAGAGGATCATTGTTAAAGAAGATGTGGTGTATATATACAATGGAATAAAGTCAGCCATCAAAAAGTGAATCTTGCCATTTATAATGATGTGGACGGAACTAGAAAGTATTACACTAAGCAAAGTAAGTCAATCAGAGAAAGACAATTATCATATGTCTCACCGATGTGTGGAATTTAAGAAACAAAACAGGATGGTAGGGGAAGAGAGAAAAAAATAAAACAAGATGAAACCAGAGAGGGAGAGCTTTTATCTGTTGCCTATGAAATAAATGGAATGAAAACTCAAGTCCCCCCAGAACTCGTTTCTTATTCCAACCTTATTTTTTTCTAATACCCTTAGCATTTGTCAAATTTCAATCATTTAGATCCCACCATTTGTCATAATTTTTTTACAATATCTAAATAGAACCTACACTATTTTATACTTATTTTTTAAATTGACTCACCTGCTTAATCTCATCTTAATCTCTAATTTCAAAAAATCATGGGCTTGTTAGGCTGGATATACTTTAATTCACATAAAAGTAAATATTAACTATTACTATTAAAATGTTTACTTGGGGGTCACCTGAAATCATCTTTTACATCATCTTTTACATCATCTTTTACATCTTTTACATCATTCCCCTTTGTGTCCTTATCCTTGGGGAGCTTTGCTGTACACAGATTTACTGCTCTACTCTCTGCCTTTAGAATAGACTTCCTACGTTCTAAATTTTTTTCTCTCTCACTTCCTCTTCCAGTACATTCAATTTAATAAACACTGAGGATGGAGATCATGGTAAGACACAGATCTTCCTTCAAGGAGTTTATACTCTGGTAGAGGAATTACTAATCCAGGGGTCTCAAACAATATACAAATCCTACCTGTCTTCTTTTGATGCCCAGCTCAAATTCTACCGCTTATGAAAGTCTTTCATATATTACCCCAAAGATATTTTCCTCTTCTTAATTTTTCCTGTTATATTTATTGCTCTGAATTTTTTTATATTTATATTTTTAACATGGTTTTACTCTTCTCATTTATGTTTATCTTATCGGTAAAGATATTTTGCATACGTTTATGGGTGTTGCACTTAGTAAGGACTAAATAAACAGCTATTGGTTAGAGAGGAAAACACACTTTTTTGAGAAAATATAGCTCTACATTTCTTTAATCAGAGTTTTATTTAATTTTTACTTAATTGTATTTTCCTGGAAATGATACATAATGAACACACATTATGAAAAACTCACATTTGGCAGCTGAAGTTTGAAACTGAGAGATCTAAAAAGAAGCAATTTCTGAAGGAGCTTTTGCCAGATTACAAGCAAAGGAACAGAAAATTTGTGACTAAAAGGAATATAAGGAGTGTATTATTTTAATCTCTATCATAGAAGATGGGGAGTTAGTTTTGAAGTTTATGTGTTAGAGCAAAATTATTCAATTCTGTTTTGTTAGTTTATGAAATCTAGTGTTTTCTTCAACGAGACCTTTTTTTACTGCTCATTTTCTTTCCTTTGCCTTCCTTTGGATCTATGTTCTTCTTGTCCTCTTTAGTCACCTTTATTTTATCCTTTTTTTTCATAGAATCTTTCATATCCTTGTCCTCTGTCTTGTCTTCACCTCTCTTCTTGTCTTTCTCTTCTGTACTGTCCTCATCTCCTTTATTGTCCTCGTCCTCATCCTCCTTTATGTCCTCATCTCCTTTATTGTCCTCGTCCTCGTCCTCCTTTATGTCCTCATCTCCCTTATTGTCCTTGTCCTCATCCTCCTTTATGTCCTCATCTCCTTTATTGTCCTTGTCCTCATCCTCCTTTATGTCCTCATCTCCCTTATTGTCCTTGTCCTCATCCTCCTTTATGTCCTCATCTCCCTTATTGTCCTCGTCCTCATCCTCCTTTATGTCCTCATCTCCCTTATTGTCCTTGTCCTCATCCTCCTTTATGTCCTCATCTCTACTCTTGTCCCTGTCCTCTGTCCTGTCTCCATCTCCCTTATTGTCCTTGTCCTCATCCTTCTTTATGTCCTCATCTCCCTTCTTGTCCCTGTCCTCTGTCCTGTCTTCATTTTCCTTTGTGTCCTTGTCCTCTGTCTTATCCTCATGTCCTTTATTGAGGTTAACCTTTTTGTTCTTTTCCTCCTCCTTGTATTTATTCTCCTTGAAGTCTTTATCTTCCTTCTTGTCTTTATCCTCCATGTCCTCATCTCCCTTATTTTTCATATTCACCCTTTCTTCTTCTTCACCTTTATCTTTTTCACCACCTCCTTTCTTCAATTCCTTTTCCTTGTCTCTATCCTTCTCAGTATCTTTTCTTTTGTCTTTTTTAACTCTTCTCTCTTCTTTATTCTGAGTTTTCTCAGGAAACTTTTCAACTTTCACTCCAGTTTTCTGTTTTTGTCTCTTTTCATGGATTTTCTCATGGCCACTTACTTCTCCCTTATGCTTGCATTTAGGACCACTTTGGCTATTTTGATATGGGACTATCTGAATTCTCAAATGAATATCCTGTTTTGGGGTAGTTTTCCTTGCTTCTCTAGTCCTACTTTTTACTTCTGTTTTTGCATCTTCTTTCAAATTACCTGAAAATATAACAGATAATATAATAAAATTGCATAACACATATCTTAGTTGTTTTCTATTGTCAATTTTTGTTATCAAACATTTTACTTTGCTTTAAATTTGAAACAATCAATTTATTTTCCCAATAATATAAAATTTGTGAAGCTGTACACATATGAAGGATTAGATAAGAGGTTCTTGAAATACAGACTGTTCAGGAATTGAACTGAGAAAAGGGAAAAATACAACACAACACAATACAACAGTAATTCCTCAATAGAATGTGACTAGAGTGTACGATTAAAATAGAGATGTAATATGAAAAGGATAACCTTCTCTGAGATAATGATATTATTATTTAATATCTATGATTCCTTAAGGAAGCTCCATTTCCCTTTGAGTGATAAAGAGAATTGCTAAGCTGGCTTGAGAGACAATGAGGTTGGAACTTTGTTTAGTTATCTTACAGGTTTTCAGGAAGTCTGTTTTGAATGTGATTTAGAGAAGGTAGCATTACATAAGGTGGCAAAATATCTGGTTCTTGTAGTACCTATGCTAGTAATAGGAATATTTATTGCTTTGTGATACATAGAAAAGTAAAATTAATATTTTTACAAATAGGAAAAATAGAGCATGATTATTTGTTTTATTGAAATCCAGGTTCCTTTAGCTAATACTTTCATGATTAACTTCTCTTTTAATTGATCTTGAGTGTTTGCCTCTGCTAAATTTCAATGCCCCTTTCCTTATTTAATCTGGACCAAATAGGGCAAGTAGTTACCAAAATATGATAGAAAACATATTTTAAGCAAGTAATGAGAGTTAGGAGTCTCCCCAAATTGGGAGTGGGTCAAGAGCTTAGTGAGAGCTCATATTGTGCATCAAAGTGGCATCCCTTTAGAAGAGTCCCAGATATTTGGCACTGGACACACAGATTTATTCAGTTGGTACTGCATACCAGTTCATGCACTCTCTAATTGGCTCTTCTCATTGGCTGGAGTCGAGGTGTGTGTTTTACGTTTGGGTGTTGCATTATCTGTATTGGGCACCAACCCCCATCCACATTTCCTTCTCTCTGTATTTTATTAGTAAAGGAAAGTTAAGAGTTGGGGAGCTAGAACACATAGAAGCTTGAAAGTTATGGGAATAAGCATAAAGAAATTCATAATTTGTGAAACTTGACAGGTGATGTCGAGGGTAGAGAGATGGAGGAATGTATTATGAAGAGCATTTTCAATAGGGCTTCCAACCTGGAATGTTGGTACGGTGGAATAGGCCTGTTTCTTATTTTGAGAAAGTTTGTTAGACTAGAGAGATCATTAGATGAGGAATTTAAAAATGTTTGAGTACTGTTACTATGTGGCCTTTTAAAAAAATTATTATATGTTAGTCACCATACAGTACATCACTAGTTTTTGATTAGTGTTCCATGATTCATTGTTTGCGTATAACACCCAGTGTTCCATGCAATACGTGCCCTCTTTAATACCCATCATTGGCTAGCCTATCCCCTCATTCCCATTCCCCTCTAAAACCCTCAGTTTGTTTTCCAGAGTCCATAGTCTCTTGTGGTTCATTCCCCCTTCTCTTTACCCCTCCTTCATTCTTCCCTTCCTTCTCCTACCAATCTCCCTGCTATTCCTTATGTTCCACAAATGAGTGAAACCATATGATAATTGTCTTTCTCTGCTTGTCTTATTTCACTTAGCATAATCTCCTCTAGTCCCATCCATGTTGATGCAAATGTTGGGTAACCTTTCTTTCTGACGGCTGAGTAATATTCCATCATATATATGGACACATCTTCTTTATCCATTCGTCTGTTGAAGGGCAACTCAGCTCCTTCCACAGTTTGGCTATTGTGGACAATGCTGCTATGAACATTGGGGTGCATATGGCCCTTCTCTTCACTACATCTGTATCTTTGGGGTAAATACCCAGTAGTGCAATTGCTGGATCATAGGGTAGCTCAATTTTTAACTTTTTAAGGGATCGCCACACTGTTTTCCAAATGGGCTGTACCAGCTTGCATTCCCATCAACTGTGTAAGAGGGTTCCCCTTTCTCCACACCTTCTCCAACATTTATTGTCTTGCCTTGTCCATTTTTGCCATTCTAACTGACGTAAGGTAGATCTCAATGTGGTTTTTTTAATAATAATTTTTTATTATATTATGTTAGTCACCATACAGTACATCCCTAGATTTTGATGTAAAGTTCTATGATTTATTACTTGTGTATAACACCCAGTGCACCAAGCAATATGTGCCCTCCTTAATACCCATCACTGGCCCATCCCATTCCCCCACCCCCCCTCCCCTCTGAAGACCTCAGTTTGTTTCCCAGAGTCCATAGTCTCTCATGATTCATTCCCCCTTCTGTTTACGCTCTCTTCTTCCCTTTCTTTTCCAACCGATCTTCCTACTTCTTATGTTCCATAAATGAGTGAAACCATATGATAATTATCTTTCTCTGCTTGACTTATTTCACTTAGCATTATCTCCTCCAGTGCCATCCATGTTGCAGCAAATGTTGAGAAATCGTTTTTTCTGATAGCTGAGTAATATTCCATTGTATACATGGACCACATCTTCTTAATCCAGTCATCTGTTGAAGGGCATCTCAGCTCCTTCCACGATTTAGCTATTGTAGACAATGTTGCTATGAACATTGGGGTGCATATGGCCCTCCTCTTCACTACGTCTGTATCTTTGGGGTAAATACCCAGTAGTGCAATTGTTGGATCATAGGGTAGTTCAATTTTTAACTTTTATTTCTTACAGATTTTATGTATTTATTAGACACAGAGAGAGAGACAGCCTGAGAGAGGGAATACAAGGAGGGGGAGTGGGAGAGGAAGAAGCAGGCTCCCAGTGGAGGAGCCCGATGCGGGGCTCAATCCCAGGACTCTGGGATCACACACAGAGCTGAAGGCAGACACTTAACAACTGAGCCACCCAGGAGCCCCTCAATTTTTAACTTTTTAAGGGACTTTTTAAAACACTGTTTTCCAAAGTGGCTGTACCAAATTGCATTCCCACCAGCAGTGTAAAAAGGATCCCCTTTCTCCACATTCTCTCCAACATCAACAAGAAAAGAGTCAAGAACCATACAATCCTCTCAATTGATGCAGAAAAAGCTATTGACAAAATACAGCATCCTTTCCTGATTAAAACCCTTCAGCGTGTAGGGATAGAGGGTACATTCCTCAATTTCATAAAAACCATCTACGAAAAGCCTACAGCAAATATCATTCTCAATGGGGAAAAGCTGAAAGCCTTTCCCTTAAGATCAGGAACATGACAAGGATGCCCACTCTCACCATTATTATTCGACATAGTACTAGAAGTCCTTGCAACAGCAATCAGACAACAAAAAGGGATAAAAGGTATCCAAATCAGCAAAGAAGAAGTCAAACTGTCTCTCTTCCCAGATGACATGATACACTATATGGAAAACCTAAAAGACTCCATCCCCAAACTACTAGAACTTATAGAGCAATTCAATAATGTGGTGGGATACAAAATCAATGCTCAGAAATCAGTTGCATTTTTATACATGAACATTGAGACCAAAGAAAGAGAAATTAAGGAATTCATTCCATTTACAATAGCACCAAAAACATACATTATCTTGGAATTAACTTAACCAGAGACGTAAAGGATCTCTATTCTAGAAACTACCAATCACCTTTGAAAGACATTGAAGACTCAAAAAGATGGAAAAATATTCAATGTGGTTTTGATTCGAATTTCCATGATGGTTAATGATGTTGAACATTTTTTCATGTGTCTGTTAGCCATTTGTATGTCTTCATTGGAAAAGTGTCTGTTCATATCTTCTGCCCATTTTTTGATTTGATTATTTGTTTCTTGTGTATTGAGTTTGAGAAGTTCTTTGTAGATCTTGGATACCAGCTTTTTATTTGTAGTGTCATTTGCAAATATCTTCTCCCATTCCATGGGTTGCCTCTTTGGTTTTTTTTTGACTGTTTCCTTGGCTGTGCAGAAGCTTTTTATCTTGATGAAGTCCCACAGTTCATTTTTTCTTTTGTTTCTCTTGCCTTTGGAGACGTGTCATGAAAGAAGTTGCTGTGGCTGATGTCGAAGAGGTTACAGCCTATGTTCACCTCTATGATTTTGATGGATTCCTGTCTCACATCGAGGTCTTTTATCCATTTAGAGTTTATCTTTGTGTATGGTATGAGAGAGTGGTCAAGTTTCATTCTTCTGTATATAGCTGTCCAATTTTCCCAGCACCATTTATTGAAGAGACTGTCTTTTTTTCTGCTGCATGTTTTTTCCTGCTTTGTTAAAGATTAGTTGGCTATAGAGTCGAGGGTCCATTTCTGGAGTCTCTATTCTGTTCCATTGGTCTATGTGTCTGTTTTTGTGCCAGTACCATGCTGTCTTTGTGATCACAGCTCTGTAGTATACCTTGAAATCAGGCAACGTGATGACTCCAGCTTTGTTTTTCTTTTTCAACATTTCCTTGGTGATTTGGGGTCTTTTCTGGTTCCATACAAATTTTAGGATTGTTTGTTTCAGCACTTTGAATAATGTCATTGGTATTTTGATCAGGATGGCATTGAAAGTGTAGATTTTTCAGGGTAGCATAGACAAAATGTCTACTCTGTGGCCCTTGCCAAAGACTCTTAATCTTTTTGCATCCTAACTTTTCATATGCACAACGAAGTTAATAATACTGGCCTGTTTACCGCATATAGTGATGTGGGGACAAAGTGATGAAAAGTACATCAATGCACTTTAAAAATTGCTGAAATAATATACACAAATACATTTGAGTTTAACAACTTGTAACAGAAGAGGAAGTTTTACTGTCAAACATAATTAGTACAGTGGTCTTTTAATTTAAAAACATTTCATGGTCTGTGTCCATACTATTGATTGGTATAAAATGTTTGCATAATATTCCATTTATGTAATTTCATATTTTTAAAGCTGATCTCCTATTGATGAACATTATGTGCAAATTTTAGTTATTGTAAATAATGATGTGATAAACTACCTAGCATATATGCCTTAGAAAAGTTGCTTTTTTTTCTTAGAAAACATTTCTAGAAGTATAATTTCTTAGTTAAAGAATGTGAACATCTTGTATTTTGAAACATATTGTCAAATGAAATGTTAAGCCAAATTGCCTTAGTACTAATAGGGTATAGAAATAGAAATATGGCCAACAAACAAAAAACATTATAGTCTGTAAATCTTTACAATCTTTCACAAACAGATAGCTTTTTTTTAAAAAAAGCTCTTATTTGTATTTCTTTGATTAACTAGTATTTTTGGATTTTTAACATTTATTTATTGATATATTACTGTATCTTTTGCTTTACTTCCCCCCCCAAGGGATCATTATATATTGAGGCTATAAAATCTTTATGTTATATACATTTTGTTTTCTTAATTTTTATTTACTTTTCAGATTTGTTCCTGTTGATTTTTTTCACATAGAAGTTAAAAAATATAGTTTAATTAATTAAACTTTTAAATTGTAGTTTCTGTATTTTATATCATTCTTAGCAAATAATTTTGTTTTTTGAAAGCATTGTAAGATGTTAGCTTACAAAGTAAAAAATATTTTATAATGCACATGTTGTCTAATAATCATTTTTAAATTAAAAATAGAAATACAATATGATCCAGTAATTCTATTATTGGGTATTTACCCATAGAAAATGAAGAAACTAATTTGAAAAGGTATATACACCCCCCATATTTGCTGCAGCATTATTTATAATAGCTAAAATGTGGAAGCAACCCAAGTGTAATCAATAGGTGAACGGATAAAGAAGGTGTGGATATACATATATATATGCAATGGAATACTCTCAATCATAAAAGAGAATGAAATCTTGCTATTTGCAATAACATGGACGGATCTGGAGGGTGTTACACTAAGTAAAATAAGTCAGAGAAAGACAAATACCATATGGTTTCACTTATATGTGAAATGTAAAACAAAAACAAAAACAAAAAACAAAAACAATCCAGAAAACAAAACAAATGAACAAACTTAAAAACCCAGACTCTTAAATACAGAAAACAAACTGGTGATTTACCAATGGGGAGGTGAGTGAGGGAATGGGTGAAATAGGTGATGAGGATTAAGAGGAACAAACTTCTACATACAAAATAAATAAGTCACAGGGATGAAAAGTACAGCACAGGGAATATTGTCAATAATATTTTAAGAATGTCGTATGGCGACAGATGGTGGCTACGCTTATCATGGTTAATGTGTGGAGTTGAGAATCACTGTTTTACAACTGCAACTAATATAACATTACATGTCAATTATGGTTCAATAAAAAAATCTAGTCTTAATATGAGACACCATTATAATGGAGATATTGATTACTATTAAAGACTTCTCAAAACTTCCAAATTTGGACTTCCATTTTTATAGAAAGTAGGTTAGTATCAAAGAAAGAGAACAAAATCTGAAGTCAAAAGAGCTGGTTTAAAAAACTGGTTTATCACTTAACAGTTAAGCAACATGTGAAAACTCTCTTCCTGAGCCACAGATTATTAAATATATTAAAGAAATACTCATTACCTAACTATAGGTTGTTATTTTCTGGCAAGGATTAATTCTTCAGTAAATACTTGCTTAAAATTCAAAAAGTTATTTCATGATTGAAAAATGTTAATTATGAGAAAATTTGAAAAACAAAGAGGTTCAAGGACAAAAAATGCCACCCATAGTCCCACAACGCAAGGATTACCACCTTTGACTTATTTTATTCTAGATCTAGATGCTTAGATTTTATTTTAAATCAATGCTTCCTCCTTCCTTTCTTTCTTCCTCCCTCCTTCCCTCCCTCCCTCCCTCCTTTCTTTCTTCTTTCTTTCTTTTCTTTCTTTTCTTTCTTTCTTTCTTTCTTTCTTTCTTTCTTTCTTTCTTTCTTTCTTTCTTTCTTTCTTTCTTTCTTTCTTTCTTTCTTCTTTCCATAGTTGTGGCCTAAGTATAATTGCATTCTAAACAATTTTATGCCATATTTCACTCTATTAAAAGCCTTTTTCCATATTATTGCAAATTGTATGAAAACAGTTTTAATTGTGCTGTGATTTTTTTTTACATAGTAAAAATGTCATGGTATTTCAGGTTTATATTATTTGTGAGAGGGAAAGAGTGTACACTTCCATGGAATAACACATGGTAATGAGCATTGGAGAGTTAGTAACTATCTTGTCTATCCAGAAATATTTGTAGTGTCTTTGCAAGGCCAATTATATATATATAATCTAGAGAAATATAAAATTGGGCTGGTATTAAACTGAGTTATCTGAAGAAAGCATTTAAGTGAGGCAATCCCTGTCCCAGGCACTTGTCCTAATTTGGAGACATTTGGTAGCTTTTATTTATTCAAGGCTATAAAGGCAAATCTTAATGATAACAAATTTCATTATAATTGAATTATTTTCAATAACTCCATGAGGAAGTGATAGCCCTAGTTGAAAACTTATTTACTTTCAAAAACATTTGACACATACTAATTCTGCAGCTCACTGCAGTTCATTTTAAATGTGCTATTGAACTGGGTTTGCCAATATTTTGTTTATAATATTTCATCTATATTCACTAAGAATATTGGTCTATAGTTTTCTACTAGTGCCCTTAGCTGACTTTGGTATTAGAGTAATGTCTGCCTTGTAAAATAGTTTGGAAGTGTTTTCCTTTATTCAATTTTTTGGAAGAGCTTGAGAAGTGTTGACCTTAATTATTCTTTCAATATTTTGTAGAATTCACCAGTGAAATCACCAAGGGCTAGGGTTTTCTCTATTGAGAGTTTCCCCCCACCCTTACTGCTTCAGCTGGTCAGTTGTATGTTTACAGGAGTGTATTTATTTCTTGTAAGTCATCCAAACTGTTGGCATATAATTGTTCATTAAAGTCTCTCAGAATTCTATGTATTTCTGTAGTAATGTCTTTCATTTGTAATGTCTTTCATTTCTGATTTTGAGTCTTCTTTCTTTTGTTCTTAAACGAGCTGCAGATTTGTTAATTTTGTTTATCTTTTTGAAAACCACCTTTTAGTTTTGTTAATTTTTCTATTTTTTTTCCGGTCTCTATTTCATTTATTTCTTCTCTGATCTTTGTTGTTTCCTTTCTTCTACCAACTTTGGGTTTTGTTGTTGTTGTTGTTTTTTCTAGTTCCTTGAAGTGTAAACTGAAGTTGTTTGTTTGCAATCTCTCTTTTTCCTTTAATGTGTTTCTCACTAAACTTCCCTTTTAGAACTGTATCCTGTAAGTTTTAGTTATTTTCTGTTTACATTTTCATTTGTTTTAAGAAATCATTTTTTTTCCTCTCTGATTTCTTTTTTAACCCATTGGTCAGTCAAGAATATTTAATTTTCACAGACTGAATTTTCCAGTTTTTACCTTGTTATTGATCTGGTTTCATACCATTGTGGTCAGAAAAGATACTTGGTATAATTTAATTTTTATAAGTCTTCTTAAATTTGTAAGTCTTGTTTTGTGTCCTAATTTATTTCCTATTCTAGATAATATTCTATTAGTACTGGAATAGCATGTGTGTTCTGCAGCTATGGGATGGAATGTTGTGTATATGTCTGTTAGGTCCATTTGGCCTAAAGTATAGTTCCAGTTCAATATTTCCTTATTGATTTTCTGTCTCAATGGTCTACCCATTATTGAAATTGGATTGTTGAAATCCCCTACTATTTTTGTATTGTTACCAATTTCTCCTTTCAGATCTGTTTGTATTTGCTTAATATACTTAGGTGTTCTGATATTGGGTGCATATATACTTACAATTATTATGTCTCCTTGATGAATTGACCCCTTTATCTACTATATAACAAATTTTGTCTCTTGTTACAGTTTTTGACTTCAAGTCTATTTTGTCTGGTTGAGTATGGCCTCCCCTATTCTCTTTCAGTTTCCATTTGTGTGGAATATTTTCCATCCTTCACTTTCAGCCTAAGTGTGTCCTTAAAGCTGTGGTGTGCCTCTTGTAGGCAGCATTATAGTTGGGTCTATTTTTTTTTTCATTCAGCTACTCTGTATTTGGAGAATTTAATCTATTCACCTCTAAATTAGTTATTTTACTTAGAGGATTTACACTTGCTATCTTATTTATTTCTGGGTGTTTTATAGTTCCTTTGTTCTTTTATTCCTCTCTTGCTGTCTTCTTGTTTGTTTCTATGATTTTCCATATTTCTATGCTTCTATTCACCATTTGTGTATCTACTATAGATTTTTGTTTTGTGATTACCATGAAACTTACATAAACGTCTTATAGTTAGAACAGTCTATTTTTAGCTAATAACAATGTAAATTTGATCATATATGAAAACTCTACCATTTTACTCTTCTTCCCCACATTTTATGTTTTTGAGGTCATAATTTACATCTTTTTATATAGTGTCTATCAACAAATTTTAGCTATAGTAATTTTTAATACTTTTGTATTTTAACCTTTATAAGTGTCTTATACACAACTATTAGAGTTTGACTCTTGTGAATTTGACTACATACTTACTTTTTTAAAAAAGATTTTATTTATTTATTAGCGAGCGAGAGAGAACAAGAGAGCACAAGCAGGGGGATGGGCAGAGGGAGAGGGAGAAGCAGGCTTTCCCACTGAGCAGGCAGCCCAGTGTGGGGCTCGATCCCAGGACCCCAGGATCAGGACCTGAGCAGAAGGCAGATGCTTAACTGACTGAGCCACCCAGCCCCCCCCCCACATACTTACTTTAACTACAGTGTTTTATATTTTCATGTTATTAATTAATATCTTAATTGCAGCTGAATAAGTCCTTATAGCATTTCTTGTAAGGCAGTTCTACGTGATGCACTCCTGCTTTTGTTTTTTGTTATTTCTCTTTTATTTCTGAAGGACAGCTTTGCTGGGTAAAGTATTCTTGGTTAACAGGTTTTTTTTTTTTTTTTTTTTTTTTTTTTTTTTTTTTTTGGTCTTTCAGCACTTTGAATGTATCAAATCACTCTTGTCCTGCAAGGCTGTCGCTGAAGAATCCACTGATAGCCTCATGGGGAGTTCCCATGTATGTGAAAAGTTTCTTTTCTCCTGCTGCTTTCAAAAATTTTTTTCATTTTATTTTTATTATGTTTTTCATTTAATTTTATTATACTGTGACTTGGAAAGGATCTCTTTAGGCTTTATCTGCTTGGAGACTTATGAGCTTCAGTTACTTGTATGTCCATATGATTTGGGATGTTATCAGCCATTATTTCTTTAAATGTTTCTTTTTCCTTTTCTTCTTCTGGGATTCCCATAATGTGTAAATTGTTTCATTTGATGGCATTTCATAATTTTGTCCTTCTTTTGTTCTCTTTTTCATTCCCTTTTCTTTGTTCTCTTACTGGATAATTTCAGATGACCCATTTTTGAGTTAACAGACTTTTTTTTCTTCTGCTTGATCAATTGTGCTGTCAATGCTCTTTATTGCATTTTTCACTTCATTCATTGTAGTTTTCAACTCTAGAGTTCCCGTTTGATTCTTTTCTGTGATTTCTATCTTTGTTAATCTCATTTTATTTATGTATGGTTTTCCTGATTTCATTAAGTCATCTATTGGTGTTGTCTTGTAACTTGCTGAACTTCCTTAAGACAGTTTTTTGAATTATTTGTTATGCAATTCATAGATCTTAATATCTTTGGGTGGTTACTGGAACTTTTCTAGTTTCCTTTGATGGTGTCATGTTTGCCTGATTCTTCATGATCTGTGTAACCTTGCATTGATTTCTATGCATTTGAAGGAACAAACACCCTTTCCCGTCTATACAGACTAGTTTCAGCAGGTAAAGATCTTTACCTGCCAGTTTTGAGACTGATGGGACTTCATCTGGGATCTTAGGCAAGTGGAGATGAAGCTGTCATGTGTCTGTTGCCAAGTCTGCAGTTGAGTTTGTATTTGACAGGTGTGTTATGGGGGTGCAGGTAAGCGTGGTTCCTCCTCAATCCTGAGGTGGATAAGACAACTCTAGGACTATACTCAGGCAAGGCTGGAGTTAAGTCATAGGGCCATTTCTGGATCTGCAGTCAAGTGGGCCAAAAGCAGGCTTATTACCTGGGGGTATAGATGAGTTTGCCTCCCACTGGGTTTCTGAGTGATTTTATTCTAGGTCCCTGGATGAGTCTCTGCACTGGCAGGATTGGCCACGAAGACCGCAGGAGAGCAGAGCTGGGTCAGGTCACAGGGCTGCTTCACACTCTGTAGTCAGGACCAAGGTCAGCTGCTGACCTCCAATCAAGGATTTGGATGAGTGTGTCTCCTGAAGGTTATCTGCTTGGACAGTACTTTTTCCGGACTGCAGCAGAGTGGGGCTAGAACTAATCTCAGGGTTATTTCAGGGTTGAAAGCTGAGACTTTAGAAAGGGAAAATGGAGGGGAAATGCTCCATTTTCTCTCATTCTTATTAGAATTGGAAATCTATCAGAAACTGATAAAAGCTAAATTTGCTGCCTTGAATTTCACGAATCCTATTTAATTTAAAAAACATCTTTTCTTCTTTTGTCCCTCATCTTCTTCTGTAAACTCTGATGCTAAATTTATTACTTTCTGTTAATGACTTTTTAACAAGTCACAGGAGATCACTTCTCTGCACTTTAAGGAAATAAGGAGTTGAGGGAAGAGAAAATGAACCTCAAGTTCCAACAGAGTTAGAAATAAAAACAATGAACACAGAAGAATGGATGGGTGACCTATGGACAATGGAATTGAGAAATAATCCACTTACCAGAAGACACTGAGGACACTGGGGCAGGGAAAAAATACAGACAAAAATAATAATTTAAATAGTCTCTCGATTTCTCAAGGATTAGTTGATCATAGAGTTGAAGGTCCATAACTGGGCTCTTTATTCTGTTCCATTGCTCTGTGTGTCTGTTTTTGTGCCAGTACCATCTTGGTGATCACAGCTTTGTAATATAGCTTCAAATCAGGCAATGTGATGCCCCCAGGTTTGTTTTTCTTTTTCAACATTTCCTTGGTGATTTGGGGTCTTTTCTGGTTCCATACAAATTTTAGGACTGTTTGTTCCAGCTCTTTGAAAAATGCACTGGTATTGCACTACTGGGTATTTACCCCAAAGATACAGATATAGTGAAAAAAAGGGGCACATGCACCCCAATGTTCATAGCAACAGCATCCACAATAGCCAGACTGTGGAAGGAGCCGAGATGCCCTTCAACAGATGAATAGATAAAGAAGATGTGGTCCATATATACAATGGAATATTACTCAGCCATCAGAAAGAATGAATATCCACCATTTGCATCGACATGGATGGAACTGGAGGGGATTATGCTAAGTGAAATAAGTCAACCAGAGAAAGACAATTATCATATGGTTTCACTTATATGTGGAACATAAGGAATAACATGGAGGACATTAGGAAAAGGAAGGAAAAAATGAAGGGGGGAGGAATCAGAGAGGGAGATGAACCATGAGAGACTCTGGACTCTGCAAAACAAACTAAGGGTTTCAGAGGGGAGGGGGATGGGGGGATGGGTTATCCCAGTGATGGGTGTTAAGGAGGGCATGTATTGCAAGGAGCACTGGGTGTCCTGCACTATATCAGGAACTAATGATGTACTGTATGGTGACTAACAGAACATAATAAAAAAAGTAAAAAATAAAATAAAATCTACATCTAAAAAATAAATAAAATAAATTAAACATGGAAATAAAAAATAAAATAAAAATAAATAAATAGTCTCTTGGGTCAAGAATCTAGTTCATCCTCATAGGGTAGTATCAGAAATGAGACCATGAAGCAGTACCTACCCCTTATTTATTTATGTTTTTGGCCACAATAAGATGATACAATGGACTTGATGTTTGTGTCCCTCCCAAATTCATATGTTGAACCCTAATCCCCAATGTGATGGTAGGTGGAGGTGGGGCCTTTAGGAGGTAATGAGACCACGAGGGTGGCATCCTTATGAATGAATGGTATTACTGCCCTTATAAAAGGGACCCCAGAGAAAGGTCTTCCCTGTTTTCTGCTACAATAAGGAGATGGCAGTCTGCAAACTGGAGAAGGACTCTCACCAGAACCTGACCATGCTAACACCCTGATACCAGACTTCCAGCCTTCAGAACGGTGAGAAATAAATTTTTTGTTGTTTGTAAGCCACCTGATCTATGGTACTTTGTTATAGCACCTTAAACTAAGTCAGACAGGATGTGAAAACAGGATTCCTCTCTTTATTCTCATGTTCCCATCAGTGTAGTGGAGAGAAGAAGGCCCACTTTAGTCTTTTTTTCTTTTACTTAATCCTATGGCTGAAACCCTATCCCCCCCAACACTTTTTTTTTTTTTGCTTTCTTTCATTCATTTTTCTCCTTGTCTCCTTTCCCCTATTTCTTCATCATTATTTATATCTCTACTTTTTTTGGTTTGTACAATCTGTTTACTAATGTTGTTAAACTATTTAAACATTGGCAATGATTGTCTCAGATATAGGCATTTATTTTTTCCATTAATCTGGGGAATTGCCTTTTACATAATATTTTTAACTAAACTATATGTTGACAGCAAGAAGATAAAAGGTTAAATACGAGATCAAAATTATTGTGTTAGAAGTGACGGTTTCCTCAGGAACTTTAAAGAACAACAATAATATAATATTTAATGAGAAAAATTATCTCTGTGTTTTATGACATATTTTTATTATTATTATGTTATGTTAGTGACCATACAGTACATCATTAGTTTTTGATGTAGTGCTCCATGATTCAATGTTTGCATATAATACCCAGTGCTCCATTTAATATGTGCCCTCCCTAATACCCATCACTGGCCTATCCCAATCCCCCACTCCCTCCCCTCTGAAGCCCTCAGTTTGTTTCCCAGAGTCCATAGCCTCTCATGGTTCATTCCCCCTTCTGTTTACCCCCCCTTCATTCTTCCCTTCCTTTTCCTACCGATGTCCCTGCTTTTCCTCATGTTCCACAAATGAGTGAAACCATATGATAATTGTCTTTCTCTGCTTGACTTATTTCATTTAGCATATTTTTCTGAAGTCAATATACCAATAAATGTTTCAGGGTGTCTTGGTTTGAGTTTTTGAATAATTTCTAGTGATAGATTACTCTCAATTTTACTGCATGTTTTTTGTCTGAAATGCTACAAATTTATTCAGAGTAAAGCTTGAGGAAGAAGGAAGAGAGGAAAGCCTGTTCCAAATTCTATTTTCTTGGCTGTTTTGAGACTTTGAAGCCATTTAGATTAACTTGTCTTTTGTGCATCTTCGTTTTCTTAACTCCTCCATTTTTCCCATTTCCTAGTCCAAGTTTTTTACTTCTCTTATAGATTCTGCTGCAATTTTTGTTAGTTACTCTTGATAACCTCTTAAAATCATTCTCAGGAAATATTTGTCTTTTATTTACTCTTTTGGATAAGTGATGGCTCTCCTTTCAGGAACCATCATAAACTAAGGGAATATTGGATAAATACAACAGTCTCAAGGTAAAAGTAAAAATAATCATATCAGAAATTTTCCCAGAACCCTCAGAATATCTTCGGGTAGTGGAATTCACAAATAGGAAGAAAACATACCAATGGATAGTAAAGACATTGACAGAAAGAAACAAGAACAACATATTAAAAAAATTTCCCCATATGAAAATTTATTCCTACTTTATAGTCTTAGAAAAAGAGCATTAAAAGTGAGCTTTTTAGATTGGGGATGATGAAAGATTAACATCCCTTTTGTATGAATCATGTCCTCTCATTGTAGCAGTGGTGGGTTGTGGGATGGCCATTCAGTATGGAGCACTGATATCCTTCAGTGGATTGGTTTGCTGTGACATCATTTTACTTAAAAAAAAATCATTTTTCTCTTTGTTTTTCTTCCTATATATTCAGCTCATTTATTTTTAAATATTTCTGTCTTTTTAATTTGTTTATGCTTTTTAGAACATTTTTCAAACTTACCAGGAGTCTGTAAACATATAGCTGAAATAAACTAAAGAAATAATTTAGATTACAGATTCTGGATCAGTGACTGAGTCACGATTTAGACCATAAATTCTTTTTCTAAGAAATAACAAACTCTCTCAGTTATATTGAAATATGCCATGGGTTGAATACTCTTATTTTAAGAATGACTTTTGTTTTTTGGATTTTCTGAACCCTGAATTTGGTAGGCCTCCAGGGACAGTTGAGTAGATGGAACCCATTCTAGTTTTTCACTTCTTTCCTGAGTCCAGAATTGAAAGCTTTCAGTAGATTGATATTTACACACTACCAAATCTCTCCTTTCTTCGCTCTGCCACATCTCTGTTTCTTATTTTCTTCTCTTCTACCTTCCCGTTCATATTTAAATCTCTGACTATTGTTTTTCAAGATAAATACCAATTCTGTGATAAACAAATTATTTTGTGAGCTCCCCTACCCCCCATTTTAAAAAGATTTTATTAAGTTATCTCTATAACTAACATGGGACTCAGATTCACACTGAGATTAAGAGTCACACTCTCCACCAACTGAGCCAGGCAGGTGCCCCAGCATCGTTTCCCTTCATGTTAATTTTCCTTTTAATCACAAGGATGAAATTTTTCAAAAACGACTCTATTCTCACAGCAAGAAGAGAGAATGATAAGCTCTCATTTCCCCTGCATAAATGGTAATACTAGTCTCTTAACATTGCTTGAGACCAAGGTATTTTTACACTAAGACAATTGAAAGGGAAATTATTAGTCATTACTACAGACTTCCGTAAAGTTTCATTTTAAAGTTTTCTTTTTGTACATGGTATATATTTAATGTTGATAATCTTTTCCCAAGAACATCAGTGGTCTGGATCCCAGGGCCACCAAATCATCTATGACATGTGCATGGAGGTTTTAGTCCTGGCACAGATAGAACTTAAGAGGGTTGGGCAGGGGTCTATCACTCCTCCTCAACAACCACCTTTTGTCACTCACCATCTTGTTGGAAATTAAAACCCCTGAAGGATTATAACCGTTGTCTTACTTTAAACCAAATTTCCTTAAATTCATCAATGAATTTCTTTCAGTTATCTTCTTTTTAAGTTAATTTTTTGCCTCTGTTCTTTTTTAAACATACATATAAACCATATTAAATATTAGGAAATGGTTCTGTTATTTCTTGTTTCAGTTAGTGATTTAAACATTTCACTTTGTAAAAATTTCTCAATGAACTGTGGACTTCTGGATAAAAAAGAATTGAAAGGAGACAGATATGTGAGACTGAGTTGAAATAGAGAGCCTGAATTGAAACAGGCATTTTGTGAAGAGTTCCCTGGATTCTATAGGAGATTGACATATACTAGAAATAAGAGATATAAAGGAACTTACTTGTGAGTACTGGAGTTGATCCTAAAAAACAAAACCAAGAATAATAGGATTTTTTTTGACATAATATACAGTTTCCTACCATATTTTTTCCAGAAAGAATTTTTTAAAATGGGACATTTACAGAGCACCAAATCAATCCTATTTGTATTTCTAAAGCAATCTGGCAATATTGATGGGTTTGGAGGAAAGACAGAAAATAGCACTTATTCTACATGTTTTTCATATATTTTAGCCATTTAACTACTTCATTTGTAGTTGAACTATTTATGAAGTAGAATTTTTCAGCATTTGAACTTTCTTACCATCATTTAATTCCCTCAGATTTCCTCATGTAATCTGCTCCTGCTATCTGTCTTAGCCTGGGGATCCACTTGCATTATTTTATTATTACTATCATCATCATCATCATCATCATCATCATCATCATCATCATTATTATTCGGTACATGTATTACAGAGTGGAAAATCAATACATTGCTTACAAATAGGCTTAACACATTTTCCCTGGTATGTTATACACCACAATGAATATATGTATTTTTCTATTAACGAGGAATATGTGCTTTCTAAAAATTATCAGTAATCTACATATTTCAAAGCAATTTGAAGAGTTTTCCAAAGGCTGGAAATGGCAGCCTTTAGATAGTATAGAAGACCAAAATGTACTTTGAGGAAAAAACATCAAGGGAGCCAATGAGTAACACTGATTCTCCCAACAGAAAAACACCACTATTTGAGGTCTCTTTGGCACATATTGAAGATTATTAATATTGATAATCTTCTGTTCCTTCTTTCCTTCATTCTCTCAGTGTTCATTCAAGAAACATTTGTCAACCATCCATTGTGTTCCAGGCACTGTACCCAACATACAGGATCTAGCTCTGAGTGAGAGACTCTCTATCTTTAGGAGCTTCTAACCAGAGGCGTCAGCTTAAGCTTTAGGGTGTGCACAGAAATGTTTCACTTCTATTTAAGGAAAAGTTAAAATTCAAATGAAAATAGTTTCATTGAATCCATAAATGCATATTTTTGTACCTCCAGTTTACTATTCAGTTGAGTGGAAATACAAATAGGAAAATTAGCAGTATTTCAAAGACATGAAGATGATAATATCCTGATCTCTTAGTTTAGAAATGCCTATGCACAGGTAGCTATGCTTCCATTCTGAAATCAGACCCCAGGTTACTTCATAGAGCAAAGCTGAGTTTGCTCAGCACTCTTCAAAAGGGAGTTGAAATTCAGGCTCTCCTACATGGAAGCATAACTTAAAGTTTTCTTCTTCCATTTGTCTTCTCACTCCTTCATCTTTTCCTTTTTTTTTTTTTTTGCATAAAATACATTTAAATGGGAAATCTGCCCTGTTTATTATTATCAGGCTATTATAGATATCTATAGGATAATTACATGTTTTTAAGTCTATATTCATTCTATTAATCAGTGCTTTTCTTTGCAGAGAAAATTAGAATTTATAATCTAAAAACAACTTTCTTTTAGGTGCTCCAGCTGTTCATAACATATAGTTAAAAAGTATAAAAATTAGGTGTTTTTTTTCCCCTGGCACTTTGAAAATGGTTTTTTATGACAGTCTTCCTAAGGGAGATTTTACATCCCTCTGCTGAACTCGTTAGTATCTTTGGCTTATGCTTGCCAGGATATTCCCCTTTAATTCCACCCCTTTCCCATCTCAAACATGAAACCTGGTTCCATGTCAGACCCCACTTAATTGTCCATGAGAGCAGCTTTCAATGTGAAGTGATCATCTAATCATAGAAGTGGCTGCCCTCTGGGCCCTGTTATCACATTGTTTTCAGACTCATTTTTCTAAAATGCAATTCTGTTCATGTATTCTTTGAAAACTTCTTCCAAGACTGAAACTCCTAGTATGACTTATGAAGCCTTCATAATGGGCCTTATACCCTTCTCCAGACTTCTTTCCTTCTGACACCAACACCTCCTTCCTGATACCAGTCTTTAAACCCAACACAGAATCAGAGGAAGATGATACTGAGAGCAAACTTGAGGACATTCAGTTTACAAAATTTTGGTGAATGATTCTCTCTCTGATACAGACTTAGAGAAAGACATTGCCTGACTTTCATGAAGTATATACTATCCTGTCTCAATAACATCCCAGATGCTTCTCTCCAAATGGCATTTACTACCTCCTGTATCATTTTAAGTTGCTTTATTACCCCCCAGGACCCAGGGCTTCTCATTGTCATAATGAAGTTCTTTATACTTGGGATCTGATATTTTGACTTCCGTTTTCAGTGTAAGCTTATATAGTGATCACTATTGTCTGCATTTCACTGATGAAGTAAATTGTCTAAAGTTCTCCAGCTCTTAATTGGATTTGAACCCTAGCAGCCTGGCTCCAAAACCCTTACCTCTAACATTGTTATTTTATCCCCACTCTTCTCTCCAGCTCCATGTTTACTTCTTTGACATTTTAATCCTTGACCTTCAAATCTCCTTCTTGAATTTTACTTCTCTGACACTTTTTCTGTACATGTTTTTTTCTTTTATTTATTTATTTTTTGAGAGAGACAGAGAAAGCCAGTGTAGGGGGAAGGGCAGAGGGAGAGAGAGAATCTTAAGCAGACTCCACACCCAAGTCAGAGTGCAATGTGGGTCTCAATCTCATGACCCTGGGATCATGTACATGATTTTTAACTTATCTCTCTCCTTCTTTCTGTTCTGTTCTTTTCTGCTTTCTGGCATTCTTTCAAACTAGAGAGGATTGTTAACCAGTCTTTAGTCACAGACCAAGAAGGTGGCAGATCTGTTCTGGGAATCCAGGTTTGATTCCACATTATTCTATCTCTTTCTGATATTTATAGACAAATGAAAAGAGTATAATTTTCTTCCTTTTATAAAACAAATGCTTAAGGGTCTGCCATGTTTTATATGGTAGTATAATATATACTGGGGATGAAGAAATGAACAAAGGAACACTGTGCCTGTACTTGCAGACTTCACAGTTAAGTAAAGGATTCAGGCACATTAACAAATAGTTTCATCAATGTGGTGGACATTCAGACTAAAGGAGCACTCAATCAATAAGGTATCAAAACTCTTTAGAAACTATTAAGATCTCCTTTAATGGAAGATAGCTTGGTGTGCTGGGAGGTTTGTCTTTAGGGGCCAGAACTGTGTAGAAGAGCATTAACAGGTATGTTAAAATCTTAATGTGAAGACAAAACTTTAGATCTTATAAAATAAAATAAAATGCTGGAAAACACCTCCAATGGTCTTGTGTCAAGGGAAGGTCTCCTTAGAATCCGCAAAACACAGAATGTGAGAAACAAGTGTATTTGATTACAGTGAAATTGTGTTTCTTTTTAACCAAGAAGACGATAGACAAAGTTCACAGACATACAGCAAATTGAGAAAAGGTATTTTCAAAGTATAAAAGTCATGAAAGATTAATATCCACAATATAGAAGAAATGCCTGTGAAGTAATAAGAGATGGGAACCTGAATTGAAAAAAAAAATGGGCAGAGGGTATGAATAGGGAACTTAGAAAAGTAAAGCCTGAAAGGTTATATACATGAACTCACCAGTAGACACCAAAAAGCAAATTAAAATAACAACAAAGAGCTTTGTTGTACCAACCAGAATGGGCAAAATTAGGATGAGAGATAAAACAAAGTGCTGTACAGGATGTGAGGTGAAGGGAACATTCCCCCGACAACTGGTGAGGGTGTAGATTGTTACTCTAGTTCTGGAAAGCAATCTAGGAATGAAATTAAGTATCTGTACATCTCATCAGTCGTATTACTCCCAGTTATAACTTCTAGAGAAATAACTTACAATATCTAAAGAGAACATACACTAGATCATTGATTTGAGCTGACAGTTGTAGTGACCATGCCAGGTGTTGTGAAGGGAGTGAAAAAATACGTTGTGGCTGGTGTATACTGGGCAGTGAATAGTATGCAGTACTTAGAAGCAACTAATGAATCCAAGGATACATTTTTGGAAATACAGTTTCAAGCAACTAACAAGGTGATTATAAAGTGATATAAATAGGTCATAAAAATAAAGTGATAAGTGAAAAAAATAGGGAATGGACTATTGCTTCATCCACAAGCTTTTTTTTTTTTAATGAGTGACAACACTTATGATCTCCAAACAACACTACATATTTTTTGAATATTTTATGTATTTGTCTGAGAGAGAGACAGAGACAGAGAGAGCATAAGCAGGGAGAGTGGCAGGCAGAGGGAGAAGCAGGCTCCCTGCTGAGCAAGGAGCCCAATGTGGGACTTGATCCCAGGACCCTGGGATCATGACCCAAGCGGAAGGCAGATGCTTAACCAACTGAGCCACCCAGGGGTCCCAACACTACATATTTTAAAGTGATAGTAGTAGATTTATTTTTTTAAAGTTTTATTTATTTATTTATTTATTTATTTATTTATTTATGTGAGAGAGAGAGAGAGAGAGCAGGAGGAGGAGCAGAGGAAGAGAAATAAGTAGACTCCATGCTGAGTATGGAGCCCAATGGGGGGCTCAATCCCATGACCTCAAGATCATGACCTGAGCTGAAACCAAGAGTCGGACACTTAACTGACTGAGCCACCCAGGTACCCCATGATAGTTGTAGATTTAAGTATACAGTCCAACTTACTACATGATGGATGCCATGGTGGCATCACCAGAGGATTTTAAATGTACAAAAGTAATATGGACATATGATACTAATGGGTAGGATATAATAAAGAGGGGCAGAATTAAGATTCAACAGAGTGGGATGAATGATGGAGAGAGCTCCCAGAATTGATAAGAAGTCATGGAATCCAGATCCTGGGGGGAGGAGTTGATCTTAATAGAAGAGACATGACTATCATTGTAGAAAAAGGGAAGATTAATGGAAGGCTTTCACCTACAGATTACAGGCACACCTCATTTTATTGAGCTTTACTTTAGTACACTTCACAGATACTGTGTTTTGTACACATTGAGATTCAAGGTGCCAGTGGAGGAGGTACCAGCAGATATGGTGGAAATAGTAAGAGAACTAAAATTAGAAGTGGAGCCTGAGGATATGACTGAATTGCTGCAATCTTATGATAAAACTTTAGTACATGAGTTATTTCTTATGGATGAGCAAAGAAAGTGGTTTCTTGAGATGGATCTTCCTGGTGAAGATGCTGTGAAAACTGTTGAAATGACAAAAAAGGATTTAGAATATTACATAAACTTAGATGATTTTAAAGCAGTGGCAGGGGTTGAGAAGATTGACTTCAATTCTGAAGGAAGTTTTACTGTGGGTAAAATGCTATTGAACGGCATTGCGTGCTACAGAGAAATCATTCGTGAAAGGAGGAGTCAATTGATGCTTCAGACTTCAATGCTGTCTATTTTAAGGAGTTGCTACAACCACCTCAAACTTCAGCAACCACAACTCTATAACCGGTCAGCAGCCATCAACATTGAGGCAAGGTCCTCTACCAGCAAAAAGATTGTATCTTGCTGAAAGCACGATGGTGGTTAGGATTTTTTTTTTAAGCAATAAAGTATTTTTAAAATTAGGTTATGTGTATTTTTTAGACATAATGCTATCGCACATATAATAGACTATAGTGTAAACATAACTTTTACATGCACGGAGAAACCAAAAAATTCATTTGACTTGTTTTGTTGCAATATTTGCTTTATTGAGGTGGTTTGGAACTGGGTGTATGATTTCTCTTAGGAATACTTGTTATTTGGTGGCAGAAACCTGAGGATTATGTGTGACTTTTTTTTTTTTAATCTTTCCAATATGATGCATAGCCTCTGTGGAGAGTGAGAGGTGTGAAGGAATTTTACTTTCATTTGCATCATGAGTAAGTTTCAATAGTTTCTTTGGAGAATGGGAGTGCAAGTGGATGAGGGAAAGTTACTGTGACCAGCTTTGAGTAAACACCTGAGACTGGCAGCTATGAGTCAATAGAGACACATGCATGAATAGCTGGTGACATTCTCCAGTAGCACCTCCAGGTACCGAGTATTAGCTTTGCTTGTTATTTAAAAACTTCTTCCCTCATATTATACCCTTTTACTTTTCTATTTTCCTTGTTACGCTTTAATTCACTTAACTTAAAACTTTAGTATGTGTTTTTCCCCTGAGTAAAATATTACTATGTGTTACTATTAACTTATTTGATTAGGATTGATAATATCCTTTGTAGGTTATTCTTTTTTTTTAAAAGATTTTATTTATTTATTTGACAGAGAGAAAGACAGCCAGCGAGAGAGGGAACACAAGCAGGGGGAGTGGGAGAGGAAGAAGCAGGCTCCCAGCGGAGCAGGGAGCCCAATGTGGGGCTCTATCCCAGGACTCTGAGATCACACCCTGAGCCGAAGGCAGATGCTTAACGACTGAGCCACCCAGGCACCCCACTTTGTAGGTTATTCTTTCTACAATTAGGTGTTTAATTTCCAGAAATTTAGTAAAATTATTAATTTATCCCCTACGGAAAATGACAACCAGCAAAGCTAATAATAGTCTCATGTACACTGTAATAATCCAATATATAACATAATTATAAATATCCTAGTGTTACTTACTGGGAAGTGGTGTAGCTCTTGCTGAAATACAAGAAATGAAAGTTTTGTTAGGCAATTATGGGTACAACATATTTCCCCCTATTAGTCTTACACAAGATAATCTTTTAATCAAAAAATATAAGCATAAGAACTTCTTTTTTTATTCTTTATTTTTTTTATTATTTTTTTAATAATAATTTTTTACGTTAATCACCATACAGTACATCCTTAGTTTTTGATGTAAAGTTCCATGATTCATTACTTGTGTATAACAGCCAGTGCACCATGCAATACGTGCCCTCCTTAATACCCATCACCAGCCTATCCCATTCCCCCCTCCCCCTCCCCTCCGAAGCCCTCAGTTTGTTTCCCAAAGAACTTCTGTATCAATTACTTTGATGCTGTAGTTCCTGACAAAGTGGTCACTTAGAAAGTGTGTCAGATGCTCAGTTCTGGTGTTAGAAAGAAAGCAGGACCTTAGTAGTTACTCAGTTGCTGTGACATCCCCAGTGTAACACCCCTTCTAAGTGAAGAACTTGTTTGTTTGCTTGTTTATATTGAAACACAGTTGACACACAATGTTACATTAGTTTCAGGTGTAAAACATAGTGATTTGTTAAGTCTGTATATTAATGCTGTTCCTCCAACTGAGGAAATGTTTTAAAATTATTTTTTATTTTTACCTCTTTTTTTCTACATTTTTAATTTCAGGATAGTTAACATACAGTGTTTTATTAGTTTCAGGTGTACGATAGAGTGTTT
The DNA here is from genome assembly GCF_024610735.1 of Ursus americanus. Lineage (NCBI taxonomy): Eukaryota > Metazoa > Chordata > Mammalia > Carnivora > Ursidae > Ursus > Ursus americanus. The sequence goes on from NC_142158.1 coordinate 27,577,595, forward strand.
CAACAATTCTATATATTACTCAGTGCCCATCAAAATAAATGTACTCTTAAGTCCCTCTACCTATTTCACCCATCCTCCTAGCCACCTCCCTTCTGGTAAACATCAGTTTGTTCTCTATAGTTAGGAACCTGTTTTTTGTTTGTTTGTTTCTTTTTTTCTTTGTTTATTAATTGCCTTTTTTTCTCCTTTTTTTAAAAATTCCACATATGAATGAAATCATATGGTATTTGTTTTTCTCTGACTTATTTCACTTGGCATTATGCCCTTTAGCTCCATCCATGTTGCAAATGGCAAAGTTTCATTTGTTTTATGGCTGAGTAATATTCCATTGTATGTGTTTATATATATCTATCTATCTATATATATCTATCTATCTATCTATATATATATCTATATATCTGTCTACACATATATACACACCACATCTTCTTTATCCATTCATTTATCAATGAACACTAGGACTGCTTCCATAAATTGACTATTATAAATAATGGTGCAATAAATATAGGGTTGCATATATCTTTTGGATTAGTGTTTTCATATTCTTTGGATAAATATTCAGTAGTGGAATTACTGGAGGATATGGTAATTCAATTTTTAGTTTTTTGAGTAACTTCCATACTGTTTTCCAGAGTGGCTGCACCAGTTTCCATTCCCAAACAATGCATGAAGATTCTTTTTTCTCCACATCTTCATGAGCAATTTTCTTTCTTTTTTTTTTTTTTTGTTTGTTTTTTTCCATTCTGAAGGGTGTAAGGTGGTATCTCAGTGTGGTTTTGATTTGTATTTCCCTGATGATGAGTGATGTTGAGCATTTTTTCATGTGTCTGTTGGCCATCTGGATGTCTTCTTTGGAGAAATGTCTATTCATATCTTCTGTCCATTTTTTAAAGATTTTATTTATTTATTTGACAGAGCGAGAGACAGCCAGCGAGAGAGGGAACATAGGCAGGGGGAGTGGGAGAGGAAGAAGCAGGATCCCAGTGGAGGAGCCTGATGTGGGGCTCGATTCCAGGACTCCGGGATCACGCCCTGAGCCGAAGGCAGACGCCTAACGACTGAGCCACCCAGGAGCCCCTTCTGTCCATTTTTTAAATTGGATTATTTGGGGGTTTTTTTGGTGTTGAGATGTAAAATTACTTTATGTTTTTTGGATACTAACCCTTTATCAGATACGTCATTTGAAAATATTTTCTCCCATTCAGTAAGTTGGCTTTTAGTTTTGTTGATTGTTTCCTCTGTTGTGCAGAAGCTTTTTATTTTGATGTGGTTCCAATAGTTTATTTTTGCTTTTGTTTCCCTTGCCTCAGGAAATATATCTAGAAAAATGTTGCTGTGGCCCATGTCAGAGAAGTTACTGCCTGTATTCTCATCTAGTATTTTCTTGGTCTCAGGTCTCACATTAGTCCATTTTGATTTTATCTTTGTTTATGGTGTAAGAGAGTGGTCCAGTTTCATTCTTCACAGGTAGCTGTCCAGTTTTCCCAACACCATTTGTTGAAGAGAATGTCTTTTTCCCATTGAGTTTTCTTTCCTGCTTTGTTGAACATTAATTGACCTTATTTCTGGCCTGTGTATTTTGTTTCACTGATGTGTCTATTTTTGTGCCAGTGTCATACTGTTTCGGTTACTACAGCTTTGTAATATATCTTCAAATCTGAGATAGTGAGTTTGCCAGTTTTGTTCTTTTTCAGAATTGTTTCGGCTTTCAAGTCTTTTGTGGTTCCATATAAATCTGGGGGTTATTTGTTCTAGTTCTGTGAAAAATGTTGGGATTTCATTGGGGATTACATTAAAAGGGTAAACTGCTTTGGGTAGTTCAGACATTTATTTTTTTAAAGTTCTTTTTTTTTTTAAGATTTTATTTATTTATTTGACAGAGAGAGAGAGACAGCCAGTGAGAGAGGGAACACAAGCAGGGGGAGCGGGAGAGAAAGAAGCAGGCTCCTAGCGGAGCATGGAGCCTGATGTGGGCTCGATCCCAGGACCCTGGGATCAGGCTCTGAGCTGAAGGCAGACGCTGAATGACTGAGCCATCCAGGGGCCCTGGTAGCACACACATTTTAACAATATTTGTTTTGGGGCGCCTGGGTGGCTCAACGGTTAAGCGCCTGCCTTCGGCTCAGGGCGTGATCCCGGCGTTCTGGGATCGAGCCCCACATCAGACTCTTCCGCTGTGAGCCTGCTTCTTCCTCTCCCACTCCCCCTGCTTGTGTTCCCTCTCTCGCTGGCTGTTTCTATCTCTGTCAAATAAATAAATAAAATCTTTAAAAAAAACCACAATATTTGTTTTGCCAATCCATGGGCATGGAATGTTTTTCCATTTCTTTGTCTCATCTTCAATTTCTTTCATCCATATTTTATAGTTTTCAGATGCTCAGATACTACATGCCTTTCACTTCCCTGGTTAAATGTATTCTTAGGCATTTTATTATTTTTGGTGTAATTGTAAATGGAACTGTTTTCTTAATTTATTTTTCTACAATTTCATTAGTAGTATAGAAATGCAACAGATTTCTGTATATTGATTTAGCATCCCATGACCTTATTGAATTTATTTTTCAGTTCTAGTAATTTTATGGTGGAATCTTTAGGTTTTTTAAAAATATATATATAGTATCATGTCATCTGGAAATAGTGAATATTTTACTTCTTTACCAACTTGGATGCCTTTTATTCCTTTATCATGTCTAAGTGCTTTGGCTAGGATTTCCAGAACTATGTTGAATAAAAGTCATGAGAGTGGACATCTTTGTCTTGTTCCTGACCTTACGGGAAAAGCTCTCAGTTGTTCCCCATTAAGCATGATGTTAGCTGTGGGTTTTTCATATATGGTTTTTATTATGTTGAGGTATATTCCTTCTAAAACTACTTTGTTGAGGGTTTTTATCATGAATGGATGTTGTACTCTGTCAAATGCTTTTTCTGCATTTATTGAAAAGATTATATAGTTTTTATCCTTTCTCTTGTTGATGTGATGTACCATATTGATTGATTTGTATATATTGAACCACTTTGTATCCCAGGAATAAATCTCATCTGATTGTGGAGAATAATTTCTTTTTTAATACATTGTATGTGGTTTGCTAATATTTTTTGAGGACTTTGTATCCAAGTTCATCAGAGATATTGGTCTGTAGTTCTCTTTTTTTGTAGTGTCTTTATCTGGTTTTGGTGCCAGGGTAATGCTGGCCTCATAGAATGAATGTGGAAGCTTTCCTTCCTCCTCTGTATTTTGGAATAATTTGAGAAAAATAGACTTTTTAAAAATAAGTCTTTTAAAAAAATTTGATAGAATTCACCCATGAAGCTGTCTGGTCCTGGATTTCAGTTTGTTGGAAATTTTTTGATTACTAATTCAATTTCACTGCTGGTAGTTAGTCTGTTCAAATATTCTATTTCTTCTTGATTCAGTTTTGAGAAGTTGTATGTTCCTAAAAATTTATCCATTTCTTTTAGGTTGTCCAATTTGTTGGCATATAATTTTTCATAGCATTTTGTCTAATTCTCTGTGTCTGTTTCTATGTGTTTGGAAAGTTAGCTATATCTCCTGCTCCCAAAAGTAGTGGCCTTGGGAAGAAGAGGTCCTGTAGTACCCTGCAGTGCACTGTCTCCTGTTCAGAACCTGATGCTTCTGGGTTGTCTCCTATGTATAGTGTTTGCACCCTACTCTTGTGGCTAAGCCATGTTTGCCTTCAGTCCAGTCATCTGCAATGGGTCTCTTTGCCTGCTGTGGGTAGAGTTTGGTCCTGTGTTAATTGGCCAGTCTGGGACTGTCTTGGGTTTGAATTGAATCAGACCAGGCATTTTCCAGAGTGATGGCTACACCAAACTTCAGGGAGCTCTCTCTGTGCTGTCCTGTGAGAAGTTTTCATTGGCGGGTGGGGCCTGCAGTCAGATCAGATCATATGTCCACCGCAGCCCATTGCTGGCTCTGCAGTAGAACTGGTGTGTGTGGTTTTCTTCCCTTATACCTGGGGCAGGAGTCACTTTGGGGTGGTTCTGACCTCTGCTGGGGCTGCTTGCACACTGCCACACTTGTGACACCACTTTGGATGGACTCTGGCTAAAGGCGTGTTGGATAGAATGGATCCACAGGAGAATGGAGAGGTGGGGTGTGCAGTACCAGCAAGGTCCATGCAGGTCTATTGTGCAAAGGGACCTGCAGCTTTCCAGGAAAGTTGCTGAGGCTGAGGTGGGGCTGGAGAGGTGGTGTCTGCTGAAGAGTGCAGGGGTGTGCACACTGTTAGCAAATGAGGTGAAGAGTGTTCAGACTGTGCTGGTTCCCACAGGTGTCTATGTATCTAGGCTGGGGGATAGGGGACGGCAATGGAGCCTTCCAGCTATTTTGTTCTTGGAGAAGTGTCCCAAATATCCCTGCCCCTCCAGCATACACTCTGAGATTAGTAAACAGACCTACCCTCCATATAGCCCAGGCATTTTTCAGACTGCTGCTTCTCTGCTGTACCTCAGCAGGGCTATTTGTTGTGTTGTCTCTTTAAGGCAGGAACTCAGTTTCCTATCACTCTCTGGCTTTCCCAGACTCAAGCCCACTGGTTTTTAAAGTTCTAGATGTTAAGTCCCAAGGATTTTAAGAACTTGTGAAGTTAGGCCCCCTGGTTTTCAAAGCCAAATATGGGGATTCATCTCCCAGTGTGGGTCCCCCATGTCTGGGGTGCCTAGTGTGGGGTGTCTTCCTCTCTCCTCTCCACTCCAGTGGTGTCCCTCTCTCCCAGGCTCAGTCCTATGAGTCAGTTTGGCCCCTGACCTCGTCTCTTTGATGTGGCCTCTTCTCTACATTCAGCAGAGTCTGTTCTTCCAGTCTTTGGGTCATTTGCTGGGTTATTTATATTGATGTGGGTGTAACTTAGGTGTATCCATGAGACAAGGTAAGTCTAGGATCCTCCTACTCCCTCATCTTTCCTGAAAGTTGTCTATTTCTTTGCAGAATTTCTGAAAAATCAACTTTCAGTTCAGATTTTATATAGTTTAGATATGCATTTATTGAATATATCTGTGTAATTACATTTGTTGAGACACAAACATGTTATATAGGTCTTCATTCTTTTTTAACCTCTCATGTGCTTTGTGAAGATTTCAAAGCCTGGCAAATGCCTGTTGCTGTTGTTGTTGTTTTCCTCTTTTCCTCCTTTTATAAAAGTTTTCTCATTTCTTACTCTGACTTTTCTTACCTATGGTCTTTGTCAGTTGCCATCCACTTATTCGAAAAAGAATATGTGATTTAGGCCATGACTTTTTTCCCCTACTTTTTATTCTTTTTATTAATCAATGAAGTTTTGGTCTACAAATTCATGGGCAAATGCTTCTTGAATGCATAAAAAGTACTTAGAAAGATTAGGGACTTCATGAAAAATTGAGAATAAATTACCACTGTAAGAATCAATTACAGAATTTTATTTAGATTTGTAGATTCAATAACTTAAATATAGAAAATTAACTTATTGGTTAGTTTAAAAAATATTAATTAGGGAAAAATTTGTTGGAAATTATTTTAACAAATTACATTAGTATATTAATAAGCTATTTACCACATTTAGGTCTCTAGACTCTTCCTAGGTATTAATTATATTATGCAACTTAGTTATAAATATATTACTGCAAACTAATTCCTTTGTCTTATTTTTTTGGGGGAAATAAAAACTTTTAAATCATGAGTTCAGGCATATAATTTATTTATTTAGACTCATTTCACTTTCCTCAGGGAATACCCATGCACACTTGTTTCTTTACTAATATTAATTTTTATCAATTCTCATACAATTTCATTAAGTCATAAATCTGAATAGTTATACTTTCATTTGTAAATAAGTACTAAGATTTAATATTTCCCCAAATATTTATTCTTTCAATTTTCTGTAGTGTGAATTAACTGTACATGTTCTTTGACCTTTAGTCAATAACAAACTGAGTATGTGCTTATCATATTATGGTTTATTAAGAAATTGTATATACAACAGGGATGGACCTTGAGGGCTTATGCTAAATGAAATAAGGCAGACAGAGAAAGACAAATATGGTATGAACTCACTTATATATGGAATCTAAAAAAAAAAGCAAATAACAACAAAACAACAAGCTCATCCATACATAGAACAGATTGGTGGTTGCCAGAGATGGGAATGGGGGATGGATAAAATGGATGAAGAAAATCAAAAGGTAAAAACTTCCAGTTATAAAATAAATATTTCATGAGAATGTAATGTGCAACATGGCAGCTTAAGTTGGTATTTAAATTACTAATACTCTATCATGGGGTGTCTGGGTGGCTCAGTCAGGAAGCATCTGCTTTCAGCTCAGATCATGATTTCAGGGTCCGGGGATTGAGCCCTGCATCAGGCTCTCTGTTCAGCAGGGAGTCTGCTTCTCTCTGTCTGGGTTCATGTTCTCTCTCTCACTTGCTTGCTCTCTCTCAAATAAAAATTAAAAAATCTTTAAAAAGATAGTAATACTCTATCACATATTTGCAAGTTGCTAAGAGAGTAGATTGCAGAAGTTCGGATCACAAGGAAAAAATTGTAACTATCTCTGGTGATGGATGTTAACTAGACTTACTGTGGTGATCATTTCACAAAATATACACATATCAAATCATTACTTTGTTTTTTTTTTTTTTAAGATTTTATTTATTTATTTGACAGAGAGAGAGACAGCCAGTGAGAGAGGGAACCCAAGCAGGGGGAGTGGGAGAGGAAGAAGCAGGCTCCCAGCGGAGGAACCTGATATGGGACTCGATCCCAGAACGCCAGGATCACACCCTGAGCCGAAGGCAGACGCTTAACGACTGAGCCACCCAGGCGCCCCTCAAATCATTACTTTGTACACCTGAAACTAATCTAATGTTGCATGTCAGTTATATCTTAAAAAAATATGTATGTTATTTGTTCCTCATCCCCAGCTCCTAGCTCATCAGTTTCTTGGCTCCCCAAACCCCTCTTGAGCTATAAGAGCAATGGAAGCATCTTCTGTTATAATATTTATTATTATTTTATGTATAATTATAAATTTGTTATGAATTTGTTATAATATTTCTCTTGTCCTCAGTTCCTGAAAACACTTCAGTGCTGTAAAAATGAAATGGGTGTCTTGCTAGTCACAATAAACCCCATTCCAGCATAACTAGGTTTATGTTAATGAGCTGTCTTTTGGAAAGCACCTAAGGATAAGGGCTGGTTGCCAGAGGAACCAACCTTGAATAGAAGGTTGGAAGTTTCAGTCTCACCCCTTGATTTCTGGGGAGGGGTTGAGGTTGAATCTATCACCAGTGGCTAATGATTTAGTCAATCGTGTCTTTGTAATGAAGCATTCATAAAAACCCAAACAGAGGGGTTTTGGAGAGCTTTTCAGGTTGAGAAACCAGAATGCTTCCACATACCTCCATACGGGGCTCCAAGCTCCAGGAGGACAGATGCTCTTTTGTTTGTGACTTCACCCTATTTATTTATCTATCTGCCTTTTGCTTTGAATCCTTTAATACTCTTTGTAGTAAACTAGTAATCTGGTGAGTAAACAGGTTTCCTGAGTTTTCTGAGCCTGTCAAGCAAATTAATTGAACCTAAGGAAGGGTTTGTAGAAACCTCCCATTTGTAGCAGTTCTGTCAGATGTACAGGTAACAACCTGGACTTTTGACTGGCATCTGATGTAGGGGCAGTCTTGGGGGACTGAACCCTTTATCTGTGTAATCTGATGCTATCTCAGGGCAGAGTGTCAGAATTGAGTTGAATTGTAGGACACCCTGCTGGTGTTCACAGACTTGCTGGTTGGTGTGGGAACCTCTCCCAAACATTGGAAATTTTGTACAGAACCAAAGAGTGCTTTGTTGAACTACAATGGTATTGCTCTGTCCTCCTAAACATTTTTTCCTAATATGTTGCTTTGATTCTAATTATTTCTTTTGCTGGTATTCCTCTTGTGTTCATAGAGAAAAACTTACTCTGTTAACTTAGAGAAGTGAGTTGTCTTCCTGGAGACCATTTCAATGTATATTTTCTTGTTGCAGTGAATTTATACCATTTGGGGCCCTTACAAGAAATTAGATCATTTAATTTCCCTTCTCTCTTGCTTATTGGATGTAAATCTTTGCCTATGTTTATGAATATCATATTGGGTTCTGGTTTAGTATTGGCAGAAATTTTAAACTACAAATAGAATAACATTTATCTTAATATGTACAATTATTTTGTATCATTTAGTCATCACGACAGTGAGGAATAATGAGAAATATGATTGTTGAGGTTTTTCTCAGTTGAAATGAACAATGGCAATAGTAATTAAAAGTAGTTCACACCCTCTGCGGATTTGAAAAAAGAACCTAATGATGGGTAGTGCAGGTCTTTTGTAACAGACACATAAGGAAATAAATAGATGAATTTTGTCTTGTTTACAGAAAGCTATAACAAAAAATTTAATGAAAATTTATAAATCAGAAAAAAATGTTATTCTTGCAATTTCCAGAGGATGCAACAGTAAAGAGAAATCAAGGAATTTTCAGAAGAAATGAGACCATTATGAATAAAAAGTCATTTTAAGAGTTGATGCATCTTGGAAATCTCATGTTCCTTCATTTTAGAACTCTCTGGAGTCATGTTAATTGCTTTTCTGGGTTGTAACTTTTCTTTTTTTCTTTTTGCTTTTTTTTTTTTTTTAAAGATTTTATTTATTTATTTGACAGAGACAGCCAGCAAGAGAGGGAACACAAGCAGGGGGAGTGGGAGAGGAAGAAGCAGGCTCCCAGTGGAAGAGCCTGATGTGGGACTCTATCCCAGAATGCCGGGATCATGCCCTGAGCCGAAGGCAGATGCTTAACGACTGCGCCACCCAGGTGCCACTGGGTTGTAACTTTTCTATCCAAATGAAAGAGAAAATGAGATACTTTATGGTATGATATTATTGCATTTAAACTTTGGATCTTGTTCATGACCTTCTACTTTTTTTGCAAAACCTGGCCTTTCCTTCTCCATGTAGAGTCCTCTGTTATTTTATTGTAAAAAGAATTTTATTTGTTGTGTGGTATATGTTGTTTTAGTTAATTGGTTCTGGCAGACTTTCAAGAATTTCCAAAATTGCTGACTATGGAGAGGTTAACATTGTAGAAGAAAAAAGTTAAATTGAGATTTGTAAGGTTTTATAAGATAAAATTTGGCCTCCCCTATAATTCTCAGACTTAGCACCATGCTGTATGACATAACCACAGTTATAATAATGCGGATTATATACTTATTATTTTATTTCTTTGCTCACTGTATCCCCTATGAGATTGTAAGAAGTTCCATGAGGACAGGTGTCATGTCTGTTTCACTTGGTACTATCACTGTGCCTGTTACATAATGAGTCCTAAATAGATGCTGAATGAAAGAGAACGATGTGGACTACAGCCCTGCAGTAGAACTGCATTGGAGCAATAGATAATGGCAGTGAACATTGCACAGTTGGACTTTCAGATGTGGAAGATGTTGGGAGGTGAAAGGTCTTATGAGAGAATTCTAAGGAACACAAGCATTTAAGAAAGAGGAAGAAGATCTGGGTAACAGTGAGACTGCTATAGGGCAAGAGAGTTGGGGGGAAAACAAGGAGAGTCCAATCTGGTGTCAGAGGAAAAAGAGTGCTTTAAGAAAGAAGGAGTGGATACCAAACCAGATTATTCAGAGGTGAAATGAAGAATAAAAAACATGAAATGGATTTACTAAGGATTGATCACGTTGGCTTTGTGTGGTAAATGGAGATGGAAGTCAGGTGGTGGTAGAGAAGTGAATGTTGAAATAGGAGAGGTAAGGAGTAAGGACAACTCATGAAGTTTAGCTATGATGTAGAGGAGAAAGGGCATGACTAGGTTGGAGGAGGTGGATAGGTCATAGAAAGGTTTAAAATTTATATGATGATGTTGACATGTTTAAATGTGAATGGGTAGAATCCAACAGAAGAGAGAATTTGAAGATATGGAAAGGTGACATTTCAGACCAGCAGGTCCTCTAAGTGGGCAAAATGGCATGGAATATAGAACCTAGTGAAGGAATTGATTTTTGACGAGTAGAATATTTCTATCCTTGTAATTGGAAGAGAGAAATGAATGTATTTCACTTGCAGATTATTTGGTGGCAGAAACTGGTGGATAATATCTGATGTTTTTAAAATTTCTCTGAAATATGAGGCCTAGAATTTACTGAGGAGTGTGGTAATGGTATAGCTTTTTTTTTTTTTAATTTTTTTAGCATGACTTTGTTTTTGAAAGCTTCTGTAGATAATGGGAGAGCAAGTTGATTAGGGAAATCTGGAATAATTGTGATACAGCTTCTAGTATTCATCTGAGGTTAGGGTCTATGTATGAATTAAATTGTGTTACTGCTGTGTATGGTTATATGATAATTTCTAGCAGAACACTGCAATTCATTTGTAAGTGTGCAGAAGGAGATGTTTGAATTGATCCATGGGGTGATTTTGTCAATCTGTTATGATGTAAGAATAATGGGTCAGGGGTATTGAAGATTTTCTCCTATAAGTTGTAAAGGGACTAATCATGTAATTTAATTGGAGGAGAAAGGAACTGAAGCCCCAAGAATGCTAAACAACAATGGAGAAATTATAGGGGTCATGAAACTGAAGACATCAGTAAAGTCATACACTGGTGCTGTGGGTCCACACAGTGATAGAACTAGAAGGTTAGTGTCTCAGAAATGTGATGTTTAGGGACATTGAGAATATCCAAAGGTAGCTATATGAAAGGATGTCCAAAGTGGAGATTGAAGTTCCTTGATAATGTGGATGTCTGTCTTTAGAGTTGGGAATATTTGCTGAGTCATCCACCTGCATCTAAAGTCATTTAGGATGACCACTGGACTTTCAGGGGAAAGGAAAACAGTGGATTTTTATCACTCAGGGAATGATGTGAGAGGACCATGAAGTTAATAGACATACCAGAAAAGGGGTAGATGGTTGCACTGCTAGGATTAAGGAAACAGATACTGTGCATGTGGCAGGGAATTTTTATTTTAACCATGACACTGAAATTCTAGATATCAAATTTGAGGATTCTTGGGAAAATTACTGACTCAATCTTTTTAGGAATAGCTTAGAGCTCCTCCATTCTGTATTAAAAGCCAGAATCCTAGTCAGTCCATATAGACATGGTACTCTACTTATGTCCTCCAGTTTCAACAATCTTCCAAGTTGATTAAGCTAGTCATTAAATCTTTTGAAAACAAGTCCTTCTCACCTCCACTGTCACTGCCCTTATTTGGTCTTCAGGTCTGGATGTGATATTTCTAGTCTTCACCACTTCCTGGAATTTTTAGCTTATCTGGATTTTTTTCTCCTACTCTTGGCCTCCTTCAATATGATATCCTACCTTAATTCTGTCCCTTGTATACTAAATAAACATTGCTTATATTCTGCTTGTCTGACATCATGGTGAAGCTCATATGCTTTTCTTTGAGGTCTGGTTCACTTATAAGCTGGTCAACTAATTCCATATGTTCTTTCTGTAAGCTTCCATGTAGAGAAAAGGGAACTCATACACTGTTGATAGAAGTGTAAATTGCGGGGTGCCTGGGTGGCACAGTGGTTAAGCGTCTGCCTTCGGCTCAGGGCCTGATCCTGGCATTATGGGATCAAGCCCCACATCAGGCTCCTCCGCTATGAGCCTGCTTCTTCCTCTCCCACTCCCTCTGCTTGTGTTCCCTGTCTCGCTGGCTGTCTCTATCTCTGTCGAATAAATAAATAAAATCTTAAAAAAAAAAGAAGTGTAAATTGACACAGTCATTGCGGAAAACAGTATGGCAGTTCCTCAAAAGATTGAAACTAGAACTACCATGTGATCCAGCAACCCCCCCTTTTTGGGTATATATCTGGAGGAAATGAAACCAGAATCTTGAAGAAATGTCTGCATTCCAATGTCCAATGTAGGATTATCCACAATAGCCAAGATACAGAAACAACCTAAATGTCCTTTGACAGATGAATGGTAAAGAAAATGTATATGTATACAATGGAATGTTATTCAGCCGTAAAAAGAAAGGAAATCCTGCTATTTACGACAACATGGATGAATCTGGAGGGGCTTATGCTAAGTGAAATCAGCCCCACAGAGAAAGACAAATGCTGTATGTTATCACTTATATGTGAAATCTGAAAGAAACAAAAAAAGAGCCTATTCTTAGAAATAAAGGCTAGAATGGTGGCTGTTGGGACTGGGGAGAGGGGAAAATGGGGACATGTAGGTCAAAGGGTACAAGCTTTCAGTTATAAGAATAAGTTCTGAGGATGTAATGTACCACATGGTGGTGACTACAGTTAATGATATGATATTGAATACTTCGAAAGTTGGTAAGGGTAGATCTTAAGCATTCTTATCACACACATACAAAAGGAGTTAACTGTGAGGTGATGGACATGTTAATTATCTTGATCTTTGTAATCATTTACAGTCTTGGTAATCATTCACAATGTATATGTACATCACATCATCATATTGTACACTTTAAATATATACAATTGTATTTGTCAATTATTTCTCAATAAAGTTGGGGGGAATTTTTAAAAATAAAACTCTAATTATGTTTTTATATAATTTTTATAAAGCTAAGACTTACACTATAACCTATTATGTCCTTCTTAATCAGGCCCCACACACTTCCCTGTCCCATTCACTCCAGCTCCACAATGGGGATCAGAGGAAGATTAAATTCTAAGGATTTGGGAGGTCTTTTTATTTAGAAAAGCTTTCTGAATATTTTTTCTTTCTGAGTTAAGATAGGAGCTAGGTATTGACTGACTTCCAGGATGTATATACTGCTCATTATCTACCAAATCTGATAGGTTTCCGGCCAACAGTTGTTTGCTCATTTTGTATTCTTTTAAGTTGAATCACTTCAGGGCTGTTAACATCGTTGAGGATGTTAAAGCTGTGCAATTTTGAAGTCTGCTTTCCCAAAGTTCGCACATCTGATAACTTTTAACTGTGTCTTCCTTATTTATCACAAAATCTAGCTTCATGTGATCTTTTGCCAAAATTTTAATTACTTTCTCTTATTAGTACAACCCATTTTGTTTGTATAAACTAGGTTGGGAGTAGTACTCCTATTTGCTTTTTCTACCCACACTAAGTTGATTAAAGTCAGTTTGAATTTAACTTCGTTGTTTCTATTTTCTTACCCCACCTACTTTTATTTTCTACTCTTTTTCCATTCCATTAAAAAATTGTATCCTTTTCAATTATATCCTATCGATTTTGATATTTTGGGAGAAATATAGAGATGTTCAATTCTTCTATTCACTTCCTGTATTATCTAGGCTTCTGATATACGTTGAGGAACTAGGTATAAGGTTTATAATTTTCCTTACGACTTTTCTTCCTCCTTTCGCAGCCCTTTCTTTCGTTTCTCTGTTTTCTTTACCCAGCTTCTACTCATTTTATTTAAATTTCTTGAATATTTTCTCATCCCTCTTCCCAAGAACATAACTTGAATTGATACAATGGTATATGTTTTCAGCTTATCTTGTCTACAAATCAGTGAAGTTTGGTTTCAAGGTAATTATCAATAACTCAGTAAAATTCTTAACTTTGTCGCATTGACAATGTGAACCCTCAAATTTAGTAGAAGGCTCATAGGCTGTAATAGTCATTGAGTAGTGGAGTTACAAATAAAATAAAGTACTTACCAATAGGTGGTGCAGCTTTTGTTGAAATATAAGCATAAACAATTACTTGTTAACTTATTATTGACCAACACATTTTCCTTTTTTTAATCTTCCAACAGGAATCTTACAAAATGATATGCAAACAGCACAAACACTTCTTCAATTGTTATTTTACAGCTTTAAGTCCTGGCCAAAATGTTCTTTATGGGGTGTATGCCATACTTGGTGTCAAGATTGGAGAAAACTGGTGAGATTCTCATCTCATCACCTACCTGCTGTGGTGGCCCTGCTGTGATATCCCTGCTACGTGAGAAGCTTATGACTAGAACTTTATTAAAAGGGAAACCGTTACTTTCCCTACTTACCTATTTTCATCTTTGACCAACTCATATTCATTTTTTCTTTTTGGCCTCTCAAGTGTTGTTTCTCTTTTTTTCTCAAATGTTGGCTCTTTTCTATATAGGCTCCAGTCTACATTATTTTTTATTTGGAAAGTGGTTCTTGTTTGTTTTGAGGAATATATCCTCTTAGTTATCACATTTAAGTTTTTCAGCAAACTCTAAAAATCCTCACTAATGGGAAGTGAATACACAATAAGAAATACAAACGTGAGATTTTCAAATTTGCCAGAGAATTAAAATTTCCAGAAAAATTAAAAAATCTTCATGCACTTATTTCTTCAGAAACCACTTGTATTGAAAGTAGAAAGAGCTTAAGGGTAGATCTCTGAGCAGTTCCTAAACTATAAACAGACATAAGAGACTATAATTTGTAGATTGCACTAATATGCTTCTTTCAGTTACTTCAATCTCCAATTTCCTTAGAGTACCAAAGCTCCCTTAGCATTTATTAAAGCCTATTAAGGAATCATACATTGCTTTGCAGTTTGGTTACAGTTTTAAAATTAAAATTTCTTACTAATTAGCAAGTTTTGAGTATGAGAGGGAAAAGGCAAAAGGAAATTGAATAAAATTAATTTTAGCAGTATTGGGCATAGATGCAAGTAGATTCAACAAAAGCACACCACAGCTAAAAAGCGAAATTACTTTGGAATTGAGACATGGAAAAGGAACTTACCGCTGGCTTTCCCAACTCTACCTGTAATAAAAGAGAAATGAATGAATAAAAAAATTTTAAAGTGACTTTTTCTTGAATACCAAAAACTTATAATAGCTAGTGATAACTGATTGATTAACATGTGCCTAGCTATTGTCCAAGTGTTAATCTATTTTAATCCCCACAGAAGTCCCATGAGGTGGCTACTATTGTTCTCTTCATTTTACCAGTAACAAAACTGGGGTGAGATAGACATCTTTTAGGCATCTTCCTAAGATCAGACATCTCTTAAATGGTGGGATTTGGATTTATATCTAAGCACCAAAACCACCGAACCTCTACTTTTATGGTCTTTTATGTATGTATTGTCCTGGTTCTTTAAAGTTCCAGCTTTGAAGTTGGCTGCTTTGGCACTATAATCTGAGACAGCAAAATCTTTTCAAACATTAATTCCTTGACTTTTTCATACATGATCTTCCTTTTTAAAAATTTTTTTTGTTAATCTTCTTCAATGATTTCTGAAGCAAAGAAGATAATTACTTATTTGCAGTCACTGACCAAATAAGTGGTGATCTGGTATTTGAATCCATGCTCATTTAACTTCACCTTATACGTTTTCTATGCCTTGAAGGAGTGGGAGAAGATTTTCTTTTTCTGATTATAAAACTAGTGTTCAGTAAGTGCCTACCATATTTTCGGCATCATACTAGGTGCCCCACCTTAAAGATTAAGTAAGTCTAGTGAAGGAATTGGTCATGTTACTCAGTAAATGCACTCATGTCGGAAGAATTCACTAGAGGCACTACAGGATATTAAGGACAAAGTGCCACTCTAACCTTTTTTATTGTTGTCTTCTCTCAGTCTTTCTAAGGAGTTAGCACCCTTTAGGAAAGTTGTGCTCTCTCTTTTTAGAAAATAGTCTGCTGTAATGGGAATATCTGTTTTTATGGAGTCAGCCTGGTATAGTGGGAAAGAACATGGGCAGATGAATTAAAAACTTAAATGTGAAAGTTAAAATACCATGGTACAGAGAAAGACAATTATCATATGGTTTCACTCATTTATGAAACACAAGGAATAGCAGGAAGATCGGCAGGAGAAGGAAGGAAAGAATGAAGGGGGGGGTAAACAGAAGGGGGAATGAACCATGAGAGACTATGGACTCTGGGAAACAAACTGAGGGCTTCAGAGGGGAGGGTGGTGAGGGACTGGAATAGGACAGTGATGGGTATTAAGGAGGGCACGTATTGCATGGTGCACTGGGTGTTATACGCAAATAATGAATCATGGAACATTGCATCAAAAGCTAAGGATGTACTGTATGGTGACTAACATAACATAATAAAAAATTATTATTAAAAAAAAATAAAATGCCAGGGTACTGAAGAAAATGACAGATCATCTTCAAGACCCGGCATGTAGGCAAGGATTTCTTTGAACCCCCAAAGTACAAACCATAATGTGAAAAATTGCCATAGTCGAGCATATGCAAATTAAATATTTCCTTTCAACAAGAACAGCATAGAACATCATACTTAACAGATTTGGAGAAGAGAGTTTCAAAGTTCAAAATCACAAAGAATTAATATGAGAACATAGAAGGTGTTATGAGCTGAATGAATGTCTGTGCCTCCCACCCACAATTCATATGTAGAAGCTTAAGCCTGCAATGTGATGTTTTTAGGAGGTGGGGAGGTAATTAGGTTTAGGGACAGTTGTCAGGGTGGAGTTCTCATGATGAGATTAGGGTTCTTTAAGAAGAGACCCCAGAGAACGGAAAAAGACAGGAAGAAGGTGGCTGTCTGTACACCAAGAAGTGGTCCCTTACCAAGAACCTGACCTACCTTACCAAGAACCCTTATCTCAGACTTCTCGCCTGCAAAACCATGAGAAATGTTTGTTGTTTAAGCCACCCAGTATGGTAGTCCATTACACCAGCCTGAGCTAAGACAGAAGGAATGGTTATAAAAGAACATGAAGCAGATAAGGAGCCAGTTAGAGAAAGAATGATAAGCATGTGAGTAGGCAACTTACAAAAGGCTAATATATAAACATATGAACAACTTATATAAATTAAAGACAAACACTTTTGAAACACCTTAAGTAATTTACAGTGATGAATATATAAATATAATCATCCAGTGTTGGCTTAATTCTGGCTTTGCTTCCCAGCTGTAGGATTTTAAGCATGTTCTTTGATTTCAGTAAGCCTGTTTCCTCACCTGTAAATTCTGCCAGTTAGTACGGGTCTCACAGAATTCTTATGATTTTAAAAGATACATTTATCTGACTTGCTTGGCACTTAAAAATGTTCAATTAAAGTTGTTTTCTTTTCCCTCTCACCCATTCTCTTCCGATGCATACCATTGTCTGCTCCCCAGTATTCAAATATTTAAACTTTGCTATTTGGACTGAAATTAAAAACAAATTTTCCTCATTCTTTCCCTTTTCCGTCTTTTTGTCTACCAAAGAGCCATTCTAATCAATCCCAGGACTTACTCTTCTTTTCCTTTTTTTTCCTATGGGCTTTTATTTTTGGAAAAAAAAAACTTTTGAGGAGACTGAATTCATTGAGAATAAAATACTGAGCAGAATATGAGCCTCTTGGTGAAAATTGTAAGTTTAGGGATTTACCAAACAGATTAGATGACACCAAAATTGAGAACCAAGTAACAGCAGGAAATGGAAATTCATCAAAAAAGGATACAAAGAAAAATTTATGCTTTACAGATCAGTGACCACTTATCAACGAAACTTGGGAACCAAGATAACATAAGTCATCTCTTTAGAGAATTACATTTACTTATTTTTATGTTAGGATCTTTTACAAAGAATATGCATTTTTTATCCTTTTTTCAAATAAATAAATTTTAAAAGGATCAGATGCTATCTCTAATAAAACTTTACCTTTTAAGCATCATTAAAATAAATACAGATGTGAATTTTTTGGTTTGTAAAATTGTCACAGTAGCTCCTTTAAGAATCTATCAGTTTGGAATTGCTACATTATTAGGATTTCAGTCCATCAGTGTGCTACATTTCCAAAGACTGCTGGCTGACTACATCGGTAGAACATGCAACTCTTGATCTCAGGGTTGTGAGTTCAAGCCCCACATTGGGGATAGAGTTTCCTATAAATAAATAAGTACTGCTTGGATTTGGCCACACTCTTAGCATCCACAGTGTTGAGACTCCCTAGAGGTCTAATCAGTGTAATCAACCCCTTGGTCCTATGAAGAATGATATTCAACTGTCAGGACTACCCCTAATGAGTCACCTCTAAGTCTAAATTCAGTACAGATCAATCCCCAATCTAACCAGTTGAAAATTGGCCTCAGATATACAGAGTTTAACAGTTTTACACTTAATTCTCTGTACTCTGATTTGTTATCCAAAGGTGGCAAGTATATTAAGCATGAACAGAATATTTAATCTCAAATGTATATTGTATTAATTCTATCCCCCACATGCCACTGAAAGGTCAAGAGTACAATTTGGCTGGCAAGTATATTAGGACATAAGAGGGAAAGAAAAATAAAACTTCAAAAATTACCCTATCCCAATTTCCTCTTGGTTATTAACTACCATGTTACAAATATTTCAATCTTTAATCGTGAAAATTAGGCTGATTTGGACTGCGGTAGAAGAAATGACAGATGTGCAATAGGGAGGACAAACCAATAAGAGAGAAAAACATGTAGGAGTTTGATACATAATGAAAAATGTATGGAACTGCAAAATAAAAACGGTGGATTAACACATGTTCTTACTTGAACTCTTTCTGTAACTGTTCTAAAACAACATTAGAGGGATTTTGTTTTTAATGCATAAGCTTACAAGTAAAAAGAACAAGAGAGAAGATAACAAACCTTGGGAAAAGTGGTTATTCAGCAGATCAGAGAAGGATGCATCCTAAGTGGAGAAAGTCAAGAAGCAACTTGATTTCACTGCAGATTCACCACCATCCTCAAAAAAGTTTCAGGATGTGACAGCAGCATCAAGTATCATTTCAGAGGATGAATACTTGGTAGTGGAATTGCCATGCCATATGTATAGGCATATCTACAACTTCACTAATGTCAAAATGTACAGGCAGGGGCGCCTGGGTGGCACAGCGGTTAGGCGTCTGCCTTCGGCTCAGGGCGTGATCCCGGAGTTATGGGATCGAGCCCCACATCAGGCTCTTCTGCTATGAGCCTGCTTCTTTCTCTCCCACTCCCCCTGCTTGTGTTCCCTCTCTCACTGGCTGTCTCTATCTCTGTCAAATAAATAAATAAAATCTTTTAAAAAAATGTATAGGCATATCTATATGTATAGGCATATCTACAACTTCACTAATGTCAAAATGATTTCCAAAGCAATATCTCCTTCAATTTTTTTAGATGGGTTTTTTTCTTTTGTACTGCTGTAGTATCAAGACATGATATTATAAGGTAATCTAATCTCTGAGTCAGCAAAAGGTAGGGACTTACTCTCCTTTTCTGGGTTTTGCTGTGTCATTGTCTGCAGACTAAAAAAAAGTGAAGAACTATATAATTGCATAATGTTTTTTTCTCTTCTTCTGTATTTTGTATTTCTCCAGGTAAAAATATAGAGGTTTCTTTCCTTCAATCTTCTTATGGTAGCTATACTGTAGTGAGCATAGCATAATGTATAGAGATGCTGAACCACTATGTTTTACACCTGAAAATAATGTAACATTGTATGTCGCCTATACTACAAATTTTTTTTAAAGGTATTGAATGGAAAAGTGAAGAAACTATGAGAAATGAAACCTTGCAATTAATTTTCAGCATCGGGTAAATGGTGCAAGTAGCCTGGTCATGGTTTAGTTTGAGAAGCATCATTTGAAATAAGGCCTTTGGACAAGATTAAAATTAAGCATTTCTCACTCTTCCCCACATGGTGATCAGAAGAAGGAGGCACTGGAAGACATTCTGTTTCTATGAATTTGGGAATGCTTCTTTGTCCCTGCAAGACTTGGAACCAAAAAATACCTGAGCCATTTTTTCATATATATGGTGCCCATTGTCGATAAATCTGATATGCTTTTAGGCAAATGGCCTAAGCTTGCTCCAGTATTCTGAAATGTTTCTTTTTTCCAGAGCGGATCACAATTTCTCATAGCTATGACAGTCTTCTAGGTTTAGAAGTGGAAAGTGGAACATTTGTAGTTGGCTCTCCTAAAGTTTAGTCTAGACTATGTGAAAAGTTTTAATTGTTTATCCTTAGTTATCATAAAATCTAAGCTCATGTGATCTAATACTTTTAAAAAATAATTTTTCTTATTGATACACTTCCTTTTGTTAGTACAAATGGGGTCACTAGTAATTCTACTTGCTTCTTCATTAAGATAAAATAGTCAATTTGATTTGTTTGCACTTTGTGGTTTCCATTTCTCCACCTAATTCTTCTTTTACTTTTTAGGAATTCTCTTCCCATTCTATTTGTAATATTATTTCCAATTGATATATTCTTTTAATTTTGATGCCTTAGAAGAAATATAGCATAGTTCTTTTAACCTCTTTAATTGTTCAGGCTTCTAACTAAATTTTTGGATATTGTGTATATGATTTAGAAGATTGATTAAGGCTTTTTAAAAATTATCTCTCCTCCTTGTGTTTTTCTTTTCTTTTTTTTCCCTCAGCTTCAACTAATTTTTATTGCTAGTTAAGGGCATTCTTCTTTGTTGCTGGCAAGTCAGCTAACTTGATTGAATGATGGTGTGCTTCTATATCTATTCTTTCTATAAATCCTTAATTGTCAATAACCCAGTAAATTCTTGGCTTTTCCTCTACTGAAAAACAATGACAATAGAACTTAATAATAGTCCTGTGAATATAGCAACAGACTATAGCAGTGGAATTATAAATAAGATATTGTACTTACTAGGAAGCAGTGGGGCTTTTGCTAAAATAAAAACAAACAATTTATTATTATTATTACTATTATTATTTTAGCTATTAAGTATACAACATATTTCATTTGTAAATATCCCTTGGGGAGTCCAAAAAATAACACTCAAAAAGCACATATACTTCTGCATTAGTTAATTTGATGCTATGAGTCCTAGCAAGCTGGTCCTTTATGAGACATGTAAGATATAGTTTTAGGACTGGAGAGAACCTTAGTTTGTAGTTTTTTAGACTAAATGGACCATAGTCTATTCACTCATCTGCTGTGGGTCTATAAAATCCCTGCCAACTGAGAAATTTTTCTTGGGATTCTACATTAAAGAGTAGCACATTCTTTTGTGCATTCTTTACATATTCAAATCTTTGAATAGCTCAGAATTTATGTAGTTTATATACATAAATATTATAAATGTGTTCATTCTTTTTACAAAGGAATTGATTCTTTTCCCCTAGCCTCCCATGTGTCTTGAGAGCCTGTAAGACTCAAAAGCTCTGCTTCTTTCCTTTTTCAGTCCTCCTCAATTTTTTTTTTCATTTCCAACTCTCTCCCTCATCTTCTTTCTCAGCTACCCTCTATTTATTTGACTAAGAATGCATGACTAACCCTATAGACTTTTTTACTACTTAAAATTATTTTGTTGTTCATCAGTTGATTTTTCTGGCTCAAAAACTCATCAGGGGATTTTGTTTTGTTTTGTCTTTTAATTAGCTGGGGGAGAAATTGAAAAATATCAGGGTCTACAGAAACGATTTTTTAAAAAATGATAAGAATGTTAATTGCAGCATTATTTATAATAGCCAAGATATGGAAGCAACCTAAGTGCCCACAGATGGATGAGTGGATAAAGAAAATGTAGTGTAGTGTAGGCAGGAGAGGAAGGTGGTGGCAGATTGAGAGGACCCTAGGCTCATCTTGTCCCTTAAACACAAGTAGATAACTATCAAATCATCTTAACTAATCCTGAGAAATCAACCTAAAGACTGATAGAACAAACTCCACAACTAAAGGGAGAGAAGAGGCCACATCAAAGAAGATAGGAAGTGCTGAGATATGGTTTAGGGGAGAAACAGATCCTGGATGCTGTGGAAGGGAGGGAGCTGTGGGCTGGAGAAGGGCAAGAGAGGAGCACATACGGGAGCACATAAGGAGAATGTTTCCCCCAAAGACCTTGGTTTGAAAAATAAGAGGGACTGAATTTTATGAGTTCTTGCAACCAGCAAGGTTTAAAGCCTGGAGTTTTAAAAGTCAGTGGGCTTGGTTGGGATAGATCCAGAGGGTACTACTGTGCTCTTCCTGGAAAGAAGGCAGGCAAACCACCTGGGGACAGACAGCGTGGAAACAGTGCTCTGAAAAATGCCCTAGGTGGGGTGGGGGACACAGAGGGGAGATTATTGACTATTTCAGGAGCACTTCTTTGAGAGGCAGCAGTCACCAAGAAACCTCTCCAAGGACAAAGGAGCTGGCTGGTGCCATTTCCCTCTATACCCCCTCGGCATAGACAGAGAGCCACTTGTGAGTAGAAGCATCAGTGCTGTCTGCCTAACTTGTTTACATCAAGTTCCACACACCTGAACTCTGGTGGACTGCCCTTCTGAGTTAGTCAAGTTTGCCTCAGACTCAGTGTGGCAGGCCCCTCCCCAAGAAGGCCAGCACAAACCCCCGCCCACACCATGTCTTCCTACCAGAGAGTTCAACAGGGACTCAATTCTGGTGGAGTTGGTGTCAGGTTTCATTTCATAAGCACACCAGAGCACACCTAGTTTAAACTTGCCACATTCAGGCCAGGGAACAAATGCTATCCACAGCTGACAAGGAGAGCCTCCGTAGGTGGCTGCCCTGAAGGATAAAGCAGCCAAAACACAACAGCAGAGTTCACACAGCACACTCCAGAGATTTTCTGAAGCACCAGGCCCTGGACACTACATGACCTCTTCTTCATAAGGCCAGTACTTTCAGTAGCAGGACTGTTTTTTTTTTTTTTAAAGATTTTATTTATTTATTTGACAGACAGTGAGACAGCCAGCAAGAGAGGGAACTCAAGCAGTGGGAGTGGAAGAGGAAGAGGCAGGCTCCCAGCAAAGGAGCTTGATGTGGGGCTCGATCCCAGGACTCTGGGATCACGCCCTGAGTTGAAGGCAGACGCTTAATGACTGAGCCACCCAGGCGCCCCAGTAGCAGGACTGTTAAGTGGCTTTTTTTTTTAATTTAAAGATTTTATTTATTTGACAGAGATAGACACAGCGAGGGAGGGAACACAAGCCGGGGGAGTGAGAGAGGGAGAAACAGGCTTCCCACTGAACAGGAAGCCCGATGTGGGGCTTGATCCCAGGACCCTGGGATCATGACCTGAGCCAAAGGCAGATGCTTAACGACCGAGCCACCCAGGCGCCCCTGTTAAGTGGCTTTTCTAACACACAGAAGAAGGTAGGGACTTCGACAAAATGCCAAGACAGAAGAATTTATCCCAAATAAAAGAATAAGATAAGGCCATGGCCAGAGACATAAGCAAAACAGATATAAGTCAGACACTTGATGGAGAATTTAAAGCAACAATCAGAAGGATATTCACTGGGCTTGAGAAAAGAATAGAAGACATCAAGGAGACCATACAATGGAGATAAAAGAGTTAAAAAAATAGTCAGAGATGAATAATGCAATAAATGAGACTGGAAACAGGCATGATGCAATTCACAGAAGGGTGGAAGAAACAGGAGAATGTATTAGTGACTTAGAAGACAAAATAGGAAAATAATGAAGCTGAATGGAGGAGAGAAAGAAGGATTATGCAAAATGAGATTAGATTTAGGGAGCTCAGTGGCTCCATTAAATGTAATATCTGTTTTTTAGGAGTCGAAGAAGAAGAAGAAGAAGGGAGAAAAGGGTGCAGAAAGTTTATTTCAAAAAATAATAGCAGAAAATTTCCCTAATCTGGGGAAGGAAACAGACATCCATATTCAGGAGGCACAGAGAACTCCTATCAAAATCAACAAAGTGGGCCAACTCCAGGACATACTTTAATTAAATTTGCAAAATAAAGTGATAAAGAAAAAAGCTTGAAAGCAGCAAGACAAAAGAAGTCCTTAACTTACAAGGGAAAACCCATGAGGCTAGCTGGAGATTTCTCAGCAGAAACTTGGCAAGTGAGAAGGGAGTGATATAATATATCAAAGTGATAAATAGGAAAAATTTACAGCCTAGAATACTCTAGCCAGCATGGCTATTATTCAGATAGAAAAGACAAAGAGTTTCCCAGGCAAATAAACACTACCAGATATCATGACCATTAAACCAGCCCTGCAAGAAATATTAGAGAGGGTTTTTTGAGTGCAAAGGTGAGATCAAAAGTGACAAAGACAGGAAAGGATCAGAGAAAATCTTCAGAAACTACTAGAAAACAAGTAATAAAATGGCAACAAATACATAACTACCAATAATTACTTAGAATGTTAGTGGACTAAACACTCCAATTAAAACACACACGGTGACAGAATGGATAAAACAAAAAAGACCATCTTTGTGCTGCATACAAGAGACTCACTTTAGACCTAATGACACCTGCAGATTGAATATCAGGAAGTATATAAATATTTATCATGCAAATAGATGTCAAAAGAAAGCTGGATTAGAAATACAAATCTGGGGGCGCCTGGGTGGCACAGCGGTTGAGCGTCTGCCTTCCACTCAGGGCGTGATCCCGGCGTTCTGGGATCGAGCCCCACATCAGGCTCTTCTGCTATGAGCCTGCTTCTTCCTCTCCCACTCCCCCTGCTTGTGTTCCCTCTCTCGCTGGCTGTCTCTATCTCTGTCGAATAAATAAATAAAATCTTTAAAAAAAAAAAAAAGAAATACAAATCTGACAAATTAGATTTTAAAACAAAGACTGCCCCCCAAAAAGATGAAAAAGGGCATTATATAATAATAAAGGGGATAAGCCAAGAAGAACATCTAATTATTGTAAATATTGGTGCCTCCAACTTGGAAGCACCCAAATACATAAAACAATTAATAATAAACATAAAGCAACACATGGATAAAAACAGAATAATAGTAGGGGATTTTAAAACCACACTTACATCAATGAATAGATCACCTAAACAGTAAAGCAGCCAGGAAATAATGATTTTGAATGATACACTGGAACAGATGGCTCTAACAGATATATTCAAAACGTTACATCTTGAAACAACAGAAAACACATTCTTTTCAAGCGCATATGGAACATTCTCCAGAATAGATCACATACTAGGTCACAAAATAGGACTCAACAAATACAAAAGTATTGAAATCATACCACACATATAGTCTGACCTCAATGCTATGAACTTAGAATTCAACTACAAGAAAAAATCTTGAAAGACCAAAGCAGATGGAGGTTAAATGACATGTTACTAAACAATGAATGGGTCAAGCAGGAAATCAAAAAGGACATAAAAGAATACAAGGAGACAAATGAAAATGAGAACACAACAGTCCAAAACCTTTGGGATGCACCAAAGCTGTCCTAAGAGGGAATTATTACTTAGCAATACAGGCCTATCTCTTTATGACTCAAGAAGTCATAAAAATCTCAAATACACAACCTAACCTTACACCTAAAGGAGCTGGAAAAGAAAAATAAACAAAGCCTAAAGCCAGCAGAAGAAAGGAAACAATGAAGATCAAAGCAGAAATGAATGACATAGAAACAAGAACAACAACAAAAACACCATAAGACAGATCAATGAAACCAGGAGCTGGTTCTTTGAAAAAAGCAATAAAATTGATAAACCTCTAGCCATACTTATCAAAAAGAAAAAAGAAAGGGCCCAAATAAATAAAATCACAAATGAGAGAGGAAAGAGACAACTAATACCACAGAAATACCAACAATTACAAAAGAATATTATGAAAACCTATATGCCAGCCATTTGGATAACCTAGAAGAAATGGATAAATTCCTAGAAATATATAAACTACCAAAACTGAAGCAGGAAGAAATAGAAAACTTGAACAAACCAGCAAAAAACTTCTGCACAGCCAAGGAAACAGTCAAAAAAACTAAGAGGCAGCCCACAGAATGGGAGAATATATTTGCAAATGATACTACAGATGAAAGACTGGTATCCAAGATCTACGAAGAACTTCTCAGACTCAGTACACAAGAAACAAAAATCAAATCTGAAAATGGGCAGAAGATATGAACAGACACTTTTCCAATGAAGACTTACAAATGGCTAACAGACACATGAAAAAATGTTCAAAATCATTAGCCATCAGGGAAATTCAAATCAAAACCACATTGAGATACCACCTTACACCAGTTAGAATGGCAAAAATTGACAAGGCAGGAAACAACAAATGTTGGAGAGGATGTGGAGAAAGGGGATCCCTCTTACGTTGTTGGTGGGAATGCAAGTTGGTACAGCCACTCTGGAAAACAGTGTGGAGGTCCCTTAAAAAGTTAAAAATTGAGCTACCTTATGATCCAGCCATTGCACTACTGGGTATTTACCCCAAAGATACAGATGCAGTGAAAAGAAGGGCCATATGCACCCCAATGTTCATAGCAGCAATGTCCACAATAGCTAAATTGTGGAAGGAGCAGAGATGCCCTTCAACAGGTGACTGAATTAAGAAGATGTGGTCCATATTGGAATATTCCTCAGCCATCAGAAAGGACGATTACCCAACATTTGCAGCAACATGGACGGGACTGGAGGAGATAATGCTAAGTGAAATAAGTCAAGCAGAGAAAGACAATTATCATATGGTTTCACTCATTTATGGAACATAAGAAAAAGCAGGGCAATCGGTAGGAGAAGGAAGGGAAGAAGAAGGCGGGCGGTAAACAGAAGGGGGAATGAACCATGAGAGACTATGGACTCTGGGAAACAAACTGAGGTCTTCAGAGGGGAGGGGGGTGGGGGAATGGGATAGGCCGGTGATGGGTATTAAGGAGGGCATATATTGCATGGTGCACTGGGTGTTATACACAAATAATGAATCATGGAACACTACATCAGAAACTAAGGATATACTGTATGGTGACTAACATAATAAAAAATTATTATAAAAAAATTGAATCATTAATCAAAAAACACCCAATAAACAGATGTCTAGAAGGTTTCACAGGCAAATTCTGCCAAACATTTAAAGAAGCATTAATATCTATTTTCCTCAAACTGTTCCCCCCAAAAAAAAGAAAAGGAAAGAAAACTCTTATTCATTCAATGAGGCCAACATTACCCTGAAACCAAAACCAGACAAAGACTTCACTAAAAAAGATAGCTATAGGCCACTATCCCTGATGAATATGGATGTAAAAGTTCTCAAAAAAATACTAGCAAACAGAATGAATAATACATTAAAAAATCACTTACCATGTTCAAATGGGATTTATTCTTAGGTTGCAAGAGTGGTTCAATATTTGCAAATGAGTTGACCTGATAACCACATTAGTGAAGGAAAGGATAAGACCCATAAGATCCTTTCAATAGATGCAGAATAAGCATTTGACAAAGTACAACATTCATTCATGATAAAAACCCTCAACAAAGTAGGTTTAGAGGGAACATACCTCAACATAATAAAGGCCATCCTATGAAAAACCCACAATGAAAATCACTCTCAATGGGAAAAAACTGAGAGCTTTTCCTTTAACGTCAGGAAAAAGACAGGGATGTCTGCTCTCATCACTGTTATTTAACATAGTATGAAATAAAAGACAACCAAATTGGCAAGGAAGAAGTCAAACTGTTAACTATTTGCAGATGACATGATACTCCCTACAGAAAACCTGAAAGACTCCACCAAAAAACTGCTAGAACTGATAAATTATGTAAATTTCCAGGATACAAAATCAACATACAAAAATCTATTGCATTTCTCTACACCAATATTGAAGCAGCAGAAAGAGATGTTAAGGAAAATCAATCCCATTTACAATTACACCCAAAATGATAAGATGCCTAGGAATAAACCTAACCAAAGAGTTGAAAGACCTGTACTCTGAAAAGTTCAAAACACTGATGAAAGAAATTAAAGATGATGGAAAGAAAGGGAAAGACATTCCATGTTTATGGATTGGAAAAACAAATATTGTTAAAATGTCTATACTACCCAAAGTATTCTAAACAATTACTGCAATTGCTATCAAAATATCAACATTTTTCGTAGAACTAAAATAAATAATACTAAAATTTGTATAGAGTCACAAAAGACTATGAATAGCCAAAGCAACAAAACAAAGCTGGAGGCATCACATTTCCAGGCTTCAAGTTATATTACAAAGCTGTAGTGATCAAAACAGTATGGTACTAGCACAAAAATAGACACATAGATTAATAGAACAGAGTAGAAAACCCAGAAAAAACCCCACAACTGTATTGTCAATCTTCAACAAAGAAGGAAAGAATATCCAATGAGAAAGACAGTCTCTTCAACGAATGGTGTTGGGAAAACTGGACAGCAGCATTCAAAAAAAGGAAACTGGGCCACTTTCTTACAGCAAACACATAAATAAGTAAAAAATGACACGATGAACCCATAAAGATTCTAGAGAAGGCAGACTGTAACCTCTTTGACATTGTCCTTAATAACTTCCTTCTAGCTATGTCTCCTGATGCAAGAGATTGGAACTATATCAAAATAAAAATTTCTGCACAGTGTAGGAAACAATCAACAAAACTAAAAGGCAACCTACAGAATGGGAGAAGATTTTTGCAAATGACATATTTAAAAAGTGCTAATATCCAAAATATGTAAAGAACTTAGAAAGCTCAGCACCCCCAAAATAAATAATCCAATTTAAAAATGAGCAAAATACATGAACATTTCCCCAAAGAAGACATGCAGATGGCCAACAGACACATGAAAAGACACTCAACATCACTCATCATCACGGAAATACAAAGAAAAACTATGATGAAATATCACCTCACACCTATTAGAATGGCTAAAATCAATAATACATGCAACAACAGGTGTTGGTGGGGATGTGGAAAGGGGAACTCTCTTGCACTGTTGGGGGGAATGCAACTGGTGCAATCACTCTGGCAAACAGTATGGAGGTTCCTCGAAAATTTAAAGTCAGGAGCAGGACAGGGATGTCTGCTCTCACCACTGTTATTTAGCATAGTACAAAACAAAAGACATCCAAATTGGTGAGGAAGAAGTCAAACTGACCCTATGAGCCAGCAATTGTACTAATAGATATTTACTCAAAAAATACAAAAATATTAATTCAAAGGGACACATGAGCACTGATGTTTATAGCAGCATTATCAACAATAGTCATATTATGGAAACAGCCCATGTGTCCACTGACTGATGAATGGATAAAGAAGATGTGATATATATGTATAATGGAATATTACTCAGCCATTGAAAAGAATGAAATCTTGCCATTTGCAAGGACATGGATTGAGCTAGACAGTATTATGTTAAGTGAAATAAGTCAGAGAAAGACATACCATATGATTTCACTCATATGTGGCATTTAAGAAACAAACAAGCAAAGGAAAAAGAGAGAGAGAGGCAAACCAAAAAACAGATTCTTAACTATAAAGAACAAACTGTTGGTTACCAGAGGACAGGTGGGTGGGGTGACGGGTGAAATAGGTGATGGGGATTAAGGAGTTTGAATCAGTATATTGTACACCTGAAACTAAAATCACACTATATGTTAACTAACTGGAATTTAAATAAAAATTCATCCTGGGAGGTTCTAGAAGACCTATCTTTCACCAGTACTTTGAAAAATAAATTTGCAAGGGAGCTCCAGATAAAAAAAGAAAATGTGGTGCATGCATGCATGTGCTTGTCCGCACGCACACGCACACGCGTGCGTGCACACACACACAGTGGAATATTATTCGGCCATAAAAAAGAAGGAAATCTTGCATGTGCAACAACATGGGTGGACTTTAACGGCATTATGCTCAATGAAATAAGTCAGAGAAAGACAAATAATGTGTGATCTCACTTATGTGAGGAACCTGGACAAACAAAAACCTGAATTCTTGGGTACAGAGAACATACCGTGGTTGACAGTTGGAGTGGGGAGAGGGTAAAATGGGTGAAAGCTATTAAAAAGTACAAACCTCTAACTGTAAAAGTAAGGAAGTCATGGGGATGTAATGTACAGAATGGTGACTACAGTTAATAATACTCTATTGTGGGGTCCCTGGGTGGCTCAGTTGGTTGAGCATCTGACTCTTGATTTTAGCTCAGGTCGTGATATCAGGATTGTAAGATTGAGCCCTGCATTGGACTCCATGGTGGGTGTGGAGCCCGCTTAAAATTCTCTTTCCCTCTCCCCCTTCCTCCCACTCTCTTTCTCTCTCTCTCTCTCCAAAAAAATTATTTAAATTTTAAAGTATTTTAAATTTAAAAGTAATATTTAATACTCAATGGTATATTTGAAAGTGCTAAGAAAGTAGGTCTTAAGTGTTTACATCACAAGAAAAAAATTTGTCACTATTTATGCTGATCAATGTTAACTATACATATTGTGGTGATTATTTTGAAATGTATACAAATATCTAATCATTATATGGTATACCTAAAACTAATACATGTTGCATATTAATTATATCTAAGTTAAAATATAAACTATAGCCATAAATTCCAGACTATTATTTGAACTTAAAGATATAATAGTCGAAGAAAAGAAAAAGACTTACCAATTGGTTCAGCAAATCCTGATTCAGTGAAAAAACTATTGTCAGTTCCAATTATAATGTTATATATTATCATATTAACAAACAATTTTTCTATGGCCAAGTAGCTGGACTGTATTTGAGATTGTAGCCATAATTAGATAGTTGTAAATATATTTTCAGAAATTCTTTTCTATTCCTTTGTTTTATATTCCTAGTAATGCCCAAATTGGAATTTTGGGCTAAAACACATGCATAATTAATTATTTTGGAGACTTGTTACTTATCTTTAAATCTAGAAGTAACTGAATTTAGAAACATACATGAAAAAACTTTTTTTCTATAGCATCTTGATTTGTTTATGCTCATGAAATGCATGTTAAGAAAAATATCATAGTAGTTAAAACTAAAATTCATCTAGTGACTTTTGAAGCTTAAACATTCTCCAAATGTTTAGTTTGACTTTTCTGTTGGGTGAAGAACTGTACATGTTCTTCTACCACTTGCCAATAGGAAAGTTGTTGACCTTTAAAAATGACACAAACATTTTTGGTAGGTCAAAATTGCAATAGCATCAATTGTATCATTTCTACATAGTTGGTGTTGTTGGTGTCCCTGTTGTGTTCTAAGGGAAGACCTGGATGGTTGGAGTTGGGGTCTCCTTACTATGGTAGAAGAGCAAAGCAAATGGTCTTTCTGGAGCCTATCAAGCTCTTACATTATTGCCTATTGCACTAGGTTTATACCATTTTTGAACCAGTCAAGAAGTTATACACCTCTCAATTTCCCTTCTTATTACAATTTTATTAACTTTCCCCAGCTCTTTACTTATGCTTATGAATATCACATTGGATTCAGTATCAAAGACTGGTTTGATAAGAATATTTTGCTTAATGAGAATAATGTATCAGTTTTTGATTCTTAATCTTTCATCAATTATTTATCTGTATCACAGAGAGAGAAAGTGCAGAGAAATATTAGCACTGAGGTTTTAGACCATTGACACTACAATAGCAATAGGGAGTAAAGCTAGCTTACATTCTACGGATTTTAGGATTTCAAGGAACTTACTAATGGATGATGCAGGTTCTTTAAAACAGAGGGAAAAATAAAGACATGAATAATGTGTAGTATATGAAAATACATCCAACAAAGAAACTTCTCTAGGTTTTGAGTTAGAACAAAATGGTCACTTATGCAATTTTCAGAGAGTGCCTCCAAAAAGAAAAGTCAAGGGAATTTTAGTACAGTTGAAACTATTTGTGTTTAATGAAAGATCATTCTACTATCTGATTAATCCTGGATATTTTAATCAACAGAGGTCTTTGTGTACTGTATCTTTCTAACCCAGGGCAAAGAAATATTCAAATCTTTTAGGAAGGTGGCATGATGTAACAGTAGTATCTATCACTCTTGATTTTCTTTCAAAACTGAACTCATGTCTTCTTTATAGCTCTCTTCTATTTTTTGTTTTGAACAGGATTTTTATTTATTTTGTGATAGTCATATAATAAATGCTTCTAAGCTCTCCTGCAAATTGTCAGTAATCTCTAAAAAAGGCTCACTAATATGACGGGAACACAGAAAATGAAATAATAACATTGAGATTTGCAAAGTTGATTATGGCCATAGCCAGACTTATTTATCAAAAGATCTTTATGCACATATTTTTCCAGATAGTACTTGCAGAAAAATAACTTACTGGAAATGTTCTGAACAGTTCCTGAAGAACAAAAATAAATAAAGGAAAATGGTTTGACCTACTATCATAGGCTTACCCAAAATACCTCTTCGTGTTGTTTTAACATCTAGCTTCCAAGCCAGCTACGATGACCTTTTATTTTGTAAGTTGTAGCAGGAACATAGGTCTATGGATTATTCTTGCATTCACCTCCTCCTCAATTGTCTATCCTTTTACTGACATTTAGTGTTCTATGTATAAAGTTTATACATCTCTTTAGTTCCTTCTTCCTTCCCTGTCCTTTAATTCAATGAATGATTCCCTCCCTGAATCCACTGCATTTCATTTAACATGTTGGTATATTTTTTCCTCTCCTAGTATGGACATTTACTTTTTTTTTTTTAAATAGACAAATCAGTTCTCTTGATATAACAATACGTTTGTCCATTTATTCTTTCTTTTTTCAGTTGGTTTCAATTAAAAGTTAATCACCGGTAACACTAACTTAAATTTGATCTTCTGAAAATGATGCAAAACTTACCTGTGGTTGCTGAATATCTGCCTAAAATAAAACATAAGCAAGAGAGTATGGTGTGATTTACTAACATGCTTTATAAGAACTTTGTTTAGGCTTAAATTATCTTCAAGCACTAAATAATATGTCATTTAGTTGATTAAATTACCATGTGCCAACCACTTACACAAGAGCTTTATGTGATTGAAATTACTTAATTTTCAGGGGCGCCTGGGTGGCACAGCGGTTAAGCGTCTGCCTTTGGCTCAGGGCGTGATCCCGGCGTTATGGGATGGAGCCCCACATCAGGCTCCTCCGCTATGAGCCTGCTTCTTCCTCTCCCACTCCCCCTGCTTGTGTTTTCTCTCTCGCTGGCTGTCTCTATCTCTGTCGAATAAATAAATAAAATCTTTTTTAAAAAAAGAAATTATTTAATTTTCAGCAACCCCATGATGAAGATTCTGCCCATAGAAATTACCCAAGGCCACACAGCTAATAATTAGTGAAGCCAGGAGCTGTCTCCAACAATCCAGGATCTAGTCTTGCTTTGAAAAACTATTTTTTGATAAATTTGGCACCATTATCTCAGTATAGGTCTGAGTCTTTAGGCTTTTTTTCCTTGTAACATTATAGTCCCATTTCCCTTATTTTCTTTAATGGTAAAGATGAAACTCGAATCTAGGTTTGTTGCTCTCTAGCTTCTTCATGTAATTCAATCTCTTTCCTTTTTTTTTTTTGAGAGAAGAGATTCCTACAAAAAAGAATCAGCCATCTTAATAAATTATTACATCAGTGTAGTAAGTACTCTAATAGAATTGTGGACGAGGTGCTTTAGGAACACAGAGAAAGAAGAGCTACTCATTCTTTCTTCTCAACCTGTCTTAAAGAGTTGATACATTTGGGGAATTGGTTTGTTTGTTTGTTTGTTTTTTTTTTGGTTACTTTGTTTTTTCTTTGTTTGTCTTTCATTTTGGGAATTGTTTGTTTTTGTTTTTTTTTTAAGATTTTATTTATTTATTTGACAGAGATAGCCAGTGAGAGAGGGAACACAAGCAGGGGGAGTGGGAGAGGAAGAAGCAGGCTCATAGCGGAGGAGCCTGATGTGGGGCTCGATCCCAGAACGCCGGGATCACGCCCTGAGCCGAAGGCAGACGCTTAACCGCTGAGCCACCCAGGCGCCCCCATTTTGGGAATTGTTGAACTCTTCTCTTATGAAAGAAAGCCTGGTTATGATGGAAGGATGTTTCTTTAGCAGGGGACAGAGAGGGGATACAGCATGGTACAATGGGAAGGGCACTGGTAGATGCATTAAAGAAAAATGTGAAAGGTGAAAGTAATGTAAAAGTAATGAAAGTAATTGTAGAAGAATACCTTCATGAGGTTGAGGTTGGGTAAAAAACAAACTACATTGTGAAAAACATATATTCGATTGCATCAAATCTTAGGATTTTTGTTCAATGAAACACATAATAAACAGATTTCAGAGAAAATGACAGACTGGGAGAAGACATTTGCTATATCTAAAATCTGCAAAATAATTGAGATGTATGTGT
Source organism: Ursus americanus (assembly GCF_024610735.1). NCBI lineage: Eukaryota > Metazoa > Chordata > Mammalia > Carnivora > Ursidae > Ursus > Ursus americanus. The sequence continues at coordinate 27,611,604 of NC_142158.1, forward strand.
GGCACCTGAAAACCAATAAGAAAAAGACAAAAAATTTGATAGAAAAGCATAAGTAACATGAATTAAAGCTCACAAAAAGGAAAACTGGATGATTAACAAGTATGTGATGAAGTGCTACCACTGGGACCAGAAATGTACAAATTAAAGCAACATTGATATACCGTTCCTCCATATGAATGGCAAAGTTTGCAAGTGGTGTGGTCGGTATGGGTAGGAATGTGGGTTGACAGTCATGGATGGCAGGTGAGAGTATAAATTTTACAGTAATTGTGGAAATTATCTGGCATGTGGTGTATGAGCTAGAGATCCATTTGCTGAATATAGAACTCAAGGAATTCTAACTCAAGTTCACAAAGGATCACTTGTCAGGACGTCAAATGACAGTGTTTTTGTGACATTAGTGCATTGGACCTCATAATGTGTCTACTACCAGGAGAATGGAACTGTGAGAGATGCTTTCTCTGCAACACTTTACAGAGCTAGAAGCAACATGTGGGATGTATTATATATAGCAACATGGATAGATCTTTAGAGGCATTAAATGCAAAAAAAAAAAAAAGAAGAATGAGGTGTAGTTGATGAAATTAAACACACACACAAATCATTGTTACAGGTTATTTAGGGATAGAAGAATAGGTAAGGACAAGCATTGGTCACAGAGTAGTTGCATATACTTGTGAAAGGGATGGGACTGCAGGCTGTGGATGAAGGGGAAAGTTGAAAAAGCAGAAGAGTGTGAATTTTAAGTTAACTTGATCAGATTTCAATCCTGGCTTTGCTTAATAGCTGTATGGATTTGAATATGTTATTTAACCACAATATGCATGTTTTCTTGTCTGTAAAATGAGGCATATGACAGAATTATATCGAATTTTAGGGAAACAATATAACTAAAGTTCTCTTTTCTTATTAGGTGCTTAATTCATATCCTTTCCCTTTCTTTCTCTCCATCCCTATCTTTCTAGGGACACCATCACTGTTTACCTGCTTTTATTCAAACGTCACTATGTAACTTTTATTTAATCTTACTTCCTTTATCATCTCTTCTTATCTCGTTCTCATCTTGTTCTGTTCTCTATTTTTCTCTCCACTCTCATTGCCCCACATATATAGTTATACATTTATTGTTTTAGATGAAAAGCCACTATAATCATTCTAACAAGATTGCTGATTTAATCTTCCTATGTCTCTGAAATTAAGGAAATTCTTCACTATGAAATATATCATGCATATATAAGAATTTAGATATGTTTGTACATAGTTTAAAGAATAATGTCCATCTACCCAGCATCCAGGTGCCCCTAACCATGTGCCTTCCCTGATTGCATTCCCCCCCCCCCATTATACCTGTTCGGTTCTTGCTTGAATTCACTGTGGTACTGAATTTTGTTTTAGTCCTTCCTGATTTACTCTTCATTCTTGTTATGAATGGACTTTTCATTTGCTAAATATTTATAAATAGTTAAATGATATTCTGGTTATCTGTAACCAAAAGAGGTGAAAGTACCTAAATCTAATTTGAATCTACACAGAAGTGAAAATAGAAAATTAAAGCAATTCCCTAGAAGGCTTTTAGAAGACCACATTTGAGAATGAAAAAAACTTACTAAAAGATGCTGAAGATATGCCTAAAAGTAAGCCGAAAGAATTAATAAGGTTATGTTTTCCAGATCAGTTACCCACCTCTTATCTAGTCTTTGCCTTGGAAACATGTTCAACTTCAGGGAGTGCCTCATCATCAGAGTTACTTAGTGGTAATAGCATGTACTGAGGGCAGCACTTCTGACTTTAATGTAAGCATAGTTCTAATTCTTAGGTTTCTATGAGCATTCAGTTTGGTAGACCCTGTGGGGTACTGAGATGGGGGTAGCTTTTTCTAGTTTTTCACTTTTATTTTTTAGCCTTGAGTTTAAAACAAAACGAAACACCTTACAGTGAACTAAAAAAAAATAATATTTCTTTGCTTCTAACCATTTTTTCTATCATCATTTTCTTTCCATCTTCTGTCTGTAAATACAGGAATGTGTGAAATGTTAATTTTTATTGTTTAGGGACTATTTTCAGCCTTATCAGGGCATTTACCCTTTCATGTCAGAGCTGTTTTTACTTTCTAAATGTATCAATTACATGTCAGGAAAGGGAGGAGACTTGTAGTCTAAATCTTTTGTGCAACAATGTTGGTCTTTTATACAACGTTCAGAGCATTCTACTACTTAAATCCCTTGAAAAAGGGAAGTTATTGGGAGTTACTACAGATACTTAAAAATAAAACACATTTTAAAATCTCTTCCATCTAAAACATGGTGAAAGTAGACCGTGTTGACAATACTCTTCTCCTAGGACCATCAAATCCCTCACAACAGAGTCCGTGGTGTTACAGCCTCTACTGGGAAAGAGATTACCATCCTTGTCTTTTTTTTCTTTCAGCTTTCGAAGACTGGCTGTTAAAATCTATCTCACTTACAAATTTTCTGCTCTTGTTTTTTCTTTTTTTTTCCCAGCTGTATTCTTTTTTATTTTTATTTTTTTATTTAATAATTTTTTTTATTATGTTATGTTAGTCACCATACAGTACATCATTAGTTTTTGATGTAGTGTTCCATGATTCATTGTTTGCATATAACACCCAGTGCTCCATGCAATACATGTCCTCCTTAATACCCATCACCGGCCCAGCCCAATCCCCCACTCCCCTCCCCTCTGAAACCCTCAGTTTGTTTCCCTGTGTCCATGGTCTTTCGTGGTTCATTCCCCCTTCTGTTTACCCCCCTTCATTCTTCCCTTCCTTCTCCTACCAATCTCCCCACTATTCCTTATGCTCTTGTTTTCTTATTTCACTCTTGTTCTTCTTATTTTCAAGTCTCTCTTCTTTTTTTCATTCTCATTATTTTGTAAAGTTTTTCAGTTTCAATTAATAACTTACTACAAACAACCTTTGGCGATATTTCTCTTGCTTCTATTCTTTTGTTCGGTCATCAGGATTTCGTCTTTCAAATATTCTCAATGAATGCAGAGGACTTTATGTAATACGAAACCAAAGGAAATAGAGAACCATGTGTCTCAGATCATTCAGAGCCAGAATACAATTAGGATGTGAATGGTTCTTATATGTTTCAAAAGACTGAAATACACCAAAATTGAGAAAGAATTGAGCAACTTACTGCTACAGGTTGAACTTTTTTCTAAAAGAGAAAAAAGAAATACACACAATTAGCCCTGAAAGATTAGTGTTGTATTTTGGTGATCAATAACCACTTTTTCTAATATTCCTCTAGTATAAACATAAAAAAAGGAGACATTTACAGAAGGTCAGTTATTTCTCCATGAATGATTATGATGTGGTAAGAGATTGGCCCCTCGTGTGACTCTGAACCAATCCATTAAGGGATTCCATGGTCCTTAGCTTGGAAAAACTGCAGGAAGAGTAAATGGATAGAGCTCATTTCATGGAGAGAAAAGCCTCCACTTGTCTCTACTGTTGAGTAGTCTCTCATATCCCTAAAAACTTCCCCTTTTATGATTTTTTTCTATTACACACATATGTTTTCTGAATGACAAGTGTTGGTTTATGTTGGCATTCTTTAGAAACCCTTTTAGAGAACAGTGCTATTCCACACTATTTTATAAGAAATTATTATACTAAAATATACAGACAATATAGCAGAATTCTGAGGAATGAGGAGATAGGAATGAATATTAAGCACTAGGAGGTTAGAAAGGAAAGCCCCCAGACACTGTAGAAGATGAAAGTACACTTGGAAAGAAACTTATCTGGTTTCTGTTGTTTTACTGAAATACAGTGCTTAAAGATATAGGTGTTTTTGGTCTAAAAGGAGACTAGATTTTTCTCTAAATTCTCTAAAATGCAAAAGATTAAAAATTCACAGACATTTTCCTGAAGATGGCAGAGGAGTAGGGGGACCCTAAGTTTGTCTTGTCCCTCGAATACAGCTAGATAGTTATCAAATCATTCTGAACACCTGATAAATCAATGGGAGTTCTGAGAAAACAAACACTGCAAGTCTACAAGTAGAAAAGCAACTGCCTTTTGGAAAGTAGGAAATGCGGGGACTTGAATCCCGTGTGATATAGCTGTGGATACAGCAGTAGCAGGATACAGCAGCAAGGAGGGAGCATGCTTGAGGAGGCTACCACGAAGTAGTATAAGCAGTGGATCCTAAAATTGGAACTTTAGGAAGTCTGTTACAGTGGGGACTGCATGGCTTTAAGGTGCTCAGGTGGTGAGCAGGGCAGAATCATAGGTGTGACATTGTGGTCTGAGGATCCCCTGCATCACAAGAAGAATGAAAGGTGCCTAAGTGCTGCCCTGTTCCCAGGCATAGGAGCATGGAAGCCAGCTGAAAACACTGAGTTTAGGTGCCAGCTTTCAACTCTGTGTTGCCATAAACTGCAAACTCTGCATGATCATGGGAACACTTTCCCAGGGTGGGTCCAGCAAAAGGCAGAAGCATGGTGAGACCCTCCCCAGGAGGAACAGCACGGGTGCACACCTGGGAGTCCCTAAAATTTGGATTTTTAAACTCACGTGCCTGAGATAAAAATGCTCAGTCACAGGCAGGGTGAACACAGCGTTCCGATGGAAACGCAGGAGACAAGAGTGATTGATTGCTCTTCTGTGAGGCCTCACTGAAGAGTGGGCTGGGGGGGGGGGCGGGGTGCGAATTTTCAGCACCAGGGCTAGAGAGTGGGGCATCCCCATATTCATCCCACCCATCACTGCTAAAAGCTTTCAGATAGCAAAACAGTGCCACCTAGTGGAATCTGGACTGGCTTACACTAAGACCGGCCTCCCTGTGCCCTGGTGGCACATTTCCACCAGGCCAAGTGCACCTGAGAATCACAACAGACCCCTACCCCAGAAGACCAGCTCATACCAAGTTTACCAATCATAGAGGGCTGACAAGCTTCAGCTCTAGGGGAAAATAGGATCTAACCTCCTTTGTACTTTTATTCTTTATTATTTTTTTCACTTACTTTTTTACTTTTTCAATTCTTTTTTATTCTTTTCTAACTTTTATTTTCATATATTCTTCATTTTTTACTGTATTTTACTATATATATACACATATTGTATTTTACTATATATATACATACATATATATAGTATACATACTTTTTACTATAAATACTATTTACTACATATATAGTAAACATACTATTTACTACATGTATAGCAAAATACATGTATTTTACTATATATACACACATACATATATAGTATATATATGTATACACATATAGCACACACATATATACACACATGTATGTATACATACATATATGCATACATATGCATACATATACATACATAGAGTATACATATATAGTATATACATATACATACATATATGTATACATACTATTCTATATATACTATACTACACTATATATACATATATACTATATGTGTATATATGTATACTATATACATACATTTATACATTTACTATATACATACATATATAATATATATACAAAATGCATATATAGTATATACATACATATAGTATACATATATACAGTGTATATATATATATACATACACATACATACATATATTTTTTCTTTCTTTCTTATTTTGGGATCTAGTTTCTTTTAACAAGCAGACTGAAAACACCCAGGATCTAGTTTTGTTATGTTGTTGCTGGTTTGTTTACTTGTTTTTCTTTTTGTTTTTTCTTTTCTAGACAAAATGACGAGATGGAGAAATTCACCTCAAAAGCAAGAATAGGAGGTAGTACTCACAGCCAGATATTTAATCAATATGGCTATAAGTAAGATGTCTGAACTAGAATTTAAAACAATGATTATAAGGATACTAGATGGGGTTGAAAAAGGTATAGAAGACACTAGAGAATCCTGTGCTGTAGAGATAAAAGAACTAGTATCTAACTAGCTGAAATTAAAAATGCTATAACCAAGATACAGTCCCAAGTGGAGGCCATAAAAATGAAGATAAATGAAGCAGAAGAGCTAATGAGTGATACAGAAGATAAAACTATGGAAAATAAAGAAGCTGAAAAGAAGAGGGAAAGAAAACTATCAGATCATGAAGGTAGACTTAAGAAACTCAGTGATTCCATAAGCAAAACAATATCCATATCACAGGAGTCCCAGAAGAACAGGAAAAAAAGGGCAGAAGGTTTATTTGAACAAATTATAGCTGAGCACTTCCCTAATCTGTGGAAGGAAACAGGCACTCAAGTCCAGGAAGCACAGAGAACTCCCCTAAAAATCAACAAAAACAAGACAACATCAGGACATATCATAGAGAAACTTGCAAATTACAAAGATAAGGAGAGAATTCTGAAAGCAGCTTGGGAGAGAGATCCTTAACCTACAAGGGTAGACACATAAGGTTGGCACCAGACCTGTCCAGAGAGACCTGGAAGGACAGAAAGGACTGGTATGATATCTTGAACGTGCTGAATAGGAAAAATATGGAGCCAAGAATACTTTATCCAGCAAAGCTGCCATTCAGAATAGAAGGAGAGGGAAAGAGTTTCCAAGACAAACAAAAACTAAAGGAATTAGTGAACACTAAAACAGCCCTGCAAGAAAAGGGGAAAGAAAAGTCAAAGGGGATCCTTTGACTGAGAGGAGAGCCCAAAAGTAACAAAGACCAGAAAGGAACAGAGACAATCTACAGGAGCAGCAACTTTACAAATAATACAATGGCACTAAACCCATATCTTTCACTAATTACTCTGAATGTAAATGGACTATATGCCCCAATCAAAAGACACAGGGTATCAGAATGGATAAAATAACAAGACCCATTGATGTGCTTCTTACAAGAGACTCATTTTAGACCCCAAGGCACCTCCAGATTGAAAGTGAGGGGATAGAGAATGATTTAATATGTTAATAGGCATCACAAGAAAGCTGGAGTAGCAATCCTTATATAAGACAAACTAGGTTTTAAGCCAAAGTTTGTAATAAGAAATGAGGAAGGGAACTATAGCAAAATAAAAGGGTCTAACAAGAAGATCTAACAATTATAAACATTTTTGTCCTAACTTGGGAACAGCCAATTCTGTAAACCAATTAATAACAAAACTAAAGAAACACACTGATAATAATACATTAATAGTAGGAGACTTTAACACCTTATTCACAGCAATAAATATATGATCTAAGCAGAAGATCAACAAGGAAACAAGGGCTTTGAATGACACACTGGACCAGATGGCCTTAACAGATATATTCAGAGCATTTCATCCTAAAGTAGCAGAATACACATTCCTTCCAAGTGCACATAGAACATTCTCCAGAATAGACCACATATGGATCACAAATCAGGACTCGACTGGTAAAAAAGATTGAGATCATACCATGCATATTATCAGACTACAATGTTTTAAAACTTGAAGTCAACCAAAAGAAAAAATTTGGAAGGACCACAAATACATGGAGGTTAAAGAACACCCTACTAAAGAATGAATGGGTCAACCAGGAGATTAAAGAAGAATTTTAAAAATTCATGGAAAAAAATGAAAATGAACACATGACAGTTCAGAACTTTGGGATGCAGCAAAGGTGGTCCCAAGAGGGAAGTATATAGCAATACAGGTCTTTCTCAAGAAACGAGAAAAGTCTTGAATACACAACTTAACCTTACACCTAAAGGAGCTGGAGAGAAAACAGCAAATAAAGCCTAAACCCAGAAGACTAAGAGAAATAATAAAGATTGGAGCAGAAATCAATTATATAGAAATGAAAAAAAAAAAAACAAACCATGGTAGAACAGATCAATGAAACTAGGAGCTGGTCCTTTGAAAGAATTAACAAGACTGATAAACCCATAGCCAGGCTTATGAAAAAGAAAACAGAAAGGACACAATACATGAAATCATGAATGAAAGAGGAGAGATCACAATCAACACCGAAGAAATACAAACAATTATAAGAGAATATTATAAGTAATTATATGCCAACAAATGAAGCAATCTGCAAGAAATGGATGGAGTCCTAGAAGCACATATACTGCCAAAACTGAAGCAGGAAGAAATAGAAAATCTGAACAGATCCATAAGCAGCAAAGGAATTGAAGCAGTAATCAAAAATCTCCCCAAAACCAAGAGTCCAGGGCCAGATGGCTTCCCAGTGGAATTCTACCAAACATTTGAAGAAGAATTAACACCTATTCTTCTGAAACTGTTCCAAAAATACTGAAATGGAAGGAAAACTTCCAAATTCATTCTATGAGGCCAGCATTCCTTGATTCAGAACCCACGAAAAAGGAGAATTACAGACCAATATCCCTGATGAACATGAATGTAAAAATTCTCACCAAGATACTAGCTAATAGGATCCAACAGTATGTTAAAGGTATTAATTACCACAACCAAGTGGGTTTTATTCCTGGGCAATAAGGTGGTTCAACAACCACAAATCAATCAATGTGATATTAATAAAAGAAAGGGCAGGAACCATATGATCCTCTCAATAGATGCAGAAAAAGCATTTTATCCTTTCTTGATAAAAACTCTCACAGTGTACAGATAGAGGGAACATACCTCAATATCATAAAACCCATATATAAAAGGACCACAGAGAAAATCATCCTTAATGGGGAAAACCTGAGAGCTTTTCCCCTAAGGTCAGGAACATGACAGGGATGTTCACTCTCAGCAGTGTTGTTCAACACAGTACTGGTGGTCCTAGCCTCAGCAGTCAGACAACAAAAAGAAATAAAAGGCATCCAAATCAGCAAATAAGTAGTGAAATTTTCACTCTTCACAGACGGCATGTTACTCTATGTAGAAAATGTGAAAGCTTCCACCAAAAAATTGCTAGAACTCATTCAGGAATTCAGCAAAGTCACAGAATATAAAATCAATGCACAGAAGTCTGTTTCATTTCTATAAACCAACAATGAAGCAGCAGCAGGAGAAATCAAGGAATTTATCCCATTTACAATTGCACCAAAACCCATAAGATACCTAGGAATAAGTATAACCAAAGAGGTAAAAGATCTGTACTCAGAAAACTATAAAAAAAGGAAGCTCTGTGGAAGAAATTGAGAAAAACCACAAAGAAATGGACAAACGTTCCATGAACGTGGAATGGAAGAGCAAATATTGGTAAAATGTCCCAAAAGCAATCTACACATTCAATGCAATCTGTATCAAAATGCCATCAGCTACCCAAATGCCCCTACATCTGCTTTTCTAAATAACATATTTATAGAGCTTTTTCTTGACTTGTAAAATTCTTGACTTATAAATTTTGACTTCTTACCAGGCTTGAAATTTTTTTAAATTTTAATTCCAGTATAGTTAACATACTGTGTTGTATTAGTTTCAGGTGTACAATATAGTGATTCAACAATTCTATGCATTACTCAGTGCTCATCCCAATAAGTGTAGCTTTAATCCCCTTGACCTATTTCACCTATTCCTCTACCCACCTCCCCTCTGGTCACCATCAGTTTGTCCTCTATGGTTCATTTCTTGGTTTCTCTCTCTCTCTCTCTTTTAAGATTTTATTTGTCAGAGATAGAGAGTGAGCGAGCACAAGCAGGGGGAGCAGCAGGCAGAGGGAGAAGCAAGCTCCCCGCTGAGCAAGGAGCCCGATGCAGGACTCGATTCCAGGACCCTGGGATCATGAACTGAGCCAAAGGCAGATGCTTAACCAACTGAGCCACCCAGGGAACCCTCTCTTTTTTCCTTTGTTCCTTTGTTTTGTTTCTTAAATTCCACATATCAGTGAAATCATACGGTATTTGTCCTTCTCTGACTGACTTTCTTCACTTAGCACTAGAGCTTGTAGGTCCATCCATGTTGTTGCAAATGGCAAGATTTCGTTCTTTTATATATATATATATTTATATTTATATACACAATGTATATATATACACAATGTATATTATTCAATGGTGTGTGTATATATATATATTTCAAAATTATTTAACTTTTATTTCTGTGATAGTGACAAATGAAAAGTTTGTATTCAATTAACTTTACAGACTTATAGTAACAACAACAACAACAACAAAACCCAATTTTTTCCCATTCCTCTATTAATCTAATTCTGTATGGGGAGAGAGAAGCACTTGATAGACCTTTGGGCTTCTTCCATAATTAGGCTATTATAAATGATGCTACGATAAACATGGGGGAGCATATATCTTTTTGAATTTGAATTAGTGTTTTTGTATTCTTTTCTTACCAAGCTTTTTTATCTGTCTCCCCCTTCTCCCACCATGATCATTCCTTCCTCCAATCCTCCTAGTATAGTTTGTCCCAGTTTTTGCTGAAATTAATATATTCAGTGATACATTGTCACAACCCAGCATATCTCCACAGCTAAGGTATTTACTGTGCTGTGGTTATATTGTGCTTAATGTACACCTCTTTGTATTTCCTGTACTTACACTTTTCCTTTTTTTTTTTCCTAAACAGATTGTTTTGTTGGTCCTTTAGGTCTCATGCCCTTCTAGGGGCCTTGGTTGTCACGTTCTGTGATCTGAGAAGTGGATGAAATGAGTGTGCTTGAACTGTTAAATCCTCCTGAAGCCCTCTTTAATACATTTCTCATAGGTGGTTTTGCAATTGGACATGATAAAAACCTGAGTGAGCAGAAAAAAGCCTTTCACATCATTAGGAGACTAAAGCACGATAGAGATGGAAGTTGAAAAAGGAACTGAGTAATGGATTGCGGGGTCTTAACCACTGTGCAAACATGAATAAAAGCCCAAGTGTAGTTTGCTTGAAAGGAGATTATTCTTTTCTCCTCAAGAAGTCTTTTCAGGGTAATTTTTAAAACCAGAAGTAATAATCAGGGAGAGCAAAATAATTTTCAAACAACTAGGAGAACAATTTAGGTATGAGAAACAGAAAAGGAACTTAATTATGAGTGGTTCTTTAGTTTTAACTGAAATACAAATACAAATAAGAGAAATAAGTGTTATTCCATGGAGAAAATACAGATCTCTTAATAGTCTTCATTTGCAGCGAAATGCAAAATTTACACGAAATATTTTAAAAATTGATTTTTCTAATAAATGTGTATGTATATTTTTTAAAAATTAGAAGTTTTGTTGGCTTATTATGAAAATTAGCCTCTTGACTTACTCCTTTAAACCCCCAGTTCCCTTCCCTTAGAGGCAAACACTCAAAATCTTTAAGATGTTGTTTTGGGCTTTTTGGTGTCATTTTTGTCTGTATTTTTACTTGAAATTCTTAAAATGATAGTTCTTCAAATGTACAGGTTATTTATTGATTTACTATTATGCATGATGTAGCTTTACCCTTACTCTGCCTTTCCCTCTCTTTTTCCTCTGGTGTCATCTAGTCATAATTTTTGGTTAACTCAATAGTCAGTGTTGGTGTTATTTTATCTATGTGCATACTCTTAATTCTTGAGCCAAAAGTATACTTTGATCACATTCCCTTTATTTTTTTAGTAATTTTTAAAAATTTTGTGAAGTTAATCTCTGCCTCACTCTGTTTTTCTCTCCCTCGCTCTTTTTCTCTTTTACTGTACTTGGTTTATCTGTATGAATTTATGACCCATGTTATCCTTATACTACAATTTTAGTGGTATTTCAGGAGGGAAGAGAGGAAAATATATATGGTTAGACTGCTAAATTAAACCTGAATATCACTTTAATCCTTTTTCAGTTATATGACTGAAGTTGGTAACAATCAGAGTTCAAAATTCATGTGTACAAGTCTATAGAATATAACAGAGAAGGAATTTCTGAACCAAAACATAAATAAATAAATACAATGTTGTGATTTTTCCCAAGATGGAATATGGTCTTCTCTAATGATAATTTATGGTAAAAATTATGAAGTACATTATAAAATTCACATGATTTCAAAATTATTTAACTCTTATTTCTGTGATAGTGACAAATGTAGAAGTTTGTATTCAATTAACTTTACAGACTTATAGCAACAACGAAACCCAATTCTTTCCCATTCCTCTATAAATCTAATTCTGTATAGGCAAAGAGAAGCACTTTAAATTTTTAAAATGTGTTTTGCAGCATATATCTCATATAACTCTATCTTTAAAAAAACTTTTGTATTAAGATATAAATACAGAGAGAATAGTGCCCCAATCAGAAGTATGTCTATCAATGAAGTATACCAGTGTCAACATACCCATGTAACCACCACCCATATTTAGAAATAGAACATTAACAGTAGCTCAGCTTTCCTCAGGCACCTTCAAATCACTGACTCCACTCTCCTTCCCTCAAAGGTAATAATTAGCCTGACTTCTAAAACCATAGGTTTTTAACTTTATATGAATGCAGTTAGGGAGCAACCCCCCCCCCTTAGGTCTAGCATCTTTGATTTGACATTAGGTTAATGAGATTCTCCTGTTATTTCTTTTTAGTATAGTTTATTTTCGTTGTGGCATAGTATGGTGGCATACATTGTGGCAATGTCTATGGATAAAACTAGGAGTAGAGTTTCTTCGTCATAGAGTGGTTTAACTTTAGTATATAATATTATACTTTTTATTTTCAAAATAAATACACCAATTTATACTCCCATTAGCAGTAGTTTGTACAGCTCCTCAGTCAGCAACACTTGGAATTGTTGATCTTTTTAATTTTAACCATCCTTGTAAGTGCATAAGGTATTTCACTGTGATCAATATTTGTATTTCCCTGATGGCTAAACTGCTAAACTCCTCTCTACTTTTTATTTTCTTTCTCTTTTTTTCTTTCTTCCTTTCTTTCGACCCATTTGGATATCCCTTTTTGTAAAATATGTTTTCAACAACCCTCTTGGTGATTTTTCTATTGAGCTATTTATCTTTTTCGTACTGATTTATAGAATCCTGTGTGTTCTGGGTATTGGCTCTTTTTTAAGTGTATGGGTTATACATATTTTCTCCAAATCTGGTCTTGCCCTTTCACTGTGGAATCTTTTTTTTTTTTAAGTGAACAAGATTCTTAATTTTAATATATACCAATATCATCTTTTTTAGGGTTACTGTTTTTTGTCTCCTGCTTAAGAAATCTTTACCTAACTTAAGGTCATCAAGATATTCTCCTATGGATCTTGGATACCAGCCCTTTATCTTTAATGTCATTTGCAAATATCTTCTCCCATTCTTTAGGTTGCCTTTTAGTTTTTTTTTAAATTTTTTATTATGTTATGTTAGTCACCATACAGTACATCATTAGTTTTTGATGTAGTGTTCCATGATTCATTGTTTGTTGATTGTTTCCTTTGCTGTGCAGAAGCTTTTTATCTTGATGAAGTCTCAATAGTTCATTTTTGCTTTTGTGTCCCTTGCCTTTAGAGACATATCTTGCAAGAAGTTGCCTTGTCCAAGGTCGAAGAGGTCACTGCCTGTGTTCTTATTAAACTCAACATCCAAAAAACAACTAATCCAGTCAAGAAACGGGCAGAAGACATGAACAGACACTTCTCCAAAGAGGACATACAAATGGCCAACAGACAACTGAAAAAATGCCATCAGGGAAATACAAATCAAAACCACAATGAGATACCACCTTACAGCAGTTAGAATGGCTAAAATTAATAAGACAGGGAACAACAAATATTCGTGAGGATGTGGAGAAAGAGGAACCCTCTTACACTGGTGGTGGGAATGCAAGCTGGTACAGCCACTCCGGAAAACAGCATGGGGGTTCCTTACAAGGTTAAAAGTAGAGCTACCCTACAACCCAGCAATTGCACTACTGGGTATTTACCCCAAAGATACAGATCTAATGAAAAGAAAGAGCACATGCACCCCAATGTTCATAGCAGCAATGTGCACAATAACCAAACTGTGGAAGGAGCCGAGATGTCCTACAATGGATGAATGGATAGAGGAGATGTGGTTCATATATACAATGGAATTTTACTCAGCCATCAGAAAGGATAAATATCTACCATTTACATCGACATGGATGGAACTGGAGGGTAATATGCTAAGTGAAATAAGTCAATCAGAGAAACACAATTGTCATATGGTTTCACTCATATGTGGAACATAAGGAATAGTGCAGAGGATAATATGGGAAGGGAGGGAAAACTGAATGGGAAGAAATCAGAAAAGGGGGAGACAAACCATATGAGACTCTTGACTCCAGGAAAACAAACTGAGGGTTGCAGAAAGGGAGGTGGGTGGGCAGATAGGGTAACTGGGTGATGGGCATTAAAGAGGACATGTGATATGCTGAGTGCTTGGTGATATACTTAACTAATGAATCATTGAACATATCAAAAACTAACGATGTACTATACATTAGCTAATTGAATTAAAAAAATACTAAAAAAAATACTCTCCTATATGATCCTTCTGTAAGCATTTTTGTTTCACTTTTCACATTTAGAGCTAAATCTGGCTAGAATTGATTTTGTGCATGATTTGACTTACAGATGAGTGGCCATCCCAGTTTGCCTGGCACTGAGAGGAATTTCTAGGATGCAGAACTTTCAGTGCTAAAACTAGAAAAGTTCTGAGCAAATAAGACAAGTTGATTACATGAATTAGGGGTCAAGTTTTATTTTCCATATTGAAATTAAATTGATCCAGTACTATTTATTGAAAAAAGACTTTCCTTGCCTCAATACTATGCAGTGACACCTTATTCATAAATAAGTTTCCAGATATTCATGGAATTGCTTCTCAATCCACTATTCTGTTCCTCTGATCCATTTGTCTGTCTTCATCCCAATTGTATTCTGTTTTAATTACAGTTGCTTCATAATAAGACAATACCTGATAGTGTCTAAGTTTTTCTGCTTGTTCTTATTTAAAAATGTGTTGTACTCCATGGTTCTTTGCTCCATCCCCCCACCAACTTTCTAATAAGTATGTTTTAGAATCTCATTTTTGACCAAAACAAAACTTCTTTGGCTTTTGATTACAATGAATCTACAGCCTAAGTTTTGAATGACTATCATTTTTATAATATTGAGTTTTCCAATTGATAAATATGAACTGCTATTTATTAAAGTCTTCTTTAATTTCTCTTCCTCTTTTGTTAAAGATTTATTCATTTGAGAGAGAGAGAGAGAAAGCAAGCAGGGGGAGGGGTAGAGGGAGACAGAAAGGGAGAAAGAAGCTCTAGCAGACTCCCTCTTGAGCACAGAGCCCATCGCAGGGCTCAATCTCACCACCCTAAGATATTACGTGAGCTGAGACCAAGAGTCAGTGGTCTCTTGAGCCACCCAGGCACTCCTTCTGTAATTTCTCTTAATAATGTGTTGTAGTTTTCTACATAGAAACCTTGCAGATTTTTTATTAGATATATTTCTAGGTATTTATCACTTTGATGCTATTATAGATGGCAATGTTTCTTCAAATTTCATTTTCTAATTTTTATTTACATGTGTATAAAAATATAGTTGTTTGTATATGACTTTGTATTTAGCAACATTGTTAAATTATCTTATTAATTCTAGCAACTTATCTGTGGAGTCTTTGGATTTCTTATATGCATAATCATATCGTCTGAAAATATGAGTTTGATTTTTTCTTTCAAATGCCAATGCCTTTTATTTCATTAAAAAAATCTTAATGAATGGCTCAGACCTCCAGTTCTACTTTATTAGAAGAGATAATACTGGCCATTCTTGTCTTGTTTTTTCTTTTAATTTTTCTTTTAATTTTCTTTAATTTTCTTTTAAAGAATTTAACTTTTTAAAAATATTTTATTTATTTATTTGAGAGAGAGAGAGAGAGACTGAGAGAGAAGGAGAGAGAGAGAGCACTTGTTCGCATGCGTGCAAGCAGGGGAGGGGCAGAGGGAGAGGGAGAAGCAGGCTCCCTGCTGTGCAGCCAATGTGAGACTTGATCCCAGGACCCTGAGATCATGACCTGAGCTGAAGGCAGACGCTTAACTGACTGAGTCACCCAGACACCTGGAACTTAATTTTTTTAAATTAAAAATGAGATTGCCTGAAGTTTTTTTAAAGCAGATTTTTGGATTAAAGAAGTTCTCTTCTTTTTCTAGTTTGCTAATTTTGCCCCCCTTAAATCTGTGGTGTATTGGTTTCTTATTGCTTCTGTAACAAATTGCCATAAATTTAGTGGCTTAAACAACACAAATGTATTATCTTACAGCTCTGGAGGTTTGACTCCAAAGTCAGGGTCAGTGGACCACAATTATGGTGTTGGCATGGCTGTGTTCCTTCTGGAGGCTCTAGGGGAGAATTTGTTTCTTTGCTTTTTCCAGTTTCTAGAGGTTGCTTGCGTTCCTTGTCTCATGGTCCCCTCCTCACAGAGAGGTTGGAATGATCCATTCTCTGTATGTCTCTTCTCTGATCCTCCTGCCTCTCTCTTCTAAGGATCCTTGTGATTACATTGGGCCCACCTGGATAACTTGGTTAATCTTCCCATCTCAAGATCCCAAACAGAATCACATTTGTAAAGTACTTTTTGGCATGTAAGGTACCATATGGATTCCAGGGATCAGGACATGGACATGGTTGGGGCAAAGGGAAGCATCATGCTATCTAACTATGCCGTGAATCATATTGGCTGACTTGTGATGATAAAGCAATCTTGGATTATTGGAATAAATCTAATTTGGTTGTGACATATGTAACAGAAAATATACTTTGTAATTTTTACTCTTCGAAAATTGTCAAAACTTGATCTATGGCTTAGCATATGGTCAGTTTTTTAAAACATTCCGTTTATATTTGAAAATTGTACACCTGCTTTTGTGCAATCTAGAATTCTACATTCCTTTATGGTACCAAATTTGTTAATCATGTTAAAATCTTTTATATTCTGTGTGTGCCTGTGTGTACTTATTTTATCAATTAGTGACAGTAAAAAATTTAAATCTCCCAAATGATTATGGATTGTACTCTTTTTATGCTTTCATGGTTTGCTTTATATATATTTGAGGCTATGTTATACAGTTGTGTCTTGAACAACATAGGTTTGAACTGCATGGGTCCACTTATACAGTAATTTTTTTTCTTTTTGCTCTATTGTTAAAAGAATGTAATTTTCTAAAAGATCACATAGAAGCTGGGAAGAGAAAGGAGTCAACTAGCCTACATCAAAATCTGGACTGAGGAAGGACAAAGAGCTACCTAAAGAAACTGATGGCTGGAGCAAACTGCAGCCTGGGTCAGCCACAGTGATGAGCATCACCAGAGTGCAGTGGGGACATGCAAGCTCCTTTCCAGTAAGGGAGCAACAGGAGCTCACTATTTAGACATGATCTTGATGCTTTTGTGGCCCTTTCTGGTCTCCTCCCAGTTGCTACCACTGAATTCCTCAAGGACCACACTCCAGGTGATGCCCTTATCTAGACATTGTGGGGCAACTGAGAAGCCTCCAGGGTTTGAGGGGTGAGTGGAAAAGCTCTGAACGTCCCTCTCTTACACAGAAGGTGTGCTGTGCTTTGTGCGTGTTGACTGTGCGTGTAGCTACTCTCTGGGCTTCCTTCAGGAGCTGGAACGAGGAAGTGTGTATCCTACTTCTCGCAAATGCTGCAGTCGCGGTCAAAGATGTGCAGGTGCGCTGAGGCCAACATTTCAGAGGACTGCTCCACAGCCGCAGCCTCCTGTGCGCTCCGCCAGGCCCTGGTAATGCAGTGTGTCCGGCGACAGCTTGGTGGCGCCCTCCAAGGTGAGATTCTGCAGTCCCAGCGCTCTCCCTCGTAGCGTAGGTCCGACGGGGCTCCCAAGATCTGCGCGGTTGCCCGGGAGGCAGCGGCGGGAGCAGCGCAGGGAGGGGCGGGGCCAGCTCCACGCTGGCGTCGGGCCGGCCTCCTCCGACCCAGGGTTGTGTTCCTCCGCCGCCTCTTGCCGCCGCAGCCTCCAGCTCCTCCCGGACCGCCCCGCCCACGCCTGGCCGGTGCGGCTCTACGCGCGTCCGGCCGCTAGTCCCCGGAGTTACGGCTCTGCTCCTAGCCTGCAGTGGTTCTGTTCATCGATTTTTTACGGTAGACTCTTATAAATGTTTTTCTCTTCCTTATGGTTTACTTAATAACGTTTTCTTTTCTCTAGCCTACTTTATGGTAAGAATATAGTATATAATACGTATGATA
Organism: Ursus americanus; assembly: GCF_024610735.1. Lineage (NCBI taxonomy): Eukaryota > Metazoa > Chordata > Mammalia > Carnivora > Ursidae > Ursus > Ursus americanus. The sequence goes on from NC_142158.1 coordinate 27,629,620, forward strand.
TTCAGCATGCGTGTTTGACTGTTTATGATATCGGTGAGGCTTAGGTCAACAGGCTATTAAGGCTATCCAGTTTTTGGGGAGTCAGAATTTACAGCGGGAATTTCTGCTGCGCAGGGTCTGCCTTTGTTTAAGGGCCCCCGGTATACAAGTTTAGAATTGCTTGATTTTTCTGGCCAGTTGAATCAATTATCATTATGTGATATCCATCTTAATCACTAAGAATGCTTTTTGCCTTAGATTCCTGCAATTAATATATCGGTAACTACTCTCTTTAGGTTAGAGTTTCTGTGGTGTTTATTCATCTTTTAATTTTTCAGTCTTTCGCTGTCCTCATATTTTAGATTTGTCTCTTGTAAACATAGATGTGGATTTTATTTTATATTTTTATTTATCTAGTCAGAGTATCCTTGTCTTTTAAACGGAAGCAACTGATCCATTTGTGATTCAAGGAATTATTGATATAACTGAGTTTAAAACCATTTTACTGCATACTTTCCATCCATAGTACTTGTAATATTTCTCTCTCCGCCCTCCTCAGCTTTTTTCCCTCCCTCCCTTCCTGGCTAATTCTTTCCTTCTTTCCTTTCTTCTCTTCTTCTTTTACACTGATGGACTTTCGATTTTTTCGTGGTCTGCTTCTTTAGTTTTATATTTTATATTACTGTAGTAGCTTATTAGTTGTTACTATAGAGATTACAAATTGTAACCTTGGTTTATCAAAGTCTGATAAAATTAGTATTTTTACCTGTATGTATAAAGCAAGCATACTCTATTTATCCCTGTCTCTTATTATTATTAATAACACAGTTATTAAGATTATCTGTGTAATTACCTTTTCAGGTTTGATAGTCCTTACAGCAGTTTTGGAACTTTCACCTAGGATATTTAGTAGGAATCTTCTAATTAATTTTAATTTTTTTTGGCCTGGAATTGCTTTTATTTTTTTAACTTTTTAATTTTTTATTTTATTTTATTAAAAAAATTTTTTTTATTATATTATGTTAGTCACCATACAGTACATCCCCGGTTTCTGATGTAAGGCTCGATGATTCATTAGTTGTGTATAACACCCAGTGCACCATGCAATACGTGCCCTCCTTACTACCCATATTTCGCCTTCATATTGGCAATATTTTGGTTCTGTATGGAATTAAATGCTGGCAGTTATTTTCGTTCAGTACTTTGAAGGTTTCATTTTCTTTTATCCTGGCTACTGTTGTCTTATTGAGGAGAGCTTAATCTTACAGTTTACCTCTGAAGGTACACTGTTTCTTTTCTCTGCTTTTAAGACTTGCTTTTTGAATTTCTTAGCAGTATTATTCTGGTATTCTAGATCTTATTTTGTTTTTAAACTTATCTAGTTTGGAGTTGATAGTGATTTTTATTTTATTTATTTTCTTAAAAGATTTATTTATTTATTCTTGTGTGTGAGTGGTGGGAGGGGCAGAGGGAGAGGGAGAGAAAGGATCTCAAGCGGACTCTGTGCCAGGCGGGGAACCCAACTCGGGATTCTGTCCAGGACCTGAGATCATGACCTGACCTGAAATCAAGAGTCAGCGGCTTACATCAGAAAGAACAATTACCCAACATTTGCAACAACATGGACAGGACTGGAGGAGATTATGCTAAGTGAAGTCAAGCAGAGAAAGACAATTATATGGTTTAACTCATTTGTGGAACAAAAGAAATAGCAGGGAGATTGGTAGGAGAAGGAAGGGAAGAATGAAGGGGGGGCTAAACAGAAGGGGGAATGAACCACAAGAGACTATGGAGTCTGGGAAACAAACTGAGGGTTTCAGAGGGGGTGGGGAATGGGCTAGCCCAGTGATGGGTATTAAGGAGGGCACGTATTGCATGGAGCACTGGGTGTTATACGCAAACAATGGATCATGGAACCCTACATCAAAACCTAATAATGTACTGTATGGTGACTAACATAACATAATAAAAAATTAAAAAAAAAAGAATTATATACCCAGAAAAATGCAAAAATAAAAAATAAATTAAATAATACTAGTTAAAAAAAAAAAAAAAAGAGTTGGCCGCTTAACTGACTAAGTCACCTAGGTGCCCCAATTGTGATTTTTAAATCTGTGGTATCATATCTTCCTGGTATGAAATTCCTTGTTACAATATTCCTTGTTTCCCATTCTCTTTTCTCCTTCTGGCATATCGATCATGCAGATGTTTTGACTTTTCTCTGTAACTGGTATTATTCTGATCTGCTTTCCTTTATTCTGCATCCTTTTGTCTCCATGCTTCATTCTAAATATTTTCTTTTGGCACAAAATTGGTTCTTTGATAAAATGATTGAAGAAGGTACTAACCCACTGACAAGAATGCTAAAAAGATGGAGAACACACACTTCCCAGTATGAGGAGTGAAGAGTGAGACATCTCAATAGCTTCTGCATGATGACATGGAGCTCTCTACTTTGAGCCTACTACACCATACATGTCACTATTCTCATTTTTTATATCACAACTTCTGCTAAAAATCATTATTCTGTGTTTACATTATTGTGACCAGATAAATACGATTAAAATGCAACCAATTTATCAGTGTAATTTTACTTAAGTTCTTTACAAATTTTTAGTATTCCCTGGAATTTATATTGCTTTTATTTTTTCGTTTAATTTTCTTTGCAGTAATCATTAATGTATCTCCAAAATTAATGCATGAAATGTACAGTCTTTTAGTTTGTTGAAACACATCTGGGCATCTGTCCAGTTTCTTGTCTTTCAAAGACATCTGCCACAAATCCCTCAGTATTTCAACTGGACTAATTGATTTTTTGTGGACTAGTAATCATTTTGGGATTTTTGTCACTAACAAGCTGGGAAGATGCAATTTTTTTTTAGCCTGATTAATGATCTTTTGTAATGTATCTAAAAAGTTAAGCTTTTTATGAGCTCCATTGTGCGTCCTCATATCAATGACTTTCCTGTGACGCACAGGTATACAGAAGGAATACAGCGTATGTTGGGTCATTATCACATGCTCATAGGAACGCTAAATGAGGCAGAGTCTCTTCTTCTTGACGATCATTCCCAGGAATTAATAAGAGTGTTTAGGTCTGGATATAAGAGGCTAAACTGGAACTCACTAGGTAACATAATTCATCTGCCTATTTATTGCTTTTTAGACTTTGGGATGCAAAAATAATTTTTTTAGATTGTTTTAGTTGAATCATAATTTATGTATGCAGATGTCGCTAACACCTGAGTTTTGATGGGAAGATGCAGTTTGACCTTTGTATTGAATTGGATGTTTTTGCAATCTCTTTTGGATCCCTGGAGTTTCTCCTCCTTGGTTTACATCTTTGTTTTTGTGGAGTACATTCATCTGTTTCTTCTGAATGAAGAGGACATGGGAGATGAAAATTTTATCACCTGCATTCATGAAAATAGCATCATTTGACCTTCACATTTGTTTGATAGGATTTTGGGAGATACAGAATTCTCCATTGGAATTATCTCCATTAGAATTTGAAAGTAGTGGTCCATTGTTTTCTAATTTTAGCTATTGTTACTGAGAAATCTTATGCTATTCTCTGAATCCTGAACCCTGATATTTGTCAACTTTTCTTTCTTTCTTATGTTCTGAAAATGCGTGATGCTATGTCTTCGTGTGTGCCTTTTCCCACTTATTGTGAAGAGCCCTGGTAGACTCTTTGAATTTTAACTTTTTATGGTATTAAAATCTGGGTGACTGTTCTCTCCCCAACCCCCAACAGAAATTCTTGGTTTTGATGAAAAAAAAAAAATGCATGATCTACGACTGGTACTCTTGTTAATGTGGAGTAAATCTTCCTGAGTTGTTCTGTTCTTTTCTCTTAATTCCTATTTTCTGTCTTTGTTTTGTTTGATTCATCGACTTTCTAGGAATTTTATTGACATCATTTTCCAACCATTGTATAGAATATTACTATTTAAGACTTAAATATACTACAACTCTTCTTTTCCCATAATATGCTTTTCATACCTCCCTGTTGTTGATTCATAAGTGTCCAGCTCTCCTGTTAAAGAGGAGCAGATCTTTTGGAGCCATTACTTTGTTTTATGCCCATCTTCTGTGTTTTATTTCATTTGCCTCTCTGGAAGTTTTGTTTTATTTTGTTTTGTTATTGAAGACTGTTTGTTAGGACAAAGATTTGCAGAGGTAACATTAATTTTGGATTGTTTTTTCTGTTGACAACAGTGCTGGCTCTGAGGATTTTTCAGGTATATATGTTAAGAAATCTGCTCCTTATCCACACTGCTCTCCTCCTTTGTAGTCACTTGGAACTGAAGAAAAATGGTTTCCCTGAAGGAATTATCAGTCTTGCAGCACCGGCAACCCTCAGTTTGTTTCCTATGATTAAGACTTCTTATGGTTTGTCTCCCTCTCTGATTTCATTTTATTTTATTTTTCAATCCCTTCCCCATGTTCATCTGTTTTGTTCCTTAAATTCAACATGAGTGAAATGATATCATATTTGTCTTTCTCTGACTGACTTATTTCACTTAGCATAATACCCTCTACTATATATATGTGTGTGTATACACACACACACACACACAATGGCATATTATTTTTTTATCCAGTCATCTGTTGATTGACATCTGGGCTCTTTCCATAGTTTTGCTATTGTGGACATTGCTGCTATAAACATTGAGGTGCATGTGCCCCTTTGAATCACTATGTTTGTATACTTTGGGTAAATATATGGTAGTACAATTGCTGGGTCGTAGAGTGGTTTTATTTTTAACTTTTTGAGGAACCTCCATACTGTTTTTCAGAGTGGCTGCACCAGCTTGCATTCCCACCAACAGTATGAGAGTATGAGAGGGTTCCTCTTTCTCCACATCCTTGCCAACATCTGTTGTTTCTTGGGTTGTTAATTTTAGTCATTCTGACTGGTGTGAGGTGGTATCTCATTGTGGTTTTGATTTGTATTCCCTGATTCTGAGTGACCTTGAGCATTTTGTCATGTGTCTGTTGGCTATCTGGATGTCTTCCTTGGAGACATGTCTGTTCATGTATTCTGACCATTTCTTGATGATTATTTGGTTTTGGGGAGTAGAGTTTGGTAAGTTCTTTATAGATTTTGGATACTAGCCTTTTATCTGATAAAACATTTGCAAATTTCTTCTCCCATTCTGTAGGTTGCATTTTAGTTTTGTCAACTCTTTTCTTTGCTGTGCATAAACTTTTTATCTTGAAGTCCCAATAGTTCATTTTTGCTTGTTTCCCTTGCCTTTGGAGATGTGTCTAGTTGAATAACATTGGTGAGAGTGGCCATCCCTGTCATGTTTCTGACCTTAGAGGAAAAGCTTTCAGGTTTTCCTCGTTGAGTATGATACTCAATGTGGGTTTTCATATATGACTTTCATGATATTGAAGTATAGTCCCTATATCCCTACGCTGTTTTTATCAAGAAAGGATGCTGTATTTTGTCAAATGCTTTTTCTTCATCTATTGAGAGGATCATATGGTTCCTGTCCTTTCTTTTATTAATATCACATTGATTGATTTGATTGATTTGTTGAACCACCCTTGTAGTCCAGAAATAAAACTCACTTGGTTGTGGTAATTAATCCCTTTAACGTACTGTTGGATCCTATTAGCTAGTATCTTGGTGAGAATTTTTACATCCATGTTCATCAGGGATATTGTTCTGTAGTTCTCCTTTTTCGTGGGTTCTGAATCAAGGAATGCTGGCCTCATAGAATGAATTTGGAAGTTCTCCTTCCATTTCAGTATTTTTGGAACAGTTTCAGAAGAATAGGTGTTAATTCTTCTTCAAATGTTTGGTAGAATTCCACTGGGAAGCCATCTGGCCCTGGACTCTTGGTTTTGGGGAGATTTTTGATTACTGCTTCAATTCCTTTGCTGCTTATGGGTCTGTTCAGATTTTCTATTTCTCCCTGCTTCAGTTTTGGCAGTATATGTGCTTCTAGGACTCCATCCATTTCTTGCAGATTGCTTCATTTGTTGGCATATAATTACTTATAATATTCTCTTATAATTGTTTGTATTTCTTCGGTGTTGATTGTGATCTCTCCTCTTTCATTCATGATTTTATGTATTGTGTCCTTTCTGTTTTCTTTTTCATAAGCCTGGCTATGGGTTTATCAGTCTTGTTAATTCTTTCAAAGGACCAGCTCCTAGTTTCATTGATCTGTTCTACTGTTGTTGTTGTTGTTGTGTTTTTTTTTTTTTATTTCTATATAATTGATTTCTGCTCTAATCTTTATTATGTCTCTTAGTCTTCTGGGTTTAGGCTTTATTTGCTGTTTTCTCTCCAGCTCCTTTAGGTGTAAGGTTAAGTTGTGTGTTCTAGACTTTTCTCATTTCTTGAGGAAGACCTGTATTGCTATATACTTCCCTCTTGGGACCACCTTTGCTGCATCCCAAAGTTCTGAACTGTCATGTTTTCATTTTCATTTTTTTCCATGAATTTTTAAAATTCTTTAATCTCTTGGTTGACCCATTCATTCCTTAGTAGGATGTTCTTTAACCTCCAAGTATTTGCGGTTCTTCCAAATTTTTTCTTTTGGTTGAATTCAAGTTTTAAAGTATTGTGGTCTGAAAATATTCATGGCATGATCTCATCTTTTTTTACCAGTCGAGTCCTGATTTGTGATCTATATGTGGTCTATTCTGAAGAATGCTCTATGTGCACTTGAAAGGAATGTGTATTCTGCTACTTTAGGATGGACTGCTCTGTATATATCTGTGAGGTCCATCTGGTCCAGTGGAATTCCAAGCTTTCCTTTCCTTGTTGATCTTCTGCTTAGATGATATCTCTATTGCTATGAGTAGGGTGTTAAAGTCTCCTACTATTATTGTATTATTATTAATGTGTTTCTTTAGTTTCATTATTAATTGGTTTATGGAATTGTCTGCTCCCAAGTTAGGAGCATAAATATTATAATTGTTAGATCTTCTTGTTGGATAGGTCATTTTATTGTGATATAGTGTCTTTCTTCATCTCTTATTATAGTCTTTGGTTAAAAATCTAGTTTGTCTTATATAAGTATTGCTACTCTACCTTTCTTGTGATGCCTATTAGCAAGATAAATGCTTCTCCACCCCCTTACTTTTTTTTTATTTAAGATTTTATTTATTTGAGAGAGAGAGCACAGAGGGAGAGTGGGAGGGAGAAGCAGACTACCCACTGAACAGAGAGCCCAATGCGGGGCTCGATCCCAGGACCCTGAGATGACCTGAGCCGAAGGCAGACACTTAACTGACCGAGCCACCCAGGTGCCCCATCCACCCCCTCACTTTCAATCTGGAGGTGTCTTGAGCTCTAAAATGTGTCTTTTAGAGACAGCATATTGAGGGGTCTTGTTTTTTTTATCCAATCTGATATGCTGTGTCTTTTGATTGCAACATTTAGTCCATTTACATTTGGAGTAATTATTGAAAGATGAATTTAGTGCCATTGTATTACCTGTAAAGTCACTGGTTCTGTAGATTGTCTCTGATGCTTTCTGGTATTTGTTACTTTTGAGCTCTCTCTTCGCTCGCAGGATTCTCTTTAATATTTCTTTCAGGGCTGGTTTAATGTTCACTAATTCCTTTAATTTTTGTTTCTCCTGAAAATTCCATATCTCTCTTTCTATTCTGAATGGCAGCCTTGCTGGATAAAGGATTCTTGGCTGCATGTTTTTCTCATTTAGCATGTTGATTATATCATGCCAGTCCTTTCTGGCCTGCCAGGTCTCTGTGGGCAGGTCTGCTGCCAGTCTAATGTTTCTACCCTTGTAAGTTAGGGACATCTTGTCCCAAGCTGCTTTCAGGACTTTCTCTTTATCTGTGAAATTTGCAAGCTTCGCTATTGTATGTTGAGGTGTTGACCCATTTTTATTGATTTTGGGAGGGTTCTCTGTGCCTCCTGGACTTGAATGCCTGTTTCCTTCCCCAGATTAGGGAAGTTTTGAGCTATAATTTGTTCAAATAAACCTTCTTCCCCCCTCTTTCCTCTTCCTCTGGGACCCCAGTTATTCTAATATTATTTCACTTTATGGTATTGCTGATTTCTCAGATTCTCCCTTTGTGAATCAGACGTTGTTTTTCTTCTCTCTTTTTCTCAGCTCCCTCTTTTCCATCATTTTGTCTTCTATATCACTGACTCTCCCTTCTGCCTCATTCACCCTAGCAGTTAGAGCATCCATTTTTTTACTACAGCTCAGTAATAACATTTTAATATTTCAGCTTGATTAGATTTTACTTCTTTTATTTCTATAGTACGGGATTCATTACTGTCTTCTATGCTTTTTTCAAGCCCAGCTAGTACCTTTATAATCGTTGTTTTGAATTCTAGTTCTGACATCTTATGTCCATATCGATTAAATCTCTGGTAGTGAATACTGCTTCCTTTTCTTTCTTTTGGCATGAGTTTCTCTCTCTTATCATTATGTCCAGAAAAGAATAGATGAAAGAGAAAAGACAAAAATAGCAACAACACCAGAAAAATACAAACAAAACAAACCAGAAGAAAACAGAAACAAAATAAATTAAGAAAAAAGCAAACAAGAAGTAAAACAGAACAAAACAATAGACTAGATCCTCTGTGTATTTTGGTCTGTTTGTTAAGAGAAACTAGATTCCAAAATAGGAAAGAAAGAAAAATTTACATACACACAAAAATAAAATTAAATACAATGAAAGGAAACAAAGAATAAAAAATATATAAACATATATATGTAAATGAAAGTTTAAAGAGAGTTAAAAAAAGAGTTGATAAAATAAGAAAATCGCTGACAAAAAAATAAAACGGAAAGACTAAAGAATAATAATACCCCCCCATGAATTCTATACACTGTTTTTCCTGAGAGCTGAAGTTTTGCAGTTCTCTATGATTGCTAAACTTGGTGTTAGTGGGTTGTTCCTGCTGGTCTTTGGGGGAGGGGCCTGTTGTGTTGATTCTCAGGTGTCTTTGCCCTGGTGGAATTGCACCTCCCTTCCCAGGTGGTCAGGCTCAGTGTAAGCAGCTCCAGATTGCACTATGGGGCACTGTTTTGCTCCCTGAGGGCTTTCAGCACTGATGGGGGGATACAAATGGTGGTTTTCCATCTCTAGCCCCAGAGCTGAAATTTCATGCCCCTCACTCTTCAGTGAGCCTTCAGAGAAAAGCAGTCAATCACTCTTGCCTCCCTGGATTCTGTCCTAACTCTGTGTTCACCTAGCCTGTGACTGAGTGTTTTTATCTCAGGCAAGCGACCCAGTTTCCAGTCTCCAAACTTTACAGACTCTTGTGGTGGGTACTCCAGCTGTTCCTCCTAGAGGAGAGTGGGGTGGTCTCTCCAGGTTTCTGCCTTTTGCTGGGCCCCTGCTTGGCGAGCGGTCATCTGACCATGCAGTGGTTCGGGGTTTATGGCAAGCAGAAAACCGGCACCTAGACTCGCTGTTTTCCCTGCTTCCCTGCTCGGATGTTTGGAAACTCTGCCACAATTAGGCACCCCCAGTCTTTTTGTGACCCTAGGGATCACAAGACTATGCTGTCCCACCTGGGATTCTGCCCCAAAGAAGCTCTTTTTTTTTTAAATATGTATATTATCTTATAGATTATTCATATGTCATTTCTAACATATTTTTAATATTCTACCTCTCTTTTTCCTTGAATGTACTTTATATCACCTTACTGTTGATTTGTGAGTGAATTATCTCATGTATCTAAAATACATTTTTAAAATTTTACATTTTTCTCTGAACTTTCTTGGTGTCCCTAATTTCCTGCTTACTATATGATGGTTTAGTTTTGGTCTTTTGGTTTCAAGTCTGTCTTACAACGTCTTACGATACTTGGAAGTCCATTTATATTGAAAAATGGAAGTAAAGAGCTGATCTTGTGTGCCTGGCTACAAGTCACCATCCAGGCTAGTCAGATTTCTCTGAATGACCCTTTATATAAGAATCAGTCTGTCTTTTTCCCGGGGTAGTTCATTTTCTCCAAACATGGGTTATCTATACTTTCTGAGTTTTCTGAGTACATTGGGAAAAAAGTAGGATCTAGACTCTTACATATCCCTCTGTTGTCAGATGTCACCCTGTTTTTGCCTGTGTAAGAAGTCCCTGTATCCAGGGTGCCTTTGGTTTAACCTCTCCTGAGCATAAACCATTTTTCTTCTGCTCTACTGTGTGGGACCAAAGTAGAAGCTTGATGGAGAGGAGTGGAAGAGATGATTTATATGAAGTTGTTTTAACAAACTTTCAGCTAATCATCCTGTCTTAATATCAACCTTTATATGCTTGATTAAAATGTTACCTGGTCCCTGAAAATCCTGAGCCCTCTGGTTCTGGTCTTTACAGTGAGCCCTCTTGAATTTCCTTAGGATTCATGTTTTTTTGGAGAGCTAAATTACTCGTTATTCATACATGGCTTTTCAGCTTTAATAATTTTGTTTCAAATTTTCATCTGCTTATTTCTGTTGCTATTTCTGAGATACCATAGTTTTGCCTTTAAAAAAATATTTTCTTTTACTTTAGTGTGTTTCCAAGGGTACATGGAGGAAAATGAATCCCAGTATTACTCCCAGTATTACTCCCAGTAATCCCAGTATCCCAGTAATACTCCCATAATGATGGGATTTAAGCTATTATGACAATCAATATTGGAGCAAAATTTTTTTCCATTCCTTAGATACTGAAGTATACTAGTGACAAGAGACAGAAAAGGAACTTACCAGTTTGTCCTGAGATAGTTTCTGTAGAAACAAACAGAAATAAACATGGAATCTAACTTAAAGAAGTCATTAATATTTTTCTCAATTCTCTAAACAGCAAATTTATAAAGACACAAATGATGAAAACGAAAGTATGCAAGAATCTCTTGTGGGACGTTATGATAGCACAGAATATTTCAGATTCAAAAGAGGAACTTACTGACAGGTTTTGAAGTCACAACTGAAAAAGAAAAGAATATAGGCATTGATTGTCTATTAGAAGAAAATTAGTTTTCCTTAATACCTCCTAAAATCAATCTGCAGAATGCAAAGTTTATATGAATTATTTAAATTTAATTTCTCATCTCAAAGTACATGTTATTTATTTTAAAAGTCAAATTATTTAATGTAAATAAAACTAAAATTTCTCTGACCCACCTCTTCTTACTTCCTATTTCCTTTGAACTTACACTCTTTGGGGGTGGGGGCTCTAGAACTAATATTTAGTTATAAAATATCCACTTGATATTTCATGATTTCCCAAATTTGGGTAGTGCACATTGGCGTCCACCTGTGAGCAACAAGTATGTACCTCTTTTTATCCCCTTCATCAGTTCACTTCTCTTCTCTCTATTTTTCCAGTAAACTCAGCTCACAGTTTATTTGTAAGGTTTTATGTATTTATTTATTTATTTATTTATTTGACAGAGAGAGAGAGAGCGTGAGAGCACAAGCAGGGGCAGCTGCAGAGGGAGAGGGAGAAGCAGACTCCCCGTGGAGCAGAGAGCCTGACACAGGGCTCCATCCCAGGATCTTGGGATCATGACTTGAGCCGAAGGCGGATACTTAACTGACTGAGCCACCCCGCACCCCCCCCCCAGCTCACATTTTTTATGGTAAATCAGCATATTGTGTTAGCAATAGCCTGAAAATGTAAAAAATGTTCTTTGTTGAGTAATGTATTATGTTAGCTTTCTTATTTGAAGTTTTCTTTTCTCTCTAGTTGATTCTTGACATTTTGGGAGATTTCACTGAACATTTTTTTAAGTCATTTTATTATTTTTTGTCAGTCATTTTAGTGGATTTCTGAAGGGAAGAGAATAAAATGCCCATTTTCTTTCTTCTTTTAGTGACGTATAGTTAACATACAGTGTTATATTAGTTTCAGGTATAGAGTATAATGATTCAACAATTCTGTGTATTTCTCAGTGCTGATTAAGTGTGCTTTTAATCTTCCTTATCTTTTCACCCGTACGCCCACCCACCTCCCTTCTGGTAACTACCAGTCTGTTCTCTGTATTTAAGAGCTTGTTTGTTTACTTGTTTGTTTCACTTCTTAAATTCCACATATGAGTGAAATCATATTTGCCTTTCTTTGATTAACTTGTTTCGCTTAGCATTATACCCTCTAGATTCATCCATTTTGTTGCAAATGGCAAGATTTCATTATTTTCATGGCTGAGTAATATTCCACTCTGTGTGTATGTGTGTATATATATACACCAGAACTTTATTGTAAAAAAATTATTATGTGGTTGTCTGGTCTGGCTTGACAATTCTGAAAATTTTAATATAGGTCCTCTGTTGGGGCTGCCTGGAATACTCAGGCTCAGTCTGAGATTGTCGCCCTTAGGGGAATTTCTTCTTCATTAGGGAAACCTCAGCTGTACTCTTACAGCCTTTCAGCTGATTGAATCAGGTCCACTCAGATTATCTAGCATAATCTCTTTTAGAATTAAATTATAAACTTGAATCACATCTACAAAATACTTTGCCAGCAACATTTAGATTCATATTTGAATAATTTGGGACTGTAGCCTAAGGTGATACATCAAAAGACCATAGCAGTCCACTCCTTGTCATTTTAGCACTAATGCACATTTCCTTAAACCACACTTAATCTTCAACTGAAGATAATAACAGTTCACATGGTATAATATGCATATAACCAAAAACACGTCCAGATTGCCCAGAAGAGTATGCATAGTCCTTGGATGAGATTCACTCTTCTTTGCTATTCTGTGAGTTAAATTCTGTGAGATTAAGTTGCTCTTATTATCCATCTTGTGTAGATGATAAGTTGATAAGAGAGAAAAAATAAAAATATTTGGTTAATAGGTACATAAATAAATATTAAAAATAAGGCAGAAATCCTTATAATTATAATCCTTGTTTCTGCAACTGCTCATGTGGTTATAGCTATTGTAGGTATTGATAACTACCTTATTCCACTACTCATTCCATATTTTCTGTGCCTTCAGTAAGCATGTGAACTGGTCTTTGTTCTTTACCTGGCCGTGTGGTCCAGACTTTCCTTTTTGAGCGATCTGGGCCATTATCAGTCCTGCTTGAATGGGGTTTAGTTTTCCACTGAGTTAAATCACACGATATGGTAACAATAAGTAGACACGTAAGAGATCTTTTTACCTCTGTGGCGTTGTAGCAGCTCAGTTTCCCGTTGGTAACTGGGATCAGTCACCCCATCCAGTACAGTAATCCTTTTGTTTGCTTTTTGATTCAAATGCATGAAGAACCAAAGTAGCCAGCTGGCATTCTCTACTTCCAGTTCAGTGGAATTGTTGTGTCTTTGTGGAAGTATTCTTCTTCTTGGATCTATGACCTCTAAATTAGCAAAGCCTAAGTTCATGATGCTAGAAGGCAAACTTTTTACTCGTGGATCTCTAGGAGTAGTAGTGAGGGAAGCCAACTCCATTTAATTTCTGGCCATATATTGGACTGTGATTTAGAGTTTGTACAACATCCTGCAGGATATTGCCTCAGCCAGACCAGGCATTGTCATCTAGTTGGCACCGTAACTGAGTCCTTTAATACCTTATACTCCTCTGTCAAGCTAGTTGCATTAAGATGATGGGGAACATGACAGTACAAGTAAATTCCATCAGAATGAGCCCATTACCAGACTTCATTTGCTGTGAAGTGAGTTTCTTGATCAGAAGCAATGCTGTGTGGTAATGGTAGAAGAGAAGACATTTTATAAATCCACGGACAGAATTATTGCATATGGGGAAGACAAACCATATCCAGAGTAGTTAACTATTCCAGTAAGAACAAAGTGCTGCTCCTTTCAGGATGTAAGTAGTGCAGTGCATGGAACATGCCAGCAGGTATCTGGCTATTACCCTGGAGCATGGTCCCACATTAAAGACTCAGTGCTCTTCTCTCCTACTGGCAAACTGACAGCTGGCAGTGGCTGTAGCTAGTTGGCCTTGGTGAGTAGACGTCCGTGTTGCTGAGCACATGCCTAACCTGCTACCATGATCACTTCGTTCATGATCTCACTGGGTGAAAAAGGATAACTAGTATCCACAGAATGGTTCACTCTATCCATTTTATTAAAATCTGTCTGATGAGATTCCTCTGGTGATCATTCATGTGGGACACAAATATATTTACATTATTTTCCTATTCAGAGATGTCTATCCACATACTTCTTTCTCAGACCTCTTCGTTACCAATTTTCCAGTGCTCTTTCCAAGTGCCTGACCATCCAGCCAAACCATTGGCCACAGCCTATGAATTTACAGAGACTCTTATATCTGGCTATTGCCCCTTTCAGACAAAATGAACAATCAGGTGTGCTGCGTGAAGCTCTGCCCACTGGAAGGACTTCCCTTCACGTTCCTTCCAGAATGTCTCAGAAAGGGGCTATAGGGCCATTGTGCATGTCCAACTTTATGGGCTGGTGTTTCAGACAACAGGCAGTTCACGATGGGCAGCTCAGATCTCATGGCAACCTGGTAGCCCTCGGTTAAGCATTCAGCCTCTCCTAAGACTCAGTAACAATCCAAAAGCTTTTTCTCAAAATGAGAATAGTCATTTGCAGAGGATGGCAGATACTTACTTTAAAATCCTAAGGGCCTACAAAAGGCTCCACATGGCGTTTTGTCTGCCACTAACACTCCAAGCACATCGTGTCTGCTGGGTCATAAAGCCTAAGTGGCTGAGCCTCTTGCCTGGCAGCCTGGATCTTTTGCCCAGCCTTTTCTTGTTCTGGGTCCCACTCAAACTGGCAGCTTTTCAGGTCATTCTGTAAGTGAGCCGAAGTAGCACACCCAAGTGGATATCATGTTGCCTTCGAAATACAAAGAGGTCCACTAGGCATTGTGCGTTTTTCATTGGTAGGAGGGGCTAGAGGCAACAAAGTATCCCTCACCATGGAAGTTGTACCTTGACATGTCCCACAGTACTGCTCCCCCTGAAATTTTCCTGAGGCGAAAGGCCCCTGCATTATTGTTGGATTTGTTTTCTACGTCTCTGATATACTGAAGTTTTATCTAAATATCTACAGCTTCTCCTTGTTTGCCAGGGCACCATAGTATCATAGAGGGAAAAGTGATGTAAGTTCCTGCGGGCTAAATTGTGACACAGGTGTAGAGTTGATGTGACCTGAAGTAGGACAGTGTAGGCATATTGATTATCTTGTCAACTGAAAGCAAACTGCTTCTGGTGGTCTTTACTAAGAGTAGAGAGAAAAAAAGTCACTTGGCAAATCAGTAGCTGCGTGGTAACAGGGGATGTGTTAATTTGTCCAAGCAATGAAACCAGCACAGCAGCGCACTTTGAGCCATTATTTGATTAAATTTATGATAATCTACTGCCGTTCTCCAAGATCCATTTATTTTCTGCATAGGCCCATTGGTAAGTTAAATGAGGATCAAGTCTTTGGTAGTGCCACGAATGTCTGCAATCCTCTGGGAATGTGCTATTACTTTTGGTTTATCGTTTTCTTAGGTAGAGCCGTTTTGTGGGTTCCACTTGGCCATTACTAGCAGAATAGCCCTTACTTCACAGATCAGGGAACCAGTGTTATAATCCTGCCAGTTTTGAGTATATCTATTCTAATGATGCATTCTGAAACTGGATAAATAGCTGTCGGATGGATTTGGGGACCTATTGGTTCTACTGTGAGAGAGACCTGAGCTAAAATCCATCAATCCCTTATCTCTATAGGACCCTACTCTGACTGATGGACCATAAGGATGTTTTGGGTCTTCAAGAATTAGTGTCAATTCAGAGCCAGTGGCCAGTAATCCCTGAAAAGTGATTATTTCCCTTTCCCCAATTTATAGTATTTCTAGTAATTGGTCCTACGTCCCTTTGTGAAAGGCTTGGAGAAAGATTAATATTATACATTGCTGGCAATATAGCAAGGGCTGTCTTCAAGGGGATCTGGCTTTCACTTCATACCATGATTTCTGGATCTGTAAACTGGTTCCCATCAGAGAATTGATTGAGGAGCTTGTTTCTAGTGATTCAAGTGACTTCTATTCACTAGGCCTAGAACACTTCTGTTAATATAGATAAAGTATGAATTTAGAAAACTGTCCATCTATTTCTTCTCTAGGGATATCATTATCAGCTGGCCAGGGTCTTAGATCTCTAGGAGTCAGACTCTTCTGATTCCTGCTTTGGCTGTCATTCATCTCTGCTCTTAAGAGCTATCCAAGGGATTGAATCAGGACCACCAGATTATCTAGGATAGTCTCTCTTACCTAATGCCAACCTGTTATAGACTTTAATCACATCCATAAAGTACCTTCACAGCAACACCTAGATTGGTGTTTGATTGAATAACTGGTACTATGCCCAGCCTATCTGACATATCAAAAGACCGTTCCAATTGGGAATCCACATTTTGACCTTCTGTACTAAATTGCATGTTTTTGGGATTTCTTAATTTCCTCTTCCTTGGTTTACATTCCTTGTTTTGATGGAGTATATTCTCCAGTTTTTCCTGGGGAAGGAAACATTTCCGTTTTAAATTCTCAACTACTGATGGTTTCTGTCACTTTTTTTAGACTTTTACGTTTTGCCTTTTATTTTTATTTTTTTTTTAAGATTTTATTTATGTGACAGAGAGACAGCCAGCGAGAGAGGGAACACAGCAGGGGAGTGGGAGAGGAAGAAGCAGGCTCCCAGCAGAGGAGCCCGATATGGGACTCGATCCCGGAACACCGGGATCATACCCTGAGCCGAAGGCAGGCGCTTAACGACTGCGCTACCCAGGCGCCCCTGTGTTTTGCCTTTTAAAGAAATATTTTCTTTCAATGTAGTGTGATTTCAGACTTCTTGAAAGAAAATTAAGTTTTTCAAATTTTTATATTTAACTTCAATCTCACAATTATATTTTTTAATGAAGGGCTTTATAGGACTGTTACTCATAATTCCTAGGGAAAAAAAATAATCTCTGACTAAGAAACCAAGCATACTAGAGATACTGGATAGGAAAGGGGCTTACTGATTTGTTCTAAGTTATTCCCTGAAAAACAAACACAAACAAACATTGGCTAAATTGGAGATGAGATTGCCATTTTCTTTATTTCTCTAAAGTAAGTATTTACAAAAGTAGAAATGATGACAGCCAAAGAATGCAAAACTCCCATGTTAATGGATGTGTATGGTATTGAAAAATCAACTTTTTAAAAAAGACTTTATTTGTTTGAGAGAGACAGAGAGATAGAGAGCACAAGCAGAGGGAGGGGCAGAGGGACAGGGAGCCTGACAGGACCCTGGGATCATGACTTGAACTGAAGGCAGATGCTTAACCAACTGAGCCACCCAGGCACTCCTGAAAAATCAACGTAATTGACACATTTGGAAGCTACAACTGAAGCGGGAAGGCAAACAAAAATGTAGGTGTTGTTTGCTCATTAGAAGGTTAGTTTTGCTTTATAGCTTTATAAAATTATGCACTAGAATGTAAAATTTATATGAGTCGTATTTAAGTTTAATTTTTAATATATCAAAGTATATGTGCTTACTTTATTTTTTTTTAATTAAAAAAAATTTTTTTTATTAAGTTATGTTAGTCACCATGCAGTACATCAATAGTTTTTGATGTAGTGTTCCATGATTCTTTGTCTGCATATAACACCCAGAGCTCCATGCAATATGTGCCCTCCTTAATACCCATCACGGGCCTAGACCAATTCCCCCCCCCTCCCCTCTGAAACCCTCAGTTTGTTTCCCAGAGTCCATAGTCTCTTGTGGTTCATTCCCCCTTCCATTTACCCCCCCTTCATTCTTCCCTTCCTCTCCTACCGATCTTCCTGCTATTTCTTATGCTCCATAAATGAGTGAAACCATATGATAATTGTCTTTCTCTGCTTGACTTATTTCACTTAGCATAATCTCCTCCAGTCCTGTCCATGTTGCTGCAAATGTTGAGTAATCATTCTTTCTGATGACTGAATAATATTCCATTGTATATATGGACCACATCTTCTTAATCCAGTCATCTGTTGAAGGGCATCTCGGCTCCTTCCAGAGTTTAGCCATTGTGGACAATGCTGCTATGAACATTGGGGTGCATATGGCCATTCTCTTCACTACGTCTGTATCTTTGGGGTAAATACCCAGTAGTGCAATTGCTGGGTTATAGGGTAGCTCTGTTTTTAACTTTTTGAGGGCCCTCCACACTGTTTTCCAAAGTGGCTGTTCCAACTTGCATTCCCACCAACAGTGTAAGAGGGATCCCCTTTCTCCACATCCTCTCCAACATTTGTCGTTTCTTGCCTTGTCCATTTTTGTCATTCTAACTGGCGTAAGGTGGTATCTCAATGTGGTTTTGATTTGAATTTCCCTGATGGTTAATGATTTTGAACATTTTTTCATGTGTCTGTTAGCCATTTGTATGTCTTCATTGGAAAGGTGTCTGTTCATATCTTCTGCCCATTTTTTGATTTATTTGTTTCCGTGTATTGAGTTTGGAGAAGTTCTTTATAGATCTTAGATACCAGCCTTTTATCTATAGTTTCATTTGCAAATATCTTCTCCCATTCTGTGGGTTGCTTCTTTGTTTTGATGACTGTTTCCTTTGCTGTGCAGAAACTTTATCTTGATGAAGTCCCACAAGTTCATTTTTTCTTTTATTTCTCTTGCCTTTGGAGATGTGTCATGAAAGAAGTTGCTGTGGGTGATGTCAAAGAGGTTACAGCCTATGTTCTCCTCTATGATTTTGATGGATTCCTGTCTCACATCGAGGTCTTTCATTCATTTGGAGTTTATCTTTGTGTATGGTGTGAGAGAGTGGTCAAGTTTCATTCTTTTGTATATAGCTGTCCAGTTTTCCCAGCACCATTTATTGAAGAGACTTTTTTCCACTGGATGTTTTTTCCTGCTTTGTCAAAGATTAGTTGACCATGGAGCCCAGGGTCCATTTCTGGGTTCTCTATTCTGTTCCATTGGTCTATCTGTCTTTTTTTGTGCCCGTACCATGCTGTCTTTGTGATCACAGCTTTGTAGTATAGTTTGAAATCAGGCAACGTGATGCCCCCAGCTTTGTTTTTCTTTTTCAACATTTCCTTGGTGATTTGGGGTCTTTTCTGGTTCCACACAAATTTTTGGATTATTTGTTCCAGCTCTTTGAAAAATGTCATTGGTATTTTGATTGGGATGGTGTTGAACATGTAGATTGCTCTGGGTAGCATGGACATTTTAACTATGTTTATTCTTCTGATCCAGGAGCATGGATTGTTTTTCCATCTTTTTGTGTCTTCTTCAATGTCTTTCATCAGTGTTTTGTAGTTTCTAGAGTATAAATCCTTTACTTCTCTGGTTAAATTTCTTCCGAGATGTCTTATGATTTTTGGTGCTATTGTAAATGGAATCGATTCCCTAATTTCTCTTTTTCAGTCTCATTGTTTGTGTATAGAAATGCAACTGATTTCTGAGCATTGATTTTGTATCCTGCCACATTACTGAATTGTTGTATGAGTTCTAGTAATTTGGGGGTGGATTCTTTTGGGTTTTCCATATAGAGTATCATGTCATCTGCGAAGAGAGACAGTTTGACTTCTTCTTTGCCAATTTGAATACTTTTTATTCTTTTTTGTTGTCTGATTGCTGTTAGGACTTCTAGCACTATGTTGAATAATAGTGGCGAGAGTGGGCATCCTTGTCGTGTTCCTGATCTTAAGGGAAATGCTTTCAGCTTTTCCCCATTGAGAATGATGTTTGCTGTAGGCTTTTCATAGATGGTTTTTATGAGATTGAGGAATGTACCCTCTATCCCTACACTCTGAAGGGTTTTAATCAGGAATGGAGGCTGTATTTTGGCAAAACCTTTTTCTGTATCAGTTGAGAGGATCATGGTTCTTGTCTCTTCTCTTATTAATGGGATCTATCACACTGATCGATTTGCAGATGTTGAACCACCTTGCATCCCAGGGATGAATCCCACTTGGTCATGATGGATAATCCTTGTAATGTACTGTTGGATCCTATTAGCTAGAATCTTGTTGAGAATTGTGGCATCCATATTCATCAGGGATATCGGTCTGTAATTCTCCTTTTTGATGGGGTCTTTGCCTGGTTTGGGGATCAAGGTAATACTGGCCTCATAGAATGAGTTTGGTAGTTTTCCTTCTGTTTCTATTTTATTTTAAAAGATTTTATTTATTAATTTGACAAAGAGAAACAGCCAGGGAGAGAGGGAACACAAGTAGGGGGAGTGGGAGAGGAAGAAGCAGGCTTCCAGCGGAGGAGCCTGATGTGGGGCTCGATCCCAGGACGCTGGGATCACGCCCTGAGCCGAAGGCATACGCTTAACGACTGTGCCGCCCAGGCGCCCCGGGGTCATGTCTTTTTATCCAATCTGCAACCCTGTGGTGTTTTATGGGAGGATTTATGCCATTCACATTGAAACTGATTATTGAGAATATGATTTTAATGATGTCGTGTGTCTGTGAAGTCTTTGTTTTTTTTTTTTTTTTTTTTTTTTTAAAGATTTTTTATTTATTTATTCGACAGAGATAGAGACAGCCAGCGAGAGAGGGAACACAAGCAGGGGGAGTGGGAGAGGAAGAAGCAGGCTCACAGAGGAGGAGCCTGACGTGGGGCTCGAACCCGGAACGCCGGGATCACGCCCTGAGCCGAAGGCAGACGCTTTAACCGCTGTGCCACCCAGGCGCCCCAAGTCTTTGTTTTTATAGAATGCAAATTTCTGTTCTGTATTACTCTTGGGGTCTTTTTACTTTTATAGAACCCCCCCTTAATATTTCTTGTAGGGCTGGCTTGGTGGTTACATATTCTTTCAGTTTCTGCCGGTCTTGGAAGCTCCTTGTCTCTCCATCCATCTGAATGACAGCCTTGCTGCAGAAAGTATCCTTGGCTGCATGTTCTTCTCACTTAGTGCTCTGAATATGTCTTCCTAGCCTTTTCTGGCTTGCCAGGTCTCTGTAGACAGGTCTGACATTATTCTGATGTTCCTTCCTCTGTAGGTGAAGATTCTGTTCCCCCTGGCCACTTTCAAGATTGTTTCCTTGGATCTAAGATTTGCGAATTGTACTATTATGTGAGGTGGTGTTGGTCTCTTCTCATTGATCTTGGGAGGGATACTCTCTGCCTCTTGGACACGAATGCTTGTTTCCTTCACCAGATTAGGGAAGCTCTCAGCTACAATTTGTTCAAATATCTCTTCTAGACCTCTCTCTTTCTCCACCCCCTCGGGGATGCTGATGATTCTGATATTGGAACGTTTCATTGAGTCAGTAATCTCCCGTATTCTTTTATCTTGAAACTGGAGTTTTTTAAAAAATATGTTCCCTCTTTTTCCTTCTCTTCTATCATCTCATCTTTCAACTCACTAATTTGTTCTTCTGCCTCATTTACCCTGGCCATCAGAGCATCCAGTTTAGACTGCATTTGATTCACAGCATTCTTAATTTATGCCAGATTTGCTCTCATTTCCACCCTTAGAGATTCTATATTCTTGTTAATATTTTCATTAATATTTTTTTCAAGCCTACACATCATCTTGACCATTGTTACTCTGAATTCCATTTCTGACAGTTTGGTTATATCCATATCCATTAGTTCTGTGGCAGAGGCCACAGTCTCTGTTTTCTTTCCTTTGTAGGGGGTTCCTCCTCGTTGTTCTGATGAGGAGAGGTTGCGGGGTTGCCCAGAGCCCAAATTATTGACCAGGACCCAAGCAAGGCGAACGTGTTTTATAGGGACCTTAGGAATGTGGGCTTCTTGTTTTTTCAGCCTGCCTTCTGGGGGAGGGGTCTGTCGTGCTGATACTCAGGCAACCCTGTCTGGGTAGAGTTGCCCCGTCCCCTGTGGGGGCTGCGGAATGGGTGCAGCGTGAACCGGTTTTTCCGGGCTTTTGTTCTCTGGCGGCTTTCCCTGGTGGTTTTCTGTGACTCTTCTGAGAGTCAGAGCTGCAGTGGCTGTATCCTAGCCTCTGTCTCAGGAGAGAGAGATCTCAGTCCGCTCTCCACTGAGCTCTTCTGGCCACTTTAACTCTGTTTCTGTCAGTGCTGCCAAAAACCCCGCAGTGTCCCGGGTTGTGCGCCCCACAGCCGGTGTCCCAGCCCTCACTTCCAGGGCCGGCATGTCTCTGTCCTTTGTGTTTCTAACACCGCCGGCTGCCCCCGGTTCCCGCGCGCTCCCGAGCTCCCTGTTTCAGTGTGGTTCGCACATGCTCCAGAGCGCCGGTTTTCAGTCTGGTTGCGTGGGCTTCTGAGCTCCCGGTATCAGTCCAGTTCCAGTGAGTGCTCCGGAGCTCTCGGTTTCAGTCTGGTTCCAGTGAGCACACCGGAGTTCAGTTTCAGTCTGGTGGTGCACGTTCCCTGGCTCACGGTCTCAGTCTGCTCTCTCTCCCCGGCTCACGGTCTCAGTCCGCTCTCTCGCGGGTGCCGGTCCGTGAGTCCACCCGCTCCCCAGTGCAGGTGGCTACTGCTTCCCAGCACCCGAGCGCGGAGGCTCCCTCCCCCTTCCGTTTATTTTCCGATATCTGTGTGCAGATTCACGGCTCCCTGCTTAGTACCTCCATACTCAGCCCCGGAGATGTTTGTTTGTAGAGATCCAGATGTATCTTCCTACATCTCAGGCTGATTCCTTGGGTGTTCAGGCTGGTCTGGTAGATATCCAGCTCGACTCAGGGGACCAGCTGACAAAAGGGCCCCTACTCCTCTGCCATCTTCTTTTTCTCTCTATGTGCTTACTTTAAAAGTCAAATTATTTTGTCTAAATTTAAACACTATGCCTCTGGCCCACCAAATATTACTCTCGGTTTCTTTTTCACATTAGGTTTGTAAAGGGGAGGAAGTTATTGACTAATATGCAGTTCTAGAACACCTACATAATATTTTATGATTTCTTCAATTTGGACAATGTACAGTAACTTCCTCTTGTGGAAACCAAGGGTTTTCCTCTTTTTCTACCCTTTCCCCATGTCCTTTTCCTGTTCCTATTTCTCCCACAAAGTCATGTCACATTTTAAACATATATTAATATGTTATGTTAGTAATAACATGATGTGTAAAGAATCTTCACAGCTGAGTTACTTACCAGATTTTCTGTGTAAATTTTTCTCTGCAGTTAATTTCCTAGTCTTTCCTGTTTTCTCAGAATGTTTTACAAGTTTGTGCTTCTTATAATTTTCTTAGCCATTTAATCAAACTTCAGAAAGGAACCCGCAGATTAGAAATAGGAAGGGAGGGTATTGATAGGTCTAGGCTCTTTCTTAGAATACAAATAATAACATAAATATAATTTGAGAGGAGATTAATATTTTCATTCCCTAATCTTGTCTAGGGAGATTTAAAAAATTTAAATCATCATAGCCTGTGAAGGTGAAAAACTTTTTTCTATCTGGGAGACTAAAGTATATGTGAAAGATTGAAAATCGGCTTACCAGTAGATTCTGGAGTCTTAACTGAAACACAAACAAAACAAACACAAAATTGTTATCTGACCCTGCAAAAAAGACAAGTTTCTCCAATAGGCTTTTCATTGTGAGTACAATGCAACATTGATATAATCAGATATATTGAATTTTAAATGTTGTAATCAAAGTCATGTATTTTCAAAATTTAAAAAGTCAGTTAATTGTACTAATCATGCCTCTCTATTTTCTGTATTTCTGATGCTTATATCTGGAGCCTTGCTGACTCTGGAAAAACTGCCCCTCCTGAGTCTAGCCAGTTCCTAGGGATCTTAAAATAATTCTCCTGCCAGCACACTTTCATATGCAAACTAACAAATCCAGAGACTAGTCTCTTGTTGGGCTCTTAGACTCTGGGCCACTGTTTGCTCTCTAATCTCCCTGATGCCAGGTATCAGACAGTCAGTGGCAACTACTGTACCCTGGAGCCTGCTGAAATCATTTGAACAAACCTACACAATTTCATGTAGGTTTGTACCTTTTATTATTTTTTCTAAACCTGCTTAGGCTGCTTACCACATCCTGCTCATTTCCTCCCCTGAAAATCATGGTAAAGAGTCTTGCCCACCTTTTCCCCATCACTCCTTCTGGCTCCTGACTGACCCCAGTGCTTCCCCATGTGGCCCTGCCTGGTATGGCATGCCCTGTCCTCTTGGGAACTGTGAGCAACACACTATGTTTTCAATGCAGTCAGCTCCATTCTTTCCTATTGGCATTACCACACACAGATAATAATAAAACCTACATTTTAAAACACTAATGTATGCTTATAGTAAAAAGCATCAGTTCCTTGCTGCAGCTATTTGCAATTGTATTTGTTCTCCTAAATTATATCCACTACATATTTAAATGTAGGCTTTTTGTGCTGCAAATAGCTTTCTGAAAATGTGGTTTCTTGGCTTTAGTACTATGTAGTATTTATTGTTCTTCTATTCTCAAAGATGAGGCCTTCCTATTCTTCCACTTAATAGCTCACCTCCTTTACCTTCCTGTGGCAGGCAGAATTCTATGATGACCTCTAAGCAGTCACCCCTTGCTAAGTGCCCTCCCCTTGAGCCAGGAAGGGACCTGGAACTTGCTTCTGGCGAAGAACATGGGCAAAGTAACGGTATAGTCAATCCTATGATAACATTACATTGTTAAGACTCATTGTTAGCAGATTCTGCTACTGGCTTCCTAGAGTAAACTGGCTAGTTTGAGACTACCTGTAAGAGGGCAGTGGGGCAGGGAACCTCAGGGCCTGTGGGATCTGAGTGTCCCCAGGTGACAACCTATAAGACATAAGGGACCTCAGAAAAGATGCATGGACTGTGACAGAACCATCTAACAAGCATGAATTTTAGTCATAGATGGATGGGGAAGAGAGTAGGGTTAAACTATTAGAGGAAATATTAAAAGGAATAAAAAGAAAAAAAGTTCTTTAAGGAAGCATGGAAATGCAGGAAGGAATAAAAAAAAGTAAAGATGTGGATAAACATAAGCAAATATTTACTGCAGTTAATTTTTGCACTTTATGTTTTCTTAGAATATTTTGTGGGTTTGAGCCTTTTATTATTTTTCTGTCATTTTAGTGAACTTTAGGGTGGAAGAGAGGAAGCTACCCTTTTAAGTTGATCTTATATGTACTCTAATGTTCTCTTCATGGGAGTTTGTGCAGTCAGAAATGGTAATATGTAGAAGTTCAAAACCCCCACAATGATCACACCAAACCACCCACAGATTAGAAACAGAAAGAAGATACTGCAGGAAAGGAACTTACTGGGTTGTCTTGAGATAGTTTCTACAAAAACAAATACAAATAAATATATAAACTAACTTAAAGGTGAGAGAACCTTTTCTCTAATTCTGTAAATGATGAATTTACAAAGCTGGAAATAATGGTGGCCAAAGAATGCAAAAGTCCCACGTAAGTTGGTAATGAAAGCACACAAGATTTTAGGTTCAGAATAAAAACTTATTGACAGGTTTTGAAGAAACCTGTAATTTTTTGAAAAAAAATTACAGGGTCAGTTGACATTTAAAGATAACTTTTTAACAATATCTTTCTAAAATAAATATATAAAATGTAAATTTTACATGAATGATTTAAGATTAATTTTTCTTAAATCAAAGTATGTCTTTATTTTAAAAATCAACTTATTGTATGTATGTAAACACACTGGTTCTTTGACCTGTTCCTTTTCATTTCCAATTTTTGTTTTCACTTACGCATTTTTTGGGGGTGGGCTATGTAATTAATATTTGCTCATAGAGTTCTTATATTTTTCACAATTTCTTGAATTTGGAAAATGTATGTTGGCTTCTACTGTGGGCAAGGTGCTTTACCTCTTTTCTATTCTTCCCCAATTCACTCACCTTTCCCTGATTTTTCAACTAACCTATCTTACATTTATTAATAGTAAATCAATATATCATGTTAGCAATACCACATATATAAATAATGTTCATAGCTGATGTATTATTCCAGCTTTCCTGTGCAAACTTTTTTTCTCCAGGTTATTCTTGACTCTTTTGGTGATTTTTAAGACTGTTTTTTAGGCTTATGCCTTTTGTTATTCTTTCTCATTGGCTTGAGTTCTGAAGGGGAAAGAAGGAACTGCTCATTTCCAACTTGCCTAATGTGGGTTTTTATACTCTTCTTGGGTGATTTTATAATCAGGTAGTAATACCCAGAAATCTCAAATGCCTCACTTGAGCAGGACAGACCATCCCCAGATTAGAAATAGAAAGGGAGGGTACTGACGCATTCTACGATCTTTCATACAATAAAAATAAATCCATCAGTTTGGTTTTCCTGAGAGAAGGAGATTAGTATTTTCTCTTCCTAATCTAGGTTAGAGTGATGGAAAAGCTTGAAGTTATAAAAGCTTGAAAACGCAAAAGTCTTCCTTGCAACTAGGAGACCAAAGAAGTTTTGAAAATTGAAAGTCAAGTTACAGATGGATTCTGGAAGCTCAGCTTAAACATAAACAAAACAAATACGAAGTTATTATTTGTCTGTAGAACAAAGGAGACTACTTTACTCTCACAGTCTTTTGATTTTGAGCACAATGCAAAACTGACACATTCAGATGTATTACTAAAATTTAGTTACTTTCATAAAGGCAGTATATGTTAAATAATGTTAAAAGGTTAATGTTGAAGGCTTATAACAAAAAGCACTAGACCCCTAGACTATTCATAATCAGATTTTCTCACCACAATGACATGCCACATTTAAATGTAAGTTTTTTTCTTCTGGAATTTAAGTATTTGGAAATAACTTTCTGAAAATGTGGTTTCTTGACTTTAAATTTTAGATAGTATCTACTGACTTTCTACTCTTTGGAAGAAGCCTTCCTGTTCCTCCACTCAACACAGCCTCCTCTTCCTTCCTGTGGTAGATAGAAATCTGTGATGACCTCTGATCCGTCACCCCTTGTTAAATGTCCTCCTTTCAGTAAAGGAAGAACCTGGAACTTGCTTCCGGCTAAAGAATATGAGCAAGACAACAGTGTACTCACTCCTGTAATAATGTTACATTGTTAAGACTCCTGGCTGACTGGCCGGAGTGAGAGCTTCTGCTGCGGCTTTGAAGAAACTGCCTGGTTGTGAGACACCTGTGAGAGGGCAGTGGGGCAGGGAACCTCAGGGTCACTGGGACCTGAGTGTCCCCAAGTGACAACTGTAAGACACAAGAAGCCTCAGAGAAGAGTACTGGAGTCACATTCAGTATGACAAAATCATCTAACAAGTATGAAATTTTAGTCATAGAAGGATGGGAGAGAGTGGGGAAAATGCTAAAGGAAATGTTTAGGGAATAAAAGTTAAAAATGTCTGATGAAAGGATGGAAATATAGAATGGAATGAAGATAACAGAAAAAAGTGAATATGTGGGTGAACATAAGCAAATGCTGACTGAATATAACT
Source organism: Ursus americanus (assembly GCF_024610735.1). Taxonomy (NCBI): domain Eukaryota; kingdom Metazoa; phylum Chordata; class Mammalia; order Carnivora; family Ursidae; genus Ursus; species Ursus americanus. Next base: position 27,656,878 of record NC_142158.1, read on the forward strand.
GATGGTGATGATGGTGGTGAGGATAGATTGAGGGATTAAAGTAGATGCACTTTTAATGATCATGGCAATGAAAGTATAAATAGTAAAGGAATAGAGTGTCCAAGTGTTCTTATACCTCTTAAATTGTCTTATTAATTTGCAATGTTAAATGTAGTAATTTAGGGGCGCCTGGGTGGCGCAATCAATTAAGCATCTGACTCTTGGTTTCCGCTCAGGTCATGATCTTGCAGTTGTGGGATTGAGCCCCATATTGGGCTCCGAGTTCAGCTCAGAGTCTGCTTCAGATTCTCTCTCCCTTTCCCTCCTGCTCACTCTCTCTCTCTCAAATAAATAACATCTCTTTAAAAAGTGTAGTAATTTATAATAAAGTTTTATAAGACAAGGATGGATGTTGTCATCTCTATGAAAATTCCTAAAGAACAGTAAAATAATATGTAGCTTAAATGGTATGAGATCAGGAGAATAAAACTATAAAAAACAAATTATTTCAAAAGAAGGCAAAAAAGAAAAAAAAAGAATGAAAATTAGCAAACCAATTAGTAACATTATTTTTAAAAATACAAATATATGAACAATTATACTGGATGCAAATGGTCTAAATATTCCTATTAAATGAAAGTATTTTCAGACTAGATTAAGAAATAAAATCCAAATATATATATATGTTTTATATTTTTTTTTCATTTTTTTTCTTTTTAATGCTGTAATGGGATGAATTTCACTGCCCTGTCTTTGAGATGACTGGCCCTTTATTCTGCTTCCCCTAGTCTACTTTTGAACCCCTCTAGTGTATTTTTCAGTTCAGTTATTGTAGTCTTCCATTCTGTCACTTCTTTTTGTAACTTTCTTATGTTTTCATCTTTTTGAAGTTTTCACTGTATTCATTCTCCCAAGTTTGGTGAGTATCTATATGACCATTACTTTGAACTCTTTATCAGGTAAATTACTTATCTCTATTTCATTAGATTTTTTTTTTTTTTACCCCTGAGGTTTTATCATTTTTTTTCATTTGGAACATAGCCCTCATTTTCTTCATTTTGCTTTGACTCTTGGTGTTGGTTTCTATTAATTAGCCACTTCTCACAATATTGAAATATTGTCCTCCTGTGCAGGAGATGAACTTTATCACTCAACTCTGCTTTAGCTCTTGGTTGTCTACCAGACCTTTACGGTGGTACAAGCAGTCTATTTGATACCAGTCAAATAGTTGAGCATGTGCCAAGACCAGTCAGTGTCCCAAAAGGGAGGATCTCAGTCAGCCCACATAGATTCAAGCTAATTGGAAGCCAGACCCTCACACAGCAGCTTTGAATGAATGCATATATATATATACAGTCCTGTGGGACTACAGGTACAAACTCTCCCGGCCCCCAGATCCAGGTGGTCTGGAGGTGTCCCCTGGGCAGCAGTTAATAAAAACCAGTGGTCTAGAGGAGTGTGCAGGCTCCCTTGTGGGACATAATGGTGAGGTGTAGTGAGGCAGAAGGAGATTGTAGGTATGGCGTTCTTTGGCCTATGCCTCTGTAGCCTCTAGGTGTGTGCCGAAGCTGATGTCTGCCCCTAAGTCTGAAGCTCCAGGCCTCTTTCACAGAAAGGCTGGGGTTGTGTTTCAGTCTGCTATCTATGCAGTATGCTGGAGATTATAGCCTCCCAAGAGTTTCTCTGAATCATACAGTTCCATGGGGCCCAGGAAGGCAAGCTCTTTTGCCCATCAAAGCCAGGTGATCAACAGGTATCCCCTGGTCTGCAGCTGCAACAACCAGTGCACTGGATATAAAGATGGGGGCACTTGATGAATATAAGAGCTCCCCACTGGGAGATGCTGCTTCTCTGAAGATTGTTCCTAGCCTCTGAAGTCTCAGGAGAAGTTTACAGTCTGTTTAACTAGAAGTCTGCCCACTCTGGCTGTGGCTATCATGATCAACTGATAGCTTCTTTCACAGAATGATTGAGCTCCTGAGTCTGCCCTGCTCTTGCTCTGCCCTGGAGCTACTAGTGTTCAAGAACCCTTTCTCCATTGGTTATAACCCTGTGCACATAAGCCCTGCTGGCCCCCAAAGCCAGGTGATGTCGAGGAGTTCCCTGGCAGCCACAGAAATCTGGATACCAGAGAAGATTATAGGTGACTTTCCGTAAAATACCAATGAACTGGAACAAGACAGATGGAAAGCACAAAGGTCTATCCACTGGCCACCATTCCCTGAGAGCACTTCTGTAGGCCCCTAAAGTGTGTCAAACCGGAGGCCTGTCCCTCAGGCAAAGTTCCTGGACAAGCAAAGTGGTCTTTTTCTCAGAAAGACTGGAGTATTATTTCATCCTGCTGTCTGTGCAGTGCCTTGGGAGTGGTAGTCTGCCTGGAGCTGTTTCTCTGATTGTTAAAGTCTCATGGAACCCAGGAAAGCAAGTCTCCTGTGATCTCCAGAGCCAGGCAAACATGGGACATCCTCTGGGTGGCAGTGACAAAACCTGAGTCAGTAGATTAAAAAAACCAACCAAACTGAGGTACCAGTTGTGTGTAGAAGCTCCCCTCTGGGATATGCTGGCACTGTAGTGTGACAGAGGGAGACTGCACAGGCGGTGTCCATTGGCTGGTGTGAGGCCAAAGGAGCGTCCAAAAAAAAAAAAAAAAGAAAAGAAAAAAGAAGAAAAGAAAAGAAAAAAAAAGTGGGGGAGAAGAAGATGGTAACCTTTGACTCTAGTAAGGTAGAAGGAGAATAGGAAGATGGTGGTCACCAGTCTCCATCTCCAGAGAGTATCCAGCAGGCCCATGCACCTCAGATCAACACTTTAAAACTAGAAAATGAGTCTCTTTCACATAAGGTCTGGGCACATTTCAAAGGGCTGCTTCTGTCTTGGGTCCTGGTGGAGGAGCAGAGAGTCTGGGTGCCTTTTAAAGGCCATTCCCAGTTGGCTACATCTCTCTGGTTTTTGTAGGCATGAGCCCCATTCGTCTTCAAAGCCAGATATTTGGGGGCTCATCTCTCACATGGTGGTTTTAAAAGTTGGGTGGGTGGGGCTGGTGTGGGTTATGAATCCCTTGCCCCTCAGGGGGAAGCTCCAGGTTGGGAGGTCTTTCTCGATTATGGATTGCTGCTCAATGTGTGGGAAATAGGGCAGGATTGTGTCTTAACCTTTCCTACCCACTTCGATGTGGTTTCCCTCTTGTCTACCCCATATGAGGGGGTTACTTCACCAGTTCTTTTTTTCCGCCCTGAGGAAATCATTCCACATATATACATAGCCATAGATTTAGTGTGTCTGTCGGAGAAGGTGAGTTCAGGATCTTCCTATGTTGCCATCTCGAAAGGGAACTAGTCAGATAAAGACTTGTAATTGGCCATCCCACCCTGTATTTCCGCCATCAATTTGTGAGTCTTTCCTGAATTTTGAATTGACATTCTTCTTACCTTTCTCCACTGCTTGTACTCGGGTTTCTTCTATCTCCTCTGTCAGTAATCTGCTTTCAAAAATTTCTCAACACTTACAAACTGAGCTCATTTCCTTTCCTCGTGTTCCTTGTGTTTTGCGTATATGATTTTTCCATATCTTTATTTCATTCCAGTGTGATTTTAGGCAGGGATTTGAGGTAAATGCCTTGTTAAACTAAACCTCACCCCCCCACCGCCCCCCACCCTGAGCTCATTTGGGAGCTTATATTTAAACATGATAGACATGAAACTGGTAATATCCACAGGAATCTAAGATCTTCCACCATTAATACTAAATAACAAATAGGAAATAAACAAAAAAGAAACTTACTGCAGGGTTTTGTTGTCTTTTCTGAAATATAAACACACATAAATATGTAAGTATCATTTGCCTAAGGAAAGGAAACTCTAGCTTTTTCTAATACTATTTTTGTGTATGACTAGTAGGATTGAAAATAATAGTAAGTAGAGAGATCAAAAGCTTTTCAAAGAAGTTATAAAGTCCAGCAGAGTTAAGGAAGAGTTCAGGGACTTGCTGAGGGTTCTGAGTCTTCCACAGAATACAAATGTGAATATGAGTGTGGTTTTCTTCAGGGAATAAGCCCAATGCGACATTTCCCTCTGATACTCCTTTTGGGGAAATTTATTTTAAAGTTGCACCATTTTGGAGCCCTTTGTCATCTTTACCTGCTCTTCCTGGTCTTTATAGTAGAAGTGTCATAGGTTTGGGAAATGTGTGCATCCATTCTGTCCTCCTTTACATCTCTTTTTATTTTAGGGGCTATTGAGATTTCTGTAAATTTGCTGAGAAATAGGGAAGTAACTTCTATTTTTGTTCAGAAAGTTTTACCACACATTAAGAGGTCTTTTGATTTGTTTGTTTTTAATTAAGAAAAAGGATTCTATTTTTATTTTTTATTGGGGAACATGAGAAAATGAACCTGTAGTATTGCATCAGAAAAGTCAGCTTCAGTGGAATTAATCATCTTGAGCATCTTTTGTTGTTATTTAAGAATAGTGCCAGTCTGATGGGTTTCAGATTTCCTGAGTTTGGTAGATTCAGGGCAACAACATCCGTGAATATTTTTCTGTGTCTTTGATTGAAACTTTTCATTATAACTACAAGGCATTAGAATTTACAAGTCTTGCTTTATTCACATTTTCATCATATTCTTACCTTTTCCCTATTTGTTAGGCAGCCCACATCAGAACACCTTGACTACATATGGATAGTAGAAAAATAGATTTTATTGATCACTCTTCTTAAATGCTCCTGCCCATTGTTAGTAAGCTAGTAGCAGTGGCATGCTAACTATTGGGCAAGAGGAACAAGGGAACGAAATATAGGAACATGGAGATTTTTGTAATATCCATAGTTATTAATACTGCTTTCTGTACCTATCATGGACAAAGAAAAGTAGAAATGTTAAGTAGATAAGGAATTGCTAGTAATTTCTGCGTATTTCTGAAAACATGTATCAAAATAAATAAATGACCATGATTTGCCTTGGGTATAAAGTTATTATTATTATTTTTTTGCCTATGATTCTTTTCAAGCCCACAATTCTATTTTTTTTTAAAAGATTTTATTTATTTATTTATTTATTTGAGAGAGAGAGACAGAAAGCATGAGCAGGGAGGAGGGGCAGAGGGAGAGGGAGAAGCAGACTCCCTGCTGAGCAGGGAAACCTGATGCTGGGCTTGATTCCAGGACCCTGAGATCATTACCTGAGTGGAAGGCAGAAGCTTAACCAATTAAGCCACCCAGGCACCCCCACGATTCTCTTTAAAAAGAAATCTGGATTTGAATCTTGCCTCGAAGATGTTCAAACACTACATATATTTCCACTTCTACCTCTTCTAACTGTTCTGTCTTATTTTTCCTCTCTTACTCTGACTGCCCACACACACCACCCCACCCTCATTCTGCCTAAACTGAGTATTTGTTGAAAAGGCAATATTAATAATACTAAGAGGTTTTATTTCTACAACGTAAGAAACATGTAAAATTATATACACATAGACACATGTATAAGTATGCATGTAGGATGCATATGTATGTGGAAATAGGTTTGCTAGTTCTTCATCCAGAAAAGATTTAAGGCAGCTTCTCTTGCTGTTTATTCTTTTTGTTGTAATACTGAACAGGAAAATTTACATAGATTTTATTGGATATGGAAGGGTTCCCACTCTTTCATGTCTGGCATTTGATGTGGGGTTGTCAGTGACATCAAATCATCCTAATAATATTAAGCAAAGCAGGGTGAGAGAACCAGAAACTATAGTTAATATTTATGAGTCTCACTTTTGGTTAGAAAATCATTGACTTGCTCTTCTCCCTTTCAGATTTGAACACATTTCAAATTGCTATCATAGGGCTATTAGCATTATTTCTTACATCATTACTATAGTGATATATAATTTGAATTACTAATTTGTAAAGAGTTGGTTTCTTTGAATAAGACAATGGTTGAATGATCTATATGCTTTGTAAAGAAAAGGGACTTTCTATTTTTTAAATATATGTGATAGAATAGAACTTGTTTAGTAATCAGGTGGAGTCTAATTGTTCTCCACAGGTTATTTGCTTTAATGAAGAATTGTGATGAAGTTATGAGTTGGTTACACTGAGTTTATGGTTACATGTGTGGTTTTCTTCAAATGACGCCTGAGTTCCTTAAACACAGACTGATGTTAACAACTTGACATAGTAGATATAAATTAATATTTGTTGAATGTATACTGGAAACTTATACTTTAAAATATACCTTGTTTCCAAAACAGAATCCTTTCTTTGTAGAAAATACAAAACTAGAGAATTTCTCAGTCATCAGAATTATCACAAATCCCTAATTAGGGAAATCCAGTGAAATCCAGATTCACCATAACTTCTGCAGAAACTAAAGAGTGCTAGTTTATCAAGGGACTGTTAATTTTCTGGGTGCCTGATTACGGGGTCATCACTATTAAGTTAGAAGAAAGGGTTGTCATATTCCAGGGGAGAGTCAAATCAAGAAATTGTAGTGCTTGCAATAAAAGTTTTGCTTAGTCTCTTTAGTAATACTGAAGGATAATCTCCTTTGTTTACCCAGGTTGCTTGTGCTCTGGTGAGGCCAATGGCTCAATTGTTCCTTTTCCTATTGTATTTGTTGTTGTTTAGTCACCCATGTCAGACCTGCTTGACAGTGTGGAAGATCTTCATAGAAAGGGGAAGGGTGTAGACTCATTTACTTGTATGGGCTCTGGTGTCCTTCTTCCTCCTACGTTATCACTCCAGCTGGTAAGTTAGTTACAGGCTGCCACAGTCCTACACACTATGGTAGCAGTTTCACTCTTTTCTTGCTTATAAAGTGGACCAAACTTGCTCCCCTCTGTTCCATCCACAGATAATGGCATCTTCTATGTACAAAGAGAAGTCTGTGTTTTTTTTTTTAATCTTAGTTTCTGAGGAAGTAATAAAAGTATAAACAGAGGGGCGCCTGGGTGGCACAGCGGTTAAGCGTCTGCCTTCGGCTCAGGGTGTGATCCTGGCATTATGGGATCGAGCCCCACATCAGGCTCCTCTGCTATGAGCCTGCTTCTTCCTCTCCCACTCCCCCTGCTTGTGTTCCCTCTCTCGCTGGCTGTCTCTATCTCTGTCGAATAAATAAATAAAAAATCTTAAAAAAAAAAAAAGTATAAACAGAAAGCTTCAGAGTATAGGTATGAATCATCTATTGTCTAATACAGGATACTTTAGATTTTACAGACTAGGAAATTAAGGCCCAGAGAAGTTAACTGACATTCCCAAATAATTAACCTAAAAAGGATCCAGAGTCAGACAAGAAACAAGTCTGTTGATTTTAAATTCAGTTATTCCCACACCATCATGTCATGTCCCTGCTTATGGATATTTTGAGTGAGTCCTCAGACTGCCACAGAGCCTTTTCTTTCTGTCTCACCCTCTGGACATACCATTATTTAAAGCATGATTTTATCCAAAAGGAAGTCTATTTCCTCTTCATGGGTCTGTTTATCTGAGGAGAAGAATTCAGAACAGGAACTTTGAATTGAATTCAAAGAATTCAAGACAGTCAGTTATTTGTCTAGTTAGAAAAAAGAAATGTAAAATGTATAGGGTGTTCACTTTCAGTTGCTTTATAGCCTTAGTATGGGTCATTGTTCCCTACGCATGATTCCCATTTCATTCTAAAGGACTTGATGTGCTGGATTATAATCAGTGGGCTCTTTTCTGTTGCTCTTCAGCAATATTTGGTCAATATTTATCTTATATAATATGTAGAATGGTGACATGTAGTGATGTGAGTACATTGTGACTCCCTATTCTTCTCAGTTTACTTTCTGAAGCAATATGACAGCCATAGGAAGGCCAGCTGATAGAACCTGGAGGATCTATTTGAAGCATCTGGTTGTATAGAGATCTTCAGGGAGAAAGAGTAGGAAAAACTTTTCCTTGAGGCTATGGTAGAACTGAGGTGTTAGTACTAGAATTGGGGGCTTTTCTTGTGGCCTGGGAAAAATATCAGGATTTCCTGGTTCTTTGAGAGAGTGTAGCATGTGAAAACCTATGAAGCCCGTTGGGAAAGGCTGTTCTTTTCCACTCATTTGTGTTCCTGGGAGAGTGTCCTTGATCCTGCCCATCGTGCTGGGCCAGATTGCTCCCAGTTCTTGTCTTTAAGGAAGAGTTAGCTAAGGGGGGACATGGAAATAAAAAATCTTCCTTTCTGTGTCTCAATATAAGAACAGGAATTTTCATCCATTTGGAGTATATCTTTTTGTATGGTGTGAGAGAGTGGGCAAATTTCATTCTTTTGCATGTAGCTGTCCTATTTTCCCAGCACCATTTATTGAAGAGACAGTCTTTTTCCCACTGAATGTTTTTCCCTGCTTTGTCGAAGATTAGTTGACCATAGAGCCGAGGGTCCATTTCTGGAGTCTATTCTGTTCCATTGGTCTATGTGTCTGTTTTTGTGCCAGTACCATGCTGTCTTGGTGATCACAGCTTTGTAGTATAGCTTGAAATCAGGCAACATGATGCCCCCAGCTTTGTTTTTCCTTTTCAACAATTCCTTGGCAATTCGGGGCCTTTTCTGGTTCCACACAAATTTAATGGCTGTTTGTTCCAGTTCTTTGAAAAATATCATTGGTATTTTGATCGGGATGGCATTGAAAGTGTAGATTGCTCTGGGTAGCATAGACATTTTAATAATGTTTATTCTTCTGATCCATGAGCATGGAATATTTTTCCATCTTTTTGTGTCTTCTTCAATGTCTTTCAACAGTGATTTGTAGTTTCTAGAATATAGATCTTTTACGTTTCTGGTTAAGTTAATTCCGAGATATCATATGATTTTTGGTGCTATTGTAAATAGAATGGATTCCCTAATTTCTCTTTCTTCGGTCAAAAAAATTAAGAGGCAGCCCACGGAATTGGAGAAGATATTTGCAAATGACACTACAGATAAAAGATTAGTATCCAAGATCTACAAAGACCTTCTCAAACTCAATACACGGGAAACAAATAATCAAATAAAAAAATGGGCAGAAGATATGAACAGACACTTTTCCAATGAAGACTTACAAATGTCTAACAGACACATGAAAAAATGTTCAAAATCATTAGCCATCAGGGAAATTCAAATCAAAACCACATTGAGATACCACCTTATGCCAGTTAGAATGGCAAAAATTGACAAGGCAAGAAACAACAAATGTTGGAGAGGATGTGGAGAAAGGGGATCCCTCTTACACTGTTGGTGGGAATGCAAGTTGGTATAGCCACTTTGGAAAATAGTATGGAGGGCCCTTAAAAAGTTAAAAATTGAGCTACCCTATGATCCAGCAATTGCACTACTGGGTATTAACCCCAAAGATACAGACATAGTGAAGAGAAGGGCCATATGCACCACAATGTTCATAGCATCATTGTCCAAAATAGCTAAATTGTGGAAGCAGCCGAGATGCCCTTCAACAGACGACTGGATTAAGAAGATGTGGTCCATATATACAATGGAATATTACTCAGCCATCAAAAAGAACAATTTCACAACATTTGCAGCAACGTGGATGGGAGTGGAGGAGATAATGCTAAGCGAAATAATTTAAGCAGAGAAAGACAATTATCATATGGTTTCACTCATTTTATAACATAAGAAATAGGAAGATTGGTAGGAGAAGGAAGGGAAGAAGGAAGGGGGAGTAAACAGAAGGGGGAATGAACCATGAGAGACTATGGACTCTGGGAAACAAACTGAAGGCTTCAGAGGGCAGGGGGGTGGGGGAATGGGATAGGCTGGTGATGGGTATTAAGGAGGGCATGTATTGCATGGTGCAGTGGGTGTTATACACAAGTAATGAATCATGGAACATTACATCAAAAACTAGGGATGTACTGTATGGTGACCAACATAACATAATAAAAAATTATTATAAAAAAATGAACAGGGATTTACCATTTTGTATACAGACGACCAGTATAAGCAGGTCCTGCCGTGACTTCTGTGGTATAGTGATTGTCAATGAGTGGTTAGTTAATCTGATGGCTAAGAGAAAACTGTCCTGAACAAGCAACGAATATATGTCACTCAAAAGCTGGAGGGAGGGAAACCAAGTTAGATGTCCAAAACATGTCTTCTAGTGAAGTAGAACTAATGAAAGCTCAAAAAAGAACATTAAGATAAAAATTTTTAAAGGAAATCAAAATCAACCTAACAAAAAAGCTATTTGAACTTAGCCTGGGTTTGGTGATGAGTTTTTGGTTATAACAAACAACATCCATGAAAGAAATAATTGATAAAGCTGTACTTTATTAAAATTAAAAAGTTTTGTTTTATGAAAGACACTGTCAAAAAAATGATAGGCCACAAATGGGAAGAAAGTATTTGCAAAAGACATTTCTGATACAAGCCTGTTATCCAAAATATAGAAAGAACTCTTGAAACTTAATAATAAAAAAAGGAACACCTTGGTTAAAAAATGCACAAAAAATCTGAACAGACAACTCACCAAGAAGATACACAAATGGCAAATAAGCATATGAAAAGGTGCTCCACATCCTGTGTCATCAGGGAAATGTAAATTAAAAAACAATGAGAAACCACTGGATACCTATTAGAATGGGCATAAACTCTGACATCATCATATGTTGGCAAGGAAGTGGAGGAACAGGAACTCTAATCCATTGTTGGTGGGAATGCAATGGTACAGCTATTTTGGTATAGTTCAATGATTTCATGCAGATCTTACCATATGATCAGGCAATGATGCACTTTGGTATTCCCCAAGGAGTTGGAAACATATCCACACAGAAATCTGCACATGAGTGTGTATAGCAACTCTATTCATAATTGACAAAACTCGGAAGCAACTAAGATGTCCTTCAGTAAGTGAATGGATAAATGAACTGTGGTACACACAGACATTAGGATATTATTCAGTGCTAAAGAGATGAGCTATGACCTCAATTGTCTCATGAATAAAAAAACCAAACTGAGCCCAAAGTTAGCAGAAGGAAGGAAACAATAAAGAGTAGATCAGAAATAAATGGAGAACAGGAAAACCATAGAAAGTATTAAAAAACTAAGAGTTGGTCCTTGAAAAGATAAAATTGACAAACTTTAAGCTAGGCTAACCTAGGAAAAAAGAAGGAAGACCTAAATCAACAAGATTATAAATGAAAGAGAAGACATTATATCTGGTACCACAGAAATACAAAAGGTTGTAACAAGCTATTATGAACAACTATATGCCAACAAACTGGACAACCTAGAAGAAATGGGAAAATACTTAGAAACATGCCATCTACCAAGATTAAATCAAGAAGAAATAGAAAATCTGAACAGACTTATTACTAGCAAGGTAATTGAATCAAATAAAAAATCCCCCAACAAAGAATCTCCCACCTAGAACAAGGTGGCTTTACTGGTTAATTTTACCAAACATTTAAAGAAAAATTAATGCCAATACTTCTCAAACTCTTCCAAAAAAATCAAGGAGGAAGGAACACTATCAAAATCATTTTATGAGGCCAGCATTATTCTGATAACAAGGCCAGAAAATGACACTATGAAACAGGAAACTACAGGCCCATGTCCCTGATGAATATAGATGGAAAAATAATAAAATACTAGCAAACAAAATCCAGCAGCACATTAAAAGCAGCATTCACCATGGTTGGGTGGAATTTATTCCTGGCATGCAAGGATGGTTCAATATATTCAAATCAATAAATGTGTTATATCAAATTAATAGAATGAAAGAAAAATCATATCATTTCTATAGGTGCAGAAAAAAGATTTGACAAAATTCAACATCAATTCATGATAAAACCTCAAGGTTAGGCATAGAGGGAACGTAACACAACCTCATTAAGGCTTATCATATGATAAGCCCACAGCTAACATTATACTCAATGATGAAAGGTTAAAAGCTTTTCCTCTAAAATTAGGAACAAGACATGGGTGCCTATTATCACCACTCTTACTCAACACAGTACTGGTTGTCTTTGTCAGAGCAGTCAGGCAAGAAAAAGAAATAAAAGGCATCAAAATTGGAAAGGAAGAAATAAAATTATCTGTATTTTGCAGGTGACATGATTTTATATATATAAAATCCTGAAGACTCAGCCAAAAAACTGTTAGATCTAATCAACAAATTTAGTAAAGTTGCAGGATACAAAATTCACACACAAAAATCAATAGTGTTCCTTTACACTAATAACAAATTATCTGAAAAAGAAATAAAGGAACAAGTCTCATTTACAATAGCATCAAAAACAAAAAATTACTTAGGAATAAATTTAACCAAGGATGTGAAAGTTCTGTACCCTGAAAACTATAAGATGTTAATGAAAGAAATTAAAGAAGATGCAAATAAAGTGGAAAGTTATCTTGTGTTCATAGATTGGAAGAGTATTGTTAAAATGTACACACTGCCAAAGGGCATCTATAGATTCAGGGCAATCTCTATGAAGATCCAATGGCATTTTTTACAGAAGTAGAGAAAACAATTCTAAAATTCATATGGAAAGACCCTGAATTGCCAAATCAATCCTGGGAAAGAAGAAAAAAGTGGGAGACATCACACTTCCTGATTTCAAGTTATACTATAAAGTTATAGAAATCAAAACAGTATTATACTGGTATAAAACAGACACATAGACTAATGGAACAAAATAAAGAGCTCAGAAATAAACTTATGCATATATAGTCAACTAATATTTGACAAAGGAGCCAAGAATACTCAATGGCGAAAAGATAGTCTCTACAATAAATAGTTCTGGGAAAATGGGATATTCACATGTTAAAAAATGAGACAAGACCCTTATCTTATGCCACTCATAAAAATTAACTTGAAATGGATTAAAGATTTAAATGCAAGGCCAGAAACCATAAAACTTCTAGAAGAAAACAGGAAAAAAATTCCTTGACGTGGGTCTTGGCAATAATTTTTTGGCTATGAAAAAAAATAATGGTATACATCAAACTAAAAATCTTGTCACAGCAAAAGAAACAGTCATCAAAAAGAAAAGACAACTTACTAAATTGGAGAAAATATTTGCAAACCATATATCTGATGAGGGTAATATCCAAAATATAAAAAGAATTCATACAATGCAATAGCAAATAATCAAATAATCCAATTAATGGGCAAAGAACCTGAATAGAAGTTCCAAAGAAGATATATGAATGGCCAATGGGTCCATGAAAAGGTGTTCAACATCAACAATCACTAAGAAAATGCAAATTAAACCCACAGTGAGTTCTCATCTCATGCCTGTTAGAGTAGCTATCATCAAAAAGACAAGCGGTAATAAATGCTGGTGAAGATGTAGACATGAAAAGGGAACCCTTATGTACTATTGGTGGGATTATAAATTGGTACAGTCACTATGAAAACAGTATGGAAATTCCTCAAAAAAAAAAAGAATGACCATAAGATCTAGCAATTCTATTTCTGGGAATATATCCAAAGGAAATGAAAACACTATGTTGAAGAGATATCTCTACCTCGTGTCACAGCAGCATTATCTACAGTAACCAAGATATGGAAACAACTTAAATGTCCATCAGTGGATGAGTAGATAAAGAAGTTGTGGTAGGTATGGACACACACAGAAACACACAGACACACAGACACACAAACACACACACACACACTGGAATATTATTAAGTCATAAAATAGGATGAAATGTTGCCATTTTCAGCAATGTGGATGGCTCTTGAGGGCATTATGCTTAGTGAAGTAAATCAGACAGAGAAAGACAAATACTGTATCATCTCACTTATATGTGGAAACTTAAAACAAATTCATAGAAAAAGTGACCAGATTTGTGGTTACTAGAGGTGGGAGGGGAGATGGGGGAAGATTGAACTGAAGGTGGTCAAAAGGTCCAAACTTCCAATTATAAGAAAACTAAATACTGGCTGTATGTGTAGTGTACAACGTGATGACTATAGTTAACACCATCGTATGGTATATTTGAAAGGTGTTTAGAAAGCAGATCCTGAGTTCTCATCACAAAGAAAAACACTTTCATTTTGAGGGGTATGTATATATAATGATGGATATTAACCAAACTTGTGCTAATCATTTCACAATATATGTAAGTCAAATCATTATGCTGGGCATCTTAAAGGTATACAGTGCTGCATATCAATTATATGTCAATAAAATTGGGAAAAAATGAGCTACCAAATGATGACAAGACAGGGAGAAAACTTAAATGCATATTACTAAATAAAGGAAGCTAATCTGAAAATACTACCTACTATGTGATTCTAAGTATTTGATATTCTTGAAGAAGCAAACCTGAGGTCACAGTAGAAATATCATTGTTTGTCAGGTGTTGGTTGGTGGGTGGGAAGGATAAATAGGCAGAGCACAGAAGATTTCCAGGGCAACCAACTATTTTGTGTGTTACTATATTAGTGAATACATGTCATACATTTGTCAAAACCCATAGAATGTACTGCGTCAAGAATGATGGACTTTTGTAATAATGATAACAGAGTAGGTTCATTGATTGTGACAGTGACCAGGCTGGTGCAGGATACTGATAGTGGGGGAGGCTGTGCACGTATGGGAGCAGAGGATATATGAGAACTCGGCACTCTCCACTCAGTTTTGCTGTGAACCTAAAACTTCTCTAAAAAAATAAAACTATTTTAAAAAAATCAATGAGAAAATTGGAAAAGAGAATGTTTATTAGTGAGAAGTGAATTAGTGCTTTGGAAGATTGAACGGAAGTACCTCCCAATAGAGAGATAGAACACTAAGAAACAGAAACCCAAGGGAAAAGAAACTTGGAGGTCAGATCCAATTCATCTAACGAGAATATTAGCAGACCCAGAAGGATGTGCTAGAACAGATGAAGTAATAAATTAGCGTTTCCTGAGTTGAGAGGACAGACACCAGATTATAAATTGAAAGGGCTGACGGGAGGACAGCCATAGCTTGGTAAAGGAGGATAAAAGTACAATTTTTAAAGGCTTCCAGTCAAAACTAGTAGGCTGTGTATGATGGAAAAACTCAAAGAAGCATCTGATTTCTCATCAGCAGTACTAGACGTAAGCATGTAATAAAATAACATCTGTACTGGTAATTGAGAAAATAGGCTTATAATCCAGTGTATCTAAACCCAGCCACGGTAAAAATTCATTTGTCAGATCAAAGAAAAACATGTCCAACAGGCACTATTTCAAGAGTATGATTTTTTTTTTTATGTGCTCTCTGAGGTAAACTGACTACTGTAATAAAATTTTCAAGATGGGAAAGAGGAAATAATTTAATCAGTGAATTGGATGCTCTCTTCGTCAACCTTCACTTAATCAAATTCTCAAATTTTCATTCCTCAATGTAGTATATTGAGCAGTACTCATGTGACTCTAGGCTGCTCTATACTGTATCCATTAACTGCAAGTCTTGCCACTTGAGTTATATGCTCACCGTGAGAGTTGTGTTTGTACTCAAAGCATGTACACATGGTCTTTGTTTTGGAAGTTATGCAGTTTAAGCCAACCAATGCACTGAAATGCAAAAAAGGACTTATTTCTAGAAAAATGAATTTGGAAAATAATTACTCATCAAGAATTCTGTGCCCACTAACAATATTCTACAAAATGGAGGTGAAATAAAGGTATTTTCAGATTGAGAAAAAAGGAGAGGGGGAACTTGTGGGGAAAAACTGCAAGGTTTTCTTTAGGCAGAAAGAAAACTATTACATCTGTATATATGCTAGCGGATACAGGGAAGACTGAAGAGAATGGAAAGGTAAATATGTTGGTCTATCTAAATAAATATTGACTTATGAAACAATAAAATTTCGTGAGCGTTAAAGTTTATATAGAATTAAAATGCATAACAAAAGTAAAATTTAAGTTGGAATTAATGAAGTTAAAAGTTCTAATGTCCTTGCATTATGTAGAAGAGGTAAATGTTCTCATTTGTCTAAAACTGGATCAAGTCAGGGACACATGTATCTTTTAAAGTGTTCATTAGAAGAACGGTAAAGTAATGCATAACCAGCTAATAGAGAAGTCGGAAAGGATGTGTAAAGCAAAAATAGAAATAGTAGAATATATTTAAATCCAAGTATATCTATGATGACATTGAGTTTAAATAGATTAAATATGATTATTAAATTAAATTAGAAACACACCTGTATTACAAGGGACACATCCCAAACATTAAAATACAGAAAAGTTGTAAGTAAAAGAATCAAAAAGAAACAATGCAAACACTATTCAGAAGGAAGCTGGAATAACTATATTAATTTCCAAAAAGTAAACTTTAAGTCAAAAGCCATTACTGGAAATAAAGATGATCCTTTCATAATGATAAACTAATCAGTTCATAAAGATTATACAAGTCTAAATTTGTATGCATGAAATCTCATTGCCTTGAAATACATAAAGCATGAATTGACTGACCTACAATCTGCAAACTGCATCCCAGTAAAGGATGGATGAAGCAGAAAAAAAATAGTTTGATTTAGATGATGTGAACAATATAATTCACTTGTTATCTTATATGTATATGGTACTATACCCAGTAAGAGAACAATATACCTTTTTATCAAGTACATTAAAAGTAAAATTAAAAGTTTTATTTTCCCACAGTGGAATTAAACTGAAATTTAATAAAAGAGAAAGGTAATTAGAGAATTCCTGTATATTCAGAAATTAAGAATTACATCTTAAAAATAACTGATAGGTTTAATAAAAACTAGAATGAAAATAGGTATGTTTTTAATGAGGGATATTGAAAATACCGTATTTCAAAACTTGTGAGATCCAGTTAAAGCCTTAAATTTAGAACTTTAAATGTAAATATTAGAAAAGAAAGTTGTTAAAAATCAATGATATGAACACTCAACTCAAGAAATAAAAAAAAGCAAATCTAACCAAAGCAAGTAGGAGTAAAGGAGTAGTAAAGAGCAGAAATTAACTAAGTGGAAAACAAACAGAATAGGGAAGATGAAAATGGTAAAAAGAAATGATATAAGAAGAAATGCAAAATCTGTAATCCTACAAGACTTAAAGCAATTGGATCTTAATTAAAATCTCATAAAAAATATTCCACACCCAGATGGTCACATTAGTGAATCTACCACATGTTTAAGATAGAACCCTTCATGTAATAGAAAAGGCATAATTCCCTATCCATTTTATGAAGCCAGCATATCCTTGATACCAAAACCTAACAAGGACATTTTTCAAAAGGAAAGAGACAGGTGAATATTTCTCATGAAAATGCAAAAATCCTGAACAAATTATTAGTAAACTAAATCCAGCCCTCCTCTTTACATATATGTTACCACGACCAAGTTTGGTTTATTTCAGAAATGCAAGATTAGTTTAGCACTCAAAAGTTTCAGTTGCTGTAGTTCATCATAATAGTGGAATAAAGAATAATCATTTCAATAGTTGTAGAAAAAAGCATTAGATAAGCATCAAATTTATTCATCATAAAAACTCTTAGAAAACAAGAAATAGAAGAGAAGCAAGGCTAGAACACTATAGCAAATATAATAGTTCTGACTAACGTGTTGACAGATTTTCCTCTGAAGTAACAGGAAAATGAAGCTTGCCATTGCAACTTCTATTCAAAACAGAGTTCCTAGACAATGCAAGAAGATAATAAAAAGAAATAAAATGCTAAACATTGACATTCCAAAAGAAGAAATGAAACTTGGTATTTGCAGATGACCTGGTTGTGAATATAGAACACCCATAATAATATAGACTATAAGAATAATAGATTAAATCATCAAAATTGCTGAATATTAAGTCAATATAAAAATTCAATTTTATTTTATACATTAAAAACAAAAAAATTAAATGGAATTTTAAAAATATATCACTTAATGTCAAAATTTATTAAATTTTAGGATAAAGATATTGAAAGATACGCAAGACTTCAACATAGGAAACTATAAAACTATACTCAGAAAATTTAAAGAAGACTGATACATGGAAAGAAAAATCTTATTAATGGATTGGAAGACTCACAATTATAAAAATGTAAGTTATCCCCAAATAAACTGTAGATTCAGTGCAATTCTAAACAAAATGCATACAGGTTTTTCCTTTTCTGGTGTGTGTGTGTGAGAGAGAGAGAGAAAGAGAGAGAGAGACTTAAAAAGTTACTACAAGATTCTAAAAGGCACACCAAGAAACAGACTCTTAACTATAGAGAACAAACAGATGCTTACCAGAGGCGAGGTGGGTGTGGGGATAGGCTGATGGGGATTAAAAAATGCACTTTTTGTGATGAGCACCAAGTGTTGTATAGAATTGTTAAATTGTACACCTGAAACTAATATTACAATGTATGTAAACTAACTGGAATTTAATTAAGAACTTAAAAAAAAAACAAAACTAGAGGGAGAACTGAAAAATGTATATAGTTTACATGGCAGAATATATGTCCAAAAGAGCCAAGAAAACAATAAAAAAAGAAGAGTAGATCAGGACATGCCTAATAGACATTTGAACTTTCCTACAGCTTGTGTAATCAAAGAAGTATGACACTGACATCTTTTTTTAATTATAACCTCATAAAGAGACTTCTTAACACATTTTTATTCTAGTCATCCCCCTTGTAAGATTTCCATATTACAAATATACTATATATTTGCTTATATATTTCATGAATATACTTTACATCTGCCTATGTGCTTTATGAATATCTGTGATTTATACATTAATAGAATACAGTTTTTTTTAATAGAATACAGTTTTTTGACTCTCAAGAACCAATTTTTGCTTCCTAGAGGGCAATATTACTGCCATTGAAAATGCATGATTTCGTGGAAAAAGGTTTATTTTACAAATGCTGACAAATTTGATCTCCACCTGGGAGAGAAGAAATCTAAACCCCAATTTCACACCATAAACAAATGGATTTAATAAGTATGAAAGAGAAAATTTTTAGAAAAAAAATAAGTATGTGTACCACAGTAGTAGAGGAAACCCATTTGAAACCCTAGGAACTATCAGGGTGAAGGTAGAGACATTTGACTAAACGTAATAAATTTTTGTATAGTAAAAGGTATCTTTATTTCATTTCATTATAAAAAATTTTTTTAGCATCTAGTAGGTGTGAGACACTTTTTTAAGCACTAGAGATTCAGCAGTGAACAAAACATAGCTCCTGTCTTCAGAGTTCACATTCTATGGGAGCAGAACGTCAATAAATACATAAATATGTAATGTGAGGTAGGGATAAACAGTATGAAGAAAAAGAAATCAGGACAAAGGGCTAGAGAATGGAGAAATACTGTTTTAGTTAGGGTAGTCATATTTTAGCTGATGTCTTAAAGAATTGAGGAAGTGAGTTGAGCTAAGGTTTCCAGGCGGACCCCGATGTGGGAACATGCCTGGTGGGCATGAAGAGTAATGAAGCTACGGTGTGGCTGAAGCAATGAAGGAGGATGTGTGGGAAATGAGGCTGGAGGAGAAGCCAAGAGCTGCATACTATGAGGCCTCAAAGTTCCTGAGAGCTTTGTACTTTTACGCTGAAGTGATTGGAAGAACTTGGGAGGGTCTTGAGCAGAGAAGCAACATGATCCAATTTACATTTTAAAAGTATGATTCTGGGTCACCTGGGTGATTCAGTTGGTTAGGTATCTGACTCTTGGCTTCAGCTTAGGTCATGATCTCAGATCTCTTAGGTCAGAGAGATCTCAGATCTCTCAGGGTAGTGAGATCGAGCCAGTATTGGGCTCGGCACTGGGCATGGGGCCTGTTTGAGGTTCTCTCTCTCTCCCCTCTGCCACAACCGCTGTGCTTGTGTGCTCTCTCTCTAAAAATAAAATTAAAAAATGATTAGATAGAACAAAAGTAAAATCTGACTTAGTGGGGGCAATAGGCTGAGAGTGGGAAATGAAATCAAGAAGCTCTTTGGAGGCTATCATAGCAGAACAGGTGAGCTATGGCGAAGGCTTGGAGTACCTGATGAAGTGAGAAGTGGTCAGATTCAGGATATAATTTCAGGGGACAGGATGATTGAATTGGATGTTGGCAAGAACAAGTAGATTGAGAAAACCTCTTTTTTCTTTTTCAACACAAATGGCAGGTGAAAAACATTAATAGACAAAAAGCACCTACTTGAATTGAAATTGATTAAGAAAAGGACAAACCACCAGTATGGAAAATGAGTAAATCACAGAACAGTAAGTCCAAAAGACCAAGAAACCTGTAAGAAATGCTGTCTCAGTAGGTATTGGGGAAATGCAATCAAAGCAAGAGTTAGATATTGCTCTTCCCATCACAGACAGACATAGAAGAGTTAGCTACTACTTTTCTCATTATTATTTTTCTCAGTAGCTACTGTTTGTAGCACTAGTGAGAGTGTGGGGGAAAATAGAACTCAGACATCCCAGGTCAGAGTGTGAGTGATTGCAAATTTTGGGGTAAGTCATTACATATTTTCATTAACATTAAAAATACGTATTTTCTTTTTTCTCTTGACCTGCCAGTTCCACTTTTGGAAATCTATCCTAGAGAAATAAAATCCTCATCATGTACAAAGGTGTTTATTAAAGCACCATTTGGCTAATGGCAAAAAGCTGGAAATAAGCCAAGTGTCCATTGTTAAGGAAATGGTTGAATATGCAGTAATTCATCCACTCTACTGTGATGATAATACTTTAGAATGATGTCCTTTGACCTGGAGTGATACACATGATATAATGTTAGGTGAAGAAATCAAGTTGCAGAATAATTGTGTGTAGGTTGACTCCCTTTGCATATATGTTTATATGAGCATGGATTAAGATATGGAGAGATTCATGGGAGGTTAACACTGATAACATCATGAGTTTTTAATTTTTGCAGAGAAATTTAATAAAGATTTAAATAAAATATTTTTGAGAATTGCGATACAGTGTATATAATCTGTAGTGTGGTATCTTAGATTTTACTTCCCAGCCTTGGCAGATACTCAGGATTCTGGGTGATGTTGGATGACAGTATCTTTAGTTCTCTAACAGTAGAAAAACAGGGTTCTATTTCTTCAAAACCTAATTGGGACCTCGCAGGTGTAGAGTAGTGACATTGATTGTTTTTCCTATTAAGTGTTTTTAAAGGGGGGGTGATGAAATTTCATCAAATGTAAAACTGAGTGTTCTGATCAATTTTTCAGTTTAACTTTTTATCCCTTTGGATCTTGTTTTAAACTCTATGCTTTTTCTCTTTTTATCAGCTCCCTGTATTCCTTTCTTAGATATGCCAGTTATAACCTGGGGTGGGAGATATTTGTGGGCAATGGTAAATTGCATTTTTTTAAAAGATTTTATTTATTTATTCGACAAAGATAGAGACAGCAGCAAGAGAGGGAACACAAGCAGGAGGAGTGGGAGAAGAAGAAGCAGGCTCATAGCGGAGGAGCCTGATGTGGGGCTCGATCCCATAACGCCGGGATCACGCCCTGAGCCGAAGGCAGACGCTTAATCGCTGTGCCACCCAGGCGCCCCAAGTAAATTGCATTTTTAATGCAGTTCTAACCCAGGAAATCTTTAATTGGGGTTGGAGCCAGACTATCTGATTTTACATAAATTGTTTACTTTCCAATATCTTTGCATTTCTTATTCAGCTTTGTTATCTCTAAACTCAATTTCCTGCTTTTCTTTTGCTTTTTCCCTACACATAAAATGACTAATGGTAAGACTTCTACTCATCCTTTTTTCTGTCTTTATTGAGGTAAAACTGACAAAATTGTACATATTTAAGGTATAAGATTTGATTCCCCCCCGCCATTTTGTTGAGATGTAATTCACACATTGTATAAGTTTAAAGTGTACAACCTAATAATATACGTATATATTGTAAAATGATCGCCACAATAAGTTTAGTTAACATGTCACCTCACATAGTTACAAATTTTCTTTTTTCCTTGTGACTTTTAAGATTTAAACTGGGCATTTGTGAACAGGGCATTTGACAAATGTGTTAGCTTATTTGTGAAACAAAATTTACCACTATTGATTTTTCAAGTCCCACTTTACTATCTTTATATGTAAATTATCTTGAAATTGCATATACTTATTCATTTTCCTAGTATTTGCATTGTTTTGCTAAACATGGTGTTATTTTTGATAGCTCACTCCTTCCCCCTTCCTTTTTCTGGGGTCCTTTAAAACTTCCATACCTATACATTCAAGGGAAGATTAGCAATTGTTTTTAACTGGCCTGCTTTTTGGTGGCCTTTAGAGAACGGCACACTTGGTTTTCATAGGTGTAGTTTCCTATTGTATGACTTATTTGCCTTCAGGACCTAGTGGGAATGAAAATGTTTTGACTTACAAATTCTGTGGAATGTGCTCCTTTAACCATCCTTTCTTTAAATTCTCATCTTCGTTCATTATCAGAACATTTGTTGTACAGGTTTTCCTTCCATCTTCCCATACCTTAATTTTTTTCTTTGACCTATTACATCTAACAGGCTCAGTTCTTAGGCCTGTGCTTTTGCTAGCTCTGTACCGTCTTCTTTGGGGAGCTCATTTACTCTGTGGCTTCAATTATCTCTATGGTCTGACTTCAGACCCCTCTCGAATGACAAGTGTTAGTTTGGTTCCTTAAACTCAACAATTTGTTACTTCCTCCCTGTCCCACAAACTAGCTCCCAGTTTGTTAATGGATTTTCTGTCACCCAGTTTTAAAAGTTACGGAGTCATCAATTTTTTTTTCTTTTCCTTACTCATATGTAGTCATCATGAAGTAGTGATTTCTTCTTTGAAAAAATACCTCATATCTATCCCTTCTAGTTATTTTCTATCCATCACTTATTACTCCAACTCCAACACATCTTCACTAGATTTACTGCTTATGATGTTTCTCCTCTTCAGTCTATTTTGTACAGTCACAAGATTAACACTTCGGTAATGCAACCTTATTCACCTAACTCTCCTGCCCAAATACCCGAGAAGGCTTCCGAGTTGCCTGAGTAAAAATATACATTCCTGGTTTTTCGTATTCCTTCAGAATCTTCTTCTAACCCTCCTTTTCAAAATTATACTCCAGAGTGCACTCATGAACCTACTGCAACAGTGAAATTTGCCTACTTCTCCTAGAGCATGGTGTGGCAATCTTGAATTCCTTTGTCTTTTTTGTACTCTTCCTACCTCACTCAGTGTATCAACATCTTATCCGTCTCTTGAGACACGTGTATCACCCTTCTCTTCCCCAGGAAGATATCCCCTTTATATTCTCATCCCAAGAGGTCGCTAACTCATATTATACCATCCATTTAAACTACATTTTGACAGATTTTACTTTTAAAATATTGTTCTGTGTACACATATTATATGATTATATGTGTTAAAAGCTATTTTATTGCAGGGAGTCAGGCATATTTTTCTGTACCCCTTATTGCTAGAACAGTGCCTCATGAACATTTAGCCTACATGAGGAGCTCTGATTGGTGAGGCTGTCACTGAGTTAATATAATAGTTGTAGAAGGAAATTATACGTTTCTTTAATCAAAATGTTTTATTTCAGAAAGTATCCAGTCTTTCTTGACTAAGTCATAAAAGTATCAACTTAGAAAACAAAGAATTGGAAGCTGAGACTTGTGGCCGAGAGGACTAAAAATGGTGAAATGTTTATAGTAGACATTCTGTAGATGTATAAAGAGATTCAATAATTATGATCCATTTAAGCAATAAATGGGTTGTGACTTGTATCTGGAGGATGGGAATCATAATAATCATTTGACTTATGAGCCTTCCTTCTATTTACCTTTACTCTTTCCGTCTTTTTGTTGTACTTTCTTCCCTTACTTGCCTTTGCTCCTTAGTGAACCTTTTTCTTTACTCTTTTCCGATTCTTTCTTTCCTTTAACTTTGTGCTTTCCTTCATCATTTTTCCTCATAGCATCATTTTCTTCTGTATCTTTCTTCTTCCTTGCATCTCCCTGCTTTCCTTGATCCTCAGAACTCTCTCTCTTTACTTGAGGCCCCTGAACTTGCGATATTTCAGACTCACTATTCTCTACTGGGGACTCCTGTCCTTGTGGTATTCCAGCTTCACTATTCTCTACTGGGGACTCCTGTCCTTGCGGTATTCCAGCTTCACTGTTCTCTACTGGGGACTCCTGTCCTTGCGGTATTCCAGCTTCACTGTTCTCTACTGGGGACTCCTGTCCTTGCGGTATTCCAGCTTCACTGTTCTCTACCGGGGACTCCTGTCCTTGCGGTATTCCAGCTTCACTGTTCTCTACCGGGGACTCCTGTCCTTGCGGTATTCCAGCTTCACTGTTCTCTACCGGGGACTCCTGTCCTTGCGGTATTCCAGCTTCACTGTTCTCTACCGGGGACTCCTGTCCTTGCGGTATTCCAGCTTCACTGTTCTCTACTGGGGACTCCTGTCCTTGTGGTATTCTGGTGTCACTCTTTACTTGAGATCCCCGTCCTTGTTTTATTTCAGACTCACTCTTCTTTACTTGAGATCCCCGTCCTTGTTTTATTTCAGACTCTCTCTTCTTTACTTGAGATCCCCGTCCTTGTTTTATTTCAGACTCTCTCTTCTTTACTTGAGATCCCCATCCTTGTTTTATTTCAGACTCTCTCTTCTTTACTTGAGATCCCCGTCCTTGTTTTATTTCAGACTCTCTCTTCTTTACTTGGGATCCCTGTCCCTGTGGTATTCCGGACTCACTCTTCTTTACTTGGGCCTCCTGTTCTTGTGGTATTCCCACGTCACTCACCTTTACTTGGTCTTCCTCTTTCAGTATCTTGGTGTCACTCTCCTTCTCCTTGGCCTCTATTCCTATCTCGCCTTTCTCCAACGCAGTGCCTTTTGCTTTGCTTTTTGACTCTGGTGTGTGCCTTAATGTCAAGGATTCATCAGAATCTGTGACTAAGACTTCCTTCTTTAATGTTTTCTTGTTTTCTTCTTGGCTGCTCTCAGACTGTGTTGTGGCTCCATTTTTTAGATTCTTGGCTTTGAAATCTGATTTTTTTGCAAGTTCTGCATCCATGTAACCTGGAAATATAACTGAGCACACAACAAAAGTGCACAATTCAGATATCAAGTACTTTCTCTTTATTCCTACTTTTTCCCCTGATATTGGTTTATTTTTTGTCTTAAAACTGAAAAACTGGAGATAACTTGAGATTTCCTGAAAATATAAAATGATGGAACTCTACACTTAAAATTATACAAGTATTGATAATATTCCAGACTCTCTTCAATAAATCGAAAGATTATTGAAAGAAGAGGTAAAATGTACTACAAATGAACTGGCTGGTACTCATTCAGTATAATATGGCTGGTGATTAATGCTTAATAGCTAAAGGACGATGTATTCTGAAAAGAATTTTTAGAAAAAATGTGCGAAGCAGCAATAATTGTTTCTTAAAATAGAAAAAACTCAAAATATGCTTTGGATATTGAATATAAGAATGTCTCGTCATTCAAAAGTAATAATAGTACTAGCTGGTAATCATGGGGTGCTTATCATACATCAGGCACTCACTGTTCTGAGCCTTTTATATAAAGTAT
Organism: Ursus americanus; assembly: GCF_024610735.1. NCBI lineage: Eukaryota > Metazoa > Chordata > Mammalia > Carnivora > Ursidae > Ursus > Ursus americanus. The sequence goes on from NC_142158.1 coordinate 27,682,311, forward strand.
TAGCTTATTTAATCCTCACAACAACCATATATAGGGCAGGTGCTATTAATATCCCCATTTTACAGTTGAAGAAACTGAGGTACAGAAAGTTTAAATGAATGTGAATATGCCCTGGCATCAGTAAGTGGTGGAGCTGGGATTTGAACTTGAAAAGTCAGACTTCAGAGTTCAGTCTTAACCAATGCCTTACACTGCTCCTTATGATACCTGCAAACTCACTTTGCAAAAATTTCTCATCCCTTTTTCCATGTATAGGTAAGTCAGCTCTACCATGTCTCAATTTCTGTGTGATCTAATAAATACTGAATTTTTTTTAGCTTCTGCTTTCTTTTTTCTTATTTTAGTGATTTGGTTCCCTGGATTAAGAAAAAAAAAAAAATCTATGCTACCAAGAAGAATTCTGTGAGTTCTTGCTATGGAGCAGTGGTATGCCTTCCTTTAAGAAAACCTATTTATATATTTAATGTAGTGGAAAGATACTGAATTTAAAAGCTGAATCAGAACACCTGGGTTTAGTATTCTTGCTAGTTGGGTTTATTTGGGTAAATCAGTTAATCCCCAAAGACTCACCTTCCTTATATTTAGTTTGCTCTACCCACTTTGTAGAGTTATTTAAGGATTCTAGACAAATGTTTAAGGAGCATGGCTTTTACAGACAGACTGGTTCAAATCCTGGCTTCATACCTAACTAGCCAGGTGAGCTTGGGCAAACCTTACTTTCTTATCTGTAAAGTGGGCACAATAGTAGTGGCTACTTCATGGAAGTGTTATGAGGATTAAATAATATTATCTAAGTAAAGCACTCAATACAGTACATGGAGCATACAGGCAAAAACTCTCTGATCTATGAAGACAAGGCATTCTTAGTTCCAATCCAATATTTTAGAGGAATGGTTAATTGCTTTACAGGAAGATTTCTTGCTTAAAAATCAACTTTTATTTTTCTTAACATAGAAAGCCTTTTGGTATGTTTAGGGTTTGATGTCTGAAATATTGATGTACACATAATCGAATAACAAGTTGCAAAAAGACACACCTGCATTAGGTCAGAAGGTAACTATAAATCAAAAGAGATGCTGTGGTCCAGTGTTTCCTTTTTGATATTTTAGACTCTGACCCAAAATAAAAATAACATTAAGAACCTTACAATAATGCTTTCTGAACCTTTTGTGTATTTTTTCCTCCCTAAGGCTTATTTAATAAGATATGGGTACTGACATTTTATTCTAGACAAACCCACTTCCAATTTATTAATGAAAATCAGTAGTAATATATCCTAAGCATTTTTGTACTGAAAAAGAGAGTTCAGAATATTTTCTTATCTGGCAGTACTACCAGTGGACACTTGTTTTTGGGAGGATGTGGAGAAGAGCATGTTTTTCCACTGAAGCTTCCAACTTTACAAACTCTGTGGAATGTATTCCTTAACAAGCTGACTTTTCTTAATATATGACTATTTTTAGTTTTACCATCTCTTGGGAATAATTTGTTTCATATTTACTACTGTGTATACTACTGCAGGACTCATTTTTAAGCCAACTTTACCTCCTAAATTATATAGATTTTTGTTAATCAGCTACGTATTCTAGGATTTAAAGAAACGATGTTTATTCATAGCTATACTTTTCCTAATTTTATAGGATTTTAAAGAATTTATTCTTTTCCTACTAAACTAAAAATACTTCTAGTCACTTCTAAAAGTATCTTCATATCCTTGATTGTTTTAATATCTTCGCTCTGTATTTTCCATCTTAATTGCATTGTAGAAGTAAGGTACAAATCATTATTCCATCAAATTCTAAGTTCTCCCCTCCCTTCTCTCAAATTCTAGATAGTGCAAAAATCTTTTTTCCCCTGGGATCTCATAATCTCTATAATATAAAGATTTGTAAACCCTGGCTGAAAGTCCATCTTTTACAGACAGTAGCCTATATGGCAAAATTCTAATTATAAGGGAGATATTTAATCAAGACCTTGGCAATCATTATAACGTATTCAGGCTACCTATAGATTTTAAGCAGGATTAATTTTTGTTAAAGCGAAAAGATATCATGAGTTAGCTATCATAGTAATAATTCTAATTATATGATACTTAAAATAATGTAGCGACTAGACCATGGGCCTTATTAGGAAATTATTCCTTTTAGGCTCTTAACCCAGTGGCTGTCAGGGAGAGCACACTCAGTTCTAGACCATAAAGTTCTGTTAAGCATTAGGGAGATGACTCATTGTAGATCTCAGTCCATAAATTAACAGTAAAAAAACCCGCAGCTTAATTAGCTGAATGTGGAGAAGAGAAGTTAAGAGACTCAGCCTGAGAGGGTGATGAAGTTTGCTGAGCTGATCTGTCTTAAACCTTTCTTTGAACAATGAATTAAACCTTAATCTCTTTTTTGCTAAAAATATCAACTGGGAAGAATATATTTGAAATATTGTCAACAAGAATATATCTTTTGTAAGAAAAAATTTTAAAAGATTGAACTGATTTTTTTTCCTGGCAATTTAAAAAAACGTGTTCTTTAGAAACAAATTCACTTCCAGGGAGGGCTTTAGCCTATGGTGCCTTCCCAAAGCCCTCTTTCTTTTTGTAAAGAAAACATACACACTCTTATCACCTTCCCCATGTGGGGAGGTCATTTGAGAGATGCAGATACATCATGACTGCTCTGAATGCATATTGTTTTTTGTACTGTGAATGCAAAGAAAACAATTATCCCTTTCAACTTCTCCTCCTCCCACTCACAAACCCACTCTCGTCGTGTGAACTGAGAAAGAACAATTAGATATAAAGATACATTTTGTGTTTGTTAGTGTTTGGAAAGTTCGAGATGCTTGAAATGTGTCTTACTAAATTTAAGTTTTATTTGCTTCTTATGGTTGTATATTTACAGAGTTTTAAGAATTATTTCTGTTTCATATGATTTTCTTGAAGAGCTGAGGTATTAAATAATCCTGATAGGAAATCTGATTTTAGGAAACAGTTAAAAGCCAAACGTTGATCTAAATGGGATGTCTTTTATTTTTAAAACTATTCTTTTGTGTACATTTAATTATATATCTTCTCTAGTGGGTGTATATTTGTATTTATAAACATTTTATTTATAGATATGGTTTCAGGACTAATCACAAAAAAGGCCTTTGTGTTTCAATACAGAAGGCAATGTGTTGGTGTGGAAAGGGTATGTACTTCGGAGACAGGAAGTCCTGGGTTTAGACCCTGACAGTGCTGTTTACCAACTCTTTAACCTTGGGCAAGAGTGAGCAAATTTACTCATCTGTAAAGTGGGGAATAACAATAGGTAGCAGGCAGGCTATGGTAACAATAAGAGATAATGTTTTTGAAAATGTCTAGCACAGTGCACAGTATATAAAGGGGCCCAATACCTACTATTCCTCAGAAGTAAAGTTACTTAGAAGGCAAGAGAAAATAAAGTTTTTTTCTTAACTAGTTATTTTTTCTGTTAATATGATTCAGTGGGCCTTCACTTATAACCAAAAAAGAGTTCTAAATTACCAGCAAAGAACTCACAAAATTTAGAAACCAATCTTTCTTTCATTATATTTTGCTGGGAGTTAGAAAGGAGATTCTTTTTCAGAGCCTGGTAGATGGCCAGAGATTATGGCATCCTTTTGTATGAACTTTATCTCCTCTATGGCTGTCTCTCCAAAAACAGTTATTTAAAATATTAGAAGATTCCGGAGAATAGGAACATTTAAAATGTCCTTAGAAACACAAGTCTCTATTTTGGGAGTAAAAACAAGTCCAGAAAATATAAATAATGTAAAATATCAGAGTTGAGAATAAAGAACTTACCCATAGGAGATAGCGCTAAAAATAAACATAAAAGATTGATCAGTAGGAATTTTCTAACTCAGGGAAAATCCCACTCCCAATAATACCCTTTGTAGGTGAATGTGGAAGCAGCCCCTGCAGGCACTGTAAAACCCTGTTTCATCCTCAGCAGTGCTGCTGGCCAAAGCGCCACATCCTACTTCACAGAGCTGGTTTTCTTTAGGATGCCATTTATTGATGTATGGGATGGAATCCTTTGGTAGGTAATATCTATTCTACGAAATTTCAAACTATTGCATTTCCTGCTTTCATTGTTCTCTCACAAGTCAGTTTTTTACCCACTCTCCTTTAGATCAGTTGGAAAAATATGTATTGTTGGCCAATTATCAAAATCACCATCTTGTCCTGACACTTATTCTTTATGTCAATTTTAGGTGATTTTCTTTTTTTAGTAAAAATTATCTATTGTCAGGTGATAGCACAAGAAAAACAGGCTTCCTGTGGTAAACTAATACGTGCTACCAATAATTTTTGGTAGTAAATAACCAGAATTATGAGACAAGACCATTATATTTTGTTCCAAAAGGGAAAAAGGAAAGAAGAAATCGAAGTATGAGAAACTCACTTATTTAAGAAATATTAACTACTATAAGGTAGAAGAATGTGAAATACAAAAAAATTGGGTAACAAACACTCAAAGGTCCTAGACACAGAAATAGGTAAGGCAAAGAAAGGATCCAAACTTACTGATTTTTCCAGAACTGTCCACTGAAAGAGACAAGAAAAAAACTTCAGTAAGTGTTGGGATTTCCCTTCTTATGCAAACCCACACTCCTCTGCACTGGATGGACGGAATCCGTATCATGAACAACTAAGTTCCTTTTGTTTAAATATAGGGAACCTCCATTTTCCTTCCCCCTCCCCTTGGCTTGTTATTGTTTAGAAAGATCTTGTGATTAGCTATTTTATGAAAAAAATTTTATTAAAATATATTTGACATATTGTACAAATTCAAGGTGTGCAACATGTCAGTTTGATACATTAGTATATTATAATATGACTGCCATTGTAGCAATAATTAGAACCTCTGACGTTACATAATGATCCTTTCTTGTGGTTGGAATCATGAAGTTCTAGTCTCTTGGCAAGTTTGATGATTGTCATACAATATTGTTGTCTATATTCACTATACTATGCATTAGATCTCTAGGACTTATTTAGCACTTGTAAATTTGTACCTTTGAATAGCACCTGTTCTGTCCCTCTACCCACGATTCCCTAATAACCTTCAGTTGACTTTCTTTTTTAAATAAATTCGGCTTTCCAGATACCACATATGAACGATACCATACAGTACCTGTCTTCCTCTGTCACACTTATTCATTCAGCATGATATGCTTAAAGTCCATCTATGTTGTTGCAAATGGCAGAATGTCTTCCTTTATCCTGTGTGTGTGTGTGTGTATGTGTGTGTGTGTGTGTCTCACATCCTCTTTATCCATTCATCCATTGGTATGGGGAATTAGTTTGTTTCTATAATGTTGTAGTAAGCATAAATGTATGCATATTTTTTGATATCCTGTTTTCATTTCCTTTGGATATATACCCAGAATGGAATTGCTGCATCATACGGTAGGTCTATTTTTAATTTTTTGATGAACCTCTGTGTTGTTTTCCATAGTGGTTGAGCCAATTAACACTCCCACTAACAGAGTACAGGGGTTCCCTTTTCTCCACATCCTTGTCAACACTTACCTCTTGTGTTCTTGATCACAGCCATTCTAGCAGGTGTGAGGTGACATCTCAGTGTGGTTTTGATTGCATTTCTCTTGATGATTAGTAATGTTGACCACTTTTTCATGTACCTGTTGAGCCCTTGGATGTCTTCTTTGGAAAAATATCTATTCAGTTCCTCTGCCAAATTATCAGATTCTTTTTTGTTTTGGAATTGTATGAGTTCTTTATATATTTTGGATATTAACTCATTAATATATGACTTGCAAAAAGTTTTTCCCATTCCATGGGTTGTCTTTTCCCTTTGTTAATTGTTTCTGTTGATGTGCAGAAGCTTTAAATTTGATGTAGTCCAACTTGTTGATTCTTGGTTTTTGTTGTTTGTGCTTTTGGTGTCATGTCCAGAAAATCAATACCAAGACCAACGTTGAGGAGCTGCTTCTCTACGTTTCCTTCTAAGACTTCAATGGTTATCAGGTTTTATGTTTAAATCTATGATCCGTTTCAAGTTAACTTTTGTGAGTGGTGTAAGATAGAGGTATAATGTTATAGTTTTTCATGTTTTTTAAAGTTTTTATTTTAATTCCAGTTAGTTAAAATACAGTGTTATATTAGTTCCAGGTGTACAATATACTGATTCAATACTTCTGTACAACAGCTTGTGTTCATGACAGCAAGGGCACTCCTAATCACCATCACCTATTTCACCCACCACCATCAGTTTGTTCTCTATAATTAAGTCTGTTTCTTGGTTTGTCTCTCTTTTCTCTCTTACCCCCCTTTTCTCTTTTGTTTTTTAAAATTCCACATATGAGTGAAATCATATGATATTTGTCTTTCTCTGACTTGTTTCACTAAGCATTATACAGTCTAGCTCCATCCATGTGCTTACAAATGGCAATATCTCATGTTTTTTATGGCTGAATAACCTTCCATTGTATATGTATATACCACTTCTTCTTTATCCATTCACCAGTTGATGGACATGTGGGCTGCTTCCATAATTTGGCTGTTATAAATAATGCTACTATAAACATAGGGGTGCACGTATCCATTTGAATTAGTATTTTTGTATCCTTTGGGTAAATACTCAGTAGTGCAATAGATGGATCATAGGATAGTTTCTATTTTTCACTTTTTGAGAAATCTCCATACTGTTTTCCACAGTGATTGCACGAGTTTGCATTTCCAGCAACAGTGCATGAGTGCTCCTTTTTCTCTACATCCTCACCAATACCTGTTATTTCTTGTCTTTTTATTTTAGTCATTCTGACAGGTGTGAGGTGATATCTCACAACAGTTTTGATTTGCATTTCCCTGATGATGATTAATGATGAACATCTTTTTGTGTGTCTGTTGGCTATCTGTATGTCTTTTTGGAAAAATGCCTTTTCTTGTCTTCTGTCCATTTTTAATTGGATTATTTGTTTTTTGGTTATTGAGTTTTATAAGGGTTTTTTTTATATATTTTTCATACTAACCCTTAATTGATATGTCATTTGCAAATATCTTCTGCCATTCCATAGGTTGCCTTTTAGTTTTGTTGATTGTTTCCTTTGCTGTGCAGATTTTTATTTTGGAGTAGTCCCAATAGTTTATGATTGCTTTTGTTTCCCTTGCCTCAGGAGAGATATCTAGAAAAATGTTGCTACAGCTGATGTCAAGGAAGTTACTGCCTGTGTTCACTTCTACGATTTTTATGGTTTCAGGTCTCACATTTAGGACTTCAAACTATTTTGAATTTATGTTTGTGAATGGTGTAAGAAAGTGGTCCAGTTTCATTCTTTTGCATGTAACTATCCAGATTTCCCAACACCATTTGTTGAAGAGACTCTCTTTATTCTATTGGATATTCTTCTTGCTTTGTCAAAGTTCAACTGACAGTACTATTATATTATTATTTCTGGGTTTTCTATTATGTTCCATTGATCCCTGTGTCTATTTTTGTGCCAGTACCATACTATTTTGATTACTGAAGCTTTGTAATATAACTTAAAATCCAGAATCGTGATGCCTCCAGATTTGCTTTTCTTCTTCAAGATTGCTTTGGCTATTCAGGGTCTTTTGTGGTTCCATACAGATTTTAGGATTGTGTGTTCCAGTTCTGTGAAAAACGCTGTTGTTATTTTGATAGGAATTGCATTAAATGTGTAGATTGCTTTGGGTAGTTTAGACATTTTAACAATATTTGATCTTCCAATCAATGAGGATGGAATGTCTCTCCATTTCTTTGTGTCGTCTTCAATTTCTTTCATCACTGTTTCATAGTTTCCAGAGTACAGGTCTTTTACATCTTTGGTTAGGTTTATTCCTAGGTATCTTATTATTTTGGGTAAAATTGTGAATGAGATTGTTTTCTTTCTCCTTCTGCTGCTTCATTATTGGTCTAGAGAAATATAACAAATTTTTGTATATTAATTTTGTATCCTGTGACCTTACTGAATTAGTTTATCAGTTCTAGCAATTTTTTAATAGAGTCTTTTGGGTTTTCCATATATAGTATCATGTCATCTGCTAATAGTGAAAGTATTACTTCTTCCTTACCAATTTGGATGTCTTTTATTTCTTTTTGTTTTCTGATTGCTGTGGCTAGGACTTCCAGTACTATGTTGAACAGAAGTGGTAAGAGTGGACATCCTTGCCTCGTTCCTGACCTTAAGGGAAAAGCTCCCAGGTTTTCCCCATTGAGGATGATGTTAGCTGTGCGTTTTTCACATATGACCTATTATGTCGAGTTTATTATGTTGAGTTATTGCATTGAGGTATGTTCCCTCTAAACCTACTTTGGTGAGGGTTTTTAATCATGAATGGATGTTGTACTTTGTCAGATGCTTTTTCTCCATCTATTGAAATGATCACATGGCTCTTATGCTTTCTCTTACTGGTGTGATGTATCATGCTGATTTATTTGCGAATATTGAACCACGCTTGCAACCCAGGAATAAATCCCACTAGATCATGGTGAATAATTTTTTTAATGTATTGTTAGATTTGGTTTGCTAGTATTTTATTGAGGACTTTTGCATCTATGGTCATCAGAGATATTGACCTGTAGTTCTCCTTTTTTTATGGTGACTTTTTTTTTTTTTTTTTTTTTTTTTTGAGACAGAGTGAAAATGAGAGAGATCAGAGAGGGAGCAGGAGAAGCAGACTCCCTGCTGAGCAGGTAATGCTGGCCTCATGGAATGAATGTGAAAGTTTTTCTTCCTTTTCTATTTTTTGGAGTAGCTTAAGAAGTAAAGGTATTAACTGTTCTTTAAATGTTTGGTAAAATTTTCCTGCAAAGCTATCTGGTCTTCCGTTTGTTGTTAGTGTTTTGATTACTTATTCATTTCCTTTGCTGGTTATCAGTCTGTTCAAGTATTCTATTTCTTCCTGTTTTAGTTTTGATAGGTTATTTGTTTGTAGAGATTTATTCATTTCTTCTTAGGTTGTTCAATTTGTTGGGATATAGTTTTTCATAATATTCTCTTATGATTGTATTTTTGTGGTATTGGTTATTTCTGTTCTCTTATTTGTAATTTTATTTATTTTGGTCCTTTCTCTTTTTTTTTTGATAAGTCTGGCTAGAAGTGCATCCATTTTATTGATTTTTTTTCGAAGGACCAGTTCCTGGTTTCATGGGTCCATTTTAAAAAAATTTTCTATAGAATTTATTTATGCTCTAATCTTTATTATTTCCTTCCTTCTGCTGGTTTTGGGTTTTGTTTGTTCTATTTCTAGCTTCTTTCGGTGTAAGGTTCGGTTGGTTAGTTGAGATTTTTCTTGCTTCTTGAGGTTGGCCTGTATTGCTAAAACTTCCCTCTTAGAACCACTTTTGCTGCATCCCAAAGGTTTTGAACCATTGTGTTTTCACTTTCATTTGTTTCCATGTATTTTTAAATTTTTTTCTTTTATTTTCTGGCTGACCCATTCATTGTTTAGTAGCATGTTATTTAACCTCTATGTATTTGTGGTCTTTGCCTATTTTTTTTCTTATGGTTGACTTCTAGTTTCTTAGCAATGTGGTCAGAAAAGATTCATGGTATGATTTTGACCTTTTTGAATTGGTTAGGGTTGCTTTGTGGACTAATACGTGATCTATTTTGGAGAATGTTCCATGTGCACTTGAAAAGAATGTGTATTGTGTATTCTGCTGTTTTAGGATGGAACATTCTGAATGTACCTGTGAAATATATTAGTTCCAGTGTGTCATTCAAAGTTATTATTCGTTGTTGATTTTCTGTTCAGATGACCTGTCCATTGCTGTTAGTGGGATGTTAAAATCCCCTACTATTATTGTTGTTCTGCATGTTTATATCTTGTTTTTCCAGTACCATTTGTTAAAAAGATTATCCTTTCTCCATTGAGTGTTTTTGGCTCCCTCCTTGAATATTAGTTGACTGTATATGTGGGGGTTTAATTCTGGCCTATTCTGTTCTATTGGTCCATGTGTCTATTTTCATGTCAGTACCATACTGTTTTAATTATTATAGCTTTATAGTATAGTTTAAAATCAGCAAGTGTGATACTTCTAGCTTTTTTTCCCAACCCCTCTGGATTGCTTAACTTGATCGAGCCACACAAACTTCCCAAGAATGCACATTTCCAAGGAGTTGGCAGGGATGCTGATACTGATGTTCCAGGGACCACACTCTGAGATCCACACCTCTAACCTGGCCCTGTTGATGTGACAGAAAACTGACTAAAGAGCACACCTGTGGCCTAGGTGGGACTTCTCTGCTCATTGGTCCACACTAGGAACTTCCCCATGCATGCTCCTAAGTTTATTATTTCTGTTCATATGTTTGTCCTACGCTGAATTACATGTGCCCTAAAAACTAGAGCCCACAGCTATTTCTGTTAAAACCTGCCCCCAGTCCATCAATCACAGTACCCAAATCACTGCTTGTTACGATAGAAGGTTCCCTTCACTCTCACCACCTCCTCACAGGCCTTGGTCTTCTGAGACATAGAAGACATGTCACAACACTACACTTCTGCAGGAAGAGCCCTGCAGGACCTCTGAAGAGGGACTTCTCACCTCTTGTGCTACTCAGGTTTGCTAAGTCACTATCTTTCTCACCTGGGGGATGACAGTGACTTCTCCCTGTGACTTGTATGTTCTGTTCCTTCTCAAGATTTGAGAAGTTCTCAGCTAATATTTCTTTAAATAAACTCTCTGTATCTTTCTCCCTCTCTTCTCCTTTATCCTTTTGTAAGTGGAAGTATTTCTATATTCCTATTTTCCAAGTCATTTATTCTTTCTTCCATCTGGTCTGCCCTGTTACCTATGATCTCTATTGCTTTCTTCATCTCATTTATGACTTTTACAGTTTCAGAATTTTTTAAAAAAATTCCGATCTCTCAAGTAAATAACTTATTCTCTTCATAAATTTTATTTCTGAATTTATTGAATTATCTATCTGAGTTTTCTTGTAGCTCATTGCATTTCTTCATAACAGCTACATACAAGAAACAAGTGTTGCATGAAACAAAAGAGCTTCAAAATACATGGGAGAAGAAAACTGATAGAACTGAAAAGAGAAATAGAAAAACTTAGAGTTATACCTGGGAAATTTAACACCCCATTCTCAGTAATTCATAGAACTACTACTAGATAGAACATGAACAAGGTGAATCAGTCATGCAGATGTCTCAGTGGAGAATTCAGGCAGAGAGGACAATGAGTAAACCAGTCTGGGGTAGGAATGTTTCTAGACTATTTGAGGGACAGAATGAAAGCAAGTGTGGCTGGAACAAAATTAAAAAAAATATATGATGAAGGAGAGCTATTAGAGAGTTGAGGGGGACAGATCTTCCAGGACCTTCTGTTTTTTTTAAATGATTTTATTTATTTATCAAGCAGAGGGAGAGACAGAGAGGAGAGAGAGAGTCAGCACACAAGCAGGGGAAAAGCAGAAGCAGAGGGAGAGGCAGGCTCCCCGCTGAGCAAGGACCCGATGTGGGACTCGATTCCAGGACCATGACCTGAGTTGAAGGCAGACGCTTAACTGACCGAGCCACCAAGGCATCCCCAGGACCTTCTTTTGAGAGGTGCTGTAATGACTTTGACTTTGAATCAAGAAAGATGGAGAGTTATTAGTGGATCATAAGCATAGGGGTGAACTGAATCTTAAAAGGATCCCAGTGGCTGCTGTATTGGTACTGATTGGAAGGCAAAGGTGAAATCAGAGCAATCAGAGGGATGAAAGTAACTTGGATCACAGTGAGAGTCATAAAGGTAGTGAGAAGTACCAGGTTCTTATATCATACTAAGGGATCTTCTGTCTTACTATATAGCACTGTGTCCTGCTAGGAGTCTTGAATGGTACCTTAGAAGAAAGGATTTAGGGAAATGGGAATAGAGAAGAACTGTGTTTCTGATCCAAAACCACTACCATTAATATACTTTCTTGTTTCAATTTATATATATATATATATATAAATAAATATAATGAGGGGATGTGTGTGTGTGTGTGTGTGTGTGTGTGTGTGTATCATGAGGGGGTATATATGTATGTGTATATATGTATATATATATGTGTGTGTGTATGTGTGTATAAATTGAAATAAGAAAGTATCATGAGGGGATATATATATATATATATATATATATTTTTCTTATTCATGTCTCTATTGATGGTCACTTAGGTTCCTCCTATATCTTGGCTATTGTCAATAATGCTGTGATAAACATAGGGTGCATATATCTTTTCAAATTAATGTTTTTATTTTCTTTGGGTAAATTATTGGATCACCATGGTATTTCTTTTTTTAATTTGAGAAACCTCCATCTGTTTTCCACTGTGGAAAACAATTTACATTCCCAACAACAGTGCACCAGGGTTCCTTTTTTTCCACATCCTCAACGCTTGTTTCTTGTATTTTTGATTTTAGCCATTCTGACAAGTGTGAGGTGATCTCTCATTGTGGTTTTGATTTGTGTTCCCCTGATAAATAGTAGCAGTGGGCATCTTTTCATGTATCTGTTGGCCCTCTGTATGTGTTCTTTGGAAAAATATCTAGTCAAATCCTCTGCCTATTTTAAAATCAGATTGTTGTCTTCAGAAGTTCTTAATTTTAGTGAAGTCCAGCTTATCAATTATTTCTTTCATGTATAATGCCCTTAGTGTTATATCTAAAAAGTCATTACCAGTGCTCACTTTGGCAGCACATATACTAAAAAGTCATTATGATACCCAAAGTCATTTAGGTTTTCTCTGATGTTATCTTGTAGGAGTGTTATAGTTTCGAGTTTTATATTTAGGTCTGTGATCCATTTTGAGTTAATTTTTGTGAAGATTATAAGGTATGGGAGAAACTTATTTTTTTGTAAGTGGATGTCCAGTTTTTCTAACATTATTTCTTGAAAACAATATCTTTGCTCCTTTGTGTTGCCTTTGTTCCTTTGTCAAAGATTAATTGACTAAATTTATGTGGGACTGTTTCTGAGCTGTCTATTCTGTTCCACTTGATTTGTCTATTTGCTTACCAATACCACACTATCTGGATTACTGTAGCTTTATAGGTAAGTGTTGACGGTGAGTAGTGTCCAACTTTGTTTTCTTTCAATATTGTATTGGCTATTCTGGGTCTTTGGCTTCTTCATATAAATTTTAGAATCAGTTTGTCAATATCCACAAAAGTCCTTGCTGGGATTTTGATGGCATTGCATTTAATCTATAGATTAATTTGGGAAGAATTGACATTTTGACAATATTGAGTCTTCCTATTCATGAACATGGGATATCTTTCTATATATTTTGTTTTTCTTTGGTTTTATTTATAAGAGTTTTGTTAATCTTTGTTTTTTAATTGGTGCATTTAAAACAATAGTTTTTTGTTTGTTTGTTTGTTTTTATGGAAACACAAATTTTTGTAGTTTGCCTGAATGGTATGAAAGACAAGTCTCCATTAATTCTTTCAAAGAGGAGAAGTCAGAAGAGGCTTTCAAAGTACTGCTTCTAATCCTTTTTCTCTGAACAGCAGTGGTGGTCCAGGTTTAGATATGATAAACTTTATGAAGGAGAGAACAAAGATCAGCCTTTCTTTTTTGTCTTCAACTCTGTTTTAGTTAGTGTTTTCTTTGTTTACATGTGCAGTCTGTCCCTCCTAATACTGTCACTTATACTCATATCTTCTCATTACATGCTTTCCACCTTTTATCTTTTGGAATTTTGTTTTGTGACTGTAGAGGTTCAGACTGAAATATAAATTTCTTAGTGTGTTATTTCCATGGTTTTTCCTGTGATCTGACCCCAACATATTTTATCAGCATTGTTTCCCTTTGTCTCTTCTGTAACTTAATACTGTAACCAAATGAACAACTTTTTTTCTTTGTCCTTAACATTTTGTGGACCTTTGATAGACCACCCCTGAACCCAAAACTGTTTGTAAATTAAAGGAATACTAGAAAATGTGGAGAAGAGTTGGAAAATAATTTAACTCTCAGGGTTCAGAGTAGCCAGGTGTCAAAAGTATCAGTGCAAATAAAGGAACCCAGATCTTATAGAGGACCAGAGGAAACTGAGAAAGCAATTAACACTTACCAGCTGCTACTGGACCAATTACTAAAAAAGAAAATAAAATATATTATTATTTTTAAAAATTATGTACTTAGTTCCTATTGAAAATCTACTTGGAACATTGAAAATCTACTTGGACTTTTGGGAAATATTAAATCTTATATGAATATGCTATACCTTATTAATTCAATATTAACTACACTTTAGTAACCTAAATATCCAGGCCATTTTGGAAGGCCTGTTTGATGGGTTATATGAGTAAAGTTACTTTTTCTAATGAAATAAATTTTTAATATTCTTAACCATGTCCAAGGGTCACAGTCATGCAGGAAACTGGCTACCAGTTAAAGGTTAGTAACTTAAGTTCCTTCTTCATTTTCTTCTCTGTCTTTCAACATTCTATGTCCCTTTCAAACCTCTATCACCATGTCAGCTCTCATCATGTTCATTTTTGCAAGTACAGAAAGTTTATTTATAACTATCAACTTAAAAACTTTTGTCATGATAATGTCTCTGTGTGTGTTTCTTTTTCTGTCTGATAATCTCTGGGGTTTAATCAGGATTCTGAATCTGGCGTAAGAAGTAGCACAAGTTTATTAGTTTGTAATAACTAATAATCCTTTATTAGTTATGTAATCCATGTAAGATGATGGTTCTTGCACGTTTCAAGGGTGGAGGATAGGGTAGTGTGAAGATCAGTTAAAATAACAAATGAGAAATCCCAAGAGCTTCAATCTCCTGATCCTCTTCAATAGTCTTAAATCTTTCATGGTAGTTATCTTTAGAGTAAGCAAAATGGAGTTGAGGTTAGCCCCTCTTCCTTTTTCTTATCAGTTTTTATGAGAATTTAAAATTCTTTGGGAGCTAGCAATGATTATTTAGATTTCACTCATTTTGCTTTTCTTCCCATTTCAACCTCCTACCTCATAATGTCTTTGGTCTATTCTTTACTCTCCATAACATTATTATTTTAGTTTTTTTTTTAATCTGACCTAAATTCTTTATTACTTTAGGAAATTTGTTCTATTTTTTTAATGAAAAATCCATATTATGCCTGTCCTCTTTATCCTTTGCATCAGTACATTTTTCACTTAAAATCAGTAATTTTAGGACATGCAGAAAAATCTGAGAGCAGAGATGGGAAAATATACCACTTAAGTTTCCATTAACAGAAGTGATTGCAGTCCATGAAAGCATGAAACCTGAACCCTGTGGGAGTCCAAAAGATGCTAGAATTGCCAAGCAGCAGTATTGATGGGTTTGGGGGAAAAAAAACCAAAATAAATCTCCAATCCACGTAACACACAAAATTTAAGCTCACCAAAATTCAGTTACTAATCAGTCTTTATAGCAGAATTAGAAAAGAATTCCTGAAACTGTCCTCCCTTCTAAGAAGGAAGTTGCAATGAAATATGATAAATCAGCTCCTCAATTCTTTTGTCCAGTAACCTTAGGCCAAGGGCAAAGGACAAAGCAGGAGGCATCAGTATACCCCCAACTTTATATAAACTGCAGGCAACAGAGTGGTGGGGGATGGCATGCAAAACTATTATCGTTGTTATTAGGAGTTATTAATATCTAGGTATTAGTTTCCAGTTAGTATCAAATATTAATTTCTCACAATCATTATTGATAAGCATTATTTTTGAGTTTTGAGCTAATAGTGACTGTAAAGAGTGTTATTACAATAAATTAATGATTCATTCTTTGCCCATCAGTCATTTAGAAAAGAGTAGAAATACAGTCATTAGATGAAAATGGCTGCCTTTTTTGAGGTAGAGGGAATATGAAGAGCTGCTGAAAGGCAACTGGTGAGTTTATATGGAAAATCTCATCCAAGTCAAAGTCATATCTCCACCTAGGGTCTTGAACAGAATTTGTCTTAATTCTAGTGCTGTTAATTATAGTAAGGATAGACAAGTGTCATATAATCTGGTAAAATTGCCCACTTCTCTCACAACACTTAAAGTGATTGCATTAGTTATGTCAACTTTGAAGCTCTTTATGACTGCCGGAGAAAGGACTAAGCTACCAGAGGTACTTCAGGATCCTGTATCAAAAACAAAAATATACAGCATAGGGAATATAGTCAACAGTACTGTATGGTGACCATGGTAGCTACCCTTGTGGTGAGCACAGCATAACGTATAGAGTTGTCCGGTCACTTTGTTGTATACCTGAAATACCTGTACAAACCATTGTGTGTCAGCTATACTTTAAAAAAACAGCAACAACAACAACAAAGACCAAACAAATATCCTCTCTGGAAAGATTTCTTTGGAAAAGTAACTACTATGGTGGTCTTGAGTAATTGGGTTGGTGAAGTCATCATCCTTTACTAACTAGGAAATGAAATATTTAAGTCTATTTTGGGTGTTATAGACAAAGAGAGAGAAATATATACAATTCTTAGGAAATTGGGGGGGGAAATTCCACATTCATGGGTAATTTTTGAAGAAGTGTTTCTCTTGGAAATCATCTGCTGAAAAGTATGCTAAAGTAGACCTTTGAAGCCCTAGTAGGAGGAAGGAATCAGGTGTTGCCACATTTGAACTCAGCTTTCACAATTTTCATGTCCTTTCTCTTTTGGCTGAGTCCTGATTTCTCTGCTCTTTCTTGCTCTGCATCTTTAGATTTCCCTTGTGGCTTGATTTGTTGGTAAAGTATTAAAACTGCCACCAGTACTTGTTTTCCCTAATTGTCATTTTTTTAACAGTAGAGGTTTAGGCTTTCTGTTGATTTATACATAAATAAATCAGTTGTTCCAGTAATACAGAATAAGGACAATGAAAACATCAGATTTAGAGAAGACACTAGAGGTAACACAAGTTAAAGTTTTGGAGAAATTACGTTACCCAAAGCCACAGTCTGGTTAAGTGTTCTGGCTGGGATCTGAACCTAGGTCCATCTGATTCCTTTATTAACCACTGCAGTATGTTACCTTAGCATTTTTTACACATTAATATCATGCACATGGTTTTATTCCATATTTAGAATTATTCCTTAGAGCATATCTCTTGAAATGGAATTATTAGTTTAAAAGATACTGTATTTCATTGTATCGTGCAACATACTACAAGTTTGCTTTCTAAAAGGGTTACCTAAATTTAAATGGCATCAGTGATATATAAATATATAATTTTTACCAAAGCATTGCTGACTTTGCTTAGCATGTTTAAATTTTTATTAGGTGAAAAATACTACCTCAGGGTCTTAGTTTTCTATCATTTATTTATCTATTTACCTAGGCATTGGGCATATTATAGTTTCTAAATTCATCTGTAACTTAATGAGGTACTAGATAATGGGGAGTAAAGGGAGTTGAAAACATGAATGTGAAGCCTTTTACTTCAGGGAAAATTTTCTAAAGGACACTGGAATTAAGAAATAGATGAATAAAGAAAAGAGAAATAGATGAATAATAACTTACCAATAGGTACTGGAGTAACTGGCGGAATAACATGAAATAAAAATATATTAACAGAGTTTTTGGATCAAAAATATAGTTTCCTTCTTTTCTTTTTCCAAGGTATTAGCAAAGAGATCTTTGGAAGACACCAAACCTCCCCCAGTAAAAACATCCGCAATGAAAGTAGAGGGATTAGCATTTCTTTTGTGGTACAAGAATAGTTTCAGGCTGACTTAACTGTCTTTCTTATATTTCAATTTAGTAGAAAGGCGGAGTAGGCTAGAACATATGTGCTTATGTCATCCTTTTTTCTTTCTCATCTAGTATGGAGGATTTAAATCCTGCAGAGAACTTTTAAACAACAGCAAATTTGGATGCTAATTGCAATTATTCTCTTTTCTCTCCTTACACTTAAGATATCTTCCTGATTTTTCCTCTATCCTTTGTTGGTATCTCCACATTTGTGATATCCCACTGTATATATTCTTTCTTTTAGCTGTATGACAAATTTTATTTGTTATTAAAAGCTATTTGAAGTTGTTTTTAGGAAACAAAATGTTTCTTTTATATTTAGTCTCTTTGTCAAATGTTTATTCTTTCTATTGAGTAATTAATTACCCAGCAAGTTGCCAAGAGAAAGAGGAAATATTTATAAATGAAAGCACTGAATGAAATTTTTCAGAGTTAGAAAAATTTTTCTCCTTATTTTGGGATCCCAACTTGTACCAGATTTATGAAAAGAAAAGGAACTTACTGATAGGTACTGCTACATGTGCTAAAATCCAAACACAGATTATTAGTACAGGTTGACACTGATAATGAAATTGACATTGATACTAATCAGATAGGAATTTCCAGAATGAAAAGGGAAAGCAAACTCCAGACCCTTGACATGAGTTACTTTAGTCTCTCTTTTCCAGTAGTAACATAGTCATTTTGAAAAAGTGGCAAAGAAGTGTTATTTTCCGTTTATCATCCAGTTTCTTTCAGAAATTGAAATACCACAGAGCTGGAAAAGCCTCATTTCCTGTAAATTTTGCTTCCATTTTCATTCTGTTCCCTTCTCTCGCTGATTACTCTTTCATGAGTTTTCCCACCTTTCTCTGTTGTTTTCCCTAATTATCATTTTTTTAACAGTAGTGGTTTAGGCTTTCTGTTGATTTATACATAAATAAATCAGTTGTTCCAGTAATACAGAATAAGGACAATGAAAACATCATATTTAGAGAAGACACTAGAGGTAACACAAAAAAATCTTATGTTTAGTTGAAAATGTATTTTGTTGAAAAGTCAGTAGAGGGAATTGAAGAGATTTCTCATTCTTAATCATTTCTGTTTCTCGGTTTCGTTTTTCAGATATTACTCAGTAATCCCAGAGAGAGGTTGGTCGATGTGTAAGCAAAGATCAGTGCACATGAGTGGGCTCCAGCCCAGTTATCTTTCCTGCTTCTCTCCTCAGGCAATAGTATATGATTTCTGTTATGTCCTAATCATGAGTCCTTTTAAGTAGGTACAGTCTTGTTTTAAGTGGGACATTTTAACTTACTAGGAAAAAAATCAGTCATGTTTATTTTTTCCACCAATCTTTATGGCCTATATTTTGTATAAAATCATAGATATTCTAGTAGGATTCTGAGGAGAGGGTATGAGAAATATGATGTCTATCTTTCTTTTGAGATGGAAACAGCTACATTTAGGGGGAAAAAAACCCCCACAGTGAGTGCATAACAGAAATCTCAAACAGAAAGGGAGTTTCTTAGAATTGCAGGTGTCTTAAAGTAGATATAGAGAACATCACTGTCATTGACACCGTTCAGTGACTGAAGACAAACACACTCAATTTCTACTAAAGCATATATGTCCAATGCAAGAGCTCCATTTTTAGAAGAAGTGGGAGAAATGAACTACTTTTTCTTTGTATTCTCCCCAATTTCTCTGAATAAGAGACATGTCAGGAATATTTAAATTCATATGTAAACTCCGGGAGGGCAGTTATTTTCGTCACTTTTGGTCCCTGCTGTATTCCCAGTGCTTGGCATAGGGTCGACCTCCCCCCTCTCTCTATATAGAATAAGTAAGATCTCAATTAATTTAACTTTACCAACTGAATTTTATTTCTGACATCTACTTTTTACATTTTCTACCAAAAGCATTTATAAATCCTAGTAAAGTGGGTACAGCTAGCATAGTGTTCCACAGGTGACAATTTACAACAAATGTTCAGAAGCATTATTTCTAATTCCAGGTCAACTTTAGCCAGCTCAGTGTTTGATTTGCTATCTGTGGGTTTTTTACTTTCTAAAATAATTCCTCAGTTACTTTAGAGGAAGTTATTTAATATAAAAACAAGAGAGACAAAGTTGAAAAATTTGAATGTTAAGGTCTTTCATGTTCAGAAAAGGATATAACTAGTGTGGGAACCAGCCCCAGAATTAATGAATAGATATAGAACTTACTTTGTTCTTCTTGTCTTGCTGCAAAGAAGAAATCAAATAAGTAAGGGAGTGAAAGATTTTTGGGTGAACAGCAGAGTTACTTCTCAAACTTTATGCTAGAAGCTTCAGAAGTAAGACTTTGAGAGAACACCAAACTCTGTATTTAGAATCAGTTCAATGTGCTTTGAGGATGAATACCTTCAGATTGTTTTGCTAATGTCCCTTTTAATTTGGATGCCTTTTTGGAAAGAAAGGTTAAGAATGGAATCATTGGGAGATGCTTTTTCTTCCTTCTGGTTTCTCTCTGCTAATTCAAACTCTTCATCTACTGGTAAGATTTTTATGTCACTTATACTTTGTTTTCTTCTTATTATTCCTCTCTTCTCATCACTTCTTTGGAATGATTGTATTTGGCTTATCGTGATCATTACTATGATTCTTACTTTGCTAACTGTTCGATATGTTAATTTTAGAAAGTTTCGCTTTTCCCTATGAACATACATAGCTTAGGTCTGGGTGACCATATTTCTAACCATTTGACTGGGGTGGAGGCACTGCTGGACCTTTAGAGTCTGGATTTGAATCCCCGTCTCTGCTTCTCATAATTGTGGGATCACGGGCAAGTTACCTCTAAGTCTCACTCTTGTATTCTCTTTGTAATAGGAATAACAACTCTTATCTGATATAATGTATATGCATATATAAAGTGCTGAGTACAGTGCCTGGTACATTGTAATTACAGAATAAATATTATTTATTATTATAGTACCACATTAAGTATCAATTAGTTTCAATTATAGCCTCCAAATGGACCTTGATAGATGAAAATGGGACAAACTACTGGAAATACGAATAGAGAAACAAGAAGTTGGAAGGTGAGAAATGCTGAAAACATTGATAAACTACAGAGTCAGAAATATAAATTTTAAGTCTTGGTACATTCACACTAGAACAGCACGAAAGGGCCACTAGATACCATAAAAAAGCAATGATAATATAATTGAGAGAAACATGGAACTTACTCTTAGATTTCTCAGGTCTTGCTTCAATAAAAGAGACAAACAAACAAATTAGTGTGGTTGTCTGATGAAACAGAAACACATTTTCACTGATGTCGTTCTAGGATGAGCATCACCCACCGAGCAATAGTGAAAAGGATGAATGTTCTGGAAGGAAGTATCCAGAGCTAGTGACGGAGCTCACTGTTCCTTTTCCTCTCTAGATTCCTGATTGTGTGCAGTCAGGAAATGTGTCATACTCCAACCTCTTTTAGTGGAGCTACTTTCCTGGTCCTCCTTTGTCATTTTACTTTCCCAGGCTGCACCCACAGTCTCCATCTCTGCGGTCCCCACCAAGGTTCCTTACTTGATTTGCCCACTTTGTCACTCCCTTCAGGGAGAGGAGGTTTTATTTTCTCTGCATCGAACCCCACACTTAGCATGGCCTCTGCAAGGAAGAAATTCTCCCTGCTGTAGCCAGCATCAGAGTGCTCCTCCTTTCCTTTCCCTCTGTTCTCTTCAAGGACCGGTTAGGAAGATTTTTGTGCCTTATAGGTGAAACAGGTATGGGGCATATGAAGGCATGCAGTGATCTCTGCTACAAGAGCATGAGGGTGGTGAGCAAAAGAGATTGCTGGGAGAGGGGGTGATCATATGACATTTTGTGCCTAAGTCCTAGAAAATTTTTAGGTGTAAGATTTTGAAAACTTGATCAGGCTAGGAAAAACAATTTCAAAGGATAAGTTAATTCCAAGGTAACGTATGATTTTTGGTGCTATTGTAAATGGGATGGATTCCCTAATTTCTCTTTCTTCGGTCTCGTTATTCGTGTATAGAAATGCAACTGATTTCTGAGCATTGATTTTGTATCCTGCCACGTTACTGAATTGCTCTATAACTTCTAATAGTTTGGGAGTGGCTTCTTTTGGGTTTTCCATATGGAGTATCATGTCATCTGCAAAGAGAGACATTTTGACTTCTTCTTTGCCAATTTGAATACCTTTGATCCCTTTTTGTCGTCTGATTGCTGTTGCAAGGACTTCTAGTACTATGTTGAATAATAGTGGCGAGAGTGGGCATCCTTGTCGAGTTCCTGATCTTAAGGGAAAGGCTTCCAGCTTTTCCCCATTGAGAATAATATTTGCAGTAGGCTTTTCATAGATGGCTTTTATGAGACTGAGAAATGTACCTTCTATTCCTACACTCTGAAGGGTTTTAATCAGGAAAGGATGCTGTATTTTGTCAAATGCTTTTTCGGCATCGATTGAGAGGATCATATGGTTCCTGAGTCTTTTCTTGTTGATATGATGTATCATGCTGATTGATTTGCGAATACTGAACCACGCTTGCATCCCAGGTATGAATCCCACTTGATCGTGGTGGATAATCCTTTTAATGTACTGTTGGATTCTGTTAGCAAGTATCTTGTTGAGGATTTTGGCGTCCATATTCATTAGGGAAATCGGTCTGTAATTCTCCTTCTTGAGGGGGTCTTTGCCTGGTTTGGGGATCAAGGTAATATTGGCCTCATAGAATGAGTTTGGTAGCTTTCCTTCTGTTTCTATTTTTTGAAACAGCTTTAGGAGAATAGGTATTATTTCTTCTTTGAATGTTTGATAGAATTCCCCAGGAAAACCGTCTGGGCCTGGAGTTTTGTTATTTGGAAGGTTGTTTATCACTGACTCAATTTCTTCATCATTAATTGGCCTGTTTAAGGAATCAATTTCTTCCGGTTTCAATCTTGGTAGTTTATAGGTTTCCAGGAAGGATTCCATCTCTTCCAGATTGCTTAGTTTATTGGTATATAGCTGTTGATAAAAATTTCTAATAATCCTTCCAATTTCAATGGTGTTCGTCGTGACCTCTCCTTTTTCATTCATAATTTTAATAATCTGGGTCCTTTCTCTTTTCTTTTGCATAAGTCTTGCCAGTGGTCTGTCAATTTTATTGATTCTCTCAAAGAACCAGCTTCTAGTCCTGTTGATCTGCTCTACTGTACTTCTGGTTTCTGCTTGATTGATTTCAGCTCTAATTTTGGTCAACTGCTTCCTCGTGCGTGGATTAGGCCTGTCCCTCTGTTGCTGTTCCAGCTTCTTGAGGTGAGAATATAAAAACTGCATTTTAGATTTTTCTATTCTTTTGAGTGAGGCTTGGATGGCTATATATTTCCCCCTTAGGACTGCCTTTGCAGTATCCCATAGGTTTTGGACTGTTGTATTTTCATTCTCATTGGTCTCCATAAATTGTTTAATTTGATTTTTGATTTCCTGGTTTATCGAGTCATTTCTGAGCAGGATGGTTCTTAGTGTCCAAGTGTTTGAGTTTCTTCCAAATTTTTCCTTGTGGTTGAGTTCCAATTTCAGAGCGTTGTGGTCTGAGAATATGCAGGGGATAATTTCAATCTTTTGGTATCGGTTGAGACCTGTTTTGTGTCCCAGAACATGGTCTATTCTTGAGAATGTTCCATGGGCATTAGAATAGAATGAGTATTCTTTGGTTCTGGGGTGTAGTGTTCTATATATATCTATGAGGTCCAACTCGTCGAGTATGGCATTCAAAGCCTTTGATTCTTTGCTTAGTTTTTGCCAGGGTGTTCTGTCTATTTCTGATAGTGGAGTGTTGAGGTCCCCTACTATTAATGTATTTTTATCTATATGTCTCTTTATTCTGGTTAAGAGTTGGCTTGTGTATCTTGCTGCTCCCCTGTTGGGGGCATATATATTTATAATTGTCATATCCACTTGTTGAATACTTCCCTTAAGAATAATATAGTGCCCTTCTGCATCTCTAACTATAGTCTGTAGTTTAAAATCCAATTTATCTGATATGAGAATTGCTACCCCAGCTTTCTTTTGAGGTCCATTTGCGTGAAAGATGGTACTCCATCCCCTTACTCTCAGTCTGAATGCATCTTTGGGTTTGAAATGAGTCTCTTGTAGACAGCAAATGGGTGGGTCATTTCTTTTTATCCAATCTGCAACCCTGTGGCGTTTTATGGGATGGTTCAAACCATTTACATTAAGACTGATTACTGAGAGATATGATTTTAATGTTGCCATGTTGCCAGTAAAGTCTTTGTTTGTATTGGCTGTGACTTTCTGTTCTGTATCACTCTTGGGGCCTTTTTACTTTTATAGAACCCCCCGTAATATCTCCTGTAGGGCTGGTTTCGTGGTTACAAAATTGGTTAGTGACTGGCGATTCTGAAATGTCTTTATTTCTCCATCAATTCTGAATGACAGCCTTGCTGGATAAAGGATCCTTGGCTGCATGTTTTTCTCTGAAAGAGCTTTAAATATGCTCCCCCAACCCTTTCTCTCATTCCAGGTCTGTGTAGACAGGTCTGACGTAATTCTGATGCTTTTGCCTTGGTACGTGAGAAATTTCTTTGCCCTGGCCGCTTTCAATACTGTATCCTTGGATCTAATATTTGCGAAGTGCACTATGACGTGACGTGGCGTAGGTTTGTCATGGTTGAGCTTGGGAGGGGTCCTCTCTGCCTCTTGGATACGAATGTTTGTTTCCCTTGCTAGATTAGGGAAGTTTTCAGCTACAATTTGTTCAAATATCTCTTCTAGACCTCTGTTTTTCTCCACCCCCTCGGGGATGCCGATGATTCTAACATTGGATCGTTTCATTGAGTCAGTAATCTTCCGTAACCTACATTCGTGGGCGTGGATTTTTTTAAGACCATCTTCTATTTTCATTTTTTCCTCTATTAACCCATCCTCCAATTCACTAACCCGTTCCTCTGCTTCTGCGACCCTGGCCGTCAGAGCCTCTAGTTTTGCCTGCATTTGGCTCATAGAATTTTTAATTTCTGTCAGATTCGCTCTCATTTCTGTCCTTAGGGATTCTATATTCTCAGTAACCTTTTCGTTAATAGTTTTTTCAATTCTACTCATCATTTTGACCATTGTTACTCTGAATTCCATTTCTGATAATTTGGTTACATCCATATCCATTATTTCTGTGGCAGAGGCCACAGAATCACTTTCTTTTCTTTGCTAGGGGGGGCTTCTCCTTCTTGTCATTCTGATGAAGAGAGGTTGCGGGGTTTCCAGAGCCCAAATTATTGACTGGGTCCCAGGCCGTGCCCCTTGTTTTATAGGGATCTTAGGGATGTGGGGTTCTTCTTTAAAGATTTTATTTATTTATTTATGTGGCAGCCAACCAGCGAGAGAGGGAACAGAAGCAGGGGAGTGGAAGAGGAAGAAGCAGGCTCCCAGCGGAGGAGCCCGATGAGGGACTCCTTTCCGGAACGCCGGGATCACGCCCTAAGCCGAAGGCAGGCGCTCAATGACTGCGCCACCCAGGCACCCGGGTTGTGGGCTTCTTGATTTTTCAGCCTGCCTTCTGTGTTCTGGGGGAGGGGCCTGCCGCGCCGATACTCAGGCAACCCTGTTTGGGTAGAGTCTCCGTGTCCCCTGCGAGGGGGGATGGGGATGGGCACTCCCTGAGCCGGTATTTCCAGGCTTTTGTTCTCTGGCGGCTTTCCCTGGCGGTTTGCTGTGCCTCTTCTGAGAGTCAGAGCAGCAGCGGCCGAATTTCAGCCTCTGTCACAGAACAGAGGGATTGCGGCCCGTTCTCTACTAATGTTCTGGCCACTTTAACTCTGTTTCTGTTGGTGCTGCTCAACCCTGCAGCGTCCGGGGTGTGCGCCCCACACCCGGCGTCCCAGCCCTCACTTCCAGGGCCGGCGCGTCTCTGTCCTTTGTGTTTCTAATGCCGCCAGCCGCCAGCCGCCAGCCGCCCCGCGCGCGCTCCCGGATCTCCCGGTCTCAGTCTGGATCCAGTGAGCGCACCGGGATTCCGGTGTTCCGCGAGATGCCTGGTGGCGCGCACCCGGCTCACGGTCTCAGTCTGCTGTTTTGCGGGTGCCGTCCGCGAGCCCCGCCCGCTCTCCCGTGCAAGTGGCTACCACTTCCCGGCGCCCGAACATGGCGGCTCCCTCCCCCTTCTGTTTATCTTCCGATATCTGTGCACAGTTTCATGGCTCCCCGCTTCGTACCTCAATACTCAGCGCTGGAGATGTTCATTTGTAGAGATCCAGATGCGTCTTCCTGCGTCTCAGGCTGGTTCTGTGGTTGTTTAGGCTGGTCTGGTACCTATCCAGCTCGACTCGGAGGACCGGCTGAAAACGGTGTCTCCTACTCCTCCGCCATCTTAACTCCTATTTTTTTCTTTTTTTTCTAATTCCATAGGTTGCCTTTTCATTTTGCAGATCGTTTCTTTTGCTACATGGTAGACTTTTAGTTTGGTGTAGTTCCACCTTTTTTTTTTTTGTCCCAAGGTAAAGAGTTTTTCCCTTAATTTTTTCCTAAGAATTTTACAGTTTTCAGTCTTTCCATTTTGAATTTATTTTTGTGAGTGGAGTAAGATAAGAGTCTAATTTCATTCTTTTGCATGTGAATATGTTGTTTTCCCAGCATCATTTATTGAAGATACTATCCTTTCCCCATTGTATATTCTTGGCTCCCTTGTCAAATGTTACATGACTGTCTATGAATGAGTTTATTTCTGGTCTCTCAATTCTATTCCATTGGTCTATGTGTCTGTTTTATGCCACTAAGGTACTATTTTGATTACTATAGCTTTGTAATAGAGTTTCAGATCGGAAGATGTGATGCCTCCAGCTTTGTTCTTCTTCCTCAGAATGGCTTTCATTATTCAGAGTCTTTTGTGGTACCATACAAATTTTTTGAATTGTATTTTCTGTTTCTATGAACAATGCTGTTGGAAATTTGATAGGATTTGCATTAACTCTATAGACGGCTTTGGGTAGTATGGACTTTCAACAATATGAATTCTTCCAACCCATGGAATAACTTTCCATTTATTTGTGTCGTCTTCATTTTTTTTAAAGATTGTATTTATTTGAGAGAGAGAGAGAGCACAAGCGGGGGTAAGGGATGGCAGAGGAAGAGGGAGAAGCAGACTCTCTGCTGAGCAGGGAGCCTAACACAAGGCTCGATCCAGACCGTGAGATTATTACCTGAGCTGAAGGCAGATGCTTAACTGACTGAGCCACCCAGGTGCCCCTTTTTGTGTCTTCTTCAAGTTTTTTCATCAATGTCCTGTAATTTTCAGTGTACAGATCATTCATATTCTTGGTTAAATTTATCCCTACGTATTTCATTGTTTGTGATGCTATTGTGAATGGGATTGCTTCATTTTTTTTTCAGATGTTTTCATTGCTTGTATATAGAAATGCAATTGATTTTATGTGTGTATTTTGTATCTAGCAACTCTTCTGAATTTATTAGTTCTAACAGATTTTTGGTAGAATCTTTAAGGATTTCTATATATAAAATCATATCACATGCATTCAGAGAGAGTTTTGCTTCTTCCTTCCCAATCTGAATGCCTTTAATTTTTTATCCTTACCTAACTACTCTGACCAGGACTTCCAGTACTATATTGAATAGGAGCGGTGAGAGTGGGCACCCTTGCCTTGTCCCTGATATTAAAGGAAAGGCTTTCAACCTGTTGCTATGGAGTATGATGTTAGTTGTGGGTTTTTCATATATGGCCTTTATTATATTGAGGAATATTCCTTCTATGTCTAATTTGTTAAGAATTTTTATTATGAAAGGGTGGTGAATTTTGTCAGATGCTTTTTTTTTGACATATACTGAGATCATATGATTTTTATCTTTCATTCTATTAATGTGACGTAGCACATTTATTGATTTGCATGTATTGAGCCCTCTAGGGTAAATCCCACTTTATCGTTGTGTATGATCTTGTAAATGTGATGTTTACTAGCATTTTGTTTAGATTTTTGGCATCTTTATTCATCAGGAATATTGGTTTGTAGTTTTCTTTTATTGTAGTGTCTTTATTTGGCTTTATCACAAGGTTAATGCTGGCCTCATAAAATTTGAAAGTGTTCTTCCACTTCATTTTTGGGGGAAGAGTTTGACAGAGATTAGTGTTACCTCTTTTTTATGTGTTTGATGTAATTCACTAGTGAAACCATCTGGTGTTGGGCATTTCTTTGTTGGGAGGTTTTGATTACTATTTCAGTCTCTTTACACATTAATGGTCTGTTCAAATTTTATTACCTCCTGCTTCAGTCTTGGTAGGTTGTATGTTTCTAGTAATTTCTTCATCTCTTTAGGTTATCCAGTTGTTGATATATAAGTGTTCATAGTAGTCTTTTATGATCGTTTGGGTTTCTGTTGTTTCAGTTGTAATGACTTCTGTTTCATTTCTGATTTTGTTTGCGTCTTCTCTCTTTTTTACTTTAACAGTTTGTCAATTTTATCTTTCAAAAAACCAGCTCTTAGTTTCATTGATCTTTTCTATTGTTTTTCTGGTCTCTATTTCATTTATTTCTGATCTGATCTTTGTTATTTCTTTCCTTCTGCTAAGTTTGGCTTAGTTTGTTCTTTTTGTGATTCCTTGAGGTATAAAGTTAGGTTGTTTGTGGGTTGTTTTCTTAATTTAGGTGTTTTTCATTATAAAACTTTCCCCTGGGAGCTGCTTTTGCTGTGTCTCATAAGTTTTGGTATGTTGTGTTTCCACTTTTGGTTTTGAGAAATTTTATTTGCCTTTTGATTTCTTCTGTGACCCATTGATCATTCATCAGCCTATTGTTTAATGTCCACACATTTGTGAATTTTCATATTCCTCTTAGTATTGATTTCTAGTTTCATAGCATTGTGATTGGAAAAGGTATTTGATATGATTTCAGTCTTCTGTATTTGCTAAGCCTTATGTTGTGACCTAAAATATGATCCATTCTGGAGAACATGTGTGTGTACTTGAGAAGAATGTTTATTCAGCTGTTGGGTGGAATATTCTGTATATATCTGTTAGGTTTGTTGGTCTAAGGTGTATTTCAAATCCAGTGTTTCCTTATTGATTTTCAGTCTGTAAATGATCTTTCCATTGTTGAAAGTGAGGTATTGAAGTCCACTACTATTATTGTATTGTTATCTATTTCTCTCTTCATATTTGTTAGTATTTGGTTAATGTATTTAGCTGCTCCAATGTTGGGTGCGTATATATTTACAATTGTTATATCCTTTTGAAGAATTGATCACTTTATAATTACGTAATGAACTTGTTTCTTGTTACAGTCTTTGTTTTAAAGTTTATTTTGCCTGATATAAGTACAGCTATCTCTGTGCTCTCTTTTGATTTCCTATGCATGTAATGTTGCTGTCATCCCTTCACTATAAGCCTAAGTGTGTCCTTAAAGGTGAAGTGAGTTTCTTGTTGGCAGCATATACTTGGGTCTTGTTTTTTAATCCATTCTGCCTTTTGATTGAAGAATTTAATCCATTTATATTTAGGGTAATTATTGATAGGTAAGGATTTACTAGTGCCATCTTACCGGTTTTTGGATATTTTATAGCCCCTTGGTCCTGTATTCCTCTTTTGCTGTCATTCTTTGTAAATTGATGATTTTCCCAAGTAGTGTGATTTGACCCCCCTTCGCTTTATCTTTTGTGGCTATACTGTAGGTTTTTGCCTTGTGATTATCACGAGGCTTACATAAAACATTTTATAGCAGTCTGTTTTAAGCTGATATTTTCAATCCTGTATAAAAACTCTATCCTTTTATTTCCCTCTCCTATATTTTTATGTTTTTCATGTCATAATTTCCTTTATATTGCATATCTATAACAAATTATTGTAGCTATAGTTATTTTAATACTTTTGTCATTTAAACCTTTATACTAGATTTAATTATTCTTATTTTTTAAATTTTTTATGTTATGTTAG
The DNA here is from genome assembly GCF_024610735.1 of Ursus americanus. Lineage (NCBI taxonomy): Eukaryota > Metazoa > Chordata > Mammalia > Carnivora > Ursidae > Ursus > Ursus americanus. Next base: position 27,711,923 of record NC_142158.1, read on the forward strand.
TCACCATACAGTAAGTACATCATTAGTTTTTGTTGTAGTATTCCATGATTCATTGTTTACATATAACACCCAGTGCTCCATGCAATACGTGCCCTCTTTAATACCCATCACTGGCCTATCCCAATCCCCCACCCCCCTCTACAAACAAAAACTGAAGGAGTTCATCACCACTAAGCCTGACTTACAAGAAATTCTGAAAGGAATCCTTCAAGGTGAAGTGAAATGCTCCTCATTAGTAATATGAAAATAGATGACATGCTGGTAAAGTTAAAAATATAGCCAAATTCAGAATATTCTATTACTGAGAAATTAGCTTAAAGCCTTATGAGGGTTCCCTTATATATGAAATTATTTTTTTTCTCTTGCTGCTTTTAAAATTCTTAGTCTTTGATTTTAGATAGTTGTAATTAATATGCTTGGACAAAAGTGTTTTGGGTTGAACTTTTGAGGTGATTCACAGGCTTTAAGAATTTGGATTTCTAAATTTCTCCCAGATAGGAAGTTTTCTGTCATTATTACTTTAAATAAACTTTCTGTTCCTTTCCCCCTCTTTTTCTGGGTCTCCCAAGAATGTTCAGATTGTTTCTTTTAATTGTGTCCCTTAATTCATGTGGACTTTCTTCTTTCTTTCTTTCTTTCTTTCTTTCTTCTTTTTCTCCTTTCTCTCTTTCCTTTTTTTTCTATTTGATTTCAAATAACTTGTCTTCTAGTTTACTATTCAGTGAACTATCAAATAGACAACGAAATGAAATTAGGGAAACAATGCATAAACAAAATGAGAAATTCAACAAAGAAATAGAAATATGAACAGACATTTTTCCAATGAAGACATACAAATGTCTAACAGACACATGAAAAAATGTTCAAAATCATTAGCCATCAGGGAAATTCAAATCAAAACCACATTGAGATACCACCTTATGCCAGTTAGAATGGCAAAAATGGACAAGGCAAGAAACAACAAATGTTGGAGAGGATGTGGAAAAAGGGGAGCCCTCTTACACTGTTTGTGGGAATGCAAGTTGGTACAGCCACTTTGGAAAACAGTGTGAAGGTCCCTCAAAAAGTTAAATAAGTCAAGCAGAGAAAGACAATTATATGGTTTCACTCATTCATGGAACATAAGGAATAGCAGAGGGATCGGTAGGAGATGGAAGGGAAGAATGAAGAGGGGTTAAACAGAAGGGAGAGTGAACTACGAGAGACTGTGGACTCTGGGAAACAAACTGAGGGTTTCAGAGGGGAGGGGGGTGGGGGATTGGGATAGGCCGGTGATGGGTATTAGGGAGGGCACATATTGCATGGAGCATTGGGTGTTATATGCAAACAATGAATCATGGAACACTACATCAAAACTAAGGATGTACTGTATGGTGACTAACATAACTTAATAAAAAATTTAAAAAAAGGAAATAGAAACAATTAAAAAAAAACAAATCTTAGACTTGAAGAAAACATTGAACTGAAGAATTCAATAGAGAGGTTCCATAAGAGACTCAAATCACACACAAAAAAAGAGTAGTGAGTTATTCTGAATATTTTGTTAAATAGTCCATAGATCTTCATTCTTCAGGGTCAATCACTGGATTTTTTTTATTAGTTTCCTTTGATGGAGTCATATTTTCTTCATTATTCATGATGGTTGTGGCCTGTGGTAATGTCTTTGAGGGAGTAGGCACCACTTCCAGTCTTTCCAGACTGGATTTGGCAGGCAAAACTCTACCATTCAGGCCATTAAGAGATTCTGGGTAGGCCCTCTTGTGGTGCCATGTGCAGGCTTTCTGCTAGAGTTTTTGGGCTAGCAGGTTTGGTTCCTGGATCAACAAGTAGGTAGGCCTGTTTTAGGGTACATGGAGACCAGCCTGGTACATGGGACTATGGGGGCAAGCCTGGAGCCTGGGTTCACTGTGGTGGGTTTGGTCCTTGAGTCTGTGGTGAAGGGACTGAGACCTGGGTCAGCATAGGCAAGACCTAGATCCTGTGTCCACAGCTGCAAACTAGGCATTGGTAACCATTGGGCTGTGTCCAGCATCTGAGCCCATGGAGGTTAGTCCAATACAGGGGTGGGCATGGAGCCTGGCGTCATGGGAGTATGTGTGGCAGCTGAGACTGAGGAGAAGTGGCCTGGTGGTAAGGTTATCCTGGAGCCTTGGGCCACAGGAGTCCACCAATGCTGGGATGTATGGGGAGTCTGATTCACGGGAGTTCATCAGGAGCCTGCTGTCACAGGAGTTGGCCAGTACATGCCAGAGTGAGCTAAGGACTGTCCTCCCATAGGTGTCTCCATCTGTGCTGGGCCACTTGTGCATGGAAAAGGGGTGGTAGGAGTAATGTGAATCTATCTTTCCTACCTTCCTCAGTGGATCTTTTCTTATTTCCTTGCTTTACCCAGGTTCTGTAGTCCCTCATCTGGAATCCTTGGCTCTTATGAAGGTATTATTGTACATGGATAGTTGTTCAAATTGATGTTTCTGGATCAGACAAGTGCTAAAAATTTTGTTGCTGCCATTTTGCTGATGCCACTCCCCTTTACCCCCACTGGTTAGAATACCCCCACTGATTAGTTTATTCCTGTGCTAAGACCACAAGCATTCAATCAGTATTCTTTTTAAGAAGACTTGATAATCAAATGAAATACCTAGGGTGAGCCTTCCCTCTTGGGAACTTTATGTTTATAAATATGTTATTTATTCTTGGATTGTTTTTTTCTTTTTTATATGAATTATGGAATTGATTTGTCAAAATCCACAAAAAATCCTGTTGCGGATTTTTATTTGAATTTTATTGAATTGTAAATTTGTTGAGGGGAGAGTTAACATTTATATTGTTGTTGAATTTTCCTATCTTTGAAAATGGTTTATCTATTTATTCAGGTCTTATATTATGTTTTTTAAAGGTATTGTCAAAAACTGGAAGCAAAGTGAATACTGAGAAACATACTTCTTTCTTTCTCGCTCTTTCTCTCCCTCCCTCTCTCTCTAAGTTGTCATGCCTGCAGGGAGACATGATTCAGAAGAACTGGCTCACAGAATAAAAGACATAGCAGGAATGTAAGAGGAATCAGTTTGTTATAATGTTTGCTCAATCAGAATAAATGAATTCTGCATTATAATTATATATTGACAACAGTCATTACACCTGTGTCTATATCAACATTGTGAAAGTTGACACTAAAATTATTTCCATTAGGGAGTCGGCAATATAAAGCAAATGGGCTTAAGGTTTTATTTTAGGGCCCAGTGCTAAACTGAACTATTGATCAATTTAAGAGTAGACAAGACCAGTGAGATGGCTGGCCTGTCTTCCCTCCCTCCCACCCTTTCCTCCTCCTTACTTCTTCTCCTTTCCCTTCCCCTATCTGCCTCATCTCCCCATATTCTCTTTCAGTTTATTTCAGGATACAAGATTTTTCCATCTTGTTAAATCAAGTGCTCAGGCAAAATGGCTGAGCTGGCTAGGTTAAAAACAAGGTGTTCCATTTGATTTCTAGTATTTATCATGCTCTCTCTATAAGACAACACATTTTTTTGAGGTTTATTCTTAGGAGATTTGTAAATTTTGTTTCTTTAGTGAATGGTATAATTTTGTTTTCAAATTACATTTTCTAAAATGTTATTGCTGGAATAAGAATGTTTTAAGCTTTTGGGGCGCCTGGGTGGCTCAGTCGTTAAGCGTCTGCCTTCGGCTCAGGGCGTGATCCCGGAGTTCTGGGATCGAGCCCCACGTTGGGCTCTTCTGCTGGGAGCCTGCTTCTTTCTCTCCCACTCCCCCTGCTTGTGTTCCCTCTCTCGCTGGCTGTCTCTCTCTGTTAAATAAATAAATAAATAAAATCTTAAAAAAAATTGTTTTAAGCTTTGTTTGTTGTTTTTGTATCTAGCAACTTTGCTGACTTAATATATTAATTATTAGTAGTTCATTCATTTTTTGTAGTTTTTTATGCAAATAATCATAATCTGCAAATAATGACAAAATTCTCCCTTCTCTTTGTGTCTTTTGTTTTTGTTTTATTGCACAGGCTGGTATAAATTGGTAGTAGTAATCTTGTTCTTGATTTTGACTTGAGTGGCAATGCTTCTAAAATTTTGTTTTTTAGAATTCTTAAGAATGATAAAGGAATAGATCTCTTTTATTAGATTAAAGAATTTCTTATTTATTCCCTTTTAAGCAAGTTTTTATTTCTTGCTAATAAGAGTTTTGATTAGAATTCTGTGTCGAATCTTATAAGTTTCTTTATCTTTGTAAATGATCATACATTTTCTCCTTTTATCTATGAATTTATCAAATTTATTGATAGTTTTTTATAATTTCTATCATGGTTATGAGGCATTAAAAATAAATGCAGTATCACTGTATTTATGATTAGTGTATCATTGCACTGTTTAGGAATTTTGTATCTGTATTTCTAAGTAAAATATGTCAATGCATTTTTTAAAAAGATTTTATTTATTTATTTGAGAGAGAGAGAGAGAGCACAGGCTGGGTGAGGGTCAGAGGGAGAAGCAGACCTCCCACTGAGCAGGGAGCCCGAAGAAGCAGGTCTTGATCCTGGGATTCCAGGATCATGACCTGAGCCAAAGACAGAGACTAACCAACTGTGCTCCCCCAGGGGACCCTGTGTATTTTTTTCTTATACAGTCTTTGCATTGCCTTGAAATCAAGGAATCATAACATCATAAAATGAGTTGAAATAGATTTTCATTTCTTTCCTATTCTTTCGAACAGTTCTAAATACAGGAATGATCTGTTCCTTGAAAGTGACCCTTCTCTGAAAAACCATCTTGTTTGGGGCTTTTAAGGTAAAAGGGTTTTCTGACTAAGTTTTCATTTTATTTTATAATTATCAACAATTTTTGGGTTTTATATTTCTTCTTGAGTCAGTTTTGGTAATTCATGTTTTTTTAAAAAATTGGTATTTGTTTTTAATGTATTCCCATTTAGTTTTTTAGTGCATTCTTTTATGATTCTAAAAATTTTTATTGTATCCGTAGGTAAGTTCCTTTTTTATTCCTACATTTGTGTTTTTTCCTTTTTTCTGTTTAAATTTTTTCAACAAAATAAAAAATGATTGTTTTTTAATGTTTAATTTTATTACTTTGTTCTACTTTTGGTGTTTTTTTCTTTTTTTCTTTTTTCAGCTTTATTGAGTTATAACTGACAAGTAAAATTATAAGATATTTAAAGTGTACATTGTCATGATTTGATATACATATATGTTGTGTAAGATTTCCTCATATCTAATTAACACATCTATCACCACATTATATATATATATATAATCATATATAATATGTAATGTGTATGTAATGTAATATTACATATGTAATATGTAATAATCATATATATGATCATATATATGATCATATATAAGATTATATATATGATCATATATATATGTATAAGTTCTACTCAGCAAATTTCGATTATATAATTTCAATGATATAATGTAGTATTATCAACTGTAGTCACCATGTTCTACATTAGTTCCTCAGAGCTTATTCACTTTATAGCTAAAAGTATATACCCTTTTATCAACCTCTCCATATTTTCCCTGCTCCTCAACTCTTGGCAACTACTTTTCTGCTGTTTCTGTAAGTTTGATTTTTTTTTCTAAGATTCCAGATATAAGTGATACCACATAGTATTTGTCTTTCTTGGTCTTATTTCACTTAGTATAATGTCCTCAAGGTCCATTAATGTTGTCACAAACAAGAGAATTTCCTTCTTTCTCATGACTGAATAATATTCCAGTGTGTGTGTGTGTCTGTGTCTGTGTGTCTGTGTGTCTGTGTATAGACACACAATATCTTCATTATCCATTCATCTGTTGATAGACAGATATATCTAGGCTATTGTGAGTAATGCTACAATGAACATGGGAGTACAGAGAGCTCTTTGATATTCCATTTTCATTTCCTTTGGAGTTATTCTTAGATTGGATTACTAGATTATATGGTAGTTCTGTTTTTAATTTTTTCAGAAACCTTTTTACTGTTTTCTGTAGTGGCTCGACCAATTTATATTGCCACCAACAGCACACAGGATTCTGTTTTTTCCACGTCATTGCCAACATTTGTTATCTCTTGTCTTTTTTATAGTAGCCCTTCTAACCAGTGTGAAGTGACATCTCATTGTGGTTTTGGTTTGCATTTCCCTGATGAGTTATGTTGAACACCTTTTCATGTACCTGTCACCTATTTGGATGTCTTTCTTGAAAAAATGTCTGTTCAGTTTCTCTGTCCATTTTTAAATCAGATTTTATTTTTTTGCTATTGAGTTGTGTGTTTTTCTTTATATATTTTGGATATTAACCCCATATCATATATATGATTTGCAAATATCTTCTCCAGTTTAGTAGGTTACCTTTTAATTTTGTTAAAGATTCCCTTTGGTATACAGAAGCTTTTTAGTTTTATGTAATCTCACTTACTTATTTTTGCTTTTCTTGCCTAGGCTTTTGGTGTTAAATACAAAAATTCATTGCAAAGACCAACGTCAGAAACCAGTTTTCTTTTAAGAGTTTTATGGTTTGGGTCTTAAATTTAATTCCTTAGTGCATTTGAGTTGGTTTTTGTGTATGGTTTTAAGTAGTGGTCCAGTTTCATTCTTTTGCATGTGTTTATCCAGTTTTCCCAACACCATTTATTGAAGAAACTGTCCTTTCCCCATTGTATATTCTTGGCTTCTTTGTTGTAAATTTATCATATATACATGCGTTTACTTTTGGGCTCTCTGTTCTGTTCCACTGCCGATACCATACTGTTTCAATTGCTATAGCTTTGTAATATAGTTTGAAATCAGGAAATGTGATACCTCCAGCTTTGTTCTTCTTTCCTAAGATTGCTTTGGCTCTTCAGGGTCTTTTGTGGTGTCATTTTAAGTGTTTATCTCATTTGCTTTACTTATTGTATTGTGTTAAGGGACATGTATAGATATTTTTCTGCCACCTCATTTAAAAAAAAAACGTGTTTTTGTTTTTTTTCCTCTTGTTGAGCTTTTTTTCTTTTTTTTGAGATTAACCAGGTTTTGTTTATTCCTTTTATTTTTCCCTATAGGTTCAGAAGGTGTGTGTTGCATTTCTATTGTATTAATGGTTGACTTTTTTTTAGCTGACATATTCAAATTTCTATTTAAACAAAGTTTAAAGTTAGTCAGTACTTCTGTCCTCTGTCAGATTATCTTCATACGTAATCACAAGCCTTGCCTCTGTATTATTTTTTCTGATGCTTGAGATCTACTTATTTTAAAACACACTAATAAATTTCTCCTCCTTTAGTTCCTTCTCCTTCTCTTCTTGCTTCTTTTTTTTTGTTCTTTTTCTTCTTTATAGTCAAAATTTTAGATCTAACATTGTGTTTTGTTAATTTCCATATATATACATATACATATATACACATATATACACATATATACATATACAATTATATATATATATTTTTACTTCTAACTCCTTTTTAAGTTTTATTTTCACTGAAGTATGTCTCTTCAGCAAATCTTTCACTGAAGTTAGTAAGCTTGAATATATAGAAATATATTATTTCAATTCATCTTCACTCATAACTGATAATTTGGCTCATTGTGTCATATGGGTTTACAGTAATTTTCCTTCAGTTCATCGATGATATTGTTCTGCTGTTTTCTGGAATATAGTATTGCTAATGAGAAGTTAGCATTAAAATGATTTTTTGGTAGATGAATTCTGGCTTGTCTGGTCATTTTTATAATGTTTTTTTTATCTCTGACAGTTTACTATGATAAGTTTTGACTGGCATATGCACTTGTGTGTGTGTGCGTGTGCATATGTATGTGTGTGTTTATTTTAAAGTTGTCTACTTCCAGCACTCAGCGGACCCTTTTGATCTGATTTAAGTCTCTTTTCTTCTGGAATGTTGTTAATTACTATTTCTTAAAAACATTTCCTTGGTATTTGTTCTCTGAATTCCTGTTACTCTTGACCTTCTCATTCTATCCAAGCGTGGTTCTTTTCTTTCATATTTTTAATCTCTTCATCTCTGTGTACTCTTCTGAGAGATTTCCTCAGTTCTATCTTCCAGTTTACTCTTTTTAGATGTGATTAATATAGTACCTATCACTGAAATAACTATATACTTACATAACTGTAAATATTAACATATTATTTAATTATGTATTGCTTCAACTTCAGTAACAGTTTTTTATTTTTAAGATTTCAGCTTTGTTGTTTATATCTACCTTTTCTTTTTCCAAAATATCGTTAAAATATATATGTCTTTCTTTTATCTTTTTTTTAAATGGATAACCTTTCTTTTATTTCCCACTAGAGAAGCCAGGACTTACCAAAACTCTAGCCTTTGGTTCCTCTTTGATGCTATACTAGCTCCATTCCATGCTATATGCTGTATCATCTGCTTTATCTTTCTTTGAAAATGAAAATTCTCTGTGAGAATGAAAATTCTCTCCTTAACCCCTCCAGTTAGGCTTTTGTTCCCATCTACCCTATCAGGGTTACTGATGACTTCTGTTTTATAAAATTCAGTGATCAATTCCCAGTTCAAAACTTTATTTCTCAGCAGTTCTCTATGTAGTCATTCATTCATTCATCCTTTCTATCTTGAAATACTCAGAGTTTTGTGACACCCCCACCCTGTTTTCTTTTTCTTCTTGATTACTTTATATACTGGATATTTTTATGCCAATATTTTGGCATATACTTTGCCAAATATTTCTCTTCTTCCCAACCTCTAAAATTGATGTTCTTGAGTTCAATCTTTAGATCAGCTTTAGTGATCTAATTTAGTCCAGTGGTTTTAAATGCTATGTGCTAATCACTGTCAACTTTATGCTTTGCTTGACCTCTCCTGTAGCTTCCGATTCAAATACTCAATTGCTTTCTGATACAGAGTATATGCTTGGATAGGGAACAGGATGTTGAGGAGGACTTTTCCTATTATGCCCAAATTGACAACTGGGATCAAAAATATGAGGAAAAGAGTTTATAAGCTCCCATCTCCCTCCTGACCCAGCTGAAGTGAGACAAGCCCTCATGAAAAGATTGGCACAGCTGTGAAATCTGTGTTCACAGACACAATGGGAACGGATTCCTGGAGTTGTTGCAAGGCAAAGGTGCTTCTCTCAGGCCTTAACAAATGGTGTCTAAATTAGTTTTCCTGTACCAAATGTCACTTTCCTTTCATGTCTAAATAAGAAAACTGTAAGAGGAAGGAGACTTAAAGCAATCTTCAGAGTTGTGAGTAGTCGACTAAGGAACAGTGTTGTGGGGGAGGAATAGATAGTGATATCATTTCTGAAAGCAAATGAGAAGGACTTCAAGAGATTTGCTTACAAAGATTAGGATGTCTGTTGGAAAGGATATGTGACAACTTATCCCTTGGGTAAATGTCTTCATAGTAGATTTGCTGATTTGTGGCTATTTGAGCCTTAGGAAAAGAAAATTTGAGAGCGGGAACATTGGAGCAACAGGTACTCTCTTCCTTTTCCTTGTAGCAAGGATGCTTGAGCTTCACAAGGATTGAGTGGCATTGTAGCCATACTTTTATCAGACAAACTAGATTTTAAACCAAAGACTATAATAAGAGATGAAGAAGGTCACTATAGGGGTCTATCCAACAAGATCTAACAATTGTAAATATTTATGTCGCTAAGTTGGGAGCAGCCAAATATATAAATCAATTAATAACAGACTTAAAGAAACTCATTGATAATAACACAATACTAGTTGGGGACTTTACCACCTCACTTACAACAATGGACAGATCATCTAAGTAGAAAAGGAACAAGGAAAAAGGGCTTTGAATGACACACTGGACCAGATGGATGGACTTAACAGTTATATTCAGAACATTTTATCCTAAAGCAACAGAATGCACATTCTTTTCAAGTGCACATGGAACATTCTCTAGAATAGATCATGTACTGGGTCACAAATCAGGCCTCAACTGGTACAGAAAGACTGAGATCATACCATGCATATTTTCAGACCACAATGCTATGAGACTTGAAGTCAACCACAAAAAAAATTTGGAAAAACTACAAATACATGGAGGTTAAAGAACATCCTACTAAAGAATGAATGGGTTAACTAGGAAATTAAAGAAGAATTTAAAAAATACATGGAAGCAAATGAAAATGAAAACACAACAGTCCAAAACCATTGGGATGCAGCAAAGGCAGTCCTAAGAGGGAAAAAGATAGCAATACAGGCCTTTCTCAAGAAGCAAGAAAACTCTCAAGTACACCACCTAACCTTACACCTAAAGAAGCTGGAAAAAAAGCAGCAAATAAAGCCTAAATCTAGGAGCAGAAGGGAAATAATAAAGGTTAGAGCAGAAATAAATGATATGGAAATTAAAAAAAACAGTAAAACAGATCAACAAAACTAGGAGGTGGTTTTTTGAATTGACAAAATTGATAAACCCCTAGCCAGACTTATGAAAAAGAAAAGGGAAAGGACCCAAATAAATAAAATTGTAAATGAGAGGGGAGAGATCACAACCAACACCACAGAAATACAAACAATTATAAGAGAATATTATGAGCAATTATATGCCAACAGATTAGGCAATCTGGAAGAAATGGATACATTCCTAGAAACACATAAATGACCAAAACTGAATCAGGAAATAATAGAAAATCTGAACAGACCCATAACCAGCAAAGAAATTGAACCAGTAATCAAAAATCTCCCCCAAAACAAGAGACCAGGGCTGAATGGCTTCCCAGCAGAATTCTACCAAATATTTAAGGAAGAGTTAATGCTTATTCTGAAGCTATTCCAAAAAACAGAAATGAAAGGAAAATTTCCAACTGATTCTATATGGCCAGCGTTACCTTGACTCCAAAACCAGACAAAGACGCCACTAAAAAGGAGAACATGGATGCAAAAATTCTCAACAAGATAATAGCTAATTGAATCCAACTGTATATTAAAGAGATTATTCACCACAACCAAGTGGATTTATTCCTAGGCTGCAGGGGTGGTTCAACATCTGCAAATCAATCAACATGATACACCACATTAATAAAAGAAAGGGTAAGCACCATATGATCCTCTCAGTAGATGCAGAAAAAGCATTTGACAAAATACAATACCCTTTCTTGATAAAAACCCTCAAGAAAGGAGGGATAGAAGGAACATACCTCAACATCATAAAGACCATATAGAAAACACCCACAGCTAATATCATCCTCAATGGGAAAAACTGAGAACTTTTCCCCTAAGGTCAGGAACATGACAGGGATGTCCACTCTCACCACTGTTGTTCAGCATAGTACTAGAAGTCCTAGCCTCACCAGACAACAAAAAGAAATGGAAGACATCCAGATTGGCAAGGAAGAAGTCAAACTTACTGTTTGCAGACAACATGATACTCTATGTAGAAAACCTGATAGCCTCCACCAAAGAATTGCTAAAACTCATACATGAATTCAGCAAAGTCACAGAATATAAAATCAATGGGCAGAAATCTGTTGCATTTCTATACACAAAACAAAGCAGAAGAAAAAGTAGTCAAGGTATCGATCCCAATTGCAATTGCTTCAAAACAAAGATACCTAGGAATGAATTTAATTAAAGAAGTAAAAGATCTATACTCTGAAAACTATAGAACACTTATGAAAGAAATTGAAGAGGATACAAAGAAATAGGAAAGCATTCCATGCTCGTGGATTGGAAAAACAAACATTGTTAAAATGTCTATACTATCCAAAGCAATCTATACATTTAATGCAATCCCTATCAAAATACCACCAGCATTTTTCACAGAGTTAGAACAAACACTCCTTAAATTTGTATGGAACTGCAAAAGACCTCAAATAGCCAAAAATAATTCTGAAAAAGAAAACAAAACTGGAGGCATCACAATTCTGGACTTCAAGCTATATTACAAAGCTGTAGTCATCAAGACAGTATGATACTGACACAAAAACAGACACATAAGTCAATGAAACAGAATAGAGAACCCAGTAATGGACTCACAACTATATGGTCAGCTAATTTTCATCAAAGCCAGAAAGAATATCCAATGGAAAAAAAGACCGTCTCTTTCACAAATGGTGTTGAGAAAGCTGGAGGGCTGCATGCAGAAGAATGAAACTGGACCACTTTCTGACACTGTACACAAAAATAAGTTCAAAATGGCTGAAAGACCTAAGTGTGAGTCAAGAAACCACCAAAATCATAGAGAAGAACACAGGTAGAAACCTTTGATCTCAGCCATAGCAACTTCTTACCAGACATGTCACCATAGGCAAGGGAAACCAAAACAAAAATGAATTATTGGGACTTCATCAGGATGAAAAGCTTCTGTACAGCAAAGGAAACAATCAACAAAACTAAAAGGCAACCTACAGAATGGGATAAGATATTTGCAAATGACATCTGATTAAGGGTTAGTATTCAAAATCTACAAAGAACATATAAAGCTCAACACCCAAAAACCAAACAATCCAACTAATAAATGGGCAGAAGACATGAATGACACTTTGCCAAAGAGACATCCAGATGGCTAATAGACACATGAAAAGATGCTCAGCATCACTCATCATCAGAGAAATACAAATCAAAACCACAATGAGGTACCATCTCACACCTGTCAGGATGCCTATAAATAACAATACAAGAAACAGCAGGTGAGGATGCAGAGAAAGGGAAACGCTCTTGCATTGTTGGTGGAAATGCAAACTAGTGCAGCCAATCTGGATGAAAGTATGGAGGTTCCTCAAAATGTTAAAAACAGAACTATCCTATGATCCAGCAATTGTACTACTATTTACTCAAAGGATAGAAAAACACAAATTTGAAGGGATACATGCACCCTGATGTTTATAGCAGCATTATCAACATAACCAAACTACGGAGAGAGCCCAAATGTCCATCAGCTAATGAGTGGATAAAAAAATACATGGGGTGTGTGTGTGTGTGTGTGTGTGTGTCTATACACACACAATGGAATATTACTCAGCCATCAAAAAAGAATGAACTCTTGTCATTTGCAACAACATGGATTGAGCTAGAATTATTATGCTAAGTGAACTAAGTCAAATACCATATGATCTCACTTATATGTGGAATTTAAGAAAGAAAACAGATGAACATATGGGAAGGGGGAAAAGAAAAAAAAAAGGAGAGAGGGAAGCAAGCCATAAGAGACTCTTAACAATAGGGAACAAACTGAAGGTTGCTGGAGGGGAGGTGGGTGGGGGGAATGGGATAACTGGGCGATGGGCGTTAGGGAGGGCACTTGTTGTAATGAGCGCTGCGTGTTATATGCAGGGGATTAATCACTAAATTCTACCCCTGAAACTAATACTATACTATGTGTTAACTAAACTTGAATTTTTATAAAACCTTGAAAGAAAACAAAACAAAACAGACATAACAAAGAGAAGAAGGCATCCAACCGTGAACTTTTGTGTTAGTATCTTCCTCAACTTCATGCCTATTTGGTGATGGTAGTAACAGACTATGAGGTATACTGTGGGAAGGGAGCTGAGGGGCTCTAGAATAGGCCATACTGGAGTCAATACTCTCACATCAAGGACTGTGCAGTAGAATCCTCAGAACTGGGCAAGTTTTTGCAGATTCCTTCAAAGAATTCAACATGTATTCTACAAGGCATTTGAGTACCTACCCTAAATGACATTGAAAGGCAGCCAGTCTCCTGTCCTTAGAAAAAAGGACTGCAACTAACAGAGGAGGGAAATTGCAAGCTTAATTAAGTGAAATCCATCTTTCTAGCCTCAGCTCAGTGGGAACTATAATCTAAGGAAGTGGACAGAAAGGAGGAGACTGCACTTCCCTGTTCTGAGTCAGTGGGCCTAAGATTGACTGCTAAAATGGAATATTTCAAGAGGAGTAGCCCGAGTGTTTTTATTAATTTAAAATGACTAAAAATTATGGGTTCTATCCCAGATGTTAATGGATAGGGAAGAGATATGTGTCAGAGACCATGCCTGTGGCCTACTGAGTGCAGACTTTTTAATAAACTAGTCGTAAGTGTCTAAGGCATCTTGAGCTCAGCATGTACAAAACTGAACTCAAGATTGTCTCCTCTAAATATGCCCTTCTTCCCATCTTGCCTAGATCAGTAAATAGCCCCATTCTCCCGGTTGCTTTGGCCCCAAACCTGAGAATAACCCTTAATTCTTCTCCATTTAAACTAACATTAAGAGAAACAGCAGAATTTGTTGGCTCTACCCTAAAAATACATGTAATGTGAAGACTTCTCCCCTGCTTCACCCCAATCACTATGCTTCTTGTCACACTCACATGTAACTGGTGGTTTTTTTAATCCCAGTCCTCCTAACTGGTCTTCCTGCTTCTTCTCTTGAGTTCCCTGCCCTTGTCACTCTCGGCAGTTAATTCTCCATACAGTAGTCAGAGAGATGTTATAAAATTATAAAGCAGACATTATGACTCCCTGTTCAAACCCACTAGTGGACCCTCATTATGGCTAGAATAAAATCTGCCATTTTTTACCAAGGACTGCAAGGCCTCACATAAGTGGCCCCTGTTTCTCTGACCTCATCTTTTTTTTTTAAATTTTTATTTACTTATTTTTATTTTAATGTTTTTTTATTATATTATGTTAGTCACCATACAGTACATCCCTGGTTTCTGATGTAAAGTTCGATGATTCATTAGTTGCATATAACACCCAGTGCACCACGCAATACGTGCCCTCCTTACTACCCATCACCGGTCTATCCCATTCCCCCACTCCCTCCCCTCCGAAGCCCTCAGTTAGTTTGTCAGAGTCCATAGTCTCTCATGCTTCATTCCCCCTTCTGATTACCCCCCCTTTCTTTATCCCTTTCTTCCCCTACCGATCTTCCTAGTTCTTATGTTCCATAGATGAGAGAAATCATATGATAATTGTCTTTCTCTGCTTGACTTATTTCACTTAGCATTATCTCCTCCAGTGCCGTCCATGTTGCAGCAAATGTTAAGAACTCGTTCTTTCTGATAGCTGAGTAATATTCCATTGTATATATGGACCACAACTTCTTAATCCAGTCATCTGTTGAAGGGCATCTCGGTTCCTTCATGATTTAGCTATTGTGGACAATGCTGCTATGAACATCGGGGTATGTATGGCCCTTCTCTTCACTACGTCTGTATCTTTGGGGTAAATACCCAGTAGTGCAATGGCTGGGTCTTAGGGCAGCTCAATTTTTAACTTTTTAAGGGACCTCCACACTGTTTTCCAGAGTGTTGCATTCCCACCAACAATGTAGGAGGGATCCCCTTTCTCCACATCCTCTCCAACAATTGTTGTTTCTTGCCTTGTCAATTTTTGCCATTCTCACTGGCGTAAGGTGGTATCTTAGTGTGGTTTTGATTTGAATTTCCCTGATGGCTAATGATTTTGAACATTTTTTTATGTGTCTGTTAGCCATTTGTATGTCATCATTGGAGAAGTGTCTGTTCATATCTTCTGCCCATTTTATGATTTATTTGTTTCTCACGTATTGAGTTTGAGAAGTTCTTTGTAGATCTTGGATACCAGTCTTTTATCTGTAGCATCATTTGCAAATATATTCTCCCATTCCGTGGGCTGCCTCTTAGTTTTTTTGACTGTTCCCTTGGCTGTGCAGAAGATTTTTATCTTGATGAAGTCCCACAAGGTTCATTTTATCTTTTGTTTCTCTTGCCTTTGGAGATGTGTCATGAAAAAGGTTGCTTTGGCCGATGTAGAGGTTGCTGCCTATGTTCTCCTCTAGAATTTTGATGGATTCCTGTCTCACATCGAGGTCTTTCATCCATTTGGAGTTTATCTTTGTGTATGGTGTGAGAGAGTGGTCAAGTTTCATTCTTTTGCATGTAGCTGTCCAATTTTCCCAGCACCATTTATTGAAGAGACTGTCTTTTTTCCACCGGATGCTTTTTTCTGCTTTATCAAAGATTAGTTGCCCAAAGAGCCGAGGGTCCATTTCTGGGTTCTCGATTCTGTTCCATTGGTCTATGTGTCTGTTTTTGTGCCAGTACCATGCTGTCTTTGTGATCACAGCTTTGTAGTACAGCTCTAAATCCGGACCTCATCTCTACCATCCTCCCTCTTTCTTGTCATCCATCTGGCTAGAATATGCATCCCTACAGCAGACCCTACATCCTTGTTCTTTTGCCTAGAACACTCTTTCTCTATATACCATCTTTTTCTAGTTACTGTGCTTTTATTTCTTCATGGCATTTATCTGAAAGTTATTATATGTTAATTTATTATTATTTGCCTGTTTTTATTTCAAAATGTAAACTTCTTGAGTGCAGTGGCTTTTTTCCCCACTGTTATATTCTCAGTATCTAGAATAGGCACCCAATATATTTTTGTTAAATGCATTAGTATCTTTGAAGATTTAAAGTTTATTATTTTAGTTCTCTTCAGATTTCTGCAGCTGTATTTCTTTGGGTTGGAATTTTCCAATTTATTGGGACTGATGGAGTGTCACTTGTGGTGCTGGGTTTCCTCATGCATTTCATAATTTTTTTGGGTGTCTCGTATTCCTTGAGAATTATCTTTGTGGATGTTTTATTCTGTGAATATTCTGTTGCGGCTCCCTTCTTGTGGGGATTTTTGTGGTTTTTATTGCCTTAGCTATCAGGGTACAGCATCACCAAACCAGATCTCAACTGTTTTGGCTTGGGTTTCCTGTACTGCATGGATGGCACACTTCCAGCAGAGCTTTGAGCCCTGAGCAGATTAGGTATGGTCCTGTGCAGGTGGCTCTGTTTTCATGGCTAGGACAGATAGGTAGGGTATTTTCTGCTTCCAGTTTTGCTCAGGGAGTCTCAATTCCAATTCTCATGTGGGTTCTGGGTTCTGACATCATTCTACCCTCCAGCCCCTCTTTATGCTTAAGCTTGGCTGTGCATTTTTAATAATAATAATAATAATAATAATAATAATAATAATAATAATAATAAAACAGCAGGCAAAACCAACTCACCCAGAAAGAAGGTGGTGTATTCTCTAGTGCCTTTGGCATACGTTTTTATCTCCTCCCAGTCCCTTGGGTCTTGGATTTTAAAATCTTCCCTCCCACCCTTTCTGATGCCTCCACTGAAAAGGACACTAAATTCTTCACTTTAGGTTCTGGATTATAATTTCCACCTGCAAAACCGATAGTGCCTTTTGCTAAACTCAGGTGTTCCCAGTTATAGGGCCTGTTCCCAAACATAGACATCTGAGGTTTCCAACCTCATCCTTGGGTCTGGACCATTGACCCTTTTGTCTTTTTTCATCTGTCAGTGAGACTATTTAACTGGTCAGCCTCCTCGTTCAGGATTCAGAAAGAACGTGTAGAATGTCTATGTTAACAGTTCCAGTTTTCTCTCCTCAGATGCCAATCTTTGTGTCCTAACATTATTGCAATTGTTTGAAAGTTATTATAGAAATATAATCAGAAGGTATTTAGATGGAAATAGAGGGGTATATAAGCAAGTTTGCAATCTGTTAGAGTGATCCATGTTTTAAAAATTGGGAAATTTTATCTAAAATCCGGATTAAGTGAGAGGCTTTGGCAACTCTCGATTTGCATTCTTGCACAAAGAAATTGGCTAGAGCTGAGCAGCGGCTACCCTCCTTAGACTGTACATGATCTTTCCACAGTTCTTAGGTGATGTACTCACCTACTCATTTATATTATCTTCCTGGGCTCTATTGGCATTTGAATTTTTAAAGTCTTGACAAGAACCTTGGGTTTTAATAGTAATGTAATTTAATTTCAATCCGAGGAACCCCAAGGGATATTGATATTGCATAAAAATCATTTGTAATGTAGGAAGGAGGACCAGATAGTGTGAAAGGTGGTTTCATGAATTCTATGTTAAAGATCACCACTGTCAGTACTTGATTTGGTTTAAACATTGAGTCACTGTTTGTGTCTGTTTCCTGGGAAATTGAGTTAGGAACTGAAGTAATGAGAACTCCTACAGTTATGAATCAAAAAGACTGTCTGGCAGTTCTAATCTGGAGAACTTGGGTAACGTGAAAGCAAACAAATATGAGAAACATGAATCTCAATTTTTTGTACAATTTAGAAATAGAATATCTGTTCTCGGGAAAAGTCTCACATTTGACAGGTTGAGAAGTAAAGAACTTACTTGAGGTTCTCTGTGAAATCACTAAAAAATAAGCAAAAAGAAATCCATGTTACTTTTCTTAAATAGAAAAAACAGTATTATCTAACATTTTCCACTAGTGTCTTTGAGGGAAGGACTTGGGTAGACATAAGAAGAAAGCATACTTTGAGGGAACACTCAAAATTCTCTCTCCATTTAAACATTATTATGGACTTCCTGTTTGTCTCTCAAAAATTTTGCCCACCTCTGTTATTTATATTTTTCAGGATTTTTTGTTGTTGTTGACAAATGCTACTTTACTTCTTTTCTTTTAATCAGTATATTCTTAAATTATCTATAAGGTAGGGGAAGCTGGGTAGTAAGGCAGCAAGAGAGCAGTGAGAAACTCAAATCACTTTAACAGAACGAAGTCTCTTTGACTTTGAAGACCAGAGAACCATAGTAGAGAAACAGGTATAATACTTACTTATGGGAGGTAGGGGCACACCTTAAAAAAAAAACAAAAAAAACGATATCAGTGAGTACTTGTTTGAAAGGAACAAGTTTCCTTCTAGGGAAGCATATTTGTGTGAGGAAGAAGCTTGGTAGTCACATGGCTCTTGGTTCAAACTATGGTTCAGTGAACTGTGTTCCTGGGCAAGTATGTGGCCTTGGTTTCTGAGCCCTTACGAAGAGGTCAATTGATTTACTCCAAGGATTAAATGGGATATAATGTAGTTAGAGCACCTATATAGTTCTTATCACTGAGGAGATGCAAAGTAAACAAATGTTTGAAATTAAATAAATGTAAGTTTACGTCACAGGATGAGCGGAAGGCAAAGAAAGGTGAGAGGTATGAGTCTCAGGCTGTTGTACGGGAGTTAGAAATGAGTAGGGCAGAAACAGTTCTGTAGGCCGTATGGAGAGCAACAACAGCAGAAAACAGTAAAAAACAAACAAACAAAAAAACACAAAAAACAGAACAGACTGAACTTACCTCTGGGCATTGAAGGTGGTGGACCAGCTGAAAGACAGAGAAGTATTTTTGCAAGCCTTTTCTCTTCCACTCTTTTTTCCCCTCTCAGTTTAGAGTTCTTTCTCATTAAGTCATTATAACAAGAGGGAAAATATTCCCTTTGGTTTTAAATCGGCAGGATTTGAACTTTCAAAAAAGCATTAATAACCATGGAATTTGGCCATGGGAAGGCAAGTGGTTAAGGAAGTATGTACCCATGCCCAGAAATCCCAGCAGACGCAGGGAAAGAAGTTATAGGACTCCACAGTGGAGGATACATGGAAGAACTTACGGAGGGCAGGTGGAACTGATCCGGCTGGAAAACAGAGCAGAGAAAATTGTTACCTCCTTTTCCTTTCGTCCCCATTCAATTTGTTTTGTCCTTTGTAACATGTCATTTTTAACTGCTGGGAAACCTTCCCCCTCATCTTTATTTTTTATGTAAATCATGGAATTTGATTTTTTTACCCATGGAATTATTAAAAAGCTAGGAGAATTACTGGTAGTTTGAATACAGAGTGTCTAAAAAAATAGGAATTTCAAGCCTCTAAAATCTCAAATGGCCAGGGCAATTTTCCTCAGATATCTTGGAATTCAAAATGTGGAAAAGCAGACTGGGTAGGGCAGGAGGTCCAAATGAAAAATTGTTCTAGAAACTTCTGCTCCCCTCCTTTCTCTTTCATCATTTTTTCCTTTTCTGTAGGCAGCCTTTTGTTGGTGGTCTCTGTAACTAAGCAAAACTTTTTTTCTCCCTGGTTTATGGAAATCAGTAGGGTTAGAACTTTTTAGTACATCATGAATCACCCAGAGGGACTTTGATAATGGAATAGCAAGGGGCCAAGAGGTACCTCAAGCCCTTTGCATACCAACATGACTAGATGAAGACTCTTGGACCCTACTAAAAACCAGTCGAGACTGTGGCAGAGAATAAAATGAATATGCAGACTTACTGTTTGGGTGAGGAGTTGATCCTACTGAAAAATAAGCAGAGAGATTTCTTATTGCCCCCTGCTCATGTACTCTCCTATTCATTTTTTCCTATTGGTAAATTTTCCAGGGACAGAACTGCTTGAAAAGTTTTTCTGATCAGGAGTATTTGAACTTTCTAGAAAACTTACAGTCAGCTGGTGGAATTCAGGTTAATGGAGAAGCAAAAGCTGAGAAAATAAGTTTCAAGTTTGTGTACTGGAACTCAAATTCCAATAGACGTTGCTGGACTTTGATAAGTGCACAGCAAAGAAACAAACAACTTACTAATTGCTCATATAGAGGACGCAGCTGGAAAACAGAACTATTATCTGTATCTTTGTTTTTCCTGTTCATTTTTTCTCCTTCTGTAAGGAAAGTCCTTACTAATCTCTTAGAACCACGGAGAAACTTTTTTCTCTGTTCTTTAATTTCTGTGTGACTCAGTGAACATTTTAGAAACTTATTAATAACCTAGTGGAATTCTGAGTAATGGAAAAATAAGGGTCAGGGAAATAGGAGCTTTAAGATGTTGCTATCCCAATATGGATGGATAAATTTTTGTTCAAGTAGATCTTTTAGACACTGCTGGAGATAATTGAGTTCCAACATGAAGGGAGATAGTCAAACTTACAGGAGGATCCTGTAGCTGAAAAACAAAGAGAGAAATCAATGTGGAAAGACTGGTGAAAGAGGAATGAATTTTCTTGCTTGATTTCAAGAGAGAGTATCAGAAATGTTCATGGAGGGAGCATCGAACCCCTATAGATGTTGTGCACTGTGCTGGAGAACACAGCGGCCGTCATGCCTTGCGGGATTCTGCCTCCTGCTTAGTTTGAGAGGCTTCAGGAAAGAGAGACAATTTATCTCTTCCCTTTTTGCAGTGAGCAGTAACTGCTTAAAATCCTACAGGAGATTGGGAATTTAAACTGTGCTGCTTTTACTTTTCTACTCCCTGTTTCTGTTATTCTGCGCAAGCTTTCATTCATTCATAACAAATGTCATCCTCCCACCCTTGCTGACAGATTACAATAAACTTCAGATAGTTTCCTCTGATATTTTTATGTAATATAATATATCCATATTAAGTTTTTTGGATTATTAAGTGGGGTTTGTATTCCCCTCAATTCATTCATTCCTTGGGTGGGGGTGCAGCCAGGTAGTGGAATAAGGAAGAGATGGAGAAACGTGAACGTCTATACCCACAAGACAGAAGCAAAGGATTCCAGACCCTGTAGGAAGCCGAAGGCAAGTACTGTATAAGAACAAGTACTGGGGGCGCCTGGGTGGCACAGCGGTTAAGCGTCTGCCTTCGGCTCAGGGCGTGATCCCGGCGTTATGGGATCGAGCCCCACATCAGGCTCCTCCGCTATGAGCCTGCTTCTTCCTCTCCCACTCCCCCTGCTTGTGTTCCCTCTCTCGCTGGCTGTCTCTATCTCTGTCAAATAAATAAATAAAATCTTAAAAAAAAAAAAAAAGAACAAGTACGGAACTTACTAGTCATTTCTGAAGTTTCACCTGGCAGAAAAATGGAAGGGAAAAAAAGGGAGAAATCAGTGTGTGTAGAATGAAGATAACTCAGTTCTCCCATGATGGGCTTGAAAAGGGTAACTGCAGGGAGGATGCAGGGAGCTCTAAAACCTGCTTGTCAGCTCAATGCAACATCTGGACTTAAGCCCCCACCCCTGTGCTTCACATCCTCAGGTCTGCTTCTGCGGGTCTGGGGCAGGGGCGTGGCGGTCCTCCTTCCTTTCCATTCCTTTCAGAGGTGGTAAATGCTCGAAATTTCTAGAGGTTCATAATATCTTAAACTTGTACTTTGTACGTTTGTCATGCTCATTTTCATTTATTTCTTTTCCCTACCTAACCTTTTCGTTAATTTGAAAAGTTTTCTAACCACTCCTTTTTTTCTTTTTTCAAGTAGTCCCATTTGGAGCACTCATTTTTGTTAAAAAAGAATTATCAGTGCATTTTGCATTTTCTTCAAATCACCTGTAATTTAGGGGAAAGCTAGGAAGGAATACATGTAGCAGTAAAATTTCCATTTATACATTACTGCATGTTTTAAGTGTTTACACATAGGGGAGAGGGAATGAAGCAGGAAAGAAAAGGGAAAGGGAGTCCATGTACCCATATAGGATCTCAGGCACATGGTAGCTATTTGGGGACTTTGGGCCAGATCTGACCCTTCCTTTAGCCCCAGTGAGATCCTCTAAGGTGAGCTGGTTTATGATTTCTCACTTATAAGAATTATGAGAACTTCCAAGCTGTGAGTCTTGGTGATAATTAAGGTACCGAGAAAGGAGGCCCTGAATTAGGAGAACAGTCAATAAATGATGGCTCATGTTTATTCACAAAAGAAGTATTTAGAACCAGCATTTAGGGCAGGCAGCATCCAGTTTTAGTGACCACAGTATGATTGTATGGAAGAATGCCTGCCCTCTCCGTGTTTTGAGTTCCTTTCCTCAAGATATCTTATAGGACCATAAACTTCATGGCACCAGAGATTAACCAAATCTTTCTCTCTTATTCATGACTTTATTTTGGAAGTATATTTTTAATTATTTTTTATTATGTTCAGTTAGCTAACCTATAGTACATCCTAAGTTTTTGATGTAGTGTTACTGACTTTATCACCAAGCCTCATCTCAGTTTCTGATACAAGAGCTCAGCTAGTTGAAGGAATGTTTGAATACATCTGACTTGCCTTCTGATAATGTCCTCTTATTTGGCTTAAGCTTTGGAATGCTATTACTTAATTTCCAGACTCAGAATTTACAATGACCTGCGGTTTGGTTTGTTCTGACACTGTAGAATTTGACCCTGGTTTTTCCCTAGCTAGTCACAATATGAGCGTACCCTTCACCCTCTTTCACTTATAGTTTGTAGTTGCTTGATGCACCTGCCAGTTCTATAATTGAGGCCACCTACCATCATATCCTGTTCCCTGAGGCTGTGTGTGTGTGTGTGTGTGTGTGTGTGTGTGTGTGTGTGTGTTGGGTGTTTGGGAAGGATAGGACACGGGAAAGAGAAGGCATTGGGAGAAAAGATTGGAGAACTCAGTGTAGACTAGATCCTTAGTAGTATTCCCTGGTACACTTTTCCCAGGAAACTGGGAAGAAAACTGATAAGACCTCAGTCTATTTAAATTTGATTATTTTTTCCTTCTTTTACATTTATTTTTAAAATTTGCTTTCCTTTTTTTCCCCATTTTCTTTACATTGTCTCTGTTGTCTTTGAGTAGGCCCTTTATGAACTACAAATTACTTCAGAAGTGAAAAATTACCCTTATTCTTTCTCTGTTACCTTAGGAAATTCCATATTATTATAGAAGCCATTATGACCATTCCTGGGGACATTTTCTTACTTTTTTCTTAAGAAACAACCTTAGAGAATTCTCAGCAAGTGGAAACTGAGATGCATGAAAACATGTCTACCAGTGTCCTTGTGGTAATAGATACATTTGGGACAGGGGACAGGCCCCCTATACACTGTAGAAGATCAAAGAACACCAGAGGGAAAAGATAGATAAGGAACTTACCACTGGGCCCAGTATATTGCACTAAAAATAGAAATAAACATTAATTACGGTGGTTGTTGAACATGATAAACTAATGTTTTCCAAAGGAGAATGGTTAAATAGCTTCCCAGAATTACTAAATCCCAATCTTCAGGATTAAATATTTTTATTGGATTGTATCCTCACCATAAGAATAGATCTTCTCCTAGGAGACTTGCACCCTGTTTTAGTTGGAGGGAGAACCATTTCATGCTTGTCTTTCATTACTACAGGTGTTTGCAGTGAGATCTTTATTTTATTCCTTTCCCTTCATTTTCCCCATCTTTTTGTTCTCTTGTCGTTTTTTTTCCATTCTCTTGGCTATCCTCCTTTTGTCTTCTTTCTTACGTCTTCCGCCACATTCTCTCTATTGCATCTTTGCTTTGGAACATTCTTCTAATGTATACTGACAAACTGCTATAATTATTATTAGAAAAATATGCTACCTATTACGAATTTGAGTAATATATATGAGTTAATGTATATATAGGAAACTTACCAATAGGTCCTGGAGTTTGCACTAAAAAGAAATCAAAATTGGCATATTAGTATGAGTGTTTGGATGAAGAATAAATTTTTCATTAATTTTATTCTAGGGATGGGGCTTTGGGAGATAGAGTAAGGGAGAAGAAGTGATAACAGTAATAAGAACATTAGGGAGAACTAATCCAGGTATGATAACTATATAGCAAAAGAGATATTGAGCATATATTGCAACTCAGCCTGAGATGAGGATCTCTCTTCTTTCCTGTCAGTAACGGAAGATACTGCTTTTTTAAAGGACCACCCTTGTGCTAAAATATTTCTGAACAAATAATATGCTCTAGGGTAGGCATGAAGGTAGGAGGGGAGGATGTAGTCTTCTCACAGTTTCCAGCTTACTAACGACTGCTTTGATTAGCTTGAGTGTCTCTGGGAAAGAGTCAACAAAACCTGCAGTTTTTAATGAGAATTTGGCTTTCGGTTGATTTTCTAGTTCTGATTAAACCTGCTCTCTTACTTGACAACATTCCTTTTACTTAAGGATGATCTTTGGGGCGCCTGGGTAGTTCAGTCAGTTAAGCGTCTGACTCTTGATTTCAGCTCTGGTCATGTCGTCAGGGTCATGAAATCGAGCCCCGAGTTGGGCTCCATTATCAGAACAGAGTCTGCTTAAGACTTTTTCTCCCTCTCCTTGTCCCTGTCCCTCTCTCTAAAATAAATAAACAAATAAATAATTTAAAAAATAAAAAAATGAAAGGAAGAATGATTTTTGCTTGGTAAATTGCATGTGAACTAGGAGAACTATAAATATCTGTTAGAAAGCCATATCTTTGGGCTTCCCTGAGTGTGGTGACCATGTATTTGGCATGTTCCTTATAGGATCCCTACAGGTTATGTATGTGGAGTTCTTGTAGGATATTTAGGCTCCTGGGGCTTCTAACTCCAAGCAGCTCCTGTAAGCAGCCTATGGGAGGCCAAAGAGAATAGCTCCTGGGTGGTGCAACAGGCACGTGCATAGACCACTTTGAGGACTACAGTCACAGAAGAGGGATGGTTGATGCTGCCCTAGGGGCAAGCTGTGCTTCCTGCCTTAAGTCTCGCTGAGTAGCCTGGTAAAGGTTGGGATCATCTTGTGAGTCTGCATGATTAATTGAATCTAAAAAGATCGCCCCTCCTTTCAGTGGGCATTGCATTGTCTCTCTTCTCCATAGCTCCTTACTTCATGGCACTCATTATGCGAAATATCCCAGTTCTAACCCATAAGCCCCCAAAACCTTTAACTCTGTATTTTTTTTTTTTTTCTGTGTAAAAAAGCTAGAAGGTGGATTACCAGTTGTGGATATCCTGGGCCATGAGTTGTAGACAAGCTAGAAATTTAGGTATTTTGCAAAAGTAATTTAATGTTTGCTTTGACTGTTTCTATTAAAAAAAAAAAATGCCCTTGATCCTCAAGTAGAATTCCTAGGACACCTGCCCTCAGGTATAAGCCACTAAATCTGTAGACAGATGATCATTTCAAATATTATTTTGTTTTTGTAGTTTTCCTATATTTTCTTGCCCTTTTTCCGTTTTTAATTTGTGATTTTGTAGACTTCTTTTGCTTCTCTTTCTCAGCTTTATTTATACTCATTTACTCTTTTTTCTTCTCCTGCCTCCAACTCAAATCTCCTGCCTTCAACTTTCTTCCTATTTTTGTATTTTTAAAATTTCTCTCAATTTTTCTCTTAACATGTATCCTTATTCTCTGTTACTCTTTGTATTGCATTTTCCTCTCATTTCCTCTCCCCATAGACCTTTTTGTCCACTATTTTTAATATTATAAGTTCATTGTATTCCTGACTAATAACCTTTAGGACACTCAGAATGGTAGTGGAAAGAACTCAACTCGAGTGTCAGCACAACTTCAGTTCTAACTTCATTAACTATCTTCCTTCCCTTATTTTTTTGAAGAATGACTTCTGAAACTCAATTTTTTCATCTCTCAAGGCTTTACCCAACACCATTGAAATGCTGTGTAGGCCCAGCAAAATAATGCATGGGAGAGTTAGAAAAACTGTAAGCCATTATAGGAATCATACAAGGAATGTTCACGTCAGCAGCACATACTCTAAAATTGGAACGATACAGAGAAGATTAGCATGGCCCCTGCAAAGGATGACATGCAGATTCATGAAGGATTCACACAGAGTGACGAGGTACAGATATAGGACTTCTGTTCATTCTGTCAGGCAAATATGGGAAACCTCAAACATTTTTTTTTTAGGTTTCTAATTTCAAAAATTCCTAATTTTTGTTAAGAATCCTATAACCCAGTGTGTGAAGCTATAACTATTTGCACTTAGTTTGTAAATATGTAATTATGGACAATTGTATCTTGAACCTAACCATTATTTATAATGTTTCCATGGAAAAATGCAATAGGGTAAGTTCTAAAAGTTGGTGAAAATAAAACCTAACTGTCTTGGAGAGAACTTTTCAGAGAAATCAGATAGTAAGAAAAAATAGGATTTGCATTATTTTGAACATAATCTAATAACAATTATTTTCAGGGAAAGCAAGAAGTTTAAGTGCTGTGTTCTAAATCTTTATTACATGTTGGTTCTAAAAAAGCTAGATTATATAATGTAGAAAAGACTGCTCGTAGGGGGTTATTTTTTCACTTCTTATTTCAGCTTCATAGTTAATATCTTTTTATTGCAGAACTTGGGTGAATCCAACCTCTAGGAATTCTGAGTGGGATAATGAGGCAGTGGAAACACTTGATCCTGGAGTCTATGGGCGTGAATCGTTTGAAATAAAAATCAACTGACATTCTAAGCATTGTAAAGGACCAAAAGACATTGTAATTGAGAGTTAGGTGACTTACCAATGGTTTTTTGAGAGAGCTCTAGAAAAATAAACAAAAGAAAAGAGAAAAGAAATCAGTAGCTGCTCTCAGGCTCTGGAGCCCGTAGTTCCCATTTGCATGCTTTTCCTGGTAAGAATCTGTGCTGCTAAACTTGGGCTCAGCTACAGTGGGGTAGTAGGGATGTTGACTTTCTTCATGGCTGCTGAGACAATCTAATACACATAAGGGACTCCTTATCTAATGGATCCACTGAAAGGCTAAGTAGCAAAAGTACTAAGTAGAGGTGACCCTTTTGGCCCATTTAAACCCCTGTAGAAGTTTGGAAAAGTCCTTCTCCGTTTAAACTTAATTTTCTTCCTTTCCCCTATAATTTCACTTCTGTCTATCTCATTCTGTTTTTAAAAGTCCTTTCTGTGATATTGATAAGCCACTGGAAACCTTCAAGAGTTCATCTTCCACTTTATAGTTTGTGTTTGGCACTGGAATGTACGTTCACACTATCATTAATGATTTACTGAAATGGTAGGTAGAAGACAACAAAAAAGACCAAGAAGATGTGGACCCCCAAACCCCTGAAATCCCAACACAGAATCCAGGGAAGGGTCCCTAAGATACTGCAGGAAATTAAAATTCTCTACAGTGGAGAATCAGGCAGTAAACTTACTGATAGGTCCTGTAGCTCCTGCTGAGAAACGGAGAAGGAAAGAGAGAGGAAGAGGGAAAGAGGTGAGGGGGAGAGGGAGATAATCAGTATGCTTCATCACTGTAAGGGAAATAACCATTCTTCAGCCCTCACTGTAGAGGGAGTGTCATAAGTAGAAACCCTAGGAACATCAAGGGTTGCTTGTATGGCCATCCGTGTTGTACAATAGAGGGGACTTCCAGGAGTGGAGGCCTCCCCTTGTTTTCAGTGATATTTGCAACCTTTAGGGGATTGGGATAGGCTCATTCCATACTAATTCATAATGTCTCCTTAAAAAATTTTTTTTCTCTCTCTCTCTTTTTTTTTTTTTCTCTCATTCCATTAGGGACATATTGTAATTTGAAAAGTGAACATTCCATTGCTGACAGGGCATTGGGACTGCTTTCTATTTTCTTATAGTAGCCCATGGGCTTCACAGTTAGCTCTCTACTTCATGCAAGCCTTCTTTGGAAACTGTGTAATAGGAATGCTAGAGAAGGTGAGAAACATGGCATCAAGAAAACAAGGCAGATCAGTACTTAAGACCTTGTGGGTGAGAAATTAAAGGAACCAGAGTTGAGAAACAAATTTGACACTTACGAATTGGTGCTGTGAATTGCACTGAAATACAAAGAAGAGGAAAATCAGCCAGGTTTGATATTAACAGAATGTTCATGCCACCAATATTCTTTTAAGGAAACTGTGAAGCATCTCAACCAGAGGGAGAATTACTACCACATATCAGTAGATAATTTTAGCAAAGAGGCCCCATAGCCCTCTCTAAAGATTAAGTCATTTGGCATTCATCTTAAATGAGAAATCTACAGCAGAGGGGGAGGTATAAAACTAGGGCTGGAGGTTGTCAATCTTTCCTTCACTTGCATCCTCCCCTCTCTCCGTGTATGCCTGCCCAACACTCAGCTCTCTCAAAGGACTGACACTCCTAGGGGCAGGTGGGATGTCAGTTCCCTTCGCTTTTTTCCATCGCCATCTCCTCCTTTGTCTTTATCATGCTTATTCTTTTGCCTTCTCCTAGAACCACCTGTTCTTGTAGCTCTTCCCTCAGTTTCGGAAAAGTCCACAAATAGTTATTTTAATTATTTTTATCATAATAAAGAAAAATTTCCCCTGGTTTTAAACATTTATATTTCATATTATTTTAAATATGAATGACTAGGCTTTCCCTTGTCTTAAGCTCAGTGACAGGTCAGGATATTTTTTTCTGATGTCTTGAGCATCAGGAGGGGTCAGTAATTCAGATGCAACCATGTGATCAAGAAGCGTGGGTGAGAAAGCCTACAGATAGAAAGAGCTTGGGTAAGGAGAGGTCCCGTAGCCCACAGAAGACCAGAGAGTGTCAGAATTCGGAAACAGGAAAGGAACTCACTTATGGGTCCAATGGTTCCAGCTAAAATATGGGAAAAGCAAGACAGAGTAATTAGAATGGTTCTTTGGCACAGAAAATTTACAGTTTGCACTGAAATTATTTTTGGGAGAACATCATAAATGCAGACACAGGGAACAAAATTTCTACTTCATCAGAACAGTAAATAAATTTTATTCTTCATTCCCCACCGTGGAGGACCCCTATAACTCCTGGGATCTGACAGCTGGAGCTGCAGGGATATGGTGGTCAGGGTTCCTTCCCTGATGGGTCACTGTAACTCCGTAGATTCCACGGGCCATTACCTTTCTTCCATCTGGGCTAATTTGAACTTGTTTAGCCAGAATCTATGGCCTCATCTTCTGAAGGAAGCAGTGGGAATTTCTGTCTCCTGCGGGTGACCTCGGCTCCCTTATTCATCGGAGTAACTTGGCCTGCAATATCTTAGCATAAAAGGGAACGGGAGCTCTGAGGTGGGTCAAGGCTGTCATAGGTGCAGTTGGCTGGTAAAGGGATTGAGGCACTAGACCCACATGCTTAGCAATAACAGCCTTCTCCTTTACAAACACCATACGCACGGACACCTCTCTGTACCTCTAGGACTGCATGTGCTTTAGTGACACTTCCCAGTGTTTACTCTTGATTGACTTTGATTATTTTAACCATGTTTCATGTGTATAAATGCTCCAGGAGGAGTAGACACAGCATGTGATTTGTCATGAGCTCTAACCCTCAACTCAGTCTTCCTCTCCCTTTAGGGTTGGCCCTGCCCCAGGGGCTCAAGCTCTGCACATCCTCAGCAGTGATGGATAGAAATGCATTAAGAAATGAATGAAACCTTGGTGGGTTTCATCTTTCTTGTCATTTACTGTAAGACTACTCTTGCTGTGGTGGTGCTGGTTAAACTTAGATCTAGTGCACTCAACTTTTCTAGCTATAAAGGATTGAAACCCTGTAAGTAATGGTTCTGAGCCACCCGGGGATTTTCTTAAAATGAGGATTCTGATTTAGTGGGTCTTACGTGGAGATTCTTCACTGCTAAGAAGCTCCAAGGTGACGCTAAGGCAGATCCCCGGGCCCACTTTAAGCAGCAGGCCATTACGAGACTGGTGAAATCTCACAGCATGTATAGATCACTGTTTCCATTTACCATTTTTTTTTCCTTTTCTGTATCAACTGTCTCTCACCCACCCTCATTCCCAATGCTTCTGCCAGAGATGTTTGTCGTAATGTCATTTAAGGTGCTATCTGGACGCGTCTTCCAGACTTATTCTTTGTTAATAGCAGGGGACCCTCAGTCAGTGAGCTGACACTGCTCTCTTCCTCTGAGTGTGACTGGGATTTCTAACAAGGGACATTCCTACCTTTCTAACACTTTTATTCTTAACACTTTTCCTTTGGCCATTGAATCTCAAGACTTTGAGAAATTTAAAAGTGATAGTACTTCCTCAGGGAGGCTCCCAGCTTATTAAAATAAGAATAGGGAATAAAGAAAGAGAAAATAATTGACAGTTTGTGCAGGAGAAAATAAAAACATCCATGAATAAGAAAGTCTTTCATGTGGGGTAAAGCAAAGCACAGGGGAATTAAAGCACAGGAGAGAAACTTACTTATGGGTCCTGCAGTGCCAGCTGAAATACAAACACAAAGGGTAGGTCTGGTGAGAGCATGACTGAAGGAGTTTTCTTTCAGATTTCAGGGAGCCTCAGGTCAAGCCTTTATTACATTATTACATTTACATGGAAAGCAGTGAGAAGGTAAGTCTTCATTCCCCCCGCCCTTTCTTCCCCCGCAGGAGACTCTTAAGATCGTATTTCCTGCAATTATTTTTCTTGTTCTCAATTTTTACTATCTTCCTACTGTCAAATCCTTCTAAAAGTTTTTGGTAAACAACTTCATCCAACCACAGGATTTTCCCTTTCATCTATTAATTAATTGTATTAGCAGAGTTTCCACTTTGTTAAATAAGAAAATCATCGCTTAGAGGGACCCTGAAATCAGCCTCAAGTTCCTCACACTGGTCAAGAAAAGGAGAACAGTAAAATAGTGAGTTGTCTCCTTTCCTCCTCCTTTATGTGCCTACTTAACCCCCACTCCAGCCCCCGCCCCCCGCATAGTAGGCACTTTGTAGAAGACCCAAAAAAAAAAAAAATGAGTTGAAAAATAGGAGAAACTTACATAAAGGTTCTGGATTTGCTTTGAGGACTTTTGCATCACCTATGATGAAAAATGACAAGAACTATGAGAGATAAATGTTGTTTAAGCAAAAAAAAAATTGACAAATATAATCTCATCTAGATTTAGACTTTCAGAGAGCATGAAGGGTAGGCAATCCCATCCCCTCCTCCCGACATGTGCAGTACAAATAGTCTTGAGATTAAAGATCCAAGACTAGGGTCACCTGGATAGTTCAGAAGGTTTGAGTGTCTGACTCTTAGTTTCGGCTCAGGTCATGTTCTCAGGATCATAAGATCAAGTCCCCTGTTGGGCTGAGTGTGGAGCCTACTTAAGATTCTCTCTGTTTCTCACTCTGCCTGTCCCTGCTTTCTCCTGCGCACTCTCTCTCTCTCCCTCTCTCAAATAACTAACTAAATAAATATCCAAGACTAGAGAGTCCCAGCTTTGCTACTGTTTAGTTTTATGACTACATTAAGTCACTAAATCTTTGAAACATTACTTTTTTTCTCTTTAAAATGAAAATTATACCTCCTTTCTTAGAGGCATGGCTACAGTGAAAAATCAAGAATAATAATGGATAGGAAACCTGATCAGTTTTGTCAGAATTGTTACGGAAAGAAATATTCAGTAAAAAAAAAAATATATTCAGTGACTGCAAAGGAATGAAACTCTTGCAAAGTAGGAAGTTTTCATTGTGTTGAAGGTATTCAGCTTTAGTTTACTCTTTTTTCCTACTTTCTCTATTTTTCCCTCTTATATCTTATTGTCATTTGGAAAGTTCTGAATGCTGGTGACAGGGCATTTTCATAAGCACTTCACTGTGTTGTTTTGGTTTGCTGATCTGTGTGACTTCACTCTTAAAAAAAAAAATCTTTTTGTATTCCTTCGTTACCTCAGTGCCTTCGTTATACCCATTGATGTTGCAGTGAGACTGGCAGCAGTGGGGAACGACTGCTTTTTCCTTGAGAGTAACCAATCTTAAGATATCAAAACCTCTTTACTGAAACAAGTTTATTTATGAGATAAATTAATTTTCCCATGGAATTTCAAAGGTTTTGTATATGTGTGAAATTATGATTTGAAGTTTTAGAACCTACTGGGACTTCCGTTTTCCTGTTCTTGAGATTTTCACTGAACTTCTTCCTCCCTGTTACTTTCCTCCCCAATTTCTCTATTGAACATTCTTTAAGTGGTGAAGTATTATTTTTAAAAAAATTTTATTTAGTGAGTTCCAAGGTTTTAGTGAGTTGAAAAATTTGCAACTATTTGTTTTTACTTTATATCTATGACTTGGTTTCTGTTTGCTGGTTTGTTTTGTATTGGGGGAAATAGTAACTTTTCACAGAAATGATAAGATCTCAGCACTTGGGAAGAGCTACCACCTTTTCCATGTGCTATAGACTAAGGTAACATAATGTCGTTCCCACTACCAAATAAAGATAATTTACAAAGGACGGGGTTCCCATATATTTGAGATGTAAGATTATTGACCCATATCAGGAATGATGAATATATTTGGGTTAATGGGCTAATTCTTTTTTTTTTTTTAAGATTTTATTTATTTATGTGACAGAGAGACAGCCAGCGAGAGAGGGAACACAGCAGGGGGAGTGGGAGAGGAAGAAGCAGGCTCCCAGCGGAGGACCCCGATGTGGGACTCGATCCCGGTACGCCGGGATCACGCCCTGAGCCGAAGGCAGACGATTAACGACTGCGCTACCCAGGCGCCCCTAATGGGCTAATTCTGAACAATTAGTAGCAACTCCCTGGACATGAGAAAAATTTTAGATTGTATGTGGGCTGAGCAGGAAAGAGAACTCTGATCACCTACTGGTATCTGCCACAGGCAAAGGTATAAGCAGGGGTGGAACATATATATTTTCGGAAATTTTTGAACAGAGTTTTGTGGCCTTGTCTAGTTGAAGACAAATAAGCATGACAGTGAAAGGTTTCCACTTAGTTTCAAAGTGAAGAAGCAGATGAAAAGCTTAATTATAAGACTTGAGTATCCTGGCAAAATACTAAGTATTATGCATGTTTAGATTAAGGACACAGCTTCTGTGGATAGTCTACCTAATGGAAATACCAGAGTTAGCTCTCTTAGAGAGTATGAAATTTTCCATACTAAATGGAAATACTCGTTGTCTTTGTGGGGGTCACATGCTCAACTGCCTCAGCAAGTCTCGTGAATTGTGAATCTGTCAGTTTTAGGGGATAGTGGGGAAGTTGGGCATTTGAAAAATACACACTCTATCTAGAAGCATTCGAATTCAGAATTTAGATTGATGCGATGCTGGTCAACCAGAGCACATGTACAGGTAGCACTGGGCTAGTGGGTTGCCAGTTTGGGAGCTCTACTTTGGAAAGGGATGGGGTTGAAGTGAGCACCCTACACATTTCAACAACAGTATAGTGTGAGGTCCACATCACCACAGGCTGTGGCCGGAGCTGACATAGAAGAAATGAATTCCCTTTTTTCATTAATTTAATCATAGGTATGGGTTGGGTCAAATTTAATTAAAACCTGTAATTCACGAACTTGTTCAGGTCGTGAAGCATCTGGAAATTGTGATACTTTTTAGAGAAAATCATGAAATCATGATCTTTGAGCAAGAAGTAATTTACTTGTTCTAAGCGTGACCAAAAATACAATATTCCATATGAAAAATTTTGTCAGAAGCACATAACTCAGAAGAAAAAAAAAGTCTGTCAACCAGGGTTATCTCTTCCTAAATTTTTAAAATTTTTGGTGTCATTTTCCCTAATTCCTTACTTTTCTGGCCCTCATTCCTCTCTCAGTCTTCCCTCTGTTTAGAAAATGCATTCATTTTGCTTTGGCAGTAAATGGAAATCCGTTCCAGGAGACTGATTTAAGCCTTATCACCTCAATTTTTCTTCTTTTTCCATTCATGTCTTCTATAGTTTCTCACTTTTCTGTTCTTTCCTGTTAGTTTTTCAGCTGGCAGTTGAAATTATAAAAGCTTAATGAGAAATTAAATGACTTGCCTATGTTCAAAGAACCAGTAAACAGGGAGCTGGCGTACAACTCCAAGCAGCCTGGCTCCAGAGCCACATCTATAACAGTCTCCCTGTTTATTTGTAATACATTAATTAACAAGCAAACTTATTTTTAAAGTGGTTTTTAATAGTTCTTCTTATACCACTCTCAATTCATGGAGAAATAATGCATATTTTCAATAATGGGGTGAACAATATCTTATTCCTAAGTCCACAGCCAAAGTAATAAGCAGCATGATTTCCTTCTTTGTGGGGGTGGGGTGGTTGTGATGTAGTTAGAAAGGGACACAGCGACCAGGGAGGACCTGTTGGGATGGAAGAAAATCAAACCTGATCTTTACTTTAAGGAGAGGGAGTTAATGGAAGAGGAAAATACAAAGGTATAGAAGAGAGAAGCTATGACTGCTGAAGAGAAGGTGAGGCTGGGAGATGAGGTCCCTTGACATGACATGAGTGCAGGAATTTGCTTGAAAGTAAGAAGGGGTGTGTCATTGTCTTAGGGAGAAAGGTGGAACAGGTGAACGTGGTGTAGGTAAGACAGCTAATGAAGG
Organism: Ursus americanus; assembly: GCF_024610735.1. Taxonomy (NCBI): domain Eukaryota; kingdom Metazoa; phylum Chordata; class Mammalia; order Carnivora; family Ursidae; genus Ursus; species Ursus americanus. Next base: position 27,746,659 of record NC_142158.1, read on the forward strand.
AGGAGGTAGAGAATGATGAGCCTCAAGTGCTCTGGCTCTGACATAGCATATCTCCCCAGATAAGACAGGGAACCGTCCTCTGCCTAGTGTGGGAGCCCCACGATACCAGATTTTGAAAGAAAAGAAAAACTTACTCATGGATCCTTGCAGTAACGCTAAAGAACAATAACAAATATTCAAATCAGTTTAGAGTTAATGGTTTAAATAATCCACCCATTTCCCAGGAGTCTTTCCAGAAACTGTACCTTCCATTCCCCAGTAGGCACATGGGTTACCGCACTTGTATCTCGAATCTTCCACCCCCTTGGACACTATCCAGGAGTGAAATTCTCAGGAGAGTCTCCAGGTTTACTGTATTTTCAATATTCTGATTTCATTCAGCATCTTTCCTTTCCCCTATTTTCCACTCCTCCCTCTTTCTTTCTTTCTTTTTCTCAGTTTGGAGAATCTCCTCTCCATAATGAAATAGCTTCAAGAACTGAAGAGAGGCAATGTTAGAAAGGTTCCAATTTTATAAAAAAAGTTGACTGAGGCAGAGAGAGGAGAAGGTCTATGCCTGAGTATGCTAAAACATATATGTAGTTTTCGCCTCCAATTTTTCTGACTCAAAGTTCAGTGCACTTTCCTCTGTATGGCAAACAGTTTTCTCTTTCTGTTCTTTCTGGAATATTCCTTTAAAAAGTAAATTAACTTCTTTCCTACATATTGACACTCTCTCTCTTTTTAAATTAATCTCTGGAGTGTTCCTCTTATAAGATAACTTAAATAATAGATAAGGTTTGTGGAACTTTCAATATTAAATAATGACAGTATTAGTAATATGTAAACTACTATAGAATGAACCCCGCTATATTCAGTGGAAGAAGGCTGAGCATTTTTCGTATTTGCCTTATGTTGGAGGTTGAAATTCCTGCGTGAAGTTTGATCTTGGATCATTTCCATCATCTTTTTGGAACCTTATTTAACCAATCTCTAAAAAGACAGGATTTAACAATTCTCTGCTCAGCTCAACTTTTAATGATTCACTTAGTCTAAATCCACAAACTGAAGTCCTGTATTTCTTGGGCCTTTTAGCCTTAGCTAATAACATCTAGGATAATGGGGAAGCAACAAGACTCCTTCTAAATTTAGGGCCTGCCTGGGAAAGGGCAGGTAGGGAGAGCAAGGGCCCCAGATACCAAAGATTCATGGCAGAGAAACAACGAGAAATGTGCTCAATTCCCTTGTAAACTGTGCTAAATGGACACACAGATAAATTCATGAGGTCAGCTGTTTAAAGCATCAAAGTTAATCCCCTTTGAAGAGAAGCTTTGGGAAGAAGCTCTTCACTCCCCTCTCCTGTGATCTGGTCACAGATTGTGGAAGGATACTGCACTTTGGTGATGTGACCCAGAGGCCCAGAAAGACATGGAGGACTGGTGATGAACAGGAAGGCCATTTACATTTTCTTTGTAAAGGTTGAAACTCTTAAGGGAACTTGGAAGATGTAAGTGTTGGTTAAACTTTCTTTAGTTGTCCTATGTGCTACTTTTTTTTTTTTAACCTCTTCTTCACTCACATGTCTCTTTACTGAATTAAGAAATAGAAAAGAAACTTAAATACTGCTCCTGGAGCTGACACTAAGGAATAATAGCAAAAACCCACAAGAGTCTGGATTAATGGTTTAAAAAGCATATGATTCTCATGGAACTCTTTTTAGAAAGGAGGTCCTGATCAGTCTTCATGAAGTACAGTGGGTGATCAGATGCTAGAATGCTTGGGTTTGAATCCTGTTCCTCTACGTACTAGGCGTGTGCCCTTGCACAAGTTATTTAATTTTTTATGCCTAAGATTATTCATTTTAAATACAAGATTTATAATAATATCTACTTCATAGGATTGCTATGAAGATGTAATACATATACTCCATACATATCATTATAATATTGTTTCAAAGTGGAGTCCTTATCTATGTATACCTGTATATACCTGCATGGGACAGATGGACCGTAGCCTCCTCTGCCTCAGGCACTATGCTGGTTTAAGATTTTCAAAGAAATAATAGAATCAAGCCCTTTGTGCTCCTGCTATGAGAGCCCTTCCCCAAGCTACCATAGTCCACTGAGATGTCTCTGAGAATGACCTCTCAAGAGGGCCTCATCCATTCTCTACGACCACAGAGTACATTGAACTTCAGGGGTGAATGGCCCCATGTATCTTTCAGCTAAATACTATATATAATACCTAATTACTCACCTTCCTCTGAGATTAATTCCAATATGTGTCACATATCCATTTACCTTATTCACCATCAGAAGATAATTCTCATCTTAAGGAGCATATTATCCTAATGATTAGTGTAACTCTTAATCTGATTTTCTTTCTTACTCTCTAAAATCCCAGCACACCATGCCGTATGGAATTCATATCAGCAGATTGGACAAGCACGGGATTTAGTCCAAAGCTCAGAGTGTAGAACCTCAGTTTTACCTTCCATGAACTATCTTTAACTTCTCCAAAGGTTCTCTTCCTTATTTTGTTTTAACAAGCCCCCTTGTCCTTTAAAGTACTATGTCTCTTGCAGCCCTCTGAGCAATGGCTATGTTTTGATTCCATACTCATGTACCACAGGGCCTGGAAATATTATGGAAGAAATTAAAGATCTGAGTTGATTACTTAGCACATGTCAACCTGAAGATATTTTATTTTCTTCCTGTAGTAAATTATCCTTTCTATGACTTAATTGGATGAAAACAAAGCACAACTAAATAAAACCTGTTTTGATATAACAGTAATAAAATATTAAGCTTGATAGTTTTCCAAGGTCATTATGTACACACATGCATACCTTAAAAGATATATATATACCTTACATATATATATCTTATGTACATATATCTCTCTCTTACGTAACATATTATATATCTGTGTAATAAAACAACCTTATTCATCAGATGCGGTTATGTCAATATTGGACTAGCAAAATAATTTTGAGATTTAGATTAATTCACATTTTTTGCATTTTTAAATTACATATTAAAAATTGAAGTAATATTTTTTTATATATGCATAATGTCCTAAATTTCCTGAAACTTTTTATTTCAGGAAGATATTTTAAATTGAAAAATTAAATATTTTTAATGGTGTCCTGAGGATAGTTGGAGAAGCACAGGATTTAGTCAAAAGCTCAGTGTGTAGAACCTCACTTTTACCTTCTGTGAACTGTGTGTCTTTGGGTAAATTAGATAATACCCTTGAGTTCACTTTTCTTATCTACAAAACCTGTAAATATGGACTCAACAAACATGGCATATTTAATTACAATTCTCCCCTTTACTTTCATTCCCTGCCCTTTTCACAACCTTCTTCCTTCCTTCCTCCTACTTCCGAGTGAAAGAAGATATTTTGTTTTGCTGAAACCATTATAGCCAGCTAAAACCACTTGAATCTTCTCTTTATTCATAATCAGTAGACTTCATTTTCCAAAGCTCTCATTAGCTTCAGATAAAATGTTCAATTATAGAGAAGGAAGAAAAGATGAGGGACAAGGCTAGGCAGAGTTAGGGCATGACCCCTAGGTCTGTGATACACCAAAGGGAATTAGAATTGGGAAAGAGAAAAATAACTTACCCCTTTGTTCTCCTAAAAAGAAACACAAAAAAGTTTATGTGGCATTTTTTTGTTGCTATTTTGCATTTTGGGGAGTATCAGAACAGGGAACCCCTGCAAGCACCAACCCCTAAGTGTCAGTCATGGCTCATGGAGGTAGGGGATTAGACATCTCCTCCATTGTTGCCATTCAAACCTGGGAACACATTGAATTGAATTGGAGAAAAGTAAAGGAACTTACCAATACTTGATCGAGACAGTGCTAAAAGAAAACAAACAAGAATGAGATCTGTGTGTTTCAGGGAGAACCTAAGATTACCTAGATTACATATGAGGAAAAGGTTGTGGGAAAAAGGACAGCAGTGGGTCACGTCCCATTTTCTCTTATCAGGTGCAACGCAGTGTGGTGGACAGATGAATATCCATTTATGGATTATTTTTTGGGCTTTCATATATTTCCTTAGTAATACTCCTCTGGTAGGGTAGGATTGCAACACCTATGCAACCTATCTTTTTAATTCTCTTAGTAAGAGAATAACGACGTCTGTGAGGATTGCTAGTTTCTTAGTCCGCGGAAACTTTTCTGCCTCTGTGACTTTCTTCTTTCCCGATCCTGCTGCTTTTGTTCTTTCTGTTTTCCTTCTCTACCTGTCTTCCTCCTCCTCCTCTTCTCTCTCAATTTTCTTTCTCTTTTTCCCCCTTTGTTTGAAAGATCTTTTGTACCAAACTATTACTATATAACAGTTTCAACAGGGGGTTTCTACTCAAAAATCATTTGTGTCCTTATGGGGTTGCTCAATAACAAGAAAGCGAAAGTCAGGACGTCCCTAGAGATTAAAAGGTAAAGAGTCAAGGCAGTGAAAAGGGACTTGTCAAGATGGATATTTCACGCTCTCCATTAATCACTTGGAAAAGCTGGGCATGATAAAGTTTTAAAACATAAAGCTGAACTTGAAAACTAGAAAGCGACGTCTCCAAGGGCCATATATCAAGAGGGAACCCATAATTTTGATAGCAGGTGAGAAGGTTCATCACCCATATATCTTAATGGGAGGTTGGCTTTTCAACACATGATCGGGAGCAAAAATTAAGGCCACAGATCTCATGCTGTGGAAGAACCTGGGACTAGTCATTCTGCATATCCAAGGCTCACGAAAGCACTCTCTGTGGAAAGGGCACCATTAATTCATATCCGTTTGTCAGGGTTTGCCAGGAAGTGATCTATTTGCTCCAGGCTATGGCTGAGGAGATTGAGTCTCCTCCAGCAATGGTAGAACTCTCAGTGTAAGCCAAACTCAGGTACAGCGCCCACATTTGAGCCACTCATATGGGGAAGAAACTCTGAGTGCAGAAATGGTTATAAAAACTGTCCTATGAAATCTATATACTGATAGATTATTGCACAATAGGGAGTTTATGAGGAACTCAAACAAATGATAACTAATAAGCTCACCGACTAACGTTAAAATACATTTGAGGAAATTGCTGTGACAGACGCCACAACAAATGGGACTACACATATGAGAAAAGGAATTCAAAAGAAGTTTTCAAACAAGTGTGTTTCATATATTCAAAGATGTGGAAGAAGGAATAGAATCTATAAAGCAAAAACAGAATTAATCAAGAGCAACTATATTTGACAAAGAACAAAATGAAAATGGGTGTAGAAAATAGTGTCATTAACTTATAAAAATCATTGGGGGGGTGTAGACAAGGAGAATAGATGTAACTGAAGAAAGAATTAATGAATGGTAAATCTGAGGGAAATTATCCAGGACCCAGTATCAAGAAATAAGGACAGAGTGTGACAGAGATTGACTTGATATTCACCAAAGTAATTTCCTTTTCTTCCAAGGCACATATGGGTCAGATAGAAGAATCTCCCCCTGAGATGTCCATGTCCATTAGGTCCTGGAGCCTGAATATGTTAGGCTACATGGCAGAAGGGATTTAAGGTTGTGGATGGAATTAAGGTTGTTAACCAGCTGACCTCAAATAGAGATATTATCCTGGATTATGTGTGTGGGCCCAATGGAATCATAAGGGTCTTTAAAAATGGAAGCAGGAGATTGAAAAGAGGCACAGAAAAAGTTGTGACAATGGAAGAAGGCCAGAGTGATGTTCGTGGGGGGCTTAGTCAATTTTTGCTAGTTTTGAAGATGGAGGATGGGAGACCATGAGCCAAGGAATATTTAGAAACTGAAAAAGCAAGGAAACAGGTTTGCTCCCAGAATTTCCAGAAGGAATGCAGCCCTGCTGCCGCCCTGATTTTAGCCCAGCGAGGCATGTGTCAGATTTCTAAGTTACAGAACTAAGATATTAAATTTGTATTGTTTTAAACCATTAAGTTACAGTAGCAATAGAAAACTAATACAATATGGTTTGATTATTTCCCCCAGATTCCCTTTCAGTTAGGTGGGGCTATATGATTGTGTTCTCTAGCCAATCTAATGTTTTTGAAAGAGATATGTGAAATAATACCCAGGTTTCCCCAGAAAAGCCTCCCACTCATGATCTTCAAGCTTCTTCTCCTGCACTCACTTAAGGCAGATGTGATGAACTCAGAAGCCATTAGTTGAAGATGGTGGAGACATAGGATAAGATGAACTTGCTTGCATTGCTGAGAGGAGAGCCAACTACCAATCAGGCATCCCTCATTTTACATAATAGAATTCTATGAATAGAACCACTGAGATTTTAAGATTTATCTATTACAGGATCACAGACTAACATAATTCGTAAAGATGAGATAGACAAAGGAGAAATTACCATACCTGAAAGATGAGAGGGGAATCTTTACGTATATTTGATAGTAATCTTAGAAGGGAGACTACAATTTGTTAGATAGATAGATATAGACATGAGTATAAACTTGGTATATATTCATAGCAGTTAATGTTAAGAATTTTCTATAATTAAAGAGAGACAGGAGTCCACAGAATGGAAAATTCTGAGTCTTGAGCAGGATATATGAAGTTAATCTCATACCCAGAGACACCATAATTAATATGAAGAATACAAGGATAAAGAGAAAATCTTAAGACCATATTCGCTTAGGAACCATCAAACTAGTAGTAAATTATTATCAACAATAAGAAATGCCAGAAAAAAATGAAACAAATCTGCAAAGTCTTGAGAGAAAAGAAATGTTAATTATATACTCAGCTAAACTCTCATTTAAGGCTGAGGGTGAAGTAAAGCTATTTTCGGTCATATAAAGGTTTAGGGAAATGTTCACACACATATGGGGCCTTAAAAACAACTAAAGGATTGTACTTAGGTAAGAATTAAAAGAGAAGACGACACAGGATATGGCAAAGTTATAAACAAAGAAAATGGTGACATATTTTTATAAATTTATTGGCTATAAAAAAGTAAATAGTTATTTTGGTTTTAAAAATCATACTATAAAACAACATGGAAGATGTTGAAAGAGTAATCAAAAGAGGTTATTGTGTAGTCTTAGAGTAAGAAAAAAATACTGATTCGTTTTTTCAGAAAAATCAAGCAGTACCGATGTTATAAATCTAAGAATGAATAAAATAAAAGCTACCAAAACAGGTAAAGCAAAACAAAAGGAACAAGAAAATTTAACAATCTGGTAGAAAGTAGGAAAGAAGATTTAAAAAATAAAACATGGCAAATAGAAAACACAATAAAATTGGCAGAACTTAGGTAAAATATATCAACATTATATAATAAATGTAAAATGGACTAAATTTATCTAAGACAAAATGTTATAATTGTTAATGTGAATGTGAACAGAGTCAAGCAATATGCTATTTTAAAAAGATACAAATGAGAGAAAACAAGCTGTAAGTTTGAAAGTAAAAGGACAGAAAAATAAATAATAGGGAAATACATATTACGATAAAGGTTTCGGAGCAATACTAGTATCAGATAATGTAAAATTTAGCCAAAAGTGTTCATGAGTCTATGGATGGACATGGTATCATTGTAAAAAAGCAAAATTTAAAAAAGAACAGTTACAACTTGTATATATCCAACAAAAATCAAAATATGCAAAGGAAAAGTCAGAAGTATTAAAAAGAAAAATGACATCAAAAGGAGGCAATTATATTTGGAGACTTGAGCATATCTGTGTGAAGCTAGCATGTCATGCAACAGAATAACAAGAGAGAATACTTGAATAATAAAATTAATAAGCTTGGACTGAGAGTACCTCTGTGGGCAAAGTCTTGACCCAACCAATAAAAAATATTCTTTGTAAGTTTACTTACAAAGCATCAAAGGTCTCAACACATTTCAAAGAATCTAAATCACACACATTAGTAGGAGAAAGAATAGAAAAAATAATGTTCGTAAGTTGGGATATTTATTTAACAATTAAAATGCATAACATGGATTTCTATATGTTTTCAATATTACACTATTTTTGGGGAAAAAAGCAACTTGTAATGATACTTTCAGAGTGATGTCATTTTAGTAAAATTTTTAAACAAATATATACAAACAATACTATGTATTCAGTGATACATGAAGATTATATGAATAGATGAGAATAAACTTACAAGATTTATGGTACATTTATAAGAGTTTGGGAAGTGGGGAGAGTGGAATGTGTGTGGAGATGGGAACGAAGGGATTTCTATATTATCTGTCACTTGAGAAATATGACAAAATATCAGTTGTCAAATCTAGCGCATGGATTTACAAGTGTCAATTATTTTTGTACTTTAGTTTACAAACTTCTTTAAGAGATAGAAAAAGAAAAAAACAAATGCAGAAACTACAGGGCATACCGACCAGATGATAGTAGAAAAGCCATAAGGAACTTACCTAGGGAGTTGGCTGATGGAGCTAAAACACAGACACAGAAAAATGAGGTGAATCCTCAGAATTTGGCTCACTGACCTTGCATATCAATCACTGTGACCTCCTCTCAGGAGTTGCAGCCCAAGCCCAGGGAGACCTCCTGACCGACTACTGGGGGCCACTCCCACTAACTCCATCCCTTCCATCTCTATAAAGGGTTTCAGCTTTTAGTAGACAGATGTTATTCCTATGAAACTCTGTGGCTTACATTTCTCTGTCCTCACCCCTCCCCCACTCCTTTCCTTTCCTTTCCTCTTCTTCTTCTTTATTTCTATCACTTCCCTTTTCTGTCACTCATCATTTCATCTTTTTTTTCTTCTTTTTTGCTTTCCTCTCAGTCAGTTTGGAAACCAGCAGACCACGTTTGGAAACTGACAGTCTGTTAATGACAGACTATCCTAAACCAGCGCCAGGAGAATTTATCACTTAGTATTCATGGAACTGATGGCATTTCTTTTTTCTCAAAGCATTTACAATCGAGGGAAATGTTACCCATGGAAGCAAATTTTTGTTGAAAAACGAGAGAAATACTCACTGTAATCTCCTTTGGATCCCTCTAAAAACACAAATAAAACCAAGAAAAGTCAGTTTGGATGTTCTATTTTTGCAGTTTCGATATCATTACAGAGGATTTCCCAACCAACACCCTCAAATATACAACTAGGCAAGAAACTGGAGGCAAAATCTTCTCATGACTTAATTTATGAGTCAAATGAGATGAAAAAGGAGGCAAAGGTTAACAAAGGTAAATATGTAGTGAGAAGAGATAATAAACTATGCATAGAAACACTGAAAAAGAAGAACATATTAGTTATAAAATAAGTTGAAGCCAAGTAAGAGAAAAAATGGCAAAATATTTACTCAACTGATGCTGGTGCCGGTACCTCTATGTAACAGGGTCAGTTGGGTTTTGGACATGTGAAGAGAGAGATACCCCTCCTATATCTTCAGGACCACTGCATTATGGTTGCATAGGTTGTTCACTGCACAGAGGGATTTGGGGACTGAAATCCCAGCAGTGTCCTTGAGTGGGGTTGCCTCTGCCTATAGAAAGGAACACTCTTTCCAATTTGCACCAAAGCAACCTGGAAGCTAGCCTGTAGAGGTTAAATATTAACCTGTACAGGTTAAACCTGTAGATATTAAAATAAAATGAAAAACGTCCACAAGAGTGACTAGCGCATAGGAGATACTGAGTGCATGTTAATTCTCTCCCTTTCTTTGTGTTTAGTTGCATATTACTTATCTGTGTACCCTTACATTCCGGTAGCTTCTTGCACGGGTTTAATGTAGTGTTGTGATGATTAACTATTCTGAGGAGGTTTGTTTCCCAAGAAACAACAGTAGACAATGATATGTAAATGACAACAGTAGACAAATGATATGTAACTATTCTGAGGAGGTTTGTTTCCCAAGAAACAACAGTAGACAATGATATGTAAATGACAACAGTAGACAAAAGCAGCCCTTCTTTGTACTCTTAGAATTTCGGTGCACAGGTCAAACCTTAATGTGATGAATTTTCAGGGATTTATTCCTCCATTTCTTAATATTTATATTAGAAAAGGCACACTGAGTGGCTAACATTCCTGAGCTCTGGGATATTGACTTTTTCTTGAGTACTCAGATTACTTCTAGTCGATTAGGAGGTGGATAGAAGAGGAATTGGATAGTACTGGAGAAAAAGATACCACGTGGTGTAAAGGTGAACAGTTCTTAGAATCCTCTATACGTTACTTTGGTTTCCTGCCTTTTTACCTAGGTTTTACAGCCCCTCATGTTATAATAGGAAAAAAACATCGATTTTCCTTTAATTTTACCATAATCTCTAAATATACTTACCTCGATCATCATATGAAGTGTCTAGAGGATTGAAGGAAAAACATAAGATTCTTAATTTCTCATAAATAGATGTCTGTATTAATTTCTTAACAATTCAATATCTAATTTATTTACCACTTTCTGTTGAATACAAATGCCGGAATCCTAAAAGACAAGATGAAAACATAATGAGAATCTACCTTGACAGCTGTGTCTACATTATTTCCTTATTAGGTGAAAATCTGTTTACCTCTTCCTCTTTTAGATCTCTGAGAGGGAACGTCTTTTGGGGGAAAAAAACAGATTAAGTTTACTAACAGCTCATCAAGAAATGTTTCATTATATGTCTAAATCCAACTCGTAGGATTTTTCTCCTTTCCTAGATGTTCCTATTTCCTTTGGTTTCCATTTCAGGAAAGAAAGAGAGGATGCCATGGTTCCTCACTGTTGTTCATGACAGATGAATCATAGAAGAGGAGGAGGCATGGACCAAGAGGCAAAGTGTGGGGCATGACAGCAAGCAGAATGACCCAGCTATCTCCTCTCTCCTTTTGGAAATATGAGTCTTTATGCTTGTAGAGTGTGTATGTGTGTGCATGTATATGTGTGTATGTGTGTGTCCCTACAAAAAAGTAGGGTGCCTTGGAATCTACTTAGAACCATTAGATTTCTGGATGTTTTATTTCAAATAAGCTTTATCATTATTTTTGCATCATGTCAGACTACAAGTCCTGATTTGGTTAATATTAATTAACTAATTAGATTAATATTAATAATACATGCTGAAATTCAGTTTAAAATGAGCCTTTTTTGTCTTAACTAAGTGGTGATAGTGTCATGTGAGAATATGAGTACTGAGCTCAGGGCCAAAGCCTGGATTTGCTATCCAACTCCTTTTTTTGCTAGGTGAGTTTGGGTAAGTCTCTTAACCTTTTGAATATCAATTTCATCTTCTGAAATGAAGATAATAATACAAGTTGTGCTCACCTACTGTGCTTTATAGCTTACTGTGTCTTTTCATGTATACTATGCAGTCTTCATGACGACCTATGAATTATGTACTTTATCCCTATTTTACACATCTAGGAAATTGTTTCAGAGAGGGTTCTTAGCCTTTCCAAGATCTTGGTATAAACAGGAGTTGGAAAGAATTTTTTAATGTCTAAGAAGGGGACGTATTTGCCTTTTCTGAGAAAAATGAATAAATTGCATATATATATATATATATATATATATATATATATATGCATAGAAAGGTGGATTGGCAGTTGGATATTATAACAGTAAAAGGTGTGCTGACCTAACAAATTGTGCTCAAAGGGAGATGAGTTTATTTTGTTCTTTAAAGAACACATCCCTTCATTAATTCTGTAGTAGTTCCTAATCTATTTACCTCTACCATCCTCGTAGTCCAGAAGACCAGCACCTGGAGTAAAAAGGAGAGAGTGTTTCATGGTTTTGTTTCTTGAAAAGGAATGGGGTTTTAAGACTCTGAGAGCTTGGGCGCCTGGGTGGCACTGTTGGTTGGATGTCTGCCTTTGGCTCAAGTCATGATCCTGGAGTTCCGGGATTCCACATCAGACTCCCTGCTTAGCAGGTCGTCTGCTTCTCCTTCTGCCCTTCACCCCACTCTCGTGCACTCTCTCTCTCTCTCTTAAATAAATAAATAAAATCTTAAAAAAAAAAAGAGACTCTGAGAACTAATGTAGAGATGAACTCCCAGTCATGAATGATGATGGGAATTAATTAGTTAATTTCTTTGCAGGAAATAGGGACTGCATAGCTGGAGCAGATGAGTGACTGTGCCAGTAACCAGTTTCACTAGACTAAATAGTAATCAGAAGGGGTCTCATATTGCTTTTCCTTCTTGGTACTCCAGCTCTTAGCTCCTGTTTTCCTTCTTACTAATCCTGGGCCAGCTTTCAGCAACTTTGGCCTCTCACTAAACATTGCCATGGAATATCTGCTTCATCTTGTCACATCTTGCACTTGGTGCTCTTCCCAATCGTAATTATCTTAGTTGTGCTTACTCTTTTATTATTCCTAGCTACATTCGATTCTTCTACCCAGCCACTTTGCTGAGGCCCTCTTCACTACTAGAATCAGACCTTCCATTCCATTGCTGTGTTCATGACTTGATATTCCTATTGCTGCTCCACAGGAGGCATCTGAAGAAAGCCTCAGAATCATGCAGACCTACCCCCTATTCATTTATTCTGCCCAAACTCAGTGTTGCATGGAAATCTCTGGTGGATTTCTCCCAGTAATTTAGAAGTTCAGTTCATGGAATGATGCATTATGCAAGGTGCTGGGAATACAATGGTAAACAAGACAGACTTGGTCCCTTATGGAAATTCCATTATGCTTTCTATTTTTCCTTTTCTCCTGGGTCTAAGTACTTACTTTGTTCTGAACTGTATCTTGAGACATCAATTTCTGTGGAAGAACCAAGCAAAAATATCACTATTAGCTACTTATGAGAGGTGTTCTTCCTCCTGACCCATCTCTCCTTACTCTAAGCTGTGCTTCTGTGTTCCCAAGGTGGCCCTCTTGACATGATGTATTACTGGTTCTTACCTCTTTCCAGCACCTGCAGCCAGCCCAGTTCTATCTGTCCCCACTTATTCTCTGAGGGCTTATAGGTGCTGAGATGGGAAAGAGGGGTGTTGGGGGGGATGCAGCAGACTAGAAGGGAGTGGGGAAGATACTGAGGAAAATCCTGGAAAGAGAGATCCTATGGCATGGAATTAGGTCATTGCCTACATGAGCCCCATCTCTGTTTCACTGACAAATACTACTCTATATTTGTTTCTTCTTATCATCTCTGTAGTATTAAGTCACTAAAATTCTTGAATTCTTCTATTGATACAATACTAGCTAGTGGTGTCTACCAGCACAGTATCTTTTCTTTTCCATTTTTATTCCTTAGATAATTTCCCCTGGAACTCAGATAATTTTAGAGTATTCTTGTTATTACTATTTTTAAACTCAATCTGCTTTTTTGGGGGGGGTTGATATTATTGGTAATGTGAGCTTTGGGAGCTTAAAAATGTAGGGAAATCACTAGTAGATCAAAGATTCTTCGATTCATGTGTTGAAATGGATTCCCAGCATATTGGCAAAGTCTCTAGCTATCTAATAAGTAGAAACAAACTGAAACTGAATCTTGGCATCCCTTCCACTGTGACTTTCACAGGGAATTTCCATTTTGACTTGTTACTCACCGTTTTGCTTGCGCCGTGTCCATCTTGTTAATAAAATAGCCAGAATGGCAAGTCCCAGTAGAGTCAGGATGACAGCCAAAGTTATTTCTGCAACAAAACCTCACCTGTAGGCTTGTTTATTTAGACCCGGTCATTATCAGAGACAACTTCTCGTCACTTCTTTACTGTTTTCACCAAAGAGACATTTCTCCTCTGCTCCCCTTCCTGCTACCTACACTCCTTTCTTCCTTTACGTTCTTCATCTTATTGTCCCCACATTCCTTCCCCTGCCCATTTTTTATGTTGGTCCTTTTGGTCAGATACTAAGAACCTCAACTGCTGTGTACCCTTGATTTAGAGTGGAAAATGTGACAGATTTCCTCAATTGAATCTCTTACTCTCTGCAAGCAGAAGGCTAGAGGGATTCAGTGATATGCAAAGCAATCCACTGGGGTGTGAGAAAAAATATTAGTTCTATTTTTATATAATTTTATATTACAACTTTAGAATTCTAGATTTTCTGTTTTGAAACATATATTAGTACAGTAGTATGTTTCTGATATTAAATATATATATTTTAATATATATATATATTTGGAATGTGTGTGTGAATGTGTGTGTGTATATGTATACACACACATATATAATGTTTGTGCAAAAATTTTTACATGGGTGAGCAATCAAAAATTTTAGAGGCCCCTGACTGAAGATGGTCATATTAATGAAAACCACAGCAGAGGGCAGAAATTTCTTATCATTGGGATAGACCTTTCAGTCATCACCCACATAGCCCCTCATGATAAAACAGTTATTTGTGATGACTGTTACTTTAATAGGAGAAAGCATGCTGGAACTGCCTAACCTATATCTGTTTATGTATAATTCGAGAGACAAATCTTAATTAGATACCTTGCTATGGTTATGAAGAACTGAGACTAAGGTGCCTTTGGCAGAAGAAAGGCAGGCAGGCAATCAGAAGGAAGAAAGGAAGGAAGGAAGGAAGGAAGGAAGGAAGGAAGGAAGGAAGGAAGGAAGTAGAGAAGGAGGGAGGGAATGAGGGAGGGAGGAAGGAAGGAGTGGGCAAAAGAAGGAAGGAAAGGGGAAAGAGAAAGAGGTAGGGAAGGAGGAAGGGAGGAATGAATGAATGAATGAACAAAGGAATCATAAATCTGCCTGTGACAGTGAAAAATGCTGAAGATAATCGACTATGAAGAGCTAAGAAAATTAATTACACTGAGATTAAGGCTGCTGCAAGAAAGCAATAGGTGAATTCACCTCAAGATGTAATGACACATCTCCAATTGGGGAAAATTGGGCAAATGTCCACCAAATCTTTCAGGTGTTAGAACATGTGAGAAAATTTTCCCAAAAAAACAGCCTTCAGAGATTTGCTCCTAATGGACCACAAAATGAATAGTAAAAGTTTGGACTCTTCCATGCAAGTCAGAATTTCATAACTGATGTGAAGTAAGTCTTAGGGAAGGAAGGATAACCAGGTGGTATACTTGGATCAAGCCTCTGGTACTCCCTTTGAGTAGTGTCTGAAATGCCCTGGCTATTGGACAGAAGATGATCCGCTCCATTTATGAGGAAAATAAGAGGAAGGGTTGAGGCAGATTATGAAGTGAGTAGTATTACCAGAAGTGAGATAACAGGCTAAGGAATTTTATTATTATTCCAGAGGATGGTTATTTTCTTTTAGTAGTTCAAACTCCTGAAACCAAAGGAGAAATCAGTGTTCTTACTCTGGAGTTTAGTTGACTGTGGGTTGTTTTCCCCAGGCTCCCAGAGCAATCGATGAAAAGTGAAAGAAAGGATATTGAATTTGAAAGAAAGCAGGCAAGGAAGGTAAAGCAGTGTGTTAAAGTCTCTGAAGAGAACACTTCTGAGTCAGTAGGGTCAGGGAGGTCTTAGGGAGGGAGTCAGTCCATACCCAAGACTGCCATTTTCCAGGTATTGTCTTCAGTGGTTTCTGTGTCATCTGGATTTCTTTGTCAGAGGGAGATCAAGATAAAAGGAACACTCCAAGCTCACTGTTCCTGAGCAGTATGAACTTGAATGTGGGGGAGGCCCTCGTAGACAAACATGCAGAGGGTTGCAGAGGAATGTGTGGGTTAGGTTGATCAGACCTAAGCAGACTACAAGAGTGTGGCCTACGAAGGTTCCAGAATCTGTGTCATAACAAAGAACTGGAACTTTAGAGAGGCTAGAAGAAAGGAAGAAGAGGACCAAGAGACTGGGAAGATTTCAGAATATTTTGGAGGACTTTAAACTTATGATTTTGGAAGGGAATTTACTCTATCTGGACTCTGGAATAAGTTCTAATTTTTCCAGAGATTTTGAGGCCGGAGACTGTATTTCCTTCATCCTTCTAACTCTTGAGGCAGAGAACACCTTATGGAATAGGCATTTAATAAATGTTTAATAATTAAAAATGAGGAAAATTCCCAAATCTTTTTAAAAGGAGGACCTTGAAACAAATGGCGGGTGAACCATTGAAGTGCAGATATTGGGATTAGATAGTAAGGGAAAGTCAAGAGGTTTGTGGTGCTAGGAAGAGCGAGCCAGTAAATGGGATTTCAAGCCACTGTGGAGAACCAGGGGAGTAATAAAACCATATGAACTATAAGGCTTTGTAATAGATACATACTTTACTTGTACAAACTTATTTAATCCTTAATAATGTTTGTTATGAAACCCTTCACCTCAGACATCTCAAGTCACCCAGCCAACAAGCGGCAGAGTGTCTGACTCCAGAGCCCACACTCTAATCACAAAGTCACATTTCAGTTTGTTCACTCTTGGGGGCCTACTCTTCATGGTTGTATGTTATAGGCTAAGCTGTCGGCCACTGGAGGAGCTGAGTGATGGCCAGTTTTAAGATGCTCCCTGTTCCAGGTTTGGACTGGACTACTTTGATTTATTTTTCACCCATTTCTCCACCCACCTCCCCTCTGGCAATCATCAGTTTGTTCTCTATAATTAAGAGGCTGTTTCTTGGAAATTCCACATATGAGTGAAATCATATGGTACTTGTCTCTCTGATTTATTTCACTTAACATCATAGTCTCTAGGTCCATCTATGTTGTTGCAAATGACAAGATTTCATTCTCTTTTATGGCTGAATAATATTGCATTATATATGTTATATTATATATATCAATAAATTGTATATAACATCATATATAATAAATTACATATATAATAAATTATATATAATATGATCTATAAATTATCAATAAATTATATATAATATAATATAAAAGTTCCAAATATATAAATTTATAAATATAATATATAAATAATATATGTAATATAAATAAATATATATAATCTCACATCTTCTTTATCCATCCATCCATGGATGAACATCTGAGCTGCTTCCATAGTTTGGCTATTATAAATAATGCTTCAATAAACATAGGGGTGCATGAATCCCTTTGAATTAGTGTTTTTGTATTTTTAGGGAGTAATAACCAGTAGTAAAATTGCTAGATCATAGGGTAGTTCTATTTTTAATTTTTTGAAGAACTTCCTTACTGTTTTCCACAGTGGCTGCACCAGTTTGCATTCCCACCAGCAGTACACAAGTGTTGTTTTTCTCCACATCCTCATGAACACTCATCATCTCTTGTGTTTTTTATTTTAGCCATTCTGACAAGTGTGAGGTGATAATTCATTGTAGTTTTGATTTGCGTTTTCCTGATGCTGAGTGAAGTTGAGCATCTTTTCATGTGTCTGTTGCCCATCTGTAAGTCTTCTTTGGAGAAATGTCTGTTCATGTCTACTGCCCACTTTTTAATGGGATTAAGTTTTGAGTTGACTTGTATCAGTTCTTTATATATTTTGGATACTACCAAAATACAGGCTTCATTGGCTATGCCATTTGCAAATATCTTCTCCAATCCCATGTGCCTTTTAGTTTTGTTGATTATTTCCTTTGCTGTGCAGAAACTTTTTATTTTGATGTAGTCCCAATAGTTTATTTTTGCTTTTGTTTCCATTGCCTCAGGAGATATAGCTAGAAAGATGTCACTATGGCCAATGTCAGAGAAATTACTGCCTGTGCCTTCTTCAAGGATTTTTTTGGTTTCAGGTCTCACATTTAGGTTTAACCCATTTTGAGTTTATTTTTGTGTATGGTGAAAGAGAATGGTCCAGTTTCATTCTTTTGCATTTAACTGTCCAATTTTCCCAGCACCAGTTGTTGAAAAGACTATCTTTTGACCAATGTATCTTCATTCCTCCTTTGTTGAAGATTAATTGACCATATAATTGTGGATTTATTTGTGGGTTTTCTGTTCTATTCCATTGATCTGTGTGTCAGTTTTTATGCCAGTACCATATTGTCTTAACTGCTACCACTTTGCAATATAACTTGATGTCTGGAAATGTGATACCTCCACTTTTGTTTTTCTTTTTCAAGATTGTTTTGTCTAATCGGGGTCTTTTGAGGTTCCATACAGATTTTAGGATTGTGTGTTCTAGTTCTGTGAAGAATACTGTTGGTATTTTTATACAGATTGCATTTTATCTGTAGATTGCTTTGGATGGTGTAGACATTTAAACAATATTTGTTATTCCAATTCATGAGCATGGAATATCTTTCCATTTTTTTTGCATTGTCTTGAATTTCTTTCGTCAGTGTTTTATAGTTTTCAGAGTACAGGTCTTTCACCTCTTTGGTTAAGTTTATTCCTAGATATTTTATTGTGTTTGGTACAATTGCAAATAGGATGGTTTTCTTAATTTCACTTTTAGTTGCTTAATTATTAGTGTATAGAAACGCAGCATATTTCTGCACATTGATTTTGCATTCTGCTACTTTACTAAATTCACTTATCAGTTCTAGTAGTTTTTTTGGTGGTCTTTAGGATTTTCTATGTGTAGGATCATGTCATTCACAAATAGTGAATTTTTTACTTCTTTTTTTTCTTTTTCCGAATTTGGATGCCTTTTATTTCTTTTTGTTGTCCATTTGCTGTTGCTAGAACTTCCAGTACTATGTTGGAAAAAAGTGATCAGAGTGGACATCCTTCTCTTGTTCCAGACCTTAGAGGAAAAGCTCTCAGTTTTTCACCATTGAGTATGATGTTGGCTGTAGATTTTTCATAAATGACCTTTATTATGTTGAGGTGTATTCCCTTTAAACTCACTTTGCAGAGGGTTTTTATCATAAATAGACGTTGTACTTTGTGAAATGCTTTTTCTGCATCTATTGAAATGATCATATGGCTCTTATCCTTTCTCTTATTGTTGTGGCATACCACTGATGGTTTTGTAAATACTGAACCACCCTTACATACTGGGAATAAATCCCAATTGACTGTGGTGTATGAATTTTTTAATATGTTGTTGGATGAATGTTTTGATAATTTTTGCACTTAGAGTTATCAGAGATATTGGCCTGTAATTCTTTTTTTGTTGTGTCTTTATCTGTTTTTGGTATCAAGGTGATATTGACCTCATAGAATGAAGTTTTTCTTCCTCTTCTATTTTTTGAAATAGTTTGGGAAGAATAGATATTAACTTTTCTTCAAATTTTTGGTAGAATTTGCCTGTGAAGCAGTCTCCCGTTTTGGGGGAGTTTTTTGATTACTGATTCCATTTCATTTCTAGTAATTGTCCTATTCAAATTTTCTGTTTTTTTTTTTTCATGCTTTAATTTTGGTAGGTTATATGCTTCTAAGAATTTATCCACTTCTAAGTTGTCAAATTTGTTGACATATAGGTTTTCATAATATTCTGTTACATTGTTAGTATTTCTGTGGTGGTGGTATTATTTCTCCTCTTTCATGAGTTTTTTTGTTTATTTGTGTCTTCTCTCTCTCTCTCTTTTTTTTATGAGTCTGGCTAGAGGTTTATCAATTTTGTTGATTTTTTCTTCAAAGAGCCAGCTCCTAATTTCATTGATCTGTTCTATTGGGTTTTTTTTTGTTTTGTTTTGTTTGTTTGTTTTTTAGTTTTCATTTAATTTATTTCTGCCCTAATCTTTATTATTTCCTTCCTTTTGCTGTGTTTGGATTTTATCTGTTCTTTTTCTAGCTCCTTTAGGAGTAAGTTTAGGCTATATATTTGAGATTTGTCTTTCTACTTGAGGTAGGCCTGTATTGCTATAAACTTCCCTTTTAGAACCACTTTTGCTGCCAAGAATTTTGGACCCCAAAGACTTTGGACCATTGTGTTTGATTTTTAAAATCAACTTTGATGGTTGAGATTTATTTAGCCTATTTTTATGGTCTAGGCTGGTGAAGGAGCTATCATTTAAAATTTTACATGTATAAATTTAAATTACCAACATTTTAATAAGCATTCCATATTTTAATTCAGTTAGGACTCATCTACTGACACAGATTTATTCTTGTTACATTATAAGATTATTAGACCATTGCAATCCAATATTATAATAATTAATTTTATATAATTTTGATATGTTAATAGCATACCATAATAGAATTATTAGTATTTGATTTCATGCCATTTTGAAAAATAGATTAGTACCTCAGCTTGGTTTCTGAATTACAGCTCTCCCTCTGTACACAAAATGTAAACTGGCAACAAAATTCTAATGGAGGAAACACAATAATTCTATGATATTACCATCATAACCACTACCATCACCAAAAAACCTGAACCCAAACTCAAACAAAACCAACAAACAGATTCATCTAACTCTGGGGCACAGGAAAAAAAAAAGCTGCAGTTTAAATAAGCATTAGTATGTAAAAGATCCAGTCCCAGAGCCCTGCAAAATAGCAGGGGAGCTGCTGGAACTCTCTTTGGGTCTGGGGGCTGGTGAGCGCCACATTTTACATTCCTTCTCCACCTTGATAGTTCAGATGAGAACAGGGTTCTGAGTGTTACAGATGACACGCCACTTCAGTGAACACTGGGCCCCGAGCCCACACCAGGCCTGTGTGTGCAGGGTCACAGAAAAAAAGCCGCAGTTTAAAAGAGCAACTATAATGTAAAGGAACTAACCCTAACACCCTGCCAAATGGTGAGGGAGTTAATGAAACTTCCTTGGTCAGAGGGGTTGGTGAGCAGCAAGTTTAGGTGCCTCCCCCCACTCTTGATAGTGTAGATAGGAGCAGGATCTGGGTACCATAGCCAGCCTACCATGTCAGTGAGCCCTGGGCCCCTAGTCCATACCAGCCCTAGCCATCCCACCAAGGTGTTCCCAGGGCAGTGCACACTGGGACACCCCTGGGCAGCACTCAGGATAGCTCCAACCATTGCACCAAGGTGATACAAGTATAAATCACCCTGGGATACTCCAGGCCTGCACCACTTTGGCTTCAGATGGCTTGCTAGGGTACTCCTAGTGCCCTGGGACCTCCCAGCTAATGCTACTTTGGCTCTGGCTGCCCGATCAAGTGCGCCCTGCATGGAGAACCTTGGGTCCCCCGGCTTGCACCCTGCCTTGTCCAGCTGCTCTACCACACCCCTGAGCTGAGCACCCCAGGACCCCCCAGCTTTCACCCACTTCAGCTATAGCTGTCATGCCCTGCGTAGAGTGCCCTGGAACTCCCCAGCCTGTGTGCCACCTTGGCTCCAGCCACCCCACTAGAACATCATCTCTGTGAAGAGTCCTGGAACACCTTGGTTTATACTCACTTCAACTCCAGCTATCCTACCAAGGTGCTCTCTGTGCATAGGACCATCGGACCCCCATCTTCACCCACTTTACCTTCAGCTATTCTTCCAGGGCATCCTTTGCACAGAGAGCCCAAGAACTGCCTTGGCTTGCATCCACTTAAACTTCAGCAGTCCTGACAAGATGCTCCTTGCATGGAGAGCCCCAGTACCTCCCAGCTCGTACCTGCCTCAGTTCCAGCTGCCCCACCAGGGCACCCTCTGTGGGGAGAGCCCTGGGTCATCCTAGCTTATACCAACTTCATTTTGTCCATCCTGCCAAGTGCCCTCAATGCATAGAGCCATGGGATCCCTTAGCTTGCATCCACTTCAGCTTCAGCTATTCTGCCAGGACAATCACTGTGTGGAGAGCTCTGGGACCTCCTGGCTTGCACACTTCAGCTGTCCTGCCAGAGCACCCTCTGTGCAGAGAGCCTCAGGACTGCCCGACCACATCCACTTCAGTTTCAGCCATCCCACCAAGGCAGCCCCATTATGGACTTCCCAGTGACCCCCAGCCCATGCCAGCCACAACTCCAGCCAGTCAGCAAAAATCACTTAGGCGCACATAGTTCACACAGACGATAATTATATACAAGATCATCCCCTCAAATTTAGGAGAAATAACTATTCCATTTAATTCATAGAAACAAACACAGACAGTTAAAATGGGCAGACAGAAGAATATACTCCAAATGAAAGAACAAGACAAAACCTCAGAACTAAATGAAATGGACATCAGCAATATGCCTGACAAAAGAGTTTAAAGTCAAGATCATGCTCACCAGACTGGAGAGAAGAACAAAAGAACTCAGAACTTCAACAAAGAGAGAAAATATGAAAAAGAACCAATCAGAGTTGAAGAATACAATAGCTGAAATGAAAAACACACTACAGGGAATCAAAAGTGGATCAGTGGATGCAGAAGAACAGGTCAGTGATCTGGAAGACGGAGCAATATACAGCACCCAGCTGAACAGCAAAAGAAAAAAAGAATTTTAAAAAATAAGGATAGGTTAAGGGATGTCTTAGACGACATCAAGTGAACAAACATTTGCATTATAGCGGTCTCAGAAGAAAAGAGAAAGAAAGGTGTAGAAACCTTAGTTGAAGAAATCCAAAATCAACAGAATACATTCTTTGTAGGCAAACATGGAACATTCTCCAGGATAGATCACATGTTAGATGACAAAAGAAGTCTCAATAAATTTAAGAAGGTTTAAATCATATCATACATTTCTGACTACAATGTCATTAAACATGAAATAAATCACAAGAAAAAACCTAGAAAAAACACATACGGAGGCCAAACAACATGCTGCTAAACAACCAATGGGTCAATGAAAAATCAAGGAAGAAATTTAAAAAAATACATGGAGACAAATGAAAATGCAAATACAATGGTCCAAAATATTTGGGATGTAGCAAAAGCAGTTCTAAGAAAAAGTTTATAGCACTATAGACCTACTTCAGGAAAGAAGAAAAAACTCAAATAAACAATCTAACCTAATACCTAAAAGAACTTAGAAAAAGAACAAACAAAAGCCAAGGTGAGTAGAAGGAAGGAAATAACAAAATCAGAGCAAAAATAAATGACATGCAGACTGAAAAAAGAAAAAGAAGAAAAGAAAATATAGAAAAGATCAATGAAACCTAGAGCTGGTTCTTTCAAAAGATAACAAAATTGATAAACCATTAGCCAAGTTTATCAAGAATAAAAGAGAAAGGACCCAAATAAATAAAATCAGAAATGACATAGAAGCAATAACCAACACCATAGAAATACAAAATATTATGAGACTACTATAAAAAAATTATATTCCAAGAAAATTGACAACCTAGAAGAAATGGACAAATTTCTAGAAACATAGAATCTTCCAAAACTAAATCAGAAAGAGATAAAAAATCTGAACAGACCAATTACTGGTAAAGAAATTGAATCCTTAATAAAAAAAACTACCAACAAAAATCCACCATCGGATGTATTTACAGTTGAATTCTACCAAACATTTAAAGAAGTATTAACACCTATTCTCCTCAAACTATTCCAAAAAATAAAATAGAAAAGAAAGCTTCCAAAAAACATTCTATGAAGCCAGGATTTCTCTGATACCAAAACCAGAATAAGACATCATAAGAAAGTACACTACAGTCCAATGTTCCTGATACACATAGATGCAAAAATCCTCAACAAAATATTAGCAAACTGAATCCAACAATAAATTAAAAAGATCATTCCCCATAACCAAGTGGGATTTATTCCAGGGTTTCAAGGATAGTTTAATACTTGCAAATCAATCAGTGTTATACAATATATTAACAAAACAAAAGATAAATATCATATGATCATCTCAGAATGGATGGAAAAAAAAAGACAAGTGACAAGAAGTGATAAGTGGTGAGGATGTGGAGAAAAAGCAATCCTTGTGCACTGTTGGTAGATGTAAATTGGTATACCCACTGTGGAAAACAGTATTGAGGTTTCTCGAAAAAATAAAAGTAGAATCACCATATGATCCAGTAATTCCACCAATGGGTATTTACCCATGGAAATGAAAACACTAATTCAAAAAGATATATGTACCCCTGTGTTTATTACAGCATTGTTTATGATAGCTAAGATATAGCATCCCAAGTGTCCATCGATAGATAGATTGGAAGATGTGGTGTACACACACACACACACACACACACACACACACAGGAGTATTATGCAGCTTTAGAAAAGGATGAGCTCTTAAGCATTTGCAGCAACAGGAATGGACCCAGAAGGTATTATGCTAAAAGCAAAATAAGTCAGAGAAAGACAAATACAGTATTATTTTACTTATATGTGGAATCTAAAATATAAATAAACAAAAATTAGAATCAGACCTATAAATACATAGAACCAACTGATGGCTGCCAGAGGGGAGGATGGGGGATGGGCAGAATGGGTGAAGGGAAGTGAGAGATACAGGCTTTCAGTTATGGAATGAATAAGTCACAGGAATAAAAAGTAGAGCAAAGGGAATATAGTCAATGGTATTGCAAAGTGTTATATAGAAACAGATGGTAGCTATACTTGTGGTGAGTGTAGCAGAGCTGTTAAATCACTATGTTGTACACAAACTAATTAACATTGTGTGTCAACTATATATCAATAAAAAGTTTAAAACAGCAAAAAAAAAAAGTTCAAATTAGTTACAATATAAATCAATCTGAAAACCATAAAATACATTAGTAATAATGGTTATCTCTCATTGTGGTATTTCGGACAATTTATTTTCCTCTAATACATTCCATGTTTACACAGTAATTTTACTTTGCCTTTTTAAGATAAGTGAAGATATAAATATGTGAATACTCGGGGGGATCATATACATAGTATTCTTTCCTGCTTGTCTTTGTATTTTGTATCTGCTTGGACAGACCAGAGTTGCTTAGAGAGTTTCAGGGGAAGTCTCATTGCATGATGAGGATGCCCTAAGAGCTGCCCTTGGAGAATTTCCATTCACTTCAGTACAATTGACCTGAACATTTTGGTAAGTTATGCTACTATATAATATGTGTAAGGCACATGAACCCACAGATGTCTTTAATGGTCATATTGTTCATTAAACAAATATTTATTTAGTACCTACTACATGCAATGTTCTATAGGTCAAGTAACACATATTTAAGATGACATAACATATTTTAAAATCTAATAGATTTAAAAATGTAACCCTGAGGGTGCCTAGGTGGCTCAGTTGGTTAAGCATCTGCCTTTGGCTTGGGTCATGATCTCAGAGTTCTGGGATCAAGCCCTGGGTTGGACTTTCTACGCAGCAGGTAGTCTGCTTCTCCTTCTTCCTCTGCCCCTCCCCCTGCTCGATCCATCTCTCTCTCTTTTTCTCTCTCTCTCAAATAAACAAATAAAATCTTAAAAATAAATAATAAATAAATAAATAAATAAATAAATAAATAAAAATGTAACCCTATGTCCGTGAACTCTTCCACAAGTTCCTCAGAAATCTTAACTTTTGGTTCATTTTCCTTTCCTTTTGCTCCTGGTAATAGCTAAGGAAAGAAACAGCTCTGTCCATCAATCTTTAGACATTTTTTCCCTCTTATAAAAGGAATACATGCACAACGCTGAAAAAATTGAAAATAGAGCAACATAAAAATAAGAAAACATTTCTCTTTCTAGAGAAAAATTGTTTAACATTTCAGTGTACTTCTAGTCTTTGACTATGTATATATACATCTCATAATTGAATAAAGTTTCATGGTAAATTGCAATGTACTGTTTATTTGAACTGACATTTTTAAATTTAAAAAGATGCATAGCTATTATAAAAATCTAAAAAAATACAACTATCAGCATGAAATAAAAGTTTCCCTCCTGTTAATTCTTCTGGAACTATGTCTTAACCATGTTTGTCTTAACCAGAGTTTGTTGTTCAACTGTGTCTTAGCCAGTTTCTTGTTCTTGTCAACTGTAACATACACGCCGAAAAGTACATAAACCTCAGACGTACAGCTCGGTGGATTTTTATGTAAGTGTACATTTGTCTGACCCTCCCTAAATCAAGATACTGGCATACTTAGGAGATATTGTGGGTTTGGCTTCAGACCACCTCGAAAAGCAAATATTGCAATGAAGTGAATCAAAGAAATATTTGGTTTCGCAGTGCATATAAAAGTTATGTTTATACTATGCTGTGGGCTAGTATATGTGTGGGAGCAGTATGTCTAAAAAAAACAATATACAGACTTTGGGAAAGATGGTGGAGTATAAGGATCCTAAATTCACCACAGAAACACCTTGAGGACAGCCACATCAGGGCAACCAATCCAGAAAATCTGAAGACCGGCAGAACACACTTTCCACAGTTAAGCACAGAGAAGGCCACATCAAAAAGGGTTTACAAGGGACAGAGACATAATTAGGAACCGAATTCCTGGCTAGATTAACCACAAGCTGGGGGGCACTACAAGCATGGAGAAGGGAGAGAAGAAGACGGAACACCAGGCACAGGGCATTTGCACTCGGAAAACAAGTCCCCATAACATTTGGCTTTGAAAACCAGTGGGGCTTAACTTCACGAGTTTTTTGTTTTGTTTTTACAACCAGAGAGACTTAAATAGGGGTACGTTAAAAATCAGTGGACTCAGTTCTGGGAGAGTCAGAGAGTGATAAGAAACTGAATCCCTGTCCACAAGGAGACAGCGTAACAAACAACCCTGCCAAGATAGAGCATAGAAGCTGCAGTTTCAAAAGTGCCTGGGATAGACATGAGGGAGAGTTATTTACTGTCTCAGAACTTGTGCTAGAGGGGCAGGGATCTTTAGGAGACTTCTCCAAGAACAAAGGAGCTGGCAGGTGCCATGTCTCCCTCCCCACACAGCCTACATAGCTGGACACTTGTGGGAACCAAAGTGAACACTTTCTGCCTACCTTGCTAATACCATGCGCCCTACCCCTGAAATCTTCGGATCTGCCCCACCCAACCCACTTCACTCAGTAGGAGTCCCTCCAAAGTGGCTGAGAAATGATGGGAAAAAATAGTATAAACACTCAAAGCCATAAAAGTGATGAAGGATAGTGGGAAGGCAGTCAGGCAGGGACAAGGGGCCCCTACCCTAAGAGGAAACCACCCTTAAAAGGATTTTACACTGCCCTGGAAGGAGTGCTCCACCTTCTCCCGTATGATAGATAAGTGACAAAAATCTGATTGGATGACAGCTGCAGGGAGGGTTAATCAGATTAAAACTACCTGCCAACAAGCCCATAAAAACCCCTAGACTTCGAAACTTTGGGGGCAACCCTCTTGGGTCCCCTTCCTCCTTGGGAGTTTTGTACTATCACTTTGTTATCACTCAATAAACCTTGCTTTGCTGCCCACCACTCTGTCTGGTCTATCTCTTCATTCTTTGAAGTGGCTTGACCAAGAACCATGGGCACTGATGGAGAAAAAATCCTGCAAGGAAAGGAAACATGGCTTATGCTGCAGATTTTTTCTTCTTAAAGAAGTAGACTTCAGTAGCAGATAAAAGGATTTAGAATAATTTTCGGAAATATTAACATTTATGAGTCATCACATATTAGGATTCATCCTTTTTCTATTTCTTTTCAGTACTTTTAGGCTGGAATAGTTTAGAATAGTGTTTTCCAACATACACTGCAGACTGCAGGATTTTATAATCATTACGTTAGAAAAGAGTTTGCAAGTATTTGACCAAGGAGGTTACATAAAAAACCAGGGATGTACTGTATGGTGACTAACATAATATAATAAAATAATATTATTATTAAAAAAAGGAGGTTATAGGAATAATGTTCCATGGAACCACACTTTGAGAATTACTGATGTTAAAAAACAAAATTCACCTGAGTAAATTTGAAGATGTAATTGGCTTTATTCAATGATTCATAAATCAGCCAGCAGCTCATTTAGCAAATAAGGAAAGACCTGAGCTGTACAAAACGGAAGGTTTTTACAGGGGAATGAGGGTGGGACAAGGAAGTTAGAAGAGTGGATTATTTCAGGAAAGGTTACCTTCCCTTAGGCCAAGGCAGAGGTCTTATCATGATTACCTCACTAGTGTTGATCACCAGGCATGTTTAGAATTCCACTCCCTGGGGGGCACCTGGGTCGCTCAGTCAGTTAAATGCTGGCCTCTTGATTTCAGCTCAGGTCAGGATCTTATGCTTGTGAGATCCAGCCCCATCAACCTGTCAGGGCGCAGCAGGGAGTCTGCTTCTCTCTCTCTCCTCCTCCCCTTTTCTCTGCCCCTCCCCCTGCTTGTGCACGTGCTCTTTCTTTAAAATAAATACATAAATAAAATCTTTTAAAATTCTACTTGCTGGAAAAGGCTAAAATTGCAATTAGTTTAGGTATTATTAAGTCTCAGTGAGATTTAGCAAAAGTGACTACATTTTGAGTATGTTGTATCTTTTTAACACTGATTTAGGGTCACTTAAATTTTAAGAGCTTAATGCCTACCATTTTCTATAACTGACTTTGCCTGCACTGCTTTGAAAATAGTTTCTTTAATCATAAACCTGTAACCTCTTCTCAGTATTAAGTGCAAGTATCAGGATACTCTGGTCTATATAATAAGAAAAGAGTGAGTTTAACTGATTAGTGAAAATTATCTTGAATTTGGGGAGTTAGAAGACTTGTGCTCCAGTCTTGCATCTTTTGACTTTGGACAAGTAAGTCACATAACTTACTTTAAACAAGGAAAGTCTTACTTTACTTATCTACAAAATAGGAGTAAAATGTTTATAAGGGATATTGTGAAGTTTGACATGAGATAATGTGTATTAAAACATGTGCAATTGTAAAACTAAAATGTAAGACATAACTATTGCAGAATTAAGTACTTTACATAGATAGATTCATCAGAGTTTCTGAATTCCTGCTATGGTTGAAGTACATTTTTTATCTTTGTTTTCAACTGTGACATGAAGTTTCTAATGTAGAAATTCTCTGGAGTTTCTGTAACAAGTCCTTTTACTTTTAAATCAGAGAGTGTGTGTGTGTGTGTGTGTGTGTGTGTGTGTGTGTGTGTGTGTAGAAGTGTATAGGTTGCTAGGCCTGCTACTATACTATAACAAAGTATCACAAACTAAGTAGCTTAAACAACTGAAGTTGGAGTTCATCCTATCATAGTTGTGGAAACTAGAAGTCTGAAATAAAGCTGTTGGCAGGCCATGCTTCCTCTGAAGAGAAACATCCATTCCAAGTCTTTCTTCTAATTTTCTCTTGGTTTGCCAGCATTCTTGAACATACTTTGGCTGTTGGCAGCAAAATTAAAATCTTCACATGGTGTTCTCCCTGTGTGCATGTCTGTGTCCAAATTTCCCCTTTTTATGAGGACACCAGTCATATTGGATTAGGGACTCACTCTACTCCATCTTAACAAATGACCTCTGATAGACCCTATTTCCAAGTGGTACTAGAGGTTAGGAATTTCAACATGAATTTTGGAGAGGTGGTAGGGGAGACACAATTCAACATGTACATAGAATATACAGAGAAGGAAATGGGAATCAGGAAATAGAGTTTTTAGATAATTATTTTGAGAAATTTAATTTTGAAAGAAAGAAGAGTATATGGGAGGATATAGAGTTGATGGAAGATTGTATCGTTTTGATTTTAAGATGGTCAAGATTTTGAAAATCTTAAGGTTCCTGGGAAAAAGCTAATAGAAAGTCTGGAAAGAATAATTGATGGATCCCGGTACCAGACAGGATAGTATAGGATGGATGGAGAGAACAGATGGGTTGATATGTCCTATAAAAGAAATAGAATATTTTCCTTAATATTATGATGAGGAATAAATGATAGAGAAGCAGAGATTTAGATAGATTCATTATATCTATTATTACAAAGGTGAGACAATTCCTTTCTGATTAATTCTAATTCCTTTTATTATTATTAGATTTCAAAGTGGGAGCACAATCATGTATTGAGAATAAGGTGGGAATAGAGTTGGAAGTTTAAAGAAAGTGGAATTTTTAATGAAACTGACTGCAAAAGTAAGGAAATGCAAGTGGCTGGAGATGCATGGGAGGGTTACCATATAGGGCTGGTGTTCAAGTTATTACACATGACTATGCATGTATAGAGGAGCCAATCTCCTCATATGTGGAGGTATTTAGCATGTTAAGCTGCTAGTATGAGATATGTATGAATAGATTTATCCATATTTGGGGTTTTACCAAATAGGTGAAAAAGAAGAACAACAAGGCCAGGGATTTTCATTTAGTAGTGAGAGAATACTTAAAATTATTAACCATGAAAATGAATAGGAAAGGGTAGGAGGTGAAGTCAGAGAAGAGAAATTGAGAAGCCCTGATGAGACTGACACACTGCGGGAGTATGAGTAGCTAAATGATCAAGAACAGGACATTCTACCTCCTGTTTCACCTGAATATTCAACTATGGATATCATCAGCTGCCATCCTAAAGGGAGGATGAACCATTTAGGATTGGATTCAATTTCAAGTGACAATGGCTTTAAGATATAAAAGTTTATTTCTCATTGAAAAGAATTCAGGAATTGGGCAATAGAGTAGTTCTATGAAGTTGCCAAAAACCCAAGTTCATTCTATGTTCTCTGCCATCCATGTCATATTACATAGTGAGAGCTGTTCTTAAGAGTTCCATCCATTATGACCCATTCCAGTCATCAGGAAAAGTAAAGAAAACGAGAAAAGAACACATTTTTTCTTTAAAGGCCCATCTCAGAAATCATACACAATAATTCAATTTGTAATGCACTGTAAAATGATGTAATGCATCATTTAATCACATTCAGGAGGGGAGGCGAGGAAATCTAATCATACTAGGCTGTTATAAACAATAAGAATAGAAGCCTATAACTAAGGAAGAAGGGAGAATTGATATGAGGGGCAACTATGAGTCTTTGTCCCAGAATATCATCTTGAGAGTGAACCAAAAAGAAGGAAAACAAATATCAATCTGTGGCTGGTAGGAGAGTTATAATTATCATGGAAGCTCAAGGTCATCATTACACAGGCATATGAATTATATCTGTTCTCCTCCACCTGGTCAGGGGGCCTGAGTCAGGGGACCAAAGCCTGAAAAGTGGTCTTAAGGCACGACTGAATGTGTTCTGGGGAAAGGAGAAAATGTGGGACCCATCTATCATATCATATTATAGAAAGATACATCTCCATCTTCATAATCCAGGAATATCCAGACTCTAAGGGTTTTTTTTCTCTTATAGTAAGACAGGTTTCTAAGGAGGCGAGGGCCCAGTGTTCCCCCTCATAGAAACTGATGGCCCAGAAGCCATTCTGTGGGGACACTGTGACCCTCCCCTTCCTTATTACATTTGTCCCTACAAATTCCCAGGTCCCAGGAATGTGCATCCTCAACATTCACCTCCCAGTACATTCATCTCCCCCAGCTAATGTCCCACTGTCCTAGGACACGGGGGAGGGAGTCGAATCTCTGGGTGGAGCTGGGTAGGTTTTGATGCCTTTCTTGCCAGGTTACTTGTCTCCTGTTTTCAGACAGGAGGAGGGAAGGATGGGTAGTGGCTGCATCCAGGGACATATTTACTACAGACAAGTGGACTATTATTATTTTGGGAAGGATGTCAGTAGGCCTGGGCCAGAGGGTCCCCATTCTGTGAGGGTTTCTCTTGCCCTGGGTAGATCTAACACCTCCACCCATCTTTTCCTGAGACTACCCCATAAGGACCAGGGTCCTTCCTGCATTAGAGACTTACCAGGCTGGAACTTTTTGTTTTTTTGGATTTAAGAAAACTTTTTGTCTTAAGCTGATTTATATTAGTTTGATAAATATATCTTTGTGAACAAATTGAAAAATTTATCTTTTCTCTCTATCTGAACGCTCCAGAATTCAGAAACTTTCAGAGAGCAGTCTTATATTTTTATTACAATATATTGATTTGCCCAAGTCCAATGAGAATTTGTTCTCCTATGACAAGGCACAATTGGAAACATTGATAATATTGTCAAGGCTCTGACTAGAATGTCATATCTGGGAAAGACCTGCAGAGACTCAGATATGACCAGACAGCTTCAAGGAACTCGGTTGACTTTATGGATCTAATAGAGCCCCCATGGAAATTTCAGCCTGTTACCTTGCTTACAGAGTTCCTAGTAGCCTTACCAGGTGAGTAAAGAAGGTTACTTCCTGGCAGTTGCAAGAAGCTCAGGATGTTTTGGGAACCCCAAGAAGAGAGGAATTCACCCAAATCTATGGGGGGTGCCAGTGAAATCTGATGGCAAGTATTTGGCTTGGCTTCTGGTGTTGAAAGCCTATTAAAAGTTCAATCTATAGATTATTTATAAAAAGTTCCAGCAAAAGAGATTTTAAAGAGTCTATGTTGTCAACCACTATATTTGCTGCACTTAAAAAGATAATCAGGGAGAGGGAACGATGGTGGAGGAGTAGGGGACCCTCTTTCGACCAGTCCCCTAAGTCGAGCTGGATATCTACCAGACCATTCCTTTTTTCTTTTTTTTTAATTATCATATGTTAGTCATCATATAGTACACCATTAGTTTTTGATGTAGTGTTCCATGATTCATTGTTTTCATATAACACTGAGTGTTGCATGAAATACATGCCCTACTTAATACCCATCACCGGGCTAGCCCATCCTTCCATCCCCCTTCCCTTTAAAACCTTCAGTTTATTTTCCAGAGTCCATGCTCTCGTGGTTCATTTCCCCTTCTGTTTATCCCCCCTTCATTTTACCCATCCTTCTCTTACCGATCTCCCTGCTATTCCTTATATTCCACAAATGAGTGAAACCATATGATAATTGTCTTTCTCTGCTTGACTTATTTCACTTAGCATAATCTCCTCCGGTTCCATCCATATTGTTGCAAATGTTGGGTAATCGTTCTTTCTAATGGCTGAGTAATATTCCACTGTATATATGGACCACATCTTAATCCAGTCATCTGTTGAAAGGCATCTCGGCTCCTTCCACAATTCAGCTATTGTGGACAATGCTGCTTTGAACATTGGGGTGCATATGGCCCTTCTCTTCACTACGTCTGTATCTTTGGGGTAAATACCCAGTAGTGCAATTGCTGGGTCATAGGGTAGCTCTATTTTTAACTTTTTGAGGGACCTCCACACTGTTTTCCAAAGTGGCTGTACCAACTTGCATTCCCACCAACAGTGTAAGAGGGTTCATCCTCCACACCTCTCCAACATTTATTGTTTCTTGCCTTGTCAATTTTTGCCATTCTAACTGGCATAAGGTGGTATCAGTGACGTTTTTATTTTTTTAAAAGATTTTATTTATTTATTTGACAGAGAGAGGCAGCGAGAGAGGGAACACAAGAAACAAGAGTGGGAGAGGGAGAGGCAGGTTTCCTGCTGAGCAGGGACCCGATGCGGGGTTTGTTCGCAAAATGCTGGGATCATGACCTGAGCCGAAGGCAGATGCTTAATGACTGAGCTACCCAGGTGCCCTTCTCAATGTCGTTTTGATTTGAATTTCCCTGATGGCTAAAGATTTTGAACAGTTTTTCATGTGTCTGTTAGCCATTCGTATGTCACCATTGGAAAAGTGTCTGCTCATATCTTCTGCCCATTTTCTGATTTGATTA
Source organism: Ursus americanus (assembly GCF_024610735.1). NCBI lineage: Eukaryota > Metazoa > Chordata > Mammalia > Carnivora > Ursidae > Ursus > Ursus americanus. The sequence goes on from NC_142158.1 coordinate 27,779,839, forward strand.
TTTGTTTCTCATGTATTGAGTTTGAGAAGTTCTTTATAGATCTTGGATACCAGCCTTTTATCTGTAGTTTCATTTGCAAATATCTTCTCCCATTGCATGGGTTGCCTCTTTGTTTTGATGACTGTTTCTTTGCTATGCAGAAACTTTTTATCTTGATGAAGTCCCACAAGTTCATTTTTTCTTTTGTTTCCCTTGCCTTTGGAGACGTGTCATGAAAGAAGTTGCTGTGGCCGATGCCAAAGAGGTTACAGCCTATGTTCTCCTCTATGATTTTGATAGATTCCTGTCTCACGTTGAGGTCTTTCATCCATTTGGAGTTTATCTTTGTGTATGGTGTGAGAGAGTGGTCAAGATTCATTCTTTTATAAATAGCTGTCCAATTTTCCCAGCACCACTTATTGAAGAGACTGTCTTTTTTCCACTGGATGTTTTTTCCTGCTTTGTCAAAGATTAGTTGACCATAGAGCCGAGGGTCCATTTCTGGAGTCTCTATTCTGTTCCATTAGTCCCTGTGTCTGTTTTTGTGGCAGTACCACGCTGTCTTGGTGATCACAGCTTTGTAGTACAGCTTGAAATCAGCAACGAGATGCCCCCAGCTTTGTTTGTCCATTTCAACATTTCCTTGGTGATTCGGGGTCTTTTCTGGTTCCACACAAATTTAAGGGCTGTTTGTTCCAGTTCTTTGAAAAATGTCATTGGTATTTTGATCGGGATGGTGTTGAACATGTAAATTGCTCTGGGTAGCGCAGACATTTTAACTATGTTTATTCTTCTGATCCGTGAGCATGGAATATTTTTCCATCTTTTTGTGACTTCTTCAATGTCTGTAGTTTCTAGAATATAGATCCTTTACTTCTCTGGTTAAGTTAATTCCAAGATATCATATGATTTTTGGTGCTATTGTAAATGGAATCGAGTCCCTAATTTCCCTTTCTTCAGTCTCATTGTTCGTGTATGGAAATACAACTGATTCCTGTGCATTGATTTTGTATCCTGCCACATTATTGAATTGTTGTATGAGTTCTAGTAATTTGGGGGTGGATTCTTTTGGGTTTTCCACATAGAGTATCATGTCATCTGCAAAGAGAGAGAGTATGACTTCTTCTTTGCCAATTTGAATACCTTTTATTCTTTTTTTTTGTCTGGTTGTTGCTAGGACTTCTAGTACTATGTCAAACAATAATGGCAAGACTGGGCATTCTTGTTGTGTTCCTGATCCTAAGGGAAAGGCTATCAGCTTTTCCTCATTGAGAATGATATTCGCTGTAGGCTTTTCATAGATGGTTTTTATGAAATTGAGGAATGTACCCTCTATCCCTACACTCTGAAGGGTTTTAATCAGGAAAGGATGCTGTATTTAGTCAGATGCTTTTTCTGCATCAATTGAGAGGATCATATGGTTCTTGTCTCTTATTAATGTGTTCTGTCACACTGATCAATTTGGGATTGTTGAACCACCCTTGCATCCCAGGGATGAATCCCACTTGGTCATGATGGATAATCCTTTTAATGTACTGTTGGATCCTATTAGCTAGGATCTTGTTGAGAATTTTGGCTTCCATATTCATCAGGGATATCGGTCTGTAATTCTCCTTTTTGATGGGGTCTTTGCCTGGTTTGGGAATCAAGGTAATACTGGCCTCATAGAATGAGTTTGGTAGTTTTCCTTCTGTTTCTATTTTTTGAAACAGCTTCAGGAGAATAGGTATTATTTCTTCTTTGACTGTTTGGTAGAATTCCCCCAGGGAATTCATCAGGCCCTGGACTCTTGTTTTTTGGGAAGTTTTGATCATTACTTCAATCTCTTCACAGTTTATGTGTCTATTTAGATAATCAATTTCTTCCTGTTTCAGACTTGGTATGATGCCTTCCAGGAAGGCATCCATTTCTTCCAGGTTGCTTCATTTATTGGCATATAATTATTGATAATAGTTTCTAATGATTGTTTCTGTTTCCTTGGTGTTAGTTGTGATCTCTCCCCTTTCATTCATAATTTGATTAATTTGGGTCCTTTCTCTATTCTTTTGAATAAGTCTGGCCAGTGGCTTATTGATCTTATTAATTCTTTCAAAGAACCAGCTTCTAGTTTTGTTGATCTGCTTTACTGTATTTCTGGTTTCTAATTCATTGATCTCTGCTCTAATCTTAATCAATTCTCATTTCGTGCGTGGCCTAGGCATGTTTTGTTGTTCCATCTCCAGTACTTTAAGGTGTGAGTATAGGGTCTGTATTTTAGATTTTTCTTCCTTTTCAGTGAGACTTGGGTGGCTATATATTTTCCCCTTAGGACCACCTTTGTAATATCAGATAGGTTTTGGACCAATGTGTTTTTGTTCTCATTGGTTTCCATAAATTGCTTAAGTTCTTTTTTAATTTCCTGGTTTACCCAAACATTCTTAAGCAGGATGATTGTTAGTTTACAAGTGTTTGAGTTTCTTCCAAAGTTTTTCTTGTGATTGAGTTCCAGTTTCAAAGCATTGTGGTCTAAGAATATGCAGGGAATAATCTCAGTCTTTTGGTATTGGTTGAGACCTGTTTTGTGACCCAGTATGTGGTCTATTCTGGAGAAAGTTCCATGTGCATTCGAGAAGAAAGAGTATTCTGTTGTTTTAGGGTGGAATGTTCTGTATATATCTATGAGGTCCATCTCGTCCAGTGTGTCATTCAAAGCTCTTGTTTCTTTGTTGATTTTCTGCTTAGATGATCTGTCTATTGCTGAGAGTGGAGTGCTGAGGTCCCCTACTATTAACATATTATTATCTATATGTCTCTTTATTCTGAGTAAGAGTTGGCTTATGTAGCTGGCTGCTCCCCTGTTGGGGGCATAGATATTTATAATTGTTAAATCCTCTTGTTGGATACACCCTTTAAAAATAATATGGTGTCCTTCTGTTTCTCTAACTACAGTCTTCAGCTTAAAATCTAATTTGTCTGATACAAGAATTGCTAATCCAGCTTTCTTTTGAGGTCCATTGGCATGAAAAATGGTTCTCCATCCCTTCACTTTCAGTCTGGATGTATCTTTAGGTTCAAAATGAGTCTCTTGTAGACAGCATATGGATGGGACATGTCTTTTTATCTAATCTGCAACCCTGTGGCATTATATGGGAGCATTTAGGCCATTCATGTTGAGAATGATTATTGAGAGGTATGATTTTAATGTTGTCTTGTTGCTTGTGAAGTCTTTGTTTCTATAGATTGTGTCTGTAAATTTCTGTTCTGTATCACTCTTGGGGTCTTTTTACTTTTATAGAACCCCCCCTAATATTTCTTGTAGGGCTGGCTTGGTGGTCACATATTCTTTCAGTTTCTGCTGATCTTGGAATCTCCTTGTCTCTCTATCCATTCTGAATGACAGCCTTGCTGGATAAAGGATCCTTGGCTGCATGTTCTTCTCACTTAGAGCTCTATGTCTTGCCAGCTTTTTCTGGCTTGCCAGGTCTCTGTAGACAGGTCTGATGTTATTCTGATGTTCTTCCCTCTGTACATGAGAAATCTCTTCCCCTCTGTACGTGAGAAATCTCTCCCCCCCCCCCAGGAGGCTTTTGCCTTCCTGGCACAAGAGCATGGAGGCTCCCTCCCCATTACATTTATCTTCTGATATCTGCCCACAGAATCACAGCTCTGCGCTTCATACCTTGGGACCAACCGCCAGAGACGTTCTGTTTGTAGAGATCCAGATATATCTTCTTACATCTCAGGCTGATTTCGTGGGTGTTCAAATGGTCTGGTAGAGGAAAAGGTGGCAGAGGAGTAGGGGACCCTATTTTAGCTGGTCCCCTGAATCGAGCTGGATATCTACCAGACCATCCTGAACACCCACGAAATCAGCCTGAGATGTATTGAAAACAAGGGGCACATGCACCCCAATGTTCAAAGCAACAATGTCCACAATAGCCAAACTGTGGAAGGAGCTGAAATGCCCTTCAGCAGACGACTGGATAAAGAAGATGTGGTCCATATACAATGGAATATTATTCAGCTATCAGAAATGGTGATTACCCAACGTTTGCATGAACATGGATGGGACTGGAGGAGATTATGCTAAGTGAAATAAGTCAAGCAGAGAAAGATAATTAGCACATGGTTTCACTTATTTGTGGAATATATGGAATAGCAGGGAGGACATTAGGAGAAGGAAGGGAAAAAATGAAGGGGGAGAATACAGAGGAGGAGACGATCCATGAGAGACTATGGACTCTGGGAAACAAACAGGGTTTCAGAGGGGAGGGGGGTGGGGGGATGGTTTAGCCTGGTGATGGGTATTAAGGAGGGCATGTATTGCATGGAGCACTGGGTGTTATACTCAAACAATGAATCATGGAACACTACATTAAAAACTAATGATGTACTGTATGGTGACTAACATAACATAATAATAAAAAAAAACCCAAAAACCACATTGTTAGCAGTTTGCACTCCTCATGTCCTCTTGCAATCACTGTTCCTGCAAGACTAACCACTCCTAATAGCATAATTTAGTTTTACCCATATTTGTACTTTATATAAATGAAAGCACATAGTTTGTACTTTTGTGTCTTTTTCTTTTAGGTAACATTATATATGTGAAGTTTATCCATATTGCTGTATGTGGTTGTAGATTGTTCATTGTTGTATAATATTCTGTTTTATGACCATGCCATTAAGAGAAATCCATTTAAAAAAAAAAAAGAAGATCATGAGGCCAAATTCTTTTTGAAACTAAACCTATTTTGCAAATAAGTTAATGTTGATTGGGCTATTTTTGGTAAAAGATGAGGGTATTTATAGGAAGAAAGGATGTTTCAATAACACATCTTCTTACATATATAAACATATGTATAATATATGTAATAGGGTATCCACCTTGAAGAGAAAAGAAATACATATATACATATAGAGAGAGAGAGGTTTTTTTTTTCCCTGAAAAATCTATAGGGTTCAACCTTGTTTTATGCCAAAAAGTAAAGTAGAAAAAGAATTTTAAATTTATTGTGACTGAACTGAAAATCCCCCCAAAATAACTTCTTAACGTGTTCTTTAGATATATCATTGTCACTAGTAGCAGCAACACCACCACCACAATTACCAGTGTCAACATTGACATTCACTGAGTGCCTTCTCTGTACTAAGCTCTTTGATACAAAATCACATGTAACGCCATGTGTTCTTTACTTCTTCAACATTTTAGAAGAGTTTGAGGAAAAAAAATGTTAATATTCCTTTAAACAATTGGCAGAACTCACCAGTGAAATCATTTGGTCATGGATTTACTTTGTTGGGAGGTTTTTGTCTACTGTTTCAATGTTCATACCGGTAATAGGTGTATTCACATTATCTTTTCCTTTTTTTTTTCTTTCTTCTTTTTTTTTTCTTGGTGCCCCAGTATATTCACATTTTCTTTCTTCGTGAGTCAGTTTGGTTAGATTGTATGTTTCTACAGATCTGTTCACTTCATCTGTGTTATTTTGTGGATGTACAATTGTTTACAACATTCTCTTTACAGTTATTGTTACTTGATTAAAACTGATAGTGATGTCCTTACTTTATTTCTGCATTTAGTTATATAAATCTCTCTTTTTTTCTTAGACAGTCTAGCTAGATGTTTGTCAAGTTTGTTGATCTTTTCAGAAAACTGACTTTTGGTCTCATTGATTTTCTCTCTCTCTTTTTTCTATTCACTATCTTATCTCTACTCTCATCTTTCCTATTTCCTTCTTCATGTTAGCTTTAGATTTAGTTTGATCTTCTTCAAGTCCCTTAAGGTATACAATTAGATTATTGATTTGAGATATTTCTTCTTTTTTAATGCATATATTTACAGCCATAATGTCTCTTTTCATCACTGCTTTAACTATATCCAGTAAGTTTTGCTATGTGTGTTTTCACTGTCATTTGTCATAGGTATTTTCTAATTTTCCTTGTGATTTCTTCTTTGACCCACTGGTAATTTGAGTGTGTTGATTAATTTTATGTTTTTAATTTCCATTTTTTCTTCTGTTATTGATCTCTAGTTTTAGTCCATTGAAAAAAAACTTAAAGACATGGGGTGCCTGGGTGGCTCAGTCAGTTAACCATCTACCTTTGGCTCAGGTTGTGATCCTGGGGTACTGGGACTGTCCCTGAGTTGGGCTCCCTGCTCAGTGGAGAGCCTGCTTCTCCCTCTCCCTCTACCCCTCCCCCCACTCATGCTCACTCTCTCTCTCTCTTTCTCAAATAAATAAATAAATAAATAAAATCTTGTAAAAAGTAAAAACACTTTATATTATTTCACTTTAAAAAATTCATTAATATTTGATTTGTAGTTTATGTTCCATCATGGACAGTGTTTCATGTGCACTTAAGAAGAATATTCTGTTTTTGTGGATGAAGTGTTGTATATATGTCTGTTATGTTTAATCAGTTTATAGTGTTGTCTAAGTTCTCTTTTTCCTTATTAATCATGTTAATTGTTGTGTCTATTACTAAATGTGGAAGATTGAAGTCTCTAACTCTTATTGTAGAACTGTCTCTTTCTTTCTTCAGTTCTATCAATGTTTGCAGCATTTATTTTGGGGGTCTGGTGTTTGCTGCATTTATATATCTAATTGTTATATATTCTTGGTGAATTGTCACTTTTGTTAATATATAATGCACTTGTTATGTCTTGCAATGATTTTTGACATAAATTTTGACTTAAAGTCTATTTTGTCTGATAATACTATATATATACTATATATAGTTTTTTGGTTGGTTGATATTTGCATGGAATATTTGCATGGAATTTCCATCATTCTACTTTCAATCTATTTGTATCTTTCTGTCTAAAGTGAGTCTCTTCTAGGAAACATAAATTAAAATTAGGATCAAGCTGTTTCTATTATGTCAATTCTGCCTGTCTGCCTTTTTATTGAGGAGTTTAATCTATTTACCTTTAAAGTAATTACTGATGAGGGGAGACTGGGTGGCTTAGTTGGTTGAGCATCCAACTCTTGATTTTGACTCAGGTCTTGATCTCAGGATTGTGAGATCGAGCCCCATATGGGGTTCTGTGCTCCATGGGGAGTCTGCTGGAGAGCTTTTCCCTCTGACCCTCCCCCTACTCTCTCTCTCAAATAATATATAAATATATCTTTAAAAAATAATTACTGATGAGGAAGTACTTACTTCTATGATTATTTATTTATTATTTATCTTTTAATCTTTTTAAAAAGGATTTTATTTATTTATTTGATAGAGAGAATGAGCATAAGCAGGGGGAGCAGCAAGCAGAGGGAGAAGGAGAAGCAGACTCCCCGCAGGGAGCCTGATGTGGGGCTTGACCCCAGGACCTTGGGATCATGACCTGAGCTGAAGACAGATGCTTAACTGACTGAGCCACCCAGGCACCCCTTTTTATTAATTTTTTAAAGATTTTATTATTTACTTATAAGAGAGAGAGAAACAGATTCCCCACTGAGCTGGGAGCCTGACGTGGGGCTCCATCCCATGACCCTGAAATCAAGCCCTGAGCCAGAATCAAGAGTCAGATGCTTAACAAACCTTACCTCTGTTATTTTACCCTTGATTTTATGTATGTCTTACAGATTTTTTATCCTTCATTTTCTCTATTGCTAGCTCTTTTGTGTTTAGTTTGTTTGAATAGAGAAAAGTTTTGACTCCCTTCTCATTTTCTTTCTGTATGCTCTGTACATATTTTCTCTGTAATTTCTCCAGAGATTACATTTAACTTCCGGACATTATAACAATCTAATTTGAACTGATATCACTCTAACTTCAATAGTATACAAAAACTACTTTTATACAGCTCCATTCCCCTGCCTTTGTTATCGATGTCACAAATTTTATCTTTATACTTTGTATGGCTCATAACATAGATTTATTATTATTTTTATGTATTTGTTTCTTAAATCATGTATAAAATAAAATATAGAATCACAATAAAATATTAAAATTATTCTGGATTTTATACTTGTTCATGTATTTACCTTTACTAGAGATATTTATTTCTTCATAGACCCTGAGGTACTGTCTAGAATCCTTTTACTTTATCTGAAGGACTTTAGCATTTCTTAAAAGGCAGGTCTAGAGGTAATAAACTCCTAACATTTTGTTTATTTAGCAATGCCTTAACTTTCCTTCATTTTCAAAAATACAATTTTGCCTGATATAGAATTCTCAAATGAAATTTTTTTTCCCAGCACTTTAAGTATATTATTCCACTCCCTCTGGGCTTCAAAGTTTCTGATGAGAAATTGCTGATAACCTTATTAAGGCTTCCTTAAAGTCTGCTCTGCTTTCTCTGGGGCTAAGGACCAGGCTCCCCAACTGAGAACACAAACCATTGCCACTTCAGTATCAAGATTGTCGTTGCAGTAGGGAGAGGTTAGGATATGGGCAACTAAAAATACACCACTTTCTTGGTATTTTAAAAATGGCTTTTTCAGGGACACCTGGGTGGCTCAGTGTCTGCCTTCAGCCCAGGTCATGATCCCAGGGTCCCGGGATGGAGTCCTGAGTCAGGCTCCCTGCTCAGCTGGGAGCCTGCTTCTCCTTCTGCCTGCTGCTCCCCCGCTTGTGCTCACTGTCTCTCTCTTTCTGACAAATAAATCAATAAAATCTTTTAAAAAGTGGCTTTTCTTTTTTGGATTTTCACTTGTCACTAACTCTTTGACTATTTTTCAGAGTCTTGAGGAAGTTCTGCAGATGTCTGCTTATTAATTTATTTATTTTGATGTTTCTGTGAGGCTAAAAAAATCCACCATTTTGATCAGGGTCTTGAATCATGTTTTTTTTCCCTCCTCCATGTTTAAGGAAATTTGTGATTATCTTGAGCCCATGTGGATAACCCAGGTCTCCTCTTTTAGGGTCAAATGATCAGCAACCTTAATTATACCTGTTATTTTAATTTCCCTTTATCATGTAACATAACACACTCATAGATTCTGGGATTTAGAACATGAAATCTTTGAGGGATGGCCATCCTGTCTCTATCTATCTATCTATCTATCTATCTATCTATCTATCTATCTATCTATCTATCATCTATCAATCAAATCTATCATCTATCATCTATCTATATCTATCATCTATATAATCTATCATCTGTCTATACTTATCATCTATATCTATCATCTATCTATCCTCTATCCATATATTCAACTATTTATTATCTTTCCTTATCTAGGAAATACATTTTTAAATCAATCTGCATTATCAAAATCTGAGAATTGAAAAAAAGATTCTTGGACCTCTAGGCCAAAGTAGAGAGTGTATGTATACTCTGGATTCACAAGCATCTACTAAGTTTTAGTGCTTCCATCAATTTTGTGATTGTTCAGCTTTAATATTATTATTTTTATTACAAATTAACACCATTAGATGCTGTTTCCACTTCCTGAATATCTCAACTGGCTACTGGCAAGTGATATAGCAGCAGAGAACAAAATCAGAACTTTTTGTTATTTTTACTTTTTAAAAAAAGATTTTATTTATTTGACACAGAGAGAGCATAAGCAGGGGGAGAGGCAGAGAGAGAGGGAGAAGCAGGCACCCGTTCACCAGGGAGATATGTGGCTCGATCTCAGGACACTGGGATCATGACCTAAGCCAAAGGCAGACACTCAAACGACTGAGCCACCCAGGCGTCCCCAAAATCAGTCTGCTCCAGTGAGGGATGTCACTCAGACTGCTAAGTGGGGATGAAACCCTAGTTGGGGCAGTGTGGTCTCAGTGATTCAGGAGAGCTAGGTTCTTGTCTCACAGAGTTGAAGAATGAATCTCATTGACAACAGAGAGTGAGTAAAGTGATAGAAGTTTATTAATTGAAGATACAAAAAAAAGCTCTCAGAGTGAGAGGGGTCCTGACAGGGTTGCCAATGAGGGCCTTTAGGGCTGGTCTTTTATAGAAAGCTAAGCAGGGAACTTAAATCCTTTTAATATCTCTATTGATATCACCATTGAGCAAGGACTAGTGATAACACCTTCAATAGCTTACTCCCTTTATAGGGTCTGGTTATTCCTTGTTGGTCACAGGTGATTATCATAAAAAAAGACACCCACTCCCCCACGCCTAGGGCAGGGTGGTCCTGGGGCAAGGGTGGTCCTAAGGCAGGGTGGTTCTAGGGCAGAGTGGTTGGGTTTGTTCCCTTATCTCTGGTTATCCCACACCTCCAGATTTTTGGGATTTGTGAGCCCAATCACATAGCCCCCTATCTCTCTCTCCATACCTAGCCCCACCTGTCCCTTACTCATCAGGATCCTCAGGGTCACAGGAAGACCGGGGTGCCTGAGTGTGGCAAAGCTCCCAGGTATTGGAGCGGGGAAACTGGCTGCAATCACTGAGCCCAGGAGTAGGCTTTCAGTTTGGTTGTCATAAACCTTGAACTTTGGCACAGTCCGGTGACTGCTTTCTGAGTAGGGGCCCAACAAGCAGCAGAACCCGTGAGATCCTTCGTCCCTCAAGAGGAGTGCCATGGGAGCACACCACAGGAGTCTGCAGGGTTTGGAGACTCGAAATGGGGTCGCATGCCTGAGCTAGAAATGGTTGGTCACAGGCTGAGTGAGCATGGAATGTGGCTGGAGGCCAGAGAGACAGGAGTGATTGACTACTTTTCTCAGAGCTCACTGGGAAGTTGGACCCTGAGCTTTCAGGTCCAGGGTGGTGAATGGGAGGCCACCATTTTCATTCTCATCCTCTAAAGCTGCTGAGAAAACCAGGGAACAAAAGCCACATGGAGCAAACTGGGAAGCAGGTTTCTTAGCCTGGCCCCCTGTCAAGGGTGGTACAATTCCGCCTGGGGCAAAGACACTTGAGAATCAATGTAACAGCCTCCTCCCCCAGAAAATCAGCAAGCATATCCAGCCAAAACCAAATTTACTGATCAATGAGAACTGTAAAACTCTGGCGCTAGTGGAACACAGCACATAGAACTCATGGCTTTTCCCCCATGATTCTTTAGTCTTTCAACTTTAATATTTTAATTAAAAATTTTTTTTCTTTACTCATTCAACCAATTTCCTGTTTCATTAACTCCTTTTTAAAATCTCTTTTAATTTTCATTTTTTACAGTTACATTCTATCCCTTCATTGTATTTAATCTTATTTTGGTGTATATATAGATAAGTTTTTCTTTCTTTAAAATTTTGGGATGCAGTTTCTTCTAACAGACCAAAATACACCCAAAATCTAGTGTATGGCTCTGTTATACTCACCCTTCTGCTCATATTTTCTCTCTCTCTCTTATTTTTTATTCTTCTTCCCTTTTTTGTTTTGTTTTGTAAAGACTTTTTAAAAAAATTTTTGTCTTTACAGTTACATTCTATCCTTTCACTGTGTTTACTTTTACTTTTCTATATATAAATTTTTCTTTCTTCACAACTTTGAGATGTAGTTACCTCTAACAAACTGACCAAAATACATTCAGGCAATAGAGTATTGTTCTGTTCTGTTTGCCTGTCTGTTACTATCCCTTCCTTTCTTGTTGTTGTTGGGTTTTTTCTTTCTTTTTTGATTTTACTTGTGTTTTAATTTCCATTTCTGTAGTTACATTATATCCTTTCATTGTATTTAATTTAATTTTTGTACATATATGTTTTTCTTTCTTTACAATTTTGGGATCTAATTTTCTAAAAAACAGACCAAAATACACACAGAATCCAGTGTACTGTTCTATTCTGCTCACCTGTCTGATTATATCCTCTTTTCCCCCCTTTTTTTCTTTTTTTTCCCCTCAACGACCCCCCCCCCCCCGCTCCAGTTTTGCGTCTCTTCTGATTTGTTTATTGTATTTTTCTCTGAGGTTGTTGTTGCCATTTTAGTATTTTGTTCTCTCATTCATCTATTCTTCTCTAGGTAGAATGACAAGACCAAACAACTAGCCACAAAGAAGAGAACAAGAGGCAGTACTGACTGCCAAGGACCTAATCAATATAAACATTAATAAGATGTCAGAACTGGTGTTCAAAATAACAATTATAAATATCTTAGCTGGGCTTGAAAAAAGTGTAGACGACACTAGAGAATCCCTTTCGAGAGATATGGAAGAACTAAATCTAACCAAGTTGAAATCGAAAAGTCTATTGAGGAGATGCAATAAAAAATGGAGGCTCTAACTGCTATGATAAATGAGGCAGAAGAAAAAATTAGTGATATAAAAGACCAAACAGTGGAGAATAAAGAAGCTGAGAAAAAGAGAGCAAAAAGAGAGATAAATAACTAGTGGATCACGAGGGGAGAATTCGAGAGACAAATGATACAGTAAAGCAGAACAATATTAGAATAATTGGGATCCTAGAAGAAGAGGAAAGAGACAGGAGCAGAATTATAAAGGGAAACATCCCTAATAAGGGGAAGGAAACAGGTATCAAAATCCAGGAGACACAGAGAACCCCCCTCAAAATCAATAAAAATATGTCAACACCCCAACATATAATAGAGAAACTTACAAATCTCAGAGACAAAGAGACAATCCTGAAAGCAGCTCAGGACAAGAGGTCTGTAACCTATAATGGTAGAAACATTAGATTGGCAGAATACCTGTCCACAGAGACCTGGCAGGCCAGAAAGGACTGGCATGATATATTCAGGGTACTAACTGAGAAAAATATGCAGCCAAGAATACTTTATCCAGCTAGGATGTCATTCAAAATAGAAGGAGTGATAAAGAGCTTCCAGGACAAAGAGAAACTAAAAGAATTTGTGATCACCAAACCAGGCCTACAAGAAATAGTAAAAGGGGTCCTCTAAGCAAAAAGAGAGTCCAAAAGTAACATAGACCAGAAAAGAACAGAGACAATATACAATAGCAGTCACTGTACAGGCAACGCAATGGCACTAAGTTCATATCTTTCAATAGTTACTCTGAATGTAAATAGGCTAAATGCCCCAATCAAAAGATACAGAGTATCAGATTGGATCAAAAAGCAAGAGCCATCAATATGCTGTTAGCAAAAGACTCATTTTAGATCCAAACACACCTTCAGATTTAAAGGGGGGGGTGTGTGAAAAATCATTTATCTTGCTAATGGACATCAAAAGAAAGTTGGGGCCAATTAGAGAAACCAATTAATAACAAAATCAAAGAAACACATGGATAATAGTACAATAATAGCAGGGGATTTAATGCCCCCCTCACTGCAATGGACAGATCATCTAAGCAGATTAACAAGGAAATAAGGGCTTTGAATGACACACTGGACAAGATGGACTTCACAGATATATTCAGAACATTCCATCCCAAAGCAACAGATTCACATTCTTCTTGAGTGCACGTGGAACATTCTCCAGAATAGATCACATCCTGGGTCATAAATCAGGTCTCAACTGGCACAAAAAGATTTGGATCATTTCCTGCATATTTTTGGACCACAAGGCTTTGAAACTGGAACTCAATCACAAGAGGAAATTTGGAAAGAACTCAAATACATGGAGGCAAAAGAGCATCCTACTAAAGAATGAATTGGTCAACCAAGAAATGAAAGAGGAATTTTAAAAATTCATGGAAACTAATGAGAATGAAAACACAGCTGTTCAAAATCTTTGGGATGCAGCAAATGTGGTCCTAACAGGGAAGTATATAGCACTACAAGCCTTTCACAAGACATAAGAAAAGTCTCAAATACACAACCTAACCCTACAATCAAAGGAGTTGAAGAAAGAACAGCAAAGAAAGCTTAAACCCAGCAGGAGAAGAGAAACAATAAAGATTAGAGCAGAAATCAATGAAATAGAAACCAAAGAACAGTAGAACACATCTATGAAACTAGGAGCTGGTTTGTTGAAAGAAAAATTAATAAGACTCATAAACCCCTGGCCAGACTTCTCAAAAAGGAAGAGAAAGGACCCAAATTAATAAAATCATGAATGAAAGAGGGGAGATCACAACCAACACCAAAGAAATACAAACTATTATAAAAACATATTATGAGCAACTATATGCCAACAAATTAGGCAATCTATAAGAAATGGATGCATTCCTTGAGAGGTATAAACTACCAAAACAAAACCTGGAAGAAATAGAAAACCTGAACAGACCCATAACCCACAAGGAAATTGAAGCAGTAATCAAAACTCTCTCAACAATCAAGAGCCCAGGGCTGGATGGCTTCCCAGAGGAATTCTACCAAGCATTTAAAGAATTAACACCTATTCTTCTGAAGCGGCTTCAAAAAATCAAAATGGAAGGAAAACTTCCAAACTCCTTCTATGAGGCCAGGATTACCTTGATCCCAAAACCAAACAAAGACCCCACCAAAAAGGAGAATTGAGGGGAGCCTGGGTGGCTCAGTCATTAAGTGTCTGCCTTCGGCTCAGGTCATGATCCCAGGGCCCTGGGATCGAGCCCCGCATTGGGCTCCCTGCTCAACGGGAAACCAGCTTCTCCCTCTCCCACTCCCCCTGCTGTGTTCCCTCTCTCGCTCTCTCTGTCAAATAAATAAATAAAATCTAAAAAAAAAAAAAGGAGAATTAAAGACCAATATCCCTGATGAACATGGATGCAAAAAATCTCACCAAAATACTAGCCAATAGGATCCAACAGTACATAAAAAGGATTATTCACCACGACCAAGTGGGATTTGTTCCTGGACTGCAAGGGCAGTTCAACTTCCACAAATCAATCAAAGTGATACATTACATAAATAAAAGAAAGGATATAGAACCATATGGTCCTTTCAATAGTTGCAGAAAAAGCATTTGATGAAGTACAGCAGCCTTTCTTGATTAAAACCTTTCACAGTGTAAGGATAGAGGGTACATACCTCAATATCATAAAAGCATCTATGAAAAGACCACAGCAAATATCATTCTCAATGGGGAAAAACTGAGAGCTTTTCTCCTAAGGTCAGGAACACTGCAGGGATGTCCACTATCACCACTGCTGTTCAACATAGTACTAGAAGCCCTAGCCTCAGAAATCAGACATCAAAAAGAAATAAAAATCATCCGAACTGGCAAAGAAGATATCAAACTCTCACTCTTTGCAGATGACATGATACTCTATGTGGAAAATCTAAAAGACTCCACCCCAAAATTGTCAGAACTCATACAGGAATTCAGTAAAGTGGCAGGATATAAAATCAATGCACAGAAATCAGGTGCATTTCTATACACCAATGAGACAGAAGAAAGAGAAATTAAGGAGTCGATCCAATTTACAATTGTACCCAAAACCATAAGATACCTTGGAATAAATCTAACCAAAGAGGCAAAGGACCTATACTCAGAAAACTATAGAATACTAATGAAAGAAATTGAAGCAGACACAAGGAAATGGAAAAATGTTCCATGCTCATAGGACTGGAACAAAAAATATTGTTAAAATGTCTATGCTGCCTAGTTCAATCTACACATTTATTGCAATCGCTATCAAAATACCATCAACTTTTTTCATGGAACTGAAACAAATAATCCTAAAATTGTGTGGAACCAGAAAAGATCCCAAATAACCAAAGGAATGTTGAAAAAGAAAACCGAAACTGCTGGCATCACAATTCTAGACTTCAAGCTATATTACAAAGTTGGCATCATGAAGACAATATGGTACTGGCAAAAAACAGGCACATAAATCACTGGAATAGAATAGAGAACCCAGAAATGGACCCTCAACTTTATGGTCAACTAATCTTCAACAAAGCAGGAAAGACTATCCATTGGAAAAAAGACAGTCTCTTCAACAAATGGTGTTGGGAAAATTGGAAAGCCAGATGTGGAAGAATGAGACTGGACCATTTCCTTACAACATACACAAAAGTGGATGAAAGACCTAATGTGAGACAGGAATCCATCAAAATCCTAGAGGAGAACACAGGTGTAGTAAGCTCTTCAACCTTGTCTGTAGCAACTTCTTGTTAGACATGTCTCCAAAGGCAGGGTAAACAAAGGCAAAAATGAGCTATTGGGACTTCATCAAGATTAAAAGCTTTTGCACAGCAAAGGAAACAGTTGACAAAACCAAAAGACAACCAACAGAATGGGAGAAGATATTTGCAAATGACATATCAGATAAAGGGCTAGTATCCAAAATCTATAAAGAAGTTCTCAAACTCAACACTCAAAGAACAAATAATCCAATCAAGAAATGGGCAGAAAACATAAACAGACATTTCTCCAAAGAAGACATCCAAATGGCCATCAGACACATGAAAAACTGCTCAACATCACTCGGCATCAGGGAAATACAAATCAAAACTACAATGAGATACCACCTCACACTAGTCAGAATGGTTAAAATTAACAAGTCAGGAAACAACAGATGTTGGCAAAGATGCGGGGAAAGGGGAACCCTCTTACACTGTTGGTGGGAGTGCAAGCTGGAGCAGCCCCTCTGGAAAACAGTATGGAGGGTCCTCAAAAAGTTGATAATAGAGTTACCCTATGACCCAGCATTTGTACTACTGGGTATTTACCCCAAAGATACAAATGTAGTGATCTGAAGGGGCACCTGCACCCCAATGTTTATAGCAGCAATGTCCACAATAGCCAAACTGTGGAAAGAGCCCAGATGGCCATCTACAGATGAATGGATAAAGATTTGGTATACATATATACAATGGAATATTATGCAGCCATCAAAGTAATTAAATCTTGCCATTTACAATGACATGGACAGAACTAGTGAGTATTATGCTAAGCAGAATAAGTCACTCAGAGAAAGACAATTATCATTATGATCTGACTGATATGTGGAATTTAGGAAACAAGGCAGAGGATCATAGAGGAAGAGAGGAAAAAATGAAAAAAGATGAAACCAGGGAAGGGGACAAACCTTAGGAGACTCTTAATCATAGGAAACAAACTGATGGTTGCTGGGGGGGAGGGGGGGAGAGGGATGGAGTAACTGGGTGATGGAAATTGGGGAGGGTATGTGTTGTAATGAGCACTGGATATTATATAAGACTGATGAATAACAAGCCTATATCCCTGAAACAAATAATACATTATATTTTAATTAATTGAATGTAAATTTAAAAATAAAAAAAAAAAACGAAGTGAGGGTATAATCATACACTGAGATTAAGGGGGCAGTAGACTTGGAAATTTAAAGAAGGTGGATTTTTTTTTTAAGTTGACTCCATGCACTGCATGCAGCCCCACAGAGGGCTTGAACTCATGACCCTGAGATCAACACCTGGGCTGAGATCAAGAGTTGGATGCTTAACTGAACCACACAGGTGCCTCAAAGAAGGTGAAATTATTAATGAATCTGACTGCAAAAGTAAGAAAATTCAAATGGCTGGAGACACATGGGAGGATTATTGGATAGTGCTGGTGTTCAAGTTCTCATAGGTGGCTATGCATGTATAGAGAAACCAATCTCCTCTTATGTGTGGAATTTTATAGCATATTAAGCTGCCGGTATGAGAATGGATAATTAGATTGGTCCATATTTTGAGTTTTGCCAAGACAACATAACAGAAAGATAATGATGCCAGGGATTTTCATTTATCAGTAAGAGAACGCTAGAAATTATTAACCATGGGACTAAAGTAGGAAAGGGTAGGAAGTGAACTCAGGTGGAACTGATGCATCAGAAAAATTGAGGGATCTAAATGAGACTGACACACTGGAGTAGTATTAGTATCTAAGTAATCAACTACTGGACTTTATACTTTCTGTTCCATCTAAATATTCAGTTGTGGATGTCATCTGCCGCCATGTTTAAAGGGAGAGCGCATCATTCAGGGATAGATTCAATCACAAATGACAAATATCCAATAAACAAATGGCTTAATGATATAAAAATTTATTTCTCACAGAAAAGAATTCTGAAGTTACATAATAGAGTAGTTCCATAAAGTTGCCAAAAAAACAAGTCTATTCTAATTTCTCTGCCACGCATGTAGTATTTCATAGTCATAGATGTTCTTTCAGTTCTATTCACTGTGACAACTTTGTCCAGCAGAAAAGGTAAAGAGAAAAAGAAGGATACAATTTCTCTTTAAGGACACATTCCAGGAATCTTACAGAATAATTCAATTTATAACACACTGTCCATCAATTAGTCACATGCAGCGGAGGAAGCTAAGAAATCTAATGTTTATATGAGGTTGTCATAGGACAGGGTAATAGTATGAAAACATTATAAGTAAGGAAGAAGAGAGAATTGATATGAGGAGCAATCATCAGTTTTTGTCTCAGAGCACCATCTTAAGAATAACTTATAAGAAACAGGAAAAGATCAATTTGCATCTCCTTAGGGGAGAATTATAATACTCACTGGGGCCCAAAATAATCATTGCTCATATACAGGCATATTAATTACAAGATCTCTCTCTTCTCCACCTGGACAGATGGCTAGGGAGCCTGAGGCAGAGGACCAAAGCCTGAAAAGTGGTCTTAGGGCACCACTAAATGTGTTCTGAGGAAAGGAGAAAATGTGGGATCCATCTGTCATATTATAGAAAGATACATCTCCAGCCTCATAATCCAGAAATATCCCCACACTATGGGGTATTTCTCTTACAGTAAGACAAGCTTCTGGGGAGGTGAGGGCCCAGTACTCCCTATTATAGAGCCTGATGGCCCAGAAACCATTCTGTGGGGACACTGTGACCCTCCCCTTCCTTGTTACATTATTCTGACAAACTCCCAGGTCCCAAGAAGATGCATCCTCAACCTTAACCTCCCAGAAGGATCTCCCAGAGCTGATGTGCAGCTGACCCAACACACAGGGGAGGGAGTCAAATCTCTGGGTGGAGCTGGGTAGATCTTGATGCCTTTCTTGCCAGGTCACTCGCCTCCTGTTTTCAGACAGGAGGAGGGAAGGATGGGCAGTGGCTGCATCCAGGGTCACATTTTCTGCAGACAAACGGACTATTATTTTTCTGGGAAGGATCAAGTAGGCCTGGGCCAGAGGGTCCCCCATTCTGTGAGGGTTTCTCTTGCCCTAGGTATATCTAACTCACCTCCACCCATCTTTTCCTGAGACTACCCCATAAGGAGCAGGATAGCTCCTGCATCATCATAGACTTACCAGCCTGGAACTCTTCTTTCCTCCAATCTACAAGAAACAAGTGTACATGAGAACACACCCTCTAAAACATAGCTGCCTTTCTTACCAGAATACTATGAATATAAATTCCCTAGGATTAATTCAGGAATAACAGCAACCAAAAGAAATACTCTTTCATATCCTTAAATATCTATTTGCCTTTTGCTAAATTGTGTTTGACTTGAAGATCTGACACATCCCTATGTTCTCTTTATATAATGTTCCCTCGGGATAAATATCATTTAAGTATCTAAGATGTTGAGAGGAAATAGGGAATATGGTGAATCTGATCAAATAACTTACTTTTTGCTTTAGTTTTCTCAGATTTTTAGCAGACAACCACTCTATCTATGCTCAACCTATGCTCAAAAACAATGAAACTACTAACATTTAATATCTCCAACACACTATTATTTATTAAAATATTGAGTAATCTCCTGAGTTCATGGAATGAATGCTTTAGAGTTGCTTTGCTTTTTAGTACATTGTTTTGCACAAAGTAGGTATTGATTTAAAATATCTTTGATAATAGGATTTTCTTCATCAGAGTTCATATCACTCACCAGCATATAATAGTGCCTTCCTCCAGTCTGGAAAAAAAGAGAAAAAAAAAAAAAAAAGGAAAAGGAAACATTTTACCTGTTTTCTCTCAATGTCTTTTCCATTTCTCCATCTTTGTCCCATTTCTTCTGAAACTCTTGGATTTCCTCTCTTAATTCTGTATTGTTTTCATATTCCCTTTTCTTCAAATATCATAATAAAAAAGATCACGAGTAGCATAGGTACAAATATAGAAGCAAGACAAAGAGGAGCAGGAAAGAAAACATAAAATCAAGACAAGGATGGAAGAGAGGAAGAAGAAATGCTGAAATCATTTGAGGTTTGCACTTCTGAGAGAATTTACTAAAACTCTTTAAATTTAGAAAGCTGATGCTACAAATGCTTCTTTGCCAACCAAAGACTTTTTTTTTTTTTGGTATTTCTGCATACTGTCTTACAACCTTAGGGCAGGCAGGATCCAAGAGATGGAAGAATGGAGCTTTGTGAGAGAAAAGTGGTAAGCATTACTCACCAGACTTGTATTGAGCCTTCCTCCTAGCTGAGAGAAAATACACAAACACCCATGTATGAGACAGATTTTCTTAACCTCATAAGGAAGATATAATTAAAAACACATTTGCCAATGTTTGTATCTGCATGTTGGCCAAGTAAAGCTCATTTCAAAAGTAATAAAAGGAATCTCTAAAGTCCGTTCCATGTAAAAACTTTACTACAATTTGCAGAATACAATCTCTCTACAATACAATGTAGAACATGAAGATTTAAATAATTCTTCTTATGTGATACTACAAATAGCATAGGAATATCTTAGAAGACAGCCTTCAACTTTAGAGATATATTATCAATGAAGTTTGAGTGAAAAAAAATGAACGTGTAAAAGACCATGAAGTAAGAGCAAACTATTGAATTAATAAGTAAATGTATTCAAGTAAAAATAAAAGAGTAATAACTGTGGTTGGAAAGAGACAGTAATCAAGCAAAGAATGCAAAAATACTTACATACCTTGGATCACTGGAAATATGGTCAAGAGAAGGAAACTTTCATGCATCAAGGTTACACTTGACATCACTAATATGCAAAGTGTGTAAAAGGCCACCAAATATAGGAACTTCTCTCACTTGGCCACTTTGGAATCTGAGCACATCCATTAAGAACTGAAGCAATATTATGTACAAAACAATGGGCACTTTGTCTCAGAAGACATGTTGGAGAACTCAATTTAAATGGCAGCTTTCAATTAAATAGAGGAAACCACTTCTTTACCTAATCCCCTCACCTCACCCAGCTTATAATGAAATTATGGCAATCATCTGGAAGATAGAAGCCTAAGAATAAATCAAAGGAATGAAAAGGAACAAATAAAAAATATTCCTAGGAAATACATTGGTAAAAAGAATGCCAGAAAAAAGTTACAAATTTCCTGCTGAAGTCCTTCTGAAAAGTAAAAAGGAAAAAACTCATGTAAATGTAAGCAAAGGTCAAGGAAAACCAACACAGAAAATGAAAATGAGTTGAAAATTTTCAGTGCACAGAATATTGGTAAGATAAATGGAATCAGAAAAAATAAACAAAACCCAAGAAATAGAAAGTAAAAAAACAGCAATTAAGTACATTTTTATCTTAGAAAAGTGAGACCAGGGTATGGATTTTTAACAATTGACTGAATAAAAGAATGGTGAAGATGTGGAAAGAGGTAACTAGAATTTCATCCTATATATTTGTCTTATAGACAGTTTAAAGGATATAAGAAATTCAAGATTTAGAACAAAATATATATTTAATAACATAATTTTCTAAGAGATGTTATCTTATTAGTAGCTTAATGAAATAGATTATTAATTTTGAAAAAATTTCTGACTATGTCAGACAAAATAAGATACCCTTGGTGAAGACATTATTTGTATAATTAGTGATAAACATATGTATAGGAAGAAAAAAGATGACAGAGGAGTAGGGGACCTTTTTTCAGCTGGTCCCCTGAATCGAGCTGGATATCTATCAGATCATCCTGAACACCCACAAAATCAGCCGAAGACATAAGTAGATACATCTGGATCTCTACAAATGAACATCTTCAGCGCTGAGTATGGAGGTACGAAGCGGGGAGCCATGAATCTGCGCACACATATCAGAAGATAAACGGAAGGGGGAGGGAGCTGCTGCTATCGGGCGCAGGGAAGCAGTAGCCACCTACACTGGGGAGCGAGCCAGACTCGCGGACTGGCACCTGCGAGAAAGCAGACTGAGACCTGGAGCTCTGGAGCACGCACTCAAACTAGACTGAAACTGGGAGTTCGGGAGCACGCACGCAACCAGGCAGAAGACTGGAGCTCCAGAGCGCACTCGAACCACACTGAAACAGGGAGCTCGGGAGTGTGTGCGGGAGCCGGGGGTAGCTGGGGGTGTTAGAAGCACAAAGGACAGAGACATGCAGGCCCTGGGAGTGAGGGCTAGGAGAGCGGCTGTGGGGCGCACAACCCTGGACGCTGCAGGGTTTTTAGCAGCACCGACAGAAACAGAGTTAATGTGACCAGGAGAGCCCAGTGGAGAGCGGACTGTGATCTCTCTGTTCTGAGACAGAGGCTAGGATACGGCCACTGTGGCTCAGACTCTCAGAAGAATCACAGAAAACTGTGATGGAAAGCCTCCAGAGAACAAAGGCTTGGAAATACTGGTTCGCATTGTGCCCATCCCCACCCCCTCTCACAGGGGTCAGGGCAACTGTACCCAAACAGGGTTGCCTGAGTATCAGCATGGCAGGTCCATCCCACAGAAGGCAGGCTGAAAAATCAAGAAGCCCACATCCCTAAGGTCCCTATAAAACAAGTGCACATTGCTTGGGTCCTGGTCAATAATTTGGGCCCTGGGCATCCCCACAACCTCTCCTCATCAGAATGACAAGGAGGAGGAATCCCCCACAGAAAAGGAAAGAAACAGACTTTGGCCTTTGCCACAGAAATAATGTATATGGATATAACCAAATTGTCAGAAATGGAGTTCAGAGTAACAATGATCAAGATGCTGTGTAAGCATGAAAAAAATATTAACAAAAATATTAACGAGAATATAGAATCTCTAAGGGCAGAAATGAGAGCAAATCTGGTAGAAATTAAAAATGCTACGAATCAAATACAGTCTAAACTGGATGCCTGATGGCCAGGGTAAATGAGGCAGAAGAACAAATTAGTGAATTGTAAGAGGGTATATTAGAAAAGAAGGAAAAAATGGGAATTGGCTCAAAAAAATTCAATCACAAGAATGTAGATTACGGGAGATTACTGACTCAATGAAACGTTCCTATGTCAGAATCATCAGTATGCCCAAGGGGGTGGAGAAAGAGAGAAGTCTAGAAGAGATATTTGAGCAAATTGTACCTGAGAACTTCCCTAATCTGGCAAAGGAAACAAGCATTCATGTCCAAGAGGCAGAGAGGACCCCTCCCAAGATCAATGAGAACAGACCAACACCACATCACATCATAGGGCAATTCACAAATATTAGATCCAAGGATACAATATTGAAAGCGGCCAGGGGAAGAGAATCCTCACGTACAGAGGGAGGAACATCAGAATAACATCAGACCTGTCTACTGAGACCTGGCAAGCCAGAAAAAGCTGGCAAGACATAGAGCTCTAAGTGAGAAGAACATGCAGCCAAGGATCCTTTATCCAGCAAGGCTGTCATTCAGAATGGATAGAGAGACAAGGAGATTCCAAGATCAGCAGAAACTGAAAGAATATGTGACCACCAAGCCAGCCCTACAAGAAATATTAAGGGGGGGTTCCATAAAAGTAAAAAGACCCCAAGAGTGATACAGAACAGAAATTTACAGACACAATCTATAGAAACAAAGACTTCACAGGCAACAAGATGACATTAAAATCATACCTCTCAATAACCATTCTCAACATGAATGGCCTAAATGCTCCCATATAATGCCACAGGGTTGCAGATTAGATAAAAAGACATGTCCCATCCATATGCTGTCTACAAGAGACTCATTTTGAACCTAAAGATACATCCAGACTGAAAGTGAAGGGATGGAAAACCATTTTTCATGCCAACGAATCTCAAAAGAAAGCTGGGGTAGCAATTCTCATATCAGACAGATTAGATTTTAGACTAAAGATGGTAGTTAGAGATACAGAATTACACTATATTATTCTTAAAGGATGTATCCAACAAGTGGATATGACAATTATAAACATCTATGCCCCCAACAAGGGAGAAGCTAGATACACAAGCCAACACTTAACCAGAATAAAGAGACATATAGATAATAATACGTTAATAGTAGGGGACCTCCACACTCTGCTCTCAGCAATAGACAGATCACCTAAGCAGAAAATCAACAAAGAAACAAGGGCTATGAATGACATACTGGACCAGAAGGACCTCATAGATATATACAGAACACTACACCCAGAACAACTGAATACTCATTCTTTTCAAATGCACATGGAACTTTCTCCAGAATAGACCACATACTGGGTCACAAAACAGGTCTCAACTGATACCAAAAGACAGATTATTCCCTGCATATTCTTAGACCACAATGCTTTGAAACTGGAACTCAATCACAAGGAAAAATTTAGAAGAAACTCAAGCACTTGGAAACTAAGAACCATCCTGCTTATGAATGATTGGGTAAACCAGGGAATTAAAGATGAGCTTAAGCAATGTATGGAAACCAATGAGAAAGAAAACACATCAGTCCAAAACCCATGGGACACTGCAAAGGCAGTCCTAACGGGAAAATACATAGCCATCCAAGCCTCACTCAAAAGAATAGAAAAATCTAAAATGCAGTTTATATATTCTCACCTCAAGAAGCTGAAGCTGGAAAAAAAGAACAGGCCTAACCCATGCACAGGAAGGCAGTTGATCAAGATTAGAGGAGAGATCAATGAATTAGAAAGCAGGAGCACAGTAGAGCAGATCAAGAACACTAGAAGCTGGTTCTTTGAAAAAATTAATAAGATCAATAAGCCACTGGCCAGACTTTTTCAAAAGAGTAGAAAAAGGACCCAAATTAATCAAATTATGAATGAGAGGGGAGAGATCACAACTAACATCAAGGAAATAGAAACAATCATTAGAAACTATTATCAACAACTATATGCCAATAAATTAAACAATCTGGAAGAAATGGATACCTTCCTGGAAACCTATAAACTACCAAGTCTGAAACAGGAAGAAATTGATTATCTAACCAGACTGGTTAATTATGAAGAGATTGAAGCAGTGATCAAAAACCTCCCCCAAAACAAGAGTCCAGGGCCTGATGGATTCCCCAGAGAATTCTATCAAACATTCAAAGAGGAAATAATACCTATTCTCCTGAAGCTGTTTCAAAAAATAGAAACAGAAGGAGAACTGCCAAACTCATTCTATGAGGCCAGTATTACCTTGGTCCCCAAACCAGGCAAAGACCCCATCAAAAAGAATTACACACCGATATCCCTGATGAATATGGATGCCAAAATTCTCAACAAGATCCTAGCTAATAGGATCCAACAGTACATTAAAAGGATTATCCATCACAGCCAAGTGGGATTCATCCCTGGGATGCAAGGGTGGTTCAACATTTGTCAATCAAACAGTGTGGTAGATCACATCAACAAGAAAAGAATCAAGAACGATATGATCTTTTCAATTGATGCAGAAAAAGCATTTGACAAAATACAGCATCCTTTTCTGATTAAAACCCTTCAGAGTTTAGGGATAGAGAGTACATTCCTCAATTTCATAAAAACCATCTATGAAAAGTCTACAGCGAATATCATTCTCAATGGGGAAAAGCTGAAAGCCTTTCCCTTAAGATCAGGAACACGACAAGGATGCACACTCTCACCATTATTATTCAACATAGTACTAGAAGTCCTAGCAGCAGCAATCAGACAACACAAGAGAATAAAAGGTATTCAAATTGGCAAAGAAGTCAAACTCTCTCTTCGCAGATGACATGATACTCTATATGGAAAACCCAAAAGACTCCACCCCCAAATTACTAGAACTCATACAACAATTCAGTAATGTGGCAGGATACAAAATCAATGCTCAGAAATCAGTTGCATTTCTATGCACGAACAATGAGACTGAAGAAAGAGAAATTAGGGAATCCATTCCATTTACAATAGCACCAAAAATCATACTATATCTCCGAATTAACTTAACCAGAGAGGTAAAGGATCTATATTCTAGAAAGTACAGATAACTCTTGAAAGACATTGAAGAAGACACAAAAAGATGGAAAAATATTCCATGCTCATGGATCTGAAGAATAAACATTGTTAAAATGTCTGTGCTACCCAGAGCAATCTACACTTTCAATGCCATCCGGATCAAAATACCAATGACATTTTTCAATGAACTGGAACAAACAGCCCTTATATTTGCGTGGAACCAGAAAAGACCCTGAATCACCAAGGAAATGTTGAAATGGGCAAACAAAGCTGGGGGCATCACGTTGCTGGCTTTCAGGCTACACTACAAAGCTGTGATCACAAAGACTGCATGGTACTGGCACAAAAACAGACACATAGAACAATGGAACAGAATAGAGACTCCAGAAATGGACCCTCGGCTCTATGGTCAACTAATCTTTGACAAAGAAGGAAAAAACATTCAGTGGAAAAAATACAGTCTCTTCAATAAGTGGTGCTGGGAAAATTGGACAGCTATTTATAAAAGAATGAATCTTGACCACTCTCTCACACCATACACAAAGATAAACTCCAAATGGATGAAAGACCTCAATGTGAGACAGGAATCCATCAAAATCATAGAGGAGAACATAGGCTGTAACCTCTTTGATATCGGCCATAGCAACTTCTTTCATTACACATCTCCAAACGCAAGAGAAGCAAAAGAAAAAATGAACTTATGGGACTTCATCAAGATAAAAAGTTTCTGCACAGCAAAGGAAACAGTCAAAAAAGTAAGAGGCAGCCCACGGAATGGGAGAAGATATTTGCAAATGACAGTACAGATAAAAGACTGGTATCTAAGATCTATAAAGAACTTCTCAAACTCAATACATGAGAAACAAATAATCAAATCAAAAAATGGGCAGAAGATATGAACAGACACTTTTCCAATGAAGACATACAAATGGCTAACAGACACATGAAAAAAGGTTCAACATCATTTGCCATCAGGGAAATTCAAATCAAAACCACATTGAGATACCACCTTACACCAGTTAGAATGGCAAAAATTGACAAGGCAAGAAACAACAAATGTTGGAGTGGTTGTGGAGAAAGGGGATTCCTCTTACACTGTTGGTGGGAATGCAAGTTGGTACAGCCACTTTGGAAAACAGTGTGGAGGTCCCTTAAAGAGTTATAAATAGAGCTACCCTATGACCCAGCAATTGCACTTTGGGTATTTATCCCAAAGATACAGACGTAGTGAAGAGAAGGGCCTTATGCACCCTAATATTCATAGCAGCATTACCCACAATAGCTAAATTGTGGAAGGAGTCAAGATGCCCTTCAACAGATGAATGGATAAAGAAGATGTTGTCCATATATACAATGGAATATTACTCAGCCATCAGAAAGAACGAGTTCTCAACATTTGCTGCAACATGGACAGCACTGGAGGAAATAATGCTAAGTGAAATAAGTCAAGCAGAGAAAGACAATTATCATATGATCTCATTCATGGAACATAAAGAATAGCAGGGAGATCAGTAGGAGACGGGAAGAATGAAGGGGGGTTAAACAGAAGGGGGAATGAACCACAAGAGACTATGGACTCTGGGAAACAAACTGAGGGCTTCAGAGGGGATGGGGTGGGGGATTGGGATAGGCCGGTGGTGGGTATTAAGGAGGGCACATATTGCATGGAGCACTGGGTGTTATATGCAAACAATGAATCATGGAACACTACATCAAAAACTAAGGATGTACTGTATGGTGACTAACATAACATAACAAAAAATTAAAAAGAAAAAAGAACATATGTATAAATCCTGAAATGATCTTTCTAGAGGATTTCACAATCATTTACAAAGTGAATGACTGTGGGCCTGGGTATAATCATTTGCAATTCTGTTGATAGCTAGTTCTTTGCTTTTAATAAAATTTAATTTAGTTGTCAATTGATTGTACTTTCCAAATTATCTTCAAAATCTGTCCTCTTGGATTTTATCATTTACTTTAGAAAGTCATGGAAGTGACAAGGCTCTAACTAAAATCTTTCTATTCCAATAACTTACATATAAGTAGAGAATTTCTCAGAACATAAATCTCTTAAAAGCAAACAGAAAAGAAAATTGGTGTTGATTACTGAGTCATGTGTTTGGGGAAAATGTAATTTTTGAAATGAATTCTAGAGGAAAATGAATACTATGATTTATAAGCAAAACGTTAGAAGGGTGTGATTGAAACACTATCTTTTCCCTAAAATGTGGCTCTATACTTTATTGAAATCTCTTAAAAAAAACTTTCATGGAAAGTTCAAAAGATTAGCTCATTTATTAAGTTGATATTTTGTAGAAAGCAGTATTTGAGGGACACCTGGGAGGCTCAGTCAGTTAAGTACCTGCCTTTGGCTCAGGTCATGATCCCAGGGTCCTGGGATCAAGTCCTACATCAGGGTCCTTACTCAGCGGGGAGCCTGCTTCTTCCTCTGCCTGTTGCTTCCCCTGCCTGGTTTCTCTCTCTCTGACACATAAATAAATAAAATCTTTTTTTTAAAACAGTATTTGAAAATCCTTACAATTTATACGATTCAAGCTTTTATGTACAATGCCTTTAGTTGTCCTACGTTCTTTTTTTAAAGTGTTTATTTAACTTCCAATTAGTTAACATATGGTGTAATGTTAGTTTTAGATGTATACTTTAGTGATTCAACACTTCCATACCACACCAGGTGTTCATCACAACAAGTGCATTCCTTAATCCCTATCACATATTTAGCCCATCCCCAGACCCACCTCCTGTCTGGTTATCATCGGTTTGTTATCTTATACTTAACAGTCTGTTTCTTGATTACCTCTCTGTCTTTTTTATCCCCCCCATGTTAATCTGTTCTGTTTCTTAAATTCCATATATGTGAAATCATATTTGTCTTTCTCTGATTGACTTACTTTGCTTAGCATAATACTCTCTAGCTACAACCTCATCATTGCAAATGGCAAGGTTTCATTCCTTTTTATGGCTGACCAATATTCCATTGTAAATATATGCCACAACTTTTTATCCATTCATCAATTAATGAACATTTGGGCTCTTTCCATAATCTGGCTCTTGATGATAATATGCTACAAACATCAGGTACATGTGCTCCTTTGAAACAGTATTTTTGTATCCTTTGGGTAAATAACTACTAGTGCAATGGCTGAATCACAGGGTAGTTCTATTTTTAACTTTTTGAGGAACCTCCATATTGTTTTTCAGACTGTCTGCACTAGTTTTTATTCCCACAAACAGTGTAAGAGGATTCTCTTTTCCCTGAATCCTTGTGAAAATCTGATATTTCCTGTGTTAATTACAGCCATTCTGACAAGTATGGGGTTGTATCTCACTGTAGTTTTGATTTATATTTCCCTGATGATAATTAACGTTGAGCATCTTTTCATGTGTCTGTTGGCCATGTGCCATCTGTATGTTGGCATGGTAATAGTATACATCAAGGAGAAGGGTGGTGATGGAGGACATATAGATTACAATGAGGGAAATGTTTCAGACACCAAGAAACCAGTCATTTTGAAGGAGATCAAAAGTAATGGGATATCAGAAATTAATATTTTTCCCTGAAGTCCTACTGAAAAAACAAAAGCAAAAAATGGAAAGATCAATGTAAAAATCATGGGAGATAACCACAGAGAAAATTCAAATTGGCTGAAAAATTCATATTTAAAATAACCCAATCAGATTTCAGGTGAACACTCACCTAGGCACACAACACTGGTGCAGAGAACACTGTTTTCTAAAGATTTTCACCAATAAGTAAAGGCTGGGAGAATGGAATTAATTTAATAAATTGACAAAAAATTAGGAATATAGTTCAAATTGTTTGATTTATAAAAATATTCTTCCTCCATTTCACAATATTTAGGTTCCTACTTATTCAGTATATTAGCTTTAAAGTGGTCATTGGCTACTTTAAATATATTTGTCAAATTGCAGTATTGCAGTAGCTACATTGTATAAAGTTGCCACAAATACTATACAAGGGGATACTGAAATATTGCTCACTTAAATAATGCAAGGTCAGGTTTCTGGGTGCCTCTGTTCACATTTTTGTCCACTGATTAATTCACAACCTTATTTTATTTGAGCTCTATGTTAACTCATGCCTGAATGAAAATTTTCTTAAATAAATGACATGGGTGCAAAATCCAGGACAGAGAAATGAATAGGGTTCTCTGAGAAAGATTCTGTTTCTTACCAGAGTTATACTATGCCTTTTTCCTATCTGAGAGAAAATATATAGAGACACATATATGAGACAGGTTTTCTTTTTTTTTTCTTTTATTATGTTAGACACCATACAGTACATCATGAGACAGGTTTTCTAAATGTTAGAAAGAAGATATGACTAAGGTCCTACATCTGCTAATGATTATTTTTGATAACTGACCAAGTTATGTCCATTCCATAATTAAGGAATTACATCTCTGAAATCCATCCCATTGACATCATCTCAGTGAATACCATGTGATACGTAGGGAAATAAAGATTTAAATAATTCTTGTGCTGAGATACTAAAGTTGGTGTAGAAATATCTTAGAACATAGCCTTAGACTTCAGAGATACAGTATCAATGAGATTAATTGAATGAAAAATGTATTATGGGGCACATGGGTGGCTCAGTCAGTTAAGTGTCCAATTCTTGATTTTGGAGGTCACGATGTCTGGGTCCTAGGATCGAGGCCCACATCAGGCTTCATGCTCAGTGGGGGATCTGCAAGGATTCTTTCTCTCCCTCTCCCTCTGTCCCTCAATCTTTTCTCTCTCTATGATAAATAAATAAATCTTTAAAAAAATATATGTATAAAGATCCCCCCAAAAACATTTTGTTGAATTACTAATTAAATAGATAAAACTTCAAATGAAAGAAGAGTAATAAATATGCTTGGAATGAGAAAATAACAAGTCATGGCCATGTAAAAAATATTTGTATATGTTTGATCACATAAGAATATGATCCAGGGAAGTTGAATAGCAAGTATCAAGATTATACTTGACTATAGTATATTTAGACTGTTTAGGAGGCCAATAGAAGAAAAAACTTATTTCAGAAACTTTGGAATCTGATCCCTTCCCTTCAGATTTAGGATATTTTCCTGTTCACAGTAAAAGGCACTCCAATTCAAACAACATGTGGGAAAACCCAAGTGAAAGGATATTTTCTAGAACATATCTTGCATGGAAACAAACACATTCTTTCTAACCTAATCCTCTGCATCTCACCAACCTTAAAATGAAATTATGGTAAACATCTGGAAGACAGAAGAAGATGAAGAATATATACCAAATAAAGGAAAGGAAATGAAAACCTTGGGCAACAGAATGAGAAGGGATAATAGGAGAATTTCAGGAAGCAAAAATAAAGTGGATAGAATAATTAGAAATTCAAAAAAACAAAGGACAAAGATGGGGATGGGTAATGAGTTAAAGAATCAGGAGATGACAAGAAAAAAATCATTCCTATGCAATGCACCACCAAAGGCATGTGAGGCTAAAAAAATTTACCATTTTGTTCCTGAAGTTCTTCTGAAAAAGAAAATGGAGAAAAGTTTGTAAATGTAAAGGGAAATAAATATGGAAAAGTCAGATGAGTTGAAAATTGCCAACACAATGTAAATTGGTAGGATGAATATAATGAGAAAAAAGTAAGCAGAAAATACACAGAAACTGAAAAATTGGCAAAAGAGCGTGTGCTTATCTTCAGAAAGGGAGGAAAATGAGTGAATTTTCTCAAATGAGTATGTGATATGCAAATGTTGGAGAAGTGTCAGATAAACCACCTAGAATATTATCCTACACACACTTCCTTATAGATGGCTTTAGGTATTTAGGGAATTCAAGGTTTGGACCAAAACATGTATTTGATAAAATAATTTTACAATATATTCTTCTGCTAGTGGTATTTTAAAATTATTTTTAAATTTTGCCAAATTCTTTTTTTACAAGTATATGACAAAACAAAGTGTCTTTAAGTGAAAACACAACTTGTATAAGTAATAATCAATCTGTAAATCTCGGGAAATTCTTTTCTGTAGATGTTAAAATCGTTGAGAAAATGAATGGATATAATGTACGGACACAGATCTTTCTGTAAGTCTGATGGTTTCTAATTCTTCGAGTGTAAGAAATGTGCTATAACTTAATTGTCAATATATGGAACTTTTAAAACTAGCTTTGGTAAACACTGAGATTTTTAGTGTTTAACTCAGAAGAAATTCAAAGAATTGAGTGACGTTGCTCTAACCCTTTTTTTCCCCATTTTGCTAACATAATATGAGGATGCAATTGCTAAGCACCTGTGTCTCTTGTAAGCAAAGAAGAAAATAAGAGGATTAAAATTGATGCTGAAATTGACTTGGGGGAAATAAAATATGTGTTAATGGTAGTATAGGAATTCTATAAATATCCTGAGTGCTATGGAAATGCACCTTCATGTATTTTTTAATTGAGCATGGTTTTATAAAATACAACAGTGAATGTTGGGAAAGGCACTCTCATGTGCATAATCCTTCAACCTCCACTCTGGTTTTGGTGTTAATCCATCTGCCTGACTCTTTGTCCATCTTTCTTGCATTGTTTAGAGCCTCACTCCACCTATTAGTCCTCATTTCTATCTCCCAAGTTTTAGGTATTCTTCAATTATATACCTTCTGGTCTAATTTTCCTCACATGCAAGATGAGGTTGTTATCACCTCTATCCATTGTTGGAAAGGAAATCTAATTATTTCTACACTAAATAACTTGAAAGGAAGGAGAATAAAGCATTACACGATGTGAATTAAGTTTAAAAGTAATGACCTAACCCTACATTAGGGTGACACTTATACATCTGCCAGACAAAAATACTACCATTTACACACACCTTATTAATAAATTTACCTGACAGAAGTAATTAACCTACATAAAGGACATGCAAAGATGCAGAAGTAATAATGACGGAAGTTGAAATATAAAATAAGACTGCAAACTTCAGTTGGAAAGATAAAATAACGAGGCAAAAATCATAGAAAAATACATGTACTTGGAGTTGACAAAGATGATGATGGAGAGATTGAAGACAAATGTATGAGAATCAGGTAAAGCAAAGACATACAGAGAATAATAAGTCAATTAAATTTGCTTTTTACCTACTTATCTAAACACAGAGGAGGAATTAATTCATGAAGAAAAGACTAATATTAGGAAGGGAGGAGGGAAAAACTTGAAACACTTCTATAATTTTCTTCTGGTGCAAAGCGACTTACATTTTTGAGAACTGGAAACACTCAGCTCCAAAGGCATTTTCATCAACAATAGGTAATTTTGGTTTGTAACTCCCGCTTGTGTAAAAGGTACACTTTAGCACTTATTTTAAGAAAATGAGACCCAGAGAAGTGGAATAGGGCTTTCTCTGGGATAGCCAATGCCAAATTATTCATCTTGCATTGGCCTTCTACCATCTTGAAAGTAAAGCACAACATATATACACGAGATAGGTTCTCCGAAAGTGATAAGTAAGCATGCAGTATTGACACTCAACCACCAATAATAGTATCTTTAGCATCGCTCATGGCATGTTTGCTACAGAAATTAAGGTGATTTTTTAAATATTCTAATCCTTATGAAAACATAAGTAAAATTGAAAAAAGAAATCATCTACCTAACTATGGGTTATTAAACTTTATGACTATTTTAGGGTCTTATAAGAGAACTTTATAGGAACATCTTGGACAATAGCTTCTCATGTCACTAATATTAAAGAAATCAGATTGAGAAATATCAATGATATTTCCTTCAGAAATAAAACTTATGTACAAAGATTCAAAAGGAAGACGACTTTGCAGAATTAATCATTGGGTGAATTAAAATGTAAAGAAAAAGTGTAACTACAATGGCTAGAAAAAAAAAAACAGGCCCAATTATCTAAAAGTACTTACATACAAGAGAATGCTTGACTTATGATTAATGGCAATGAAAGAGTGAGCCTCAGTCTCACACTTGACCAATGAATAACATCAGAAGTTACAGGTGTTTGAAAGGAAAATGGATAAAGGATGTAACTCAGTAACTTTAGAGTGCTCTCCCATGTCCTCAAGATTGAGGTAGTATCATGTATATAGTAATGAGGACCCATCCCTGGAATACACGATAGGGGACCTAGGTAATGAGTTGTCAATAAATGTAATTGAATGGAAACCATGTGACCATTAGCTAAATTCCTTTATTTCACCAACTTCATAATTTTTACACACTGGCCAGGCATAAGATGAAGAAAAGAGGTATGGGAAAGGATGGAAAACAGAAGTGAAGGAAACTTAATATGGGAAAAGTGCAGAAACCAAATAATGGGGAGGGAGAGCAGACATTCAAAAGGGAGGGAGAGCCAAGGGATGGCATGCAAGTGAAGAGGCAGGAAATGTCAGTGGTGAAAGCCATCATAGTGCAGACTAAAGGGTTGTCAGAGTACTTACCATTCTTTTTCTGAAGTTCTTCTGAGAAACAAAACAAAAGGATTAATGTGCTATTAATGTAACTATCAAAGTAAACGTAAAGAAAATTAAAATTTGTTAAAAAATAAGAACGTAAAGTTAAAACTAACAAAATGCTGGGGCGCTTGGGTGGCACAGCGGTTAAGCGTCTGCCTTTGGCTCAGGGCGTGATCCCGGCATTGTGGGATCAAGCTCCACATCAGGCTTCTCTGCTATGAGCCTGCTTCTTCCTCTCCCACTCCCCCTGCTTGTGTTCCCTCTCTCGCTGGTTGTCTCTATCTCTGTCAAATAAATAAATAAAATCTTTAAAAAAAATAAAACTAACAAAATGCTGCACACAGGCACACATCCACACACACACGCACATCCCAGTGGTAGCAGGAGAGCTCATTTTGACTTACATAATCCTCTCCAGAAAATAAAAAGGAAAAAGGAAAGAGTGATGATTTTACTGAATTAGAGAATAAATGAGGAATGTTATTTCTGGTGATTACATTTTATAGATATCTTTTTATAATGTTCTCATTCTTTCCCTAATAGGTTCTTTAACTCTTTCTATATCTACCTCTATCCTTATATATCACGCATGCGCACACACACACACACACACACAGAGAAGTTCTGTCTCTATACACACACACACACATATATATATAGATAGATATAGATATAGATATACAAACAGAATCTCACCAAATACATGCTTATTCATATGAAATATGTTATACATAACATATGTAATACATAGGTTATATATATATACAGGTACATAGCACCATGTAGTATTCATTTGTCAGCTCTTGGCATATGATTGTGGAATTCATCACAAAAGTTAGAAAGTGAATAATTCCAATGAATGCATACAAATCTTTTCTCAGCTCTGGTCACATTCACTTTTGTACTTAAGAAAATGTTACAAGAGCATCCAGTTGGGTTGTGAGTTAATTCCTCACAAATAATTATTTGATAAAAAAATCACTAAAGAATTTCGAGTATTTAATTGGAAAAAAATGTTCAAAGGTAAATTATTGTCATAATTTTGTTCTTCCTTCTCTCACTTCATCCTCTTGTTATTCTCTCTCTGCCTTCCTTCCAATTCCTTATCTTCAATTGTTCCTGTATCTCCAAGCTTTGCTTTCACCACATGATGATGATGATTATTATTGTATTGAAGTAAAATGGTGAGAAGGAGAAAATAAGAATGAAAGTTGAGAGGAAAGAAATGAGAGTGAAGAAAGAAAGAGAAGGGAGTAAATTAATTGAAGGAACCATCCACATTATGGAGATTAAAAAAAATCCAAGGAGAAATAAATAATGGTGGTGATTTCAGCACCCCACTTTCATCAATGAATACATCATCCAGACATAAAATCAATAAGGAAATATTGGATTTGAACTACAATTTATATCAAATTGACCTAATAGACATATACAGATCATCCCACTCAACAGTACCAAAATGCACATTCTTTTCAAGCGCACCAGAGACATTCTCCAGGATAGAGCATATGTTAGATCACAAAACAAGGCTTGACAGACTTGTGAACATTTGAATCATATCAAGTAAATTTTTTTGGTTACAGTGATATGAAACTATAGGTCAATAACTGGAGGAAAGGTGACAAATTCACAAATACAATGAGATTAAACAACATGTTCTGAAAACCCAATTGGTCAAAGAAGAAAACAAAAGGGAGGTCAAAAAATATCTTGAGATATATGAAAATGGAATCACAACATACAGAAATATAAGGGAAAGAGCAAAACAGTTATAAGAGGAAAATTTATAGTGATCAATCCTACACTAAGGAAGAAGAAAGATCTCAAACAAACAACTTAACTTGATGCCTCAAGGAAATGCAAGAATGAACTAAACCCAAAGTTAGTAAAGGAAAGAAATAATAAAGATCATACGAGATATAAACGTAATAAAAGCCAGAAAACAATAGAAAAGATCAATGAAACTTAAAGTTGGTTTTTGGAAAGATAAACAAAATTGACAGATCTTATTTACACTACCTCAGAAAAATTGGAGAAAATTTAAATGAATAAAATTGAAGAAGATGTTACAACCGATAAAGCAAACAATCAATAGATGAAAAACTAACTTTTTCTCCACGTTCTCACCAACAGTTGTTATCTTGTGTTGGTGGGATTATAAATTGGTTCAGCCATATGAAAAAAAAAAAACAGTATAGAGGATCCTCAAAAAATTTAAACTGAGAAACTCAAGCAATTTATGGAAACCAATGAGAATGAAAACACATCGGTCCAAAACCTATGGGACACTGCAAAGGCGATCCTAAGGGGAAAATACAACATTTACAGATTACAACATATTTTCTAGAACATATCTTGCATGGAAACAAGCACATTCTTTCTAACCTAATCCTCTGCATCTCACCAACCTTAAAATGAAATTATGGTAAACACCTGGAAGATAGAAGAAGATGAAGAATATATACCAAATAAAGGAAAGGGAATGAAAACCTTGGGCAACAGAATGAGAAGGGATAATAGGAGAATTTCAGGAAGCAAAAATAAAGTGGATAGAATAATTAGAAATTCAAAAAAACAAAGGACAAAGATGGGGATGGGTAATGAGTTAAAGAATCAGGAGATGACAGGAAAAAAATCATTCCTATGCAATGCACCACCAAAGGAATGTGAGGCTAAAAAAATTTACCATTTTGTTCCTGAAGTTCTTCTGAAAAAGAAAATGGAGAAAAGTTTGTAAATGTAAAGGGAAATAAATATGGAAAAGTCAGATGAGTTGAAAATTGCCAACACAATGTAAATTGGTAGGATGAATATAATGAGAAAAAAGTAAGCAGAAAATACAAAAATTGGCAAAAGAGCACGTGCTTATCTTCACAAAGGGAGGAAAATGAGTGAAATTTCTCAAATGAATATGTGATATGCAAATGTTGAAGAAGTGTCAGAAAAACCACCTAGAATATTATCCTACACACACTTCCTTATAGATGGCTTTAGGTATTTAGGGAATTCAAGGTTTGGACCAAAACATGTATTTGATAAAATAATTTTACAATATATTCTTCTGCTAGTGGTGTTTTAAAATTATTTTTAAATTTTGCCAAATTCTTTTTTTACAAGTATATGACAAAACAAGGTGTCTTTAAATGAAAACACAACTTGTATAAGTAATAATCAATCTGTAAATCTCAGGAAATTCTTTTCTGTAGATGTTAAAATCATTGAGAAAATGAATGGATATAATGTACGGACACAGATCTTTCTGTAAGTCTGATGGTTTCTAATTCTTTGAGTTTAAGAAATGTGCTATAACTTAATTGTCAATATATGGAACTTTTAAAACTAGCTTTGGTAAACACTGAGATTTTTAGTGTTTAACTCAGAAGAAATTCAAAGAATTGAGTGATGTTGCTCTAACCCATTTTTTCCCATTTTGCTAACATAATATGAGGATGCAGTTGCTAAGCACCTGTGTCTCTTCTAAGCAAAGAAGAAAATAAGAGGATTAAAATTGATGCTGAAATTGACTTGGGGGAAATAAAATATGTGTTAATGGTAGTATAGGAATTCTATAAATATCCTGAGTGCTATAGAAATGCACCTTCATGTATTTTTTAATTGAGCATGGTTTTATAAAATACAACAGTGAATGTTGGGAAAGGCACTCTCATGTGCATAATCCTTCAACCTCCACTCTGGTTTTGGTCTTAATCCATCTGCCTGACTCTTTGTCCATCTTTCTTGCATTGTTTAGAGCCTCACTCCACCTATTAGTCCTCATTTCTATCTCCCAAGTTTTAGGTATTCTTCAATTATATACCTTCTGGTCTAATTTTCCTCACATGAAAGATGAGGTTGTTATCACCTCTATCCATTGTTGGAAAGGAAATCTAATTATTTCTACACTAAATAACTTGAAAGGAAGGAGAATAAAGCATTACATGATGTGAATTACGTTTAAAAGTAATGGCCTAACCCTACATTAGGGTGACACTTATACATCTGCCAGACAAAAATACTACCATTTACACACACCTTATTAATAAATTTACCTGACAGAAGTGATTAACCTACATAAAGGACATGCAAAGATGCAGAAGTAATAATGACAGAAGTTGAAATATAAAAGAAGACTGCAAACTTCAGTTGGAAAGATAAAATAACGAGGCAAAAATCATAGAAAAATACATGTACTTGGAGTTGACAAAGATGATGATGGAGAGATTGAAGACAAATGTACGAGAATCAGGTAAAGCAAAGACATACAGAGAATAATAAGTCAATTAAATTTGCTTTTTACCTACTTATCTAAACACAGAGGGGGAATTAATTCATGAAGAAAAGACTAATATTAGGAAGGGAGGAGGGAAAAACTTGAAACACTTCTATAATTTTCTTCTGGTGCAAAGTGACTTACATTTTTGAGAACTGGGAACACTAAGCTCCAAAGGCATTTTCATCAACAATAGGTAATTTTGGTTTGTAACTCCCGCTTGTGTAAAAGGTACACTTTAGCACTTATTTTAAGAAAATGAGACCCAGAGAAGTGGAATAGGGCTTTCTCTGGGATAGCCAATGCCAAATTATTCATCTTGCATTGGCCTTCTACCATCTTGAAAGTAAAGCACAACATATATACACGAGATAGGTTCTCCGAAAGTGATAAGTAAGCATGCAGTATTGACACTCAACCACCAATAATAGTATCTTTAGCATCGCTCATGGCATGTTTGCTACAGAATTTAAGGTGATTTTTTAAATATTCTAATCCCTATGAAAACATAAGTAAAATTGAAAAAAGAAATCATCTAGCTAACGATGGGTTATTAAACTTTATGACTATTTTAGGGTCTTATAAGAGAACTTTATAGGAACATCTTGGACAATAGCTTCTCATGTCACTAACATTAAAAAAATCAGATTGAAAAATATCAATGATATTTCCTTCAGAAATAAAACTTATGTACAAAGATTCAAAAGGAAGACGACTTTGCAGAATTAATCATTGGGTGAATTAAAATGTAAAGAAAAAGTGTAACTACAATGGCTAGAAAAAAAAAAACAGGCCCAATTATCTAAAAGTACTTACATACAAGAGAATGCTTGACTTATGATTAATGGCAATGAAAGAGTGAGCCTCAGTCTCACACTTGACCAATGAATAACATCAGAAGTTACAGGTGTTTGAAAGGAAAATGGATAAAGGATGTAACTCAGTAACTTTAGAGTGCTCTCCCATGTCCTCAAGATTGAGGTAGTATCATGTATATAGTAATGAGGACCCATCCCTGGAATACACGATAGGGGACCTAGGTAATGAGTTGTCAATAAATGTAATTGAATGGAAACCATGTGACCATTAGCTAAATTCCTTTATTTCACCAACTTCATAATTTTTACACACTGGCCAGGCATAAGATGAAGAAAAGAGGTATGGGAAAGGATGGAAAACAGAAGTGAAGGAAACTTAATATGGGAAAAGTGCAGAAACCAAATAATGGGGAGGGAGAGCAGACATTCAAAAGGGAGGGAGAGCCAAGGGATGGCATGCAAGTGAAGAGGCAGGAAATGTCAGTGGTGAAAGCCATCATAGTGCAGACTAAAGGGTTGTCAGAGTACTTACCATTCTTTTTCTGAAGTTCTTCTGAGAAACAAAACAAAAGGATTAATGTGCTATTAATGTAACTATCAAAGTAAACGTAAAGAAAATTAAAATTTGTTAAAAAATAAGAACGTAAAGTTAAAACTAACAAAATGCTGGGGCGCTTGGGTGGCACAGCGGTTAAGCGTCTGCCTTTGGCTCAGGGCGTGATCCCGGCATTGTGGGATCAAGCTCCACATCAGGCTTCTCTGCTATGAGCCTGCTTCTTCCTCTCCCACTCCCCCTGCTTGTGTTCCCTCTCTCGCTGGTTGTCTCTATCTCTGTCAAATAAATAAATAAAATCTTTAAAAAAAATAAAACTAACAAAATGCTGCACACAGGCACACATCCACACACACACGCACATCCCAGTGGTAGCAGGAGAGCTCATTTTGACTTACATAATCCTCTCCAGAAAATAAAAAGGAAAAAGGAAAGAGTGATGATTTTACTGAATTAGAGAATAAATGAGGAATGTTATTTCTGGTGATTACATTTTATAGATATCTTTTTATAATGTTCTCATTCTTTCCCTAATAGGTTCTTTAACTCTTTCTATATCTACCTCTATCCTTATATATCACGCATGCGCACACACACACACACACACAGAGAAGTTCTGTCTCTATACACACACACACACATATATATATAGATAGATATAG
The DNA here is from genome assembly GCF_024610735.1 of Ursus americanus. Lineage (NCBI taxonomy): Eukaryota > Metazoa > Chordata > Mammalia > Carnivora > Ursidae > Ursus > Ursus americanus. The sequence continues at coordinate 27,820,325 of NC_142158.1, forward strand.
ATATAGATATACAAACAGAATCTCACCAAATACATGCTTATTCATATGAAATATGTTATACATAACATATGTAATACATAGGTTATATATATATACAGGTACATAGCACCATGTAGTATTCATTTGTCAGCTCTTGGCATATGATTGTGGAATTCATCACAAAAGTTAGAAAGTGAATAATTCCAATGAATGCATACAAATCTTTTCTCAGCTCTGGTCACATTCACTTTTGTACTTAAGAAAATGTTACAAGAGCATCCAGTTGGGTTGTGAGTTAATTCCTCACAAATAATTATTTGATAAAAAAATCACTAAAGAATTTCGAGTATTTAATTGGAAAAAAATGTTCAAAGGTAAATTATTGTCATAATTTTGTTCTTCCTTCTCTCACTTCATCCTCTTGTTATTCTCTCTCTGCCTTCCTTCCAATTCCTTATCTTCAATTGTTCCTGTATCTCCAAGCTTTGCTTTCACCACATGATGATGATGATTATTATTGTATTGAAGTAAAATGGTGAGAAGGAGAAAATAAGAATGAAAGTTGAGAGGAAAGAAATGAGAGTGAAGAAAGAAAGAGAAGGGAGTAAATTAATTGAAGGAACCATCCACATTATGGAGATTAAAAAAAATCCAAGGAGAAATAAATAATGGTGGTGATTTCAGCACCCCACTTTCATCAATGAATACATCATCCAGACATAAAATCAATAAGGAAATATTGGATTTGAACTACAATTTATATCAAATTGACCTAATAGACATATACAGATCATCCCACTCAACAGTACCAAAATGCACATTCTTTTCAAGCGCACCAGAGACATTCTCCAGGATAGAGCATATGTTAGATCACAAAACAAGGCTTGACAGACTTGTGAACATTTGAATCATATCAAGTAAATTTTTTTGGTTACAGTGATATGAAACTATAGGTCAATAACTGGAGGAAAGGTGACAAATTCACAAATACAATGAGATTAAACAACATGTTCTGAAAACCCAATTGGTCAAAGAAGAAAACAAAAGGGAGGTCAAAAAATATCTTGAGATATATGAAAATGGAATCACAACATACAGAAATATAAGGGAAAGAGCAAAACAGTTATAAGAGGAAAATTTATAGTGATCAATCCTACACTAAGGAAGAAGAAAGATCTCAAACAAACAACTTAACTTGATGCCTCAAGGAAATGCAAGAATGAACTAAACCCAAAGTTAGTAAAGGAAAGAAATAATAAAGATCATACGAGATATAAACGTAATAAAAGCCAGAAAACAATAGAAAAGATCAATGAAACTTAAAGTTGGTTTTTGGAAAGATAAACAAAATTGACAGATCTTATTTACACTACCTCAGAAAAATTGGAGAAAATTTAAATGAATAAAATTGAAGAAGATGTTACAACCGATAAAGCAAACAATCAATAGATGAAAAACTAACTTTTTCTCCACGTTCTCACCAACAGTTGTTATCTTGTGTTGGTGGGATTATAAATTGGTTCAGCCATATGAAAAAAAAAAACAGTATAGAGGATCCTCAAAAAATTTAAACTGAGAAACTCAAGCAATTTATGGAAACCAATGAGAATGAAAACACATCGGTCCAAAACCTATGGGACACTGCAAAGGCGATCCTAAGGGGAAAATACAACATTTACAGATTACAACATATTTTCTAGAACATATCTTGCATGGAAACAAGCACATTCTTTCTAACCTAATCCTCTGCATCTCACCAACCTTAAAATGAAATTATGGTAAACACCTGGAAGATAGAAGAAGATGAAGAATATATACCAAATAAAGGAAAGGGAATGAAAACCTTGGGCAACAGAATGAGAAGGGATAATAGGAGAATTTCAGGAAGCAAAAATAAAGTGGATAGAATAATTAGAAATTCAAAAAAACAAAGGACAAAGATGGGGATGGGTAATGAGTTAAAGAATCAGGAGATGACAGGAAAAAAATCATTCCTATGCAATGCACCACCAAAGGAATGTGAGGCTAAAAAAATTTACCATTTTGTTCCTGAAGTTCTTCTGAAAAAGAAAATGGAGAAAAGTTTGTAAATGTAAAGGGAAATAAATATGGAAAAGTCAGATGAGTTGAAAATTGCCAACACAATGTAAATTGGTAGGATGAATATAATGAGAAAAAAGTAAGCAGAAAATACAAAAATTGGCAAAAGAGCACGTGCTTATCTTCACAAAGGGAGGAAAATGAGTGAAATTTCTCAAATGAATATGTGATATGCAAATGTTGAAGAAGTGTCAGAAAAACCACCTAGAATATTATCCTACACACACTTCCTTATAGATGGCTTTAGGTATTTAGGGAATTCAAGGTTTGGACCAAAACATGTATTTGATAAAATAATTTTACAATATATTCTTCTGCTAGTGGTGTTTTAAAATTATTTTTAAATTTTGCCAAATTCTTTTTTTACAAGTATATGACAAAACAAGGTGTCTTTAAATGAAAACACAACTTGTATAAGTAATAATCAATCTGTAAATCTCAGGAAATTCTTTTCTGTAGATGTTAAAATCATTGAGAAAATGAATGGATATAATGTACGGACACAGATCTTTCTGTAAGTCTGATGGTTTCTAATTCTTTGAGTTTAAGAAATGTGCTATAACTTAATTGTCAATATATGGAACTTTTAAAACTAGCTTTGGTAAACACTGAGATTTTTAGTGTTTAACTCAGAAGAAATTCAAAGAATTGAGTGATGTTGCTCTAACCCATTTTTTCCCATTTTGCTAACATAATATGAGGATGCAGTTGCTAAGCACCTGTGTCTCTTCTAAGCAAAGAAGAAAATAAGAGGATTAAAATTGATGCTGAAATTGACTTGGGGGAAATAAAATATGTGTTAATGGTAGTATAGGAATTCTATAAATATCCTGAGTGCTATAGAAATGCACCTTCATGTATTTTTTAATTGAGCATGGTTTTATAAAATACAACAGTGAATGTTGGGAAAGGCACTCTCATGTGCATAATCCTTCAACCTCCACTCTGGTTTTGGTCTTAATCCATCTGCCTGACTCTTTGTCCATCTTTCTTGCATTGTTTAGAGCCTCACTCCACCTATTAGTCCTCATTTCTATCTCCCAAGTTTTAGGTATTCTTCAATTATATACCTTCTGGTCTAATTTTCCTCACATGAAAGATGAGGTTGTTATCACCTCTATCCATTGTTGGAAAGGAAATCTAATTATTTCTACACTAAATAACTTGAAAGGAAGGAGAATAAAGCATTACATGATGTGAATTACGTTTAAAAGTAATGGCCTAACCCTACATTAGGGTGACACTTATACATCTGCCAGACAAAAATACTACCATTTACACACACCTTATTAATAAATTTACCTGACAGAAGTGATTAACCTACATAAAGGACATGCAAAGATGCAGAAGTAATAATGACAGAAGTTGAAATATAAAAGAAGACTGCAAACTTCAGTTGGAAAGATAAAATAACGAGGCAAAAATCATAGAAAAATACATGTACTTGGAGTTGACAAAGATGATGATGGAGAGATTGAAGACAAATGTACGAGAATCAGGTAAAGCAAAGACATACAGAGAATAATAAGTCAATTAAATTTGCTTTTTACCTACTTATCTAAACACAGAGGGGGAATTAATTCATGAAGAAAAGACTAATATTAGGAAGGGAGGAGGGAAAAACTTGAAACACTTCTATAATTTTCTTCTGGTGCAAAGTGACTTACATTTTTGAGAACTGGGAACACTAAGCTCCAAAGGCATTTTCATCAACAATAGGTAATTTTGGTTTGTAACTCCCGCTTGTGTAAAAGGTACACTTTAGCACTTATTTTAAGAAAATGAGACCCAGAGAAGTGGAATAGGGCTTTCTCTGGGATAGCCAATGCCAAATTATTCATCTTGCATTGGCCTTCTACCATCTTGAAAGTAAAGCACAACATATATACACGAGATAGGTTCTCCGAAAGTGATAAGTAAGCATGCAGTATTGACACTCAACCACCAATAATAGTATCTTTAGCATCGCTCATGGCATGTTTGCTACAGAATTTAAGGTGATTTTTTAAATATTCTAATCCCTATGAAAACATAAGTAAAATTGAAAAAAGAAATCATCTAGCTAACGATGGGTTATTAAACTTTATGACTATTTTAGGGTCTTATAAGAGAACTTTATAGGAACATCTTGGACAATAGCTTCTCATGTCACTAACATTAAAAAAATCAGATTGAAAAATATCAATGATATTTCCTTCAGAAATAAAACTTATGTACAAAGATTCAAAAGGAAGACGACTTTGCAGAATTAATCATTGGGTGAATTAAAATGTAAAGAAAAAGTGTAACTACAATGGCTAGAAAAAAAAAAACAGGCCCAATTATCTAAAAGTACTTACATACAAGAGAATGCTTGACTTATGATTAATGGCAATGAAAGAGTGAGCCTCAGTCTCACACTTGACCAATGAATAACATCAGAAGTTACAGGTGTTTGAAAGGAAAATGGATAAAGGATGTAACTCAGTAACTTTAGAGTGCTCTCCCATGTCCTCAAGATTGAGGTAGTATCATGTATATAGTAATGAGGACCCATCCCTGGAATACACGATAGGGGACCTAGGTAATGAGTTGTCAATAAATGTAATTGAATGGAAACCATGTGACCATTAGCTAAATTCCTTTATTTCACCAACTTCATAATTTTTACACACTGGCCAGGCATAAGATGAAGAAAAGAGGTATGGGAAAGGATGGAAAACAGAAGTGAAGGAAACTTAATATGGGAAAAGTGCAGAAACCAAATAATGGGGAGGGAGAGCAGACATTCAAAAGGGAGGGAGAGCCAAGGGATGGCATGCAAGTGAAGAGGCAGGAAATGTCAGTGGTGAAAGCCATCATAGTGCAGACTAAAGGGTTGTCAGAGTACTTACCATTCTTTTTCTGAAGTTCTTCTGAGAAACAAAACAAAAGGATTAATGTGCTATTAATGTAACTATCAAAGTAAACGTAAAGAAAATTAAAATTTGTTAAAAAATAAGAACGTAAAGTTAAAACTAACAAAATGCTGGGGCGCTTGGGTGGCACAGCGGTTAAGCGTCTGCCTTTGGCTCAGGGCGTGATCCCGGCATTGTGGGATCAAGCTCCACATCAGGCTTCTCTGCTATGAGCCTGCTTCTTCCTCTCCCACTCCCCCTGCTTGTGTTCCCTCTCTCGCTGGTTGTCTCTATCTCTGTCAAATAAATAAATAAAATCTTTAAAAAAAATAAAACTAACAAAATGCTGCACACAGGCACACATCCACACACACACGCACATCCCAGTGGTAGCAGGAGAGCTCATTTTGACTTACATAATCCTCTCCAGAAAATAAAAAGGAAAAAGGAAAGAGTGATGATTTTACTGAATTAGAGAATAAATGAGGAATGTTATTTCTGGTGATTACATTTTATAGATATCTTTTTATAATGTTCTCATTCTTTCCCTAATAGGTTCTTTAACTCTTTCTATATCTACCTCTATCCTTATATATCACGCATGCGCACACACACACACACACACAGAGAAGTTCTGTCTCTATACACACACACACACATATATATATAGATAGATATAGATATAGATATACAAACAGAATCTCACCAAATACATGCTTATTCATATGAAATATGTTATACATAACATATGTAATACATAGGTTATATATATATACAGGTACATAGCACCATGTAGTATTCATTTGTCAGCTCTTGGCATATGATTGTGGAATTCATCACAAAAGTTAGAAAGTGAATAATTCCAATGAATGCATACAAATCTTTTCTCAGCTCTGGTCACATTCACTTTTGTACTTAAGAAAATGTTACAAGAGCATCCAGTTGGGTTGTGAGTTAATTCCTCACAAATAATTATTTGATAAAAAAATCACTAAAGAATTTCGAGTATTTAATTGGAAAAAAATGTTCAAAGGTAAATTATTGTCATAATTTTGTTCTTCCTTCTCTCACTTCATCCTCTTGTTATTCTCTCTCTGCCTTCCTTCCAATTCCTTATCTTCAATTGTTCCTGTATCTCCAAGCTTTGCTTTCACCACATGATGATGATGATTATTATTGTATTGAAGTAAAATGGTGAGAAGGAGAAAATAAGAATGAAAGTTGAGAGGAAAGAAATGAGAGTGAAGAAAGAAAGAGAAGGGAGTAAATTAATTGAAGGAACCATCCACATTATGGAGATTAAAAAAAATCCAAGGAGAAATAAATAATGGTGGTGATTTCAGCACCCCACTTTCATCAATGAATACATCATCCAGACATAAAATCAATAAGGAAATATTGGATTTGAACTACAATTTATATCAAATTGACCTAATAGACATATACAGATCATCCCACTCAACAGTACCAAAATGCACATTCTTTTCAAGCGCACCAGAGACATTCTCCAGGATAGAGCATATGTTAGATCACAAAACAAGGCTTGACAGACTTGTGAACATTTGAATCATATCAAGTAAATTTTTTTGGTTACAGTGATATGAAACTATAGGTCAATAACTGGAGGAAAGGTGACAAATTCACAAATACAATGAGATTAAACAACATGTTCTGAAAACCCAATTGGTCAAAGAAGAAAACAAAAGGGAGGTCAAAAAATATCTTGAGATATATGAAAATGGAATCACAACATACAGAAATATAAGGGAAAGAGCAAAACAGTTATAAGAGGAAAATTTATAGTGATCAATCCTACACTAAGGAAGAAGAAAGATCTCAAACAAACAACTTAACTTGATGCCTCAAGGAAATGCAAGAATGAACTAAACCCAAAGTTAGTAAAGGAAAGAAATAATAAAGATCATACGAGATATAAACGTAATAAAAGCCAGAAAACAATAGAAAAGATCAATGAAACTTAAAGTTGGTTTTTGGAAAGATAAACAAAATTGACAGATCTTATTTACACTACCTCAGAAAAATTGGAGAAAATTTAAATGAATAAAATTGAAGAAGATGTTACAACCGATAAAGCAAACAATCAATAGATGAAAAACTAACTTTTTCTCCACGTTCTCACCAACAGTTGTTATCTTGTGTTGGTGGGATTATAAATTGGTTCAGCCATATGAAAAAAAAAAACAGTATAGAGGATCCTCAAAAAATTTAAACTGAGAAACTCAAGCAATTTATGGAAACCAATGAGAATGAAAACACATCGGTCCAAAACCTATGGGACACTGCAAAGGCGATCCTAAGGGGAAAATACAACATTTACAGATTACAACATATTTTCTAGAACATATCTTGCATGGAAACAAGCACATTCTTTCTAACCTAATCCTCTGCATCTCACCAACCTTAAAATGAAATTATGGTAAACACCTGGAAGATAGAAGAAGATGAAGAATATATACCAAATAAAGGAAAGGGAATGAAAACCTTGGGCAACAGAATGAGAAGGGATAATAGGAGAATTTCAGGAAGCAAAAATAAAGTGGATAGAATAATTAGAAATTCAAAAAAACAAAGGACAAAGATGGGGATGGGTAATGAGTTAAAGAATCAGGAGATGACAGGAAAAAAATCATTCCTATGCAATGCACCACCAAAGGAATGTGAGGCTAAAAAAATTTACCATTTTGTTCCTGAAGTTCTTCTGAAAAAGAAAATGGAGAAAAGTTTGTAAATGTAAAGGGAAATAAATATGGAAAAGTCAGATGAGTTGAAAATTGCCAACACAATGTAAATTGGTAGGATGAATATAATGAGAAAAAAGTAAGCAGAAAATACAAAAATTGGCAAAAGAGCACGTGCTTATCTTCACAAAGGGAGGAAAATGAGTGAAATTTCTCAAATGAATATGTGATATGCAAATGTTGAAGAAGTGTCAGAAAAACCACCTAGAATATTATCCTACACACACTTCCTTATAGATGGCTTTAGGTATTTAGGGAATTCAAGGTTTGGACCAAAACATGTATTTGATAAAATAATTTTACAATATATTCTTCTGCTAGTGGTGTTTTAAAATTATTTTTAAATTTTGCCAAATTCTTTTTTTACAAGTATATGACAAAACAAGGTGTCTTTAAATGAAAACACAACTTGTATAAGTAATAATCAATCTGTAAATCTCAGGAAATTCTTTTCTGTAGATGTTAAAATCATTGAGAAAATGAATGGATATAATGTACGGACACAGATCTTTCTGTAAGTCTGATGGTTTCTAATTCTTTGAGTTTAAGAAATGTGCTATAACTTAATTGTCAATATATGGAACTTTTAAAACTAGCTTTGGTAAACACTGAGATTTTTAGTGTTTAACTCAGAAGAAATTCAAAGAATTGAGTGATGTTGCTCTAACCCATTTTTTCCCATTTTGCTAACATAATATGAGGATGCAGTTGCTAAGCACCTGTGTCTCTTCTAAGCAAAGAAGAAAATAAGAGGATTAAAATTGATGCTGAAATTGACTTGGGGGAAATAAAATATGTGTTAATGGTAGTATAGGAATTCTATAAATATCCTGAGTGCTATAGAAATGCACCTTCATGTATTTTTTAATTGAGCATGGTTTTATAAAATACAACAGTGAATGTTGGGAAAGGCACTCTCATGTGCATAATCCTTCAACCTCCACTCTGGTTTTGGTCTTAATCCATCTGCCTGACTCTTTGTCCATCTTTCTTGCATTGTTTAGAGCCTCACTCCACCTATTAGTCCTCATTTCTATCTCCCAAGTTTTAGGTATTCTTCAATTATATACCTTCTGGTCTAATTTTCCTCACATGAAAGATGAGGTTGTTATCACCTCTATCCATTGTTGGAAAGGAAATCTAATTATTTCTACACTAAATAACTTGAAAGGAAGGAGAATAAAGCATTACATGATGTGAATTACGTTTAAAAGTAATGGCCTAACCCTACATTAGGGTGACACTTATACATCTGCCAGACAAAAATACTACCATTTACACACACCTTATTAATAAATTTACCTGACAGAAGTGATTAACCTACATAAAGGACATGCAAAGATGCAGAAGTAATAATGACAGAAGTTGAAATATAAAAGAAGACTGCAAACTTCAGTTGGAAAGATAAAATAACGAGGCAAAAATCATAGAAAAATACATGTACTTGGAGTTGACAAAGATGATGATGGAGAGATTGAAGACAAATGTACGAGAATCAGGTAAAGCAAAGACATACAGAGAATAATAAGTCAATTAAATTTGCTTTTTACCTACTTATCTAAACACAGAGGGGGAATTAATTCATGAAGAAAAGACTAATATTAGGAAGGGAGGAGGGAAAAACTTGAAACACTTCTATAATTTTCTTCTGGTGCAAAGTGACTTACATTTTTGAGAACTGGGAACACTAAGCTCCAAAGGCATTTTCATCAACAATAGGTAATTTTGGTTTGTAACTCCCGCTTGTGTAAAAGGTACACTTTAGCACTTATTTTAAGAAAATGAGACCCAGAGAAGTGGAATAGGGCTTTCTCTGGGATAGCCAATGCCAAATTATTCATCTTGCATTGGCCTTCTACCATCTTGAAAGTAAAGCACAACATATATACACGAGATAGGTTCTCCGAAAGTGATAAGTAAGCATGCAGTATTGACACTCAACCACCAATAATAGTATCTTTAGCATCGCTCATGGCATGTTTGCTACAGAATTTAAGGTGATTTTTTAAATATTCTAATCCCTATGAAAACATAAGTAAAATTGAAAAAAGAAATCATCTAGCTAACGATGGGTTATTAAACTTTATGACTATTTTAGGGTCTTATAAGAGAACTTTATAGGAACATCTTGGACAATAGCTTCTCATGTCACTAACATTAAAAAAATCAGATTGAAAAATATCAATGATATTTCCTTCAGAAATAAAACTTATGTACAAAGATTCAAAAGGAAGACGACTTTGCAGAATTAATCATTGGGTGAATTAAAATGTAAAGAAAAAGTGTAACTACAATGGCTAGAAAAAAAAAAACAGGCCCAATTATCTAAAAGTACTTACATACAAGAGAATGCTTGACTTATGATTAATGGCAATGAAAGAGTGAGCCTCAGTCTCACACTTGACCAATGAATAACATCAGAAGTTACAGGTGTTTGAAAGGAAAATGGATAAAGGATGTAACTCAGTAACTTTAGAGTGCTCTCCCATGTCCTCAAGATTGAGGTAGTATCATGTATATAGTAATGAGGACCCATCCCTGGAATACACGATAGGGGACCTAGGTAATGAGTTGTCAATAAATGTAATTGAATGGAAACCATGTGACCATTAGCTAAATTCCTTTATTTCACCAACTTCATAATTTTTACACACTGGCCAGGCATAAGATGAAGAAAAGAGGTATGGGAAAGGATGGAAAACAGAAGTGAAGGAAACTTAATATGGGAAAAGTGCAGAAACCAAATAATGGGGAGGGAGAGCAGACATTCAAAAGGGAGGGAGAGCCAAGGGATGGCATGCAAGTGAAGAGGCAGGAAATGTCAGTGGTGAAAGCCATCATAGTGCAGACTAAAGGGTTGTCAGAGTACTTACCATTCTTTTTCTGAAGTTCTTCTGAAAAACAAAACAAAAAGATTAATGTGCTATTAATGTAACTATCAAAGTAAACATAAAGAAAATTAAATTTGTTAAAAAATAAGAACGTAAAGTTAAAACTAACAAAATGCTGCACACAGGCACACATCCACACACACACACACACACACACACACACATATCCCAGTGGTAGCAGGAGAGCTCATTTTGACTTACATAATCCTCTCCAGAAAATAAAAAGGAAAAAGGAAAGAGTGATGATTTTACTGAATTAGAGAATAAATGAGGAATGTTATTTCTGGTGATTACATTTTATAGATATCTTTTTATAATGTTCTCATTCTTTCCCTAATAGGTTCTTTAACTCTTTCTATATCTACCTCTATCTTTATATATCACGCATGCACACACACACACAGAAGTTCTGTCTCTATATACACACAAACACATATATAGATGATGATAGATAGATAGATAGATAGATAGATAGATAGATAGATAGATGATATAGATATACAAACAGAATCTCACCAATTACATGCTTATTCATATGAACATATGTTATACATAACATATGTAATACATAGGTTATATATATACAGGTACATAGCAACATGTAGTATTCATTTGCCAGCTCTTGGCATATGATTGTGGAATTCATCACAAAAGTTAGAAAGTGAATAATTCCAATGAATGCATACAAATCTTTTCTCAGCTCTGGTCACATTCACTTTTGTACTTAAGAAAATGTTACAAGAGTATCCAGTTGGGTTGTGAGTTAATTCCTCACAAATAATTATTTGATAAAAAAATCACTAAAGAATTTCAAGTATTTAATTGGAAAAAAATGTTTAAAGGTAAATTATTGTCATAATTTTGTTCTTCCTTCTCTCACTTCATCCTCTTGTTATTCTCTCTCTGCCGTCCTTCCAATTCCTTATCTTCAATTGTTCCTGTATCTCCAAGCTTTGCTTTCACCACATGATGATGATGATTATTATTGTATTGAAGTAAAATGGTGAGAAGGAGAAAATAAGAATGAAAGTTGAGAGGAAAGGAATGAGAGTGAAGAAAGAAAAAGAAGGGAGTAAATTAATTGAAGGAACCATCCACATTATGGAGATTAAAAAAAATCCAAGGAGAAATAAATAATGGTGGTGATTTCAGCACCCCACTTTCATCAATGAATACATCATCCAGACATAAAATCAATAAGGAAATATTGGATTTGAACTACAATTTATATCAAATTGACCTAATAGACATATACAGATCATCCCATTCAACAGTACCAAAATGCACATTCTTTTCAAGCGCACTAGAGACATTCTCCAGGATAGAGCATATGTTAGATCACAAAACAAGGCTTGACAGACTTGTGAACATTTGAATCATATCAAGTAAATTTTTTTGGTTACAATGATATGAAACTATAGGTCAATAACTGGAGGAAAGGTGACAAATTCACAAATACAATGAGATTAAACAACATGTTCTGAAAACCCAATTGGTCAAAGAAGAAAACAAAAGGGAGGTCAAAAAATATCTTGAGATATATGAAAATGGAATCACAACATACAGAAACATAAGGGAAAGAGCAAAACAGTTATAAGAGGAAAATTTATAGTGATCAATCCTACACTAAGGAAGAAGAAAGATCTCAAACAAACAACTTAACTTGATGCCTCAAGGAAATGCAAGAATGAACTAAACCCAAAGTTAGTAAAGGAAAGAAATAATAAAGATCATACGAGATATAAACGTAATAAAAGCCAGAAAACAATAGAAAAGATCAATGAAACTTAAAGTTGGTTTTTGGAAAGATAAACAACATTGACGGATCTTATTTACACTACCTCAGAAAAATTGGAGAAGATTTAAATGAATAAAATTGAAGAAGATGTTACAACCGATAAAGCAAACAATCAATAGATGAAAAACTAACTTTTTCTCCACATTCTCACCAACAGTTGTTATCTTGTGTTGGTGGGATTATAAATTGGTTCAGCCATATGAAAAAAAAAAACAGTATAGAGGATCCTCAAAAAATTTAAACTGAGAAACTCAAGCAATTTATGGAAACCAATGAGAATGAAAACACATCGGTCCAAAACCTATGGGACATTTCAAAGGCAGTCCTAAGGGGAAAATACATAGCCATCCAAGCCTCACTGAAAAGAATGGAAAAATCTAAAATGCAGTCCTTACATTCTCATCTTAAGAAGCTGGAGATGGAACAGAAGAACAGGCCTAACGCACAAATGAAAAGACAATTGATTAAGATTAGAACAGAGATCAATGAATTAGAAACCAGGAGAACAGTAGAGCAGGTCAACAAAGCTAGAAGCTGATTCTTTGAAAGAAATGATAAGATCGATAAGCCACTGGCCAGACTTATTCAAAAGAATAGAGAAAGGACCCAAATTAATCAAATTATGAATGAATGGTGAGAGCTACCGACCAAAACCAAGGAAATAGAAACAATCATTAGAAACTATTATCAACAACTATATGCCAACAAATTAAACAACGTGGAGGAAATGGATGCCCTCTTGGAAACGTGTAAACTACCAAGACTGAAACAGGAAGACACTGATTATCTAAACAGACCGATTAACCATGAAAAGATTGAAGTAGTGATCAAAAACCTCCCAAAAAACAAGAGTCCATGGCCTGATGGATTCCCTGTAGAATTCTACCAAACATTCAAAGAAGAAATAACACCTATTCTACTGAGGCTGTTTCAAAAAATAGGAACAGAAGTAAAACTACCAAACTCATTTTATGAGGCCAGTATTACCTTGATGCCAAACCAGTCAAGGACCCCATCTAAAAGAGAATTACAGACTGATATCCCTGATGAATATGGATGCCAAAATTCTCAACAAGATCCTAAGTAATAGGATTCAACAGCACATTAAAAGGATTATCCATCACGACCAAGTGGGATTCATCCCTGGGATGCAAGAGTGGTGTGATAGAAAACATTAATAAGAGAAGAGAACCACATGATCCTCTGAATTGATGCAGAAAAAGCATTTGACAAAATACAGCATCCTTTCCTGATTAAAACACTTCAGAGTGTAGGGATAGAGGGCACATTCTTTAATTTCATAAAAACTATCTATGAAAAGCCTACAGCGAATATCATTCTCAATGGGGAAAAGCTGAGAACCTTTCCCTTAAGATCAGGAACACGACAAGGATGCCCACTCTCACCATTACTACTCAACACAGTACTTGAAGTCCTAGCAACAGCAATCAGACAACAAAAGGGAAAAAAAGGTATTCAAATTGGCAAAGAAGAAGTCAAACTGTCTCTCTTGCAGATGACATGATACTTTATATGGAAAACCCAAAAGACTCCACCCCCAAATCACTAGAACTCATACACCAATTCAGTAATGTGGCAGGATACAAAATCAATGCTCAGAAATCAGTTGCATTTCTATACACGAACAATGAGACTGAAGAAAGAGAAATTAGGGTATTAATTCCATTTACAATAGCACCAAAAATCATACAATATCTTGGAATTAACTTAACCGGAGAGGTAAAGGATCTATACTCTAGAAACTACAGAACACTGATGAAAGACATTGAAGAAGACACAAAAGGATGGAAAAACATTCCATGCTCATGGATCAGAAGAATAATCATAGTTCAAATGTCTATATTACCCATAGCAATGTACACTTTCAATGCCATCCCGATCCAAATACCAATGACATTTTTCAAAGAGCTGGAACAAACAACCCTAAAACTTGTGTGGAACCAGAAAAGACCCCAAATCACCAAAGAATTGTTGAAAAAGAAAAACAAAGCTGGGGCATCATGTTGCCTGATTTGAAGCTATACTACAAAGCTGTGATCCCCAAAACAGTGTGCTACTGGCACAAAAACAGACACATAGACCAATGGAACAGAATACAGACTCCAGAAATGGACTCGTGACTCTATGGGCAACTAATTTTTGACAAAGCAGGAAAAAACCATCCAGTGGAAAAAAGACAGTCTCTTCAATAAATGGTGCTTGGAAAATTGGACAGCTATATACAGAAGAATGAAACTTGACCACTCTCTCACACCATACACAAAGATAAACTCCAAATGGATGAAAGACCTCGATGTGAGACAGGAATCCATCAAAATCATAGAGGAGAACATAAGCTATAACCTCCTTGACATCAGCCATTGCAACTTCTTTCATGACACGTCTCCAAAGGCAAGAGATACAAAAGCAAAAATGAACTTGTGGGACTTCATCAAGATAAAAAGTTTCTGCACAGCAAAGGAAACAGTCATCAAAACAAAGAGACAACCCATGCAATGGGAGAAGATATTTGAAAGTGACACTACAGATAAAAGGATGGTTTATCTAAGATCTATAAAGAACTTCTCAAACTCAATACATGAGAAACAAATAATCAAATCAGAAAATGGGCAGAAGATATGAACAGACACTTTCCTAATGATGACATACAAATGGCTAGCAGACACATGAAAAAAGGTTCAACATCATTAGCCATCAGGGAAATTCAAATCAAAACCACACTAAGTTACCACCTTACACCAGTTAGAATAGCAAAAATTGACAAGGCAGGAAACAACAATTGTTGGAGAAGTTGTGGAGAAAGGGGAACCCTCTTACACCTTTGGTGGGGATGCAAGTTGGTACAGCCACTTTGGAAAACAGTATGGAGGGCCCTCAAAAAGTTGAAAACAGAACTACCTTATGACTCAGCAATTGCACTACTGGGTATTTATCCCAAAGATATAGATGTAATGAAGAGAAAGGCCATATGCACCCCAATGTTCATAGCAGCATTGTCCACAACAACTAAACTGTGGATGGAGGCGAGATGCCCTTCAACAGATGAATGGATCAAGAAGACGTGGTCCATATATACAATGGAATATTACTTAGCCATCAAAAAGAACGATTACCCAACATTTGCAGCAACGTGGACGGGACTTGAGGAGATTATGCTAAGTGAAATAAGTCAAGCAGAGAAAGACAATTATCACATGGTTTCACTCATTTGTGGAAGGAAGGGAAGAATGAAGGGGAGGTAAACAGAAGGGGGAATGAACCACAAGAGACTATGGACTCTGGGAAACAAATAGGGTTTCAGAAAGAAGGGGAGTGGGGAATTGGGCTAGGCTGGTGATGGGTTTTAGGAAGGGCATGTATTGTATGGAGCACCGGGTGTTACAGGCCAACAGTGAATCATGGAACACTACATCAAAAACTAATGATGTACTGTATGGTGACTAATATAATAAGAAATTTAATAAATAAATAAACATTAAAAAATCTAATTATGTACTGTATGGTGACTAACATAACATAATAATAAAATTAAAAAAAAATTTAAACCAAGAGCCAAGGATGATGACATAGTAGGAGGACCCTCAGCTCACCTCATCCCATGACACACCCAGGTAACATCTACATCTATACAACTCTGAGAATGCCCTGGGAACTGGCAGAACAGATCTTTCACAGCTATTTGTAGAGACAAGGCCACACCCAGAAAAGTAAAAAATGGTAGCAAGATCTGGTTGGGAACCAAATCCCCAGGCTGACTAACCATAAACTAAAGGAACATCAGAAGCACAGAAAACTGAGATCAGACCCCACATTGGGTACCCATGGCCTTGGGACCCACACTGGGAAGATGAGTCCCTATAACATCTGGCTTTGAAAACAAGCAGAATTTAACTCCTGGAGCTTTAAAAATCATCAGGCTTAACCCTGGAAGAGTTGGAAGCCAATAGGAGACACTTACTGCCCTCAAGGAGCAAGCATACTAAATAACTCAGCAAGAGACACATCAATTAGGAGATCTGGGGTATACCTGTAGGAGATTTATTGACTAAACTTATAATGTGTTCTGGAGGGGCAGGGATCTGCAGAAGATTTCTTAGGAAACAAAAGAACTTGTGAGTGTTATTTTTTTCTCCCCATCCCCCAACCTAGATAATGAGGCAATTGTGGGAGACCCTGTTAACACTCTCTACCTTGCTAGCACTACAAGCCTCACCCTGGGATCCTGTGCAGCCACACCCCTTCCAACCCACCTACTTTGGCAGGCATCCCTCTAAATCATCTAGTGCCCTGCCACACCAAGCCAGCAGCCCCAGCGAGGACCACCACCACTACAAAGTAACTCTTGCCCTGGAAAGGAGAGGAGATAAACTTGCACATGAGCACACCCACGGTTTTCGAAGCCAAGCCTCTTACCTTGGAGCAATACCTGCCCTTTGGTGTGCCTGCAGCTATGGCAAAGAGGCTAAGTGCAAATAGGTAGGCTGACTTCCAGCCATACCCACCAACATCTCACAGCAGACTAAGCGAGTACTCTCAACAGTGCAGAGATCAAATCCTACCCAGTGCACCCACAAAGAGGGTCGTTTCAACCAGCCGGGCTAAAGGCAATTGTTGTCAGCTGAAACAGAAGGGTACATGCAGCCTACACAGGGAATAACCCTGGAATGCCCAATTCTGGTGACTGAGGGGGATTACTCTTCAGGGCACCACAGGAACTTTTCTACACAAAGCTACTACTCTCAGGACCTGTAGACATACCTGTCCTTCCTAATACATAGACACAAGCACGGAAAATTAGGCAAAACGAGGAGACAGAAGAATATGTCCCAAATCAAAGTATAAGACAAAATCACAGTAAATGAGTTAAAGAAAACTGAGATAAGCAACATGCTTGATAAAGAATTCAATGTAATGGTGATAAAGAAACTCATTGGACTTGAGAAAAGAGTGGATGAACTCAGTGAGAACTTCAACAAAGATATAAAAAAGAACCAGTCAGAGCTGACGAATTCAATAACTGAAACAAAAATACACTAGATGGAAGCAACAGCAGATTAGAAGGTGCAGAAGAACAGATCAGCAATCTGGAATACAAGGTAATGGAAAGCAACAAAACAAAAGGAAAAAAAAAAAGAAGAATAAAATATGAGAAAAGTTTCAGGGAACTCTATGACATCATCAAACACATTATTTATATTATAGGGATTTCATAAGGAGAAAGAAGGGGGAAGAGAAGTTATCTAAAAGCTTAATAGCTAAAAACTTCTCTAATCTGGGGTAGGAAACAGATGTCCAGGCCCAGGAAGCACAGAGGCTCCTGAATAAGAAGAATCCAAACATGTTCACAAAAAGACACATGATAATGAGAATGGCAGAAAGAAATAATAAAGACAGGATTTTAAAATCTGCAAGGGAAAAGAAAAGAGTTTCATACAAGGGAAACCCTATAAGGCTATAAGCTAATTAAAAAACAAAAACAAAAAACAAAACAGGCCAGGAAAGGAAAAAACAAGAATATTCTACCCAGCACTGTTATCATCCAGAATAGAAGGAAAGATAAAGAGTTTCTCAGAGTTTTTGTTAACAAACAAAAGTTAAAGGATTACATAACGACTAACCAGTCTTACAAGAAATGTTTAGGGGAATCTTTAAGTGGAATAGGCCATAATTAGAAGTAAAAAAAAAAATATTTAAAAAAGAGAAGTTGAGATGTTATAGGAGTAGGACTCTAAGCTTGTCTCATCCCTTGCACATAGTTATATAAATATCAAATCATTCTGAACACCCAAGAAATCAATCTGAGGGCAGAAAAAACAAACTGCACATTTAGAAGCAGAAAAATGGCCACACTTTAGAAGGTAGGAGCTGCAGAGAGGTTGATTTAGGGGAGAAAAGAATTGTAAGTGATGCAAGGGGAGGGATCCCTGATCTTGGAGAGAGGAGAGAGAGACTGTGAAAGAAGTGTGCAGGGGATTGCACAAGAAAAATTCTTCCCCAAAACCATTGACTGGGAAAAGGAGAGGAGCTTACTACCAAAAGTTTTTATAAGAAGTAGAGCTCCAAGTCTGGAGTTTTTTAAATAGGGGTCATCACCAGGGTCATTCCTGGTGGGCTTACTGATGCTTCCAAGAGGAAGGCAGGCAGAGGCCCAGGAGCAGGCAGCATGGTTTGAGGATCCCCTGAGTTACAGGGCAAGAAACGGTTCTAATTATTCAAGTGCATTTAGGAATGGTGGCATAGCCTCTCAAGGGATAAATTATTGGCAGACACCAATATGCTGCCCTGGTCACTAGCATAAGAACAGAGATGCCAGCTGTAGGCAGCAAATCGTAGTGTCAGCTTTCTGTTATGTTTTACCATAAACTCTAAACAACTGCATACTCATTAGACTGCCTTTCTTGGACAAACCATAACCTGTCACAGTGTAGCGAGACCCTCCCCCAGAGGATCAGTGCAGGTCCATGTTGCACCAGTTCCTGAAATTTGGAGTTTTAAAACCCAGCTGCACTACTGAGATAAAGCAGAGGAGGTACTGTGCTGCCCTCTATGCAGACAGCTTGGACACAGGGTGAAGGCAGGGATCTGAAGGAAGCTAGTGACACAAGAGCGGAGATGGTCTGCTCTTTGGTGAGGGCTTCCTAAGAGTGGCAGGTGTGAAGTCCCTGCAATGGGGACAAGAGACTGTGGTAATGCCATTTCCTCCCAGACATCAGCACTGAACACCTTCAGTGAACAACACAGCATCCCCAGCGAAGGCTGGAGCTGCTTACACCAAGCTCTGCCCCCTACTCCCTTCAGGTGCATCTCCACTAGGGCAACTCTGCCTGAGACCAGCACAAACCCTGCACATGCAGCAGTCTACTGATCATAGACTGCTGCAGTGCTTCAGCTCTAGGCGGAAAAGAATGTAGCTTCTTTTAACAAGCAGACCAAAAACACCTAGTTAAAACTTGCCACACCAGGGAGAAGGTCCAAGCAACCCCCCAGCAGGCAAGGAGAAACTCTGCTACAGACTGACCTGAGGGAAACAGCAGCCAAAACACAACAGAGTGCACATTCTCAAACACCTCCTGAAGCACGAGGCTCAAGACAGTATTGCACCTCTTAATATAGCCATTACTCTCAGGGGTAGGAATATAACAGGCTTTCCTAACAATCACACACACACACACACACACACAACTGTGACTTGGACAAAATGACAAGATGGAGAAATTCATGTCAAAAGAAAAAATAGGAAGAAGTCATGGCCAGGGATAAAATCAAAATCGATATAAATAAGATGCCCGAACCAGAATTTATTTATTTATTTATTTATTTATTTATACTACCCATCACCAGCCTATCCCATTCCCCCATCCCCCTCCCCTCTGAAGCCCTCAGCTTGTTTCTCAGAGTCCATAGTCTCTCATGCTTCATTCCCCCTTCTGATTACCCCCCTTTCTTTATCCCTTTCTTCTCCTACCGATCTTCCTAGTTCTTATGTTCCATAGATGAGAGAAACCGTATGATAATTGTCTTTCTCTGCTTGACTTATTTCACTTAGCATTATCTCCTCCAATGCCGTCCATGTTGCAGCAAATGTTGAGAAATCATTCTTTTGATAGCTGAGTAATATTTCATTGTATATATGGACCACAGCTTCTTAATCCAGTCATCTGTTGAAGGGCATCTCGGCTCCTTCCACGATTTAGCTATTGTGGACATTGCTGCTATGAACATTGGGGTGCATATGGCCCTTCTCTTCACTACGTCTGTATCTTTGGGATAAATACCCAGTAGTGCAATGGCTGGGTCATAGGGTAGCTCAATTTTTAACTTTTTAAGGGACCTCCACAATGTTTTCCAAAGTGGCTGTACCAACTTGCATTCCCACCAACAATGTAAGAGGGATCCCCTTTCTCCACATCCTCTCCAACAATTGTTGTTTCCTGCCTTGTCAGTTTTTGCCATTCTAACTGGCATAAGGTGGTATCTTAGTGTAGTTTTGATTTGAATTTCCCTGATGGCTAATGATTTTGAACATTTTTTCATGTGTCTGTTAGCCATTTGTATGTCTTCATTGGAAAAGTGTCTGTTCATATCTTCTGCCTGAACCAGAATTTAAAACAGCAATCATAAGGATACTAGCTAGATTTGAAAAGCATAGAAGAAATGAAAGAATCCCTTACTGCTGAGATAAAAGAACTAAAACCTAGTCAGGCCAAAATAAAAAATGCTATAACTGGGATCCAAAACTGACTGGATGCAACAACAACAAGGTTGGATGACACAGGGGAATGAATCAGAGATGTAGAAGATCAAAATATGGAAAATAATGAGGCTGAAAAGAAGAGAGAAAGAAACTTATTGGATCATGAATGTATACTTAGGAAGTTCAGTGACTCCTTAACACATAATAATAGTCGTATCATAGGTGTCCCAGAAGAAGAGTGGGAAGAAGGGACAGAATTTTAATTTGAGCAGATTATAGATGAAAACTTCTCTAATCTGGGAAGAAAATATACATCAAAATCCAAAAGGTACAGAAAACTCCCATGAAATTCAACAAATGCTGACCTACACCAAGGCACATAGTCAAATTTACAGACACACAAGAAAATAATCTGAAAGAAGCAAGGGGAAAATAGCCCTTAAGCTACAAGGCAAGATAAATCACATTTGCAGCAGATCTGTCCACAGAAACTTGACAGGCCAGAAGAAAATAGCATGATATATTCAAAGTGCTGAATAGGAAAAATATGGAACCAAGAATTTTTTATACAGCAAGGCTGTCATTTAGAATAGAAGGAGAGATAAAGAGTTTCCCAGACAAGCAAAAACTAAAGGAGTTCTTGACCACTAATCGGCCCTGCAAGAGATATTGAAGGAGACTCTTCGAGTGGGAAAAAAAAAGAACAAAAGCAAAAAAGACTAGAAAGGAACAGAGAACATCACCAAAACCTCCAACTTTACAGGTAACAAAATGGCATTAAATTAATATCTATCAGTAATCAGTCCAAATGTAAATAGCCCAAATGTTCCAATCAAAATGCATAGGAGGGGCGCCTGGGTGGCACAGCGGTTAAGCGCCTGCCTTCGGCTCAGGGCGTGATCCCGGCGTTGTGGGATCGAGCCCCACGTCAGGCTCCTCTGCTGTGGGCCTGCTTCTCCCTCTCCCACTCCCCCTGCTTGTGTTCCCTCTCTCGCTGGCTGTCTCTATCTCTGTCAAATAAATAAATAAAATCTTTAAAAAAAATGCATAGGACATCATAATGGATAAACACACAGACACACACACACACACACAAGACCTGTCTGTATGCTGCCTACAAGAAACTCATTTTAGACCAAAAGACACCTACAGATTGAAAGTGAGGGGACCGAGAACCATCATCATGAAAATTGGAGTAGCCATACTTATATTAGACTGGATTTTTTTTAAATTATTTTTTAACTATTTTTTTAAAGATTTTATTTATTTATTTGACAGAGATAGAGACAGCCAATGAGAGAGGGAACACAAGCAGGGGAAGTGGGAGAGGAAGAAGCAGGCTCATAGCGGAGGAGCCTGATGTGGGGCTCGATCCCATAACGCCGGGATCACGCCCTGAGCCGAAGGCAGATGCTTAACGACTGTGCCACCCAGGTGCCCCTAGACTGGATTTTAAACCAAAACTATAACATAAGATGAAGAAGGGGTCTATCAATCAAGAAGATGTAACAGTTATAAATTTTTATGCCCCCAAATTGGAAGCACCCAAATATATAAATGGATTAATAACAAACATAAAGAAACACAATGATAATAATACAATAATAGTAGGAAACTTTAACACCCTACTTACAACAATGGACAGAGTACTCAGCAGAAAATCAACAAGGAAAGAGTGTCTTTGAATGACGCACTGGACCAGATGGACTAAAGGGATATATTAGGAACATTTTACCCTAAAGCAGTCAGAATACACATTCTTTTCTAGTGCACATGGAACATTCTCCAAATAGATCACATACTGGGTCACAAATCAGCCCTCAACAAGTACAAAAAGATTGAGATCATACCATGCATATTTTCAGACCACAATGCTAGGAAACTTGAAGTCAACCACAAGAAAAAACTTGGAATGACCACAAATACATGGAGGTTAAACAACACGTCACTAAACAATGAATCGGTCAATAGGAGATCAAAGAAGAAATTTAAAAATATATGGAAACAAATGAAAATAACAACAACAAAAAAGATAGTCCAAAACTTTGGGATACAGCAAAGGCTATCCTAAGAGTGAAGTATATGCAATGCAGACCTACCTTGAGAAGCAAGAAAAGTCTCAAATACACAACCTAACTTTACATCAAAAGGATCTGGAAAAGCAATAGCAAATGAAACCTAAAACCAGCAGAAGAAGGGAAATAATAATGATTAGAACAAAAATAAATGATATAGAAACAAAAAAGAATGGTAGAACCAATAAACGAAACTAAGAGCTGGTTTTGTGAAAGAATTGGTAAAATTGATAAACCCCTAGACAGATTTAACAAAAAGAGAATGGACCCAAATAAATAAAATCATGAATGAGAGAGGAGAAGCTCTGGTTTCTATATCAGCCTAACATATTATCTATCCCGGAGAATTCTCCTTGAGACTTGAGAATAACGTGTATTCTACTACTGCTAGATGGAATAATCTGTATTTGTCTGTTAGGTTCATTTATTCTATGGTGTTGTCAAATTAGCTGTTTCCTTATGATTTTCTATGTGGATGATCTATCCTTTGCAGAAAGTGGGGTGCTGATGATCCCTACCATTATTGTCTTGCCATTTCTTTCTTTCTTTAGATTGGTTAATATGTGCTTTCTATATTTAGGGGCTGTAACGTTGGGACATATATTTTTAAAGTGTTATATTTTATTGATAAGTTGACCCCTTTTATCAAAATAAATGACCGTCTTTGTGTCTTTTGACAGCTTTGACTGAAAGTCTATTTTGTATGATATATAGCCTCCCCTGCTCTGTTTTGCTTACAATTTTCATGGAAAATTTCCCATTCCTTCACATTCAGCCTGTGTGTGTCCTTAAATCTAAAGTGAGTCTTCTGTAAGGAGTGGATAATTGAGTCTTACTGTTTAAAAACTCCACTTAGCTAATTTGATTTAGTCTTTTGAGGCAGAATTTAATCTATTTACACTTTAAGTAATTACATATAGGTAAGAACTTATTTTTGCCATTTTGTTAATTGTTTTCTGAGTGTTTTCTATTTCTTTGTTTCTTCTCTTGCTGTCTTCCTTTGTAGTAGTATGCTTTCATTCCTTTCTTTTTTATAGTTTTTGTATTTACTACAAGTTTTTTTTTGTGTTTCCATAAATATGAGGCTGGCATTAAACATCTTATAACAGTCTATTTTAAACTGAGAGCAACTTTTGATTGCTTTAGATGACATTACACTTCCCTCTTCCCCACACTGTATATTATTGATGTCACAGCTTACATCTTTTTATATTGTGTAACCATTAATAAATTATTATAGTTATATTTATTTTTAATACTACTATCTTTTAAATTTTATACTAGAGTTGAAAGTGATTATGCACCACCAACACAGTATTAGAGTATACTGTATTTAATTATTTACTTTTACCAGTGAGTTTTATACTTTCACATGCTTTCATGCTGCTAATTAGTTTCCTTTCATTTCAGCTTGAAAAACTCTCTTTAGCATTTCTGGTAAGGCACGTCCAGTGATGTAGAACTCCTTCTTTTGTTTGTCTGAGAATATGTTTATCTCTCCTTTATTTTTGAAGTACAGATTTTCTGGGTATAATGTTCTTGTTTGGAACTTCTTTTTCAGCATTTTGAACATATCATCCTACTCTCCAGCCAGATTTCTGCTGAGAAATCCACTTACAGCCTTATTGGGGGGGTTCCATGTTTTTTTTTTTTTTGGATGAATCATTTTTTTCTTGCTGCTTTCCAAATTTTCTCTTTGACTTTTGACGATTTAATTATAATGTGTACATTAAACCTGTTAACATTCTTGGGGCTTCATGAACCTAGATGTCTACTTCTCTCCCTGTATTTGTAAATATTTCTTTATATAGACTTTCTGCACTCTTTTTCTTTCTCTTCTCATTATGGGAGTCTCAAAATGTATGTATAGATTCACTTGATTGCCTCCCATAGTACATTAGACTCTCTTCTCTCTTTTTTATTCTTTTTTTTCCTTTTGTTCCTCTGACAGCATAATTTCAAATGATCTTTGTTTTTTGGTTTTTTTTTGGTTGTACCTTCTGCTCAATCATGTCTGTTTTTGAAAACCTCTAGTGAATTTTTCAATTTAGTTATTATATTCCTCTGCTACAGGATTCCTATTCAGTTCTTTAAAAAAAGTTTCTATCTCACTTTTGAACTTCCATTTTATTCGTGTATTCTTTTCCTGTTTTTGTTGCATTGTCTCTTTGTGTTCCATTAAAATACACTGAACTCCTTTAATATTATTATTTTCAATTCTTTGTCAGACAATTTACAGATCTCCATTCTTTCGGGTTGGTTACTGGAGATTTGCCTTCTTCCTTTGACTGTGTCATGTTGTCTTGATTCTTCATGTTCCTCGTATGTTTGCTTTGTTGTCTGCATATCTGAAAATGAAGCTACCTCTCCCAGTCTTTATGGACTGGTTTTGACTGAGAAAGAATTTCACTGGTCTGTGGTGTTTGAGACTGACCTCTTGGGGTGTGCACTGTAAGACTGTGGCCAATGACACCCTTGCTTCCTTTGCTCTTTGAAAAAAAGCAAAAAACCTAAGTCTGTGCTCCATCTCAATCAAGCCAAACAGTGCCAGCTGTGTGAGAAAACTCATTCTTTTCTTTGTTGCTGTCACAGGGGACCAAGCTCTGCTAGTTTCTCAGCACTCAAAATGAGGCCAGATGGAAACCAGGTCCATGGAGGGTGGTCTGTGTTACTGGAGATAAGTCCTTCTCCACTTCCTTCCTTCCTTGATGCATGAAAAACCTGATTTCTGCATATATTCCCAGTCATACAGAGCAGTTCTTACTGTAAAGGCATACCCTCCTCTTTCCTTTGTTCCTAGCTGTGTGAACTCACCAGACACTGCACGTAATTTGGTGCTTGGTGAGGTAAGATAGAAATAAACTCCATACAGGACACACATAAATGCTTAATTTCCTATGCTCATATTTTGCTGAGGATTCTTGCATCTATATTCATTGGGATATTTGTTTATAGCTGTATTTTCTTGTAGTGTCTTTGTTTTGCTTTGGTATTACAGTAATGGTTGCCTCATAGGATGAGTTAGGAAATATTTGAGCTTCAATTTTGTGAACTATGGATTTTAGTTAAATTGAACTTGCATTGAAGCTATCTGGTCCAGGGGAGACTTGTGGGGAGATGTTTAATTATTTTATTTGTGGGAAGATTTTTAATTACCAATGCAATCTCCTTAGTAGTTATAGGTCTGTTTAGATTTTCTATTTCTTCCTCATCCAATCTTAGTATGTTATGTGTTTCTGGGAATTTTGCATTTCGTATAGGTTATCCAATTTGTGTACAATCACTTATACTATTTCTTATGATACTTTTAATTTCTGTAAAATAGTTATAAGGTCCCTACTTTCCTTTCTGATTTTAGTTATTTGTGCTTTCTCCTTTTTTCTAAGTCAGTTAAGCGAGAGACTTGTCAATTTTGTTAATTATTTTAAAGAATCAATATTTGGGCTTATTGATTTTCTTTGTTCTCTATTTTAAAAAAATCCCTCTTGTCTGTATTAAATTAGGCATTTAAAGCTTTAAATATTCCTACTAGCATTGTCTTTGTGGCCTCTGATACATCTTACATGCCATGTTTTCCTTCTCACTTGTCTGTAGCTATATTCTAATTTATCTTCTGATTTATTCTTTGACAAACTGATTGTTTAAGAGTATGTTGTTTAATTACCACATATTTGGGGGTAATCCAATTTTCCTTCTGCTGTTGATTTCCTGAGGCAGTCCATTGTGATAAAAACAGATACTTTGTATGTTTTCAATCCTTTAAAATTTATTAAGAATTGTTTTTGTTTTTGCTTTCTTTTGCCTAACATATAGTCTGTCCTGAGGCATGTGTAATATACATTTGAGAAAAATGTGTATTCTGCTTTTGTTGAGTGGAGTGCTGTGTATATGTCTGTTAGATTCAACTGGATTTCAGGTGCTGTACAAGACTTCTATTTCTTAGTGGTAATCTGTCTAGCTCTATCCAGTGTTGAGAGTTGGGTACTGAAGTCTCCAGCTATTATTGTAGAACAGTTTAATTCCTCCTTTAATGCTATCAATATTTGCTTCATGTATTTTGAAGTAATGGTGTTGAGTATATATAGGTTTATAATCATTATATGTTCTGGGTAAATTGACTCTTTTATCAATACATAACATCATTCTTTGTCTCATAATTGTTTTTGATTTAGAGTCTACTTTCATATGATATAGCCATCCCAGCTCTCTCTTGGTTATTATTTACATGAAATACACTTTTTATTCTTTCACTTTCAATCCATTTCTGTCAGATGAGCTAGTGAGTCTTTTCTGGACAGTATAAAATTGGATTATATTTCTCTTATCCATCTGTCAATCTATGCCTTTTAATTGAGGATTTTAATCCATTTACATTTAAAGTAATTACTGATAAGAAATGGATACATTAATCACTTTATGATTTGTTTTTTGTATGTCTTAAAGCATTTTTGTCCCTTATTTCCTCCACTAAGGACTTCTTTCAGGTATAATAGATTATTTTTTGTGATACATTTTAATTTTCTTCTCATTTCTTTTTGTATATTGTATATTGTGTGTATATATATATGCATATATATAGTCTATAATTTTATTGTACAAAAATATACATATAAATATAGTAAATAAGTATACATATTTATTAATCATATTATACATATATATTATTTGAAAGGGACTACATTTGACAAAAAGATTACATACAACATTCTGAAGTTATAATAATCTAATTTTGAACTGAAACCAACTTAACTTCAATTGAATCAAAAAATTCTTCTTTTATACACCTCCATTTTTCTGTCCCCACTTTATGTTATTAAAGCATTACAAATTACATCTTTTTGTATTTTGGACTCATTCATATAGATTTATGATTACTCTTTATGCATTTGTGTTTTAAAATCTAGAGAAAATAACAAGCGGTATCACAAATCAAAATCACAATAATACTTTTTTTGGTAATTGCCCATTTATTTCCCTTTCTTGGTAATTGTTATAACATTATATGGCTTTCAGTTGCCATCTAGCATCCTTTTACTTCAAACTGAAGGAATGTCTTCTGCATTTCTTGTAGGGCAGCCCTATTGTTAATGAATGCTTCCGCTTATTTTTACCTGAGAATGTCAATTTCCCCTTCATTTTGAAGCTTAGTTTTTCCAGGTATAGAGCTTTCGGTTGACATGTTTTTTGTTTGTTTGGTTTTGGTTTTGTTTTTTCCTTTAGTCACTTTAAATATAACCTCTTTCCCCTTTGGTCCTCCAAAGTTTTTTGGAGAGAAATTGGCTAATGGTTTTACCGAGCATCCCTTGTGTTTGCGGAGACACTTCTCACTTGCTATTTTCAAGATTTTCTTTGTATTTGACTTTCAAAAGTTTGATTATAATGTCTTGCTGTGAATCTCCTTTCATATATTTTTCTTGGAGGATTCATTGAGATTTTTAGATTTGTAGATTCACATCTTTTATCAAATTTTGGAAATTTTTAGCCATTATTTCTTTATATAATCTCTCTTTTTTCCTCTCTCGTACTCCTCGGACTTCCATAACATATATATTTGTCCCACAAATCTCTTAGACTATATACACTTTTCTCCATTCTACATTCTTCCTACTCTTCAGACTCAATCTTTTCAATTATCCTATCTTCAATTTACTGATTCTTTCCTCTGCTTACTCACATGTGTCATGGAACACCTCTAATAAATTTTTCAATTCAGTTATTGTATTGTTCAGCTCCAAAATTTCTATTTGGTTCTTTTCTATAATTTCTATTTCTGTATTGATATTTTCATTTTGTTCATATATTATCTTTCTGATTTCTTCTAGTTATTTGTCTGTGTTTTCCTTCAGTTCTCTGCATATATTTAAGATGGGTTTGAATGACTTTGCCTGTAAGTCTGATGTCTGTGTTTCCTCTGGTATGATCTACAAATTTATTTTCTTCATCTGAATTAGTAATGTTTTCTTGTTATCTGTATGCCTTTAATTTTGTTGTTGTTGTTGAAATTTGTACATTTGAAAAAGTAGCCCTCCCCCAGTATTTGCTGACTCTTTCTGTGCCAAAGAATTCCTTCACTGATTAGTTGGGCATGATCTGAACTTAGGAATAATACTAAGATGAAAGCTGAAGGTTTTCTCAGGCCTTTTCTGAGCAGTGTCTTATGTGGGCCTTCATGTGTCTTTCTCAATTCTCCCACATACCTGGCTACTTTTAAATGCCTTAGTTTTCCAAGGAGTTTCCCCTCATGTCCCTCAGGGTTTGAGATTGTCTATTGTATGTCTCCACCCATAATGACTTGCCAAAAGTGTTTCTAGGTCTAGGCTCCCTACTACTTCTTTAACAAATGCATTGCACTTTTTCCTGTCTAAGATCCAAATTAGGTGAGATGCTACCAGTCCTACAGGTAACCCCAACGCATGTTAGAATATTGTAAATAGGGTTTCCTTTGCTCCTTCTGGTATAAGGAATGGAAGTGGGAGGTGTGCTGTTATTTCTTCTAAACCAAGATCACACCTCAGAATAGAGGAGGTGAGGCAAAGGGGAAGTAAATATGTTACAAACTTTATCATTTGAACATGTTTCATTCTTGGTTGGACATTCATTTGGTTCCTGCAGACATTTGACTATTTTCCAGAGTACTTATAAAATTAGTTCAGCCAATATTTTTTAATGATTTTATTGAGGGCCAAGGGCTTGGAGCGTCATACTCTGGCATTTTACTGGCATCATACTCTCACTGTTATTTGTTAAAGGTTCTCAGTCATCTTTTGGTTGGTTAAAGCTTCTCCTCTATTAGAATCCTTAGTACTAATACCTCCTTTCTTAAGTTTCCTGAAAAACCTGCTTCTATTGTTTTTGAAAAATAAACTACTGGTAAAACTTTTTTTTTTAAATGATAGTTTTTCTTTTCTTCTGGGGGGTCCTAAAGATCTTTTAAATTTAAATTTAAACTTTGATAACAATACTATAATTTGTTTTAGGTTTGATTATTCTGGTTCAATTTTTCTTTTACTTGAACTATTTTGTTGAGTTTTTTTTTTTAATATGATTACTGGTTCACTATTTTGATTTTTTTTTCTTTCAGTTTTTTTTCATTCCTCTGAATCACCAAAGAAGAATGTTCAATCTTTTTTTCTGGCATTTCTACTACTCGTTTCTGATCTTTTTTATTTAAAAAAAACTTCAAAAATTCTCTATTTTTTTCCTTTTCTTTAGTATTCTTTACAAACTTTTCATCTGAATCTATTATCTTTATTCTTCATTCTTTTAAAATTTCTCTTCTGACTTCAGTGAACCCTTGGGCAGTTTCTTTTTTCTTTTTTCATTTCTATCCTTTGTATTTGCATTTTTGATTCAAAGTGTTCTTTTTTTCCCCTCATGTCATGAAATGCTTAAACATATTTAATACAGTTTTCAGTGTGATATAACTGTCTTCTTAAATTTTATACTTAATTTGGGGGATATTTTTGTTTGCACGAAAGATTTAGTTTACATTTTCTGTCTTCTAGTTATAGTCTTATATGGAAGTGGCTTGGGTGTTTATTTAATGGACAGAGTATCTATTTCAGGATGATTTCGGCTATCAGTATGTTTGCATCTTTGCAGTTACTTTATTAATGTTGTTGGCAACAGGGGAGACCAAATATTATCTTTCCTTTTATCTCTATCTTTCTGAATGATCCTTAATTTATCTCTCTTAGTTGATTCTTTCCTCCTTTCTTTTCTCTATAGATCTGACTTTTTTCCCAGAGGCAATGGTTCCCCTGGGCTGCCACTTTACTCCCCACACATTTTCAAGTCCCTTTTCCACATTTAGACTTTGATCTATCAGGTCCCAACTTGTTTAGTCATTTTCTTTTTAAAAAAAAATTAATTTATCCTTGCGGGACTAAGTTTCACTTGCTAAACTTACTTCTTCTTTTCAGAATCTGATTTCTTGCATTCCCTGAAGGGAGACAATCATGTCACCTAGAAGCAGAGAAAGTCTTATTTCTTCTTTTCCAATATACATATTTTAATTTCTTTCTTTCTTTTTCTTTTTTTTTTTTTTGCCATATTGATCTGGCTAGAACCTCTACTATGATGTTTAATGAGACTGATGAGAACAGACGTCCTTGTCTCATCTGGTTTTAGGGGAAAAAGTATTCAGTCTTTCTTCATTAATGGTGATGTTAACTGTAGTTTTCTTTGTAGATGCCCTTTATCAGGTTAAAGATTTTTAAATACATTTCTAGTTTGCTGATAGGTTTCAACAGGAATGGAAATATGGATATTGATTTTTTATCAAATGTGTTTTATGTCTTTATTGTAATGATCACATTATTTTTCATTTTTAGATTGTGATATGGTAAATTATATTTGTCACTTTTTTTTTTATGTTGGACCAGTTTTGCATTCCTGGAATAAACCTGATTTAGTCATACTACATTATCTTTTTCATGTATTGCTGTGTTTACTTGCTAATATTTTTTTGAGACTTTTTCTCTATGTTCTTATATATACTTTTAGAATTTTTACTTGATTTTTATATCATGATAATGTTAGTTTTATAAAGTGAGGTAAAATATTTTTCTACCTCTCCTATATTCTGGAAGTGGTTTGCCGATTGATGATATTTCTTCTGCAAATGTTCACTAGAATTACCATTGAAACCAACTGGGCTTGGATTTTTCTCTGTTAAAAAATTTTAAGCTACAAATTCAATTTATTTCATGATAGATATAGGACTACCCAGAATATCTATTTCTTCTGGAAGAAGTTTTGCCGTTTGCATCTCTCAAGGAAATTGCCCATTTCTTATAATTTGTTGAATTTTTAGGCTTGAATTTGATAACAATATTGTCTATTTTTCAATGTCTCTAAGTCTTTAGTCATTGCTTTCTTTCTTCTTAATCTCAGTAATCAATGCCCCCTCATACATATATGTATACTTTTTACTTGCCAATCTTGCCAGAGATTGGTCAATTTCATTGTTTTTTCAAAGTACAATCTTAGCTATTAATTTTCTCTACTGTTTTTCTGCTTTCAATATCATTCATTTCTGGTATTATATTTATTGTTTATTTCCTTTTAATTGCTTTGGCTTTATTTTGTTCATTTAAAGAATTTTTAATGTGGAATTTTAGAAAATTAGAGACTTTTTTGAATATAAGAATATAATTTAATAAATTCTCTAAGCACTGTTTTAACTACACCCATAAATAATGATATGATGCATTTTCATTTTCATCCAAAATATTTTTTATTTCTTGGTTACTTCCTTCTTGATTCATATTCTAGTTAGCAGTGTGTTGCTTAATATCCAAATACCAGGGGGGTGGGGTGGGGTATAATTTATTTATATTTCTGTCTTTGATATATAATTACTTTATGATCATAGAACATAATTTGTATGGTTTCTATTACTTCAAACATGCTAAAATATGTTTGCCACAAATATTTTGTTTTTAGTGTATGTTCTATGTGCAATTGAAAAATAGTTCTACAGTTGTTTTTAGAGTGCTTTATCAATGTCAAATTGAGATTTCTATTTAGGTATTCTAAATCCTATTGTTTCCTGTCTACTAAAAGAGGAGTGTTGATGTCTTCAAATATTATTCTATCAGTTTTCACTTCATGTATTTGAAGTTTTGTTTTGAAGTTAAAATTTGTTAATTTAGAAATATTAATGGTCCCAATGAATTTACTGTTTTTTTTTGTTTTTGTTTTTAAAGACTTTATTTATTTGAGAAAGAGAGAGAGAGAGAGAGAGCAAGAGAGAGAGAGAGACCATGATCAAGGGGAGGGGAAGAAGAAAGTGGGAGAAACAGACTCCTTGCTGAGCAGGGAACCTGATGAGGAGCTTGATCCCAGGACCATGGGATCATAACCTGAGCTGAAGGCAGATGCCTAATTGATTGAGCCACCCAAGCCTCCTTATCATTATTTAATGTCTGATTGTATCCTTCATATTCTGTTTTAAAGTATATTTTTCATATTAATATATCTTCTCCAGCTTTTAGTGTTAGTATTGTACATATTTTTCTATTCTATTTATTCATTATTTATATTTTTTATTTATTTTAATCAATATTTATTTTCAATGTAGGGTTCTAATACTGTATAATTGGACCTTTAAAAAAGTCCAATATGATGATCTCTGCCATTTTAATTGACATATTTAGTCCATTTAGAATTAATAAAGCTATTCACATAGTTGAATTTAAGGTTCCCATATTACATTTGGTTAATGTTTGTTCCTGTGCTTTTTTCTCTGTTCTTTCATTCTTGCCTTCTTACAAATTATTCTAGCACTTTTTAGTATTCCATTTTAACTTGTTTATTGTATTTTGGCAATATATCTTTATATTCTATTTGTTTATGTTTGCTCTAGGAATTTAAAAAATGCATACCTAAACTTTCTTATTCTACTTAAAATGAACATTCTGCCACTTCAAATGTAGACATCTTAAATCCATACATGCATTATTACTTTCCTCTTCTTATGTTGTAGCTTTCAGGTGTATTATTTCACATATTTCAGAACCACACAGTGTTAAAATTATTGCATTCAACAGTCATACATTTTTAAAAAATTTTCAATATTAAAATTAGATGATATTATTTCATATTTACCTAAGCACTTATTATTTTTGTTGTTTCATTAATTTCTGATGTTCTTAGTTTTCCCATGCTATTATTTTCCTTTAGGTGGAACAGCCTTTTTTGTCATTTTTAAAAAATAGATCTCCTAGTGATGAAGTCTTCTAGTTTTCCTTCATCTGATAATGTCTTTATTTTACCCCCATTCATAGAATACTTTTTCATGGGGTATAGAGTTGATGCTTTTCCTTTCAGTGATTTATTATTTATTATGTTCATTCTACATGTATGTTTTATTTATTATTTATTTGAGCTTAATTAACACAGTGTTATGTAAGTTTAAGGTGTGCAATATAATGATTCCACAATTCTTTACATTTCTTAGGGCTCATTAAGTGTACTCTTTTATTTATTTATTTATTTATTTAATAAAATGTTTTTAAATTTTATTTTAGAGAGAGTGTGTGAATGGGAATAGGGGCAGAAGGAGAGAGAGAGAGAATATTAAGCAGGCTCCATTAGTGTGGAGCCTGATGCAGCACTTGATCTCAGGACTCTGAGATCATGACCTGAACCAAATTCAACAGTTGGTGATGTCTCATTGTGGTTTTGATATGCATTTCCCTGGATGTCTTCCCTTGTGTGTCTTCTTTGGAAAAATGTCTATGCAAGTCCTCTGCCCATTTTGTAATCAGTTTCTTTATTTTGTGCTCATTTGTACACATTCTTTCTATATTATAGATATTAACACTTCATTAGATATATCATTTGCAAATATCTTCCCATTCAGTAGCTTCCTTTTATGTTTTGTTGATGGTTTCCTTCACTGTGCAAAAGCTCTTCATTTTGACCTAGTCCCAACAGTTTGGTCTTAGGGGACATACCTAGAAAAGTGTTGCTAAGGCTGATGACCATAGGGGAAGGGAGGGAAAACCGAATGGGAAGAAATCAGAGAGGGAGACAAACCATGAGAGACTCTGGACTCCAGGAAACAAACAGGGTTACAGAAGTGAGGGGGTGGGGAGTTGGGGTAACTGGGTGAGGGGTATTAAGGAAGGCACATGTTGTGATGAGCACTGGGGATTATATGGAAGTAATGAATCATTGAACACTACATAAAAAAATCAGTATTTATGTTCTCTGCTAGGATTATTATAGTTTCATGCCTCACAGTTAGGTCTTTAATCCATTTGAGTTTATATTTGTGTATGGTGTTACAAAGTGGTTTATTTATTTGTGACAATAAGGATGGCTTAAAGGGAATTAAGTAAGTGAAATCAGTCGGAAGGAAAAAGACATATGATTTCATTCATATGTGGAATCTAAAAAACAAAACAAACAAAACCCCACAAATGTATAAAAAGAAAGTGCAGAATCAGATCTACAAATAGAGAGGATAAACTGATGGCTGTCAGAGGGGAGGGGAGTGGAAGATGAGCAAAATGGGTGATGGAGAATTGGAGATACAAGCTTCTGGTTATTAAATGAATAAATCACAGGAATAAAAAGTAAAGCATAAGGAATATAATCACTGATATTGTAATAGCATTGTATGCTGTTAGATGGTAGCTAAATTTGTGGTGAGAATAGCATAATGTATAAACTCTATCAAATCACTATGTTGCACACCTGAAACTAATGTAGCATTGTACATTAACTACACCCACATTAAAAAAAAAAAACTTAAAAATTTTCTATAGTGGTATAATCCCTGTTCAAGCTAGCTGATAGTTGTCCAAATAGTGGTTATTTACAGAGAAGGGGGTAGTAATTGGGAGGGACAAGACAGACTCTCTTTTGAGTGTGTTTCATGTTCAATTTCCTACTCTCATTGCTGGTGATGTAAGTTTGTTTGTTTTGTGGTAACACAATGTGATCACTTATGATTGTTAGGCTTTTAGAAGTAAGAAATTGTTACAGGTTTATTTATTTTGCCCAAAAATTCATATGATAAAGTTTCATATCACCGTGCCTCAGAACGTGTCTTTACTCAAAAGTAGCATTATTGCCCATGTAATTAGTTAAGATAAGGTCATTATGCCATAATCCAATGTGACTGTTATCCTTAAGAAAAGGAGAAATTTGGGCACAAACACAGACAATGCAAAAAGGAAGACAGCGTGAAGAGAAACAGGGAGAACACCATGTAAAGGTAAAGTCAGAGGTCTAAAACTCAAGAAATGCCACAGATTCTCAGCAAACCATGAGAAGTTAGGGAAGAGATATGCAATAGATTGTTTTTCACCACACTCAAAGGAACTGACCCTGGTGACATCTTGATCTCAGACTTATTTCCTCCAGAATTATGAGACAATATATTTCTTTTATTTAAGCTACCTAATTTTTGGCACTCTGTTATGGCAGCTCTAGCAAATGAACATACAAATCTTTATAAATAAGCTCTAATTATAGTGGTAACAATATTTTTTTATGCTTAATTGCTTTAATTGGTTCTTTCTTTTTTTTTTTTGAAAAAATTAATATTCCCATCTTACCTGAATGTCCTTGGAGTAAACCTGAAAGGGAAATGAATCTTTTATTAGGACTCAGATTTATGAGGAATAAAGGGCAGAGACATAATATTAAATTAATATTTCATGTCATAACAGCATGTCAAACATTAGCTTTCTTTTATATGATTATAAAACTTTTTACTAACTTGCTGAAAAAGTTATATTTTCAGTCATTATCATGTATTCAAAGTTTTGAAATCCTACTGTGTTCCATCCTCCCAGTAATTCAGAAATATATTGATTGGCAGCTATATTATGTAAGGTTCAAAATAAGGACCTTGATAAAATTGATATGATTTTCTTTAAAGATTTTATTTATTTATTTGACAGAGAGAGACAGTGAGAGAGGGAACACAAGCAGAGGGAGTGGGAGTGGGAGAAGCAGGCTTCCTGCTGAGCATGGAACCTGATGTAGGGCTTGATCCCAGGACTCTGGGATCATGACCTGAGCTGAAGGCAGATGCTTAATGACTGAGCCACCTAGGTGCCCCAAAATTGATGTGATCTTTAAATAAGAGATACTATGAACCTAAGAAGGAAAAAAAATTATCATGGGATTATTCTACTCCAGTCTTGAAGAAATTAAGCTTGATGAGAAATGAACAAATGAGATTTATGAACTCAACCAAATTTTAGTTAACTTAATACAGCAGTATACTAAGAAATTGTACATAGTGAACATGTAAGTTTTTATCAAAATTACAAGAATGATTTAAAAGTTATAAATCATATTAATGTATTTTTCCAGAATAATAAATTAAGAATAATCATTTCAATATGTGCAAAAAATTAAACAACCATAATAGATTCATTCTTGATTTGAACGCAACTAATGAATTGTTGAACACTACAAAAACTTATGATGTACTATATGCTAAATAAGAAAGAAAGAAAGAAAGAAAGAAAGAAAGAAAGAAAGAAAGAAAAAATTAGAAAAGTAGGCATAGAAGAAAACATGATTAACCTGATAGAGTATCCATCAGAAACTGATAAACATTTTTTCTTAATAACAAAAATGAAAACATAAGCAGTACTCAGTCTCTTTCTCTCTCAAATAAATAAATAAAATCTTTAAAAACATAAATCAATTTTAAATATGAAAAAAATAAAGCAAGGACATTCAATATAATTCAGATGTTCTAGGCAATGACATAGTAAAATTAAAAAAAAAATTATCTCCTATCGTCTATCTACAACTTTACTGCAGAAAGAAAAACTGTCATCTTGAAATGATATAACTACAATACTTCAAAAACTCAAGATCAATAAAATTGTATTTAAAAAAGAGTAAGTGAACTAAACGAGGTTGTCCACTTAGCAAACAAATGCTTTTTTTAAAAAAATCACCGGCTCCACTGCACATGAACCATAATTAAGATGACTATAACTTTCATTTTGCTTGATCTATTCCAAGATTATGCCTGTTTTCCAAAAATAATTATAAATAAAACTTGTATTATTATCTATAACTAAATAGCAGATAACCACAAATTTAGTGGATTAAAACAACACACATTTATTATCTCACAGTTTCATTTATTATCACACAGTACAGCTTCACCTGATTCTCCACCTTAGGGTTTTTCATGAGACTGCAATGAAGATATTGGGCACCACTGGGATCTTGGCTAGGGAAGGATTTGTTTACAAGCTCATTTATATGGCTGCACACAGAATTCCAACAGTTTCTAGCTGGGTGTTGGCCTAAGGCTGCCATCAGACCCTTACCAAATGGTTTTCCTCAACATGGTATCTTGCTTTGTTAAGGTTAGTAAGGGAGAAAGTCAGCTAACAAGACAGATGTTAGAATCTTTTACAATCTAATGATGGAACTGATATCACTTCAAACTTCAGATAAGAATACAGTTATTCAAGGGGAAAGGATTACATCGGCCGTGGATAGCAAGAAACAGAGATCTTTGGGAGTGAATTGAAAATTTGAGTTTAGGATTTGGGACTTAAGATGGCGGAGGAGTAGGAGACACCGTTTTCAGCCGGTCCTCCGAGTCGAGCTGGATAGGTACCAGACCAGCCTAAACAACCACGGAACCAGCCTGAGACGCAGGAAGATGCATCTAGATCTCTACAAATGAACATCTCCAGCGCTGAGTATTGAGGTACGAAGCGGGGAGCCATGAAACTGTGCACAGATATCGGAAGATAAACGGAAGGGGGAGAGAGCCGCCACGTTCGGGTGCCGGGAGGCGGTAGACACTTGCACGGGAGAGCGGGCGGGGCTCGCGGACGGCACCCGCAAAACAGCAGACTGAGACCGTGAGCCGGGTGCGCGCGCCACCAGGCATCTCGCGGAACCCCGGAATCCCGGTGCGCTCACTGGATCTAGACTGAGACCGGGAGATCCGGGAGCGCGCGGGGAGGCGGGCGGCTGGCGGCGTTAGAAACACAAAGGACAGAGACGCGCCGGCCCTGGAAGTGAGGGCTGGGACGCCGGGTGTGGAGCGCACATCCCGGGATGCTGCAGGGTTGAGCAGCACCAACAGAAACAGAGTTAAAGTGGCCAGAACATTAGTAGAGAACGGACCGCAATCCCTCTGTTCTGTGACAGAGGCTGAAATTTGGCCGCTGCTGCTCTGACTCTCAGAAGAGGCACAGCAAACTGCCAGGGAAAGCCGCCAGAGAACAAAAGCCTGGAAATACCGGCTCAGGGAGTGCCCATCCCCATCCCCCCTCGCAGGGGACGCCGAGACTCTACCCAAACAGGGCTGCCTGAGTATCGTTTAGGCAGGCCCCTCCCCCAGAAGGCAGGCTGAAAAATCAAGAAGCCCACAACCCGGGCGCCTGGGTGGCGCAGTCATTGAGCGCCTGCCTTCGGCTTAGGGCGTGATCCCGGCGTTCCGGAAAGGCTCCGCTGAGAGCCTGCTTCTTCCACTCCCACTCCCCTGCTTCTGTTCCCTCTCTCGCTGGTTGGCTGCCACATAAATAAATAAATAAAATCTTTAAAGAAGAAGCCCACATCCCTAAGATCCCTATAAAACAAGGGGCACGGCCTGGGACCCAGTCAGTAATTTGGGCTCTGGAAACCCCGCAACCTCTCTTCATCAGAATGACAAGAAGGAGAAGACCCCCCAGCAAAGAAAAGACAGTGAGTCTGTGGCCTCTGCCACAGAAATAATGGATATGGATGTAACCAAATTATCAGAAATGGAATTCAGAGTAACGATGGTCAAAATGATGAGTAGAATTGAAAAATCTATTAACGAAAAGGTTACTGAGAATATAGAATCCCTAAGGACAGATATGAGAGTGAATCTGACAGAAATTAAAAATTCTATGAGCCAAATGCAGGCAAAACTAGAGGCTCTGACGGCCAGGGTCGCAGAAGCAGAGGAACGGGTTAGTGAATTGGAGGATGGGTTAATAGAGGAAAAAATGAAAATAGAAGATGGTCTTAAAAAAATCCACACCCACGAATGTAGGTTACGGGAGATTACTGACTCAATGAAACGATCCAATGTTAGAATCATCGGCATCCCCGAGGGGGTGGAGAAAA
Organism: Ursus americanus; assembly: GCF_024610735.1. NCBI lineage: Eukaryota > Metazoa > Chordata > Mammalia > Carnivora > Ursidae > Ursus > Ursus americanus. Next base: position 27,859,620 of record NC_142158.1, read on the forward strand.
ACAGAGGTCTAGAAGAGATATTTGAACAAATTGTAGCTGAAAACTTCCCTAATCTAGCAAGGGAAACAAACATTCGTGTCCAAGAGGCAGAGAGGACCCCTCCCAAGCTCAACCACGACAAACCTACGCCACGTCACGTCATAGTGCAATTCGCAAATATTAGATGCAAGGATACAGTATTGAAAGCGGCCAGGGCAAAGAAATTTCTCACGTACCAAGGCAAAAGCATCAGAATTACATCAGACCTGTCTACACAGACCTGGAATGAGAGAAAGGGTTGGGGGAGCATATTTAAAGCTCTTTCAGAGAAAAACATGCAGCCAAGGATCCTTTATCCAGCAAGGCTGTCATTCAGAATTGATGGAGAAATAAAGACATTTCAGAATCGCCAGTCACTAACCAATTTTGTAACCACGAAACCAGCCCTACAGGAGATATTACGGGGGGTTCTATAAAAGTAAAAAGGCCCCAAGAGTGATATAGAACAGAAAGTCACAGCCAATACAAACAAAGACTTTACTGGCAACATGGCAACATTAAAATCATATCTCTCAGTAATCAGTCTTAATGTAAATGGTTTGAACCATCCCATAAAACGCCACAGGGTTGCAGATTGGATAAAAAGAAATGACCCATCCATTTGCTGTCTACAAGAGACTCATTTCAAACCCAAAGATGCATTCAGACTGAGAGTAAGGGGATGGAGTACCATCTTTCACGCAAATGGACCTCAAAAGAAAGCTGGGGTAGCAATTCTCATATCAGATAAATTGGATTTTAAACTACAGACTATAGTTAGAGATGCAGAAGGGCACTATATTATTCTTAAGGGAAGTATTCAACAAGTGGATATGACAATTATAAATATATATGCCCCCAACAAGGGAGCAGCAAGATACACAAGCCAACTCTTAACCAGAATAAAGAGACATATAAATAAAAATACATTAATAGTAGGGGACCTCAACACTCCACTATCAGAAATAGACAGAACACCCTGGCAAAAACTAAGCAAAGAATCAAAGGCTTTGAATGCCATACTCGACGAGTTGGACCTCATAGATATATATAGAACACTACACCCCAGAACCAAAGAATACTCATTCTATTCTAATGCCCATGGAACATTCTCAAGAATAGACCATGTTCTGGGACACAAAACAGGTCTCAACCGATACCAAAAGATTGAAATTATCCCCTGCATATTCTCAGACCACAATGCTCTGAAATTGGAACTCAACCACAAGGAAAAATTTGGAAGAAACTCAAACACTTGGACACTAAGAACCATCCTGCTCAGGAATGACTCAATAAACCAGGAAATCAAAAATCAAATTAAACAATTTATGGAGACCAATGAGAATGAAAATACAACAGTCCAAAACCTATGGGATACTGCAAAGGCAGTCCTAAGGGGGAAATACATAGCCATCCAAGCCTCACTCAAAAGAATAGAAAAATCTAAAATGCAGTTTTTATATTCTCACCTCAAGAAGCTGGAACAGCAACAGAGGGACAGGCCTAATCCATGCACGAGGAAGCAGTTGACCAAAATTAGAGCTGAAATCAATCAAGCAGAAACCAGAAGTACAGTATAGCAGATCAACAGGACTAGAAGCTGGTTCTTTGAGAGAATCAATAAAATTGACAGACCACTGGCAAGACTTATCCAAAAGAAAAGAGAAAGGACCCAGATTATTAAAATTATGAATGAAAAAGGAGAGGTCATGACGAGCACCATTGAAGTTGGAAGGATTATTAGAAATTTTTATCAACAGCTATATGCCAATAAACTAAGCAATCTGGAAGAGATGGAATCCTTCCTGGAAACCTATAAACTACCAAGATTGAAAAAGGAAGAAATTGATTCCTTAAACAGGCCAATTAATTATGAAGAAATTGAGTCAGTGATAAACAACCTTCCAAATAACAAAACTCCAGGCCCGGACAGTTTTCCTGGGGAATTCTACCAAACATTCAAAGAAGAAATAATACCTATTCTCCTAAAGCTATTTCAAAAAATAGAAACAGAAGGAAAGCTACCAAACTCATTCTATGAGGCCAATATTACCTTGATCCCCAAACCAGGCAAAGACCCCATCAAAAAGGAGAATTACAGACCGATTTCCCTAATGAATATGGACGCCAAAATCCTCAACAAGATACTTGCTAATAGAATCCAACAGTACATTAAAAGGATTATCCACCACGATCAAGTGGGATTCATACCTGGGATGCAAGCGTGGTTCAATATTCGCAAATCAATCAGCGTGATACATCATATCAACAAGAAAAGACTCAGGAACCATATGATCCTCTCAATCGATGCCGAAAAAGCATTTGACAAAATACAGCATCCTTTCCTGATTAAAACCCTTCAGAGTGTAGGAATAGAAGGTACATTTCTCAATCTCATAAAAGCCATTTATGAAAAGCCTACTGCAAATATTATTCTCAATGGGGAAAAGCTGGAAGCCTTTCCGTTAAGATCAGGAACTCGACAAGGATGCCCACTCTCGCCACTATTATTCAACATAGTACTAGAAGTCCTTGCAACAGCAATCAGACAACAAAAAGGGATAAAAGGTATCCAAATCAGCAAGGAAGAAGTCAAAATGTCTCTCTTTGCAGATGACATGATACTCTATATGGAAAACCCAAAAGAAGCCACTCCCAAACTATTAGAAGTTATAGAGCAATTCAGTAACGTGGCAGGATACAAAATCAATGCTCAGAAATCAGTTGCATTTCTATACACGAATAACGAGACTGAAGAAAGAGAAATTAGGGAATCCATCCCATTTACAATAGCACCAAAAACCATACGTTACCTTGGAATTAACTTAACCAGAGACGTAAAGGACCTATATTCTAGAAACTATAAATCACTCTTGAAAGACATTGAGGAACACATAAAAAGATGGAAAGATATTCCATGCTCATGGATCGGAAGAATTAACATAGTTAAAATGTCCATGCTACCCAGAGCAATCTACACTTTCAATGCTATCCCGATCAAAATACCAAGGACATTTTTCAAAGAACTGGAACAAACAGTCCTTAAATTTGTATGGAAACAGAAAAGGCCCCGAATCTCCAAGGAACTGTTGAAAAGGAAAAACAAAGCTGGGGGCATCACAATGCCGGATTTCGAGCTGTACTACAAAGCTGTGATCACAAAGACAGCATGGTACTGGCACAAAAACAGACACATAGACCAATGGAACAGAATAGAGAGCCCAGAAATGGACCCTCGGCTCTTTGGGCAACTAATATTTGATAAAGCAAGAAAAAACATCCAGTGGGAAAAAGACAGTCTCTTCAATAAATGGTGCTGGGAAAATTGGACAGATACATGCAAGAGAATGAAACTTGACCACTATCTCACACCATACACAAAAATAAACTCCAAATGGATGAAAGACCTCGATGTGAGACAGGAATCCATCAAAATTCTAGAGGAGAACATAGGCAACAACCTCTACGACATCGGCCAAAGCAACCTTTTTCATGACACATCCCCAAAGGCAAGAGAAACAAAAGATAAAATGAATTTATGGGACTTCATCAAGATTAAAAGTTTCTGCACAGCCAAGGAAACAGTCAGAAAAACTAAGAGGCAGCCCACGGAATGGGAGAAGATATTTGCAAATGACACTACAGATAAAGGACTGGTATCCAAGATCTACAAAGAACTTCTCAAACTCAATACACGAGAAACAAATAAACAAATCAAAAAATGGGCAGAAGATATGAACAGACACTTTTCCAATGAAGACATACAAATGGCTAACAGACACATGAAAAAATGTTCAAAATCATTAGCCATCAAGGAAATTCAAATCAAAACCACACTGAGGTACCACCTTACGCCAGTTAGAATGGCAAAAATAGACAAGGCAAGAAACAACAATTGCTGGAGAGGATGTGGAGAAAGGGGATCCCTCCTACATTGTTGGTGGGAATGCAAGTTGGTACAGCCACTCTGGAAAACAGTGTGGAGGTCCCTTAAAAAGTTAAAAATTGAGCTACCCTATGATCCAGCCATTGCACTACTGGGTGTTTACCCCAAAGATACAGACGTAGTGAAGAGAAGGGCCATATGCACCCCAATGTTCATAGCAGCAATGTCCACAATAGCTAAATCGTGGAAGGAGCCGAGATGCCCTTCAACAGATGACTGGATTAAGAAGTTGTGGTCCATATATACAATGGAATATTACTCAGCTATCAGAAAGAACGAGTTCTCAACATTTGCTACAACATGGACAGCACTGGAGGAGATAATGCTAAGTGAAATAAGTCAAGCAGAGAAAGACAACTATCATATGATTTCTCTCATCTATGGAACATAAGAACTAGGATGATCGGTAGGGGAAGAAAGGGATAAAGAAAGGGGGGGTAATCAGAAGGGGAATGAAACATGAGAGACTATGGACTATGAGAAACAAACTGAGGGCCTCAGATGGGAGGGGGGTGGGGTAATGGGATAGACCGGTGATGGGTAGTAAGGAGGGCACGTATTGCATGGTGCACTGGGTGTTATACACAACTAATGAATCATCGAGCCTTACATCGGAAACCGGGGATGTACTGTATGGTGACTAACATAATATAATAAAAAATCATTTAAAAAAAATGAAAATTTGAGTTTAGAATAAAATTTGCATCAAATGCCCACATCTTATTGCTTTCTGTTTTCTCAACACTAACAACTTCAACAACAAAAATATACCTAATACACCTATTCTTTTTACTTCAAAATATGGCCATTAGTAGACTGATTATAAACAACTATTAGTTTAAATATGCTATGGAAGAAACACTGTTATTATTTTGATCTTCATTGTTTTCCTAAACAGCTTAATATCTCAAGAAAAAAATGATGATACTCTTTCCCTATTCTCACCTGTCCCAATCATTCTATTCGATTTGTCATAATTTATTGCATTCCTTTTTTATCTTACCTTTTTTATTGTCACTTTTCTTGTAACATTTATAAACTAATAATCCTAGAAGTATTAAAATGATGATTCCAAATACAGCTACAATTATATAATATTTTGTGACGTTTTCTGAAAAACAAAACAAAATGTAGATGTGCGATTAGACTCAATTTTCATTCTTAGTCATCTTTCACCTAAGAAGACCCATTTGTATTTTTCTGCTCCCACTGTGGGAGGTCTGAGCTTTGTCTTTGTTCAAACAACAGAAACATATTTTGAACATCAGCTACTTTCGTGACATTATACCACTTGCTGTGAGGAACACATCAAAAGAGAAATTACACGTCCTGTGCTAAGGAAGTTTCACTTGACTTATATAACTGGCTCTCTAGGGATTCTCCTCCTCAAAAATCCCACAACAATGATGCTTGGTTAATCTCAGCCCACCATAGAGGACTGAACTAGAAAATGGACTTTGCAGAGACATTTTATGGGACAGATTTGCATACCCAGAATCAAGGCTATGCTAACTATCTGTGAAATGGAAAAGTCTGTCATTCTACATCAAATATTCCAACTAGAATTCTGAGAAAGACTTGTCCCACTCATACATCACATTCTACTTTTTAATTTATTACATTTTCTACCTCTTAATTTCCTACATTTCTTATGTATGCAATGCATAATTGCAGCCCAAGATCCAAAATTTTCCATTCTTCTGTCATATTCTCATTTCCATTTAATTCAGACATCGTACTCTAAATTATCCTTTTTCTGACAATCTCTTTTCTGGCTCTTTTCATTTTTTGTGTCCATTTAATTACCACAAATTAACATATACTATCAATCAGTTTTTTCCAAGCTTCTTCATTTACTCACAGTAAGTGATACTGGGATTTCCTTGAGTAAACACTACTTATTCATACCTGTCGAGAAGTGGTTAAGTACTTAACCCAAGTCTCTTTTTCCCTGCTCAGAGAGGTGAGATTATCTTTCTAGAGACCTTGAAGGCTGCTCTCAGGATATTACATTGACAGGCCTCATTAACAAATCTACTTCTTTTGTTTTGCAATCCAGTCAGGTAAGCCACTCTACTCTCATGTTTAGTTTGAATTTATATTGACCTTCCGATCACTTTCCAAGATTTATATCAAATTTTTCCTCCTCTTTAACACTTAGGTTGAAACCTGAACAAACTTGAGAAAATTCATTGATGGTACACTTCAAAACTGCCTGTTACTCTTACTTGTACTCTTTTACACCCATAATTGATATTTCCAATGTATTTGAGAAAACTGCTTACAAAATCATGGCATATTTTTTTCACAATTTCAATTTTCCTTTTAAAAAATCAGTTAAGAATCCTTTATTTTTAAACAAATATTCTGTTCATAGGTTAATGTGCCACAGTTCCATAAAAGATGCTTTTTATTTAAAAAAAATATTGTTTCGTTAAGACGACTTAATAATTTGTTCAAGATTTCTGATTCCAGTCAAGATGCATTTAATCCTTACCCTGAAATATCATAAGAGCTGAACAAAATGCCTGGAACAATAGGACCCAAGATATTGGGAATCAGACAGTAGAGGACAGTGGTTTCAAAGGGATAGGAAACAAGGAAAAGCGTTAATTTTCCACAGCTTATTCTCTTAAGAAAGTTTCAAGGCTGAATCAAAGAAAAAGAGGAAACAGGAGGAGCTTGGAAGAACAGGAGTGGAGGGGACAATCTTGAGAGCCTAGGCAGACTAAGGCAGAGTATAGAAGAGGAGAGAGTTGCCCAAGGATAGAACTCAAGGGATGTACAGAGGGTCTACTTTAACTCCTCCAGCGAGTATTGGACAGAACCAGCATGTGAAGAAACTATGTGAGGATGGAAACCGTGTGAAAGTAACTAAAGAAGACCTAAATAATTGGATGATCATACCATATTTATGGATTAGAAGGCTTAATATGTTAGAATACTATATCACCCCAAATTGATCTACAGATTCAACATATTACAACTGAAATTCAGCATACCCTTGAAGCACCCGGGTGACTCAGTTTGTTTAGCATCTGCCTTCAGCTCAGGTCGTGATCCTGAGGTCCTGAGATAGAGCCCTCCATCAGGTTCCCTGCTCAGCAGGGAATCTGCTTCTCCTTCTCCCTCTGCTGCTTCCTCTGCTTGTGCTCTCTCACGCACTTGCTTTCTTTCTGTGAAATAAATAAATAAAATCTTTTTAAAAAATCAGCATACTCTTTGTTGAAAATGACAAGATAATTATAAACCTCACATGGAAATTCAAAAAAACTTGAATAGCCCAAACAAACAAACAAAAATCCAAAGACCAAGATTGGCAGAGTACTACTATCTAACTCCAAAATTTATTATAAAGTTACTTGAATGAAAGCAATGTAGTGTTGGTGTAAGGAAAAACCAAACAGATCAACTAAGTCCAGAAACGGACGTACACACAGCAGAACAACTGATTGCCAACAAAGGTGAAAAGACAATAGATACATATCCATACAAAAATAAAAGCTTTGATCCAAACCTTGAATATATAAACAAATATATAAATGAATCATAGATGTAAATATAAAATCTAAACCTACGAAAGGTCTCAAAGAAAACACAGGGGACAATCTTTGTGACCTTGAGTTAAACATATTTTCTTAGATATGATACCAAAGACACAATCCACAAAAGAAAACAGTGATACATTAAATTTCATTAAAATCAACAAAATGGTTTTTTTGTAAGACACTTTTAAGACAATTAAAAGATAATCCATAGTTTGGAAGAAACCATTGTTGTAATCCACAAATCTTATAAAAGATTTATATCCAGAATATATAAAGACTCTCAAAATGCTAATACAAATATAATACAAAATAGGCAAAAGATTTGAACAGATGCTTCACTATATAAGATATGTGATGGAAAATAGGTACATGAAAAGATGTTTGGTATCATTAATCATGAAGAATTGCAAATTTAAACAAAATGAGATACCACTACACATCTATTAGAATGTCTAAAATTAAAAAGCCTGACCATATCAAGTGTTGGCAAGGATGTAGAGAAACTGGAACTCACACACATTGGTCTTAGGAATATGAAACGATACTACCGCTTTGGAAGAAAGTTTGACAGTTTCTTGAAAATGTAAACTATAAATCTACCATATGATTAAGCCATTCTTCTGTGCAAAATAAAAAATAAAAACATATGTCTATGTAAACATTTCTATATGAGTATCCACAATGACTTTCCTTATAATGACTGAAGACTAGAAAGAACCTAAATATTTATCAGTAGGAGAATGAATGGAAAAATTATTATATGTACATACAATGGAATAATATATAACAATAAAAAGTAATGAACTATTGATAAATGCAACACCATGGAGAAATCTTAAAATAGATATGCTGAATGATGGAAGCAAATACAAAGTTGTACATAATGTTTGATTCCATTTAGAAAATTATAGAAAGTGAAAACTAATCTGTAATGACAGAATGTGTGGGACACAATGACTGTGTGAGAGTAAAGAGGGTAAGAAAGGGACAGTGGGACATAATATAAATTTCATGAGGAAAGTTTGGGGGGAATGAATATGTACATTTTTTGTATTATGGTTATGGATTCAAGAATGCATATGTATTTCACAACATATGCAATGCTACATGTTTAATAAGTGCACTTTATAATGTGCTGAATATACACCAATACAACTATTAATAAGAAACAAACAATACAGCCCTTAGACTTTGTGGCCATTGGTACTGCTTCATTCTCCCAATTCATCATTTCTTTCTTGGCTTCATTTCTTTCCATATCAAGATATACCTTTTTTAAAGCACTTTAATAAACACTCAACAATACTTTAAATTTATTACTAAATGTTCCTTTACTGCATTTGTCTAAATTAATCCCCAAACCTAATCCAACCCAACTACTTAGTTATCTCTTTTGAATGAAAATAAAAAGTCAAGTTAGGAGGTTGTTGCAATCACTCAAGAGAGAAAAATAAATATTGACTAGGACTACTGTAGTGGCTATGGATGGAAAGAAATGGACAAATTCCAAATGTATTTCAATTATTTACACATCATATTTAGACAAAAGCATTATTTCTATGACACAAATATATCTTGTTAATTAATGAAAGAACCAACAATCCAATGAAAAATAAGCAAAGTATATGAATGTAGTTCACAATACAAATGAACATGTGAAAAGAAGCTCAACATCTTATAATAAAAGAAATGGAAAACAAGAAAAAATTCAAAATATTCAGTGAAAAAAAGAATATATATCAGAGTAAAATCTCAGTGTTGAGTAAATATATAGTTGGCCCTTGAACAATGTAGAGGTTGGAACATTGAACCCCTGTGCAATCAAAATTCAAGTGTAACTTTTGACTCTCTCAAAGCTTAATTACTACTGTAGATAGACTACTATTGATTGGAAACCCTTACCAATAACATAAACAACCTATTAACACATTTTGTATGTTTCATGCATTATAACCTGTATTCTTATAATAAAGCAAGCTAGAGAAAGGAAAATATTATTTTAAAAATCAGGAGGAGAAAATACATTCACAGCACTATAGGCATATTAATTGAAAAAAATAATCCACATATAGGTAGGTGAACCTGGCCAGGCTGAGCTGGGAAAAGGTAGTGGTGGTGGTGGGCCTGGCCTTGGATGCTGATGTTCTGCAGCCTGGTAGTGACAGTGGCCTAGAGGCACAGTACATGTGTCCCATTTGACTGTAGCTGTACCAGTGACCTATAACCACTGGCAGCATCTGTCACAAATGAGTGCATTGGACCCCTGGAGTGTCTCCTGTGTCTGGGGCACCTGTGTGGGAAGGTGTCTGCCTCTGTCCAGGAAAAACTGGAAGCCAACAACCACTGTGGCACAGACCTCCATAGTCCATGGTGTGTAAAGGACTGGGGGTGCTCCAGGGGCACCAAGACCACAAGGCTCCCTGTGCAGGGCCATACCTATACCCCGGGCACATTCCTCTGCTTCAGCCCACCTCTTGCTTGCCAGGGCTGGGTGCTCTACAGACCATCCACTGGGCACAACCATGACCTGAAACCCTGGCTCGTCTTGGGCCCCTGGGGGCTGCTGACAACCTCGGTGGGCCTCCCTGGGTATTGAGAAGGCAATAAGCACAACTTTAGCAACAGTTACCTTTGATTTGGTCCTGGGGAAACTAGGGTGGGCAACTGTAAATAAATGCCTATGGTTTTTGCTATCAACTTAAACAAACAAATAAAAAACTCAGTACAAGCAGACTAGTGCAGTTCAAACCCATTTTGTTCAAGGTTTAACTGTACTTCCTCCAATTTTTTATTTAATTTTGTAAGCAAAACCTATATAGGTTAGGCTTATTTTTTCTATCTATATTCATCTTATTTTCTACTTATATTCAGGGATGTTTTTGAATGTTTTCATTTACCACTTCTCTGTTTTTATGTCATTAATTTATTTTTTTAATCAAAGTATAGTTAGCATACATCATTATATATATTTTAAATATTTATTTGAGGAAGAAATGGGGGGGGGTGAGAAGGAGAGAGAGAATCCTCAAGTAGTCTCACCCCTGAACATGGAGTCCAACACAGGGCTCTATCCCAGGACTCCAAGATCATGACAAGCCAAAATGAAGAGTTGGATACTCAACCAACTGAGCCAGCCAGGCACCCCATATGCATTTTTATATTATGTCATTTTTAACAGCTTATTTTCCCTTTTTTTTCTGTAAGATAAACTTCAACAAAAGCATTATGAATTTTATTTTATTATTTTATTTTATTGTTTCATTTTTATTTTTCTTTTAATCCAGTATAGTTAACACAGAGTGTTATATTAGTTTCAGGTGTAGAATATCGTGATTCAACAACTTATTCTTCAGTATTCATCAAAATGAGTGCACTATTAATACAGTTTACCTCTTTCATCCATCCTCCCTACCCACCTCCCCTGGTAATCCACTGTTTGTACTCTATAGTCAAGAGTCTGTTTTTTTTATTTTTCTCTGTTTTTTTCCTCTGCTCTTTTTTTTTTGTTGTTGTTTCTTAAATTCCACATATGAGTGAGTCTTACGGTATTTGTCTTTCTCTGACTTATTTCACTTAGCATTATACTCTGTAGCTCCATCAATGTTGTTGCAAATGGCAAGAATTCATTCTTTTTATAGGTGAATAATATTCCATTGTATATATCACCACTTCCTCTTTATCCATTCATCTATTGGTGTATACTTGGACTGCTTCCATATTTTGGCTATTATAAATAATGTTGCTATAAACATAGGGATTCATATATCTTTTTGAATTAATGTTTTCAAATTATTTTAGTAAATACCCAGTAATGTGATCACTGAATCATAGGGTAGTTCTATTTTTCACTTTTGAGTAATCTCCAAACTGTTTTCCACAGTGTCTGCACCAGTTTGCATTCCCACCAATAATGCATGAGGGTTTCTCTTTCTCCACATCCTTGCCAACACTGGTTGTTTCTTCTGTTTTTTATTTTATCCATTCTGACAGGTGTGAAGTGATATCTCACTGGGGATTTGATTTGCATTTCCCTGATGATGAATGATGTTGAGCATCTATTCATGTATCTGTTGGCCATCTGGGGAAATGTCTTTGGAGAAATGTCTGTTCATATCTTCTGTCAATTGTTTTATATTGGGTTATTTGGATTTTTTTGGCATTGAGTTGCATAAGTTCTTTATATATTTTGGATACTAACCTATTATTGGATACAGAATTTCCAATGTCTTCTTCCATTCAATAGATTTTTTGTTAGTTTTGTTGGTGGTTTCTTTTGCTGGGCAGAAGATTTTTATTTTGATGTAGTTCTAATAACTTATTTTTGCATTTATTTCCCTTACCTAAAAAGACATATCTAAGAAAATGTTGCTATGGCCAATGTCAGAGATGGTATTGCCTGTGCTCCCTTCTTGGATTTTTATGGTTTCAGGTCTTATATTTAGGTCCTTAATCCATTTTGAGTTTGTTTTTGTGTATGGTGCAAGAGAGTGTTTCCATCCTTTTGCATGTAGCTGACCAATTTTCCCAAAATTATTTGTTGAAGAGACCATCTTTTTCCCATTGGATATTCCTTCCTCATTTGTCAAAGATTAATTTACCATATAATGTGGGTTAGTTCTGTGTTTTTGATTCTGTTGCACAGATATGCATCTATTTTTGTTCCAGTACAATACTGTTTTGATTATTATGGCTTTGTAATCTGAATTGAAATCTGGAATAATGATACCTCCAGCTTTGTTTGCCTTTTTCAAGATCACTTTGGCTATTCAGGGTGGTTCCATAGAATTGTTTTTCCTAGTTCTGTGAAAAATGCTACAGGTATTTTGATAAGGATTGCATTAAATGTGTAGGCTAATTTTGTTGTATGGACATTTTAACAATGTTTGTTGTCCCAGTCTATGAGCACGGAATATCTTTCCATCTGTGTGTGCTTCAATTTCTCTCATCAAGAACTTTTCAGAGTGCAGGTCTTCCACTTCCTTATGTCTCTTCTTAAGCTTTTTATTATTTTTGGTGTGATTCTAAATAGGAATGTTTTCTTAATTTCTCTTTATGCTGCTTCATTACTGTGTATAAAAATGTGATGATGGGAGTTAAGATGGAGGTCTAGTAGGAAGACCCTAGGCTCATCTCATATCTTGAACACAACCTGATAACTCTGAAATCATTCTGAATGCCCAAGAAATCAACCTGAGGACTTACAGAACAAACTAAAATAATGCAAAATAATGAAGCTGAACAAAAGAAAGAAAGAAGAATTATGCAACATGATAAAAGACTTAGGGAATTCAGTTACTCCATTAAGCATAATAACATTGTTATTATAGGAGTCACACAAAAAAGAAGAAAGAGAAAAGGGGACAGAAAATTTAGTTGAGGAAATAATAGCTGAAAACTTCCCTAATCTGAGAAAGGAAAAAGACACCCAAATCCAGGAGACGGAGAACTTCCATCAAAACAAAAGCAGGCCAACACCAAGACATATTAAAGTAAATTTGCAAAGTATAGTGATAAAGAAAACATCTTAAAAGCAGCAAGAAAAAAAGAAGTCCCTAACTTACAAGGGAAGACCATAAGCCTAGTTGCAGATCTTTCCACAGAAATATGGCAAGCCAGAAGAGGGTGGTATGATATATTCAACATGCTGAATGGGAAAAATATGCAGCAAGAATACACTATCCAGCAAGACAATCATTCAGAATAGAATGAAAGAAAGAGTTTCCCAGACAAACAAAAACTAAATGAGTTTGTGACCACTAAACCAGTACTGTGAGAAATGTTAAAGGGAAATCTTTGAGTGGAAAGTGAAAAGTACAAGAAATGATCAGAGAAAATCTCCAAAAATAACTACAAAACAAGTAATAAAATAGCACTAAATACATATCTATCAATAATTACTATGAATGTAAATGGACTAAGTGGTCCAATCAAAAGACATAGGCTGTCAGAATGGATTCAAAATCAAGACCCACTTATGGGCTGCCTACAAGAGACTCATTTTAGACCCAAAAACACCTGCAGATTGAAAGTGAGGTGGTGAAGAAATATGTGTCTTCCAAATGGATGTAAAAAGAAAGTCAGAGTAGCAATGCTTCTATCAGACAAACTAGATTTTAAACCAAAGACTATAACAAGAGATGAAGAAAGGCACTATATCCTACAAGGAGTATCCGCAAGAAGATCTAACAATTGCAAATATTTATGACCCCAACAAGGGAGCACCCAAATATATAAAACAATTAAAAACAAACATAAAGGGACTCTTTGATAGTAAAGCAAAAATAGTAGGGGATGTAAGGGCCCCACTTACATCAATGGACAGGTCATGTCAGCAGAAAATCAACAAGGAAACAATGGTTTTGAATGATACACTGAACCAGATGGACTTAAAATATTTATTCAGAACATTTCATCCTAAAGCAGCAAAATACACATTCTTCTCAACTGCACATGGGACACTCTCCAGAACAGAACACAGACTAGGTCACAAATCATTCCTCAGCAGGTACAAAAAGTTTGAGACCATACCATGCATATTTTCTGACCACAACTGTATGAATCTTGAAATCAACCACAAGATTAAAAAAACAAAACAAAACAAAGAAAACAACCCTGCAAAGACCACAAATACATGGAGGATAAACAACATGCTACTAAACAACGAATGGGTTAACCAGGAAATTAAGGAAGAAATGGAAAAATACTGGAAACAGATGAAAATGAAAACATGAAGGTCCAAATCCTTTGGGATGCAGCAAAAGCATTCCTATGAAGAAAAGATATAGCAATACAGGTGTACTTAATGAAGCAAGAAAAATCTCAAAAAGAGAGCCTGAACTTACACATAAACGAGCTAGAAAAGGAACAAAAAACAAAACCTAACTCCAGCAGGAAAGGGAAATAATAAACTTAAAGCAGAAATAAATGATAAAGAAACTTAAAATAAATAGCACAGATCAATAAAACCAGGAGCTGGTTCTTTGAAAAAATTAATAAAATTGATTAAAAAAAATAGCCAGACTTATCAAGAAGAAAAAAAAGATCCAAATAAATAAAATCGCAAATGAGAGAGGAGAAATTTAGAACCAACATCAAAGAAATACAAAAAAGTGTAAAAGAATATTATGAAAAACTGTATACCAACATATTGGACAACCTGGAAGAAATGGATACATTCCTAGAAACATATAAACTATCAAAACTAAAAGAGGGAGAAATAGAAAACATGAACATACCAACAAACAGAAAAGAAATCGATTCGGTAATAAAAAATCCTCCAACAAACAAAAGTATAGGGCCAGATGACTCTACAGGCGAATTCTACCAAACATTTAAAGAAGAGTTAATACTTCTTAAACTGTTCCAAAAAAAAAGATATGGACAGAAAATTTCCAAATGCCTTCTATAGGCCAGAAACACTCTGATACCAAAACTAGATAAAGACTCTAATAAAATAGAGATCAACAGGCCAATATCCTTGGTGAACATGGATGAAAAAATTCTCAATGAAATACTAGCAAATCAAAATCCAATAGTACCTTAAAAGAATCATTCACTGTGATCAAGTGGGAATTATTCCTGGGTTGCAAGTGCAGTTCAATATTCATAAAACAATCAAAGTCATACACCACGTTAATAAAAGAAAGAATACATCCAAATGATCCTTCCAATAGATGCAGAAAAAGCATTTGACAAAGTACAACATCCATTCATGATAAAACCCTCAACAAAGTAGAGCTAGAGGGAACATATCTGAACATAATAAATGCCATCTATGAAAAACCCACCACAGATAATATCATCCTCCAAAGGGAAAAATGGAGAGCTTTTCCTCTATGGTCAGAACAAGACAGGGATGTCAACTCTCACCACTGTTATTTAATACATTACTGGAAGTCCTAGCCACAGCAATCAGACAACAAAATAAAGGATGACAAAGAAATAGAACACACTCACACTGGCATGGAAGAAGTCAAACTTTCACTCCTTGCAAGTGACATGATACTTTATATAGAAAACCCGAAAGACACAATCAAAAACTTGCTAGAACTGATAAATGAATTCAGTAAATCTGCAGGATACAGGATCAATGTACAGAAATCTGATGAGTTTCTACACACAAATAATGAAGCAGCAGAAAGAGAAATTAAGGAATCAATATCATTTACAATTGCAACAATAACAAAAAAATAAGATACCTAGGAATAAACCTAACCAAAGAGGTGAAGGACTTGTACTCTCTGAAAACTATAAAACACTGATGAAAGAAATTGAAGATGACACACAAAAAAATGCAAAAACATTCCATTTCATGGATTGAACGAACAAATATTGTTAAAATGTCTTTATTACCCAAAGCAATCTACACATATAATGCAATCTGAATCAAAATAACACCAGCATATTTCACAGAGGTAGAACAAAAAAATACTAAAATTTGTATGGAAACACAAAAGAAGCCAAATAGCCAAAACAATCTTGAAAAGAAAAAAAAAAAGAAAAGAAAAGCTGGAGCCATCACAGTTCTGGACTTCAAGTTATATTACAAAGCTGTAATGAAGAAGGCAGTATGGTACTGACACAAATAGACACATAGATCACTGGAACAGAATCAGAAATCCAGAAATGAACCCACAACTATGTGGTCAATTAATCTTGGACAAACCAGGAAAGAATATCTAATGGGAAAAAGACAATCCATTCAACAATTTGTATTCTGAAACCTGTACAGCAATATGCAAAAAAGGAAACTGGACCACATTCCTACATCATACACAAAATTAAATTCACAGTGGATGAAGGACCTAAACGTGAGCTGGGAAACCATGAAAATCCTAGAGGAGAACACAGGCAGTAACCTCTTGACATTAGCTGTAGCAATTTCTTACTGCAAATGTCTCCTGAGGCAAAGGAAACAAAAGCAAAAATAAACAATTGGGACCCCCCCCCCAAAAAAAGTGCACAATGAAGGAAACAATCAACAAAACTAAAAGACAATCTTTGGAGAAGATATTTAGAAATGACATATCTGTTACAAGGTTGGTAGCCAAAATATATAAAGAACTTATAAAACTTACAAGAATAATTCAAGGAACAAATAATCCATTTAAAAAATGGGCAGAACACAAAAATAGACATTTTTCCAGAGAAGACATCCAGCTGGCCAACAGACACATAGAAAGATGCTCAGCACCAGTCATCATCAGAGAAATACAAATCAAACCTACAATGAGATATCACTTCGCACCTGTCAGAAAGGCCAAAATTAACAACACAGGAGATGACAGGTGCTGGTGAGAATGCAGAAAAAGGGGAACCCTCTTACACTGTTGGTGAGAGTGCAAACTGGTGCAGCCAGTCTGGAAAAGAGTATGGAGGTTCCAAAAATGTTAAAAAGAGAACTACCCTAGGATCCAGCTATTGTACTAGTAGGTATTTACCTAAAAGATGCAAAAATACAGATTTGAAGAGATACATGCACCCCATGTTTACAGCAATATTATCAACAACAGCCAAATTATAGAAAGAGTCCAAATGCCCATTGACTGATGAATGGATAAAGAAGTAATGGTGGAGAGTCCAAGAAGGTGGAGGAGTGGGAGACCTTAGTTTCATCTGGTCCCAGGAATTCAGCTAGATAGCTGTCAAATCATTCTGAACACATGCAAACTCGACTGGAGATTGAAGAAAGGAATAGCTAAACTCTACGAATAGAAAAGCGACCACTTTTTGCAAGGTAGGAGATGCAGAGAAGTGAATTGGGTGATATATGGGAAGACAGACTGTGGGGGGAGGGAGACTTTGTCAGCCACCTACTGGCAGCAGAGCACAAAAATGGAACTTTTAGAAGTCTGCTCTGGTGAGGGAAGTTGCCCAGGCTGCTAAGTGGGGATGGATCCTGTGGTCTCAGGATCCCTGGGATCACAGAAGACTGGAGGTGCCTTAATGCAGCAGAACTCCCAGGCATCAGAGCAGTTAACATTCTATACATTCAATGTATTTAATTTTATATTTGTATATATATTTTTCATTCTTTACAATTTTGAGATGTAGTTTCCTTTAACAAACTGAATGAAATATACTTAGGAGGTAGTGTATTGCTCTGTTCTGTTCACCTGTCTATTTACATTCCTTCCTTTTTTTGGTGTTATTGTTGTTTTTCTATCTCTTTTGTTTTTTCTTGTCTTTTAATTTCCATTTTTACAGTTACATTCTATCCATTCATTGTATTTAATTTTACTTTTGTACACATATAAGTTTTTCTTTCTTTATAATTTTGGGATCTAGTTTTCTAAAAAAGCAGAACAAAATACACACAGAATACAGAGTGTTGCTCTATTCTGCTCACCTGTCTGATTATATTCTTTTTTTCCCCTGTGTTTTAGATCTCTTCTGATTTACTTAGTGTATATTTCTCTGAGGTCATTGTTGCCATTTTAGTATTTTCTTCTCCTGTTCATATATTCCTCTCTGGACAGAATGACAAGATGGAAAAACTCACCTCATAAAAGAGAATAAGAAGCAGTACTGAGTTCCAGACACCTAATCGATATGGACATTAGGAAGATGGCAGAACTAGAATTCAGAATAATAATTATAAAGATACTAGCTGGCCTTGAAAAAATCATAGAAGACAGTAGAGAATCACTTTCTGGTGAAATAGAAGAACTAAACTCTAACCAAGTTGAAATAGGAAGGCTATTAAGGAGATGCAATAAAAAATGGAGGCCCGAACTGCTAGGATAAATAAGGCAGAAGAGAGAATTGGTGAAATAAAAGACCAAACAGTGGAGAATAATAAAGCTGAGAAAAAGAGATAAACAACTATGATCATGAGGGGAGAACTCAAGAGATAAGTAATACCATAAAGTGAAACAATATTAGAATAGTTGGATCCCAAAAGAAGAGGAATGAAAGAGAGAGAGGCAGAAGGTATATTGAAGCAAATTATAGCAGAAAACTTCCCTAATCTGGGGAAGGAAACAAGCATCAAAGTCCAGGAGGCACAGAGAATCCCCCTCAAAATCATTAAAATAAGTCAACACCCTGACATATAATAGTGAAACTTACAAATCTCAGAGACAGAAAATCCTGAAAGCAGCTCAGGACAAGAGGCCTGTAACCTACAAGGGTAGAAACATTAGATTGGCAGAATACCTGTCCACAGAGACCTGGCAGGCCAGAAAGGACTGGCACGATCTATTCAGGGTACTAAATGAGAAAGATATGCAGCCAAGAATACTTTATCCAACTAGGATGTCATTCAAAATAGAAGGAGTCATAAAGAGCTTCCAGGACAAAGAGAAACTAAAAGAATTTGTGATCACCAAACCAGGCCTACAAGAATAGTAAAAGGGGTCCTCTAAGCAAAGAGAGAGCCCAAAAGTAACATAGACCAGAAAGGAACAGAGACAATATACAATAGCAGTCACTTTACAGGCAATGAAATGGCACTAAGTTCATATCTTCCAATAGTTACTCTGAATGTAAATAGGCTAAATGCCCCAATCAAAAGATACAGAGTATCAGATTGGATCAAAAAGCAAGAGCCATCAATATGCTGTCAACAAGAGACTCATTTTAGACCTAAAAACACCTTCAGATTTAAAGTGAGGGGGTAGAAAAACATTTATCATGCTAATGGACATCAAATGAAAGCTGGGTGGCAACACTTATGTCAGACAAATTAGATTTTAAACCAAAGACTATAATAAGAGAGGAGGAAAGACACCATATCATACTTCAAGGGTCTATCCAACAAGAAGATCTAATGATTGTGAATATTTATGCCCCTAATATGGGAGCAACCAATTATATAAGCCAATTAATAACAAAATCAAAGAAACACATTGATAATGGTACAATAATAGCAGGGGGTTTAATGCCCCCCTCACTGCAATGGACAGATCATCTAAGCAGAAGATCAACAAGGAAATAAGGGCTTTGAATGACACACTGGACCAGATGGACTTCACAGATATATTCAGAACATTCCATCCCAAATCAACAGATTCACATTCTTCTTGAGTGCACATGGAACATTCTCCAGAATAGAACACATCCTGGGTCACAAATCAAGTCTCAACTGATACCAAAAGACTGGGATCATTTCCTGCACATTTTTGGACCACAAGGCTTTGAAACTGGAACTCAATCACAAGAGGAAAGTTGGAAAGAACTCAAATACATGGAGGCAAAAAAGCATCCTACTAAAGAATGAATGAGTCAACCAGGAAATGAAGGAGGAATTTTAAAAATTCATGGAAACTAATGAGAATGAAAACACAGCTGTTCAAAATCTTTGGGATGCAGCAAATGTGGTCCTAACAGGGAAGTATATAGCACTACAAGCCTTTCACAAGAAATAAGAAAAGTCTCAAATACACAACCTAACCCTACAATCAAAGGAGTTGAAGAAAGAACAGCAAAGAAAGCTTAAACCCAGCAGGAGAAGAGAAATAATAAAGATTAGAGCAGAAGTCAATGAAATAGAAACAAAAGAACAGTAGAACACACCTATGAAACTAGGAGCCGGTTTGTTGAAAGAATTAATAAGACTGATAAACCCCTGGCCAGACTTCTCAAAATGGAAGAGAAAGGACCCAAATAAATAAAATCACGAATGAAAGAGGGAAGATCACAACTGACACCAAAGAAATACAAACTATTGTAAGAACATGTTACCAACAACTATATGCCAACAAATTAGGCAATCTGGAAGAAAAGGATGCATTCTTAGATACTACCAAAACTGAACCAGGAAGAAATAGAAAACCTGAACAGACCCATAAACTGGAAGAAAAGTGAAGCAGTAATCAAAAACCTCCGAAAAAACAAGAGCCCAGGGCCAGATGGCTTCCCAGCGGAATTTTACTAAACATTTAAGAAGAATTAATACCTATTCTTCTGAAGCTGTTTCAAAAAATTTAAATGGAAGAAAACTTCCAAACTCTCTATGAGGCCACCATTACCTTGATCCCAAAATCAGACAAAGACCCCACCAAAAAGGACAATTACAGACCAATATCCCTGATGAACATTGATGCAAAAATTCTCACCAAAATACTAGCCAATAGGATACAACAGTAGTACATAAAAAAGATTATTCACCATGACCAAGTGGGATTTATTCCTGGACTGCAAGAGTGATTCAACATTCACAAATCAATCAATGTGAAAAACTACATTAAGAAAAGAAAGGACAAGAACCATACAATCCTCTCAATAGATGCAGAAAAAGCATTTGACAAAGTACAGCATCCTTTCTTAATTAAAACTCTTTACAGTGTATAGAAAGAGGGAACAGGCCTCAACATCATAAAAGCCATCTAAGAAAAATACAGTGAACATTTTTCACAGAGTTGGAACAAACAATCCCAAAATTTGTATGGAACCAAAAAAGACACTGAATAGCCAGGGAAATGTTGAAAAAGAAAACCAAAACTGGTGGCATCACAAATCTGGACTTCAAACTATATTACAAAGCTGTCATCATCAAGACAGTATGGTAATGGCACAAAACCAGGCACATAGGTCAATGGAACAGAATAGAGAACCTAGAAATGGACCCTCAACTCCATGGTTAACTAATCTTTGACAAAGCAGGAAAGAATATCCAATGGAAAAAAGACAGTCTCTTCAACAAATTGTTTTTTGGAAAATTGGACAGCCACATGTAGAAGAATGAAACTGGACCATTTCCTTACAACATGCACATAGACTCAAAATGGATGAAAGACCTAATGTGAGACAGGAATCCATCAAAATCCTAGAGGAGAACACAGGCAGCAACCTCTTTGACTTCAGCCACAGCAACTTCTTGCTAGACACATCTCCAAAGGCAAGGGAAACAAAGGCAAAAATGAACTATTGGGACTTCATCAAAATTAAAAGCTTTTGCACAACAAAGGAAACAGTTGACAAAACCAAAAGACAACCAACAGAATGGGAGAAGATATTTGCAAATGACATATCAAAAAAGGGCTGGTGTCCAAGATCTATAAAGAACTTCTCAAACTCAACATCCAAAAAACAAATAATCCAGTCCAAAAAATGTGCAGAAGACATGAACAGACATTTCTGCAAAGAAGTCATCCAAATGGCCAACAGACACATGAAAAGATGCTCAAAATCACTCAGCATCAAGGAGATACAAATCAAAAGCACAATGAGATATCACCTCACACCAGTCAGAATGGCTAAAATTAACAAATCAGGAAACAACAGGCATTGGCAAGGATGTGGGGAAGAGGAAACCCTCCTACACTGTTGGTGGGAATGTGAGCTGGTACAGCCACTCTGGAAAGCAGTGTGCAAGTTCCTCAAAAAGTTGAAAATGGAGCCACCCTACAACCCAGCAATTGCACTACTGGGTATTTACCCCAAAGATACAAATGTAGTCATCCGAAGGGACACCTGCACACCAATGTTTATAGCAACAATGTCCACGATAGCCAAACTATGGAAAGAGCCTAGATGTCCATCAACAGATGGATGGATAAAGAAGAAATGGTATACGTACATATATACAATGGAAAGTCATGCAGCCATAAAAAAAATGAAATCTTGCCATTTGCAATGATGTGGATGGAACTAGAGGGTATTATGCTGAGCAAAATAAAGTCAATCAGAGAAAGACAATTATCATATGATCTCAGTGATATGTGGAATTTAAGAAACATGGCAGAGGATCATAGGGGAAGAGAGGAAAAAATGAAACAAGACAAAACCAGAGAGAGAGAAAAACCTTAAGAGACTCTTAATCTTAGGAAACAAGCTGAGGGTTGCTGGAGGACGATGAATCATATACCACTACCCCAGAAACAAATAATACATTATATGTTAATTTATTCAATTTAAATTTTAAAAAAGAAGTAATGATATATATACACAATGGAATATTACTTAGCTCTAGAAACGAATGAAATTTTACCATTTGCAATGATGTGGATAGAGTTAGAGCATTATGCTAAGCAAAATAAGTCAGCCAGAGAAAGACAAATACCACATGATTCC
The DNA here is from genome assembly GCF_024610735.1 of Ursus americanus. Lineage (NCBI taxonomy): Eukaryota > Metazoa > Chordata > Mammalia > Carnivora > Ursidae > Ursus > Ursus americanus. Next base: position 27,882,147 of record NC_142158.1, read on the forward strand.
ACTCATGTATGGAATTTAAGAAACAAAACAAATGAGCATGGGGAGGAAAAAGAAGAAAACCAAGAAACACACACCTTTAGCATTGAGGACAAACTAATGGTTACCAGAGGGAAAGTAGGCAGGAAGATGGGTTACATAGGTGGAGGGGATAAAGGAGGACACTTGTGAAGAGGGCTTGGTGTTGTATGTGATTGTTGAATCACTAAATTCTAAACCTGAACCTAAAATTACAGTGTATTTTAACTAACTTGAATTTAATAAAAATGAGAAAAAATAGAAATGTGATGGGTTTTCTACCCTGATTTTGTATCCTATGACCTTACTGGATTTATTTATCAGTTCCAGTGTTGTTTTAGTGGAGTCTTTATTGTTTTCTATACATAGAGTATCATGTCACCAGCAAATAGTGAATGTTTTGCTTCTTCCTTACCAATTTGGATGTCTTGTATTCCTTTTTCTTTTCTGAATGCTATGGCTAGGACTTCCAGTGCAATGTTTAATAAAAGTGATGACAGTGGACATACTTATTTTGTTCTTGACGTTTGATGAAAACCCTGTTTTTCCCCATTGAGGATGATGTTAGCTATGGATTTAAATATATATGGCCTTTATTAGGTTGAAGTATATTCCCTGTAAACCTACTTTGTTGAGGTTGTTTATCATGAATGGTTGTTTTTGTCAAATGCTCTTCTGCATATATTGAAATGATCACGTGGCTTTTATCTTTTCTCTTATTGATGTGATGTATCATGTATGATTTGTGAATACTAGCCCATCCTTGCATCCCAGGAATAAATCACTCTTGATCATGGTGAATAATTTTGAATGTATTGTTCTATGCTGCTTGCTAATATTTTGTTGAGGATATTTGCATCTATATTCATCTGAGATATTAGCTTATAGTCCCCCCCCTTTTTTTGGTAGTGTCTTTATCTGGTTTTGGTACCAGGGTAATGCTGGGCTCACACAATGAACTTGGAAGTTTTCTTCCTCTTCTATTTTTTGGAATAGTATGAGAAGAACAGGTATTAACTCTTCCTTCTTTCTTTACTTATTTATTTAAATTCAAGGTAGTTAATACAGTGCATTATTCAAATCAGGAGTAGAGTTCAGTGATTCATCAGTTGCGTATAACACCTAATGCTCATTCCATCAAATGCTCTTCTTAATGCACACCAACCAATTACCCTGCCCCCCTAGCCTCCTCCCCTCCAGAAACTCTCAATTTTTTCTTATAGTTAAGTGTCTCTTATGGTTTTTCTCTCTCTCTGTTTTTATCTTATTTACCCCCCCCACCATGTTAGTTTGTGTTGTTTCTGAAATTCCACATATGAGGGAAATCATATAGTATTTGTCTTTCTTTCACTGACTTATTTCACTTAGCATAATACCATCTAGTTCTACCCATGTTGTTGCAAATAGCAAGGTTTCATTCTTTTTGCTGACTGAGTAATAGTCTAGTGTCTGTGTGTGTGTGCATGCACATGCATATATATATGTGTGTGTGTGTGCATACACACACATACAGAAGATGTGTTATATATATATATGGATAAATAAGATGTGATATATATCACAGATTCTTAATCCATTCATCTGTTGATGGACATCTGGACTCTTTCCATAATTTGGTTATTGTGGTATTGTGGACATTGCTGCTGTAAATATTGGGATGTATGTGCAATTGCTGGATCATAGGTTAGTTCTATTTTGAACTTTTTGAGGAACCTCCATACTGTTTTCCAGAGTGGCTGCACAAGTTTGCATTCCCACCAACAGTGTTAAGATGGTTTCCCTTTATCTGCATCATCACCAATATCTGTTGTTTCCTGAGTTGTTCATTTTAGCATTCTGACTGATGTGAGGTGGTATCTCATTGAGGTTCTGATTTGTATTTCCCTGATGATAAGTGTGGTAGAGCATCATTTCACGTGTCTGCTGGCCAGGATGTCTTCTTTGGAGAAATGTATGTCCATGTCTTCTGCCCATTTCCTGACTGGATTTTTTGGTTTTTGGGTGTTGTGTTTGATAAGTTCTTTTTAGATTTTGGATACTAGCCCTTTATCTGGTAAGACACTTGCAAATATCTTCTCCCATTCTGTAGGTTGCCTTTTAGTTTTGTTGACTCTTTTGTTTGCCATGCAAAAGCTGTTTATCTTGATGAAGTCCCAATAGTTCATCTTTGCTTTTTTCTCCCTTGCCCTTGGAGACCTGTCTAGCAAGAGGTTTTTCTGGCTGAAGTTGAAGAGGTTGCTGCCGATGTTCTTCTCTAGGATTTTAACGAATTCCTGGCTCACATTTAGATCAATCATCCATTTTGAGTTTATTTTTGTGTATGGTCTAAGAAAGTGGTCCAGTTTCATTCCTCTACATGTTATGGTCCAGTTTTTCCAACACCATTTGTTGATGAGACTGTCCTTTTTCTATTAGATATTCTTTCCTGCTTTGTTGAAGATTAGTTGACCATAGAGTTGAGGGTCCATTTCTGGGTTCTCTGTTCCACTGATCAATATGCCTGTTTTTGTGCCTTTACCATACTGTCTTGATGATTACAGCTTTGTAATACAGCTTGAAGTATGGAACTATGATGCCTCCACCTTTGGTTTTCTTTTTCAACATTACTTTGGCTTTTTGGGGTCTTTTCTGGTTCCATACAAATTTTAGAACTGTTTGTTCCAGCTCTCTGAAAAATGCTGGTGTTATTTTTATATGAATTGCATTGAATGTATAGATTGCTTTGGGCAGTGTAGACATTTTAACAGTATTAGTTGTTCCAATCCATGAACATGGGATGTTTTTCCATTTCTTTGTGTCTCAATTTCTTTCATAAGTGTTTAGTTTTCAGAATACAGATCTTTTACGTCTTTGGTTAGGTTTATTCCTAGGTATCTTAGGGGTTTTGATGCAATTGTAAATAGGATCAAGTCTTTGATTTCTCTTTCTGTTGCTTTATTATTGTTGTATAGATATGCAACAGAATTCTGTGCATTGATTTTAAATCCTGCAAATTTGCTACATGCCTGTATTAGATCTAGCAATTTTTTAGTGGAGTCTTTTGAGTGTTCTACATAGAGTATCATGTGATCTTCAAATAGTGAAAGTTTGAGTTCTTTCTTCCCAATTTGGGTGCCTTCTATTTATTTTTGTTGTATAAAGACTGAGGCTAGGATGTCCAGGACTATGTTAAATAGTGATGGTGAGAGTAGACATCTCTGTCTTGTTCTTGACCATAAAGGAAAAGCTCTCTGCTTTTCCCCATTGAGGATGATATTAGCTGTGGATCTTTCATATATAGCCTTTATGATGTTGAGGTATGTTCCATCTATCTCTACTTTGTTAATGGTTTTTATCATGAATTGACCCTGTATTTTGTCAAATGCTTTTGTCAAATCTATTGAGAGGATCATATGGTTCTTATCTTTTCTTTTCTTAATACGGCATATCACGTTGATTGGTTTGCAGATATTGAACCACCCCTGCAGCTCAGGAATAAATCCTGCTTGATCATTGTGAATAATTCTTTTCATTTGCTGTCGGACTCAATTTGCAAGTATCTTGTTGAGAATTTTTGCATCCATGTTCATCAGGGATATTGGCCTGTGATTCTCCTTTTTAGTAGGGTCTTTGCTGGTTTTGGGATCAAGGTAATGCTGGTCTCATAGAAAAAATGAGGAAATTTTCTTTCCTTTTGTACTATTTGTTATAGTTTGAGAAGAATAAGTATTAACTCTTCCTCAAAAGTCTAGTAGAATTCCCCTGGGAAGCCATCTGGCCCAGGATTTTTGTTTGCTGGGAGATTTTTGATTACTGATTAATTTTTTTGCTGGTTATTGGTCTGTTCAAATTTTCTATTTCTTCCTGTTTCACCCTTGGTAGTCCATAAGTTTCAAGAATTTGCCTATTTTTTCCTCCAGATTGCCCAGTTTATTAGCATATGTTTTTTCATGATATTCTCTTATGACTGTATTTCTGTGGTGTTGGTTGTGATCTCTCCTCTTTCATTTGTGATTTTATTTATTTGGGTTGTTTCTCTTTTCTTTTTGATAAGTCTGTCTAGGGGTTTATCAATTTTATTAATACTTTCAAAGAACAAGCTCTTAGTTTCACTGATCTGTTCTACTGGTTTATTTATTTGTTGTTGTTTGGTTGTTTCTATATCATTGATTTCTGCTCTAATCTTTATTATTTCCCTTCTTCTGATGGATTTACTATTTTTTTGTTGCTCTTTTTCTAGCTCCTTTAGGTGTAAGGTTAGGGTGTGTATTTGAGACTTTTCCTGGTTTTTGAAATAATCTTATATTACAATATACTTCCCTTTAGGACTGCATTTGCTGCATCCCAGAGGTTTTGGACTGGTGTGTTTTCAGTTTCATTTGTTTTTATGTACTTTTTAATAAGATTTATGTACTTATTTTAAAGAGAGCATGAGTGGGAGGATCAGATGGAGAGGGAGAGAGAATATTAAGCAGACTCCATGCTGAGCAGGGAGCACAACATGGGGCTCAATGTCATGACCATGAGATCATGACCCGAGCTGAAAACAAGAGTCAAACACAACCGACTGTGCCATCCAGGAGCCCCTGTTTTCATGTACTTTCAAATTTCTTCTTTGATTTCCTGGTTAACCTATCTATTATTTAGTAGGATGTTCTTTACCTCCATGTATTTGTGGTCTTTCCAATTTTTTTTTTCTTGTGGCTGATTTCAAGTTTCATAGCACTGTGGTCTGAAAATATGCATCATATGATCTCAATCTTTTTGTACTTGTTGAGGGTTGATTTGTGACCCAATATGTGATCTATTCTGAAGAATGTCCCATGTGCATTCAGAAAGAATGCGTATTCTGCTGCTTTAGGGTGAAATGCTCTGAGTATATCTGCTAGGTCCATCTGGTCTGGTGTGTCATTCAATGTCATTGTTTCCTTATTGATTTTCTGCTTAGATGATCTGTCCATTGCTGAAAGTGGGGTGTTAAATTTCACTATTACTATTGCATTACTATCAAAGAGTTTCTTTATGTTTGTTACTAATTGATTCATATATTTGGGTTCTCCCATATTGGGGGCATAAATATTTACAATTGTTAGATCTTCTTGATGAATAGACCCCTTAATTATGATATAGTACCCTTCTTCATCTCTTGTTATGACTTTGATTTAAAATCTAGTTAGTCTGATATGGCTACTCTGGCTTTCTTTTGATATCCATGAGAATGCTAGATGGTTCTCTATCCCCTCACATTCAATTTGCAAGTGTCTTTAGGTCTAAAGTGAGTCTCTTGTAGGCAGCATATGGATAGGTTTTATTTTTGTGTCCATTCTATACCCTATGTCTTGTGATTGGAAGAGAAATCCAACCACCTTTTCTGCTGACACTTTGCAAAAAAAGGTCACTGTTGATGTGAGGACTTTTGTGCCTCTACCACCCAGGCATTGATGTACCTTCCCTATGAGACTTTGCCTTCTCATCCAGGCCAGAAGGAGCCTTCTGTGACCTAGTGGCCCTATATTTCCCTCTGGCCCTATAATGGCTACTATGAGACTGTTTCACCCACCACCCTTGGTCAGTGACACCCAGCTGAAACTGCTACCTCACTCATTTGGGGTCCAGAGTTGTGTTTTATCACTGGTGCCCACTGTATGGTCTTTCTTCTGATTCAGCCTCCAGAGACTCATCTTCAGGACCCCATCTTTGCTCCCTTCAGCTGCCTTCTGGATCTTTCTCCTTGTCAACTGGCTGCTGAACAGGAAACCTCTTTGATGCTGTTTCTTGTGCATCTGTCTATCCAGTCTGCAGTACTGCCCTAATTCCTGAGATCCTTGGAGCAGTTTCTTACCATTTCCTTCTTCTGGCTGCTTGTTGTTAAGTCCTTTTTATGTCACAGCCCCTACCCCTATGTTGCCAGTTGCTCTGTGAAACTCACCAATTTGACCTTGGGTCAAGTATGGATGACTGGTGCAGAGTTACTCCCTGAAAGGCCACTCTCCCTGCTTTTGGATTTTGTAGTTTATGAGTCAGTAGCATGATGCCCACCAATCTGGTCTGTGGTCACTGTGGTTTGTAAAATTGTTCATCCCTTTGTATGTAGCCTTGCTTAGTGTCCATGGCATCTTTGTGACTTTCCAACATCAGAGTAAGTTTTTCTCCAAAATGAATGAGGTTCTTAGTCCCCTTTAGACTACCTGCACCTCCCAACATAGAAGAATTGTGAAACTTTCTGCAAGACTGCCTCCCTGCTTTCCCCATTCTTCTCCTGGTCTCTTTCTTTCTGGGTTTGACACAAGCCCATTATATGCCCTCTAAAGCTTCTGATCGCTACCCTATCTCCTCTGCAGTCCACTTTAGTTAGATTATGCCATTGTAAAGCCACCAGCCCTTCTTCTGAATTCTGTTAATCTCTGCCCATCCTACCTTTGGATGGAACCTGGACAGTACTGCTGCCTTCATCTAACCTTCTTCCCTGACACTGGTTGTTTTCTGTGAAAATGGCAGTGAACAAGTTCAGTTTTGACCTGAGGAAATGGATCAGGAGTTGTGTGGGCAAGAGGGAAGGATGAGAGCTGTTGGAGAACTGAGAATGAATTTTTTCAACAGTTTTTATGGTAGTGATAAACACAGTAGAAACAAACATACAAACAAAAATCAATGACAAAGATAGAATCTTAAAGGCAACCAGGAAAAAAATTAACGTACAAAGGAGTCCCCATCAGGCTATAAGCAGATTTCTCACCAGAAACTCCATAGGTCAAGAGAGAGTAGAATGCATAATTCAGAGTGTTGAAATTTAAAAACTATGAGCAAATAATACACTACCTAGCAAAATTATCTTTCAAGTATGAATGAGACATAAAGGCTTTTCCAGACAAAAAAAGTTGAGGGAGTTCACCACCACAAGACCTGTCTTATAAAAAATGCCGAAAGCAGTTCTCCAAGCTGAAATGAAAAGATACTAGTCACTGCATGAAAACATGAAAGTACACAACACAATGGTAAAGATGAAAAACACACAGATTTAGAAAATTGTAATTCTATGATAAGATAGCATTTTAACCACTCAACTATAGTAGTTAAAGGAAACGAATAGTAAAAATAACTATGGAATCTATACATTGTTAGTCAAATCACAACATAAAAAGAAGTAAATCAATACTATAAAAGGTGGAACCTTTGTAAGTTATCAAAGATAAGTTGCTATTAATCTAAAATTAACTATTTAATCTATAATATATTTTATGTAAACCCTATAGCAAGCAAAGCAAAAACCTAGAGTAGATCCAATTGACAAAAGACTAAGAAGAGGGAAATGGAGCATATAATGACAAAACAAACAAACAAAACAAAACAAAACAAAAAACCAAAAACACAAAAACAAAAAACTCAAAACAACAATTTACAGAAGTAGGCAAAAACAGAGGGAAAAAATGGAAAAACAAAACAATCAGAAAGTAATTAATAAGATGTCTGATGTTAGTAAGCCCTTACATATCAATTATTACTCTTGGTGTAAATCAATTGAATTCACCAATCAAAAGGCACAGAGTAGCTGGATGGATTGAAAAAATAAGACTCACTATAAGCTACCTATAAGAGACTTACTTCAGCTTTATGGATGTACATAGACTCAAAGTGAAGAAAAGGAAAACATATTTCATGCTAATGGAAACCAAAAGTGGGAGTTGCTGTAATTATATAAGACAAAATAGATTTTAAGTCAAAATTTGCAATGAGACAAGATGGTCATTATATAACAATGTAACTATATGTCCCTATCTATCTATCTATCTATCTATCTATCTATCTATCTATCTATCTATTATCTATCTATCTATCTATCTATCTATCTATCTATCTATCAATCATCTATCATATCTATCTATGTTCCCCAAAATGGAAACAAACTAAATGCTTAAGAGCTGGTTAATTGATGAATCAATTATAGTATATCCATATAATAGAATATTATTCAGTAAAAAATAAGAGTAAACAATTTCTTCATGGATGAATCTCAAAATAGTTGTACTGAGTGAAAGAAGCCAGAGGATAAAATAAAGACATAGTATATTGTTACATATATCTAAAAACCTATATCAAAAAACTTTTATATAAAGTTCATAAAAGGGGAATAAAATGCTCTGCTCTAGTTTTCTCAAATTTTCTAAAAATTCCATAGAGATATGTTCACAATTTATCTTCAGAGCACATATTGTGGTGCTGAAATTTCCTACTTTAAGTGTATATAACATATAACAAATAAACCTTTAAAGCATAAAAACTACAAAGCATCTCTATACTGTTGAAGGATACAGAAATATTGCGATAGGCAAAATAATGGCCTCCTAAACATGTCCACACACTTATCCTAGGAATCTGTGAGTAAGTTATCTTACATGGCAAAGAGACTTTGCATATGTAATTAAGTTAAGGATCTTGAGATGGAATTATCTTTGATTATCTGGACTGGTCCAATCCAATAACAAGTTTCCTTATAAGTGAAAGAGGGAGGTGGTAGAACCAGTCAAAGGAGATGTTATGACAAAAAAGACAATGTGTGGAAGTAAAGGTACATTTAAAACTTATGTAGGTTTCAATTTGAGAGGCAAACTTTATTCACATTGTTATGTCATAGAAAATAAAGAAATTCAATTGATGATTAAAGCCCAAAAGAAAAATTAAGAAGTTAAAAAACTAACAACAGGGAATAACTAGAGGTCAAAAGAGTAATGGAACTCACCTTCTCTTTCTTTTTTTTTTTTTTTTAAAGATTTTATTTATTTATTTGACAGACAGAGACAGCCAGCGAGAGAGGGAACACAAGCAGGGGGAGTGGGAGAGGAAGAAGCAGGCTCATAGCAGAAGAGCCTGATGTGGGGCTCGATCCCATAACGCCGGGATCACGCCCTGAGCCGAAGGCAGACGCTTAACCGCTGTGCCACCCAGGCGCCCCTCACCTTCTCTTTCTTATGAGGATTTTTTTTGACAAATATATAAAAGAAAAATTGAATTCAATCAGTAAATTTGGAAAGCAGGTACTGTTCAATTTTTGTAACAGGTGCTCAAAGCAATATTGTCTGACAAACTATATGTGGAAGCATTTGGTAATGACAACATCTAAGGAGAAAATTATGATCTTAATCTTTGAAGACATTAACAATAAAGGCTTCTTAGAGAATGTCAGTTAAAAAGAAGCACTTCTCTAAAGTAATAGGTATCAAAGAGTAATTTATCTGGCACTGATAGAGATAGCTAGACTTCTAGAAGATTTGGAAAAATTAAAATGATCACATCAAGGGAATGATAAGTCAGAAATTGTAATGGGTAACCAAAATCTAAAATGTTTTTCAGAAAATCATATAAATAGCAGTAACTTCAGGTTTGATACCCCAATATCTCTCATCTTAACATCTTAATAGTGAATCTGGTAATCACTCGTGCTCAGAAAAGACAAGAATAGAGAAAAATTGCAGATAGTGAGCAGTGAAAGTAAGGGAAAAAGGAGAATGGGGTTAGGTGGAAGTTGAAGGATAGAGGTTAGAAAACAAGGTAGAGTAATCTCTAGATATCCTTACCAAGAGAGTTATATAAAATTACTATATTCTTACAGGCATTGACAGAAAAGATGAAATTTAAAAATACACATGTAAATGCCATTGGAGGAGAAAGAAAAAATGAAAATATACTGAAAACTCCCCACAAAGAGGACAAGCACTAGAATAATGCTAAAGAAAAAAAAATGACTCTTTTCTGTACTGATCACTGAAAAACAGAAGAAAAATATATTGCATTTATCTAAATGTCAGAATAATTAAGAAAATTTGTATTTGTGTTCTAGAGAGGTTAATAGGCTGATTTTCAATTTGTGAATCTCACAGATTGCCTCAGAGATTTTATTTCTGCCTCCTATCTCCAGCATATATATTATCATCATCCTGAATGACTATATAACTTATATGAACAAACTTCCCATCACTCTGTTGCCATTGACATTTACTTTAGATTGTATTATTTTTCACTTCCTCCTTAAAATAAACTTACACATTGATGCCCATTGCCAAATGATTTACCAGTGCACCTTGTTGAAAGAATAAATATCAGTGTCAATTGTTTTTAGCCTTGGGTAATGTTAATATTCAAAAGTAGAAGATGCTCTGGGTTTTTTTTTTTTTCTGTCTTTCTGCCTCCCTCCCACCTTTCTTTTTCTTTCTTTCTTTCTTTCTTTCTTTCTTTCTTTCTTTCTTTCTTTCTTTCTTTCTTTCTTTTTTCTTTCTTTCTTTCTTTCTTTCTTTTTCTTTCTTTTTTCTTTCTTTCTTCTTTCTTTCTTTCTTTCTTTCTTTCTTTCTTTCTTTCTTTCTTTCTTTCTTTCTGTTTTCTTTCTTTCTTTTTTTCCTTCCTTCCTTCCTTCCTTCCTTCCTTCCTTCCTTCCTTCCTTCCTTCCTTCTTCCAGCTTCTGCACCTGGTTGCACTTAGCTGGATACTCTGTGCTCAGGATTAAGATGGGGCCTGTAAATATAATAGGTCCTTATTGTTGCTATCTTGGGAGAAAGCATGAATACATGAGAGCCCAAATCAGAAACTTAATCACGTAAAGCTTCTTCTCAAATGTGATAGATAATATTCTGCTCTGTTGGAAGAAGAATATTACATACCCAAGTTTGTTTGACACTGATATTTACTCCTCCAACAAGTCGCACCGGTAAATCATTTGACACTGTCATAGTAATATTAGACAGAATTGCCTTCAGAAGAAATACTACAAGAAAAAGAAGAGACATCTCATGGTGATAAAAGATCAATATCTGCAGAATATATAACAATTCTAAATCTGTTTATACCTAATAACACACTTTCAAAATACTAGAAGAAACTGACCAAACTAATAGGAGACTTAGGCAAATCCCCAATTATAGCTGAATAGCTTAATAGTTTTCTCCCTGTAATTGATGGGACAAGTAAAAGGAAGAATAGTAAGAATATAAAAGATCATAGCATTATCAACAAATTCGAAATAACAGACACCTATAAAACACTGTATGCAAAAACAAAGTAGTAAGAACAAAAAGTGTACTTAGAACATTCATTAAGATAAATCATAACCATGTATATAACAGAGTTCAAATAAATTTTAAATAACTCAATTAGTGTGTCCTCTGACCGCTAAATTTAATTAGGGTGAATATATTTTTTAAAATATTGCTCTATATGTGAAAATCAAATACTATATTTTTTAAAACCCATGACCCAAAGAAAAAATCAAAAGTGACATCAAACATAATTTTAGGGGCATCTGGGTGGCTCAGTCAGTTAAGCTACCAACTCTGGATTTTGGCTCAGGTCATGATCTCAGGGTCTTGAGATTGAACCCTGTGTTGGGCTCCCCACTGGGCATGGAGCCTGCTTAAAATTCTCCCTCCCTCTTCCTCACTCCCCCACTAATGCTCTCTCTCTCTCAGAAAAAACAAAAACGGAAAAAACATAATTTTAACAAATGAGAATGAAAATATATTAAAATTTGTGGTATATAGCTAATGTAGTATTCAGAGGCATAATTTTAGCACTAAAATACCTATATAAAAAGAACAGAAAGATCTCAAATTAAAGACCTTATCTTCTACATTTAAGAAACTAAAAATTAAGAGTTAAACTCTTCAAAAGTAAAAGAAAGTAAATGATGAAGATCAGAGCAGAAGTCAATTAAGTAGAAAACAGATATATAATAGAAAAAGTAATAGGAACCACAGTTTTCTTTTTGACTAAATCAATATTATATCAAAAATATCAATAGATCTCTAGTTTAAAAGATCAGAAAGAAAAGAAAATACAAATTACAAATACCAGGATTTGACATTCATTATTTGATTATTTGACATCACTACAAATTCTATACACGTTAAAGTTATAATCAGTGTATATTAAGAAGATATTTATGCCAATAAATAAGTTTAGGTCAGCTTCTTTCTTCCCTATTTCATTTTGTATAATTGAATCATTCATTGGTAATTCTGATTATCAAAGATACTTTACTGTTTTTCTTTCCCACAATCAGTGAATGGGAATTCTTGTTCCACATCCTTACCAGCACTTGGTATTCCAGCTTCTAAATATTTTGTTTTAGAAATTCCAATAGGTTTATAAAGCTATCTAATTTTTCTCCCCCCCACCTTTTCTTTAGCTTTATTGCAGTATAATTGAAAAATAAAATCATATGTATTTAAACTGTAAAATATGTTGATTTGACATATTTATACTTTGTGAAGTAATTATCATGATCAAGTTAAATTAATACAACCATCAGTTCACACAGTTATTGGTATGTATGTATTTATATATGTATGTATTTAGGTGAGAATGTTTGTGCTTTGCAGTGTTTGCAAATTTCAAGTATACAATATAGTATTTTTAACCACAGTCCCCATGCTGTACATTAGATCTCCAGAACTTATTTATCTTATATCTGAGAACTTTTATCCTTTGACTCACATCTCCCCATTTCCCTAACTTTCCAGCCCTGGCAACTATCATTCTGTTCTGTTTCTATAAATTCACTTTCCCCCCCCCCCCCAGATTCAACATGTAAGTGGTACCATATGGTATTTGTCTTTCTCCATATTGCTTATTTCATTCAGCATAATGCCCTTCAGGTTCAAACATGTTGCAAATGGAAGGTTTTTTTTTTTTTTAGCACTCAATACTGTTCCATTGTGCATGTGCACATGTGTGTATGTATATGTGTACATATATATAATATTTTCTTTATCCATTTATCCTTATGGACACTTAAGTTGATTCCATAACCTGGCTAATGTGGATAATATTGCAATGAATATGGAAATTTAGGTACTTCTTCAACATACTGATTTTATTTCCTTTGAATATATACCCAGAAGTGGGATCGCTTAATCATACAGTGATTCTATTTTTCATTTTTAAAGAAACCTCTATACCGTTTTCTATAATGACTAAACGAGTTACATTCCTACCAACAGTGTACAAAGATTCCCTTTTCTGCACACCCACTCCAACACCTATCTTTTGTCTTTTTGATAATGGTCATTCTAACAGGTATAAGTTATTTGAATCCCTTACATATTTTGGATATTAACTCTTTAACCTGGCTTGCAAATGTTTACCCTCATTCTATAGGTTGTGTTTTCACTCTGTTGATGGTTTTCTTTACTGCATAGAAGCTTTTTAGTTTGACATATCTCCACTCGTTTAAGTTTGGTTTTGTTGCCTGTGCTTTTGGTGTCATATCAAAAAATTTGTTGGCAAGGGGTGCCTGGGTGGCACAGCGGTTAAGCGTCTGCCTTCGGCTCAGGGTGTGATCCCGGCGTTATGGGATAGAGCCCCACATCAGGCTCCTCTGCTATGAGCCTGCTTCTTCCTCTTCCACTCCCCCTGCTTGTGTTCCCGCTCTCGCTGGCTGTCTCTATCTCTGTCAAATAAATAAATAAAATCTTTAAAAAAAATTTATTGGCAAGACCATCGTTGAGGAGCATTTTACCTATGTTGCTTTTTTTTTTCTATCAGTTTTATAGTTTCAGGACTTCTATTTAATTCCTTAGCACATTTTGAGTTCATTTTTGTGTATTGTATAAGATAAAGACCAATTTCATTCTTTTTCCTGTGAATATATGGTTTTCCCAACACTGTTAAAGATGATCCTTTCCTCATTGTGTATTCTCGGCATCCTTCCTGAAAATTAGTTGACCCTATATGCATGAGTTTATTTCTGGGTGATTTTGTTCTATAGATCTATATGTCTGCCTGTATTCTGGTGTCATACTGTTTGGATTAATATAATTTGAAACCACTAAGTGTAATATCTGCAAAGTTATTCTTCTCAAGATTGTTTTAGCAATTTGGTGTCTTTTGCAGTTTCATCAGATTTTAGCATTGTTTTTTCTATTCCACGAAAATGCCATCGATACTTTGATAGGGATTGCATTGCAATTGTAAATTACTGTGGGTGGCAAGGTCATTTTAGCAATGATAATTCTTCCAATCCATGAACATGGGATATCTTTCTATTTATTTGTGCCTTCCTAACTTTCCTTTATCAATATTTTATAGTTTTCAGTGTACAGATTTTTCACCTCCATGGTTAAATTTATTCCTAAGTATTTTATTCTTTTCCTTGATTTTGTAAATGAGATTGCTCCCTTGATTTCCTTTTTGGATAGTTCATTATTGGTGTAAAGAAATGCTATTGATTTTGGGGTTGATTTTGTGTTGCACAATTTCTTTTCTTTTCTTTTCCTTTTTTTTGTTATGTTCAGTTAGCCACTGTATAGTACATAATTAGTTCTTGATATAGTGTTCAATGATTCATTAGTTAAGTATATTCTAAAAGTTTTTTCACTCATATGTGGAAAATAGGAAATAGTGCAGAGGATCATAGGGGAAGGGAAGGAAAACTGAATGGGAAGAAATCAGAGAGTGAGATAAACCACGAAAGACTCTTGAATCTGGGAAATAAATTGAAAGTTGCAGAAGGGGAGCAGATGGGGGTGTGGGGCAACTGAGTAATGGGCGTTAAAGAGCACACATGATGTGATGAGAACTGGTTGTTATACGCAACTGATGAATTATTGAACACTACATCTGAAACTAATGATGTACTATATGTTGGCTAATCAAATTTAAATAAAAAATAAATAAAAATGAAAGTTTTTTGATGGAGGCTTTTAAAAAATTAATGGAAGTAGAGTTGATATATAATATTATATTAGTTTCAGGTAAACAACATAGTACACCATAGTAAGTGCAGTTACCATAAAAAGTTATTACAATATTATTGACTGTATTTCCTTTGCTTTAGTTTTTCTCCACCTGGCTTACTTATTTCATAACTGAAAGTTTATACTTCTTAATGTCCTTCATGTACTTTGCCTATCTGCCCCCCATCCCTTTCTTCTCTGGCAACTGTTAGTTTGTTGACTATGAATCTGTTTATTTTTGGTGTTGTTTCTTTGTTTTATATTCCATATATAATTGAAATCATATGCTATATGTCTTTCCATGTCTGACTTATTTCACTTAGCATATTACCCTCCAGTTCTATCCATGTTGTCATGTACAAGTAGTACCCTGTAACTCCATCCATGTTGTCTCAGTCCTGTAATTCTGTTTGTGGGTATTTACCCAAAGAAAAGAAAAATATTAATTCTAATAAAAAATATATATGCACCCTTACATTTATAGCTATGTTATTTAGAACAACCAAGGTATGGAAGCAACCTAAGTGTCCATGAATAAATGAATGGATAAAGATGTAGTAGATATAGATATAGATAGATATATAGATATGGATAGATGTAGTATATATAGATGTAGTATATAGATATAGATAGATAAATGTATTATATATAAAGATGTATTTTTACAGTTCCTACAGTAGGAACATGTCATCTGCAGAGAAAATTTTACTTATTCCTTTCTGATCTGGAAAGTGAATATGCTTACCTTGTACTGTATCTTAAAAAAAGAGGGGGTGTTCTGTTTTCCCATATTATTTATGATGTTAGCTGTGGGCTGTTTGGATATAACCTTTCTTGTGTTGATGTATGTTCCTTCTACATCTATTTTATTTGGAGTTCTCTTTTATCATGAATGGATGGTGAACTTTGTCAAATTTTTTCCCTGCATCTATTAAGATGAACATGTTATTTTAAATATTTCATTTGATTAATGTGTTGTATGACATGGACTGATTTGTGTATTTTGAACCAACTTTGTATGCCAAGAATAAATCCCACTTGATAATGGTGAATAATGATTTTAAAGTGCTATTGAATTAGTTTGCTAACATTTTATTGAGGATTTTTTACATTTATGTTCAGGAAATAATAAGCAGGATTTTATGGAGATAAACACCTATACTAGAGAAGATCTCAAACAGTTTAAAGTTACATCTCAAGGAAGTAAAAGAGGAACAAACTTAAGCCTAAACTTAGCAGAAGGAAGAAAATAGTAGAGATCAGAGCAGAAATAAATCAAACTGGTAATACAAAAGCATTAGAAAAAATGAACAACATAATGAGTCAGTTTTTTGAAAAGGTAAAAAAATTAAAAACACTTAGCTAGACTAGATTAAAGGAAAAAAGAGAGAAGACATAAATAAAATCAGAAGTGAACATGGAGATATTAAAACAGATGCCTCAGAAATAAAGGATCATAAGAAATCATTATAAATAATTACATGCCAACAAACTGGATAATGCAGAAGAAATTAATAAATTCCTAAAACATCAATTTCCCAAGACTGAATTAAGAAGATATAGAATGTTTAAACAGAACAATAAATAGGAGATTTAAGTAGTAATCAAAAACCTCCCAAGAAAGATTTAGCACCAGATGGTTTCACAGGTGGATTTTACCAATCATCAAAGAACTAATAACAATTACTCTTAAATTCTTCCAAAAGATAGGAGTGGGAACACCTTCATATTAATTTTATGAGGTCAGCATCATCCTGATACCAAAGCCAGACAATGACATCATAAGAGGAGAAAACTGCAGGTCTATAACTCTAATGAGCATTGATGCAAAAGGCTAATTTCTTTGTATTGTTTTATAATGTTTTGTTGTATGAATGTACCATAGTCTGTTTATTCATTCATCCATTGAAGCACTTGGTTGTTTCCCGTGTTTGGCAATTATGTTTTAAGCTGCTACAAGCTTTCATGTTCAGGTTTTGTGTAGACATAACTTTTCAGCTAATTTGGGTAAATACCTGAGAGCACAATTGCTGGATTGTATGTAAAACTATGTTTTGCTTTGCAAGAAACTGCCAAACTGAAATAGGAAGAAATAGACAATCTCAACAGACCCATAACCAGTAGGGAAATTGAAGCTGTAATCAAAAACCTCCCAAAAAACAAGAGTCCAGGGTATTATGGATTCCATGGGGGAATTCTAGCAAACATTCAAAGAAGAAATAATACCTATTCTCCTGAAGCTGTTTCAGAAAAAGGGAACAGAAGAAAAACTTCCAAACTCATTCTATGAGGTCAGCATTACCTTGATCCCAAAACCAGGCAAAGACACCATGTAAAAGGAGAATTACAGACCGATAACCCTGATGAATAAGGATGCCAAAATTCTCATCAAGATCCTAGCTAATAGGATCCAACAGTACATTAAAAGGATTATCCATCAGGACTAGGTAGGATTTACTCCTGGGATGCAAGTGTGGTTCAACATTCACAAATCAATCAGTGTGATAGATCAGATTAACAAGAGAAGAGAAAAGAATCATACGGTCCTCTCAATTGATCAGAAAAAGCATTTGACAAAATACAGCATCCTTTCCTGATTAAAACCCTTCAGAGTGTGGGGATACAGGGTACATTCCTCAACTTCATAAAAACCATCTATGAAAAGCCCACAGTGAATATCATTCTCAATGGGGAAAAGCTGAGAGCCTTTCCCTTAAGATCAGGAACATGACAAGGATGTCTACTCTCACCATTATTGTTCAACATAGTACTAGAAGACCTAGCAACAGCAATCATAAAACAAAAAAGAATAAAAGGTATTCAAATTGGCAAAGAAGAAGTCAAACCTTTCTCTCTTTGTAGACTACAGGATACTTTATGTGGAAAACCCAAAAGACTCCACCCCAAAATTACTAGAACTCATACAGCATTTCAGTGATGTGGCAGGATACAAAATCAGTGCTCAGAAATCAGTTGCTTTTGTATATACTAACAATGAAACTGAAGAAAGGGAAATTAGGAAATAGATTCCATAACTATAACACCAAAAAACAATAAATATCTCAGAATAAACTTAACCAGAGAGGTAAAGGATCTATACTCTAGAAACAGCAGAACACTTATGAAAGACATTGAAGAAGTCACAAAAAGATGGGAAAACATTCCATGCTCATGAATCAGAAGAATAAACATAATTAAAATGTCTATGCTACCCAGAGCAATCTATACTTTCAATGCCATCCCGATCAAAATACCAATGACATTTTTCAAAGTGCTGGAACAAACAATCCTAAAATTTATGTGGAACCAGAAAAGACCCTGAATTGTCAAGGAAATGTTGAAAAAGAAAAGCAAAGCTGGGGGCATCATGTTGCCTGATTTCAAGCTATACTACAAAGCTGTGATCACCAAGGCAGCATGGTACTGGCACAAAAACAGTCACATAGATCAATGGAACAGAATAGAGATCCCAGATATGGACCTTCAACTCTCTGGTCAACTAATCTTTGATGAAGCAGGAAAAATCATCCAATGGAGAAAAGACAGTCTCTTCAATAAATGTTGCTGGGAAAATTGGACAAGTATATACAGAAGAATGAAACTTGACCACTCTCTCACACCATATGCAAAGATAAACTCTAAATGGATGAAAGACTTCAATGTGAGACAGGAATCCATCAAAATCATAGCAGAGAACATAGGCAGTAACCTCTTTGACATTGGCCACAGCAACTTCTTTCAAGACACGTCTCCAAAGGCATGGGAAACAAAAGCAAAAATGAACTTGTGGGACTTCATCAAGATAAAAAGCTTCTGCACAGCCAAGGAAACAGTAAACAAAACAAAGAGGCAACCCATGGAATGGGAGGAGATATTTACAAATGACACTACAGATGAAAGGCTGGTATCCAAGATCTATAAAGAACTTCTCAAACTCAATACCCAAGAAACAAATAATCAAATCAGAAAATGGGCAGAAGATATGAACAGACACTTTTCTAATGAAGACATACAAATGGCGAGCAGACACATGAAAAAATGTTCAACATCATTAACCATCAGGGAAATTCAAACAAAACCACATTGAGATACCACCTTACACCAGTTAGAATGGCAAAAATTGACAAGGCAAGAAACAACAAATGTTGGAGAGGATGTGGAGAAAGGGAAACCCTCTTACATCGTTGGTAAGAAACAGCCACTGTTTTAGAAAACAGTGTGGATGTTCCTCAAAAAGTTAAAAATAGAACTATCCTACAACTCAGGAATTGCACTACTAGGTATTTACCCCAATGATACAGATGTAGTGAAGACAAGGGACACGTGAACTCCAATGTTCATAGCAGGAATGTCTACAATAGCCAAACTGTGGAAGGACCTGAAATGCCCTTCAACAGACAAATGGATAAATAAGATATGGTCCATATATACAATGGAATATTACTTAGCCTTCAGAAAGAATGATTACCCACAATTTACATCAACATGGATGGAACTGGAGGAGATTATGCCAAGTGAAATAAGTCAAGCAGAGAAAGATAATTATCATGTGGTTTCACTCATTTGTGGAACATAAGGAATAGCAGGGAGGACATGAGGAGAAGGAAGGGAAAAATGAAGGGTGGGGGGAATTGAGAGGGAGATGAACCATGAGAGACTATGGACTCTGGGAAACAAACAGGGTTTTAGAGGAGAGGGGTTTGAGGGGATGGGCTAGCCTGGTGATGGGTATTAAGGAGGGCACGTATTGCATGGAGCACTGGGTGTTATATGCAAACAATGAATCATGGAATACTACATCAAAAACTAATGATGTTCTGTTTGGTGACTAATATATCATAATAATTTTAAAAAACCCTATCTATATGCTGCCTACAAGAGACTCTTTATTTTATTTTAATATTTTAAAGATTTATTTATTTAAGAGAGAGAGAGAAGGGCAGATGTTGAGGGAGAGAAATCCTGTAGTGAACTCCCGACTGAGCATGAAGCCTGATGCAAGCCTTGATCCCAGGATCCTGAGATCATGACCTGAGCTGAAATGAAGAATTGGAATCTTAACTGACTGAGCCATCAGGCACCCCAAGACACTTATTTTAGACCTATACTCACCTGCAGATTGAAAGTGAGGGAATGGAGAACGATCTCTCATGATAATGGGTGACAAAAAGCTGGAGTAGCTATTCTTATATCAGACGAACTAGATTTTGAACCAAAGACTGTAACAAGAGATGAGGAATGGCACTATATCATAATTAAGGGCTCTGTCAATCAAGAAGATCTAACGATTGTAAATATTTATGCCCCCAATGTTGAAGAACCCAAATATATAAATCAATTGATAAGAAACATAAACTCATTGATAATACAATAGTAGTAGGGGACTTTAACACCCCACTTACATCAATGGACAGATCCTCTAAGCAGAAAATCAACAAGGAAACAATGGCATCGAATGACACATTAGACCAGATGGACTTAACATATATTCAGGACATTTCATCATAAAGCAGCAGAATACATATTATTTTCAAGTGTACATAGAACATTATCTAGAATAGATCACATTCTAGGTCACAAGTCAGTCCCCAACAAGTACAAAAAGATTGAGATCACACTATGCATATTTTCAGACCACAACACTATGAAACTTGAAGTCAACAACAAGAAAAAAATTAGAAAGATGAAAAGTATGTGGAGGTTAAAGAACATCCTACTAAAGAATAAATGGGTTAAGTGGGAATTGAAAGAAGAAATTAAAAACTACATGCAAGCAAATGAAAATAAAAATATGACAGTCCATGGGGTCCCTGGGTCGCTCAGTAGGTTAAGCATCTGCCTTTGGCTCAGGTCATAATCCCAAAAATATCCAGACCTATAACATCAATCATTTTTAAACTTACCATTTTCTCTGGGCTCCTCAGGGGTGACTTGATAAAAAAAAATTAGCACCATGATTAGAAGGGTAGCTAACATAATCTTGGACAATTTAGTCATTATGATGTAAGATGTGAAATATGGAATCCCAGAGACGAAAGTTGACTCCTATATAGCTTAAAAGTGTTTTTCTTTACTTCTTTCCTGTAAACAAACAGAAAAATCATGAACTAGGTCAGTTTTCCTCAGGAAGCTGACCTCCATCACTCCCTAGGGATATAGGACAAAATTGCCATCTGGGCTTAGCCTACATTTTTAAATCGAGGACAAGGTTGGGGTTGGAAGGAGCTTCTGTTCTGGGTCAAGTGTGCACTTTGAGAAAGGTAACCTCATTTGTCAGCCCCAATTCAGGGGACTGCAGGAAGCCTTGCCTGGTTACAAGACTTCTGTAATCCCTCATTTTCCTGAAGGAGATATAAAAAGCAAGAAGATATAGAGAAGATCTTAATTTGCCTGAATGAATTCCTGAGTGGGTTTTGGGTGAGTGATTGAGATTGGGGAGGGGGCACAGGGAAGAAAAGAGACTCAGAGTGTTCTAATCTGACAGGAAATAAATATTCCTGCTGGAAAGGCAGTTATCAGAGAAATAAGGGATCTAAGAAAAATATAAGGACCATGGAATGGTCTATCATAAACAAGATAAAGCTACATAATTTCTAAGAACCAGAGAGAGTAAGATGAACACCTAGTATCTAAGGTTGGAGAGGATTACAGCTTTTTATTTTAGAATAGTTAATATTTTCTAACTAGAGAAAGGATGTAGGTAGAACAAAGATGGACTAATCATGAGGGTGAAAGACATTAAATTGAGACGCTTTCCCCTGGATTTTTACTCTCCCTATTGACATTTTTCAGTTCCTTCATAAACACACACACACACACACACACACACACACACACACACACACACACACACAACTCTGACTTTTTTCCCCACCATAAAAATTTCTTTTCATTTACCTGGCTTAATCACCAACCCAAAAATATTAGTTTCTCAGGATACACTGGACCTTCTTCTCCTCTTGAACCCTCTCTGAAATACTGAAACCCATTACTTAGAAGCTTCGCTCAGATCATCCAGTTGCCTTCCTCCCTGTACTGCAACCAACAGGAATATGAAAGTGACCTAAGGACATGGAATATCATGGAGTGTACTCTATCTGGTACTTTGCCCTTCTCCTTTTATATGATGGTAATAAAAATCTCATATGACCATAAAGACAGTATTTAATCCAGATACTTATCTGCTTTTGAGTGTGAATGCACACGCACACACATGCACATGCACTAAAACACCCTCTGAAGAATGTCTGCCTTTTCCTCTGCTATTATTGTGTATATTATTATTTTCAAAACAACAGCATATAGTAGAAATTTAAGTGAAACATTCTCACACCAACTTCCGGAGTCAACATATTTACCTTGTTTAGAGTAAGGACTGTATATATCTGCTACCTCTACAATTTTTTGTAGTCTAGCAAAATTAATCCCCCAGATTACAAAAAATATCCCCAGGATGTTGAGAGTAGCTGATTTTTACTTTTACATCTCAAGCCCCAGAACTGTTTATAACCTGTCCGTGCAAAAAGCAACTGCATATATTTACAATCATCAGGCTTGTTTTCTCCAGGCTACGCTATGCATTAAATGATGTCAGTCCACAAAATTCAATCAGAACTTCTAATAGTTGTTCCAGGCAAGAACTCAGGAACTACCCACCTTTCATGTGTTGTTGGATTACTTGAACTTAGTTTAACATACTAAATCCTGGGGATCATCAATTGAATTTACTAGATATCTCTTGATTTCTTGGATTTGGTCCCAGATTTGAATCAAACTGAGGGACTGAAGACCCCCAACTGGCCCTGCTGACTCATCTCCTCACACTGATATCAGCATCATGGATATTTTTGGCCTTGAAGTAGTTTGTTCCATGTCTGAAAAAACCTCACATGGTCCTCCCTCTCAGGTGGGAAATTGCATAAGTTAGTGAGATAAATTCCCAACCCACCTTCTCCTCCTGTCACTTAGATTTGAGAAAATGTGGGTACAAACTCTGTAGATTAGAAATGCAAAACTGTGCTATTTGGAGGCTGCTCTTTTAGTTTAATGGTCTTGCATGAACAAGGAACTATCAGAAGGGCAAACTCCACAAAACAAAACAAAACAAAAAAACCAAACTTCTTTGCTTTGGAGAATTTCAGGGACTTGAAGGAATTTATGGCCTTGCAACTGCACAGATATCAGGAGTCCAGGTGCTGTTTCTCACATGTCTCAGCCTACGAGCTTAATAATTGCTAATAACTCTTTTACTACTGGTTGAATTGTTAGCTCCATGGTCAGTGTAAAAGAAAAAAAAGTTAAATAGGAAAAATCTAAGCCAAAAAGTAATACCCAAGTTCTACCACAAAAAATCCATTAAAAGTATCAGGAATTTACACCAAGTAAACCTACTATAATTCTGAACTGTTCAACTGAGAGACTTTGGCCACTGCTGACTAGAGCAGGGGAGCTGGTTTCTCTACCATTAATCTTTTTTTTTTTTTTAAGATTTTATTTATTTATTTGACAGAGACAGCCAGCGAGAGAGGGAACACAAACAGGGGGAGTGGGAGAGGAAGAAGCAGGCTCCCAGCGGAAGAGCCTGATGTGGGCTCGATCCCAGAACGCTGGGATCATGCCCTGAGCCGAAGGCAGACGCTTAACGACTGTGCCACCCAGGCGCCCCTCTCTACCATTAATCTTTATGGAGGCCAGAAAAAAATCAATAAAGACATTTCTAGAGCTCCTTCACTTTAAATCTTGACCTTTCTTGGTAAAATCAACTACTTTTTTTCTGTAATTTTTATTGCATTAGTTTTATTGCTTTAGTTTTTGAGGTAGTGTTCAACAATTCATTAGTTGCATATAAAGTAAATTTTTTTATTAAAACTCAATTAGCCAAGGCATAGTGCATCATCAGTTTTTGATATAATGTTCAATGATTCATTAGCTGAATATAACACCCAGTGCTCATCATATCATGTGCCCTCTTTAAAGCCTATCACTAAGTTACCTCATCTCCCCACCTACCTCCTTTTCCACAATGCTCATTCCCAGAGTCAAGAGTCTCATATGGTTTGCCTCTCTTTCTGATTTCTTCCCATTCAGTTTTCCTTCTCTTCCTCTATTGGCCTCTGCACTATTCCTTATGCTCCTTGTATGAGTGAAAACATATGATAATTGTCTTTCTCTGATTGGCTTATTTCACTTAGCATAACTACTTCTGCTTTTTAAATTTAAGACACCGTCTCAAACAGATATATCAACTCTCTGTGTAATTTTCTTTGCATTTTAGTTTTTAGCACTTCTGTTGAGTTATATTTCTTCTTTCCACACTTTAGATTTTATGCTCCTGTTGCCTTAAGTGTGGACTCCATGGTTGACCTACTGTCACCTGACCTCCAGTTGATGCGTCACACCTCCTACTGAGGCAGATCAGGAAATGCCATGGTACACAGTTCTACAGGTTCATAGCATTCTCTCAAAATTTATTTCCAACAATGGAATTAAATTGCATATCAAATCAGGGGACCATAATTTGTTTGTTCCTTGTAATGGTCAGAGAACAATTTCCTTGATAACCAACTTGTTTTAATTTTGTTAATTTATGCTACTTGCATCTCAAAATTATAGAAAACTTTACACTGCCCCCCTCTTCTCTCTTCTTGCTTCTGCTGACCTTCTGTACCGCCCCAGCACCTAGTAATTGTCCCATGGAAAACTATAACCCTCATTTTCAGAGTCTCTACTTTCTAATTCATTTCTCCAGGTCCACCTCATTGTCAAATGTGCTGTCAAAAGCATAGTCCCTCTGCTTGGGCCAAACCCCTTGACAGAATGAGCAAATGCCCCTGGAAATAAAATGGTCATTGAATCACTAAGGTAGTTCAGAAAGTCAATATTAATTCCTCAGCCTTTTAATTTTTTTTAAATATAAGATTCTCATTCAATTTACTAATTTTTCAAGTTGTTGGATAAGGAGTATTATCTTGCTGTTATCCTCCACATTTAACCATAAATGTAAGCTAGCAATTAATTACAATTTTTTTTTGAGAGAGAGAGCACAAGAGGGGGTAAGGGACAGAGGAAGAAGGAGAGAGAGAATCTTAAGCAAGCTGCACACCCAGGAGGGAGCTTGACATCAGGCTTGATCTCACCACCTTGAAATCATGAGCTGAGCAAATGAGTTGGTCACTTAACCAACTGAGCCACCCAGGTACCCCAGTTAACTATATTTTTAAGTGGAATAAATTTTAATGTGAATTTTCCCTGTTTAACTTGATTAAATTATGTATGACAGAAGACAAATTCCACCTATTATGACTATCCTTTCTATATAACATTTTAAAAAAAGATTTTATTTATTTATTTGACAGAGATAGAGACAGCCGGTGAGGGAGGGAACACCAGCAGGGGGAGTGGGAGAGGAAGAAGCAGGCTTCTAGTGGAGGAGCCTGATGTGGGCTCGATCCCAGAACGCCAGGATCACACCCTGAGCCGAAGGCAGACGCTTAACGACTGCGCCACCCAGGTGCCCCTCTATATAACATTTTAAATAAAAAGAATTAGGGTGGGGGGGCAAGATGGTGGCAGAGTAGGGGACCTCGTTTCATCTGGTCCCTGGAATTTAGATGGATATCTATCAAACCATTCTGAACACACACAAATTCAACCTGAGATGTAAGATTCATCTGGATCTCCACAAGCAGAAAAAAGACTACTTTTTTGCAAGGTAGGAGGTGTGGAAACTTGAATCTTTGGGGGGGAATATCCAAAGATAAATGGAGGAGGGAGGGAGCCTCCATAAACTGGCCACTGGAAGGTGATACAACACTGGAGCAAAAAATCAGGACCCTTGGAAATGTGTTCTAGTGAGATGCACCCCCTTCTGAAAATGGCACAGGGGATGAATAGGGCAGAATTCTAAGTGGATCACTGTGGTCTCAGGATTCCAGGAGACTCAGAAAGAATGGGGGAGCCTGAACTGATGGAGTGCCCAAGTGGGGAGTGGGGTGGGGAGACTGGTTATGGTCAGCGAGCCCAGAAGGGACTCAGCTCTGGTCACCATAAACTGCGAGCCAAGCAGGTAGGGAGACCACCCTCTGCCTGATCACTCTGAAAAGGACTAGACGGTACAGGATGTTTAACATCCTAGGGGAGATCTAAAATGGCTTACGCCCATGACAGGGACAGCTCTCAGGGCAGTGTGACCCCTGAAAGGACACTGGGGCAGCACCCAGCATGATCTGGGAGCTGTGGAAGAGGGTGCATGCATGAGCCCACAGCTGCTAGCAACTGCAAAGTCACAAAGCACAGAGACACTTGCCAGTCCCCTTGATTCCCCTGGGAGAGGTGCGGTGGGCAGGATATGTGTGAGTCTGAGGAGTTTAGGGCTCACAGAGGTGGAGACAGTTTGACCTGGAGGATTTGTTGGGGCGAGGGGACCATGAGGTTGTGGCTCAGGACTGGAGATTCGCCCATGGCCATGTTTGCTCTGACTGTCCAAAGAAAAGCAGAAAGGCTTCAGGGAAAAAAAGCCATGCAGCCAACTAGCTAATATTAAGCCCATGCCCCTGACAAGGGGTGGGGCAACTCCACCCAGGAAAGATTCCTGAGAAGCAGAGCAGCAACCCTCCTCAGAAGACAGAGTGGAAGAACAGGTGATGATAAGCTTATCTCCCATAGGACTGTAAAACTCCAGCACCAGGGGAAAATAACAAAGAAAGCTCCAGGTTTTCCCTCACGACTTGGTTGTAGATCAGGCTAAGATTTTACATTTCTTTTTTAGTTCATTTCTTATTCTTTTTTTCCCCTTTTTTCTTTTCTTTTTTTTAAAACCATATTCTTGTTTCAAATAGATTATTTCCCAACCTATGATTTTAAGTCACTTCTAAACTTTTTTTCACATATATGTTTCATAGATTTATGCCCCATACTAGTCTGTTTTTCACTCTATTCAACTTTATCATTATTATTATTATTATTATTATTATTCTATGTTATTCATCATACAGTACATCATTAGTTTTTGATGTCGTGTTCCATGATTCACTGTTTGCATATAACACCCAGTGCTCCATGAAATACATGCCCTCCTTAATACCCATCACCAGGCTAACCCACCCCCTCCCACTCCCCTCTAAAACCCTCAGTTTATTTCCTGAAGTCCATATCTCTCATGGTTCATCTCCCCCTCTGATGTGCCTCCCATTCATTTTTACCTTCCTTCTCCTAATGTCCCCCCTGCTATTCCTTATGTTCCACAAATAAGTGAAATCATATGATAATTGTCTTTTTCTGCTTGCCTTATTTCACTTAGCATAATCTCCTTCAGTTCCATCCATTTTGATGTAAATGGTGGGTATTATTCTTTCTGATGGCTGAGTAATATTCCATTGTATATATGAACCACATATTCTTAATCCATTCATCTCGGCTCCTTCCACATTTTGGCTATTGTGGACATTGCTACTGTGAATATTGGGGTGCACGTGCCCCTTGTTTTCACTACATCTCTATCATTGGGGTAAATATCTAGTAGTGGAATTGCTGAGTTGTAGGGTAGTTCTATTTTTAACTTTTTGAGGAATGTCCACGCTGTTTTCTAAAACAGTGGCTGTACCAGCTTGCATTTCTACCAACAGTGTAAGAGGGTTTCCCTTTCTCCACATCCTCTCAAACATTTGTTGTTTCTTGTCTTGTCAATTTTTGTCATTCTAACTGGTGTAATGTGGTATCTTATTGTGGTTTTGATTGAATTTCCCTGATGGCTAATGATGTTGAACATTTTTTCATGTGTCTGTTCACCATTCGAATGTCTTCTTTGGAAAAGTGTCTGTTCATATCTTCTGCCCATTTTTTAAATTTGATTATTTATTTCTTGGGTGTTGAGTTTGAGAAGTTCTTTATAGATCTTGGATATCAGCCCTTTATCTAGTGTCATTTGCAAATATCTCCTCCCATTCCATGGGTTGCCTCTTTGTTTTGTTGACTATACCTGTGCTGTGCAGAAGCTTTTTATCTTGATGAAGTCCAAAAGTTCATTTTTGCTTTTGTTTCCCATGCCTTTGGAGACGTGTCTTGAAAGAAGTTGCTGTGGCCAATGTCAAAGAGGTTACTGCCTATGTTCTCTCTATGATTTGATGGATTCCTGTCTCACATCAAGGTCTCTCATCCATTTAGCATTTATCTTTGTGTTTGGTGTGAGAGAGTGGTCAAGTTTCATTCTTCTGTATATAGCTGTACAATTTTCCCAGCACCATTCTTTTCTCCATTGGATGTTTTTTCCTGCTTTGTCAAAGATTAGTTGACCAGAGAGTTGAAGGTCCATATCTGGGATCTCTATTCTGTTCCATTGATCTATGTGACTATTTTTGTGCCAGTACCATGCTGCCTTGGTGATCACAGCTTTGTAGTATAGCTTGAAATCAGGCAACATGATGCCCCCGGCTTTGCTTTTCTTTTTCAACATTTCCTTGACAATTCAGGGTCTTTTCTGGTTCCACATAAATTTTAGGATTGTTTGTTCCAGCACTTTGAAAAATGTCATTGGTATTTTGATCGGGATGGCATTGAAAGTATAGATTGCTCTGGGTAGCATAGACATTTTAACAATGCTTATTCTTCTGATCCATGAGCATGGAATGTTTTCCCATCTTTTTGTGTCTTCTTCAATGTCTTTCATAAATGTTTTGCAGTGTCTAGAGTATAGATCCTTTAGCTGTTTGGTTAGGTTTATTTCAAGGTATCTTATCGTTTTTGGTATTATTGTAAATGGAATCAATTCCCTAATATCTCTTTCTACAGTTACATTGTTAGTGTATCCTGCCACATGGCTGAATTGCTGTATGAGTTCTAGTAATTTGGGGGTGGAGTCTTTTGGGTTTTCCATATAAAGTACCCTGTCATCTGTAGAGAGAGAGTTTGACTTCTTCTTTGCCAATTTGAATACCTTTCATTTCTTTTTGTTGTCTGATTGTTGCTGCTAGGACTTCTAGTACTATGTTGAACAATAATGGCAAGAGTGGGCATCCTTGTCTTGTTCCTGATCATAAAGGAAAGACTCTCAGCCTTTCCCCATTGACAATGATATTCACTGTGGGCTTTTCATAGATGGTTTTTATGAAATTGAGGAATTTTCCCTTTATCCCTACACTCTGAAGGATTTTAATCGGGAAAGGATGCTGTATTTTGTCAAATGCTTTTTCTACATCAACTGAGAGGACCATATGATTCTTGTCTCTTATTAATCTGTTCTATCACACTGATTGATTTGCATATATTGAACCACACTTGCATCCCAGGGATGAATCCCACTTGGTCATGATGGATAATCCTTTTAATGTACTGTTGGATCCTATTAGCTAGGATCTTGTTGAGAATTTTGGCATCCTTATTCATCAGGGATATTGGTCTGTAATTCTCCTTTTAGATGGGGTCTTTGCCTAGTTTTGGGATCAAGGTAATGCTGGCCTCATAGAACGAGTTTGGTAGCTTTCCTTCTGTTTCTATTTTTTGAAATAGCTTTAGGAGAATAGGTATTATTTCTTCTTTGAATGTTTGGTAGAATTCCCCTATGGACTCCTTAATGCCCTGTACTCATTTTTTGGGAGGTTTTTGATCACTGCTTCATTCTTATTACTTGTTATTGGTCTATTTAGGTTGTCAGTTTCTTCCTGTTTCAGTCTTGGTAGTTTATGGGTTTCCAGGAATATATCCATTTTTTCCAGGTTGCTTAATATATTTGCATATAGTTGTTGATAATAATTTATAATAATTGTTTCTATTCCCTTGATGTTAGTCGTGATCTATACACTTTCATAATTTTATTAATTTGGGACATTTCTCTTTTCTTTTTGGATAAATCTGGCCAGTGTTTTATCGATTCTATTAATTCTTTCGAAGAACCAGCTTCTAATTTTGTTGATCAGCTCTACTATATTTCTGCTTTCTAATTCATTGATCTCTACTCTAATCTTAATTAATTCTCTTCTCGTGTGTGGCTCAGGCCTCCATTGTTGTTCCTTCTCCAGTTGTTTAAGGTGTAAATATAGAGTGTGTATTCAGGATTTTTCTATTGTTTTGAGTGAGGCTTGGATGGCAACGTATTTCCCTCTTAGGACTGCCTTTGCAGTATCCCATATGTTTTGGACTGATGTGTTTTCATTCTCATTGGTTTCCTTAAATTGCTTATGTTCTTCTTTGATTTCCTAGTTGACCCAAACATTCTTAAGTAGGATGGTCTTTAGCTTCCAAGTGTTTGAATTTCTTCCAAATGTTTTCTTGTGATTGAGTTCCAGTTTCAAAACATTGTGGTCTGAGAATATGTAGGGAATTATCTCAGTCTTTTGGTATCAGTTGAGACCTGATGTGTGACCCAGTATGTGGTCTATTCTGGAGAAAGTTCCATGTGCATTTGAGAAGAATGATTATTCTGTTGTTTTAGGGTGGAATGTTCTGTATATATCTATGAGGTCCATCTGGTCCAGTTTGTCATTCAAAGCTCTTGTTTCTTTGTTGATTTGCTGCTTAGATGATCTGTCTATTGCTGAGAGTGGAGTGTTGAGGTTCCCTACTATTAACGTATTATTATCTCTATGTCTCTTCATTTTGGTTAACAGCTGGCTTATGTAATTGTCTGCTCCCATGTTGGGGGCACAAATATTTATAATTGTTAGATCTTCTTGTTGGATAGACCCTTTAAGAATGATATAGTGTCCTTCTGTATCTCTAACTACAGTCTTTAGCTTAAAATCGAATTTGTCTGATACGAGAATTGCTACCCCAGCTTTCGAGGCCTGTTGGCATGAAAACTGGTTCTCCATCCCTTCACTTTCAGTCTGGATGTATCTTTAGGTTCAAAGTGAGTCTCTTGTAGACAGCATATGGATGGGACATCTTTTTAGGCAATCTGCAACCCTGTGGTATTTTATGGGAGCATTTAGGCCATTCACATTGCGAGTGATTATTGAAAGATACAATTTTATTGTCATCATGTTGCCTGTGAAGTCCTTGTTTGTATAGATTGTGTCTGTAAATTTTTATTCTATATCACTCTTGGGGGCTTTCTCCTTTTATAGAACTCCCCCTTAATATTTCTTGTAGGGCTGGCTTGGTGGTCACATATTCTTTCAGCTTCTGCCGGTCTTGGATGCTCCTTGTCTCGCCATCCATTCTGAATGATGCCTTGCTGGATACAGTATCCTTGGCTGCACACTCTTCTCATTTAGTACCTTGAATATGTCTTGCCAGCCCTTTCTGGCTTGCCATGTCTCTGTGGACAGGTCTGATGTTAGTCCAATGTACCTCCCTCTGTACGTAAGAAATATCTTCCTCCTCACCACTTTCAAGATTGTTTCCTTGGATCTAAGATTTGCAAACTGTACTGTTTTATGTCATGGTGTCAGTCTAATATCATTGATCTCAGGCGGGGTTCTCTCTGTCTCTTGGACATGAATGTTTGTTTCCTTCCTCAGATTAGGGAAGTTCTCAGCTATGATTTGCTCAAATATATCTTCTAGACCTGTCTCTTTCTCCTCTCCCTCAGGGGTCCCAATAATTCTGATATTGGAACATTTCATTGAGTCACTAATCTCTCAGTTTGAGACCTTGGCTTCTAATTTGTTTTTCCCATGCTACCTTGTTTCCCTTCTTTTCTACCATCTTATCCTCTGACTCACTAATTCATTCTTTTTCCTCATTTATCCTGGCAGTCAGAGCATCCAGTTTAGAGTGCATTTCATTCATAGCATTTTTAAGTTCAGCCTGATTAGATCTCATTTCTACCCTTAGAGAGTCTATATTGTTTTAATATTTTTCTCAAGCCTAGATATCGCCTTGATAATTGTTACTCTGAAGTCTGTTTCTGACGTCTTGGTTATATCCATATCCATTAGTTTTTGTGGCAGAGGCCATAATCTCTGATTTGTTCCTTGCTTGGCAGTTCCTTCTCTTAGACATTCTGTTGAGGGGTGGTTGAGGGCATGTACAGAGTCGGAATTAGTGACCACAACCCAAGCAAGATGCACCTGTTTTATAGGGACCTTAGGGATGTGATCCTCTTGTTCTTCCAGCCTATCTTCTGGGGGAGGGGGCCTGTCATGCTGATACTCAGGCAATCCTGTTTGGGCAGAGTTGCCCTGCCCCCTGTTGGAGGAGGAATGGGGTCAGTGAAAACCAGTTTTTTGGGGCTTTTGTTTTCTGACAGCTTTCCCTGGCAGCTTTCCGTGTCTCTTCTGAGAGTCAGAGCAGAAGTGACCATATCCAAACCTCTGTCTCAGAACAGAGAGATCACAGTCTGCTCTTCACTGAGCTCTCCAGGCCACGCTGACTCTGTTGCTGTCTGTGCTACTAAAAACCCACAGCATCCTGGTTTGCGTGCCCCACAGCAGCTCTCCCAGCCCTCGTTCCCAGAGCTGGGCGTGTCTCTGACCTTTGTGCTTCTAAAACCACCAGTCACCACCTGTTCACACGCATGCCCCCGTAGCTTCAGATTTCAGTCTGGGGGAGCTGCCCTAAAGTCCTTTCCCACCAATACCAGTCTGTGAGTCTGTGCCCAGTCCCCAGCATGGGAGGCTTTTGCCTTCTGGGCACAAGGGCATGGAGGCTTCCTCCTCCTCTGTTTATCTTCCAGTATCTGCCCACAGAATCTCAGCTCCCCACTTCATACCTTGAGATCAACTGCTGGAGATGTCCTTTTTGTAGAGATCCAGATGTATCTTTTTACATCTCAGACTGATTTTATGGGTGTTCAGAATGGTCTGGTAGATATCTAGCTCAATTTAGGGGACCAGTTGAAATAGGGTCCCCTACTCCACTGCCATCTTTTTTTCCCCTACCCTCAATTTTATCAAGACTATATATATATATATATATACGTTCTGACTTCTCTGCAATTTTGGGATATAGTGTCTTCTAACACAGAGACAAAAATGAATCAGGAACAGGCAGAATACCCTGCTTTGTCCACCCTGAGAGATTATAATCTCTCTCCACATCCCACCCTTTTTTTTCTTTCTTTTTTATTGTTTTGGACTATCTTGGCTTTGGTGGCGTATTGTGGTAGCTTTTAAACAATTCAGATTTTTTCTAAGGTTTATTTTGCTTGGGTAGTGGTTGATATTTTGGACTCTGTCCATTCCCTCAACCAACTCTCAACAGAATGACTATGAGGAGGAACTCCCAACAAAGAAAAGAACCAGACACAATGTCCCCTGCCACAGAACTAAGGGATACAGATATAAGCAAGATGTCAGAGACAGACTTCAGGATAGCAATCATGAAGTCAATAGCTATGCTTGAAAAAAGGATTAGTGACAATATAGAATCTCTAAGGGAAGAAATGAGATCTAATTAGACCAAACTTAAAAATGCTATGAATGAGATGCAGTCTAAACTGGATATTCTAATCACCAAGGTAAATGAGGCAGAAGAACAAATCAGTGATCTAGAAGATAAGCTGATAGAAAAGAAGGAAGATGAGGAGGAAAGGGAGAGGCAGCCAGTAGCTCATGAAAATAGACTAAGAGAGATCAATGATGCTATGAAACGTTCCAATGTCAGAATTATTGGGATCCCCAAGTGGGTGGTGAGAGAAGGAGGACTAGAAGGTATATTTGAGTAAATCATAGCCGAGAACTTCCCTAATCTTGGGAAGGAAACAAGAATTCATATCCAAGAGGCAGAGAGGACCTCTCCCCAAATCAATAAAAATAGATCGACATCCCAACACATAATAATGAAGCTTGCAAATCTTAGAGCCAAGGAAGCTATCCTGAGAGCAGCTAGGGGGAAGAGATTTCTTTCATATGGAGGGAGGTACATCAGAATACCATGAGACGTATCCACAGGGACCTGACAAGCCCAAAAGGGCTGGAAAGACATATTCAGGATACTAAATGAGAACATGCAGCCAAGAGTATTTTATCCAGCAAAGCTTTCATTCAGAATAGTCGTAGAGATAAAGAGCTTCCAGGACTGGCAGAAACTGAAAGAATATGTGATCACCAAGCCAGCCCTGCAAGATATATTAAGGGAGATTCTATAAAAGAAGAATGACCCCAAGAGTAATACAGACCAGAAATTAACAGAGACAATCTATAGAAACAGGGACTTTACAGGTAATACAATGGCACTAAATTCATCTTTCAATAATTACTCTCAACGTGAACAAGCTGAATGCTCCCACCAAAAAACACAGAGTTTCAGATTGGATAAAAAAAAAAAAAACATGCCTCATCCATATGCTGTCTACAAGAGACTCATTTTGAACCTAAAGACATCTCCAGATTGAAAGTGAGGGGATGGAAGTCCATTTACCATGAACTCAAAAGAAAGCCTGGGTAGCAATGGTCATATTAGACAAATTAGATTTTAAACCAAAGACTGTAGTAAAAATGTAGAGGGACACTATATCATTCTTAAGGGTCTATCCAATAAGAAAATCTAACAATTTAAATATCTATGCCCCCAGCATGGGAACAGCCAACTACATAAGCCAAATAACCAAAATAAAGAATCATATCAATAATAATACATTAACAGTAGGAGACCTCAATGCTCCACTCACAGCAATACACAGATCATCTAAGCAGAAAATCAACAAAGAAACAAAAGCTTTGAAGGACACATTGAACCAGAGGGTCTTCGCAGATATATACAAAACATTCCATCCTTAAACAACAGAATATTCATTCTTCTCAAGTGCACATGGAACTTTCTTCGGAATAGATCACATATTGGGTTACACATCAGGTCTCAACTGATGCCAAAAGATTGAGATTATTCCCTGCATGATATCAGACCAAAATGCTTTGAAACTGGAACTCAACTGCAAGAAAAACTTGGAAGGAACACAAGCCCTTGGAGGTTAAAAAGCATCCTGCTAAGGAACGAATGAGTCAACGAGGAAATTAAATAGGAACTTAAACAATTTATGCAAACCAATGAAAATGAAAACACATTAGTTCAAAACCTATGGGATACTGCAAAAGTGGTATTAAGAGGAAAATACATAGCCATCCAAGACTCTCATAAAAGTTTAGAAAAATTCCAAATGCACAAGCTAACCTTACACCTAAAGGGCCTGGAGAAAGAACACCAAATAAAGCCTAAAACAAGCAGGAGAAGAGAAATAACAAAGATTAGAGCTGAAATCAATGAAATAGACTAGAAGAACAGTAGAACAGATCAGTGAAACTAGAGGCTTGTTCTTTGAAAGAATTAATAAGATCAATAAACCACTGGCCAAACTTAACCAAAGAAAAGAGAAAGGACCCAAATTAATAAAATCATGAATGAAAGGGGGAGAAATAATGACTAATACCAGGGAAATAGAGACAATTATTAGAACTTATTACTAGCATCTATATGCCAACAAACTACTCAGTCTGGAAGATATAGTTGCATTCCTGGATACTTATAAACTACCAAGACTGAAACAGGAAGAAATAGACAATCTGAACAGACCAATAACCAGCAAGGAAATTGAAACAGTAATCAAAAACTTCTCCAAAACCAAGAGTCCAGGGTCAGATGGCTTCCAAGTGGGAATTCTACCAAACATTTAAAGAAGAAATCATAACTATTCTACTGAAGCTGTTCCAAAAAATAGAAATGGAAGGATAGGTTCCAAATTTATTCTATGAGGACAGCATTACCCTGATCCAAAACCAGGCAAAGACCCCATCAAAAAGGAGAATTACAAACAAATATCCCTGATGAGCATGGATGCCAAAATATTCAACAAGATCCTACCCAAAAGGATCCAACAGCACATTAAAAGGATAATTCACCACGACCAGCTGGGATTTGCTTCTGGGATGCAGGGGTGGCTCAACATTTGGAAATTGATCAACGTGATAGATCACATTAACAAAAGAAGAGACAAGAACCATATGATCCTCTCGATTGATGCAGAAAAAGCATTTGACAAAATACAGCATCCTTTCCTGATTAAAACTCTTCAGAGTATAGGGATAGAGGGAGCATACCTCAATATCATAAAAGGCATCTGTGAAAAAAGCACAGCAAATATCATTCTCAATGGGGGAAAACCAGCACTTTCCCCTTAAGGTCAGGAACATGACAAGGATGCCCACTCTCAGCACCTTTGTTCAACATACTAGAAGTTGTAGCCTCAGCAATCAGACAACTAAAAAAATAAAAGGCATTCATATCGGCAAGTCAAACTCTCTCTCTTCACAGATGACATGATATTTTATGTGGAAAATCCAAAAGACGCCACCCCCAAATTACTACAACTCTTACAGCAATTCAGCAATGTGGCAGGATACAAAATCAATGCACAGAAATCAGTTCATAGCAGCAATGTCCACAATAGCCAAACTGTGGAAGGGGCCGAGAGGCCCTTCAACAGATGAATGGATAAGGAAGATGTGGTCCATATATACAACGGAATATTACATATATACAACCATCAGAAAGGATGAATACCCACCATTTGCATTGACATGGTGGGAATTGGAAGGGATTATGCTGAGTGAAGTAAGCAAGCAGAGAAACATAATTATCATATGGTTTCACTCATATGTGGAACATAAGGAATAGTGTAGAGGACTACAGGGGAAGGGATGGAAAATGGAATGGGAAGAAATCAGAGAGTGAGATAAAGCATGACAGACTCTGGACTCTGGGAACCATACTGAGGGTTCCAGAGTGGAAGTGGGTGGAGGATTGGGGTAACCAGGTGGGTATTAAGGACGGTACGAGCGGTGATGAACACTGGGTGTTATATGCAACTGATGAATTGTTTAACACTACATCAAAAACTAATGGTGTATTATATGTTGGTTAATTGAACATAATAAAAATAAATAAATAAATCCTTTCTGGAGATAAAAGAAAGAATTAGAGAATCCTCATTTTCAAATTTATAATTTTAAATACATATATTAATTTATAACCAAATAGAGGAATTAGGTTTATTTGTTAAAAACAAATAAACAAACAAACAAAAACCTTCTTTTCTATAATTACTTTAAATTAGGAGAATCAGGATATATGAATTTTTAAGTACTTATAGCAGAAAATGTAGAAATTAAATCCTCCAATGATTCACATATCTCTTTTGAGGATTGCTTTTTTGGCTTCCTTGTATTACTCCCCTGAATGTAGCTCTGCCCCCTGAAGCTTCATTTTCCTCCAAGGAATCTCTATGTGGGCCACAAGCAAACCTTAATGTCTTTCTCTTCATCTTCCTTTGTTCTGATTGCTGATCTGTACCCAAGTGTCTCACCGACTGGTTGTCTCAGTGAAGTTATTGGTTTATTCAGTCTGAAGCACTATAAAATGATGAAATGGCTACTGTTGTTTCAATAATTAGGAATTCAGAATATTGTAGCTTTGCCCTAAAGGATATTTGTTTATCCATAATTAGTCACGCAGGAATTCAAGCCGTTAGTACTGCTATTAGGTATTGCACAGGAAATGGGAATCTGGTGGACTTTCTGCCAAATCACCCCAGGATGTTGCCATCCTTGAGAAGTAGATCATTTCGTTCAACCAGCTGCTCCAAGCCACCAGATCACATAGTGAAAGTTCTTAAGGGGTACCTGTGTATGATGGTTCCCTTGTTAGGAATGTCTGATGTGGTTCAATGAAATGAAATATTGGATTCATAACTTCACAAGCTAGGACACATACGTGCCTTCTGGTGTTAGTAAGTTTTAATACCTCATTAATAAGAGCATGCACCTAAATCTTTTAAAATATTGCCTCAATTGGTGAGGTATTCCACATTGGTTGGCCTAAGCAACTTACTCGATCCTTGCAGCTTTTATTAAAATAATGTTTTTATTTCAGGGATATCATGTATCATATAAATTTCAAAGAGATAAAAAAAGTTCAGATAGGTGATCAGTTTTGCCATGGTAAGTTAACAAATGTCAGCACTATCAAAAATAATATGTCAAAGCATATTGGG
The DNA here is from genome assembly GCF_024610735.1 of Ursus americanus. Taxonomy (NCBI): domain Eukaryota; kingdom Metazoa; phylum Chordata; class Mammalia; order Carnivora; family Ursidae; genus Ursus; species Ursus americanus. Next base: position 27,919,782 of record NC_142158.1, read on the forward strand.
AGAGATGTCTGGGACATGATACCAGGAAATCTAATAATTAAAAATATTTTCTAGCTGGATAGGGCAAGACAATAATAATTAGATGCCAGTGAGGAGGAACAGGAAAAGATCGAAGGCCCTAACTGCTTGATTATGGCTCATATTAAGAGGTTTTGAAGAGTCTAGGTTCCAAAGCCTCCTTGTGAGTAATGAGCAGGAATGAAGTAGAGACATACACTCAGTTGAGAATAACATTCCGTCTACCCTTTCCCCTGATCTGCCCTCATGGGTTCACTACACCTCACTGCGTCATGGGCCCCACACATATTTAAACTAGAAAATCAAGCTAAAAGCTTTCTTCTTTAAAGCAAAGTACCTCCTTGGTTCTTATCCTTTCTTTTTTTTAATGAGGTGTATCACATTGATTGATTTGTGAGTACTGAACCACGCCTGCAGCCCAGGAATAGATCCTACTTGATTGTGGTAAATAAGTCTCTTAAGGTACTATTGTCTTTGATTTGTTAGTAACTTGGTGAGAATTTTTGCATCCATGTTCATCGCAGATATTGGCCTGTAATTCTTCTTTTGAATGGGGTCTTTGTCTGGTTTTGGAATCAAGGTTATGCTGGCCTAATAGAAAGAGTTTGGAAGTTTCCCTTCCCTTTCTATATTTTAGAACAGTTTCAGAAAAATAGGTATTAACTCTTCTTTAAAAGTCTGGTAGAATTCCCCTGGGAAGCCATCTGACCCTGAACTCTGTTGGGAGATTTTTGATTACTGATTCAATTTTTTTTTTTTTTTTTTGCTCCTTATGGTTCTGTGCAAATTTTCTATTTCTCCCTATTTCAGTTTTGGTAGTTTATATGTTTCTATGAATTTGTCAATTTCTTCCAGATTGTCCAGTTTGTTGGCATATTATATTCCTGCCCCTGAGAGAAATGGCTATATTGAGTGAAGGTCCTGTACTTTCTTGGGCCTGGTGCTTCAGAAGGTGTTTCAGAGTGTGCACTCTGGTGGTGTGTTTTGACTGCTCTTTCACTCAGGTCAGTCCTCTGAGGAATTTCTCCTTGTCTGTAATGGGGAGTGTTGTCCAGTATGTGGCAAGTTTGAACTCGATGTGTTTGGCTTACTTGTTAAAGGAAGCTAGATTCTATTTCTCCTATAGGTGAAGATTTGCACTAGTTTCTGATCACTTGACTTGGTACATGTGAGGGGTCTGTGCTGGTCTTCTTGTGTGTGTGTGTGTGGGGGGGGAACTGTTGCACTCATTCTCAGGCAGACTTGCCCTAGTAAAGATGTAGGGCACAGGGGGGCAGGTCTTGGAATAGGTAGCTCCAGCCTCCACTGGGGGGCATGGTGTTGCTCACTGAAGTCTGTCAGTGTTGATGAGTTGAGGCAAAATGGTGTTGGCCCCGCTCTCTCTCCTCCCTGAAGCAGAAAGTTCTCACCTGCCACTGTTCAAGAAGCACTCACAGAATCCTGGCTTCCATCACATCCCTGCCTTCATCCTGTCTGTGTCTGAGCTATCTGCCTGCTAGGTGGCACAGTACCCTTGTGTTTTATCTCAGTCATGTGGCTGATTTTTAAAACTTCAGAGCTGCATTTCTAGTTTTGCCAATGTTTGTAAGATAAGGAAAGTTGCTTTCAATTTTTTCAAAGAATGGATTGTAACTTAAAATGGCATCATAGTCTGATCTACTTATCCAACTATAATATCCTCAACTTGCTTCTTTTCCTCTAGGTACACAGTTTTAATTCTAAATATTTCTGGCAATATTGGATAACCCCCACGGGGTATAAGAGGAGTGTTCAAAGAGGGTGCAAAGGAGATTGATTACCTTCCCAAAGTGCAGAGTCATTTCCAATGACAACCAAAAGAAAGAACGAACAGTCTGCATGTTCCAGAGAGGAAGAAAAGCAACCTCAGTTACACAAAAATGAGACAAATGCGAAAGTAATAACTATCCCCGGGAGAGAAAAGGTAAATAGCCAGTGGAACAATATGAAATTTTATTTTCCTCTCTTGACTGGGCACTACAGATAGAGATTCGGAAGAAGCTGATTTTGGCTGCCAGTTTTTCTGGGCTATGTTCTGCAGGCTCTGGTATTTACCAGTCTCTCCTTGGTTGTTTAAGGGAATAAAATTGTAGTTTACCAGAAAATGCCTGTTTCTTCAACTGTGGGGGGGCACAGATGGGATCCGTCTTTTGAAGGTAGATATGAAGGTGTTTGAAAGACCATTAACTTGGTGGGTTTTGTTTACAGTTCTGTAGTCTTTTCAGAGCGGAAAAACAATTCAGATAGAATTGGTGGAGTGAATACTCAAAGGAGAAAAGAGGAGAGCAGTAGCAGTTCTATCAGTCTTACACAAAAATTTTCTTGTGGTTGACAAGTGATTTAATGTCAGTCTAACCCATTCTGTGACCAACTTATCCTATTACAGAGTCTTCTTGAGATGGCAAGCATTCTAGCAGCCTTTAAATACTCAACCTACATTCACAAATTTTTGTGGCTTTTTGGTTTCCAAGATCCCCACTAGCAATAGCCTTTATCCACACAAAATAAGACAAACATGTGCACCTTAATTATTGGCAGTAACTAAGAGATGTTATTGTGTCCTCGCCAAGTCTTGTGTATACCACTGACAATTCCTATGGCTTGCTGAGGTTTTCCACCTGGGAAATTGTGGTCTGAAAAGCTAGGGGCTTGGTTCTGTGCAGACCCTTCTACCAGCACAGTTGGGGTCCAGGCAAAACTGCTGACTCAACTGGCTACAGGCAGAACTGCCAACTCAGTTGTGCTCCAAGCATAATCATCAGCCAGCTCTAGCTTACCTGCTCTGTAAAGGAAAGCCGATTAAATTGGGAACTAGAACGCAATAAGAGCAGAGCTCAGAACTGAGGGGAGCTTACCCACAGCCCTCAGAAACACGAGAAAGACAGTGAACTCAGTGGGTTTGCGAGTACCAAGCCTGTGTTTCTTGTTGCTTCCAAATGCTGCCGGAAGTTCATTTTGAATCCCACCACTGCCCCAAATCTGTCAAATAACAAAAAACCAATCAAGTAAATATTAAATCATGCAGCATCCCATCTAGCAAGTAGAGGGGAGCTTCAAAAGGCTACAGAAAAGGAAAAGCTTTTAAAGATAGAGAAGAAGTGAAAAAAAGAAATTACCAGCAAAGAAATCCATCGTTTTAGACAAGGTCACCACCTGAGGGGAACAGTAGGGGTCTAACAGTAAATTTGATACTGCTGAACAAAAAATTCCATGTCACATTTCTGGGGTGTTAAAACTATGGCTAAGTAAGGTATTAAGTCTTAGTTGACTGATTTGGGCCCTTAAACTAAGTGACACCATTTTGGGCTGTTTCTTTATTTTGAACAGTAAGATAAACTAGAAACTAACAATTTTGACTAGCTATGGAGGTGGGGTGGGATCAGAAAGAAGAATGCTGTGTGTAGATGGAATTATTGGGAGGGTGTGAACCTCCTCCTCATATACCTTTTGTATAGTTTTGACTGCTTGAAAACATGTTACTCCCTTGTATATTTAAAAACAAATCAACAAAGATGAGAAAACAACCCTAAAATACAGGCAGTAACAAATACAATTAACCATATTTCTCATGAACAATAGAAGCACACTGAAAGGAAATAAAATTCATCCAATTAACTCCTAAATACAGTTATTTTGAGTATAAACTCAGGCTAAAAATGAGGAGAGGTATAAAGATTTATTAAACTTCAGTTAACAGGTTTGTTTTTCTTTGTTGTATGGGTGAGCAATTCTGAACCTTTTCTGTTTTTGTATTATAGCATTGAACAATAAGTAAACATATTCTGGATAATCAAACCAAGTAATTTCATAAACATGTTTTCATATTTTTGGATAAATACCTGGTGGAGATATTGATGGATCATAGGTTGGCATATATTCAATCATAGGATAGGCATATATTCAATAGGCACATATTGTCCAAACTGGTTGTATCATTTAAACACTCCTTTCATCAATGTATGGAAGTTTTCATTGTCTCACAGTCTCTCAACATTTGGTGCTGTCACTCTTTTTAATTCCATCTACTGGTGGGTGTATAGTGGTATCTCATTCTGGTAGTGTGTAGTGGTATCTCACTGTGGTTTTAATTTGCATGGTACTAAATACTTTTTTTAAAGGGATATATGCACTCCTATGTTTACAGGAGCATTATTTATAATTGTCAAGGTATGGAAACAGCCTGTGTCCATTGATTGATGAATGGATAAAGAAGATTCCACAATGCAATATTAGCCATAAAAAAGAATGAAATCTTGCCATTTTCAATGACGTGAATGGAGCTAGAGAGTATAATGTCAAGTGAAATGTCAGAGAAAGTCAAATACCATATGATTTCACTTATATGTGGAATTTAAGAAACAAACAAAAATGAGCAAAGGGAAAAAAGAGAGAGAGACAAACCAAGAAACAGATTTTTAATTGTAGAGAACAGACTGGTGGTTACCAGAAGGGAGTGGGTGGAGGGATGGGTGAAATAGATGATGAGAATTAAGGAGTGCACTTGGCATGATGTGATGGATGGAATTGTTGAATCGCTTTATTGTACAATTGAAACTAATATAATACTGTATACTAACTACCTGGAATTAAAATAAAAATTAAAAAAAAAACAGTTTTTAATGTGTTTATTGGCCATTTGTATATATATCCTTTGTATATAATGTGTTTATTGGCCATTTGTATATATGGCATCCTTTGTTACATGTATTATTTGGCAGTGTATGTTTCTTATGTCCTGTTAAATTATATTGCATTTAATTTCACTTTTAAATTACCCGTTAGTGGGATACTATATATATAAAATTTGTTTTGTATAATGATGATGCATCTCATGTTCTTTCCAAAGGTCTGTGAAGACCCTACTTTCAAATAAGGTCACATTCACAGGTACCAGGGATTGGGATTTTAACATATCTTTTTTGGGGACACAATCCAATCCATAACAGATATCCATATGCAAAAAAGTTAAACTTGACTCAAACTCTATACCTTACAAAAATCTAATTCAAAGTAGATTATAGATCTGAATATAAAATGTTAAATAGTTATAATTTTTTTAAAAACATAGCAGAAACTCTTTGATTTCTTTAAGCCAAATAGTGTTTGAAACACCGCAAAAATCATGATCCATAAAATAAAGGATAAGTTGAACTTAAAATAAAAACTTTTATCTGCAAAATATACTGTTAAGAGAATGAAAAAACAAGCTTCAGGCCAGTAAAAAATATTTGTAAATTACATATCCAACAAATTCATGTCATGTCCTCATGCTTCAGTCCACACTGAAGGTCTTGGGATGCTCCGAATACAGGGGAGGGACCACAGTAAGGGTTATGCTTTAGGTGCTGGACAGATGGTCAAATGTTTTGAATCATTGAGCCAAAGCCTGAAAAAAGGCCTTACGGACCCATTAAAGGAACCTTGAGAGAAGGTGTGCATGTGGGATTCATCTGTCATATTATAGAATGAGATACGTCCATTCTCATATTCTAAGAAAATACATACTCTGGTAGGGTGCTCTTTGAGAGTAAGTTGCATTTCTGGAGAGGTGAGTGCCCAGTACTCATCTTTATAAAACCTGATGGCCCAGAAACCATCCTCAGGTTTTACACAAATCCTTCCCTGCCTCATTACATTATGCCTGCATATTCCTAGGTCCCAAGCTCCACTGTCTCTGATGTCTACTTCCCAGTAGAACCTCCCTGAGGTGACGACAGGGTGACCCAGAACACAGGGAAGGGAATTAAATCTCTGTGGGTCCTTAGGTAGATCTTGAGACTTTTCTCCACAGGTTACACATCTGTTCTCTTCAGACAAGATGAGGGCAGGATGGGCGGTAGCTGGATCTAGAATAACATTTGCTGCAAAGACAATAATATTCTCTGAAAGACAGAATAATATTCTCTGAAAAAATTAGAGTGATCCTGGAAGCAGAGATAGCTGTGTTAGCCTGAGATATCTTGGGGCTGTGGGAGGTGTATATATTCTCACTGGAGTTTTTCATCTGCCCTCCAGCAACTTCTCCTCAGACTGAGCTGGAGCATAAAGAGTAGAGGCCCTCGTAGACCATCAGGGAATGACTCACCAGCTTGGAAAAATTCTTTCCTCCAGTCTGAAAAGAACATAAATATGCATTATCAGACCTAATAGTTGAATTTATTGGCACAAGAGGTAATTTCTTCCCTCTAATACTTATTTTGTTAATGTCCCAAATTTATTCAGTAACTTTTTCTTGACCTAAAGTTTCCACTGCTTTTCTTATTAAATATTCCCATAAGAATTAATTCTTCTAACTTGTATTTTCTTTGGTATACACTAGAGATATTCCTAAGATAGTTATCCTCTTTTTAAATAGGCAGTGAAATTACATGTCTCCATTCTCCACCCCATTGCATTTAGGTGAGTTTATGTGACTGAGTTATGGTCAATAAAATGTACACAGCAGGAACCACAAAATTTATACTTTTGACAATAAAATAGTTCATATGATTTTTTAAAAATTATTTTTAAATGATTTTTATTATATTATGTTAGTCACCATACAGTACATCCCCGGTTTCCGATATAAAGTTCGATGATTCATTAGTTGCGTATAACCCCCAGTGCACCATGCAATACGTGCCCTCCTTACTACCCATCACCAGTCTATCCCATTCCCCCACCCACCTCCCCTCTGAGGCCCTCAGTTTGTTTCTCATAGTCCATAGTCTCTCATGTTTCATTCCCCCTTCTGATTACCCCCCTCTCTTTATCCCTTTCTTCCCCTACCGATCATCCTAGTTCTTATGTTCCATAGATGAGAGAAATCATATGATAGTTGTGTTTCTCTGCTTGACTTATTTCACTTAGCATTATCTCCTCCAGTGCCGTCCATGTTGCAGCAAATGTTGAGAATTCGTTCTTTCTGATAGCTGAGTAACATTCCATTGTATATATGGACCACAACTTCTTAATCCAGTCATCTGTTGAAGGGCATCTCGGTTCCTTCCACAATTTAGCTATCGTGGACAATGCTGCTATGAACATTGGGGTGCATATGGCCCTTCTCTTCACTACGTCTGTATCTTTGGGGTAAACACCCAGTAGTGCAATGGCTGGATCATAGGGTAGCTCAATTTTTAACTTTTTAAGGGACCTCCACACTGTTTTCCAGAGTGGCTGTACCAACTTGCATTCCCACCAACAATGTAGGAGGGATCCCCTTTCTCCACATCCTCTCCAACAATTGTTGTTTCCTGCCTTGTCAGTTTTTGCCATTCTAACTGGAGTAAGGTGGTATCTCAGTGTGGTTTTGATTTGAATTTCCCTGATGGCTAATGATTTTGAACATTTTTTCATGTGTCTGTTAGCCATTTGTATGTCTTCATTGGAAAAGTGTCTGTTCATATCTTTTGCCCATTTTTTGATTTGTTTATTTGTTTCTCATGTATTGAGTTTGAGAAATTCTTTATAGATCTTGGATACCAGTCTTTTATCTGTAGTGTCATTTGCAAATATATTCTCCCATTCTGTGGGCTGCCTCTTAGTTTTTCTGACTGTTTCCTTGGCTGTGCAGAAGCTTTTTATCTTGATGAAGTCCCATAAGTTCATTTTATCTTTTGTTTCTCTTGCCTTTGGAGATGTGTCATGAAAAAGATTGCTTTGGCCAATGTCGTAGAGGTTGTTGCCTATGTTCTCCTCTAGAATTTTGATGGATTCCTGTCTCACATCGAGGTCTTTCATCCATTTGGAGTTTATTTTTGTGTATGGTGTGAGATAGTGGTCAAGTTTCATTCTTTTGCATGTAGCTGTCCAATTTTCCCAGCACCATTTATTGAAGAGACTGTCTTTTTCCCACCGGATGTTTTTTCCTGCTTTATCAAATATTAGTTGCCCAAAGAGCCGAGGGTCCATTTCTGGGCTCTCTATTCTGTTCCATTGGTCTATGTGTCTGTTTTTGTGCCAGTACCATGCTGTCTTTGTGATCACCACTTTGTAGTACAGCTCGAAATCCGGCATTGTGATGCCCCAGGCTTTGTTTTTCCTTTTCAACAGTTCCTTGGAGATTCGGGGCCTTTTCTCGTTCCATACAAATTTAAGGACTATTTGTTCCAGTTCTTTGAAAAATGCCCTTGGTATTTTGATCGGGATAGCATTGAAAGTGTAGATTGCTCTGGGTAGCATGCACATTTTAACTATGTTAATTCTTCCGATCCATGAGCATGGAATATCTTTCCATCTTTTTATGTCTTCTTCAATGTCTTTCAAGAGTGATTTATAGTTTCTAGAATGTAAGTCCTTTACGTCTCTGGTTAAGTTAATTCCGAGGTAACATATGATTTTTGGTGCTATTGTAAATGGGATGGATTCCCTAATTTCTCTTTCTTCAGTCTCATTATTCATGTATAGAAATGCAACTGATTTCTGAGCATTGATTTTGTATCCCGCCACATTACTGAATTGCTCTATAACTTCTAATAGTTTGGGAGTGGATTCTTTTGGGTTTTCCATATAGAGTACCATGTCATCTGTGAAGAGAGACATTTTGACTTCTTCCTTGCTGATTTGGATACCTTTTATCCTTTTTGTTGTCTGATTGCTGTTGCAAGGACTTCTAGTACTATGTTGAATAATAATGGCGAGAGTGGACATCCTTGTCGTGTTCCTGATCTTAAGGGAAAGGCTTCTAGCTTTTCCCCATTGAGAATAATATTTGCTGTAGGCTTTTCATAGATGGTTTTTATGAGTATGAGAAATGTACCCTCTATTCCTGCACTCTGAAGGGTTTTAATCAGGAAAGGATGCTGTATTTTGTCAAATGCTTTTTCTGCATCAATTGAGAGGATCATATGGCTCCTGAGTCTTTTCTTGTTGATATGATGTATCACGCTGATCGATTTGCAAATGTTGAACCACACTTGCATCCCAGATATGAATCCCACTTGGTCATGATGGATAATCCTTTTAATGTATTGTTGGATTCTATTAGCAAGGATCTTGTTGAGGATTTTGGCGTCCATATTCATTAGGGAGATTGGTCTGTAATTCTCCTTTTTGAGGGGGTCTTTGCCTGGTTTGGGGATGAAGGTAATATTGGCCTCATAGAATGAGTTTGGTAGCTTTCCTTCTGTTTCTATTTTTTGAAATAGCTTTAGGAGAATAGGTATTATTTCTTTGAATGTTTGGTAGAATTCCCCAAGAAAACCATCTGGGCCTGGAGTTTTGTTATTTGGAATGTTGTTTATCACTGACTCAATCTCTTCATAATTAATTGGCCGGTTTAAGAAATCAATTTCTTCCTGTTTCAGTCTTGGTAGTTTATAGGTTTCCAGGATGGCCTCCATCTCTTCCAGATTGCTTAATTTATTGGCATATAGCTATTGATAAAAGTTTCTAATAATCCTTCCAATTTCAATGGTGTTCGTTGTGACCTCTCCTTTTTCATTCATAATTTTATTGATTTGGGTCCTTTCTCTTTTCTTTTGGATAAGTCTTGCCAGTGGTCTGTCAATTTTATTGATTCTCTCAAAGAACCAGCTTCTTTTTTTTTTTTTTTGCTAATAAATATTTTATTGTTTTTGATGCTATGTAGATGGAATAGATTTCCCATATAATTTTCAGATTGTTCATTGCAAGTGTATAGAAATACAATTGATTTTTGTATATTGATTTTGTATCCTGCTACCTTGCTGAACTCATTTATTAGCTCTAATATAGTGTTTTCCTTAGAATTTTCCACATGATGGATGATGTCATCTGCCAATAGAGAGAATTTTTATCTTCCTTTCCATTATGGCTGACTTTTTTTCCTAGCCTGAATACACTGGCTGGAACCTCCAGTACAATGCTGAATAGAAAACAAGTACTGACATCCTTCGTTTTTTCCCGATCTTAAGGAAAAAGATTTCAGTCTTTCATTGTTAAGTATGATGTTAGCTTTGGGTTTTTCGTTCATTTACTTTATGTGAGGAACTTCCCTTCTATTTTTTTTTTTAATGATTTTTTATTATATTATGTTAGTCACCATACAGTACATCCCCGGTTTCCGATGTAAGGCTCGATGATTCATTAGTTGTGTATAACACCCAGTGCACCATGCAATACGTGCCCTCCTTACTACCCATCACCAGTCTATCCCATTCCCCCACTCCCCTCCCCTCTGAAGTCCTCAGTTTGTTTCTCATAGTCCATAGTCTCTCATGTTTCATTCCCCCTTCTGATTACCCCCCCTTTCTTTATCCCTTTCTTCCCCTACTGATCATCCTAGTTCTTATGTTCCATAGATGAGAGAAATCATATGATAGTTGTCTTTCTCTGCTTGACTTATTTCACTTAGCATTATCTCCTCCAGTGCTGTCCATGTTGTAGCAAATGTTAAGAACTCGTTCTTTCTGATAGCTGAGTAATATTCCATTGTATATATGGACCACAACTTCTTAATCCAGTCATCTGTTGAAGGGCATCTCGGCTCCTTCCACAATTTAGCTATTGTGGACATTGCTGCTATGAACATTGGGGTGCATATGGCCCTTCTCTTCACTACGTCTGTATCTTTGGGGTAAATACCCAGTAGTGCAATGGCTGGATCATAGGGTAGCTCAATTTTTAACTTTTTAAGGGACCTCCACACTGTTTTCCAGAGTGGCTGTACCAACTTGCATTCCCACCAACAATGTAGGAGGGATCCCCTTTCTCCACATCCTCTCCAACAATTGTTGTTTCTTGCCTTGTCTATTTTTGCCATTCTAACTGGTGTAAGGTGGTATCTCAGTGTGGTTTTGATTTGAATTTCCTTGATGGCTAATGATTTTGAACATTTTTTCATGTGTCTGTTAGCCATTTGTATGTCTTCATTGGAAAAGTGTCTGTTCATATCTTCTGCCCATTTTTTGATTTGTTTATTTGTTTCTCGTGTATTGAGTTTGAGAAGTTCTTTATAGATCTTGGATACCAGTCCTTTATCTGTAGTGTCATTTGCAAATATATTCTCCCATTCCGTGGGCTGCCTCTTAGTTTTTCTGACTGTTTCCTTGGATGTGCAGAAACTTTTAATCTTGATGAAGTCCCATAAATTCATTTTATCTTTTGTTTCTCTTGCCTTTGGGGATGTGTCATGAAAAAGATTGCTTTGGCCGATGTCGTAGAGGTTGTTGCCTATGTTCTCCTCTAGAATTTTGATGGATTCCTGTCTCACATCGAGGTCTTTCATCCATTTGGAGTTTATTTTTGTGTATGGTGTGAGATAGTGGTCAAGTTTCATTCTCTTGCATGTAGCTGTCCAATTTTCCCAGCACCATTTATTGAAGAGACTGTCTTTTTCCCACCGGATGTTTTTTCCTGCTTTATCAAATATTAGTTGCCCAAAGAGCCGAGGGTCCATTTCTGGGCTCTCTATTCTGTTCCATTGGTCTATGTGTCTGTTTTTGTGCCAGTACCATGCTGTCTTTGTGATCACAGCTTTGTAGTACAGCTCGAAATCTGGCATTGTGATGCCCCCAGCTTTGTTTTTCCTTTTCAACAGTTCCTTGGAGATTCGGGGCCTTTTCTGGTTCCATACAAATTTAAGGACTGTTTGTTCCAGTTCTTTGAAAAATGTCCTTGGTATTTTGATCGGGATAGCATTGAAAGTGTAGATTGCTCTGGGTAGCATGGACATTTTAACTATGTTAATTCTTCCGATCCATGAGCATGGAATATCTTTCCATCTTTTTATGTCTTCCTCAATGTCTTTTAAGAGTGATTTATAGTTTCTAGAATATAGGTCCTTTACGTCTCTGGTTAAGTTAATTCCAAGGTAACGTATGGTTTTTAGTGCTATTGTAAATGGGATGGATTCCCTAATTTCTCTTTCTTCGGTCTCGTTATTCGTGTATAGAAATGCAACTGATTTCTGAGCATTTATTTTGTATCCTGCCACGTTACTGAATTGCTCTATAACTTCTAATAGTTTGGGAGTGGCTTCTTTTGGGTTTTCCATATAGAGTATCATGTCATCTGCAAAGAGAGACATTTTGACTTCTTCTTTGCCAATTTGAATACCTTTGATCCCTTTTTGTCGTCTGATTGCTGTTGCAAGGACTTCTAGTACTATGTTGAATAATAGTGGCGAGAGTGGGCATCCTTGTCGAGTTCCTGATCTTAAGGGAAAGGTTTCCAGCTTTTCCCCATTGAGAATAATATTTGCAGTAGGCTTTTCATAGATGGCTTTTGTGAGATTGAGAAATGTACCTTCCATTCCTACACTCTGAAGGGTTTTAATCAGGAAAGGATTCTGTATTTTGTCAAATGCTTTTTCGGCATCGATTGAGAGGATCATATGGTTCCTGAGTCTTTTCTTGTTGATATGATGTATCACGCTGATTGATTTGCGAATATTGAACCACGCTTGCATCCCAGGTATGAATCCCACTTGATCGTGATGGATAATCCTTTTAATGTATTGTTGGATTCTATTAGCAAGTATCTTGTTGAGGATTTTGGCGTCCATATTCATTAGGGAAATCGGTCTGTAATTCTCCTTTTTGAGGGGGTCTTTGCCTGGTTTGGGGATCAAGGTAATATTGGCCTCATAGAATGAGTTTGGTAGCTTTCCTTCTGTTTCTATTTTTTGAAATAGCTTTAGGAGAATAGGTATTATTTCTTCTTTGAATGTTTGGTAGAATTCCCCAGGAAAACCGTCTGGGCCTGGAGTTTTGTTATTTGGAAGGTTGTTTATCACTGACTCAATTTCTTCATAATTAATTGGCCTGTTTAAGGAATCAATTTCTTCCGGTTTCAATCTTGGTAGTTTATAGGTTTCCAGGAAGGATTCCATCTCTTCCAGATTGCTTAGTTTATTGGCATATAGCTGTTGATAAAAATTTCTAATAATCCTTCCAATTTCAATGGTGTTCGTCGTGACCTCTCCTTTTTCGTTCATAATTTTAATAATCTGGGTCCTTTCTCTTTTCTTTTGGATAAGTCTTGCCAGGGGTCTGTCAATTTTATTGATTCTCTCAAAGAACCAGCTTCTAGTCCTGTTGATCTGCTCTACTGTACTTCTGGTTTCTGCTTGATTGATTTCAGCTCTAATTTTGGTCAACTGCTTCCTCGTGCGTGGATTAGGCCTGTCCCTCTGTTGCTGTTCCAGCTTCTTGAGGTGAAAATATAAAAAGTGCATTTTAGATTTTTCTATTCTTTTGAGTGAGGCTTGGATGGCTATGTATTTCCCCCTTAGGACTGCCTTTGCAGTATCCCATAGGTTTTGGACCATTGTGTTTTCATTCTTGTTGGTCTCCATAAATTGTTTAATTTGATTTTTGATTTCCTGGTTTATTGAATCATTCCTGAGCAGGATGGTTCTTAGTCTCCAAGTGTTTGAGTTTCTTCCAAATTTTTCCTTGTGGTTGAGTTCCAATTTCAGAGCTTTGTCGTAAGAAAATATGCAGGGGATAATTTCAATCTTTTGGTATCTGTTGAGACCTGTTTTGTGTCCAAGAACATGGTCTATTCTTGAGAATGTCCCATGGGAATTAGAATAGAATGAGTATTCTTTGGTTCTGGGGTGTAGTGTTCTATATATATCTATGAGGTCCAACTCATTGAGTATGGCATTTAAAGCCTTTGATTCTTTGCTTAGTTTTTGCCAGGGTGTTCTGTCTATTTCTGATAGTGGGGTGTTGAGGTCCCCTACTATTAATATATTTTTACCTATATTTCTATTTATTCTGGTTAAGAGTTGGCTTGTGTATCTTGCTGCTCCCCTGTTGGGGGCGTAGATATTTATAATTGTCATCTCCACTTGTTGGATACATCCTTTAAGAATAATATAGTGTCCTTCTGTATCTCTAACTACAGTCTGTAGTTTAAAATCCAATCTGTCTGATATGAGAATTGCTATCCCAGCTTTCTTTTGAGGTCCATTGGCATGAAAAATGGTTTTCCTTCCCTTCACTTTCAGTCTGGTTGTATCTTTGGGTTCAAAATGAGTCTCTTGTAGACAGCAAATGGATAGATCATTTCTTTTTATCCAATCTGCAACCCTGTGGCATTTTATGGGAGCATTGAAGCCATTTGCATTGAGAGTGATTATTGAGAGATATGATTTTAATGATGCCATGTTGCCAGTAAAGTCTTTGTTTGTATCGGTTGTGACTTTCTGTTCTGTATCACTCTTGGGGCCTTTTTATCTTTATAGAACCCCCCTTAATATCTCCTGTAGGGCTGGTTTTGTGGTTACGAAATTGGTTAATGACTGGCGATTCTGGAGGGTTTTTATTTCTCCATCAATTCTGAATGACAGCCTTGCTAGATAAAGGATTCTTGGCTGCATGTTTTTCTCTGAAAGAGGTTTAAAAATGCCCCCCCCCTTCTCTCATTCCAGGTCTGTGTAGCAGGTCTGACATAATTCTGATACCTTTGCCTTGGTACCTGAGAAATTTCTTTGCCCTGGCTGCTTTCAATACTGTATCCTTGGATCTAATATTTGCGAATTGTACTATGACGTGACATGGTGTAGGTTTGTCATGGTTGAGCTTGGGAGGGGTCCTCTCTGTCTCTTGGACACGAATGTTTGTTTCCCTCGCTAGATTAGGGAAGTTTTCAGCTACAATTTGTTCAAATATCTCTTCTAGACCTCTGTTTATCTCCACCCCCTCGGGGATGCCGATTATTCTGACATTGGATTGTTTCATTGAGTCAGTAATCTCCTGTAATCTACATTCATGGGCATGGATTTTTTTAAGTCCAGCTTCTATTTTTGTTTTTTCTTCTACTAACCCATCCTCCAATTCGCTAATACGTTCCTCTGCCTCATTTACCCTGGCCGTCAGAGCCTGTAGTTTTGACCGCATTTGGCTCATAGAATTTTTAATTTCTGCCAGATTCACTCTCATTTCGCCCTTAGAGATTCTATATTCTCCTTAACATTTTTGTTAATACTTTTTTCAAGTCTACACATCATTTTGACCATCGTTACTCTGAATTCCATTTCTGATAATTTGGTTACATCCATATCCATTAGTTCTGTGGCAGAGGCCACAGACTCATTGTCTTTTCTTTGCTGGGGGGGGACTTCTCCTTCTCGTCATTCTGATGAGAGGTTGTGGGGTTGTCCAGAGCCCAAATTATTGACCGGGACCCGGGCTTTGTGCCCTTGTTTTATAGGGATCTTAGGGATGTGGGCTTCTTCTTTAAAGATTTTATTTATTTATGTGGCAGAGAGACAACCAGCGAGAGATGGAACACAAGCAGGTGAGTGGGAGAGGAAGAAGCAGGCTCCCAGCGGAGAAGCCTGATGAGGGACTCCTTTCCGGAACGCCGGGATCAAGCCCTGAGCAAAAGACAGACGCTCAATGACTACGCCACCCAGGCGCCCCGGGATGTGGGCTTCTTGATTTTTCAGCCTGCCTTCTGGGGGAGGGGCCTGCTGCACCGATACTCAGGCAACCCTGTTTGGGTAGAGTCTCCGTGTCCCCTGTGAGAGGGGATGGGGATGGGCACGCTGTGAGCTGGTATTTCCAGGCTTTTGTTTTCTAGTGGCTTTCCCTGGCGGTTTGCTGTGCCTCTTCTGAGAGTCAAAGCAGCAGTAGCCAAATCCCAGCCTCTGTCTCAGAATAGAGGGATTGCAGACCGCTCTCCACTGGGCTCTTCTGGTGACTTTAACTCTGTTTCTGTTGGTGCTGCTCAACCCTACAGTGTCCCCTGATGTGCGCCCCACACCCGGCGTCCCAGCCCTCACTCCCAGGGCGGCGCGTCTCTGTCCTTTGTGTTTCTAACACCACCAGCCGCCAGCCGCCACCACGTGCACCGGAGCTCCCCGTCTCAGTCTGCTTCCAGTGAGCACACCGGAGTTCCAGAGTTTCGTGAGAAGTCTGGTGGCCCGCGCTCCCCACTCATGGTCCCAGTCTGTTTTCTCGTGGGTGCCGGTCTGCGAGTCCACCCGCTCCCCCGTGCAAGTGGCTACCGCTTCCCGGCACCCAAACGCGGCGGCTCCCTCCCCCTTTCGTTTATCTTCTGATATCTGTGTGCGGTTTCATGGCTCCCCGCTTTGTACCTCAATACTCAATGCTGGAGATGTTCATTTGTAGAGATCCAGATGTATCTTCCTGCGTCTCAGGCTGTTTCCGTGGATGTTCAGGCTGGTCTGGTACCTATCCAGCTTGACTCAGGGGACCGGCTGAAAAAGGGGTCCCCTACTCCTCCGCCATCTTAACTCCTCCCCCAATGTTCATATGATATTTTTTCATTCTCATTCCCATTATAACACTTTCCCACTCCTCCGCTAGGTACAAGGCTAAGAGTAAAAATGGAGAATACAGGATTCTCCTAAAAATGGAGAATACAGGACAGAAGAAAATTCTTGGTTCTCAGAGTTACTATTTTGAAGAGAGTTGCCCAGGAGAGCCACAGAACCATACATTTTCATATTATCATTTGCAGGAGTGAGGAATACCAAGCAGTTGTGTTAACGATGGAGATATAGGAGTTGCTTTTTATAAAAACCAAAGTTAATTATACCTACTCAATGCAGAAAGTACTGCCTAAAGGTGTTTCTTATTAAACAAGAAAATGTGTGGTCTGGTTTAGTGCTTAGACAATAGACATGACAAAACTACAAATACAGACATCCATAATAAGCAGAGAAAACATTTGCTAAAACTGTTGCCTGTGATCATTTGGAAAGCATATCATATGTCCTAAACAGACTGCAGATATGAAGAAATGTTTTTGAAAAGACAGCATTCTTTGAATCTGTCATTGACATCCTAATGAAAAAACTATTCATTTTCAAAATAACTATTTACCTTTTTTTCTGGCATAAATCAAAATAAATACAAAACCTCCAAAAAAATGGGCAATTATCAGAGTTTAAAAAGGTGATCTTTTCTAGACCAAGAATTAGCCCACCAACTGTTTTTGTAAATACAGTCTTATTGGAAGACAACCACGCTAATTTTTTATGTATTGCTTATGGCTCCTTAGTGTACAAGGCACCATTGTGTAATCGTGAGGATACCATATGGCCCACAAACCCTAAACTATTTACAATATGGATCCTTACAGAACAAGTATGGCAATCATTTTTCTAGACCACCCCAGAGAAGAGATGAAGTTAGTGTATTTTTAGCACAAAGGAATAGTGCGATTTCTTTATTGAACAAGGTGACTTAAAGAAAAGAACAAGTTAAGATGATGGATTTTTCAGAGTTGCTTCAGGTAGCTTCAAGAAACCAACCATAAAAGGAGATGCATAAGAAAATAAATCAGATTGGCAAATATGTCTACAGTTACTTTGGATATAGTCATTGCTACATGAAACTAACTGGGAAGAATTGTATGAGAAGCCTATGAAATTTGGAGGAAAATGTTGTCAAAAATAACATGAAGCAAAGGGCTTCTGTAATGGCTGAATGAAGGCTTGGTAAATCCTCTCCCCCAAAGCAACAATAAGACTGGAAAAGCTCTCAAATGGGAACTTTTGAATTCTAGAAATTCACAAAGGGAATCAACAAGGACACACAGCAAATTGAGAAACACTCACTTAGGAAAAACTAAAATGATGAATAAAAAAATGTCCATAAAAGTATCTTCTCTCATTACAATGGAATCAAGTTGAAAATAAAAAACAGGAATAAATTTTAGAAATAAAGAAAAATTTGGTTTCAAATAATATATTTATAAATAATCTGTGGAATAAAAAGGAAATCAAAAGAGAATTTAGAAGATATTTTGAGTTGAATAAAAATGAAAACATTACATACCAAAATTTATTGGATTCAGCTAAAAGCAGTGCCTAAAGGGAAATGTAAGTCTTTAAATGTCTGATATAGAAAAGGAGAATTAAATCAATTACTAATTAAACCAATAAACTAAGCTTCTCCTTAAAAAGACTAAAAAGTGAATAATAAACTGAGCTTGAAACAATCAAAAGTAAGGAAATAATGAAATTAGAAACCAAGGAAGAAGGGACGCCTGGGTGGCTAAGTCAGTTAAGTGTCTGCCTTTGGTTCAGGTCATGATCTCAGGGTCTTGGGATCGAGCCATGCTGGGGACTCTCTGCTCAGTGGGGAGTCAGCTTCTCTCTCTCCTTCTGTGCCTCCCCACCCCAGCTTCATGCTCTCTCTCTCTCTAAAAAATAAATAAAATCTTAAAAAAAAGAAAAGAAATCATTAAAAAAACCCTAAATTCAATATTTTACTGTCTCAGTCAGTTAAATAAATTTTCCTTCTTAGAAAAGTCAGCAAAGTTCAATAATAAGAAACACAGGCACTTGTTATGTTGAGCACCAGGTGTTGTATGGAAGTGTTGAATCACTAAACTGTACACCTGAAACTAATATTACACTGTATGTGAACAAACTGGAATTTAAATTAAAAAAAATAAAAAAAAATTAAAAGCCACAATAATCAACACACACACACACACGGGGGTTTTGCAAGACAGGACATCACTATTAAACTCTCAGAAATTAGAAGGCTAAAATGGGAATTCTATGAAAATCCTTATGCCACTAAATTAGACTTCAATGAAATGAACAATTCTTTAAAATATGAATTACTGAAAACAACTCAAGAAATAGAAAATCTAGATAGATCTCTAGCAACTAAGATATCAATTATTAATTATACAGTTACAAGAATTACTAATTTTAAACTTTCTACAAAGAAATTAACAGGCCCAGTTGGCTTTACTGGTGTACTTTACCAAAAATTTTAAAAATAAATAATAACAATATTCAACAAAATTCTCTAGAAAATAAAGGAAGAGGGATATTTCTCAACTCATTCTAGTATGTTAGTATCACACTGATATCAAAGCCAGAAAAGACATCACAAATATCCTTCATGAATACAAATGCAAAAACTCTCAATAAAAATTAACAAACGGAATATAACAACACATATAAAAAAAGATTATAGACACCATCAAGTGGGGTTTGTGCCCAGAATGTAAGATCAGCTTAATGTGTTAATCAATTAATGTAACAAGCCATACTAATAAAATAATCAACAAAATGACATAATCCTCTCAGTAGGCACAGAAAATGCATTTGGTAAAATCTAATATACATCATGATACAAAAAATCAATAAACTAGAAACAGAAGGGCAATTTTCAACCTGATAAAGTGTATCTATGAAAAATATAAAACAGATGAAATACTTAATAATAAATAATGATTTTTTTCACTTCATGGTAGGGCTCAAGGCAAGGATGTCTGCTTTTGCTATTTCTATTCAACACTGTAATTGAGATTCTATGCAGTTAGTTTAAAAAAAAAGAATTCAGATTTGAAAAAAGAGGCAAATCTTCTTTTATTAACAGTTGACTCATCATTTCTGTAGAAAATCAAACAAATGTCCACAAAAGTCTACTAGAACTAGATCAATGAATTCAGCAAGGTTAGGGAATAAAAAAGTCAATTTAATCATGTCTAAAATGAAATTATACTATTTCATTCACTGTTTCAAAGAATGTCAAAAAGGAAGAAATTTTATGAAAAAGTATAAGATTTGCACACTGAAACTACAAAACATTACTGAGACAACACAGATGATATAAGTAAAAAGAGAAGCATTCTATGCTCATAGAAAGTCTAATATTAAAATGGCAATTCAGGGTGCCTGGGTGACTTAGATGGTTGTGTCTGCCTCGGCCCAGGTCATGATCTCAAGGTCCTGGGATTGAGTCCCGCATCGGGATTCCTGCTCAATGGGGAGTCTGCTTCTCCCTCTGCTGCCTGTTCCCCCTGCTTGTGCATGCTCTCTCTTTCTCTCTGACAAATAAATAAATAAATAAATAAGTCTTTAAAATGGCAATTCACCCCAGCTTTATCTATAGATGCAACACAATTCCTAACAGAATTATGCCAGGTTTTTTTGCTTTTGTTTTTTGAGAACTTTTCAAGTAGATTCTAGAATTCAGATGAAATGCAAAGGAACCAGAATAGCCAAAACAATTTTTTTTAAAGAAGATCAAAATAAGAAAACTTACATTTTCAAATTTCAAAACATACTATGAAACTATAGTAATGAAGAGAATGTGAAGGGAATGGCATGAAGACAGACAAATAAATCAGTGGAACAAAATTTTAAATCCAGAAATCAACTCATGATCAATTGATAGTTTCAAAAGAAGTTAGTGCTGACACATCAGATATCCACATGCAAAGAGATGTATTGGGATCTTTCCCTCACCCCACACAAAATATGAACTCAAAATGTGTCATAAACCTAAAGGCAAGAGCTAAAGCTATAAAACTTTCAGTACAAAAAATTGGAGAAAAATATTTGAAACCTCAAATTATGGAAGGTCTTCTGAAATATGAAGCCAAAAGCTTGTGATAAAATAAACAAACTGATAAATCGGACCTCATCAAAATAAGAACTTCTGTATTTCAAAATACACCATTAAGAAAATGAAAGGACAATACACAGACTAGAAAAAAATATGTTCAACTTATCTGATAAAAGATTTATATTCAAATATGTAAGATTTCTTAAAAGTCAAAAATGGGATGACAAACATTCCAATTGAAAAATGGCAAAATAGGGTTACCTGGGTGGCGTAGTTATTTAAGCATTTGCTCAGGTCATGATCTCAAGATCCTGGGATGGAGCCCCATATTGGGATCCCTGCTTAGTGGGGAATCTGCTTCTTCCTTTCCCTCTTCCTCTTCCCCTCCCCTGTTCATGCACGTTGGCTCGCTCTCTCTCTCACTTGCTCTCTCTCTCAAATTAATAAATAAATTCTTTTAAAAAATAAAAAAATAAATTAAAAATGGCAAAATAATAAATAGATATTTCATCAAGGAAGGAATACAAATGGCTATAAACCACATGAAATAATACTCAACATCATTTTACATCAGAGAAATTCAAATTAATATGACAAAGAGATACACTTCACATCCACTAGGAAGACCATAATAAGAATTATAAATAATAAACGTTGTCATGTACTTCTGCCCAAAATGTAAAATGATACAGATGCTTTGGTTAACAGTTTGACAATTTCATTAAATGTTAAACATAAATTTATCATATGATTTAGAATTTCCACTCCTAAGTCTATAACCAAGAAAAAATAAAACACATTTTCACTCAGAGATGTGTATGTGAATGTTCTTAGTAGAATTGTTCATAAGGCTTCAAAAGTGGAAACTGGTGCAGCCATTCTGGAAAACAGTATAGAGTTTTCTCAAAAAGTTAAAAATAGAACTAACTACCCTATGATCCAGCAATTGTGTTACTAGGTATTTACCCAAAAGATACAAAAATACTGGTTTGAAGGGGCACATGCATCCTGATGTTTATAGCAGCATTATTTATAATAGCCAAATTATGGAAAGAGCCCATATATTCATTGACTGTTGAATGGATAAAGAAATTGTGTGTGTATGTGTGTGTGTGTGTGTGTGTGTGTGTGTAATGGAATGATATTCAGCCATAAGAAAGAATGAAATCTTGCCATTTTGCAACAACGTGGGTGGAGCTAGAGTGTATTATGCTAAGTGAAATAAGTCAGTCAGAGAAAGACAAATACCATATGATTTCCCTCATATGTGGAATTTAAGAAATGAAATAGATGCAGATGGGGAAGAAAAAAGAGAGAGAGAAACCATAAAACAGCTTCTTAACTACACAGAACAAACTGAGATTGCTGGAGAGGTGGTGGGTGGGGAAATGGACTAAATGGGTGATGGGTATTAAGGAGGGCAATTGCTGTGGTGAGTATATCACTAAATTCTATCCCTGAAACTAATATTATACTATATGTTAACTAACTAGAATTTAAATTAAAACTTAAAACTATAAAAAAAGTGGAAGTATTGTAAACATCTATTATCTGGGGAATGAATAAGCGTAATATGGCATATCCTTACAATGGAATACTATCTGGCAATATAAAGGAACAGAGTACCAAAACGTGCTAAAAGGAGAGTCTCAAAAACATGTTAAAAAAAAAAAACCCAAGAAAGACCATATATTACATGATTCCAATTATACATGTCCAAAAGGCAAAGCTGTAAGAGAGAGTAAGTAGCCTAAGGATTGCCCGAGCCTGGGAAAGAGTTGGCAGAAAATGGAAACAAAAGATCTTTTGGGGTGATAGAAATCTGGATTTGATGATTGTTGCCCAACTGCATAAATGTATTAACAAATCATTGAACTGATTTTCAAAAAATGAGTGAACACTTAATTAAATAAATGTATGGTATGTAAATTATATGCAATAACACTTTTTCCAAAAAAAAAAGGAGCTTGGAGTAAGAAATTCTGTAAGTATGAAAGCTGCAAAGCATATTTTGTAACAGTAAATTGGCACAAACCAGAAGAGTGCTATGCCACTATCCGTTTGAAGTGGGGGAGAGCCAAGGGCTACTGAAGAAAACAGGGAGCAAATTATATCTCAAGAGCAAAATAAGGGTCTACATTATCAGGAAAATTCTTCCACTCTCAGAATAGGGGGCCTTCACAATATGGCCTGCTGGGAATTCTTCCTTCTGTTGGTAAATGATGCCTGTGGTGCTTTCTCCTTATCCTTACTCTAAACAGAAATTTTTATTCCATGTTTTATTGCATTGTCTAAGTATGGAATGGAGGGTGCAGACGACTCCTGTCTTTGAGTACACAGATTTCAAGATCCATAAGAGTTACATCCACTGACAGAAGAGGAGTGGGCATTTCCTAGAGATCTTGGCCTTAGAGTTAGTTGCAGTGACTCCATGGACCCTTGGCTTCTCTTTTTGGAAAAGGACCAAGTTAGATAGATACAGAAAAGAAGCATTAATTGATCTTGGTTACCTTGAAAGACAGCTTGTTGTAGGGATGGCAAAACTCTAACAATACTCATTGCTTTTCTGTTTTCTGGGCAAACAGCTAAACAATCTTTCCCAGCTCCCATTATGCCTAGGTGAAACCACATGACAGAACTGGCCTATGTAGGTGTAAGTGGTGAATGCCCTTTCAACCCTTCCGCAAAACACTATATATTTTGGTGAACTTCACATTTCTTTTTCTCAAAAAATTTTGACTGGCATTGAAGGACATCTAGAATATTAGGAAGTTACACAATGAAAGAGTCCAGATCAAAGTCGTTGCTTAGGAGACGTATTCCAAGTAGGGATTCTTAACCAGGAATATCTGTATACACATTAGAAATACACTTGCTTGCTAACCTATTTCACATTTTGATGTTTATTTGAAAGAGTAGCTAGAATTAATTCAGATAAATACAAAACTTTAAAACTTCCTTGGAATATGAAAAAGGAAAAAGGAAATTTATTAAACTGACAACTTACTATTTTAATTTCTTAATATCTTCTTTAATTAACTTGTAAGTGTCCTGTGAGACACAGGTTAGAAAAAGATGGAAAGAAAAGTAATTTATATTTCTTGGTAGGTTTTCTATGGAACAGAAGTTATGTACAACACATTTTTCTCTGTCAGTGGTAGTAACATGATATCTTGCAGAACTTAGGAGCTTAATTATATATCTTAGAATCAGGAAAAATTATCATGGTCAGAACAATGTACTCACCAGGGTACAATGATGTGTTCTGCCAGTCTGCAAGTGAAAAAGATGATGAAATATTATTACCCTTTCCTGGTTCTTCACATATCTTTTTCTCTCTTCTCATCACTGGTGTTCTCTAAGTATTCAGTTGCATATTTATCTCTCTGTCGCTTTCCTTCCTCACAAGCATGCAACCCATTTCTTTCCTGAACTAGAAAATGGTTGAGTTGTGTATGTGTGTGGAAAAATATAAAGTCAGGAAAAAAAGGCAAACTAAAAACAATAAAAAGAAGAAAGGAAATAAGGGAGATAGAAAATGAAGGAGTGATGATAGGAAGACGGATAGTTTGAGATAAAGATAGAAAAGAAGGATGGAAAAATGGAAGGAAAGAAGAGAGAGGAAGGACAAAGAAAAAGAAGGAAGTAGGAAGAACAGAGTGAAGGAATAAAGAATTGAGAAAGTGAGACAAAGTGAAAAGCATACTCCAAATTAGGGGAAAATGAGTTAACTAACTTTACAGATTCTCTTCCATTTATGCTCCTACACAGTGAACACAGGCAATGGTATCGTATGCCTGACTCTTTCTGGGAACTGGGTTTAGAGTAGAGTTAGGAGTCTTATTATTTGTGGAATTTAAGAAATGCCATGAAAGAACTTCTGAGCTACTTACCATTCCGAAATAGGGCTCTTCTCTTATCTGAAAGGAAATGTACACAGAAGACTAGGACTCTCAAAGAGATAAAAATGCAAAAAAAAAGACATGCGTTCTTTGATTCTCTCATTATCACTATCATATTAGTCAAACCATTGCTCCCTTATAAATTATTTCTTATGGATATAATAAAGCTGACTCACATGATTTGTAGGATTTAATCAAGGTAAACAAGTAAATTATTCCTAGCATGATAACTGCAATATAAAGAGGCAACAGGAAAATGTAAAAGACACCCAAAATAAAGACATAAAGGAACAGGATAAAGTGAAGCATGGGATTTCCACAATATAACATCTTGCAAATATTTTAACTATTGGAATACAATTACCGATTTCCTTTTGCAATTCTCCTGAAATACAAAAGTGAAAACCCCATTTTAATGTCACAGGGAAAAGAAAAATTAAAGTTCCTTAAATGAATTACATGTGAAATAAGTTACTTTATTGAAGTTAAAAAAAAAAACCCTCACTTTTCCAGAACACTTATTGAAAACAAAACAAAACAAAACAAAAATATATCACATGCTTATATGGATAAATTATTTTACAGTTGAAATTCAAGGGAAAATTGCCAAAGTCCCCAGTGGTAGATTGTGTTTGAACTAGTTTAGAATGTTGATATTAACGAATATCATCACCTGTAATGTCATACTATTCATCATCTGTGCAGTAACAGCTACAATTTATTCAATGCTTCCACTGAGATAGGTATTATTTAATGGCTTTATATAATTACTCAATTGAATGTTAGCAAAATAATGGTGAAACAGGACTCCTCTGTTTACAGAATAAAGATCTGAGGATCAAAGGTCAATAACATGATGAAGTTTCTGTTGGTAAATGGGCAAATCAATGATTTAAACCCAGGTATATTCAACTGCAAATTAAAGACTCAATCACTATGCCATAATCTTCCAGTTTTGGTCCAGCCAGCTGAGGCTTCGGTCAAAAGGTAGAGAGAGTAGTATTGTTTGTTCTGTATAAGGAACAACCTATTGCACATTTTTTGAAAAAATGGTGCCTTATTGAGAAGAGCTTCAGTTTAGAGAAAAAAAGATTATATATTTTCTAGGTGTTTTACTGAAAAACTTATGGGGTTCCACATTGCTTTATGTTAAATGGTAAAGCAGAAAAATAATTTTAAATTTCTTGTGACTGAATTTAACACCCCCCAAAATAATTTCCCAAAGTCTTCTTTCGGCATGCTATCTTTGTCATCATAATCATCATCATCACCATCATCACTATCATTGCCACCATCATCACCAGCATGCCCACTGACATTCATTAAGTGCTTTCTCTGCACTAAGCTCTGTGATACATGCTTCACAAACCAAGTGGCATCACACTTGATCACCAAAAGTGCTTCAGAAATCACGATGCTTATGCAAAAGAGTAAACTGAGATTAGAGCAATAGAAGTGATCTGCAAATGAAGTAACAGAAGGTCAAATCAATTCATTTACTAACAGACAATGTCCCTGGCTCACCACAATGCCAAGATGCCCAGTGTTGCTCTCATACAGTTAAGAGAGCTGACATTGCTTAAATTCCATGATTTGTACTTAAACGTGAAAATAAAATGCCTACCTTGCTCTTGCTGAGTTTCTTCCTTCCTTTCCTCTGAAAAAGAAACTAGACAAAAATTTGAACACTTTAGAAAAAAACAAACAGGAAAACTTTAGTACATATTAAGTTGAAACAAATTGCACATGTAGCCTTAGAGTTGCAAGTAGACTGGTGTACTAGGAAGAAAGTTTTATTTGGTATAATGTGAAGATACTGAATGCCTTTTCTTTTTATTGTCAGAAACTGAGTTTGCTGCAATGATATCCTTTCTAAATGATTTAAGATTTGAAACTCATCATCTTTCATTTTCTCTGCAAATCAAATGAGAAATATTGATTAAAATAATTGAAGTAATTAATAAATAAAGGTATAAAGGATCAAATATTGTTCTTTTAGGGGCAAACCCTATTTTTACAAAATGCCAAAGTGCCAAGAGCATTGCTTTTATATAATCCAGGACAGGGTTTCCTTCAATAATATATTTTCTATTTTGGTGGAGATAAATTTCCCTTTGACTTCCTCCTTTTTCTCTGAATAAATTCATTAAACTAATATATTTCAAATAATGGATACAACATGAATTAAAAGAGAGTAAAATTTGGGGCGCCTGGGTGGCTCAGTTGGTTAAGTGTCCAACTCTTGATGTTGGCTCAGGTCATTATCTCAGGGTCGTGAGATCGAGCCCCACATTGGGCTCCATTCTCAGTGTGGAGTCTGCTTGAGATTCTCTGTCCTTCTCCCTCTGTCCCTCCCTTCTCTTGTGCGCTCTCTGTCTAAAATAAATAAAATAAAAGAGGGTAAAATTTATTAGGTCATTAATTAATTAAATATTCTGTCTATGGATGAAGAGAAAACACCTTTGTTCATATTTTCAAAACAAAATAGAAGAAATTTTTGATTTTCAGAATTTACAATCTCTTATTTCTAGCCACGTGTTTTCCCCTGCTTCTTATTTTCTCCTTCTGTTATTTCCCTTATGCCTGCAGAATTTTCTTTAGTATTTCCTATGAGACAACTCTGGCAACTAATTTCTTTCTTTCCTTGACTTTTCTTTCTTCCATGCATTAAAGTTTTTCTTTTGTCTTTTTGTTGAAGTCTGTTTTCAGTGAATATATAGACTAGTGCATTGACAGTCTTATAGTATTTTAATGATTTTGCTTTATTGTATTCTTGCTCTTATGATTTCTAGTGTGATAAAACCTGGTTTTCAATAATTTTTCTTCTGTTGTTTTACTTTAGATACCTTCAAGAGTCATTTATCTTTGGCTTTCAAAATTATGATCATAATATTTCTAGGCATGTAGGTATTCTTTGAGTTTATTCTGCTCATACTTTGCCAAGCATTTTGTGTCCTTAAATTTAAATACTTTACCAAGTTTGAGAAAATTTTGACACTCTTCTTCAAATACATTTTATGCTCCAATTTTTCTCCTTTCTTCCTGGGAATCTCTTCATTTGTGTGCTAAAACTTTTTAAAATTACCAATTGTCTTTATTCATAAAACTTTTACACACTGTAAATATTTCCACTTTTTAAAATTAAGTTTTCTACTTTAATTCTAATAAAGTTAACATACAGTGTTATATTAGTTTCAGAGGTATAATATAGTGATTCAGGAATTCTACAAACTATTCAGTGCTCATAATGTTAAGCGTACTCTTAATCCCCATCACCTATTTCACCTATAGTAAAGAGTCCCTTTTTGCGTTGTCTCTTTTTTCCTTTGTTCATTTATTTTGTTCCTTAAATTCCACATGTGACTGATATCTTATAGTATTTGTCTTTGAATGTCTTTTCCTTTAGCATTACACTCTCTAGCTCCATCCACATTGTTGTGAATGGCAAGAATTCATTTTTTATGGCTGAATAATATTCTATTTTGTATATATTCCTTTTCTTCTTTATCCATTTATCTATCGATAGAGACTTGGGCTGCTTCCATAATCTGGCTATTGTAGATAATGTTGCAAGAAATATATGGATGCCTATATCCTTTTGAATTAGTGTTTTTGTATTCAAAGGGGGTAAATAGCCAGTAGCACAGTTGCTAGGTCCTAGGGTAGTTCCATTTTTAGCTTTTGAGGAACCTCCATACTGTTTTCCAGAGCGGCTGCACCAGTTTGCATTCCCACCAATAGCGCATGAGGGTTCCCTTTTTTCTCCATCCTCACCAACCCTTGTTGCTTCCTGTGTTTTTGATTTTAGCAATTCCATTTTCTGGTCTTTTTGCTTATTGTCGACATTTTCCTATTGTGCTAATGCAGTAATATTTAAATTTCAGATATATTTTTCAGTTCTAAAATTTTTATTTATTTTTTCTAGTTTCTATTTGTTGTGAATTTTCATTCTTTTTATTTCTAATCTCTTTTATTTTACCTGATGTAGCACAGTGACCCTAGTTTTTCTCTCTTTTTAACATTTTTATATAAAGCCCTATATCTCCTTTACCCAGATCCCCCTAATGAAAGAAAACATTTTGTATAACTGTAGTAAAATATCGAAGCCAAGAAACTGACATGGTTATAATACTGTTAACTATACAATATACCTCATTCAGATTTCATCATTTTCGTATGCATTGATGTGCGTGTGTGTGTTTATGCAATTTCTCCCTTCTATAGACTCAAGAAACCACAATCAAGATACAAAACTAGTCCATAACCGCAAAGAAAATCTTTTAGGTAATTTCTTTACATTCCCACTCTCCACCCCTGCTCTTCCTTTGTCCACTGGCAGCCACTACTCTATACTCCATCTCTACAGTTTTGTCAACTTTCAGTTATACCAATGGAATCATACAGTACATAATCTCTTGAGACGCACTTTTTTTCCCACCAAGCACAATGCTATTAAAGCCCACCACATTTGTTGTATGAATCAATAGTCTGCTCCATTTTATTGCTGAATAGTATTCTATTATAATCATTTACCACAGTTTATGTAACCATTCATTGAAGGGTATTTGTTTTGTTTCTAGTTTTTTGCTAATACAAGTAAAATTGTTCTACATAGAAGACTCTGTGTGTGCATAAGTTTTTCTCTCTTTATTCTTTAGAACAAATGCCTAAAAGTGTGTGATTGTTGATTTATACAGCAAGTGCATACTCATTCTTGTAAGAAAATGCCACATTATTGAATAGAACAGCTGTACCACTTTATATTCTTACCAGCAATTTTAGAAATCCAGTTTCCTCATGTTCTCACCACCACTGAGATTTTTTTTCTGTTTTGTTTCTAAATTTTAGCCATTCTAAAAGATGTGCAGTGATATCTCATTGTGGGTTTCCTTAGGTTTCTCCCATTTGTGGACATTTCAGTATCTTGAATCTGTAGAGTTTTGCATTTCACCATTATCTCTGCAATTTATCTGAGGACTCTGATAACACAAATGATGGATTATTTTTATATTGTCCACACATTCCTGGTCTCTGTTTCTTTTTGTGTCTATTTTCTTACTTATTTCCTGATTAGGTAATGTCTACTGATTTAAGTTTAGTTTCCTTCCTCTGTTATCTTCAATTGGTATGCTTTGAGATCATCAAGTAACTTTTCTATTTCAGTTTTAATTTTTAGTTCTGGAATTTTCCTTTGGTTATTTATAAAATCTATATATTTCCTAAATTTTTTCATTTTTCTTTGTTTCAGGAGTTTCTAAAATTGCTCATTGAATCTTTTTTATCATTGCAGCTTTACCATCCATGTCAGATACTTCCAAAATCTGTGTCATTTCAATGTTGGTTTCTGACAATTGTCCACTGTCATTCAGGTGGTGATTGTCTTTGATTGTGACACGATGAATGAATTTTTTATTTTATTCTAGACACATTGGGTATTATGTTGTGAGACTGTAGATCTTATCTATTCTTTATTAACAGGCAGTCATGTGGTTTATATATAGTGAGTGTTTCCAGGATGAGCATGGATATTCAGCTCCCTGCTGGTTGCTAGTAGAAACAGAAGGCTAACTATTACTGCCACATTGGCTACTAGTGGAAGTGTAATTCACCTTGCCCCTTTGCCCCACTGATATTTTCCTGGAGAAAGCAGAGCATGGCCTCACATCACCTCCTCACTCTGTATAGGGATGAAAGTTTAGCTGGAACCTACAGACACCAGGGTAGAATGAAAACAGAAAGCCACCTAACACAGCCTTGCACTGCCTCCTTCTGCTTCATGCTGCCAGCAAGGAGTGGAAACTTAGTTATTCTCTAAGGCTGAAACTATGGGAAGTTGGGGAAAACAGTTGTTATTTGTCCTGGAGTAAGGCAGGTGTTCTCAAAAAGCTCTTCTGTTCTGGTAGGTCATCCTTTTCCTAGTCCTTTTTCTAAACAAATTCAGCTAAACTGCAGAATATGAGATCAACATACAAATAGTTTTATCCTACATAAAAGCAATGAGCTTTCCAAAAATGAGATTAAGAAAACAATTCCGTTAATAATAGTTCCTAAAAGAATAAAAAGGTTAGGAATAAATTTAACAAAGAGGGCAAAGGTTTTGTACCTTTTTTTTAAAATGATTTTTTATTATATTATGTTAGTCACCATACAGTACATCCCCGGTTTCCGATGTAAGGCTCGATGATTCATTAGTTGTGTATAACACCCAGTGCACCATGCAATACGTGCCCTCCTTACTACCCATCACCAGCCTATCCCATTCCCCCACGCCCCTCCCCTCTGTAGCCCTCAGTTTGTTTCTCATAGTCCATAGTCTCTCATGTTTCATTCCCCCTTCTGATTACCCCCCTTTCTTTATCCCTTTCTTCCCCTACCGATCATCCTAGTTCTTATGTTCCATAGATGAGAGAAATCATATGATAGTTGTGTTTCTCTGCTTGACTTATTTCACTTAGCATTATCTCCTCCAGTGCTGTCCATGTTGTAGCAAATGTTGAGAACTCGTTCTTTCTGATAGCTGAGTAATATTCCATTGTATATATGGACCACAACTTCTTAATCCAGTCATCTGTTGAAGGGCATCTCAGCTCCTTCCACGATTTAGCTGTTGTGGACATTGCTGCTATGAACATTGGGGTGCATATGGCCCTTCTCTTCACTACGTCTGTATCTTTGGGGTAAACACCCAGTAGTGCAATGGCTGGATCATAGGGCAGCTCAATTTTTAACTTTTCAAGGGACCTCCACACTGTTTTCCAGAGTGGCTGTACCAACTTGCATTCCCACCAACAATGTAGGAGGGATCCCCTTTCTCCACATCCTCTCCAACAATTGTTGTCTCTTGCCTTGTCTATTTTTGCCATTCTAACTGGCGTAAGGTGGTATCTCAGTGTGGTTTTGATTTGAATTTCCTTGATGGCTAATGATTTTGAACATTTTTTCATGTGTCAGCCATTTGTATGTCTTCATTGGAAAAGTGTCTGTTCATATCTTCTGCCCATTTTTTGATTTGTTTATTTGTTTCTCGTGTATTGAGTTTGAGAAGTTCTTTGTAGATCTTGGATACCAGTCCTTTATCTGTAGTGTCATTTGCAAATATATTCTCCCATTCTGTGGGCTGCCTCTTAGTTTTTCTGACTGTTTCCTTGGCTGTGCAGAAGCTTTTTATTTTGATGAAGTCCCACATGTTCATTTTATCTTTTGTTTCTCTTGCCTTTGGGGATGTGTCATGAAAAAGATTGCTTTGGCCATGTCGTAGAGGTTGCTGCCTATGTTCTCCTCTAGAATTTTGATGGATTCCTGTCTCACATCGAGGTCTTTCATCCATTTGGAGTTTATTTTTGTGTATGGTGTGAGAGAGTGGTCAAGTTTCATTCTTTTGCATGTAGCTGTCTAATTTTACCAGCACCATTTATTGAAGAGACTGTCTTTTTCCCACCGGATGTTTTTTCCTGCTTTATCAAATATTAGTTGCCCAAAGAGCCGAGGGTCCATTTCTGGGTTCTCTATTCTGTTCCATTGGTCTATGTGTCTGTTTTTGTGCCAGTACCATGCTGTCTTTGTGATCACAGCTTTGTAGTACAGCTCGAAATCTGGCATTGTGATGCCCCAGGCTTTGTTTTTCCTTTTCAACAGTTCCTTGGAGATTCGGGGCCTTTTCTGGTTCCATACAAATTTAAGGACTATTTGTTCCAGTTCTTTGAAAAATGTCCTCGGTATTTTGATCGGGATAGCATTGAAAGTGTAGATTGCTCTGGGTAGCATGGACATTTTAACTATGTTAATTCTTCCGATCCATGAGCATGGAATATCTTTCCATCTTTTTATGTCTTCCCCAATGTCTTTCAAGAGTGATTTATACTTTCTAGAATACAGGTCCTTTACATCTCTGGTTAAGTTAATTCCAAGGTAACCTATGGTTTTTGGTGCTACTGTAAATGGGATGGATTCCCTAATTTCTCTTTCTTCGGTCTCGTTATTCGTGTATAGAAACGCAACTGATTTCTGAGCATTGATTTTGTATCCCGCCACATTACTGAATTGCTCTATAACTTCTAATAGTTTGGGAGTGGCTTCTTTTGGGTTTTCCATATAGAGTATCATGTCATCTGCGAAAAGAGACATTTTGACTTCTTTTTTGCTGATTTGAATACCTTTTATCGCTTTTTGTCATCTGATTGCTGTTGCAAGGACTTCTAGTACTATGTTGAATAGT
The DNA here is from genome assembly GCF_024610735.1 of Ursus americanus. NCBI lineage: Eukaryota > Metazoa > Chordata > Mammalia > Carnivora > Ursidae > Ursus > Ursus americanus. The sequence continues at coordinate 27,952,190 of NC_142158.1, forward strand.
AGTGGTGAGAGTGGGCATCCTTGTCGAGTTCCTGATCTTAAGGGAAAGGCTTCCAGCTTTTCCCCATTGAGAATAATATTTGCAGTAGGCTTTTCATAGATGGCTTTTATGAGATTGAGAAATGTACCTTCTATTCCTACACTCTGAAGGGTTTTAATTAGGAAAGGATGCTGTATTTTGTCAAATGCTTTTTCGGCATCGATTGAGAGGATCACATGGTTCCTGAGTCTTTTCTTGTTGATATGATGTATCACGCTGATTGATTTGCGAATATTGAACCACGCTTGCATCCCAGGTATGAATCCCACTTGATCGTGATGGATAATCCTTTTAATGTACTGTTGGATTCTATTAGCAAGTATCTTGTTGAGGATTTTGGCGTCCATATTCATTAGGGAAATCGGTCTGTAATTCTCCTTTTTGATGGGGTCTTTGCCTGGTTTGGGGATCAAGGTAATATTGGCCTCATAGAATGAGTTTGGTAGCTTTCCTTCTGTTTCTATTTTTTGAAATAGCTTTAGGAGAATAGGTATTATTTCTTCTTTGAATGTTTGGTAGAATTCCCCAGGAAAACCGTCCTGGCCTGGAGTTTTGTTATTTGGAAGGTTGTTTATCACTGACTCAATTTCTTCATAATTAATTGGCCTGTTTAAGAAATCAATTTCTTCCTGTTTCAATATTGGTAGTTTATAGGTTTCCAGGAAGGATTCCATCTCTTCCAGATTGCTTAGTTTATTGGCATATAGCTGTTGATAAAAGTTTCTAATAATCCTCCAATTTCAATGGTGTTCGTTGTGACCTCTCCTTTTTCATTCATAATTTTAATAATCTGGGTCCTTTCTCTTTTCTTTTGGATAAGTCTTGCCAGTGGTCTGTCAATTTTATTGATTCTCTCAAAGAACCAGCTTCTAGTCCTGTTGATTTGCTCTACTGTGCTTCTGGTTTCTAATTCATTGATTTCTGCTCTCATCTTGGTCAACTGCTTCCTCGTGAGTGGATTAGGCCTGTACCTCTGTTGCTGTTCCAGCTTCTTGAGGTGAGAATATATAAACTGCATTTTAGATTTTTCTATTCTTTTGAGTGAGGCTTGGATGGCTATGTATTTCCCCCCTAGGACTGCCTTTGCAGTATCCCATGGGTTTTGGACTGTTGTATTTTCATTCTCATTGGTCTCCATAAATTGTTTAATTTGATTTTTGATTTCCTGGTTTATCGAGTCATTCCTGAGCAGGATGGTTCTTAGTCTCCAAGTGTTTGAGTTTCTTCCAAAATTTTCCTCGTGGTTGAGTTCCAATTTCAGAGCGTTGTGGTCTGAGAATATGCAGGGGTAATTTCAATCTTTTGGTATCGGTTGAGACCTGTTTTGTGTCCCAGAACATGGTCTATTCTTGAGAATGTTCCATGGGCATTAGAATAGAATGAGTATTCTTTGGTTCTGGGGTGTAGTGTTCTATATATATCTATGAGGTCCAACTCGTCGAGTATGGCATTCAAAGCCTTTGATTCTTTGCTTAGTTTTTGCCAGGGTGTTCTGTCTATTTCTGATAGTGGAGTGTTGAGGTCCCCTACTATTAATGTATTTTTATTTATATGTCTCTTTATTCTGGTTAAGAGTTGGCTTGTGTATCTTGCTGCTCCCTTGTTGGGGGCATATATATTTATAATTGTCATATCCACTTGTTGAATACTTCCCTTAAGAATAATATAGTGCCCTTCTGCGTCTCTAACTATAGTCTGTAGTTTAAAATCCAATCTATCTGATATGAGAATTGCTACCCCAGCTTTCTTTTGAGGTCCATTTGCGTGAAAGATGGTACTCCATCCCCTTACTCTCAGTCTGAATGCATCTTTGGGTTCGAAATGAGTCTCTTGTAGACAGCAAATGGATGGGTCATTTCTTTTTATCCAATCTGCAACCCTGTGGCGTTTTATGGCAAAATTTAATCCATTAACATTAAGACTGAGTACGGAGAGATATCATTTTAATGATGCCATGTTGCCAGGAAAGTCTTTGTTTGTATTGGCTGTGACTTTCTGTTCTGTATCACTCTTGGGGCCTTTTTACTTTTATAGAACCCCCCGTAATATCTCCCATAGGGCTGGTTTCATGGTTACGAAATTGGTTAATGACTGGCGATTCTGAAATGTCTTTATTTCTCCATCCTTTCTGAATGACAGCCTTGCTGGATAAAGGATCCTTGGCTGCATGTTTTTCTCTGAAAGAGCTTTAAAAATGCCCCCCCCCCAACCCTTTCTCTCATTCCTGGTCTGTGTAGACAGCTCTGACATAATTCTGATGCCTGTGCCTTGGTACGTGAGAAATTTCTTTGCCCTGGCCGCTTTCAATACTGTATCCTTGGATCTAATATTTGCGAAATGCGCTATGACGTGACGTGGCGTAGGTTTGTCGTGGTTGAGCTTGGGAGGGGTCCTCTCTGCCTCTTGGACACGAATGTTTGTTTCCCTCGCTAGATTAGGGAAGTTTTCAGCTACAATTTGTTCAAATATCTCTTTTAGACCTTTGTTTTTCTCCACCCCCTCGGGGATGCCGATGATTCTAACATTGGATCGTTTCATTGAGTCAGTAATCTCCCGTAACCTACATTCGTGGGCTTGGAATTTTTTAAGAGCAGCTTCTATTTTGTTTTTTTCCTCTATTAACCCACCCTCCAATTCACTAACCCGTTCCTCTGCTTCTGTGACCCTGGCCGTCAGAGCCTCTAGTTTTGCCTGCATTTGGCTCATAGAATTTTTAATTTCTGTCAGATTCGCTCTCATTTCTGTCCTTAGGGATTCTATATTCTCAGTAACCTTTTCGTTAATAGTTTTTTCAATTCTACTCATCATTTTGACCATCGTTACTCTGAATTCCATTTCTGATACTTTGGTTACATCCATATCCATTATTTCTGTGGCAGAGGCCACAGACTCACTGTCTTTTCTTTGCTGGGGGGGGGGGGGGCTTTTCCTTCTTGTCATTCTGATGAGGAGAGGTTGCGGGGTTGTCCAGAGCCCATATTATTGACTGGGTCCCAGGCCGTGCCCCTTGTTTTATAGGGATCTTAGGGATGTGGGCTTCTTCTTTAAAGATTTTATTTATTTATTTATGTGGCAGCCAACCAGCGAGAGAGGGAACAGAAGCAGGGGAGTGGGAGAGGAAGAAGCAGGCTCCCAGAGGAGGAGCCCGATGAGGGACTCCTTTCTGGAATGCCGGGATCACGCCCAACCATTAAATCCTATGTAGAGATCCAAGTCAATCAAGGCAGCTGCTGCTTCCTTCGTACCATCAAATGAATGCACTTGAGTTGAGTATCTTTGGGACAGAACTGTAGTCGGTCAAAATCCAGTCCACACTCCCCTACTGCTACAAATTTCCCCTTATTGTTTTCAGCAAGATGTAACAACTCCGTTAAGTAAAGATCAGGGTCATTCTTTTCAAATTCATCACATCTTGTAGGATGACATCCAACTGTACTGAAAAACGTATCATTTGTTTGTGCCAAATGAAGTGCCTCTTTACTGTCCTGTAGATTTCCACCTGTAATCATAAACTTTTTAACACCAATCTGGACAGCTCTCTCTATTACATCTTGTAAGTCATCTTGATGCTTCTGAACTCCCCTATAAATTCCTCTGAACATAGGATCTGTCAAGTTGATACCAATATCATGGACAATGGTTAGGAGTGGACTTGGTGTGTAGTTCTTCTACTCATTTCCTCTTTGTGCAGCAAAGAGGTGAGTATTTTCTTAAAGCAATCTTTTTACCATGAACTTGAAGTGACTCATGTCTGCAGCGCCGGCTCCTCCCCGGCGGAAGCAGAAGTGCAGTTTTGTACATTTTAAAGTCAAAAGCATTTCTAAAAGAAATTAACATCTGCCTAAATAAATGGAAAGATCTCCCACGTTCCCTGATTGGAAGACTTCATATTACTAATATGGCTACATTCCCCAAAGAGAGGTACAGATTCAGTGCAATTGTTATCAAATCCCAAGAATCTTTTTTTTTTTGACAGAAATGGCAAAGCTGATGAAAATGTATTTTTATGAAACTTAATTAAAGTGTAAAGGATGCAAAATAGCCAAAACAATCTTGAAAAAGAAAAATAAACTTGGAGGATTAAAACTTCCTGATTTTAATACCAACTACAAACCAGCAGTAGTCAAAGAATCTGGTACTGGAATAAGGATGGACATATAGACAAATGGAACACAACTGAAAATTCAGAAATGAACCTAAAAATAAATCTATTGTCAATTAACTTTTAATAAAGATGCCAGGGCAATTCTATGAGGAAAGAATAATTTCTTCAACAAATGGTGTTGGAATAACTAGATATCCACATGCAAAAGAGTGAAGTTGGACTCTGATCTCCCTAAATACAAAATATTAACCTAAAATGGATCAAAGACCTAAATGCAGGAGCTAAAATTATAAGGCTTTTATAAGAAAACATAGAGGTACCTCTTTGCAGCTTTGGTTTTGACCGTGGATCCTTAGAAATGGCTGAAAAAGCACAAATAAGAGAAAAAATAGATAAATTAGACTTCATTTAAAAAATGTGCATAACAGGATGCTGTCAAAAAAGTTAAAAAACAATCTACAGAAGGAAAGAAAATATTTGGAAATTATGTATCTGATAAAGGTTTTGTAGTAAAAATGTATAACGAACTCTTACAACTCAACAACAACAACAAAACAACAATAATAATAATTTTAAAAAAATAGCCCTTTAACAAATGGGAAAAGGACTTGACTAGACATTTGTCCAAGAAGGCTATATGAAGGATCAGTAAGCACACATAGATATGCTCAATATCATTAGTCATTAGGAAGACACAAATCAAAAATACAATGAGTTACCACTTCATATGCAATTGGGTTATTGTAATTTTTTGTAAAATGGAGAATAACAGGTATTGGTGAGGATGTTGGGAAATCTAAACTCTAGTACGTCATTGGTGGGAATGTAAAGTGGTTCTGCTGCTGTGAAAAACACTTTGATGTTTCTCCAAAATATTAAACCTAGAACACCTTATGGCCCAGTAAACAACTCCTCAGTATATTCCTCTGAGGTATTAAACACAGGTATTCAAACAAATACTTGTGCAGAAATATTCATAGCAGCATTGTTTATGGTAGGCAAAAGATGTAGGAAGAACCCAAGAATCTAGCAACAGAGGAATAGATACACCAAATACCTTATACTCGTACAATGGAGTATTATTCAGTCATGAAACTGAATGATGTGTTTTTTTATTTTTATTCAAATGAAAATATTTTATTTTCCTTGTAATGTCTTCTTTTTATCCATTGATTATTTTAAAAACTTATGTGCCTAGTATATGTACCCAAATTTCCTTCTGTCACTAATTTGTAAAATAACTTCAGTATGGTCAAAGAACATATATGATATGATTTCATCTTTTAAAATGTATTAGCACTTGTTTTATGGACTAGCATAAAGTCTATTTTTCAGAATATTCATGTGCACTTGAAAAATGTGTATTATTTTTGTACTTTCCAACAAAAAGTTTCTATGTGGTTATCTTCAGTAATCTCTCTTTACTGTCTATCTCCTTATTTTCTGTTTGATGGACATCACTATCATATTTGCCTTTAATTCTTTAATTCAAAGAATTGGTTTCCTTGCATGCTTTGATATATTTATAATAACTCATTTAAAAATCTTTGTCTAATAAGTCCAACATTTGACTCCCCAGCCCCCAGATACAGCGTCTGCCTTTTTTTTCTGTGTATGGTCCATACTTTCCTATTTATTTGCATGTCTCCAAATTTTTGGATAAAAACTAGAAGTTTTAGAAAATATACTGTGTCAACTGGAAATCCAGTTCCTCTGCCTCCCCCAAGGCATGGTGTTGCTGCTGCTCTTGACTTGGTTGCTGGTTCTCCTAACTCTGTGAAGTCTGACTTCCCTGTAGTGTGCAGCCACTGATTACTTAGCTTGTTGGTCAGCTAATGACTAGTCAGAGATTTTGTAACTGCCTTGAGCCAAAACATTTCCTACCTTTGCTAAGGGGTTCTGTGTGTGTTAGGATAAGCCTGTGTGCTCAGAAAGTTTACAACTTTGCTTTAGCTTTCACTTTCTGCTTCTAGTTTCAGTCAGCCAGAAGTGAGAGGTTGGAGCCCTCTTAGACTCTCCCAAGCACGCACATAGCCCTGCACATGTATGCAGTTCTCTAGATTTCCAAGTCAGAATTTCTCAAAGTCCCCTTTGGACACCTCATTGCCCAGATCTTCTTTTGAAAGTTTTGTTCTGACTCTTATTTCCCTAACTGATTTCATATTTTTAGGTAGATGTAAAAATATGCAGTTGATTGTTTTTGACGAATTCCCTGAGAATAGGGTTTTTCCCATTAAGGAGCTTGTAAACCGGATCAAATACTGGCAATGTCCTGTGAAAGGTGCTTTTCCAGGGAGCTGTGAGACTGGGAAATATGGCGATACTCTGGCTGCGGCAAGGCTTCCTGTTTCACAGCTACCATGGTCGCAAGGGGGCTGTTTTAAAGGCTACCACAGTTGGAAAGACAGGGACAGGAGCCGGCCAACTTACAATGCACAAACTTGTACTGTTCTTATGAAGTTCAGCAGTTCTTCCTGAATAAATATCCCTGAATTGTTGCGCAACATTGTTTAATTTCCAGAGTTCTGATTTTGACAAACCAGTCCGTATTTTCGTTGCTTTTTTTGAGAAGTGTATTTATGGAGATTCTCACCCTGCCATTCAGGAAGTTCTTCCCTTAAAGGTAAATTTAAGCAATGGCATTTTCCGAGATGCCCTGCAACAGATGACTGGATTAAGAAGTTGTGGTCCATATATACAATGGAATATTACTCAGCAATCAGAAAGAATGAGTTCTCAACATTTGCTACAACATGGACGGCACTGGAGGAGATAATGCTTAGTGAAATAAGTCAAGCAGAGAAAGACAACTATCATATGATTTCTCTCATCTATGGAACATAAGAACTAAAATGATCAGTAGGGGAAGAAAGGGATAAAGAAAGGGGGGGTAATCAGAAGGGGGAATGAAACATGAGAGACTATGGACTATGAGAAACAAACTGAGGGCTACAGAGGGGAGGGGGGTGGGGGAATGGGATAGACCGGTGATGGGTAGTAAGGAGGGCACATATTGCATGGTGCACTGGGTGTTATACACAACTAATGAATCATCGAGCCTTACATCGAAAACCGGGGATGTACTGTATGGTGACTAACATAATATAATAAAAAATCATTATTAAAAAAAAATAATAATAATAAAAAATAATAATAAAAAAAAAAAAGCAATGGCATTTTGATGTTTCTCTGATATTTCCAGTAACTTGCATATGCTTTACAAGAAAATGAAAGTGACTTTGGTATTTGTTTATAACTCAAAATGGTTTTTTATGTAACATAATGCTAAATCTTTGATTACAAGGTAAATTAACTTAAAAATAGTCTTCTTCATTAATAACTGGGGTTCATCCAAAGCTTTGTATAAACAAAGTGTTGCATGGTGCACTGGGTGTTATACGCAAGTAATGAATCATGGAACTTTACAACAAAAACTAGGGATGTACTGTATGGTGACTAACATAATATAATAAAAAAATATTATTAAAAAAACAAAGTGTTGTTTTATAAATTGAATATGACAATTTTTAACTTTAATTAGTATTTGCAAGCCTCTGAATATTGCTGTGCATTGCTTTAGTAGTTTTTCAAAAACCAACCGTTTGAAGAATTCTAACATTCACCTATGAATCACTGCAATGTCCACTTGTACCTTTTATTTTGAAATTATTTACTGACAATGTGTACTGACTAATCTCTGGCAGTTCCTCTCCCAGCACCCAGACAGAGCTAATATTTGTGCAGATACCTTAAGTTTTGGCTTTGGGGACAGATGGACAAACTGGCCTCCCATGGCAGGCCGTCTCCCTGCACGCATGAAAACCTTCTCTTCGCTTCCCGCAGCTATAGCCACTAATACCACTTCGGCTGCTGCCGCCAATGCCACTGTCACATATCTAGGCCCATCTCAAAACCTGGTCACTTTCTTGGCCCCGTGGTGTTCTGTCCTGCCACAGGCATTTCGGTATGCATTGGGCCAATCACAGTGTTTGTGCACTGCCAGTGTTACCCAGAGGCCTGAGCCCACTGCATGTGGACTGCTGCTGGAACACAACTGTTTGCATGCATTGCCAATCAAAGTGCTGCTTTCTCTGCTCATATGCGTGGTCTGTTGTCTCACTGGACTTCACTTGTAAAACAGATATTCAAAGATAAATTACTAAAAATTCAACATAATGAAAAGAGAGCATTATACCAAGCAGAGGACGTTCTCAGCACCAGGCCCTGAGCAGCTGCATAAGCTGCATACCTATGAAGCCAGCCCTGCACGCATCCATTTCATGAATAATGTCATTGCAGGATTTTAGTGGTTCCATATCTAGTACATGTGTAGCATTGTGAGGACTAATGCAAGAACACATAGATATAACTAGCTGAATGTCACACCTGGGGCTAACCACGCAGAACCTTCACAATTCTGTAGGTCTGAATATTCCCCATTAGAGTTATAATGAATTATAGATGCAAGAGTCACACAAAGAAAAACTAGTCCATCTCTTTTAACACCCATGAGATTAGAAGAGCAGCTTTCTGGTTGCCTGTTCTATAAACAGTCTCCAGTGAAATATTTGCAATTAGCCCTTATACAGATTTTGTATCTGAATTTCTTAAATTGGATTGCATGACTATATACTTTTACCAGATTCTAATAGTATATAGATTGTTTCAATGCATGATTAGGAACTTTAAAAGATATTTGTTCAAATTTTGCTTCTGTTTTGTACGAATATCCATTTTTATTGTTGGGTTGACTACATTATATTCATTTAAATTGATTTTTTTTAAAAATCTGTCTTGCTTTTATTTAACAGCATTTATTTAAATCCAGTGTGTTTGTTTTCAGAATAAAATATATTTCATAGGATTTCATTCATTAATAATCATTTATTCCTTCTAAGAACACTGAAAAAAATCCCAATTTATTTATTTGGATATCTCTACATGTTCAGATTTTTTAAAATTTGTAGGCACTGCATAGTATATTTTTCTAAGGAGGTAATTTTTTTTTTTTACAAAACAATGTTAAAAATTTTGAAAAAAAATGTGTGGTAAAAATTTCTTAACATTTCCCCATAAATGTTGCTTGAGAATTAAGATTTCTTTCTTATACTTTCACATTATTTATGATAAAATATATTATATTTTTATCCTCCATCTAACAGGATTCATTCTCTAATATAAGAATCTATTCCCTAATTAAAAAAACAAGTCCTTTATATGACCATTAAGATTTTGATTAAATGCTATCAGTGGTAGTGAACTCATGACTTCCTTTGCAAAAATACTCAATAAGGAGAAAGATCTCATAATTAAAATTCTTCTTTATATAGAGCTCAAATATGACTCTTTACAACTTCAACCAGGTATTTCTAATCCTAAAAGTTGAGATAAAGGGAGAGAGAGAGAAAATCTTCTTTTAGTGACAAGTTATCAAAATAATCAAATATTTAACAAGTAACTCAAATACTGTAGATTTCCCTGTTAAATAGTATTTATTTATACTGTTAGTTTTAGAGATATGTTTTCAGAACATTTACAGTTTTGGGAATAATATACTTGATGAATTTCAGTTTGTCAAAATCTCTCTGAAATATGTTGCTCAGAAGTAAATGTGGAAAAGTGAAAAGTAAACAATAAAGTAAGACTGTCACATCTCTCACCTCCAATTCTGTTTTTATAATAAGAAAATCAGATCCCACTTATCTCTGTTATAATCACCACTTAGGAACCATGTCAAAATAAGTCAGAGTAGTGAACTTTACATATTTACTAACTTACCATGATAATAACAGTCCATAGTCCACATAAAAATAATAAAGATGATGATGCTTAGGTGAAGGGAATCATAGCCATTTTTATCTACTTCAGGGTGGAATTCTGAAAAATGAATGCCAGAGAATTCCCTTATTAACATCCAAACCAACCTTATTACTGTTTCTGCTGTAGAAGTTTTATTCTATACTTCCAGTAACTCATAGGTCTGTGACCAAGTCTCAATTTTCAGAGATAAAGCTGAGGGATCCCATTACTCTTAAACACCACAGTAGCAGATCACAGCAGCTACTTATAAGACAACACGGGATTGAATATCTCAAAAGTTAGGGAGATGCTTATCCCATGGGTTGTGAAGAATTCTTGGGGGTGGACACCTCACAGTAAATGAGGAAATCTCTGTCAAGTTCCAGCCTCTCCTCATCACTTTGCTATACGCTATGAAGCCAAAACTGATATAGCCAGACTTTGGTCCACCAACCAAATCAAGTCTGACATGTGTTTTTGGAAGACTTGTGATTTCAGGATAGATTTCACATTTTAAAATCATTGAAAAAAAGAAAAAAATCATGTGATGCAAAAATAATATGAAATTCAAATTTCAATGTCCACAGAACTCAGCTATGTTTAATCTTAGTGTATAGTCTATAGCTGTTTTTCACTATAATAACAAAGATGAGGAGCTGCAGTCAAGACTGTAGCACAGTGATACAGTTATAACAACATCATTTGAGTGGCTTAACTATCACAGCACAGCTGCACTTTATTTTATATTTTTGTTTTATTACTAGGAAATACCAGTCATGCCAAAACAAGAAAATAAGAACAAAGTAGAATTTGAATAAAACATCTTAAATTATATTGGAGTGTGGATTCTTTTCTTACTGAATTACATGTATTCATTACACAATGGCACTATAGTGGTTCTACAGGAAAACAACAGAGAGGGAAGTTAGTGACAGACTAGGAGGACCCTAGGCTTTCTTTCACCTATGAACACAACTAGGGAACTATCAAGTCATTTTAAATACTCCAGAAGCTGACCTGAGTGGAACAAACTCCACAACTAAAGGTAGAGAAAAGACTACACTGGAAAGTTAGGAAGCGCAGAGACATGGTTTAGGGGGGAAATGGTTCTTGGATGCTATGGAGGGGAGGGAGCTCGGGTCATGAAGAAGGGTGAGAGAGAGAGAAGAGCACACAGGGGAATGAACAAGGAAAACTTTCCCCATACCATTGGCTTGTAAAGTGAAATGATTCCATTCCAAGTGGCTAAATTTCAACCAGAGAAATTTAAATTTTAAATGTCAGGAAGCTTGGCTCCAGGAGACCCTGGAGGCATTAGAGCTGCTCTTGGAAAGAAGGCAAACAATCAAGTCCCAAAAGAAGAAGAGAGAGAAAAGGGAGAATATTAATTTGAAGAAAAAATAACTGGAAACTTTCCTAATCTGGGGAAGGAAAAAGACATCCAGATACAAGAGGCACAGAGAACCCCCATTAAATTCAACAAAAGCAGACCAACACCAACACATATTGTCATTAAACTGGCAAAATACAGTAATAAAGTAAAAAAATTTTAAAGCAGCAAGACAAAAGAATAAGTAACATAGAAGGAAAAACCCAAGACTAGCAGGAGATTCAGCAGAAACTTTCCAAACCAGAAGGCAGTGGCATGATATTTTCAAAGTGCTGAATGAGAAAAATCTGTAGCCAAGTATACTTTATCCAGCAAGGCTATCATTCAGAAAAGAAGGAGAGATGCAGAGTTCCCCAGGCAAACAAAAACTAAAGGATTCATGACCACTAAACCACCTCTGCAAGAAATATTAAAGGGGACTCTTTGATTGGAAAGGAGAGACCAAAAGTGACAGTATAAAAGTAGAAAACACAAAAGCAGTAAAAAATGAGTATATCTATAAAAAAAAGTAAAGGAACTCACAAAAAAAAGATATAAAATATAATAGCATATACCTATAATGTGGGGAGGACAGGAGAAAAGAATGTATTCAAACTAAAATGACCATGAACTTAATACAGACTGCAGTATGCAAAAGAGGTTATATGAAAAACTAATGGTTACCATATATCAAAAACCACTGATAAACATGCAAAGAAAACAGAGAAAGAAATCTAAATATATAACTAAAAATATCACCAAAACATGAAAGGGAGAAAGACAAGAAAGGTTCAGAGAAAATCTCCAGAAACAATGACAAAACAAGTAATAAAATGGCAATAAATACATATCTCTCAATAATTATTTTGAATGTAAATGGACTAAATGCTCCAACCCAAAGACATAGCGTATCAGATTGTATAGAAAAACAAGAGTGATCCATATGCTGCCTACAAGAGACTCATTTTAGACCTAAAGTCACCTGCAGATTGAAAGTGAGGGGATGGAGAAACATTTATCAAGCAAATAGATGTCAAAAGAAACCCGGAGTAAAAATATTTATATAAAAAAAATGAGACTTAAAACAAAGACTATTAACAAGGGACAAAGAAGGACACAATATAATAATGAAGGGGACAATACAACAAGAAGATACAACTGTTGTAAATATTCATGCACCCAACATGGGAGGACCCAAAAACATAAAACAACTAATAACAAACATAAAGGATAAAATACCATAATAGTAGGGGACCTTAACACCCCACATACATCAATGGACAGATCATCTGAGCAGAAAATCAACAAGGAGACAATGGCTTTGAATGACACACTGAACCAGATGGACTTAACATATATATTCAAAATATTTGATCCTAAAGAAGCAGAAAACACATTCTTTTCAAGTGCACATGGGGCATTCTCCAGAACAGATCACATCTTGGGTCACAAATCAGCCCCCAACAAGGACAAAAAGATTAAGATTATACCATGCATATTTTTGACCACAGTATTCTGAAACTTGAAGTGACCCACAAGAAAAAATCTGGAAGACCACAAATACATGGAGGTTAAATAACATGCTACTAAACAATGGTGTGTCGACCAGAAAATCAAAGGAAAAAATTAAAATATACGTAGAAACAATTGAAAATAAAAACAAGATGGTCCAAAACCTTTGGGATGCAGCAAAAGCAAACCTAAAAGGGAAGTCTATAGCAATACAGGCCAACTCAAGAAGCAAGAAAAATCTCAAATAAACATCCTATCCTTGCACCTAAAGGAGCTGGACAAAGAATGAAAAACAGAGCCTCAAATCATCAGAAGAAAGGAAATAATAAAGATTGGACAATATATAAATAATATAGAAACTAAAAAAAAAAAAAAGAACAGATCAATCAAACCAGGAGCTGGTTTATTGAAAAAATTAATAAAATTGATAAACCTTAGCCAGATTTATCAAAAATAAAAGAGAAAGGACCAGAATAAAGAAAATCACAAATGAGAGAGGAGAAATAAGAACCAACATCACGGAAATATAAACAAATGTAAGAGAATATTATGAAAAACTAACATCATAACAAGTTCGGCAACTTGGAAGAAATAGATAAATTCCTAGAAACATATAAACTACCAAAGCTCAAACAAGAAGAAATAGAAAACTTGAATAGACTGATAACCAGCAAAGAAATTCAATCAGTCATCAAAAATCTCCCAAAAACCAGAAGTCCAGGGCCAGATGGCTTCCCAGGTGAATTGTACTAAACCTTTAAAAAAGAGTTAATATCTGGGGGCGCCTGGGTAGCGCAGTCGTTAAGGCGTCTGCCTTCGGCTCAGGGCGTGATCCCGGCGTTCCGGGATCGAGTCCGGGATCGAGTCCGGGATCGAGTCCCACATCGGGCTCCTCCGGTGGGAGCCTGCTTCTTTCTCTCTCACTCGCCTGCTGTGTTCCCTCTCTCGCTGGCTGTCTCTCTGTCACATAAATAAATAAAATCTTTAAAAAAAAAAAAAAAGAGTTAATATCTGTTCTTCTCAAACCATCCCCCAAAATAGAAATGGAACGAGAACTTCCAAATTTATTCTACAAGGCAATTATTACCCTGATAACAAAACCAGAGAAAGACTCCATTAAAAGGGAAATTATAGGCCAACATCCCTGATGAACATGGATGGAAAAATTTTCAGCAAAATGAATCCAACAATACATTGAAAGAATCATTCACCACAATCAAGTGAGATTTATTCCTGGGCTGTGAGGGTGGTTCAACATTTGCAAATCAATCACTATGATATGTCACAATTAATTTAAAAAAAAGGATAAGAACTATATGATCCTCTCAATAGATGCACAAAAACCATTTGACAAAGTACAACATCCACTCATGATAAAAACCCTCAATAAAGCAGGGATAGAAAGAACATACCTCATAAAAATAAGGCAATATATGAAAGACCCACAGTAATATCATCCTCAATGGGGGGAAAACTGAGAGCTTTTCCTCTACAGTAGGGAACAAGAAAAGGATGTCCATTCTCACCACTGCTATTTAAGGTAGTACTGGAAGTCCTAGCCTGAGCAATCAGACAACAAAAAGAAATGAAAGACATCCAAATCAGCAAGGAAGAAACCAAACTTTCACTATTTGTAGATGACATGATACTCCAAACAGAATACCCAAAAGACTCCACCAAAGAATTGCTAGACCTGATACATGAATTCGGGAAAATCACAGGACACAAAATCAAAGAACAGAACTTTGTTTCATATCTACACACTAATAATAAAGCAACAGAAAGAGATATCAGGAACCAATCTCACTTATAATTACATCAAAACCATAAGATACCTCAAAATATACCTAGCCAAAAGGGTAAAAGATCTGTACTCTGAAAACTATAAAACACCACAGAAATACAAAGTATTATAAGATAATGTTATGAAAACTAATATTCCAAAAAAAATGGACAGCTCGAAGAAATGGATAAATTACTAGAAACTTAGAAAATTCCAAAACTAAACACAGAATAAATTGAAAAAATTTGAACAGACTAATTACTAACAATGAAGTTGAAAAAAACTCCCCCCAAAAAGTCAAGGACCAGATGGCCTCAGAGGTAAAATCCACCGAACATTTAAAAGGAAGTTAATATCTATTCTCAAGCTATTCCAAAAAGTAGAAGAGGAAGGAAAACTTCTAAATTTATCCTACAAGGGAAGCACTACTCTGATATCGAAACCAGGAAGGCACTACATAAAAAGAAAACTACAGACCCATATCTCTAACGAACACAGAAACAAAAATCCTCAACAAAATAGTAGCAAACTGAATCCAACAATATGTTAAAAAAATTATTCACCATGATTAAGTGGGATTTGTTCCATAAACACAAGAGTGGTACAATATTTGCAAATCAATCAACATGATACACCAAATTAACTAGAAAAGAATAAAAATCATATGATCATCTCAATAGATGTAAGATAAAGCATTTGACAAAGTACAACATCCATTCATGACAAAAACTCTCAACAAAGTAGGTGTAGAGGGAACATACCACGACACAATAAAGGCCATATATGAAAAACTAACAGCTATCATCATACTCAATGGTGAAATCCTCTAAGATCAAGTACAAAACAAGGATGTCCACTCTCACCCTTTTTATTCAACATGGTACTGGAAGTTCTAAGCACAGCAATCAATCAAGAAAAGGAAATAAAAGGTATCCAAATTGGTAAGGAAGAAGTAAAACTCACCATTTGCAGATCACATAATATTAGAGAGAGAGAACCCTAAAGACCACACTATAAAACTACAGTGATTTATCAATTAATTCAGTAACATCACAGGATACACTATGCTTATTTAATTGATCTGGCTATAATATGACTCCATTAAGTCCTCATTTATTTTAGCTTTATGTTTTCACCTTTCTTCTTGCTAGAGACAATTCTTTGTTTATTTCCCAGCCAAATGCCTGACAGGGAGAGCTGGATTTATTTACATAATCACTATTGGTACTATTTGAGCAGGAAATTCTTGTCCAGCTGTCCTCCTAAGTACTTTGGTCATCTTATGGATTGGTACTTTTGGTGTTGCATCTCATCTTTTTCCTCTAAAGCAGGAAAACCCGACTAACTGCTTTTGTCTTAGCTGTCATGTACAGTAACACTTATTTTCCCATCATTATGTTGTAAATACCCTAGTAGAGGTCATTAACAGTGACTTACTGCTAAATCAGTGGCTCATTTTTCAATGTCCTTAAAATTTCTACAGTAAGTATAATGTTTACCACTCCATTCTTTTTTTAAATATAACTTGATTTGCATTTCTATAAAACATTGTTTCCTATCTCCTCACCCCCTCATTTGACTCTCATTCTCTTACTTATTTTTGTCCTCATATTTTTCCACTACTGAATATTACTTTGACATTAAGCAAAGCATTACATATATGACATATACATAAAATCATACTAAGTGAGGCAATGAGAAAAATTGTCTTAAATTTCAAAAGTGGTATGGTATTATCATTGAGGAAGAGAATATGACAAACTATATTTTCTATCCTGTTATATTTGCCTAAGATTCTAAATAGATTAGTCAGTAGTAGCAAGAGTGCCTCTGTGTAAGATATGGTCTTATATATATATAAAATAAAACAGGAGAAATGTTACACCACTATATTTCACACAACTTATTGGGGAAAAAAGGAAACAAATTTGTTTTTTTTTAATATTACAAAGCAAATAAAATTTTAAAGTTATCATCAAAGTAGTCCAATGCCATATTCTTGCCTGAAGCATAATTAGAGCATAATGTAAATCTTATGGAAGTATAACTTGAATGATACTCCACTGATGAACATTTTTTTCATTCTGTATCTGGATAGTCCTTGATTATTTTTTTCCAACCATAAAAAGTTATTCACTCACAATCTTATTATACATCAATTTTTAAAGAACTTACTGTGAATCAGAACTATAGCCAGTATAAGTTGGATCTTTACTCTAATTCTAAAAGCCCCAGTTGGTGCATATTAAATTGTATTCACCATGAATATTTATAGCTTTTTAGAATCCCACAGTGATATGTTCCTTCAAAAATCTTTTATTTCATTATTACACAGAGTGGCCAGGATGAGAGTTTTGGTTTTTAATTCTATTAGGTCATCTTTCTCAACTTTTAGAATGTAAATATCACATATATTAAAAACTAATTCCTGGACATATTTTTGAAATAAATGACATTCTAATGACATATAGAAAAGGATGAATTAGAGTGAGCCAGGTCTTGGAATTGTGAAGTTAGAGTAGAGAATGGAAAATAATTTAAACTAAGCAGAAAGCATCTGACCCAGGAGCATTACTGGTAGAAGAGGAGAAATATAGAGACAGAGAGACCCTTCAAAATAAGAGTGCATGGGCAAAAATGAGAAAGGAGAATCAGCAGGAAAAAAAAGGTATATCTAATGAGAGAGGTTACTGAACTGAGAACTTTGGAACCATTTATAATTAGGGAGTGAGAAGAAATGAGAAGTCAGGTTGACTAGACCTGAGAGAATAACAGATCCAACTCTTAGCCATTGCACCTTGGTGTCTGCTCTATCTTTGTGGCACAAATACTTTTCTTAGGGACATTAGACATGTGGGCTCAAACACACACACACACACACCCACACTAATAGCAGTAACAAAAGTAAAACTTACTTTTACATGTCTCATTATTCACATATGAATTTGTATCTTGAACTATTTTCTGAGTCACCATTTCGGAAAGGAGTCCTTTTCAGGTTGGTCACTCGTGGTCTAAAGGAAATTCCCAACTCTGTTCTGCCCTGTGTTGGCAGGATTCTGAAATGTATTTGCGTTCCTTATACAAGCACAGAGATGAGTGATTATACCATTCAGGGCAATATCCTGGGTCAGACAGAAGCCTCAGTCACATGCACCAGTAGCATGAAGGTATCTTGATCCTGCTCGCTAGGTGAAATATGGACTTATTCCAGAAGCAAGGAGACTCTGGACCTTATAGAATCATAAAACATATTTTAGCTGTGGTTGTTCATTTACTCACTTGAATACATGCACAATTTTTTTTCTTGTCTCTGTCTAAATCTCCAGTGCATTGTTGAATAGAAGTGGTAAGGGTGGATATCTTTTTTGTTCCTGAACTTAGAGGAAAGATTTGAGACTTTCATCATTCAAGATGATGTTATTTTCATAAATGGCCTTCATTAGTTTGAAAACATTCCCCTCTATTCCTAGTGTGTTAAGTGTTTTGTTTTGTTTAATTAGGAGAAGACATTGGATTTTGTCAAAAATTTTTTTTTACATCGAGATGGTAATGTGTTTTTTTCTCTTCATTCTCTTAAAATGGTGTATTATATTGATTGGTTTTTGTATGCTGAACCAACTTTGCATTCTTGGGTAAATCCCACTTTGTTATCATGTTGAATCCTTTTAATATGCTGCTGGATTAAGTTTAATAGTATTTTGTTGAGGATTTTTGCATCTGTATTCATGAGGGCTATTGGTCTGTAGTCTTCTTGTGATGTCTTTCTCTGCCTTTGGTATCTGGATTCATAGATTGAGTTAAAAAGTGTTCCCTCTGGGGAGCCTGGGCGGCTCAGTCGTTAAGTGTCAGCCCTCAGCTCAGGGCATGATCCCAGGGTCCTGGGATTGAGCCCCACATCAGGATCCTCCGCTGGGAGCCTGCTTCTTCCTCTCCCACTCCCCCTGCTTGTGTTCCCTCTCTCGCTGGCTGTCTCTCTCTGTCAAATAAATAAATAAAATCTTAAAAAAAAAAAGTGTTCCCTCCTTTTCTGTTTTTTGGAAGAGTTTGAGAAAGATTGCTGTTAATTTTTCTTCAAAACTTTGGTAGAATTCACTAGCAAAACCATCTGGGCTGGGCTTTTTTTTTTCTTTTATAGTTTTTTTTTAATACTAACTCAATCTATTATCATAGATATATCCATATTTTCTATTTCTTCATGAGTCACTTTAGTAGTTTGTGTGTTTCTAAGAATTTGTTTACTTCATCATTTGTTTACTTCATACTTATCGTTTATCAGCATTTGTTCTTAGTATTAATCCTTTCTACTCTAAAGCTTTTAGTAATGTCTCCTCCTTCTTTCCTGATTTTAGTGTTTTGAGTCCTCTCTTTTTTGCTAAATGTTTGTCACTTCTGTTGATCTTCAGAAACCCAGCTTCTGTTTCTATTATTTTCTCCATTGTTTTTCTGTTCTGTTGCCTCTCCACTCTAAGCTTTATTATTTCCTTTTTCCTGTTTGCTTTATGTTTAGTTTGTTCTTCCCCCTGCCCCCCCCCGCGCCCCCCCCCCCCGCCCCGTGCCTTAAGGTGGAAGTTTAGGCTATTGGTTTGAGATCTTACTTTTTTTTCCCTTTTTAATAGATGTTTATAGCTATAAATTTCTCTCTTGGCTCTGATTTTGCTGTATGCCATAAATTTTGGTGTTTTGCATTTTAATTTTTGTTCATGTCAAAGTATTTCCTAACTTCTTACAATTTCTTCTCCACCCCATGGATTGTTTATGAGTGTGTTGTTTAATTCTCACATATTTGTAAGTTTCCCAAATTTGATTTTGATATTGATTTTTCATTTCATTTCATTGTGATAAAAGAAAATACTTTTTATGACTTTAATTTTTTTTATTTATTAAGGCATGTTCTAACATACTGCTTATCTTGAGAATGTATATTCTGCTGTTGTTGGGTGGAGTGTTCGGTAGATGTCTGTTACATCTAGTTAGTTTATAAAGTCTTCTATTTCTTTATTAGTATTAAATCTAGTTGTTTTACCTATCTATTGAAAGTGGGGCATTGAAATCTCCAACTACTATTGTTGAACTATTTTTTTTCTCCCTTTAATTATGTCAGTTTCTCTTTGATGTATTTTGGGACTCTTTTGTTAGGTACATATATATTTATAAATGCTATATCTTATTTATGGACTGGCACTTTTTCATTATATAATGTTTTTCTTTATCTCTTGTAACAACTTTTGTCTTAAAGTATATTTTGTGTGATATAAGTATAACCACTCTAGCTCTCCTTTTGTTATTGTCCACATGGTCTTTTATTTTCAGTTTATGTCCTTGAATCCAAAGTGAGTCTCTTATTGAAAATATGTAACTGGATCATGTTTTTTTTTTAATCCTTTCTGCCAATTTGCCTTTTATTGAAGAGTTTAATCATCTACATTTAATGTAATTACTAATAAAAAAGACTTTCTGAAATTTTGCTTTTTCTTCAGTGTGTATTATTTCTTCCATCAATGTCTTCTTTGTGTAAAACTAATATTGCCTAGAGTGCCATTTCAGTTCTTTTTTTGTTATCATAGTATATAATTTTATCCTATATTCTTAATTATTTCAATGGGAATTACAACTAACATGTTAACTTATAAAAATCTGGTTTATTATAACAGCAATTTTATCTCAATAGTGTACAAAAATTTGGGCCTTACATACCTCCACCCTTCTTTTATACTGTTACTGTGATAAACCATATCTTTATGCATTATGTGTCCATCAATTTAATTTATAATTATTGCTTTATGCAGTTGCTTTTTAAAGTCAGATAGGAAAAAACGAATTAAAGGAAAAGTACATGTATATTTGTGTCTTATATTTACCTAGAATTTGCTTGTGAAGACATCTGGCCCTGGGCTTTTATTTCTTGGGAGTTTTTTTTTTACTACTGATTCAATTTCTTTGCTGCTTATCAGTCTTCAAGTTTTCTATTTCTTCCTATTTCAGCTTTGGTAGTTGATATGTTTCTAGGGATTCATCCTTTTCTTCTAAGTTGTCCAGCTTGTTGGCATATATTTCTTCATGATATTCTCTTATGCTTATTTTTATTTCTGTGGTGTTGGTTGTTATTTCTCCTCTTTCATTTGTGATTTTATTTATTTGGGTCCTTTCTCTTTTCTTTGATAAGAATGGATAGAGGTTTTTCAATTTTATTAATTTTGTAAGGAACAAGCTCTGGGTTTCATTGATCTGTTTTATTATTATTATTTAGTTTCTATATCATTTATTTCTCCTCTAATCTTTATTATTTCCCTCCTGCTGCTGGCTTTAGGCTTTGTTTATTGTTCTTGTACTAGCTCCTTTAGGTGCTGTTTATTTGATTAGGTTGTTTATTTGAGATTTTTCTTGCTTCTTGAAGTAAGCCTGTATTACTATATACTTCACTCTTTGGACTGCTTTTGCTGCAACCCAAAGGTTTTGGACCATTGTGTTTTCATTTTCATTTGTTTCCATGTATTTTTTAAATTTCTTCTTTGGCTTCCTGGTCGACTCATTCATTGTTTATTAATATGTTAAACCTTCATGAATTTGTGGTCATTCCTAATTTTTTCTTGTGGTCGACTTCAAGTTTCATAGTGTTGTGGTCTGAAAATATACACAATATTATTGCAACTTTTTTTGTTGTTGTTGAGGCCTGATTTGTAACCTAATATGTCATCTGTTCTGGAGAATGTCCCATATGCACTTAAAAAAATGTGTATTCTGGTGTTTTAGGATGTAATGTTATGATATATCTGTTTAGTCCATCTAGCCAAGTGTGTTATTCAAAGTCATTGTTTCCATGTTTGTTTTCTGTTAGATGATTTGTCTATTGATGTAAATGAGTGTTAAGTTTCTCTACTATTATTGTATTATTATCAATTAGTTCCTTTATGTTTGTTTTTAATTGTTTTATATATTTGGGTGCTCCATGTTGGATGCATAAATATTTAAATTGTTAGATCTTCTTTTTGGATTGTTTCCTTTATTATGGTGTAGTGTCCCTCTTCATCTCCTGTTACAATCTGTGTTAAGTCTAGTTTTTCCCATACAAGTATTGCTACTCTAGCTTTCTTTTGACATCCATTTGCATGACATATATTTCCATCTCACTTTCAATCTGCATGCGTCCTTAGATCTAAAATGAATCTCTTGTAGGCAGCATATAGATGGGTTTTATTTTTTTATCCATTCTGACACCCTGTATCTTTTGACTGGAGTGTTTTAGTCCATTTGCATTCAGAGTACTATTGATAGATATGTATTTAGTGCCTTTATAAAAAATATTTTATTTATTTATTTGAGAGACAGAAAAAGAGAGAGCATGAGCAGAGAGGAGGGGCAGAGGGAGAAGAAGACTCCCTGATGAGCAGGGAGCCTGACACAGGGCCCCATCCCAGGACTCTGAGATCATGACCTGACCAAAGGCAGATGCTTAAGTGACTGAGCCTCCCAGGTGCTCCTATTTAGGGTTATTTTATTACTTGTTTTGTCATTGTTTCTGGAGATTTTCTCTGATCCTCTTGTCTTTGTCACTTTGGGTCTTTCCTTTCCATTCAAAGAATTCCTTTAAAATTTATTGCAGAGCAGGTTTAGTGGTCACAAACTCCTTTAGTTTTTCTTTGTCTGGGAAACTCTTTATCTCTCATTCTATTTGAGTGTTAGGCTTGCTGGATAGACTATTCTTTTTTTTTTTTTAAGATTTTATTTATTTATTTGACAGAGAGAGAGAGAGCACAAGCAGGGGTAATAGTAGAGGGAGAGGGAGAAGCAGGCTCCCCACCAAGCAGGGAGCCCGACATGGGGCTTGATCTCAGGACACTGGGATCATGACCTGAGCTGAAGGCAGACGCTTAACCATCTGAGCCACCCAAGCGCCTCTGGATAGACTATTCTTGACTGCAGATTTGTCCCATGTAGCACTTTGAATAATTATGCTATTCCTTTCTCACTTGCCACGTTTCTATTGAGCAATCTCCAGCCAGCCTTATGGGTCTTGCCTTGTAAGTTAAGGACTTCTTACATCTTGCTGCTTTTAAGAATTTTTCTTTACCATTACATTTTGCAAATTGAATCATAATATGTCTTGTTGTTGATGGAAGTTCTCTGTGCCTACTGAATCTGGCTGCCTGTTTCCTTCCCCAGATTAGGAAAATTTTCAGCTATTATTTCTTCAAATATATTTTCTGACCCCTTTTCTCTCTCTTCCTTTGGGACTCCTATAACACAAATGTAGTCACTGAGTTCTTGTCTTTTCTCATGTTGCATAATTCTTCTTTCTCTATTTTGTTCAGCTTATTTTCCATTATTTTTTCTTCTATATCTCTAATTCATTTCTCTGCTTCTTCCAACCTCTTGTGCATTGAATCAAGCCTGTTTCCAATCTCAGTAGTTGCATTCAATTCTGACTGATGATTTTTTAGCTCTTTTATCTCTGTGGTAAGTGTCTCCCTGATGTCTTCCATTTTTTTCTCAAGCCCAGTGAGTATTCTTATGATTGTTGCTTTAAATTATCCATCAGGCATGGTACTTAAATTTGTTTTGCTTAGACTTCTGTCCATGGCCTTATCTTGTTCATTCATTTTGGATGAATTCCTCCATCTTGGCATTTTCTAGGTCTCTGCCTTCTTGTCTGTTAGAAAAGCCAGTTATGTTTCTTGCTCATGAGAGTAATGAAACTTTACGAAGTAAAGGTCATACAGTGTCCAGCGCCTGACACTTCAGAGAATGTCTGTGGTGTGTGTGTGCTCTGCTATTGTGTTTTGGCTGCTCTCTCCTTTAGGCTAGTCATCTACAGAGGCTCTCCTTGCCTGCAGTGGGTAGTGTTTGGCCCCTGGCCAGAATGTAACAAGTGTTAAATGAGACCTGATGCTACTTCCGCTAGAACTAAAGCCCTGCAGGACTTTCTGGTTGGTAGAGGTGTTATAAGCAGGGGTTTTCCTGGTCTTATGGCTAAGAGGCCCACTGTGCTGGGACTAAGCAAGTCCAATTAAAAGGGGTGTATTGGCAGAGCACAGAGGTGTGGGACTTGGTGTAAGCAAGCTAAGTAGCCTGTGTTAATGCTGTCTTGCTTCCCATGGGTGGTTCTTTGTGAATGTTGAGGGTTGGGAAGGGTAATGGTGCCAGCCAGGTCCTTTGTCCCCAAACAGGTGTCTCCAAGAACACTGCCTCTCAGGGATATGCTCCAAGAAGAGAGAATAATCTCACCTCTGTGTGCCCCAGGCATTCTTCAAATTACTATTCCCATGCCATCTGTACTTAGGTTGTTTGCCTGCCTTATATCCACAAGCAGCACAGTGCCTGCTGGGCTCTATCCCAGCTAAGCCCACTGACTTTTAACTCCAGGCTTTAAGCCCTACTGGTTACAAGAACTCATGAAATTCAGCACCTGTCATTTTCCCAGCCAATGACTTTGGGGAAATGTTCTCCTTGTTCATTTCCCTCTGTGCTCTACTCTTTTTTTACTTTATCTACATTGATGGCTCCCTCCCCTCTGTAACATATCATTTTCTCCCATAAATCACCATCTCTTCTACCTTCTTCAATGTGACCTCCTCTCTCCCTTTAGTTGTGGAATTTGTTCTGTCAGTCTTCAGATTGATTCCTGGGGTATTTAGGATGATTTAATAGTTATCTTGCTGTCTTTGTAGGATGAGATGAGCTTAGGGTCTTCCAACACCACTGCCATCTTCCCATCAAAACCCTTAAACACTTTGATTTCTAACCTGTATTTTAAAATTAAATATCACAGCCTATATAACTTTTCTTGAGTAACAATTATTTTCTTCTTTTCTCCTACACCAACATTCTATGGAATGTAGAGGAGAATTGGTGTTTTGCAAATCATGGGCCTGACCTTTAACTTGGCATTCAAAAATTTTGTCAAATAATTTATCAGTGTCTTTTATGCCCACTACATCCCTTTTAAGCCTTCAGTAACACCTTCCAAAACTTATGTCCTTAATTATTCAGTCTCCATGCCTTTGGCCTTATAATCCATATAGCAGTTTCTCTTTTTACACAGTGAAAATACACATTAGTGTAAAATTCTTAAACATTCTGTACTTCTATTACAAATCCATGTCTTCTTTTGATTTTTATTTCCTTTCATAGTGAAAATGATGTTCTACTTCCTATAAATTTTCTTTCCCTCTCTTGATTAAAAATCTTATTCCCTTAGATTATTTTCTCTGTAAAAATTTGCTTTATCACTTAGCACTCCCTCTCAAATTTTTTCCATTTCCCCTTTAATCTTCTTTCTTCATATAAAAGTACTCAGTTCACACCATTATTTAAAAAAAAAAACCAACTACACTTATGGTGTAAAAGTCAAAATCAACAGAAAAAAGCAAAATCAAGTTTTTTATTATATGTAGTGGCTCCATACATTTTTATCATCAAGACACTCAGAGAGGGGGAAAAAAAGCACTATGAATAATTAGGTTAAAGAAAATGGGACACATGACAATCTAATCATATGCCAATTTATGTTTTTTTTTTAAATCTAATCCTTACATTTTTATTCAAACTCCTTGAAGTAGTTGACTATAATGGCAGCTCTCAATGGAGGTGATTTTGCCCACCAAGAGACGTTAGTCAATTTCTGTCGATATTTTTGCTTCTTATAATGGGGCATTGCTATTGGCATCTGGTGGGTAGAGACCATGGAAGTCGTTGAATATCTGCAGTATACAGGGCATTCTCCCACAACAAAGAATTATCCAGACCGATATGTCAATAGTGGTGATGATGAGAAACCCTGATCTATAATAGTTTATATTTTCCCAGACTAATCAGTTGCTAAGATTTCAATGAAGGCTTTGAACATGTTTCTATACATAACTTCTGAAATATAAACCATCCTTGTTTTCTGTGATACTGCATATTCTTGTCAGTTTTCTTTCTTTCACCAGAGCAGCCCTTCTCAATCAAAATTTTAAGAGAAAATTAAGCCCTAGTGACTTAAAACATCCATTATATGTAATGAATTAACTTTTCTCCTATATATCTAGAATATTACTAGTTATTTATATTCCTTTGAGAATGGACAGAATAACCACTCAAATAATTTTCTGTAGGGCCTAATTCTTTTGTGGAACCTCAGCCAAGAAAGGGTGTACTAGAACATTACAAAGGGACATATTGAAGAAAAAATTCAGTAAGAAAAATAAAAAACAAATATGAAATGCTTAGAAAAAGAAAATGACACCAAAAACTAAGTGTAATTTAACTGAACTCTCCAGATGAAAGACAATTATATCTATATTGGATTAAAAAATCAAGCTCCTATAATGTTACATTGTATAATATTAATAATTATAATCATAAGACTAAAGAGGCAGAAAGTTATAAGATAAAGGAATACGCATGGTTATATTATTTAAAGAAAAGAGTTGTATGAAGACTTGTAAATGATTATACTATATACCAAAGTAAAGCAGTTGTAACTTTATTAAATAAATGGAACAAATTAATCTTTAAGGCAAAAGCATTTTGAAAAATAAATGGACACAATACATATTAAGAATTCAATTCACTAGGAATGAACACAGTTCTAAACTTGTATGTGTCAAATAATACATGTAAAATTTATAAAACCAGTATTATTGTGACACATTTTATTAAAATTAACTCTGCACTTATAAATTGGAGAGATTTTACTTAGTTGAAGATGTAGGAAGATTTCAGTAAAACATATAACAACTTAGATATTGTAATTTTATTGATTTAGTTTACATCTAAAATAACATTCTTATATTTTTGAGTTTTGACAAATATGTACAACTCTGTTTCTACCAACCGAATAAAGGAATAGAATTTTGGTCATTCCAGAAAGCTTCCTTATGTCCTTTTCAGTCCACTTTTCTACCCTGAAGCAAATATTGTTTTGATTTCATTCACTATAATGGTTTAATGTTGTTGAGTCTATCAGAAATGTGTTTCTTTTATTGCTATTGTTTCATTATGCAAATATATGACAAATGTTTATCCATTTACCTATTGATAGATATTTTCGTTATTTCTAGTATTTGGCCTTTATGAATAATTCTGCTTTCACATTGTTGTACAACTCTTTTGTGGATATTTGTTTACATTTTGCTTGAGTAAATATCATGAGTGAAATTATTACCTCATGCCAGAGAAATAAGTTTAAATTTATAAGAAACTGACAAATTGAATTCCAACTGGTTTTACGATTTTATATTCCCTCCATTGGTGTTTCAATATATCATAGTACAATGCAAAAACCAGGGAATTACCATGTATACAACTCAGATATTATTCAGATAGCGCCAGTTTTACAGGCACTTGTATTTGTGTGTGTGTGGTTCCATGCAATTTTATCACATGTATGCATTCATATAGCCACCAGCTCAATCACAACACAGAGCTGCTGCATCACTACCAAAGATTTCCCTCATGCTATCCCTTCGTATCCATACTATATAGCCATACTCATTCTTTCCCTGGTTGCTAACTCCTGCCAATAGCTAAACTGTTCTCCATCTCTTTAATGTCATCATTTTGAGAGGAAGTTTTTCTAGGATACATATAGAGAAAGATGAAGAATTTGGACCATTAATGAAATTAGCATACCACTCAGGAATACAGCACATTAGAAAGTGTTAACTTCTAAAGGAAAAGAAAACATGGCAGTAAATGGGGACCACTGACAGCTGCAGGCGGGGGTGGGGTTCAATTTGAGCGGGTCTGCCTAGACCGGACTTTGTGAGAAGATAATATTTGGGTAAGAACTGGAGGAGGTAAGGGAATTATCTAAGTGGACTTCTAGAAGAGGAAGTTTCCAGTCAGAGGAAACAACTACAACAAAGCCCATAAGACAGGAACGTGCCTGGTGTTTTTAGGGAATAGAAAGAAGCCGATGTGACTGGTGTGAAGGAGCCAGGAGTACAGTAATTGGAGAAGAGGTCAGAAAATTAACAGATCATATGACATCTAGTAAGCCATTAACATAACTTTGATTTTAATTTGAGTGAAATAGAGAGATGCTATTGATCATTGAGTAGAAAAATGACATATTCCAATTTATGTCTCTAGTAAAATATTCAACAGTTATTGTTGCTGTTGTATTAAGATTAGTAAGAGGAGGAAAAGAACAAGGGGACTATTGTTAAAGTGATCCAGGCAATAACTGATGGTATCTCTGTCTAGTCTGTGAGCTACTAAAGTGGTGAAATGTGGTTGAATCTGGAGCAGTTTTTTCCCCTGGGGCTAAGGGATGATTGTAGAGGAATGTCAATGCCTAGGCATTAAGGAGAACATAAATGTGGGGATGAGATATCATGCAGATCAGAGGTAAAAACACTAAGAATGTATCTGAGACAATGTCTGAAAACCAGAGAGAGGAAGAAAGGTGAACAGAAAGAGAATGGGAGGGGTTATCAGAAAAGAAACCTCTATCTAATTGCATAGTTGTTTATTGATTAATCAGAGGGAGGGCTCCTAAGTGGCAGTTATTTACATAAGAATTTGTTAGATGAGAGTGTAACTTGGCCTAGTGCGGTAGATCATAATCTTAAATCCTTTGCTTTGGGTATTTGCTTTCCTCGTTGATTGTTTTTAATCCATACTCTGTACGTGCACACACCTTTTCCTTCCCTTCAATTTCCAGAATTCTGGTCTCAAGCTCACATGGCTTACCATGGTCTAACAAGAAAAGTCAGTCACATGATTGAGATATCTGGGTCCAAACAATTGGCAAGCCTTTGCTCTGATTCTGTCTCCCAACTTTTGGAAAACGGGAACATGGCATATCTTAGTATTTCAATAATAAATTCTGATAAAAGGATATATTTTAAAGTTGGGGAGTTTCAGTGAATATTGGGATAAAGGGAATAAAACTCATGTGCAAGTGGAATAATTGTATATTAAGCCAATGCAAAAAATTCCATAGTTAAATTGTTGGAATTCATGAATTTCCCAAGGTTATTAGATATAAGAATAATATTTAAGAACTAAGGCATTTCTTTAGAACCAAAACATACAGAACATACAATTGTAACCTCCCACATATATGGTAAAATAATTTTCAATAAGGTTGCCAAGACCATTCAATGTGAAAAGAATAGTCACATGGTATTGTGAAAATTTGACATCCATATATAAAAGAATGAAGTTGGACCCCTACCTTACACCATATACAAAAATTAATTTAAAATGTACCAAAACCTTAAGTTTAAGAGCTAAAACTATAAAACTATTGAAAGAAAAGAAGATAAAATCACCATGACTTTGGATTTGGCAATGGTTTCTTCAATTTGACATCCACAGCACAGGCAACAAAAGAACAATTACATAAATTAGACTATTTGAATTTTTGTACATGAAAGGTCACTATCAAGAAAAAGAAAACACAACCCACAGAATGGGTTGCATAGATGAAAAAAATCTAATTAAAATAGTAGTAAGTCAAAGCCGATAATAAATCAAAATCATAGTACGTAACAAACAAATATAGTTTAATTCACTATATTAACAGAATAAAGCAAAAACAACCTAGATGGTGCAAAAATTTTTTGACAAAAAATGACAAGAAATGAAAATAAAATTATAGGAGAAATGAAATATGTCCACAATAGACTTGAAAGTTCATGTCTTTAGCAACTTATTCATAATACCCAAAACCTAGAACCATCCCAAATGCCCATCAGCAGGAAAATGGGTGGAAAAAATGTGGCATATTCATATAATGAAATTCAACTCAAAAATATAAAAGGAATAAACTATTGACATATACAATAGTTTATACCATATACATGGTCTCAACAACATTATACTGAGTGAGAGAAATTAAATACAATAGTGTATTATTACAATTATAATAAGTTCATGAAAAGGCAAAACTAAAAACCTTGATGATAGAGATTAGCCCAAAGGGGCGCCTGGGTGGCACAGCAGTTAAGCGTCTGCCTTCAGCTCAGGGCATGATCCCTGTGCTCTGGGATTGAGCCCCACATCAGGCTCCTCCGCTAGGAGCCTGCTTCTTCCTCTCCCACTCCCCCTGCTTGTGCTCCCCCTGCTTGTGTTCCCTCTTTCGCTGGCTGTCTCCCTCTGTCAAATAAATAAATAAAATCTTAAAAAAAAAAAAAAAAAGAAATTAGCCCATGGTCGCCTGGGGAAAATTGATATTTTAAATCTTGATTGAGGTATGTGTTATTTGAGTATGTACATTTGTCAACATTTGTCAAAGTTATACTTAAGATCTGGGCTTATAAAATGTATGCCTGTAAATTATACCTCAATCATAAAAAAAAAAAAGGAGGCATTTCAACAATTTTTAGTATGTGGTAGGAAACCCTACTAGACCTTTAAGACTACTGAATTGTAAGGAATACACATCCTAGTTCACTTTATAATGTTAATGTATGGGTTGGAAGAGAGAAAAAAAATATTTTTCACCCTTTCATTGTAACCACGCCTTCTTATATCCACAATTTCTTCAGTCTCATATTTTTGAAAATTCTGCTTCACAAATATGGAACAAAAGCCTTAAAATTCTCCCCTAGGAATATCATGTTTTCAAAATAAGGAAATCCTATTTTACTACTATATTCCCATAGCAGTAAGATATAATTTTCTCTGGAAAATATGATGATTCCTCTATTTTAGGTGAGAAACAGAATTAGAAACAGGGAGAATAAGGTTGATTTTTAAAAAATGCAAAACCACTGTCAGCACTGGGGCAGCAAATAATGAAAATGTTTTGCTTTCTGGGAAGATATGATAATCAGCTTACACAATGGCCCTCAGCCCACAGTAATTACACTCTCATGCAGTCCTCTCCCACATTTTATCAGAATTAGTCTGGACATCACTATGATCGACGGAAACAGCGGAAGTGATGGTATATCACTTCCAAAAATAGGCTATGGAAGACATTGCAGCTCTGATCCCTTTCTTTTCTTTTCTTTTCTTTTCTTTTCTTTTCTTTTCTTTTCTTTTCTTTTCTTTTCTTTTCTTTCTTTTCTTTTTTCTTTTCTTTTCTTTTCTTTTCTTTTCTTTTCTTTTCTTTTCTTTCTCTCTCTCTCCCTCTTTCTTTCTTTCTTTCTTTCTTTTTCTTTCTTTCTTTCTTTTTTAAGATTTTATTTGTTTATTTGACAGAGAGAGACAGCCAGCGAGAGAGGGAACACAAGCAGGGGGAGTGGGAGAGGAAGAAGCAGGCTCCTAGCAGAGAAGCCTGATGTGGGGCTCGATCCCAGAACGCTGGGATCACGCCCTGAGCTGAAGGCAGACGCTTAAGGACTGCACCACCCAGCCCCCCACCCCAGATCCCTTTCTTTCATTGCTTGCTCAGTTGCATGTGTTGAAGATATTAGGTGGCTCAGTGGAAAGGTGCACAAGATGAGGAACTGAGGCCTGCAGTCAACAGCCATGTGAATGAACTTTCTTGCAAGTAGATCCACCAGCCCCAGTCAAACCTTTAGATGACTGCGGCTTTAACCAAATCTTAACTGCAACCTTATGACAGACTATAAGCCAAACTACCCAGCTAAATTTCTCCCCAGTTTCTGACATGAGAAATAATATGCATTTGTTGTTTTAAGATACTAAGTTTTGGGGTAATTTGCTATATAGTAGTAGATAGCTAATTCACTAGGACCCTGTCATAATCTCTGTGGATTACAGTTACTCACTTACCACCATGGTCCCAGAAATACATGCCTATGTCCAGAATTCACCCAGTAGTTTTTCTTTAAATGTATCAGCTTTTCACTTAATATATCACTTTCTTTCAGGTTGATTACATTACATATTCAAAGACACAGAATAACCTGTCTTGACCCTCAAAATTAGTCCCCATCTTCTCTGATACAAGAATCTGGCTGCTGTTCTGAAGATATTCCTCATCATGGCATTATCCTAGCTCAAAGTTTAATTGATAAATCATAGATATTTACTCCATTATAGAGAACTAGTAATTTCCATGTGAGATTTTGCCTCCACAAATGCCATTTTCCCTTGTTCTACCTGCCTACGCAAGAGCATAAGTCAATAATGGGAAGGAAGTGAGAAGAACAAACTAAGGACACCACGTTCTTATACGACTATTAGGTATTTCTGCCTTGTACCTCATTCTATCCTGGTTATGGATGCCTTGGGCCTAGGTGCAGGGTAATTTTGGACAGCACAATCCTGTGCTTTACCCCATATAAATTGGCAATCAAAAGTATGGAAAATGTTTTAAGTCTCTTGAAAATACCTGAAGGAGAAAGGGGGTTTTCCCTCTTTTCCTTCAAGGTCTCTACTATTGATGGGAAGAGAAAACTTGCCTGGAAGGAATGTCCTCACCAGTGTTATTTTCCAAGAATGTTCACCCAATGCCTAAAACAGAATTATCTATGCTACTTGCCTCAATCTTTCTTAGGTAGTGACAACTGGAGCCTTATCTTCTTCAAACTTTCTCACCTGTCCAGCTTTATGGAAAGAAGTTTTATTTTCTCCTCTCTTCCTCAACCTTA
The DNA here is from genome assembly GCF_024610735.1 of Ursus americanus. Lineage (NCBI taxonomy): Eukaryota > Metazoa > Chordata > Mammalia > Carnivora > Ursidae > Ursus > Ursus americanus. The sequence goes on from NC_142158.1 coordinate 27,984,295, forward strand.
TAGAAAGACCAGGAATAATCCTAATAGAGGAAGTCCTTATTATATGCTAGCTATTGTTCTTGAATTAGTATAATTCATAGCATTTCTTTACTGTCTTGGGTGGAGTGAGAGAGCAGGCAGAGGCAATGGGGTTGGGAAAAGAACTACAGACTTCTTTTATATCACAACCACCAAAAGTATAAAATTGATCCCAAATTCTGCTTAGTAAAAACACAAAAATTTAAAAATTTTTGGTCAGCCAAAAGCCATATACCAATTCTCATTGTCCTTGCTTAGAAATATATATTCTAAGTGGCACGGCACAATAAAGACTGGCATGAAAGTTCATTTGGCTACACAACTGGTTTGAAATATTCACCCTAATTCTTGATCAGCAGTGCTCAAGTCCAGCTTCCTGCTAGGACTACCTGAAGAGCTTTATAAAAAAGTACCATTACCAAGGTCCCACCTCAGACTAATCAAATAGAAATTTCTTGGGAGTGGGGAGAAGAACAGAAGGTAGGGTTATGAATCAATAATTTAAAAAATATTCTCAAGTGATTATACTGTGCACCCAGGATTAAGAATCACAGGCCTAGGTGGACATCCCCATGTCTCCTATTCCCTATCTAGTAGCTCAGGCTGAGTCTTCAAGGCAGGGTGAAGTGGAAGGGAGTGCATTGTTCAAGAACCCTCTTTCACATCTACCACAGGGGATAAGACAGGAAATATGTGAACTCTATCCTTTGTCATTAAGAGTTTCACCCACAATTAACTGAGTGTTCTTTATCAACATCACTATCTTCAGAAGTATAAAGATACTGAGGTACCTCATAAAACTTTTCTATGTTGCTAAAAATCATAAGGGTAATTAAAGTATAACTGGCCTTGGAGTAAAGCTATGGTGGAGTCCTTTAGTTCTATCCTGAATGTGTTATTTCATTTTCTTTATCTTCTAAATACTCTGACTTCAAATAATATATTAGGCAAGAGTGATCTTTGAAATGAAATGGCAAGCATAAGAGCTTGCTTATGAAGAAATTGAAGGTCATTACTCTTAATTACACCAAATAAAATTTATAGCCATCTTATAAATGTACAGAAGCCAGCCCCGATTTCCTTATGATGTGGAAAACGAAGGCAAAAGAAATATAGAAAAAGTTAAACTGTTTTATAACTTACAGCCAGCCCATTGACAAGTACTTGGGACAGGCAGGTTGACCTTCCTCCAGAAACCCAACTGCCTAGATGTTAATAATTTGCTGGAGGTTTTGAAAACTATACAGGGCCCCAACTGTCCAGATCCTGTAAAAGTCTGTTAGGAAACTTCCTTTATCTCTACTCCCCCAAGATATATATTAGCAATTATTCTCTAAACATATGGTCAACTGATATACATCCAAAGGTCTTCATGACTAAGGTTTTAATAGGCCGTAGTAGGGGAGCCTGGGTGACGCAGTCGTTGGGCGTCTGCCTTCGGCTCAGGGCGTGATCCCGGAGTTCCAGGATCGAGTCCCACATTGGGCTCCTCCGCTGGGAGCCTGCTTCTTCCTCTCCCACTCCCCTGCTGTGTTCCCTCTCTCGCTGGCTGTCCCTCTGTCAAATAAATAAAATCTTTAAAAAAAAATAGACAGTAGTAAATGACCTCAAGGTGTTGGAAACTTTGCTTCCAAATTCCTTAGAGACTTATGCTAACCCCAACCCCCTCCCAACTTGAAAGTGTATAATCAGCCACTCTTCACAACCCCGGTGCAGCTCTTTCTGCCCATGGGTCCTGTCCCCATGCTTTTATAAAACCACCCTTTTTGCACCAAAGACATCTCAAGAACTCCTTCTTGACTGTTTGCTCCCAAACCCCAACTTTTACATCACTTATATCTGCCATATTAACTAGTCCATTTAATATTTTTTTTCTGAGTTGTTCATAGATAAATTAGAGAATTGTGAGTTCTACCTGTCATTCTAGCATGTAAATTTATAAATTCAATATAGATAAACTTCGGGTCAGAACTCTCATTGTTTCTGACTCTAAATATTCTGTAAATCTCAGTATACCGGAGTATCTAGTTTTTCTTTTTTTTTCTTTTTTTTTAAAGATTTTATTTATTTATTTATTTGACAGAGAGAGACACAGCCAGTGAGAGAGGGAACACAAGCAGGGGGAGTGGGAGAGGAAGAAGCAGGCTCCCAGCGGAGGAGCCTGATGTGGGGCTCGATCCCAGAATGCTGGGATCACGCCCTGAGCCAAAGGCAGACATTTAACGATAGAGCCACCCAGGTGCCCCAGGAGTATCTAGTTTTTCATTTCAACTTGTAATCTTTAGAAAAATCTTCTCATGGTTTCAAGTCTATTGGTAACCACTTAAAGGTCATCTCAACATCCAAATTGTGGGACTTTGAAATATAGCCTGTTGAACATTTTAGACATCCTTTTTGTGTCTGTGAGCTCACAAAGGCATTTCTAGTAAAGAAGAAGAAGAAAAGAAGAAGGAGAAGAAGAAGAAGAAATTCTAACTCCAGCCAGGCTACTAGCGTCTTAGGTAACATTTTTAAATCTCCAAACAAATGGCTTGGTTTTATCCTTTGTGGGTTTTCCAAAATAAATGTAGCCTCGTCATTACTTAATAAGAGGTAACTTCTGGTGTTTTTTGTATTGTTTTTAATAGTCCACAATGAATGCTTGAGTATAGGAGGGAGCAGTGCATAGATGGTCATAAGAGAAGTACCCTCAATAAAGAGGACTGCAATATAAGAGGATTTGGATGGCAATGCCAGAAAAACATTTGTCTGCACTGCATCCTGACATTTAGAATTACTAGTGTCAGGACAGCTGCATGCTCTGTGTTTTAAACACTGTAGTGGATTGTGAATGCTGGAGCTGACCTAGAGTTTGAAATCTAGATTTACCATTTTCCAGTTTATACATTTTAAGTCTTGCTTTTCTCACCTGTAAAATGGGAATGATATCAAATCTACAAGGTATTGTAAAGATCTAATAAGATGCCATACATGAAATTCAGTGTAATGTATATTGGGCACTATGAAAACACTCATTATTAGTTTTGGTTTTGATTATTAATTGTCAAAGGATACTGGTGTTTAACCAGAAGGCCAGGCCTAAGATGGACTCACATGGCCCACACAGCAAACCAAGATTAATTGCAGTTTCAGCTTGCCAGGAGTGGAATTTTAACCCAATCCATCTGGAATTTTCTGGACAGTACCAATCAGGTGATTTGTCACAGGGGTCATCCATCTCCCAAAAGAAGATGAGGTAATCCACCTAGTAAGACCCCTGCCTTTATCCCTCCAGAACATGACCATACCTGAAACAATTCCTTCTTTTCTTTTGATAGTAGCCTTTTCAGCACATCTCTTCCATTGATCTTTATAACAAAGTACTAAAGCATTTTTGTAAGCAGTTGTCTGAGACCACATATAAATGCCATTTTTATTTTATTTTTTAAGTTTATTTTATTATTATTAATTTTTTTATGTTGTGTTAGTCACCATACAATACATCCCTAGTTTTTGATGTAAAGTTCCATGATTCATTACTTGCGTGTAACACCCAGTGCACCGTGCAATATGTGCCCTCCTTAATACCCATCACCAGTCTATCCCATTCCCCCACCCTCCTCCCCTCTGAGGCCCTCAGTTTGTTTCCCAGAGTCCATAGTCTCTCATGGTCATTCCCCCTTCTGTTTACCCCCCCCCTTTCTTCTTCCCTTTCTTCTCCTACCGATCTTCCTAGTTCTTATGTTCCATAAATGAGTGAAACCATATGATAATTGTCCTTCTCTGCTTAACTTATTTCACTTAGCATTATCTCCTCCAGCCCCGTCCATGTTGCATCAAATGTTGAGAAATCGTTCTTTTTGATGGCTGAGTAATATTCCATTGTATATATGTGCCACAACTTCTTAATCCAGTCATCTGTTGAAGGGCATCTCGGTTCCTTCCACGATTTAGCTATTGTGGACAATGCTGCTATGATCATTGGGGTGCATAAGGCCCTTCTCTTCACTACGTCTGTATCTTTGGGATAAATACCCAGTAGTGCAATTGCTGGGTCATAGGGTAGCTCAATTTTTAACTTTTTAAGGAACCTCCACACTGTTTTCCAGAGTGGCTGTACCAACTTGCATTCCCACCAACAATGTAAGAGAGATCCCCTTTATCCACATCCTCTCCAACAATTGTTGTTTCCTGCCTTGTCAATTTTTGCCATTCTAACTGGCATAAAGTGGTATCTCAATGTGGTTTTGATTTGAATTTCCCTGATGGCTAATGATTTTGAACATTCTTTCATGTGTCTGTTAGCCATTTGTATGTCTTCATTGGAAAGTGTCTGTTCTTTCTTCTTCCCATTTTATGATTTGTTTATTTGTTTCTTGTGTATTGAGCTTGAGATGTTCTTTGTAGATCTTGTATACCAGTCTTTTATCTGTAGTGTCATTCACAAATATCGTCTCCCATTCTGTGGGCTGCCTCTTAGTTTTTCTGACTGTTTCCTTGGCTGTGCAGAAGGTTTTTATCTTGATGAAGTCCCACAAGTTCATTTTTTCTTTTGTTTCTCTTGCCTTTGGAGATGTGTCATGAAAACAGTTGCTGTGGTCGATGTCAAAGAGGTTGCTGCCTATGTTCTCTTCTACGATTTTGATGGATTCCTGTCTCACATTGGGGTCTTTCATCCATTTGGAGTTTATCTTTGTGTATGGTGTGAGATAGTGGTCAAGTTTCATTCTTTTGTGTGTAGCTGTCCAATTTTCCCAGCACCATTTATTGAAGAGACTGTCTTTTCCACTGGATTTTTTTTCCTGCTTTGTCAAAGATTAGTTGCCCAAAGAGCCAAGGGTCCATTTCCGGGTTCTCTATTCTGTTCCATTGGTCTATGTGTCTGTTTTTGTGCCAGTACCATGCTGTCTTTGTGATCACAGCTTTGTAGTATAGCTTGAAATCTGGCAACGTGATGTCACCAGCTTTGTTTTTCCTTTTCAACAATTCCTTGGCGATTCGGGGCCTTTTCTGGTTCCACACAAATTTAAGGGCTGTTTGTTCCAGTTCTTTGAAAAATGTCTTTGGTATTTTGATCAGGATAGCATTGAAAGTGTAGATTGCTCTGGGTTGCATGGACATTTTAACTATGTTAATTCTTCCGATCCATGAGCATGGAATATTTTTCCATCTTTTTGTGTCTTCTTCAATGTCTTTCAGGAGTGATTTGTAGTTTTTAGAATATAGATCCTTTATGTCTCTGGTAAAGTTAATTCCGAGGTAACGTATGATTTTTGGTGCTATTGTAAATGGAATGGATTCCCTAATTTCTCTTTCTTCAGTCTCATTGTTTGTGTATAGAAATGCAACTGATTTCTGAGCATCGATTTTGTATCCCACCACATTACTGAACTGCTCTATAACTTCTAGTAGTTTGGGGGTGGATTCCTTTGGGTTTTCCATATAAAGTATCATGTCATGTGTGAAGGGAGACAGTTTGACTTCTTCTTTGCCAATTTGGATACCGTTTATCCCTTTTTGTTGTCTGATTGCTCTGCAAGGACTTCTAGTACTATGTTGAATAATGACAGTGAGAGTGGGCATCCTTGTCGTGTTCCTAATCTTAAAGGAAAGGCTTCCAGCTTTTCCCCATTGAGAATAATATTTGCTGTAGGCTTTTCATAGATGGTTTTTATGAAATTGAGGAATGTGTCCTCTATCCCTACACTCTGAAGGGTTTTAATCAGGAAAGGATGCTGTATTTTGTCAAATGCTTTTTCTGCCTCTATTGAGAGGCTCATATGATTCTTGACTCTTTTCTTGTTGATATGATGTATCACACTGATAGATTCGTGAATGTTGAACCACCCTTGTATCCCACGGATGAATCCCACTTGGTCATGATGGATAATCCTTTTAAGGTATTGTTGGATCCTATTAGCTAGGATCTTGTTGAGAATTGTGGCGTCCATATTCATCAGGGATATTGGTCTGTAATTCTCCTTTTTGATGGGGTCTTTGCCTGGTTTGGGGATCAAGGTAATACTGGCCTCATAGAATGAATTTGGTAGTTTTCCTTCTGTTTCTATTTTTTGAAACAGCTTCAGGAGAATAGGTATTATTTCTTCTTTGAATGCTTGGTAGAATTCCCCAGGGAATCCATCAGGCCCTGGAGTCTTGTTTTTCCAGAGGTTTTTGATAACTGCTTCAATCTCTTCGCAATTAATCAGTCTGTTTAAAAAATCAATTTCTTCCTGTTTCAGTCTTGGTAGTTTATAGGTTTCCAGGAAGGCATCCATTTCTTCCAGATTATTTAATTTATTGTCATAAAGCTGTTGCTAGAAGTTTCTGATGATACTTCCTATTTCATTGGTGTTGGTTGTGACCTCTCCTTTTTCATTCATAATTTTGTTAATTTGGGTCCTTTCTCTATTCTTTTGAATAAGTCTTGCCAGTGGCTTGTCGATTTTATTTATTCTTTCAAAGAACCAGCTTCTAGTTCTGTTGATCTGCTCTACTGTGCTCCTGGTTTCTAATTCATTGATCTCTGCTCTCATCTTGATCAACTGCTTTCTCGTGCATGGATTAGGCCTATTCTTCTGTTCCTATTCCAGCTTCTTGAGGTGAGAATATAAAAACTGCATTTTAGATTTTTCTATTCTTTTGAGTGAGGCTTGGATGTCTATGTATTTTCCCCTTAGGACTGCCTTTGCAGTGTCCCATAGGTTTTGGACCATTGTGTTTTCATTCTTGTTTGTCTCCATAAATTGTTTAAATTGATTTTTGATTTCCTGGTTTATCGAATCATTCTTGAGCAGGATGGTTCTTAGTTTCCAAGTGTTTGAGTTTCTTTCAAATTTTTCCTTGTCATTGAGTTCTGATTTCAAAGCATTGTGGTCTGAAAATATGCAGGGAATAATTTCAGTCTTTTGGTATCGGTTGAGACCTGTTTTGTGACCCAGCATATGATCTATTCTAGAGAACATTCCATGTGCATCTGTTCTCAGGTGTAGTGTTCTATATATATCTATAAGGTCCATCTGGTCTAGTGTGGCATTCAAAGCTCTTGTTTCTATGTTGGTTTTCTGCTCCGGTGCTCTGTCTATTGCTGATAGTGGAGTGTTGAGGTCCCCTACTATTAATATATTTTTATCTATATGTCTCTTTATTCTGGTTAAGAGTTGCCTTGTGTATCTTGCTGCTCCCCTGTTAGGGGCATAGATATTTATAATTGTCATAGCCACTTGTTGGATACATCCTTTAAGAATAATATAGTGTCTTTCTGTATCTCTAACTACAGTCTGGGAGTATAAAATCCAGTCTGTCTGATATGAGAATTGCTATCCCAGCTTTCTTTTGAGGTCCATTGGCATGAAAAATGGTTTTCCTTCCCTTCACTTTCAGTCTGGTTGTATCTTTAGGTTCAAAATGAGTCTCTTGTAGACAGCAAATGGATGGGTCATGTATTTTTATCCAATTTGCAACCCTGTGGCATTTATGGGAGCATTTAGGCCATTCACATTGAGAGTGATTATTGAGAGATATGATTTTAATGATGTCATGTTGCCTTTAAAGTCTGTTTCTATAGATTGTAACTTTCTGTTCTGTATCACTCTTGGGGCATTTTTACTTTTATAAAACCCCCCTTAATATCTCCTTAGGGCTGGTTTCATGGTTATGAAATTGGTTAATGACTGGCGAATCTGGTAGGTCCTTATCTCTCCATCGATTCTGAATGACAGCCTTGCTGGATGAAGGATCCTTGGCTGCATGTTTTTCTCCGAAAGAGCTTTAAAAATGCCCCCCCCCACACACACTTTCTCTAATTCCAGGTTTGTGTAGACAGGTCTGACATAATCCTAATATTTTTGCCTTTGTGTGTGAGAAATTTCTTTGCCCTGGCTGCTTTCAATACTGTATCCTTGGATCTAATACTTGCGAATTGCACTATGACGTGACGTGGCGTAGGTTTGTCGTGGTTGAGCTTGGGAGGGGTCCTCTCTGCCTCTTGGACATGAATGGTTGTTTCCTTTGCTAGATTTGGGATGTTTTCAGCTACAATTTGTTCAAATATCTCTTCTAGACCTCTCTCTTTCTCCACCCCCTCAGGGATGCCGATGATTCTGACATTGGAACGTTTCATTGAGTCAGTAATCGCCCTTAATCTACGTTCTTGAGAATGGATTTTTTTGAGCCAAGTTTTTGTTTTAGCTTTCTCTTCTACCATCCCTTCCTCCAATTCAGTAATTTGTTCTTCTGCCTCATTTACCCGGCCACAGAACATCTAGTTTTGACAGCATTTGATTCATAGCATTTTTAATTTCTGCCAGATTCACTCTCATTTCTGCCCTTAGAGATTCTATATTCTCATTAATATTTTTGTTAATATTTTTTTCATGTCTTCACATCATCTTGACCATTGTTACTCTGAACTCCACTTCTGATAATTTGGTTATATCCATATCCATCAGTTCTGTGGCAGAGGCCACAGACTCATTGTCTTTTATGCTGGGGGGGATTTCTCCTTCTCGTCATTCTGATGAGGAGAGGTTGAGGGGTTGCCCAGACCCCAAATTATTGAGCAGGACCCAGGCAGTATGCTCTTGTTTTATAGGGATCTTAGGGATGTGAGCTTCTTGATTTTTCAGCCTGGCTTCTGGGGGAGGGTTATATAAATACCATTTTTATAACTTTATAATCTGACACCATGGTCCACCAAAAAAGCCCTAGGATTAATTTATGGAGAAATTATATTGTTCTTATCTTTGGTTCCTTCCTAACTTTATTTTTAATACAAAGGTTTTCAATTTATAATTATGCAACCTGTCTAGCTCTCTTAGAGTAAATGAATTAATGATTAACTTCATAAATCAACCAAGACAATCACACCAAAGAAAAAAGAATTATTGCACAGTTAAGTGATGAAGGAGCGGAAGACTAGCTGAAGACAGAGCATAAGCTGACACCCTGCAACACCACCCCCACAACTCCTGGGTGGGACTTGTGTGACATTCTTCCAGGAAGCTCCCAACAGTCTAAATGTTAATGCCTTGCTAGAGGGAAAAGCAACCTTAGTTTGACAATGGCAAGGCCTTGGTATCTTGTGAGTCTTTAACCTATGAAAATCCTTTTGAAAACCTCCTTTGTCCTTACCTCCTCCAACTCCCAAATATATAGTTAGCCACCCCTCAGTACCCTGGGGCAGAAGCTCTTTCTGCCCATGGGTCCTGTCCCTGTGCATTAATAAAACTGCCATTTTACACCAAAGACATCTCAAGAATTCTTTCTTGGTTGTCAGTTCCAAACTTCACCCCACCAAACCTCACTTATATTCCAAAACATCATTAACCATTTCTTTCTCTTAAACTGGCAAAAATCCTGTTCAAAGCACTACATATTACATGATTCTAGATACCCAACAACACAAACAATATATCAGGAATGAATATGATTTTCACAAATAAATCTAGATGCAGAGATTGCAGTTTTGATGTACAAAATTAAGAGGACAATGGAACATTGTACACCTGAAACTAACATAACACAGTATATCGACTATAGTGGAATTAAAATTTTAAATAAATAAATAAATAAATAAATAAATAAATAAATAAATAAATAAAAAAGACAGTGGAATGCCCTTGTGTATGGGATATGGAATATAGAATTAACTTCAGAGAATCTAGATTTATATGATATTATTGGCAGCACTTGCCATAAGCAATGGCATAGGTTGCCTGAAAAAAACAAAAGAAAAAGAAAATCCTTGTAGTTGCTGATGAGGAAACAGAAGGCAAGCTGAGGACAAAGCAGAAACTGACACCCTGCAACCCTCCACCCTCCCCAACATGTGATGTATGTGACATTCTTCCAGGAATTTCCCAACTATCTTCATGTTAATGCCTTGCTAGAGGGGTAAACAACCTTAACTTGACAATGGCAAGGCCTCCAGTATCCTATGAGTCTTTTTCAACATACGAAAATATTTTCTCAACCTCCCTGTTTCCTTACCTTTCCCTCCGGACTCCATCCCACTGAACTTCACCTATATCCCAAAACCTCATCAGTTGCCAAAGATAATTTTGCACATATTAATTATTCAACAACAATAATAAATAATATCAATATATGTTAGAAATTTGTACTTTTAAAATGATGAAAATTCTAATTTATGGAAGAAAGTGAATTCAGTGTTTTCCGTGACAGAAAAGAAATGCCTTCCAGAAATGGCATTATGACAGTGTTACAGGATTTTTTTCTCTGTCGGTGCCTGTGGTTCTTGGTCTAGCCTCTTTGAAGAATGAAGAGGTAGACCAGGGTGATGGGCAGCAAAGCAAGATGTACTGAGTGATAGCAAAGTGATAACAAAGATAGCACAAAGTTCCTAAGGATGAAGGGCACCCGAGAGGGTTGTCACTGGAATTTCTAAATCTAAGGGTTTTTATGGGCTTGTTGGCCACTGTTTTAATCTGAAACCTCCTGCACCTGTCATCCAGTCAGGCTTTTGTCACATGGGAAAGGGTGAAGGACTCCTTCCAAGGTGGTGTAAAATCCTTTTAAGGGTGGTTTCCTCTTGGGGGGGGTGGTGGTCCTTGTCTATGCCTGCCTGCCTTCTAACTATCCTTCATCAACAGGACCACATCTCCAACTCTTGGCTCTGCCATGCTTCAGATTGACTTCAAATTGAGGTACAACCCATCTTTAGGGTGATCCACAGTATTGCCAGGTTCATATTGATGAGGTTGTGGGATATAGGTGAGGTTCAGTGGGATGGAGTCCGGAGCTGACGACCAAGAAAGAATTCTTGAGGCATCTTTGGTGCAAAATAATGGTTTATTAAAACATGCAGACAGGACCCATGGGCAGAAAGAGCTGCTGCCCCGGGTTGTGGGGGTGGCTGATTATGTACCATGGAGCTGGGGGAGGTGAGGAAAAAGGGAGGTTGAGAAAGTACTTTCATATGTTAAAGAAGACTTGCAGGATACTGGAGGCCTTGCTATTGTCAAATTAAGGTTGTTGACCCCTCTAGAAGGTGTTTATAGTAAGATAGTTGGGAGATCCCAGGGGAATGTTACTTTCTTCCTATCACATGTCCTTGTCAATGGGCTTCAGGTTTAAAAGAAATTCTATTTTATTTACATTTCCTTCTGCCTCAGCCTCCCTCAACTTTATGGAGGGGATGGTAAGGTTAGGGCTTCAGGAAACTGAATTATGGGTCTTGCAGGACTGTGATCTCTGTCAGTTAACCATTTGTTTTTTTTCCTTTCTTTAGTTTTAGGGCAGCCAGGAGTGCCTGAGGAATGTTGCATACATGCGGTGTGTGTGTGGGGGGGGGGTGCAAGGTGTCAGCTTCTGCTTTGTCTTCAGCTTGCCTTCCGTTCCCTCATCAATATCTTAAAAGATTTAAGCCCAATAAAAGATACAAAGCTTTCCATCTTGGCAGCTCTTATAAGTCCAGAGATTCCCTCTAAATGGATCAACTTGGATAACATACTTCTTCCCAAAACAATTATTGTGGCTGAGGAGATTTGATACATGAACTGGCTCAGCATTAATCAACTATTAACCCAAAGTCTGGGGTTTGGAGCTTTACTCAAAATTCATGTACAAAAAACATGAAGATGAAAAAGATGGTTTCTCAAAAGAGTTTTGGGGTTCTCAGGAGAAAAATTGGGAGAGAATGCTTGGTGTGCAAATATAACACACATTTATTTTAAGATATAGGAGTAGAAAATACCAGTTATGGAATGTTAGAAAAATCTTACCCTACTTTGTTTCACATTGGCCATTGTGTGTATATAAATTATTTTTTTTAGTCAAAACATTGTTCTTTGAACCCTGCTGTTTCCTCCTCTTTCTTATGTGTTCTCAATGGGGACTTCATTTATCCTTCTGGGATAGGGAAACAGAAGGGACCCTATCAAAAACAAATTTACCTGCACTCCCACCTTACACATGCCTTATGGTTCAGATTATGTATATCCTCATTACAAAGGTTAAGGAGTTAATGATATCTTTGGAGTCTTTCAGTGCAATAGATAACGTCTAAGAAGTGACTGGGTGGAATGTCATTTACATTTTCCAGACCACTGACTCACTATGACCCCTGGTTCCCAGGCATAAGCTACTTGTTGAGGACACCTAAACCCTTGTCTTTGTTTTAAGCAGTTCCTGGGTGCCTGAGAAGTCATGTACACCAACCATAATTCTTAATAGAAACACTGAGCCCCAAGCAAAGATGAGACTCTCTCTCCTTTCCTTTCTGAATCTCCCACACACTCTGCATCTGCTCTCTATATCTTCAATAAATTCTGCTCTCACTTTCTCTCAGTCCACATTTGATTTCTATCCTGTGCAAAGCCAAGGACCCTTTAACTGGTTCTGTGGGAACCCACTCTGGGTCTTTGTGATGTAGTTTTGGAATACGGGTGAGATCTGGAGCCAACGGCCAAGGAAGAAATCTTGAGACGTCTTTGGTGCAAAAAGGTGATGTGATTTTATTAAAGCAGAGGGACAGGACCCATAGGCAGAAAGAGCTGCACTGAGGTTGTGAGGAACAATCGATTATATACCATGGGATTGGGGAAGGTAAGGAAAAAGGGAGTCCAAAATGACTTTCATATGCTAAAGGAGACCTTCAGGAAACTGAAGTCCTTGCTATTATCAAGCTAAGTGTGTTTTTCCCTCTAGCAAAGCATTAACATTAAGATAGTTGGAAGTTTCCTGGAGGAATGTCACACATATCCAACCCAGGAGTAGGGGGTGGAGGGGAGGCTTCCGGGGAGTCAACTTGTGCTTTGTCTTCAGCTAGCCTTCTGCTCCCTCATTGCTTGGAGCCAGCCAGTCTGCATCACTTCTGTCACAGATGGTTGTACTACCTCTTTTCTCTTTTTCTTTTTCCTAGGCAAATATTAAAGCATCTTCTAGGACTCTGCTTTCAAATGCCCACTTTAAGAGTTGTTATTAACAGCACCAAACTTAGGGCCCCTGGGTGGCTCAGTCAGTTAAGCATCTGACTCTTGATTTTGGCTCAGGCCATGATCTCAAGGTCTGAGATCAAGCCACGCATTGGGCTCTGCTCTGAGTGTGGAGTCTGCTTGAGATTCTCTCCCTCCCCCTCCCTCTGCCCCTCCCCCCAATCTCTCTCTTTCTCAAATAAATTAATTTTTTAAAAAAGTACCAAATTTTTCCAGCATCAGTTTCCTTCCATTTTTCCAGGAATATATACTAATTATTATGGTGTATGTCTTACACATACACACAGAATTTACTACTTATTGACCTGCTTTATACTGTTATATAACGAGATTCAACCAAGTAAATTTGAAGATCTGATTAGCTCTAGTAAACAATTCATGAATCAGGCAGCACCCTATCTAGCAAGTAAATAGGTGCTCCAAGGAGTTATACAAAATGTAAGATTTTTATAGCAGGAGGGTGTAAGCAAGAAAGTTATTAACAAAAGAAAAGGATTGTTCCAGGAGAGGCCACTTTCTAGGGGCAAAAGCAAGGGGTCTTATCATATGGATTACCTTATTTTTCTTTGTTGAGTGAAGTCCCAGGTGGCAGACTCTTTGGCTTGGATTGAAAATTCCTGACTTACTAGTTAAGACTACATTTCTGCAGGAAGTTGAAACTGTAATTAGATTTTGGATTAAGTACCAGTTTGGAAGCAACACCATTTAGGGCCTGTGCCTTTTTTTTTTTCTTTTTTTTTTTTTTTTTTGACAGCACCAATTACTGCTTTAGTAAATAAGGAAAATATATCAGAAAGGCAACATAAAAATGCATCAAGTAATTTAATATTTCCTAATTAGACTCTAACCTAATTCTTACTTCAGTAGTTGCCTATCCCCATTGATGAGGGAATAGAAGGCTGGCTGAAGACAAAGCAGAAGCTGACACCCTGTAAACCCCCCCCCACCAAGTATGCAACATTCCTTGGCAGTCCTGACTGCCCTAAAAATAAGGAAAGGAACTGCAGCTCATTGATAGGGACACAGTGATAGTGTGGACAGCCTTGGCTTGACAATAGCGGGGCCTCCAATATCCTGTGAGTCTTCTTTGACATGTGAAGGTATCTGCAGCTCACTGATAAGGACACAGTGATAGTGTGGACAGTATTGGCTTGAAGATGGTGGGGCCTCCAATGTCCTGCGAGTCTTCTTTGAAATATGAAAGTGCTTTCTCAGCTTCCCTTTTTCCCCACCTCCCCCAACCCCATGGTATATAATCAGCCACCTCTCACAACCCGGGGCAGCAGCTCTTTCTGCCCATGGGTCCTGTCCCCGTGCTTTAATAAACCACCAATTTTGCACCAAAGACGCCTCAAGAATTCTTTCTTGGTCGTCGGCTCCGGACTCCACCCCACTGAACCTCACTTATATTCTACGACTTCATCACCATCACAAAACTTGTTCTTTAAAAAAGTTATTTTAGTCAACCTAATCTGATGTGTCTGCTTCATGTTATCATGAGGACCTGGCCAATCTGGAATCCGATCTACTACCCTGTATGTCAAAGATCAAAAAAAACTAATGCAGAGTCACTGTTTATGGTGTTTCATTTGCGTGCTTTCACTTATGTACTCTGGTACACCCCACTGTAGGCTGGAGCAATAATTGACAATTGTGAGTTTTAGTCTTTTTGGTTTTTGCTACATTAAAGAGAAACAAGTGATCATGTAAAAATAAAATGATGAATGAATGGGAATATCATAGTTTAGGTTTCTTATTACAAATAATTCATATTAATTTAAAATAAACAGGGAAACAAAAGTATCAAATATAAAGGAGGGACTGGGAAGAAAAAAATAGTTTTAGGCAAAATATAAAATGTTCAATCATCAAGGGTATTTTGTACAGCTGCACAGGAGGTGCATTGCATGGCTCTAAGGATGTGAATCCTGTAGACCAAAGGCAAGCAAATTTTTTCTATAAAGAGCCAGAAAGGAAAAAATTCTGGTTTTGTAGGCCACAAACAGCCTCTGTCACATATTATTCTCTTTTTTTCCCCAACAGATCTTTAAAAATGTAAGAACATGCTCTTGGTTGTAAACTGTACAAAAACAAACTACGGGCTAGAATTGGACCATAGGCTGTGGTTCGCAAAAGCCTGCTATATAACATCTGAACTGGAGATGTGCAATATGTTCACTCAGATCATGACCTGAGCTGAAATAAGAGTTGAGTGCTTAACATGTTGACTGAGATACCCAGGTGCACTGTGAATTATACATTTTATCAGACTATTCACTCCTTCTGACTTTCCTCCACATATTCTTCCTATCATCCACTCAAACGTATTTGTCAGTCCTTTTTTAAAATTAATTAATTAATATATTTATTTTTTAAATAATCTCTGTACCCAACTTGGGGCTCAAACTCATGACCCCAAGATCAAGAGTCTCGTGTTCTACCGACTGAACCAGCCAGATGTCCCATATTTGTCCAGTCCTAAGTCAGTTACACCAGTTACACTTTTGCTTCTACATTGGTAAGGATATTAATACTGATATTTTTTGTACACACAAGTCTTTTCCCTTTTGCTCATTAGTATCTGCAATCTGTACTGACAGAAAACATTACTTTATGATTATATAAAAGTTGCTTTTTTCCAGGATCAATATCATAACTCCTGGGTCACCTGAAGGAAACTATTCCTAGTATCATAATCCCTGTTGTATCTGTTCTTATACTTCAGCCGTTGCTTAAGATCATGCCTTACACTTTTTTAAAATATGTCAATTTTTCTCAAACTATCTTTTCTTCCAAGCTCCCCACTCCTGCATATATTTTTTCCAGGATAATTTATTCTCTGAATGCTCTACACTTACATCTTGGACAGTTGCCATTTGTGGTCTTTCACCCTCTTTGAACACTCTCCTTGCTTATTGTAATTTTCCCACATTAGAGGCTCTCGTCTCCAGGTGGAATGTAGACAGTGGTGATACGGAGTGTTTTCACTAAACAACTCCATGATAGATAGGAGTTTTATTATTGCTCATGTTCATCGGAGTCTAGCTTTTTGATTACCAAGTAGTTTGTGTGCTATGTAATATCCTTTAATACAAACCTTTTCAGCTAAAACTTGCCAGAAGTAGAATCTTTCCTTTCCAGTTTGTAATATTGATAGAATCACAGTTTCCCCAACCTTGAAATATTTTCCTCTGAATCTCTTGCTCTTTGTTACTTTGGAATTCTTTTCACTATTCAACTGGATTGGATCCACTTTCTTGGTTTAGGCCTCATTTCTCTAGAGTATTATCTTCAAGATCTTCCTAAAAGCACATGTAGTAGGTAAAATTTCTGAAACCATGTATCACTGAAAATATTATTTTCCCCAAAATACTGTTCATACTTCAGCTAATTATTAAATTTTTGGTCACTTCAAAAATTAGAAGGCATTTTTCCACTATTATATAATGGGAAGCAAGATGTTGGTTTGATTCATGTCCCTCTATAGGTAATCTTTTCATAGAGATTTACTTGGTGAAGATTTCTCGCTGTCCCAGTACTCTGACCATCTGTTAAGACTCCAATCTTTCCTCATCTCTGGAAGATTCTCTTCTATTAGTTGCTGCATATTTCTATAAATATATATGTAAATTATGAATATATATTTGTTATATATATACTGTGTACATGTATTTGTTTCTTTTCATTGTTCCCATTTTCAATCAATTCTTAATTTATAAATTAGTTAATGAATCTTTAAAATTGTGGATTCCACTATTAAAATACATTTTAACAATAACTTTCAATTAAGTACAGTTGACATACAATATTATATTAGTTTTGGGTGTACAACATAGTGATTTGACAATTCTATACATTATGCTATGCTCACCACAATAAGTGTAGTTGCTATCTGTCATGATATATTATACAATAGTATTAACTATATTCCCTATGCTGTACTTCTCATCCTTGTGATGACTCTATTTTAAAACTGGAAGTTTGTACCTCTTAATCCTTTTCACCTATTTCGTCCATTCCCCCACCCAATTTTAGAATGGTTTAGATTTATAGAAGAGTCCAGAGTTAGTGCAGGTGTTGAAAAGTACTCCATCTTGGCTTCCCCAATTAGCATTTTTTTTACATTTGTATGGTGCTATAGTCACACTAATAAACCAATGTTGATGCATTATTATTAACTGAAGTTTGTACTTTATTTAGATTTTCTTAGTTTTTACCTAATTCTCTTTTTCTCTCCTGGTGTTCTATCCAGAATACCATATTACATTAATTTGTCATGTCAACTTAGGCTGCTCTTGGCTGTGACAGTTTCTAAGATGTTCTTTATTTTTAATGACCTTGACAGTTTGAAGAGTTCTGACAAAACATTTTTGTTTTGGGTTTGTCTTCATTTTTCGTAAATGGTTAGACAAGAGTTATGTGTTTTGAGGATGAAGCCCACACTCTATTAGAGTGGACAATTCTTGTCACATCATTTCAAGGGTACATACAGTCAACATGACACCACTTTTGATGTTAATCTTGATCACCTGCTCTTAATCTTGAGTTATCAATTAGTGATAGCAGAGAATGATAGGCAGAATAATGGCTCCTTAGAAATATCTACATCCTCATCCCCAGAATCTGTAAAATATGTTATATTACATAGCAAATAGGGGTTAAGATAGCAGAAAAAATTAAGGTTGTCGATCAGCTACCTGTAGGATAGGAAGATTATCCAGGGTTATCTGAATGGACCTATTATAACAAAGATCTTTTAAAGTGGAAGAGGGAGATAAAACAAAAGGTCAGAGTGGTGCAGTATGAGATGAAGTCAGCCTGCTGTTTTTTTTTTTTTTTGTATATATATTTTATTTACTCATTTGACAGAGATAGAGACAGCCAGCGAGAGAGGGAACACAAGCAGGGGGAGTGGGAAAGGAAGAAGCAGGCTTCCAGCGGAGGAACTTGATGTGGGGCTCGATCCCAAAACGCCAGGATCATGCCCTGTGCTGAAGGCAGGCACTTAACGACTGAGCCACCCAGGCACCCCCAGCCTGCTATTTCTGGTTTGAAGATGAAGGATGGAGACCCTGAGCCAAAGAATGTGAGCACCGTTAGAAGCTGGGAAGTCAAGGACACAGATTCTACTCTCGAGCTTCCAGAAGGGAAGAATGGAGTCCTGCCAACACCTTGATTTTAGCCCAGTGAGACCTGTCAGACTTCAGAACTTTAATAGGATAATTTGTGTGGTTTTAAGCCACTAAATTTGTGGAAATTTGCTAGAACAGCAATATAAGGCTATTATAAGGATGTTTAAAACTCAAACTCTAATAGTCAGTTTATCTATTTCTCCATTTAGTTCTGTTATTTTTTTGCCTCATGTACTCTGATATTCTGATGTAGGTACATATACATTTAAGATTGTTGTTGTTTTTCTCGAGTTTTTAATTTAAATTCTAGTTAGTTAACATAGAATGTGTTAATAGCTTCATGTGTAGAATTTAGTGACTCAACACCTACATACAAGGATTGTTATGTCTTCTTGGGGAATTAACTCCTTTATCATACATATTACCTTTCATCTGAAATTAATATAAATACTTTGGCTTGCTTTCAATTAATTTTCGTATGATATATCTTTCTCTATCCCTTTACTTCTAAGTATTTGAGTCTTTATAATTTAAAGTGAGTTTCTTATTGACAATGTTTGGCTGGGTCTTGTCTTTTTCTTTTTATCTATGCTGACAATCACTGTCATTTGGTGTATTTAGACCATTTATGGTTAGATGATTTTTCTCTGTATATAGTCAAATTAATATTTATTACCTTTGTAACTGTTTTCCATTCATCGCATTTGTTCTTTTTTATATCCCTTTCCCCTTTTCTGCCTTTTCTGTTTGTTTTTTTGTTTTTTGGTTTATTTTTTCCCATGCAAAATGGTGGTTTTATTAAAGCACAGGGACAGGACCCATGGGCAGAAAGAGATGCTGCCTGCTGCCGCCTGCCTCCTCCTGCTTTGCCTTTTCCAGTTTTAACAGATCTTTTTATGTGATTCCATATTACTGTCTCCTTTAGCATATCATTTATACTTTCTTTAAAATCTTTTAGTGATTAGCTGAAGTTTACAATATACACTTTTAAATAATCTAAGCTCACCTCAAATAACACTATACCACTTCATGTGTAATGTGAATACTTTGTAATAGAGTATTCACAAATAATTTTTCCTATACCTTGTGATATTGCTGTCATTCATCTCTTTTATCCATTTACTATAATCACCCAAAATATTGTTGTTATCATTGCTTTGAACAGCTATCTTTTATATCTGTTAATAATAAGAAAAAAGAAAGTTTAATTTTATTTTCATTTTTTTCTGACCTTCTTTCTTTTTCTATGCAGATCTATTTTTCTGATCTATGTCATTTTTCTTCTGTCTGAAGGACTCCTTTTCACATTTCTTGCAGGCCAGATATACTAACAATGAATTCCTTTGGTTTTTGTTTTTCAGTGACTCTTTATTCCTCCTTCATATCATTTTTTATTGAGGTGAAATCCACATCATATAAAAGCACCTATTTTTAAGCATACAATTCAGTGGTTTTTAATACATTCATAGTGCTGTGCAACCATCATTTCTATCTAGTTCTAAAACATTTTTATCACTTCTGAAGGAGACTTCCTGTCCATGAAATCACTCTTCATTACTTCCTCTCTCCCTCCCTCAGAAACCAGTAATCTGCTTCTTATCTGTATGGTTTGACCTATTCCAGATATTTCATATAAATTGCACTGTACCATATGTGACCTCTTGTGTCTGGCTTTTTTTACTTAGCACACTGTTTTTGCTGGATATATAATTCATTCCATTCCACTGAAAGATTCCAATTCACTCTCTTCCTGCTTACATGCTTGCTGACAAGAAATTAGCTGTAATTCTTACTCTTGTTCCTCTATGGGCAATATGCAACCTCCTTTGAGATTTTCCATTTGTCTTTGGTTTTATACAGTTTGAGTATCATGGGTTTAGGTGTAACGTTTTTAGTGTTTACCCTTTTTTGGTGTTCTCTGAGCTTCCTGGATCTGTGTTTCTATGTCTATCAAAAAGTTTGGGAAGCTCTCAGCCATTATTACCTCAAATATTTCTTATGATTTCTCTCTTCTTCCAGTATTCCAGTTGCACAGATGTTATATCTTTAGATATTGTCCCTTCGTTATTGGACACTGTTCTCTTTTTGTCATTCTTTCTTTTCTTGCATTTTAGTTTGGGGAGTTTCTATTCATCTCTTTTCAGGTTCACTGACTCTTTCTTGGGCCATTTTGAGTTTACTGACAAAAAAAAATACCATCAAATGCATTCTTCATTTCTGTTACCATATTTTTTTATTTCTAGCATTCCCATTGGGTTCATTCTTAGAATTTTGTATCTCTGCTTATGTTACAGATGTGGTCTTGCATGTTTCCTTTTTTATTTCAACTGGAGCCCTTACTATATTATTCATAATTATTTTAAATTTCCTGACTGATAATTGCAACTTCTGTATCATATCTGAGTCTTATTCCATTGCTGAATTTGCCTTTTCAAACTATTTTTTTGTTTGTTTGTTTTTTGATTTGTGTATGTGTGTATTTCATCTTGTTTTTGCCTTTGGCATGCCTTGCAATTTTTTGCTGAAAGTCATATATGTTGGATGAGGTAATAGAAACTAAAGTAATTAGGCCTTTAATGGGAGGATTTATATTAATCTGAAAGGAGTTAAGCTGTATTTAATGTTTTCTATAGCATAGGCACTAAAGGATTTAACTTCCTCTACTATTGTTTTTTGTCTCCCCTCTTGGCTTTGGGTTTTCACTATTTACTGTTTTTTAAAGTCTAATTCTAATTTCATTTTTTGTTTCTTATTTGACCCAAGGTTTATAGAAGTGTGTTTCCAAATATGTGGGGATTTCTGTAGATATCTTCCTGAGTTACTTTCTAGTTTAAGTTTACTATGAACAGAGAAGATAGTTCCTATGATGTGAATCTTTTTTTAATTTATTGAGATATAGTTGGTGGCACAGAAGATGATCTCTCTTTGTAAATATTCTGCATGAGCTCATTGAATAAAAAGTGCTTTTTCTTGCTCAGTGGTATGTTCTATAAATGTCAATTAGGTCATGTTGGTTGATGGTTTCATTCAACATTCCATATCCTTATAATCTACTTATTCCATCAATTATTGACAGCAGGGTATCAGATTTTTATTTATGAATTTTGAAGATCTCTTAAATAATATTTAGCATTTATTGTTTATGTTTATTTAAATGTTTATTGTTATCTAAACTTTTGGTATTACAACACTCTCTTGATGAATTGATCCTTTTATTGTTATAGAATGACCTTCTTTATTCTGGATAATATTCTTTGTTTTGTAATCTACTTTGATGTTAATAGAGCCATTCCAGCTATCTTTTCGTTAATGTTTGTATAATACGTATTTTTCCATTCTTTTAATTTTAACCTATTTTTGTTTTTATATTTAAAATATTTTTCTTGTGGGGCACCTGGGTGGTGCAGTCGTTAAGTGTCTGCCTTCGGCTCAGGGCGTGATCCCTGCATTCTGGGATCGAGCCCCACATCGGGCTTCTCTGCTGGGAGCCTGCTTCTTCCTCTCCCACTCCCCCTGCTTGTGTTCCCTCTCTCACTGGCTGTCTCTCTCTATCAAATAAATAAATAAAATCTTAAAAAAAAAAGCTGTTACTTTAAAAATAATAATAATAAAATAAAATAAATAAAATATTTTTCTTGTGGGCAGCATATATTTAGCTATTTATTTTCTTAATCAACCCAGCGATCCTCCTTTGCATTTGATGTCCTTACTGATATGGTTCAAGTCTATCATCTGTTTATTTTCTATTTGTTCTATCTATACTATGTTAACTTTTTCCTCTTTTTCTGTTTTAACTAGTTGGTTATATTTTGATGGTCTATTTTATTTCCTTTTCTGGCATAATAGCTGTAATTTTGTTGTTATTTTAGTGGTTGTTAGCAGTTTATAGCATTCACATTTAACTTACAACATTCTAACTTGAACTGCTGTTATATTGCTTCATGTCTATTAGGAGACTTACAGCAGTGTATTTTGATGTCTTTCCTCCTGGTCTTTTTGCTGTTGTCACACATTATATTTTTTCTTCTGTTGTACTTTTCATTGTTACTATTTTTGTTTAAAGAGTCTCTTATCTTTTGAAATTTTTAAACAATAAAAATAAATCATTCTATAATTATCCATACAGGTACCATTTCCAATTCTCTTCATTCCTTTGTATAGATACACATTTCCATTGGTTACCATTTTCCTTCTGTCTAAAGGGACTCTTTTATCATTTCTTGTAGTGTGGGTCTCCTGGTGATGATTGGTTTTTTCTGCTTGTATATAAAGGAAAACATCTTTATTTCACATTTGCTTTTGAAAATTTTTCACTGGGTATTAAATCTATTCTGATATATTTTTTTCCGGTATTTTATGATGTTCTGCCATTGTTTTCTCACTTGCACTGTTTACAATGGGACAGATTTTGTCATCTTTAGCTTTGTTCTTCAGTAGATATTTTAATTTTTTACTCTGGGTTCTTTAAATTTCTGATTTTAAGTAATTTGATTTTCATGTGATACATGTTTTCTTTACTTCTGTGCTTTGAGTTCATTGAACTTTGCTATAGAATGAATGTTTGTGTGCTCCCAAAATATGTGTATTGAAGCCTGATCCCCAAAGTGATGGTATTTAGTATTTCCACATTGGGGAAGTAATTAAGACATGAGGCTGGAGCCTTTATAAATGAAATTAGTGTCCTTATAAAGGAGACCCCACAGAACTCCATCACCCCTTCAGTCATGTGAAGACACAGTGTAAAGACAACCATCTACAAGTCAGGAAACTAGCTCTCACTAGACCCCAAATCTGAAGGCACCTTCATCTTGGACTTCTAAGCCTCCAGAATCATGAGAAACAAATTTCTGTAGTTTATATGCCACTGAATCTACAGTACTTTTGTTAGAGAAACCCTGCCTAGGACAGCTTTTTGGATCTGGAGTTTATAATGTTCAAATTTAGAATATATTTTTGGTTCTTATTTTCTCATTTTTTGTTTTTTTCTGTTTGCCCATTTCTTTTCAAGGACTTCAGTTGCCTTTGTACTGGGCCCTTTAAAGTTCTCCCACAACTCACTGCTACTCTTTATTTTTTAGTTCTTTTCTTTTTCTGTGTGTTTTATTTTGGGTAGTTTCCATTTCTATGTCTTCAAGTTCACTGAGTATTTATTTCTGCAATGGTTAATCTGCTGCTAACCATATCCAAGGCAATTTTTATCTAACGCATTGTCACTTCCATCTAAAGAAGTTGAATTTGGGTCTTTCTTTTAAATGCATATCTCTAGTGAACTTTTTGAATATCTGGAATATAGTTACAACTTCTGTTTTAATGTCCTTATCTGTTAAATCTAACACCTGTATCAGTTCCATGTTAATTTCAATTTATTGATTTTTTTTTTGTTCATTATGAGTTGGATTTTCCTGCTTCTTTCCAAGCCCAATAATTTTTTATTGGATGTCAGACACTGTTCATTTTACCTGGTTGAGCTCTGCTCTGGAATGAAGTTAGATATTTGTAAATAATTTGATCCTTTTGAGCCTTGCTTTTAAGATTTGTTTATCAGTATGTATTGGATCAGTTTTTAGTCTAGTGCTGATTATTCCCTGCTGCTGGGGCAAGATTCTTCCGGGTACTCAACCCTATATCCACAGAATTTACCAGGTTTTTCAGTCTAGCTCATAGGAGCACATTCTCTTCTTACCCCTGTTTAAACATTAAGTACTGTTTCCTCTAGTCATCTCATTTTAATATAGCAGATAGGTTTGATTAGAGGGAGAAGAAGGGCCCTTCCTTACCTCTGCTGGTGGATATACTTAGAATTCCCCAAAATATAAAGTAGTCATTTCCCTTATTAATATCTTAGGCAAAGCAATAAAATGTCTCTCTCTTTCTTTGATAAGACAAATACCTCAAAATGCTCTTACCTCGTTGATTTTCCCAGACCTCTGTCATGCTAACATCTTCACATTTATTAGAATTGGATTATGATTGATATTTATTTTTTCTTTCCTCAAATTATCCTTGCATTTAAGATATAGATTAGCATGTATTAAATTATAATTTATTTATTTATTTTAAAATTTTTATTTATTGATTTGTCAGAGAGAGAGACAGAAACAGAGAGACAGAGCACAAGCGGGGGGAGCAGCAGGTAGAGGAAGAAGCAGGCTCCCCACTGAGCAGGGAGTCTGAACCAGGGCTCCACCCCAGGACCCTGAATCATGACCTGAACAAAAGGCAGACACTTAACTGACTGAGCCACCCACGCATCCCTCAAACCACAATTTAACTTTTCTCCTTCAACGTCAGAAAATAGCAGTATTTTGTTGCTTTTATTCAGCGTTGCTATGAGAAAGCTGAAGGGGTTTATCTAGTTTTTAATCCTTTGAATACTGCTTTAGCAGTGCCACTCAAAGTGTTGTTCACAGACCAGTGAACTATATTAACTGTTTCTTACCTGTTCTTTATGAGACAAATACAGAACTAGAGTATTACAAACGTTGTAGAGGAAATTGACAGTTTTAAGTATATTGAACCTAACAATAAGCTAATTACAACTTGTAACTGTATACATTGTTTTTTTATTGACTTTATTTGTCCGGTAATTTATTTTAGAAAATTATCAATCTGTGATATATTAGATATAAAGCAAGAAATAGCATTTATAACAATAACAACACAACAAAAAGTTTCTTCTCTGCAATTAAGAAACCCCGCTGTTCATGGGGACTCATGGAGCCTCAAGCCAAGAGGCCTCATAATCAGTGAGCCTGAGGTCACCCATCCGAACTGGCATTCTAGGGTTTACAGAGAATAGACTATTGTCTTCACGGTATAGATTCTTCCTCTAAGTCACTTAGTATGGCTCAGATAGGGAATGCTCCATGGATTTAAGGTTGAAGTAAGGATAGAGGGACCCAGAGAAGTTTACCTGGGTGAAGGAGAAGATGTGGGTACCCTGAGTCATGTCATAGAAAGAAATGTCATTGTCTTCATAATCCAAGAAAATCACAATCTTTTGTGGATACTTTTCTAACAGGAGATGCTCTTTTAGGGAAATGTCTTGGGACCCACAGGTGAGAGCTCTGTATTCACATCCTTTCTTCTCTACGACTCTGAATATCTTGTTTTGTAGATCGGTGGATAACCCACTCTTGACTGCGGGCTTCTCATACACGCCTAGAGTCCACTCATCAATGTCCTCAATACCCACTTCCCAATAATGTTTTCCTGAGGTGAAGCCTTCCTGATTAAGTGTGATAAGGTTGCAGTCTCCCCTCTTATCACTAAGAGATAGATCCTCTGTTTCCTCTCTGAAGTTCTCTTTTCTCTCTGGGTCAGAATTATTCTGATGGATTTCCTGATTTATAGTCACATTGGCTGTGGGGAAAGAAAAGCGAAGAGAAAGGCCAACATTATATATTTCAGAAAGCTGTTGTGCAGGTGAAACCTTAGAGAAACAGGATCGAATAATGAAAGAACACCTGTCTTCTGAAAGTGTCTGTTGGGGGAGGTGGAGCTATGGGGTGCTCCTACCATGGGTTCAATGCTACTTATCTCATCTTATCTTACTTATGCTATTATCAGTGTCTTGGCAGAGTGCCAGAGTGAGCTGGGACTTGCAGGGTTTACTTGACAATAGTATTCTTTCCAAATTATCTACAAATTAGAACTATGTTCTTCAATTACTAATAGGCTCCATGTCAGCTGACCTCTTTAAAAAGAGCAGCTAAGTTACTGTCATCATTTTGAACACTTTTTACTCAGTTGGGGATTTCCTCAACTGAGGGGCTATAATTTCGTTCAGAAGCAA
Organism: Ursus americanus; assembly: GCF_024610735.1. NCBI lineage: Eukaryota > Metazoa > Chordata > Mammalia > Carnivora > Ursidae > Ursus > Ursus americanus. The sequence continues at coordinate 28,010,175 of NC_142158.1, forward strand.
GTGGACCCCCTCCCCCCACAGGTGAGAAAGCATGGCCAATATATGAAGGGGTAGATACAACCAGAGTAGATAATCCTAGCAGCAATTTTCAGCTCAGGCCAATGGTTCTTCCCTTCTTTACCAGAATAATGGTTCCTCTGTCTTTTCAAGTAAGAGATGATGTTAGGAGGGAAAAATGGAGTATCAGAGGGCAGGTTGGAAAGGAGTCAAAAAGATAAAGAGCCACTCACCAAGCTGGAACTTTTCCTTCCTCCAGTCTGAAAAAGAGCAAATTGACACTATGATGGTAGCATACCCACAGAATGAAGAGGAGGGACACACTTCCTTTCCTGGCTCATTGCTCTTTCTTCTCAGCTCTCTTTCCCTCCTCCTTTGAGCCCCTTGAACTTGGCAGTGTCCAGAAAATACAAGACAAAGGGTGTACTTCGTGTGCTGTCTCAGATTAGAAACGATCCCCTCATTTGGCCCAGTGCTGGGGGAGTAAGTCTGGAGAACACCTGGAGCAGGGTCTAGTGTTCTAAGCACCTATGCTCTTAAGACCTTTGTGGCACTCCTCATTGAGGATGAAAACTACAAAATGTCCTTTTATTTTATGATTTTATTTTAGTGTTTTCCCAGTCTATGACCACCTCAGAGTAGAAGTAGAGTTTAAGCTTCAGACTAAGTCTTTTAAACTGACTTTTTAAAATTTTAATGCTTGTAATCACATTTTTAATATTTTTCTCCAGGGATAGATTCTTCATAAGGAATAGAACTATATCTGCCCCTGTCTGGGGTCACTTCTCTTATGACAGGACTTGTGTTTTATTTAAAGATTGGATATTCTCTTAATGTCTTGGGGCAATAGGCAGAAAAGAACTTATCTATAAGTCTTGATGGTCTCTCGCTGAGCTGCCCTCTTCTAAGAAGGGTAGCATTCTATATATAGAATTGATGAATATATGAGTCGTCAAGGGCATCTGCAATCTCTTCATCTTAGAGATAAGAAGGCTGAGATTAAGAAAGCAAAAATGACTGAATTCCTCAGCTGTAATTGACAGAGTTGGAACTAAAACCTGTATGTCCTCATCCTTACTATACTTTGCTCTCTCCTCTAGAACCATGGGAACATTTTAAAGCAGCTCCTGAAAGAAAACTCTTAGTAGAGGGACACCTGGGTGACTCAGTTAGTTAAGCATCTTCAGTTCAGATCATGATCTCAGGGTCCTGGGATTGAGCCCCAAATTGGGCTCCCTGCTCAGTGGGAAGTCTGCTTCTCCCCTCCCTCCCCCTGCTCATTCTCTCTCTCTTTCAAATAAATAAATAAAATCTTAAAGAAAGAAAAGGAAAGAAGGAAAGGAAAGGAAAGAAGGAAAGGAAAGGAAAGGAAAAGAAGAAAAGGAAACGAAAAAGGAAAGGAAAGGAAACTCTCAGTAGAAACTGCTTACCTTACTTTAACCCTTGGGAGGGGTGCCTTGACCCTGTCATATCAAAGTACTTATCAGGCTGTGTGCAGTTGCCTGGTTCTTAGCTTACTTCCCCCAATGGACTTTAAGTTCTAGGGTCAGAGATCACAGCTTACGCCACCAACATCTAGCACAGTATCTGGCATATAAAAATTGCACAGCTATATATTTAAGGAATTACCTAGAAGGCTTTTGAGGTCTAACTCTGTATCACAAATGCGCACACACACAGTCTTAAACACACTTAGTACATGGACACAGATATTAGAAGATATAAAATAGCCAATTCCCTCTACCACCAGATAAATATATTTTTATGATATTAAAATATTTTGAAAGATTGTTTTTTAAGCTTTTCAAACATAAACCTTGTTCCTATGTATTGAACTTTACTTTGTTTATTTCAAATAGGCAAAATAAATTAAAAAATAATTAATATATTTTTCCCAAATATAAAATATATTTTCTGCTCTTTTAAGCTTTATTCACAGTATAGAAATGTTGATTCTATGCTATTTCTATTTATAGAAATAAAGAATAGGGTATTCTTTATTCTTCCTAAATCTCAACAAAATCGCTCTTCTTTCTCTTACTTCTCCATAGTGGATGGGTTAACAATTTGTGTTGAGTCCTACTCTAGCTATGTGGAATTTACCAGTCGACAGTAATTTCTTCTTTATCCTTAGCTGTGAAAAACAATTGAATATTTGAGCTTCCAAATACAAAATACTATAGATTGATACCAAATGAATCTTCACAACTTGCACGTGGATGTGTGTGTGTGTATGCTTATGTGTCTACTTATTATACTTGGAATATCAGAGGCACATGGCAAGATCTAAGCCAGAGAGTTACTTACCAGGATACAGCAGGGCCTTCTTCCAATCTAAAACAGAACAAATCCAGTTAAGACAAGACAAGACATCCAGAGCCTCACATTCCTCTCCTTCCCCCTTATTTTTTTTCACTAGTCACTATTAAATCTTTCAGTCTTTCCCTCTGAAAGGAGGGAGCTGAGAAAGTGTTGGACATCAAAACATTGAGGGGTGTGGGAAACTCAGTCTCTTACCTACAAGGTATAGTGCCTTTCGCCGTTCTGAAAGAAACAACATTCAGTGAGAGACCTACAACAGATGTGGAAAGGGGAGCAAATTCTACACAGGGCATGAGAAGAAGCAAGACTCACCAAGCTCTGCCTTGAGGTTCTCTGAAAGAAGAGAGATAAAATCCATCAAATTGGGTTTTAGCTGCTCTTAAGTTCATGGAGGAGCTGAATGAATTCAATGTGGCCCTCCCTTAGGGATCCCATAGTTAAGAAGGTGAGAAGGATTAGAAAACATACATGTGGAATCTAAAATGACAAGTGCTAGGAAAAGTTACATGGGAAATGTCATAGGGTCACTGAGTAAGGAGTGCCCACCCTTCATGGGAATTCAAGATTTCTTAGGTGTGTCAGGAGAAGATGGGGGAAGACATTTCCACAAGGAGAAGCAACACCACAGTTTGGGTACAGACCACTGCCCACAACTCTCCAAGTTTCCCACATGGTTTCCTCCTTTCCATAAAACTCAGGCTTTATGGAATTTTGGTACTCCATGTTTTCCTTGGGGTCCTTTGGCAATCTTTTATTTCCCCACCCGCCTTATACAACCTATACTCCCAGCTTTTCCATGAACCCTATTTGTTCTGCTGACACAATTTACCTTTGGCCTCAAGTGCCATTTCCTTTTCTTTCTTCATCTGATCTCTTTCATGAGATTCTGTTTTCTTTTTCTTTACTTCTCTTTCTTTAGCTTGATGTTGTCTCCAGCCAGTGTAGCTAATCCCAGCGAGGAGAAGCATCAGTATAGGGACTGTCCCAGCCAGGGCTGCCTTCCATGGGTCCATCCTGGGGAAGAAGGGCTCTGACACAGGCATGTGAAGACATAGTGAAAACTAGTCTGGAGGCCATCCTGCCCTTTTTCCAAGACTCCCTCAGTCCTTCTTCCCTCCTCCCTGCCTTCACTACACTCCCAACTCTGTTTTGGGGTTTATGCCTCATTCACCTGGGAGGAAGATGGCTGATGCTTTCTCCTGTCCAGAGAGGGGATTCTGGATGGAACAGGTCAGATTGCCCAGAGAGCTGTCCATGACCACAAGAGATGCTTCCACACGGAAGAGCCCATCTTCATCTTGGGTCTGAACCTCAGAGAGGGACTGTAGATTCACTCCCATCATGTCACTCCACTGCACCCTGGGTTTTGGGAACCAGCCATCTGCAGAGCACAGCACTCGGATCCCACCAACCTCAGGTCCCATCATGTGAACATGAGGTGCAGAGCCCAACCCTGAGGAGAGAAGGCATGGGTTTAAGGCCTGGGGTCCTTGGGGCTTAGTAGTCCCTGAGGCTGAAGGCCGAAATGCCCTCACTAGACTGATAAGTTAACTGAAGCTCAAAGGTCAATAAACCTCTCACAGTGAATGTCAGGCCAAACTGTGATTCCGTTTTGAAATCAACTTGATGCCTTTGCACTACACTTAGACGAAGAGAGCTTTGATGTCATTTCAAGGAGAGGAAAAAACAGGTCCGATTAAAATTAGAAAAAGGAGTTTATCCTATAAATTGTCTTTCTCTACCGATTGGGTGAAAACTAATGTCTGAAGGTATCAATACCTGTCTGAATTAATACTAGTCAATTAATTTTCTGGGATTTTTGGGATATGAAAACATATTCAGAAATATTGCCCTTTTTTGGTGTTTAAAAGTAAATAGAGTACGTAGTCCTAGCCTCACTGTGTAGTTTAAGAAATGACATTCTGCAAGGTCAATTAGCATTTCAATATATGGAAGATCATAAGAAATGGCAGATTAGGAATCCAAACATCCTTATTTTTCTCTTTGCTTTACACCATGACATACACACTCTGTGCCAGGTTAACATACCTATAACATGCAGCTCCACAATGGCCTCTTGGGAGCTCTGACCATCCTTAAAATGACACCGGTACTGGCCATGATCAGAGGCACGAACATGTTGGATCAGCAGGGCCACACCCCCTTTGTTGATGGAGTTTCTCACCATCTCTGTCCTGCCACGGTACTCCAGCATTTGCTCCCCACCTTGTTCCTGTCCATTCTGGTACACAAACACAGCAGGGGAGAGTTGGGTTCGGTACCACCGAATATGCATGTGGGCTGCACTCTGCTCAGGGGACAGCTGGCAGGGCAGAGTGGCATCTGCCCCTAGCAGAACCATGATGGGCTCAGCCGGTCCCTTCACAGAAAACCCGGACACTGCATGAAAATCAAAGACAGATTGGGGAAATGAGTGAGGGAGGATGAAACAAGAGACCCATCTGCATTTCTTTCTTATTTGCATTGTTTTCCAAAAAAATTGTATATGCCTTAAAATATGTATCTATGTAATCTAACTTCTTCAACTATATTCTCCAGAGGTAACAACTGCTGATAATTTGGAATTTGAAATGACAGTTTTTCTATGCATTTACAAATAATATTTATGTGTAAATTATGTAAAACCTAAATAAAAGAGACTTACTTAGAATTAAATGTGGCAAAGGAACTTATTAAGCAATTATCCCTTCTTTTGGTAGGAGAGGAGTAGAAGGTGTTTCTCTCCACACTCATCCATTTCTCTCCCAACGAACTGCTCCTAAGAGGATAAGTAGCCATTTCTGGTTTAAAGATTTAGTTTACTCTGTGTTGAGGGGTGAGGGAAAAGATTAACAGTGTTTTATATCAAAGTGAAATGTAAAATTTATAAGGTTTGGTTGCCTTTTTTTTTTTTTTAGTAACACTGAATGCTTGGAATCATAAAGAAAAGTTTTTCATAATAATTATTTTCTTGAGAGGACTTGGAAGCCAGTGGTTCCAGGTGGCAAGAGCAGGGCAGTCTTTACCAGAGAGGATGGTTGGATTCCCTGGGGCAGGGAAGGAGGCTGCTGCAAACAAAAAATGGGGACTTTGCTTAATTATGAAATAAGCTCCTTTGTCAAGTCACTTAAGCCATCTACTTGAAACTTACTTTAGTATAAAAATCAATGATAACTAAAAGGAGACTGATGCCCCCTGGGCAAAACTCGCACTGGCAGAGGCCAAGGGTATTGTGGCTCTTTTGAATGGTTAAAGTTTAAGCGCCCACAAATGTAGTGACCCTGGAGTGGGAAGAATTCAAAAAGGCATGGCTGTGAGGGGGCCCAGGAGTGTTAACACAAATGACAAGGCCACATGGGCTTAAAGGAAATATCCCATGGCCAGACTGTCCCAGAGAATGTGGATCAGGCAGTCTTGGGCAAGGAGCATGACACTGGCCATTAGGCTGGATGAGAGCCGTGGTCTCCCTTCCTTTCCATTCCTGTGTAAAACCCAGAGTACGCAACAGATAGGTTTTCTTAGTTAACCGAAACAGGACTACTGGCTATACATGTTATATGAGTCATTTTAATTTAGGAAAAGATATTTGACATTACTTATATCCACAGTGTAGTGTAAAAGTTATTCTATTTCACATAAATGGAATCATTATACATCAATTTCTACAATAAGGAACATCCAACCATTTTAGTACATATAATTTAACTCTACCTCTTGTTTTTGACATTGCCTATAACATCGTGTTTAAGCTTTTCCTGTATCAGGGTAAATATTTATATTGCTTCCAATTTATTATTACTACAAACAGTCCCACAATAGACATTTAATATATTATACATATACATGAGAGAGATTTTCTTTATGATAAATTCTTGCAGAATTGCTGAGTCAACATGTATAGAAAGCAAACATTTTAATATTCCCTGACTAACTGACATCAAATTAAAGAGATTTTAATTTAAAAAATGTAATCTCAGAGTTGAGGTCCCATTATTGAGATCTCATCCTGAGGCCCCTTTCTATTTTATGAAAGAAGGACTCAAGTCCCAGAGGGGGGGAAAAAAAGATTTGTCAAAGATCATAACCAGGGATTCCAAATACTTTGTACTCGGGCTTAGGTTATCTTGGCAATGTGATCATTATAAAGTATATTTTCACTGATACTGTTACATTGAAATTAATCAGGATAAAACCACTCATACTCAATTTAGCTAAACATTAGAGCTATGAGTTTTATGAAATCTATCCAAAGTAATAATGGGAGTTGATATAAAGATCAGTCCTTCTTGGCCAGAACCTTCCAGTCTTCAGTTGGCATGAACACAATCACAGTTCCTCCCCAGTATAACTGCCTTTAGAGGAGGTATAACGACGACTGATGGATGATCGAGTTTTTTCATCATCTGAGAAGAGCCATTAAAAACAAGCCAATAAATAAAGAGAAGGAGAGAGAACACTGACCTGCTGAGTACCATGTAGACGCCTGGAGAAGAAGGAGAAGGAGGAGGAAGCCAGCAGGAGAATAGTCAGGAGAACCCACCATCTTCTTCAGAGCAGAAAGTGAAAGCATGAAATGTTCACCCTGACAAGGAAGTACTCTGTAAGAGAAGGTGGTGAGAAAGCCACCAGAGTGAAAACTTTCAGGAAAAAAAAAAATCCCCTGTTCAAAGATTTACTTTTATACACAGTTTTTTGACTGTTCTTCCTCACAGACTGCCACCAACTCCAACCCCTCCCCAGTGGATTTTCCTTCCCTCTCTTCTTTCTGAAAACCAACTGTTTCCCCAGCAGGTGTAGAAAGCTGTAAACCACTCTCTTGTGTCCTGTGGGCTTTCTTGAAATTGAAAAACCCTGAGTTCATTTTAAGAAGTGAAGGCAGACACAAAATTAGTCCACTCCTATTGGCCAATCTTATTCCCTCCTTCTTGCCTTCATGTATTGATGCATTCATACTTTTACATATTTATTTTTACTGCAAGCACTCTTGTGGCTTAACTCCAGAAGGAGAAGGGAGTTTTCTCACTAGTGACCCAGAGCTCAACCCCTTTTGTTTTTAGGACCCACATCTCCCCCAGACACACCTCCACATCACCACATATTTCTCTCTCACCATCCAGATTGAGCCAGGAGGCTACCTGGAAGCTCCTGATCTCCTCAAACTACAAGGCCCAGCTCCAGAGACAGTTGGTACCTGTTTATTCTTGTGGTCCGCATCCAAAGGTGTGGCTGCAGGGGCTGGGAAGAGTAGGTTTCTAATCCATCCCCAGACTGGAAACATATTCTTAGGAAGGGGGACAAACAGGGCTACCAAAAGGCACTGACATGTGAATGCCTCTCCTAGAACGGGTCCAATAAGAAAGTCACAGCCTGCCTGCAGCGCTTGCAGCTACTTTGAAAATAGAGATAATAAAAGTCATCCTGGGGGACTTTGGATTGGGTGCAGCTCTGGAACAGGAACTCTAAAGTGTGCTTTGGTCAAAAATGCTCAGTGTAGCTTCCTCCTTTTACCTGCAAAAAGCTGAAATACCATTATTTAGGGAGGGAGAATCCTCTTCCTGTGTGATATTCAAGAATACTGGTCATCCCAATGTTTAACCTAAAAAGTTAACTGATTTGGAGAACAAGAACAAGAGATTCAGGCTTCCTCCTACCACACTCTAACTGGTATTGGAAGCTGTGCAGGGGAAAATGAGAGGTCAGAAAAGAAGGGCTCTGTGCTCTGAGAAGCATAGGGCTGTATTTCCAAAACCTTAGGGCTCCCAAAAGTAAAGTGGGAATAATAACACAATTTTAATTTATTTAAATTTGAGCATATTTAGAATATGCTCAAAAGGCATTGCTTTCCACTTCACATTCTTTTCAAGTCCAAGTCATGTTTTTTCATGTCACACAAGATTTACGGATAAGTACACAAATACCAATTGCATAAATATTAGTATGTAAGCCACTAACAGTCTGGCCAAAAGGATACCAAGATCTTAAATAAATATTCTCTAGAGACAGTGTGGTACATTCGACTTTTTAGAAATCAAATTTATGAAGATATAATTTGCATACAATGGAATGCATGGCTTTGAAATGTACATTTAAATGAAGTTTACAAATCTTTACACTCATGTAACTACCACCTCCCTCAAAATATGGACTATGTCTGTCTCTTGAAAAGTTCCTTCATCTCCATTGCCAGTCAATTCATTCCAGGAAAAACAAACAGTATTCTGATATAAATCATGATAGCTTAATCTTGCCTATTCTAAAACTTCAAAAACAATAAAAAAGAAATTTTATAGTATGTCCACTTCTGTGTTTGACTTCTTTGGATAAACAAAATGTTTTTTGAGATTCAACCATGTTGTGTTTATCAGTACATTTTAAATTTTTTATTGTTGCATAATATGGCATTGTTTGACTATAGTACAATATATTCTTCTGCAGTTCTCTTCAGGGCTGCCTCCCCACCTCACTCATACCCTGCTCGCCCACTCAAGCCCTCTCCCACCATGGTGGTGGGCTGCCCTCCCCACTGAGGTCCTTTAGTCTCACTTGGGCTCTGACATCCACCTGATAGTTTTGGTCTGAAGTATTTGGGAATGGGAGGGAAACACTGAAAGAGAAATGTAAAGGTTAATGTTACTACTTGCCTCTTGTTTACTTTGAAACTTGTGAATAGGCTTGTGTGTGTGTTCTATTTGAAAATGTAAATAAATATACATTTCCAACAAAGCTAGAAAAATACATGTGAAAGAGTCACATAAATATCTTAGATATTTTTCCCAACAATAGAGAATTGTTTGAGGAAAGTCAGTTAATCTATGGAGAATATTTTAAGGGAATTACATCGTAAGAGTGTTCATGTGTTTAAGGAGAAAGGTGAGGGGGAAGGGAAAAGGAGCACTACAAGATCTTACTGACTTCAAAAAGCAGTTTTAAAACAGCATGAATAGTGTAATCTTATTTGCTTAAGAAATATGGTAGGTTAGATTCAAAATCACACAAAAAAATGATAAGGTATTTATGTCTGAGTGATACAAATAGGGGTATTTCTATCTGTTGTTTTTGCTTATCTCGAATTTTCAGATTTCTCTCACATGAAAAAGTAAAGAATAAAACATATATAAAGATTTTTTAAATTCAAATGTGAAGCACAATAAGAAGGACTCATTTGTAGGAAATTTAAGACTAAAGAAATAATTCACATTCTTGGGAGTGGAAAGCTGACTTAAAATAGAAACCAGCTAGAAGGGTCAGATACCAGAGTAGACACCTCTACAGGTCAAAATATTGGGCTAGAGCACTGGGTGTTGCATGAAAGTGTTGAATCACTAAATTGTACACCTGAAACTCATATTACACTGTATGTTAACTAAGTGGACTGTAAATTAAAACTTAAAAATATATATTGGGCTAGAAAAATGGGTTTACTGGATTCTTCCAGAATATGATACTTTAAATCAAAGAGATAAAACCTAAGAGACATAAGTTAAATTGAGGACAATGGATCCAGACCTTCAATATTCATCTAATAGGTTTTCTAAACTGGGAAGCAGATTAGGGGCCAGAATCAGAAGAAAGGGCACTTCATAAAGCGTTAAATTATTGGAGGAAAAAAATGTCATTTATACAACAAATTTTTTTAAAGTTTTAAAACTACATTATCTCCTCCAGTGGTGTTATATGCCAACTAATGAATCATCGAACTTTACATCAAAAACCAGGGATGTACTGTATGGTGACTAACATAATATAATTTAAAAAATATTATTATAATAAAAAAAATAAATAAAAATGTAGATAATAATTGTACCCATTAAAAAATAAATAAATAAATAAAGTTTTAAAACTACAAACAAGTGAAAACCTTAAAGCTTCTACAGTCCAGAAAACCCATTATGCACAAAAGAGAAAGAATCAGCTTCCATCATACATCTGTCATGTTGAATTCATTGCTAGAAAACAAATGTAGTCTTTACATTCCTGAGTAGAAATTAAAATTATCTAAGCTACAAAATGAACATCTAAATGTAAGGGCAAAAGAAAGAAGTTCCTAGACAAAGAATCAGAAGTTTCTGCATCACAAAACTCTTATGTAAAGAGTGAAAGCTACAGGGGCGCCTGGGTGGCACAGCGGTTGGGCGTCTGCCTTCGGCTCAGGGCGTGATCCCGGCGTTATGGGATTGAGCCCCACATTGGGCTCCTCCGCTGTGAGCCTGCTTCTTCCTCTCCCACTCCCACTGCTTGTGTTCCCTCCCTCGCTGGCTGTCTCTATCTCTGTCAAATAAATAAATAAATAAATAAATAAATAAATAAATAAATAAATCTTAAAAAAAAAAGAGTGAAAGCTATAGGGTTTGAACACAGGGGCTTGGAGCAGGGAGAAGGTTTGGAGATACACCCCAAGTTCCGTTTATTCCACTTTGGGTGGCCGCTGTTACTTGAGTTGGAGTAAGATGGAAGGATAAGAGATTTGGTACATGTTGTCTGTTGAAGTTAGCTACCTAGGAATGGAGGAGCTACATGAAGACTCTATCTGTGTTTTTCTTTTTCTGGTAGACTCTCCCAATAGAGTAGGTGCCTGCAAGGGAGACTGTGGCCTTCATGTTTATGTGGTAGTGACTTATTTCATAAATTTAAATTCAAGTATCATTCACATGCATGTCAAATCCCTGACTGTTTAGAAAATGTAAATCCAAATTTCTATTGAGATTGGATACTTAAGCAAGTTCCAAAAATAATCCTTGAAATAAGCAGATATTTTGGTGTTTGTTTAGATAAGAACACCTGGGAAAGATCTGGCACTCCCAGCACAGTGGAGGAAGGGGTTAGATAAATGTCACACTGGGTCATTTCTACTAATCCACCGTAATAGCCTGCAGTGGATTTATATTAATCAAAAATTAAGAGAAATTAGTGGATCTTACAAAGTCAGAAAGATTTGTTACAGCATAGTTTATATAATTTAAAACTTCCGTAACTTCATTAAATGTTCTATAATGGTTCTGTTCTTTTCTATGACTATAAATTCCTTTTTGAGTTCCAAACTGTTTTCGCTTTTTTAAATCCAGCTGTATGTTATTAGCACCATGCAATACTTGAAAGTCCATGTTATTAATAAATGTATCTATTTGAAAGGGCAATTTTGTTTCTTTGAATGATTTCTCTCTGAATGTCATTTTTATTTTAAAATTAATAGTGCCATATCTATAATTGTGTTAGAACATGTCTGGTTTGTATTCATTCATTTCTTGTTTTGCTATGTCTCTTATAAACCATATATAGATGTTCAATCTTAGATATAGAATTTCAAAAATGTAGATTCGCATTTAAAAAATTTTTTTAGTCTCTAACTCAGAATTTCTTTCTGTGATTCTAAGCAAGAAACAATTGTTCTAGAATTCATAGAACTTGAAGGATCTTCAAAACTAAAATGATTGATATAGGTAGGGGACAGTAATATCCTTATCACTTCCATTATTTATAGCATTGAAGAAGATGAAAGTCTCAGAGAATCGGTTGGGGAATTTTATACTGTTTTTCTTTTACCCTGGTTGAGATGGATAAAATCCAGATGTCAGTGGAGAACATTTCTGTCTGGGAGAAGAGTCAGAGAGTGTGAATGTGCCCATGTCTTCTCAATTTCCTGCCTAATATAATGAAGGGTCCCACTGGAAGATGAAAATTCGTCGCCAGAATGGCAGATATACTGTGGTGAGTGAGCAAGACGTTAAAATAAAAATTGCTAACAATCTACACATAATTTATAAGCTATTGACACTCTTCTAAATGTTTAAATACATTCATGTACTCTTCACCCAAAACTTAGCATAGATACTATTATTTAACACACTATCACATGAGGAAACTGAGGCATGGAGAGGTTGTATAACTAACTCACTCAAAATCATAAGTTGCAAATAGTCTCACCAGCATTTTAACTCAGGTCATCAAGTTCTAATATCTATGCTACTAACCTAGACAATATACTTCTCAGAAAGAAAGAAATCACTTGCTTTTGATCCCCTCTATACTTTGTAAGTATGTAATCATTAGATAGACTCATTATACATGACAGGTCAAAGTTTGCTTTCTTTATCTTATTTTACTTTCAGTTTTGAGTGTGTTAGTGTGGCCAAAGAGAAGTGTACTTCTGAGAGATCCCCTGCAGGGGCCTTCTTTCTCTCAGTTGTCTGAACCCCCTTAAAAAACCTGGCCCCATGTTTTATAAAGTCTGATATCCTCTTGGCATTTTGGGGAAAGTCTCACAGGAGAGACCTGTGGGCAGCCAAGAGCAGGTAACTAGGAGGAATGGCAGAGAGCGCCTGTGGCCATGAGTCTGAGAAGTTTCTGGATGCCTTCATCTCTGTAAGAAGAACTTAAAAGATGTGAGTGTTGCCTCTTGTGGGTGATGGGCAAGAGAGAGGAAACTGAGAGCATTTGGGCAAGGATCCTAGGGGTTGGTAGGGGACAGGCCAAGTTATATATGCTCCTCTGTCCTATAGGAATGTGGGGAGGGGGTGGAATTCATTGAGGCGTAATTAATGTGTGTGCTAAAGCCATTTCTTTCTGTGGTTGCTCATTGCCTCCTCTCCGTCTCTTTGTCCACTGGACAAGATGCAGAACATGGTTGTTGAGATGAAAACTGTTTCCTTGGAAAAGGGAAAAAGGGTCTTTTTTGTGAGTGTTAAAGGCTTCCCTGATGTTCCCTGAGAGAAAAAACGCTCTGCAGCTGTTGGAGAGCTTCTGGAGGCCATTTCTTAGAATTTCTGTGAACTGCCTTAGCTTTGATTATTTTTACCTTATGGAATCCATTTTTATCTTTACTCCAGCTATTTTCAGGACCTTACTCTGTGTGATACTGTTGTTTGCTCTGAGAAAGATGGTGGGTGCCCTGAACTTCTCTCTGCTAAGAGGCCTCTTCTCTATTCTACTTCACCAGATGTCCATGTGGGGCTCAGGTAACAATACTTTGTATTTTATATTCTTAGATGCTCTTATTCTCTGAACGGAAGTATTGAATTACTCCATCACTACTCAATATATACCTGGGCGAATTCTAAATCCTTTATTTTGATATAATGATTTATCTGCCCATACATAAGGGCAAATAAGTCATCATATTATTAGAGAGAAGAATCAGTTCGAATTATTTCACTAATTTTTTATCTTGATGCCCAAGACCTAATTAAAAACTCTGGTTTCATGATTTCCCAGCATTCTTCCCTCCTTCTTCATAGAATTTATCACCATTGCTATCAAAAAATCATTTGCTTAATAAGAGATTACCCTGTTGATTGGGTAGAGATCCTCTTTGTCTTGTTCACTACCATCTTCAGCCTGAATGTGTGCTGCAGAGAACTGGTGTATGAATGACAGAATGTCTATGGGGTTCTACTGGGTCAGTAATGACACTGTGTTCCAAAATGCCCAGGTAAGTCATTGATACTCTTTTCACTATGGCTCTATTCCACAGATTCATTCTTGGTTATCAGCCCCTCAGAGCCAATTGTGGCCATGCTGGGCACAGACACAGTGCTGCCCTGTCGTGTGTCCCCACCCATGAATGTGGAGAGCACGGAGCTGAGGTGGTTCTCAGAGGCTGTGTATGTGTATAAGGATGGAATGGAGCAGGTGGGAGAACAGCTGGTAGATTTCAAAGGGAGAGCAGAGTTGGTGAATGATTACATCACTGAGGGAAGAGTAGCTGTGAGAATCTACAGTCTCTGGATCTCAGACAATGGAATGTACAAGTGTTTTTTAAAAAAGTCAGTGACTTTGAGGAAGCCACTTTGGAGCTGAAGGTGATCGGTGAGTAATTATCTGAGAATACAGATCACTCTTTGGGAATGTAAGTGTGTTGTATTCGATTTCGGGGGAGGATGAAGAAAAGGACAGAGACAAAAAGGCAGATATTCTTGGAGCTGGTCAACATCCTAGACACTGGATTTAACCCAAAATCCTCTTAATCTATTTATACATTTATTGTGCTGTACTTTAAAATTCAACGACTTCCATAAATATCTACAATACAAATAGATCATTTATTTCCCTGATATGTGTCTCGTCACACATTTTGAAGGTAGGCACCATGATTACCAAAATGTACCATTACTGGCAGAGACCGGAATCCCAGTTGGCTGTTGTGATGGACAAAGGCTCAGCTGGGAATGTCAGTGGTTGAGTCTTGAATGCACTGTTTGGAGGAAATGACTGTGGGGGTTGTGACAGGGTGGATTAGTATTGCAAAGAATAAAAGTTGTCATCACAGGATTGAGGCCAGAAAATAATTAATGTTTAGTGACTAAGTGAAGTAGGAGTAGTTTTTGGGGAATAAAAAGGTCCTGAAGAGAGAGGCCAGTGTGAAAAGCTGGGATGGACTGAGGTTGGTCCATAGGACGTTGAACTGGCCGCTGTAAGTTTTATCATCTTCAGTGCTGTTTCATTTTAATTATAATAAAATTAAAACTCATTGTATTAAACTCAAACAATTCAGAACAATGTAAAATACAAATTGATAATCCTTCCTTTCCCTTCAATATTCCTTTTTCTCCTCCAAAGTAACTATTAATACCAGATTGTTCTATGTCCTTTCAGTTATCTCTTGTTTATATATTTATATAAAGATATCAATATTATATACAATATAATAAAGTATATAATATATAATTATATATATATATATATATATAGAGAGAGAGAGAGAGAGAGAGAGAGAAGACCTTAATCTCTGTTCCTAAACTAATCTTTAAAATGTTTATGTTAACTCATTTAAAAACAAAATTGAATCTTTGAGCCCTCAGCCAATCAGGCTAGTGTGTTTTGTCTTAGTTCTTACTGGAGCTTCTGTCCCTCTTTCCCTTGAGTAATAATTATGCAAGGTCCTATGTGGCCCAAAGTATTCAGGATGCAGCTCCAGTCTTGGGCCCTCACTGGTTAGTGCAAGGATGCTCATCCTCCCAGGTTCTGTTACATCTCTCCCCTTGACTCCAAAGATTAAGTCACAGATATTATTAAAGACTTTTTTATTAAAGATCTTATTTATTTATTCAGAGAGAGAGTGTAAGTGGGGGAAGGGCAGAGGGAGAAAGAGAATCTCAAGCAGACTCTGCTGAGCACAGAGCCCCATGCAGAACTCATCGTGGAGCTTGATCTCATGACCTGAGACCATGACCTAAGCTGAAATCAACAATCATATGCCTAACTGACTGAGCCACTCAAGTGTTCTTATTAAAGACTTTTGATGCAACACTTTAAGAAGCACCTGAAGATCTCTCTTTGTAGTTTTGGGAAACCTCCCAATCACTCTATCAAGGCTTCCTTCATTGATCTTCTTTTTCCCACCTGTATTACACAATTGCTTTCATTAATTTGTGCACTCAACAATGTAGCAAGAGTCTTTTTCATGCAGTCCTACTTTAAGCCATATATCCCTGAAGCTGAAATATTCCAATTGGAATCAGAGAGGGGAAAGTTTAGAGGAAAACTCAAGCAATAGCTAATTCAGCATAGTTAACAACACATTAAAATGTCAAGTAATTTTCTCCCCATATACACATACAAATATTATTTAAAATCTCACATTTTTTCTATAATTTGCCTTTTTCTTGTTTACAACATATGAGACAGGTTACAAAAAATTATATTCTTTAATGATTACAAATGTTTTCATTAGCTAGAAATTCCATAATTTATGTCAAAATTAACTTTCTAATGAACATTGACAATTTTCAATTTAATATTATGGCAAAAATAATGAAATACATATATTTGCACATAAACTATGCAGCAATATAAGTTGATATAAGATAAAGTCCTCAAACAATTAAGTTTACAACTCATCTTTTAATTCTTTTATCTTCTACTTTAATAATTCCAGTTTCAGAATAACCATAATTATCTTGCCACTCTGATACTCTAATAATTGCTCCAGTTTAAAGTCTTAACAGCATTTATTTATACTTTTGATGACATTGACTTTTTTTCATTCATATAGAGTTGCTTAATTTATTTTTTTTAAGTTTTTATTTTAATTTCACTGTATGTTAACTAACATACAGTGTAATATTAGTTTCAGGTGGACAGCATAGTGAGTCAACAATTTCATACATCATCCAGTGCTCATCACAAGTGTGCTCCTTTATCCCCATCACCTATTTAACCCATTCCCTAACCCCATCCCCTCTGGTAACCATCAGGTTGTTCTTCATAATTAAGAGTCCATTTATTGATTTGTCTCTCTCTCTCTCTCTCTTTTTCCACTTTGCTCCTTTGTTTTGTTTCTTAAATTCCACATGTGGGTGAAATCATATGATATTTTTCTTTCTTTGACTAACTTATTTTGCTTAGCATTGTACTCTCTAGGTCTACCCATGGCATTGCAAGTAGCAAGATTTCATTATTTTTGATGGTTGAATAATATTCCACTATATATAGATAATTTATCAGTTGATGGCTACTTGGGCTTCTTCCATAATTTGGTTTGCTACCATGGGGACCTTGCCCGGCTTAAAGGTGCCCAGGTGGTGAAGAGGGGCAGAATCCCAGAGCAACAGGGTGGTCTGAGGATCTCCTGGGTTGCAGGAAGAATGGATGGCACCAAGATGCTGTGCTGTTCCCAGGCACAGGAGCTGGGAATCCAGTGGAGAGCAGCAGGTCCTGGTGCCAACTTTCTGCTATAAACTGCAAACCACCAGGCAGTTTTCTGACCGCTTTCCTAGGATGGGCCAGCAAACCTAACAAAAACCTCCTCTAGAGAAAGAGCATGGGTCCCTGTCTGAGAGTCCCTGAAATTTAGAGTTTGGAAACTCTGAGGCACACCTGAGATAAAAAGGCTCAAACACAGGCAGGGTGAATGCAGGGTTCAGATGGAAACCAGGGACACAAATAGAGTGATTGATTGCTCTTCTGTGAAGGCTCACTGAAGAGTAGGGGTCCGAACTTTCAGCTCTGAGGCTAGAGAGCAGGGCACAGCCATTTCCATCTGCCCAACAGTACGGAAAGCCTTCAGGGGGCAAAATAGCAACTATTGGAGGCTGAAGCTGCGTACACCAAGCCCCGCCCCCCTTGCACCCTGGAGATGCATTTCTACTGAAGCAAGAGCCTGAGAATCAGTGCAGCTGGTCCCTCCCTGAGAAGACCAGCACAAATAACTAGTTCACACCAAGTTTATTGATCATAGACTGCTGCAAAGTTTCAGCTCTAGGGGAAATAAGATCTAGCTTCTGTTTTACTTTTATTCTTTATTTTTAAATTATTATTTTTTTCACTTATTTTCTTATATTTCCAATTTCTTTTTAATTTTTTATTATTCTTTAAATTTTAATTTATATATATAGTTTACTTTCATTTTATTTTGATGTATTTTACATTTTTATTTATTTATTTATTTATTTATTTATTTATTTATTTATTTATTTATTTATTTATTCTGGGATCTAGATTCTTTTAACAAGCAGACCAAAAAACACCCAGGATCTAGTTTTGTTTTGGTTTGGTTTGGTTTTCTTGTTTTTTATTTTTGTTTTTCTTGTTTATTGTGTATGTTTTTTATTTTTCTTTGATTTTTGTTTTTTGTTGTTGGTTTTCTTTTTTCTTTCTTCTTTTCTTCTCTGAACAAAATGATGAAACAGAGGGATTCATCCCAAAAGAAAGAACATGAGGCAGAACTTACAGCCAGGGATTTAATTAATACAGATATAAGTAAGGTGTCTAAACTAGAATTTAAAACAACAATTAGAAGGATACTAGCTGGGCTCAAAAAAAGCACAGAAGAAACTAGAGAATCCCTTACTACAGAAATAAGAGAACTAAAATCTAGTCAGGCTGAAATTAACCAAGATGCAAACACAAATGGAGACCATAAAAACAAGGATAGAGCAGAGGTTCAAATAGGTGATATAGAAGATAAAATTATGGAAAATAATGAAGCTGAAAGGCAAAGGGAAAGAAAGGTAATGGACCATGAAGGTAGACTTAGAGAACACAGTGAATTAGTAAAGCATAATAATATTTGTATCATAGCAGTTCCAGAAGATGAAGAGAGACATAAAGGGGCAGAAGGTTTATTCAAACAAATTATAGCCAAAAACTTCCCTAATCTGGGGAAGAACACAGACATCAAAATCTAAGAAGCGCAGAGAACACCCATTAAATTCAACAAAAGCTGGCCATTGCCAATGCATATCATAGTCAAATTCACAAAATACACAGACAAAAAAAAAGAAGTCTGAAAGCAGCAAGGGAAAAAAGGTCCTTAACTTACAAGGGAAGGCAGATGATGTAGGCAGCTAATCCTCCACAGAGACATCGCAGGCCAGAAAAGAGTAGAAGGAAATATTCAATGTCTTGAATGGGAAAAATATGCAACCAAGAATTCTTTATCCAGCAAGACCGTCATTCAGAATAGAAGGAGAGATAAGGAGTTTTCCAGACAAACAAAAACTAAAAGAGTTCATGACCACTAAATCAGTCTTGCAACAAATTTTAAGGAGGACTCTGACTGGAGGGGAAAACAAAAAACAAAAAACAAAAGCAACAAAGAATAGAAAGGACCAGACAACATCATTAGAAACACTAATTCTACAGGTAACACAATGGCACTAAATTCATATCTTTCAATAATCACTCTGAATGTAAATGGCCTAAATGTGCCAATCAAAAGACATAGGGTATCAGAATGGATAAAAAAATAAGATCCATCTATATGCTGCCTACATGAGACTCATTTTAGAACTAAAGACTCCTGCAGATTGAAAGTGAGGGGATGGAGAACCATCTACCACACTAATGGACATTAAAAGAAAGCCTGAGTAGCCATACTTATATCAGGCAAACTAGATTTTAAAATGAAGACTGTAACAAGAGATGAAGAAGGGCATTATATCATAATCTTGCTATTCAGCAAGAAGATCTAACAATTGTAAATATTTATGCTCCAACTTGGGAGCAATCAAATATATAAATCTATTAATAACAAACATAAAGAAACTCATTGATAATACTACAATAACAGTAGGGGACTTTAACACCCCATTTACAGCAATGGAAAGATCATCTAAGCAGAAAATCAATAAGGAAACAATGACTTTGAATTTGAATGACACACTGAGCCAGATGGACTTAACAGATATATTCAGAACATGTCATCCTAAAGCAGCAGAATATACATTCTTCTCAAGTGCACATGGAACATTCTCCTGAATAGATCACATATTGGGTCACAAATTAGCCCTCAACAAGTACAAAAAGATCGAGATTATGCCATGCTTATTTTCAGACCACAACACTATGAAACAGGAAGTCAATCACAAGAAAAAATTTAGAAAGACCTCGAATACGTGGAGATTAAAGAATATCCTGCTAAAGGATGAATGTGTTAATCAGGAAATTAAAGAAGAATTTAAAAAAATAAATGGAAGTAAATGAAAATGAAAGCATGACAGTCAAAACCTTTGGGATGCAGCAAAGGTAGTCCTAAGAGGGAAGTGTATAGCAATATAGGACTACCTCAAGAAGCGAAAAACTCTTAAATACAAAATCTAACCTTACACCTAGAGGAGCTAGAAAAGAACAGCAATGAAGCCTAAAACCAGCTGAAGAAGGGAAATAATAAAGATTAGAACAGAAATAAATGATAGACACAAACAAAAAGAAAAAAAGAGTAGAACAGATAAATGAAACTAAGAGCTACTTCTTCAAAGACTTAATAAAATTGATAAACCTCTATACAGACTTAACAAAAAGAAAAGAGAAAGAACCCAAAGAGACAAAATCATGAATGAAAGAGGAGAGATCACAACCAACACCACAGAAATACAAACAAATATAAGAGAATACTATGAAAAATTATATTCCAACTAAATGGGCAATCTGGAAGAAATGGACAACTTCCTAGAAACTTACAAACTACCGAAATGGAAACAGGGAGAAATAGAAAATTTGAACAGACCAACAACCAGCAAAGAAATTGAGTCAGTAATATAAAATCTCCCAACAAAAAAAGTCCTGGGCCAGATGGCTTCCCAGGAGAATTCTCCCAAACATTTAAAGAAGAATTATACCAATTCTTCTGAAACTTTTCCAAAAAATAGAAATAGAAGGAAGACTTCCAAACTCATTTTATGAAGCTAGCATTACCCTGATCCCCAAACCAGGCAAAGAACCCACTAAAAAGAAGTACAGACCAATATCCCTGATGAACATGGATGCAAAAATTCTCACCAAGATACTAGCTAATCAAATTTAACAGTACATAAAAAAGATTATTCACCACGACCAAGTGGGATTTATTCCTGGGCTGCAGGGGTGGTTCAACATTCAGAAATCAATGTGAATTGATTGCTATTAACATGATAGAGCACATTAATAAAAGAAAAGACAAGAACTATATGATCCTCCCAATTGTTGCAGAAAAAACATTTGACAAAGTACGGTATCCTTTCCTGATTAAAACTTTTCAAGGTATAGGAATAGAGGGAACATATCTCAATATCATAAAAACCTTCTATGGAAAGCCCACAGTGAATATCATTCTCAATGGGGAAAAGCTGAGACCTTTTCCCTTAAGGTCAGGAATACCACAGGGATGCCCACTCACCATTATTGTTCAACATAGTACCAGAAGTCCTAGCCTCAGCAATCAGAAAAAAAAAAAAAAAAGAAAAAGAAATAAAAGGCATCCAAATTGGCAAAGAAGAAGTCAAACTCTCTTCACAGAGAACATGATACTTTATGTGGCAAACCCAAAAAACTCCACCCCCAAATTACTAGAACTCATACAGCAATTCAGCAATGTGGCAGGATACAAAATCAATGCAAAGAAATCAGTGGCACTTCTACACACTAACAATGTAAGTGAAGAAAGAGAAATTAAGGAATCAATTCTATTTACAATAGCACCAGAAACCATAAGATACCTAGGAATAAACCTACCAAAGGGGTAAAGGATCTATACTCTAGAAACCACAGAACACTAATGAAAGAAATTGAGGAAGACACAAAAAGATGGAAAAACATTCCATGCTCATGGATTGGAAGAATAAGCATTGTTAAAATGTCTATGCTGCCCAGAGCAATCTACAATTTCAGTGCCCTCCCTATCAAAATACCATCAACATTTTTCACAGAACTGGAACAAATAATCCTAAAATTTGTTTGGAACCAGAAAAAAACCTCAATAGCCAAAGAAATGTTGAAAAAGAAAACCAAAGCTGGAGGCATCACAATGCCTGACTTCACGCTCTATTACTAAGCTGTAGTCATCAAGACAGTATAGTGGAGGTGTAAAAATAGACACATAGATCAATGGAACAGAATAGAAAACCCAGAAATGGACCTATAACTATATGGTCAACCAATCTTTGACAAAGCAGGAAAGAATATCCAATGGAAAAAAGACAGTCTCTTCAACAAATTGTGTTGGGAAAACTGGACAGCAACATGCAGAAGAATGAAACTGGACCACTTTCTCACACCATACACAAAACTAAATTTAAAATGGATGAAAGACCTAAATGTGAGACAGGAAACCATGAAAATCCTAGAGGAGAGCACAGCAGAAACATCTTTGACCTCGGCCCGAGCAACTTCTTATCAGACACATCACCACAGGCAAGGGAAACAAAAGCAAAAATGAACTATTGGGACTTCATTAAGATAAACAGCCTCTGAATAACAATGGAAACAATCAACAAAACTAAAAGGCAGCCTACAAAAAGGGAGAAGATATTTACAAACAACATATCTGATAAAGGGTTAGTATCCAAAATCTACAAAGAACTTATTAAACTCAACCCTCAAAAAAAAAAAAAAGAAAAAAAACCCAGTTAAGAAATGGGCAGAAGACATAGACAATTTCCCCAAGAAGACATCCAGATGATCAACACACATGTGAAAGGATACCCAACATCACTCATCATCAGTGATATACAAATCAAAACCACAATGAGATACCATTTTAAACCTGTCAGGATGCCTAAAATTAACAACACAAGAAGCAACAGGTATTGGTGAGGATGTGGAGAAAAGAGAGAGAGGATCTGAAGCAGGCTCCACACCCAGTGCAGGGCTTGATCTCATGACCCTGAGATCATGACCCGAACCGAAATCAAGAGTTGCACACTTACCCCACTGAGCCACCCACGCACCCCTGCTCTACTCTTTATTATTGTCCTCCTCTTACTGTCTTTAGGCCCCATTTGTTCTTTTTTTCTAGCTCCTTAATGTGTTTGGTTAGGTTGTTTGAGATTTTTCTTCCTTCTTGAGATAGGCCCGTGTTGCTCTATACTTCCCTTTTAGTACGGCTTTTACTGCATCCCAAAGGTTTTAAACCATTGTGTTTTCGTTTTCATTTGTTTCCATGTGTTTTTTTATCCTCTGATTTCCTGGCTTACCCATTCATTGTTTAGTAGCGTGTTGTTTAACCTCCATGGATTTGTGGTCTTTCCAGATTTTTTCTTGTGATTGACTTCATGTTTCATAGCATTGTGATCAGAAAAGTTGCATGGAATGATTTCAATCTTTTTGTATTCATTGAGGCCGGATTTTGTGACCTAATAAGTGATCTATTCTTGAGAATGTTCCATGTCCACTTGAAAAGAACATGTATTCTGCTGTTTTAGAATGGAGTGTTCTGAATATATCTGTAAAGTCCATCTGGTCCTGTGTGTCAATCAAAGCCATTGTTTTCTTGTTGATTTTCTGTTTAGATGATCTGTCCCCTACTATTATTGTGCTATTATCAATTAGCTCCTTTATGTTAGTTATTGTTTTATATATTTGAGTGCTCTCATGTTGGGTGCATAGATATTTACAATTGTTAGATCTTCTGGTTGGATTGTCCCCTTTCTTATGATATAATATCTTTCTTTTTTTAAAGTCTAGTTTGTCCCATGTAAGTATTGCTACTGTGGCTTTCTTTTGACATCCAATTGCATGATAAATGTTTCTCCATTCTGTCACTTCCAATTCATAGGATTGAAAGAACTAATGAAATTCAGCCATTCTTGTTTTCTAAGCCAATGGCTTTGGGGAAATGTTCTCCTTGTGTATTGCCCTGTGTGCTTCTCCCTGTCTCCTGCCCTTTTCCATGACTATGACTCCCGCCCCATCATAGCACCCACAATCCCTTTCTCCCTTAAACCACGTCTCCCCACCTCCTACATTTTTCTATGTGGCTTTTCTCTCCCTTTAGTTATGGAATTTGTTCTTTTGGTCTTCAGGTCAATTTCTGGGGCATTTAGGATGATTTGATAGTTATCTAGTTGTGTTCATGGGATGAGGTGTGCCTAGGGTCCTCCTACTCTGCCACCTTCTTCTTTTCAATGGAAGTTCCTACCTCTTAATCCCCTTTACCTATTTCTCCCATCTCACACTCCCTTCCCCTCTGGCAACTGCCAGTTTGTTCTCTGTATTTATGAATTTGTTTTTGGTGTTTTGTTTGTTTATTTGTTTTGTTTTCAGGTTCTATATATAAGTGAAATCATATATCTTCCAGTTATAGAAGTTTAGAAGTATTACATAGTCTGAACTGTCAACATTATCTTTTATGTCTTTTTAGTTTTTTAGTGCTCTTAGATATACATCTTTATACCAACATCACAAAAATATTTCACCTTCCTTTCTCCTAATATCTTTTCTGTAAAATATGTTGAAATGTAATATACACAGAGAATTTACTACCGATTTTAAATGTACCACATAACAAATAGTCACAAAGTGAATACATCTGAGAAATCAGCACCCAAATCAAGAAACGGAGCTTAATTAGAACACAGGAAAATCCATTTTTCCCTTTCAGTTATGATTTCCTCAAAGGTAATCACTATTATGATTTCTAACCTCATAGATTAGTTTTTGTCTGTTTATGAATTTCACATACATGGATGGACTATTTTGTCTGTTTTTTGTTTGTTGTTTGTTTGTTTTTGCTTACCATTATGTTTGTGAGATTTTTCTATGTGGTTAAGAGCATGTGATTGTAGTTCATTCTTCTCTCCTTTTTATTGCTTTGCTTTTTACATTTAGATCTTTAATCTATATACGTATTATTTTGGTATTAGAGTTTATAGAATGTTCAAAATATTTGTTCCTAATTATATCATTTATTTCTATACTAATAGCAAATGATGTAGAAAATCTGTACCAATTTATAAATGTGTATTTTCCATAAACTCATAGATACCAGGGCAAATTATAAATACTCTGTGTTCATAAAGATTTATCTGTCCATTTCTTTCACAATATCATAGTGTTTCCATTTCTAAACCTTATTCTCTGCCCAAATTTCTTAATTATAATGTTTTTCTTCATTTTTTGCATGTGTTAAGCCTATCCTAAATTAATACTTCTCATTTGATTTTTCTGATATCTACAGGCTTATTTTATCCATCTTCTTTATGTATAACTTTATTAAGAAGAATCCAAATCTATTAGGTCCTGAAGGAAAGAGTGACAAACTCTCCTGAGCCATTCTACTGTGATCCCACTCTAGTATTTTCTAAGTAGGAAGTCAAAGTTTTTCACAGTCTCACACATAACCTCACATAAGTCATGTCATTTTTTTCAGTGCCTTTCCCATATCCATTCATTGACTGAAATATGTAAAGTCCAACCTTTAGAAGCAGTTGATCAATTATACATCTACACTTACCTTCTGCTGAGTTAAACTTTGCCTAGTAAAGCTGCTTCTATGCTCAGGAATGGGCATCCCTTCTGTTCCTCTCTCTCTCTCTTTTAAAGAATTATTTATTCATTTGTCAGAGAGAGAGCACAAACAGGGGGAGCAACAGGCAGAGGAAGAAGCAGTCTCCCCACTGAGCAAGGAACCTGATGCAGGACTCCATCCCAGGACCTTGGGATTATGATCTGAACTGAAGGCAGACACTGACTGAGCCACCCAGGTGCCCTTTTCCTCTTTCTCAACATAGGTATGGTTCTTGCTTATTTCAACTTGGAGCTTCATTGGTTATATTTTTCCAGGAGACACAAGATCTATTTTTGTCTATTAGTATTTGCTTCGTAGGCCTTAGCTGTTGCATTTTGCTCGTGACCAGCTTCTTTTTTTTCTCTCTTTGATATCTTTTTCCCCCCTATTTCCTCTTAACTTCCTTTTTTATTGTTTTTTAATTTTAATTCAAGTATAGTTAACATATAGTGTTATATTAGTTTCAGGTGTACAATATAGTGATTCAACAATTCTATACATTATTCAGTGTGCATTATGGTAATCCCCTTCATCTATTTCAATGACCCCCCCAACACACACAACCATCTGGTAACCATCAGTTCGTTCTCTATAGTTAAGAGTCTGTTCTGCTCATGACCGATTTTACTCACTTCTATTCATTTCCTTTGTTCAAGAGAGTTGGTAATTCCCTCCAGCAATTCTGAAGATTGTCTTTCAGATTGCTTTCTGGTTTTTAGAAGTGTGCCCCTCCCAGGCAGGTCAGAATCTGATAGTAAAAATTATTAGCTGCATTATAATTTTTAGCCAAAAAAGACAAGATCTCTAAGGTTTCTAATATATTTCCTATATCTGAGGAATCAGAGTAAAACTGAGCTAGACCCAAGAGGATCCATACATACCATGATATATTAAGTTTTAAAAGGACCAAATAATATATAGCCTTAGAAGCCAGGATAGCCATTATTCGCAAAAAGACAATGGATTCTTCAAGCATCCTAGTAATGTAATGTTTTAATGTGGGAGCTGGTGACATGGATCCACTAGTAGACCCAACCTGTGCAAAGTTGTAGAGGAGGGGTGGTGGAGAGAAAAGAAATAAATGAGAGTGGAAAAGTTAAAAAAAGAAAAAAGAAGATCAACTCCTTCGTGGAATAACTTCACCTGGCTACCTTCATCTTTTAGATATTCTCTACTCAGGGGAAGAAAGAAAATTTGGAAAACATTACAAAATGAGATTGTTTAAGGAAGTGACTACAAGAAGACTCAGTTTCATCACAGAAAGTAGTCTTCCTTAAGACTTCAATAAGTGGAATGGATAGATATAGAAATATTGGTGTTTCCTGAAAGAACTTAACATTGGTAAAATTTACTCTGCTCTTTTCCTTCTATGGCCAATTGCAGATATGCCTGGGCAGAACAGATGTGGTAGGCGTCATTATGGAGTCTTAGTATCAGCTTCAAATCTCTTGAGATTTAGCCACAGTTACCCATTTATCTCATGAGAGAAGGAAAAAACCCTCTCTTCCCACCAAGAATGATGGTTCTTTGTCCATATTCCCCACACTGGTGTTACTGTGTAAAATTAGGGACTCTGGATCAAGGGCATCCAGGTCCCAAATGAATAACTTTCTCCTCTCCAGGTCTGGGTTCTGGTCCTCATGTTTTCATGGTGGGTCCAGAGGATAAAGGAATAAGGCTGACATGCACAGGCAAGGGGTGGTTTCCCCAGCCTGAGGTACAATGGACAGATGCCAGGGGAGAGAAGATACCAACTCTCTCTGAGGATGAGACCCAAGATGATGATGGCTTGTTTCAAATAGAGGCATCCCTTATTGTGAGAGACAGTTCAAAAACAAGTGTCCTGCTCCATGAAGAATCCCTTCTTTGAACAAGAGCAGGTGGAAACCATTTCTATCCCAGGTCAGTGTTGCTCATTTGGGGGACAGGATAGGTGTGAGGAGGGGATATTTAGGAACTGGGATGGGATAGGATTGCATGGTAATGTTTTTAATCAGGTTTAGGGGGCCTCTGTATCAGAATCCTTCTTCCCCAGGACCTCTCCTTGGAAGGTAGCATTTGCTGGGACTTTCTTCATACTTGGGATTTTCCTGGGTGCTGTTGTGTTTTTGGCCTGGAAAGAACAACAGGAGAAGAAAAGAGTATGGGAACTCCAGGAGGAAAAAGAGGAAGAAAGCAAAGTCAAAGGTAAAACTGTGAATCGGACTGGGTGGGATCTGTGTACTTATGGGTTTGTTAGCTGGGCATATGGATGGAATCTGTTGGAACAGAGAGACATGAGTGTACTTAGAAACTCAAGACCTCCAGTAAGACATGGATAAAATATTATAATAGAGTACAATGGAGAGAGAAAATTCATTGGTATAAACATGAAGTTAGAAAAAATGGTTGTAGTAATTCTCAGGGTGAATTTCTTGATCTAGGTATATTCAGGATCTGGGCTTAGGTAACATAATCTAGAAAATAAACCTTGGACTTGTTTTCTATAAAATGTTTTGTTATTTTCTTTCCTTTTTAGAACTGCTTGAGAAAGAGCTTGGTAAGTGTTCCAATTTTCTTTATTCTAGTAGATGAAATAGTCCTTACTCCATGCTACATACTTTGCATCTCACAGATTGTTATTCCTTTTCAGTCAGAAGAAAGCAGTTATATCAGCAAGGTGAGTAATATCGATGTTATAGTTGGACCAATCATCTCATCTGTCCCTCTGTTCTGATCATCTCCTGTTCACCTTGCTAGTGAAGGAGGGCTTCCCCACCCTAAATAGGATAAGACTGACACCCAACACTGAACATATGAGCTTGACAGCAGTTTATTAATCACCTATTTTCACATCCTGGGGGAGGAGGACACCACAAGCCATGCAGGACCACATGTTGCACTTGGGAGCAGAGTGAAGCAGCAGGGGCTGAGGGAGGCAAGCTTTTTAGTAACCACAAGATGAGGTGCTACTGGTTTCTATGAAAGTATGTAATTGGCTTGTCTGAGTAATTTTGCAGGCTGATAGGGAGCAGAAGGCCATTAGGTTGAGGACCAGGTGGGGTTCAGCTGCCTCAACTGATGGGAAAATTAGTTGAGTGTGGAGTTTCTCCTGCTGGGTGGAGGCATATCTGGTGAGAGCAGGAGAGTTTACAGGTGGTTAGAGCCCTTTGAAGCTCAAAGATGTCAGGCAGCACATGAAATTTTAAGCTTTACAGTACACTCTAGAAAAATTTATCTTCTCCTCTCCCAAAAGAATCAGAACCTCATATTTTATCACAGATATATTAGTGGAATGTGGAAAACGTGAGAAATAGGAGATTAAAGAAGGCAAATATTCCAGAATTATCTTTGAAGTGACAAATACAGAAATATAGCACTACCACAAATCTTCATATTTCACGTGGTTGTAGCAATTTAATACTCTGGAGTGAAGGTCCTGTGAATGGGAAAATCTAATTCCTTTGTTTTATTTCAGCCTGGAGAAAAGCAAAGTTATATGCTGGTGAGTAACTGATGTTGTCTTGTGACTTCAGGCACCCCAGGATTTCATGAGGCATTTCCAGAGCATTTTTCAGAAATGTGCAATGTTCTGGAAATTTTATTTTGAATGTGGGAGTCCAAAAGAAAAAGGGGACAAGGGTAAAGCATCCCACTAGTTGAGAAGATATGTTCTTGATATGTTTTCCCATATGATTTCTTTTCTTTTTAGACTGGAGAAAGGAACATTTCAAAGCAGGTGAGTGACTTGATTGTTTTGTCCCACATAATCTCTTTTATACAAGTGAGAAAGTCTTACATTTGTATAAACTCCCAATAAAACTTGGTTGGTTATTAATGTCATGGCTTTCAGTTCAGTCTCAATCTCATGCTGAAATGTGAACAGATTTCTTACTTTTCTGGTATCATTCATTCATTCAGCGTTAATTTATAGAACTATTTATTCAAGGCCAAATAAAGCAGATCTGATCTCTGACTTCATGGGAAAGTACATGTACAAACTGTGATGAAGGTTATGAGGAATAAGAGATTTCCATGAGAAAAAAATGGTGGATTTCAGGAATTTCCCTGAGGAACTGATTTTTAATCTGAGACTTAAGTGATATGGTGGATTTATTCATGTGAATAACGTTGCAAGAGCAGTGGTCAGAAGGAAGTCTGTTGCACTGGCTGAGACAGAGAAGAGCTTGGTGTGTCTTAAGTAGAAAACCATCTTAGAATCTTTCTAGAATTATTAGTTGATTATCAGTTTCTAGTGCATGCTGCTTTACTCTGAATATCCCTGCATCCACAATTATTTCCTAGTTAATTAAGCCTCCAAAAACTAAAGCACATTCTAATATCCCCACATACAAATTCTTATAAGAAAAATTCAAACTATTGAACATGTTTGATTTGAGAAGAAACATTAATTATTGCTGGTATTAGTATTACTATAATATTGGAAGCTAAAAAAATTTGCCAAATGTTCACCATGGGCAAGACATAGTTGTAAGTTCTCTACGCATTATCTTGTTTATTTCTCACAATAGTCCTATGCCAAGGTATCATAATTGAATATATTATCATGAAGGTAAAGTGAGGATGAGAGAAGAAAAGTAACCTCAAGATCGCACTTACTAAGGATAAAGTAATTATCGAGATTCATATCTTTCTGACTACAGAGCCTAGGGTTTCAACCATTAGAAATCTAATAAAAGTACATGAGAAGTGGGTGACTTAATAATTACATAATAAATGATACCAAATGATAATGATACCAAAGAAACTTAAATGAAAGTAGATACACTGTGATTGGATTCTGACAGGGCTTTATTATTAAGAGCAAGCATTAAAGTGACAGACATTAGAGGGAGGCTAGAGGGATGCCATCCTGAAATACCTGACTTGGGATCTTCAGATCAGGCAGACAGCCCTCTTGGCTAGATGGTCTCAGCCCATCTGGAACAAATGGTTATTGAAGGTCATCCAGCCTTGGCCTTCTATGATATACACACATATCTCCTGTGGATGGACACAGAACAAAACATAAATTGTTTTACCTCCTCTTCTGTGGCTCTCCCTCTTATTTTCCTTCATTCTTCTTTCCCTATATTTGCTTCTTTCCTAAGGCCAACCAGTCTCCACTGTGGAATGATCTATTTTTCCCCCTATACCTGCAGTTGCTGTTACTCTGGATCCAGACAGTGCTCATCCCAATCTCATCATATCTAAGAATAGAAAACAAGTTTCTTTAATGGAAAATGTTCCTCAGATCTGTGATGCCTCAGTATACCAAGGACAAGAGGAATCTGAAGCTGTCTTCAGTGTTCTGGGCCAGAATTACTTTAATACAGGGACACATTACTGGGAGGTAGAAGTCAATATTGGGACAGAAGCTGGACCTGGAATTAAACGGGCTGTGGGAGTTTGCTCAAATACAGTAATAAGAGATGGGTGGTTTGTAGAAAGTCCAGAGAAGAATTTCTGGGTGGTAGCATATGAGGAAGGAGAAGTCAAGATTCCCACTTCCTCAGAATCACTGTCACTGAGGCAGCATCCTCAAAGGATAGGAGTTTTCTTGGACTGGGAGGGCGGAGATGTGTCATTTTACAACATGGTTGATGGGTCCCACATCTCTTCCTTTACTAGAATCACCTCCTGTGGGACCCTCAGTCCTTATTTTAGCCTTCAGGGCGCTGGCACATCTGTGACCATCTGCTCAACTTCAGATTACACTGAAAATTGTCCTGATTCTTCTCCAAATACTGTAACTCATTTAAGGGGTTGTGATATGGGTGTCCCCCAAGAAGCTAACCGTCTATTACCTCCATAGGAAGTGAAGTGTCAGCACCTCCACTGCTCCTGCTCAGGCTTCTTATTGGTATTTTCTCCAAGAAAGCTATCCCTGTGTGGAGAGTAGGCCAGCTTCACTACGTATGATTTCAGCCCCTTTCAAAGAGGCAAAGGCAGAAAGAGAAATGGGACAACTGAAAAATGCCTGGGGGAACTTTCTCTTGTGTTATTTTGGGGGAGATACAGTGTCTTTTTGGGCAGCAACAATTTGTCACAAGAAAATTCCAAATGAATGCATGGTCCCTCTCCTGTTCTGGTACTCAGTGTGTATTGAAGTAAATATTTTTAAAAACCATATTTAAAAAAAAAATCTCTCTTCCTATTGTTTTCATTATCAAATATGAAGGAGGTGTGGTATTTGAAGGGAAGAATCACAGTTGAGTGAATTCTTAATACCTGTTACTACTGTTGTAGATACACAAATTTTTTCAAGTCTTGTGAAAGTTAATAGTTCAGCTAGTCCTTTCTTTAAGTTCATGTCCATCAACCTCTAACCCTGGAGTTTGCCATGCAGTGGGGAGGACTGACGTAGAACTATAGACCATTTGAGGAGGAGCCTAAGCCTCCTTCCCTCTGCGAGGGAAGCCTCACACACACACACACACACACACACACACACACACACACACACACACTTTTTTTTTTACTTAAACAAATTCTTACTGGTTAGCAAGTCCTGAATTGTGTCCTATGTGAATATGTGAATGAAAAAGGAATTGATGTTGCAGTTTATACTTTCAGAGAAAAATATTCAAATAAGAATGAAGAAACATCTGGAGGCTTCATGGAGAAAGTCACTGCTAACACTGGCATATTTTTTTCCCCTTTCTGACCATCTTCTTCCCACTATTGAAGGTTTCTTTGCCTTTAGTGCAACTAAGGCTTCACTAAGCTTATGTCTTCAAGGATATAAAATTTGAGCTTCTCCTGTTAAATGAGTCCCCTCTTCCCGGAGAGAGATTAATCCACTTAGATTTTTCTACACTATTAACAGATCTTTAAACCATAAGTCTCATTATCAACCTCTCTTGTAAGATGTATCTTCTTAGCAAAATTTTACTGACACACTAACTGGTAAAACCAGTGTTGGAACCCAGGAAGAATGAAACCAGAGTCCAGAATATCAACTTTGCTGACAGTAAAGAGAATACTTACATAAAAAGCAAGCAAAAATAAAGGCAGAAGAGAGGTAAGTGAATGGTGGACAAATGTTAATAGCTATAATCAAATGGACATGATGGGTGAGAAGGGATTTCTGGACATGACAACCCTTTACGTGGAGATAACCACAAAATACAAATAAATGGGATTGGAACTATAATATAGAGCAGGAAGGATAATGGGCTCAGTTTTGGATATTTTACTTTTGTTATATACTCAGAATAATCAGCATGAGGTTTCCAAATGAGTTTTTAAGTATTTTACCTTAAGAAACTAAATTCATATTTTGTTCTATAATGGGATTCCTCCACCTGTCACTCCTCCACTCATTTTTTTTTGAGAAAAGCCAGCATAAAGCACTTCCATTGCAGTCAGAAAACTCAAAATGCTTATGTAGTGTGGGGAGGTGGGGGTGGGGTAGGCAACAATAATTTCTCTCATTAAATCACTATACAGGACAGCAAAGGGGTGACAGCCGGAGGAAAAGCCAGGAAACTTTCAGCAGAGGGAGCTGAACATCAAAACCAGGAGAGGCTGAAGCTGTGATGAACAGCATCATTTTCTCAAGACAAGACCCAAGGAAGGGTTTGTCATGATGGCTGGACTTTCATTGGGTGTCTATGAACAGCACCTTCAATTTAAACTTTTGATTAAAGTTCTTAAAATTTGGAAAGTGGAGCTTGGATAGCTATGAAATTACAAAAGTCCTGAATATCCATTAGAAAAACCACAGAGTGGAAAAGAAGAAGAAGAAGAAGAAGCAGCAGCAGCAGCAGCCAGGTCACAAAGAAGGCTTCGGAGGTCCCTGCTGGCCTGGGGACAGATACCTGTAGTGTCCAACATCTCAGTCAGAATGATCTGCTTTCATAAGGCAGAGAGTTTAAGGTGAGGCTGGGGCGGGGCGCTGGAGGCAAAGGTTCTTCCCCTCGCACACTTCAGTTTCAGGTAGGGCTTTTAATTTGGCCCAGGGACATCTCTCAATTTGGAGAGTAATTCAGACCTCAACAGCGCCTCTAATCTGTTATGGCTTTGCAGTGCAGCAGCAAAAATGTTTAATATACAATGGATAAAAATTTCATCAAAGAAAAAAAAAACCAAAAAAAAAAAAAAAAACCAAAAATAAAGATTCTTGCATCCCCTGCCACACACTTATTCCTACTTTAAAGTTAACCCACGGAGCACCTGGGTGGTTCAGTTGATAAAGTGTCTCCCTTTGGCTCAGGACATGATCTCAGGGTCCTGGGATCCAGCCCCACATCAGGCTCCCTGCTCAGCGGGAAGTCTGCTTCTCCCTCTCTCTCTGCCCCTCCTCACTGTTTGTGTGTGCTCTCTCTCTCTCTCTCAAATAAATAAAATCTTTTTTAAAAATTAAAAAAAATAAAGTTAACCAATTACTTGTCTATTTATACCTTACTAATACTTAAGTGGAAACCTAGATCCAAAAGACTGAAACTGAACCTTCACCCCAAAGCAAAAATGAAATAAAATGAGTAACTTGAGATTTATGGCCTATAGTTTAAGCCAACACACATAGGAGGAGAGAGGGAAAGAGCAAAGCTGAATGCCAGAACACATTCGTTCAGGGTCATGTTTTTACAAAGAGTGTAGTGGAAAGTCAGGAAAAGCTCCATAGGATTCACGTGTGCATCTGGACACGCCAGATCCCTCCCTGACACATCTAAGAATGGGGAGCTCAGGGAGAAGGCCATTCCTGTCATTCCAGTTTCAGAAGCTCCATGTCAAAGAGAAGAGTGGCGTTTGGTGGTATGATGGCTGGGTGCCTGGTGGCACCGTACCATAGATGTAGTCTGGAGAGATAGTCAGTTTGGCTCTCTGACCCACATTCATGTGGACAACCCCTTCTTCTCAGCCTCATTGATCACCTCCTGCTGCCTAGCATAAACCTAAAGAGCTTGTTTCTGTCCCCAGAAGAATCAAATTTCTTTCCATCTGCAAGTATCCCCAGGTAGTGCACCACGTAGGTCTGACCATGCTTGGGGAAAGTGAACCCAACCCCTGGGATATTGTCTCCCCTGCACTCCCATGGCAGCCACCTTGGCACATGCTGGTCAGGCAGGCTGACCGACAGGTGACCTGGGGCAGCTCCCTGGCTCTTAAACGTTGTTGTTGTTGTTGTTAAGTAAGCTCAATGCCCAATGTGGCCCTGAAGTCAGGACTCAGAGCTCAAGAGTCGCATGCTCCACCGACTGAGCCAGCGAGGTGCCCCTGCTGCACCACTCATTTTAATGGGTTTTGTCCTTCTCAACTTAGAGATTGGGGATCAAAGGCTAGAGGTGGGTAATGAAAATGTGAAGGTTGATGTTCTATTGGAATCACAGTTGTAGAAATGTCAGGGATAACATCCTCCATCATATCCTCATCTCTAAGAATGGGTAAATCAACACACAGTGAAGGGTCCCCAAGTAGCCCACAGCTCCTGACAAAGTAGTGACCTTGAATTCACCATCTGACTCCC
The DNA here is from genome assembly GCF_024610735.1 of Ursus americanus. NCBI lineage: Eukaryota > Metazoa > Chordata > Mammalia > Carnivora > Ursidae > Ursus > Ursus americanus. The sequence goes on from NC_142158.1 coordinate 28,044,641, forward strand.
TCAATTAAATATTTATTGCTGGACTGCTCTGGCAATCCCATTCTGAGTAGACTCTATGAGGGAATGATAAGACATTAAAAAAACAAAGACTTTACTAGAATAAAGAGCTATCTCAGGGCAGGAATTATGCTTTACTCAGCATTTTATCCCTACAGCCCAGTACAGTGTATTCTACAGATAAAATATTAAATAAATATCCTATTTGTGAATCTATGAAACTAATATATGCCACTTTTCTACTTTGTGAGGATACACAAAAAAGAAAAATATTACTGCCCTTATGGAACTTTAAGTCTACTGACAGTGAGGAAAAAGTCCTGTGGAGGGGTTAACAAATTTGGTTTCTGATTTCCTTTAGTCTTTTCTCTTAAACTGAGATCTATCCAATCTATACATCTCTTCTGAGAGTCACCATGCTTTGCATGACTACAACCAGCTCTCTAAGCCTCAGGAGGGACAGGGAACTGGATCCTTGATGGGCCAATCCAGTCACTCATCCATCAGCCACAGTGACCGTATCAGTGATTGAGGTGTCTTAATCAAGTCACCAATCATTCTCTTTCCCCATGGTTTTTCAAACTGGCATTGGAACTGAGAGAGTAAATTTGGTAAGCTAAAGAAAAACATGTTTCTTAATACACAGTGAAAGAATTTGACTGATAAAAACACATTTTCTTGAGCTCTTCCTAGGAAAAATCTATATATTATATATTGGACCTGTACTAGTGCACAAAACTAACAAGCAGAAAGTTAGACTGATCAGGAAGGAAAACAAAAAAAAGGGGGGGATAGTTAACCTTCAGACTTTATTAAATAAAATATTTTTAATTACATTAAGTTAAAATAGAGTAACATTAGACATTTTAAGCAAAGCTAGCATATCTACTAATAAATTTGACTTCAAAAATATAAAGGATACATAAGAGTATATTAATGTACCAAAAGTGGTAAAACATTTGTCAAACCCCACAGAGTGCAACACAAAAAGTGAACCATAATGTGGACCCCACCTAGAGACTGTAGCTGAAAATAATGCATCATTATTGGTTCATCCGTTGTAACAAATGTACCATATCAATGCAAATTTTTAATAGGAAATTATGGGGACAGTGAAGAGAGATATGGGAATGCTCTGGATTTTTCACTCAATTTTGCAATAAACCTAAAACAGCTCTTAAAAAATGAAAATTGTTAATAAAAAAAAAAGAATGAAGTACTGGTACATGTTACAACATGGATGAACCCTAAAAATACTATGTTAAGTTAAAAATAAAAAGCCAGACACTAAAAAATCTGTACATTTTGTGATTCTATTTATATGAAATATCTAGTATAGGCAAATTCATAGAGACAGAAAACAGATTAGTGGTTGCCAGGGGCTGGGGAAAAGAGAAAATGGGTAGTGACTGCTTAATAGTTATGGAGTTTTCCTCTAGAGTAATAATCTAAAACTGGATGTTGATGATGGCTGGACAATATTGTGAAGGTATAAATACCACCGAATTGTATTCTTTAAAATGGCTAAAACGATGAGTTTTATGTTATGTGTATTTCACTATTGAAACATTTAAAAATTAAGTAAAATAAATGTGTGAATGCTGGTGGGAGAATAATACATAGTTTCAAACATAAACATATGAGTTTAAAAAACAGAGAAAAAATACTATGAGCCAAAAGAGACACTCCAGGATGTGATAGATGAGTGATGGCTATGATGGCTGCCACCCTAGAAAACAGCAGGGTATCACTGGTAGGTATTACTCATTCTCACTTCGGAAGATTTCAAGACTTTTTCCAAGTCTTTTTTTTCCATATTCTTTCTTCTTCCACTTACAGTTTCTCTTCTTTAATTCATTATAGCTTTAAAATATTTTTACCATGTATTTATTACTTATGTTTATTTATTTTGTAATTATTGATTTTAATTATGCACTTTTTTGTTCTAAAAATAAAATTGATATCTTCATTTACACAGTATAAAATTAATTTTTCTCTTTTTTCCAGTTTTATTGTGAAATAATTGACATATATCACTATATAAGTTTAAGGTGTACAGCATGATGGTTCAATTTGTATATATTGTGAATTGATTACCTCAATAGATTTAGTTAACATCTATCATCTCGTATAGATACAATGAAAAGAAATTAATTTTCTCTTGGACTAGGATTTCTTTTTCTTTAATTGTTTTTAATGTGAGTAAAGTCAACACGCAATGTTACACTAGTTTCAGGTGTACAACATAGTGATTTGACAAGTCTATAGGTTATGTAGTGCTCACAAGAGTAGCTACCACCTGTTACCATACAACACTATTACAATATTATTGACTATATTCCCTATGCTGTACCTTTTATTCTTGTGACTTATTCATTCCATAACTGGAAGCCTGTACCTCCCACTCCCCTTCACCCATTTTGCCCATACCCCTACCCTCTCCCTTCTGGCAACCATCAATTTGTTCTCTGTATTTATAGGTCTGATTCTGCTTTTTGTTTATTCATTTGTTTTGTTTTTAGATTCCACATATAAATGAAATCATATGGAATTTGTCTTGGAATAGAATTTCTAAATTTTTTTTCCACTCCAATTTTCCACTTTCTGAAGAAGTCTGGAATAGGAATTCCACGTTTCATATGATATTCAAGATTATATCTCAGTGATCAGATTTCCTCCTAGTCAGCTGTATTTTCTCTTACTCTTTTTAACTATATTTTCAATTTCCTCAGCCCCACTTGGAAAATCGTCACCTTCATAAAGAAACCCATAAATAATCTTTCCTTGCATTTCCTTCTCTAGGCCTAATTGTATTTCCCACTGGATTTTCTACATCTTTGGGCGTCACATATCAGGATGTGATCAGTGGCAGGATATCAGAGAGCTTGGGATAGGATAGTTCTCTGAAGGGATCAGTCTCCAGATCAAATTTGAAGCCAGAATGACATTAAATCATTTTGATTTAGTAGCTCATGGTATGAGCCCCTTGAAGCAGCTGGTGAAAGAAGACTGGGACTTGGAATATAATCCTTGTTTCTGGAATCCAAGGTTGTTTCCCCCCGCCCCCCTTGGAGGTGATGCAAAATCTCCTGGGTGTAGGAAAGATGTCAGGAGAAAGGGGTCAAAGAATGAAGAAGATGTATAGAGTTTCAGAGAAGAAAAGTGTAAATAGAGCACTAGTTGGTCATGTTATAAGAAGAGGTGTCCAGAGGCTAGACAAGGAAGATTTTAACCCTTCCCGGAGCTATCTTTGAGGAGAGGAGGCTTGGAGGAAAGGTAATGGCCCAGTACTGGTTTCTATAGCAACTGATTGTATGAACACATTCTCAGGTGACAGAGGGATGACTCCTACCCTCCCTATATTGCCCTTGACAATACCTGGGACCTATACTGTCTTGTCCCCAACCTCCATTTCTCAGTACCATTTCCTGACATCAGCCCCTCCTGGCCTGGCACATTGGGCAAGCTGTTGAATCTCTCGGATGTATGGCTGCATGAATGTTCATGGGTCACATGCTTGTATCCCTCAGAAAGGATCAGTCCTGCGTGAGCTGTATTTGGATCCAATGTCACATTCACTGTAGAGAAAGAAAATCCATTCTGATGATAACCAATGTGGGGAGTATTTTAAAATATAAATTACATGATAACAACATCCAAAGAGACAAACCAAAGTTATAGAGACAAGAAATTTGAAGTGAAGGAAATTTATAGGGCACACAAAACAACCTATCAACACGTAGAAGTCCTTCATCCAGAAAGCAAGAATCATCAATAAGCAAGTCACCATATTTTTAAAGATCTTATTGAAATGTTCATGCCAACAGAATCTCAGTCAGGTCTCAGCTCTCAGCCTTGAAAGCATGGATGGCTATGCTACTTTTTTCTTCTTCTCCCTTAACTAGATCACTTGGGAAAGTTCACCGGGGGATCAAATTATTGTCTTTTAATCCTTTTGTTTCTATTATCACTGTAAACTCTGATATCATTCTGCGCGGATCCTCCACAACATGAATGTAAGCCATGGATTCTCATGTTTCACTAATTGCTGAATGTTCACTGAACACCTCCCCCATGTAAGTGCACAGCAAGGCCCCCCTACAAAGGATGCTCCATACCTGACTATTTACCCGACTTACCTTTTTTACAGCTCTTCCTCTTGAGCAGGCCTACAGCTACAAGAAGTAATATCCAAATAAGCACTATCTTCCATGAAAAACTCATCATGGGCTCTAAAATGGAAAACCCAGAATCCCATTAAATCATGAACCTGGGAAAATTCCAAGATCATTCTTTTTATCTGAGCAGCTCCTGAGCTAGAGAGGAGGGTGAGAAGTGGGTCTCTCAAGGAGGAAGCTGATCTGTTCCTCTCTACTCTGCAGAAGCTGAGGGGAGACCCAAAGTTTATGCTAGCTTTACTGTTTGCTCCTGTCAGAAACACACACACACACACACACACACACACACACACACACACACACACACATATTTCTTTCTTGTCTCTTTTCCAATTGTATCACCACCATCACTGGACTAACAAGGGTATGAAAAGGATAAAATTACCTAATCCATAGGCATAAAGAGTGTGTTACGGAAAACTAGTTTCTAATCCCAAAGACAATCCACAGTAAAGGAGAAACAAAAAACAAAAAACAAAGTGATATTGGTTTCACATCAGAAGAAGAGAGTTTGTCCTTACAGGGATGATAAAGTTAAGTCTTAGAAGTTAGTGTATATGCAACAATATAACCTTAGGGCTTTAGTTAAGGGATGTCAGTAGGATCTCCAGGTATCTTGAAGACCAGTTTTGTAGGAGATAGGTAATTTTATCAGAGAGAAGAAAATAAAAATTTAAAAATAGTAGAGGAATAAAATAAGTAAGTCTGGGTTTGCCTTCATATGTATTTCCCAAAGTTGAGAGGAACACATGGAGTCACCAACCTAACAGAGAAAAAGTTGCTATTTTCTCCTCATCAAGAAGGGGGTTGCTTATGGAACAAGTTACGTTCACAATAGAGCTGTTTGTGACCAATAGAGATGTCTCCACATGGAACAGCCCATGGCTGCCTTCAGTCAGAACCTCTGAAAATGATGGTATTATCTTTCCTTCCATATCCTTCCATTGCACATGGGGCTCTGGGAACCACCCTTCTGAACTGCATATCAGCTCTATTTCTCCATCCTTCTGTTCCTTTATGGTGATCAATGGGGAAGAACCTAGACCTGGGGAATAGAGATCAAGGAATAAAACTTAGAGTGTCTGCAGTAGTTATGTGGTCAATAACTTCACTGAGAGGAAAGAGGGGAAAGGCTTGGCTGAGAGAACAAAGTTTATAGTGGAATTATACTCCACTTAGGGATGAGACTAGCTGGAATGGCTTCTAGTTTTGTTATGTTTGGTTTATTTTTATTTTTTGTGTTCCTAAAGTCATCCTCTCAGATAGAGTCACAGGAACAATAAATTTTAAATCCAATCTCTTCTCTTCTGTAACTGAAAACAGAATAGCTTTGACCAATACATGAATCACATGGAAATGATTAAAGAAAATGAGTAAAAGAATATCATCAAATATCAAGATTTTATAAACATGTACATCCAGTGACAGAAAAAATACAGTCCATTTAACTTCTTAGTGTGTGCCCCTGTAGATATTTCATGAATATGTCTATGAAATGAGATCCAAAATCAATGGGAGAAACAAACCAATTATCCAAGGTGTTGGCCTATGTCTTCAATGGCATTAGCTAACCTTGAAAAATCAATACTTATTCACAAATATAAACAGTGGGAAATTATGATGCAGGGAATTATTTTGTCTTTCTTCTTCCATCCTGCCAGTTCTTTTGATACTTATTATTTTTGCTTTTATTTGGACATAGTTTAGTCTTCACATAATTATACTTCCTAGTAACTACACATTGTTCAGAATTTTAAGAACATTCTGTGAAATAATGAGTTTTATGTAGATTTATGGAGTAAAATTCTCAAATTTCACTAAATGTGTGGTCATTTTACAGAGATCCTGGGAAGTGTATGAATTCTATTATACCAGAGAATTAAATCTGGTCCTCTTGGGTTTGTGAGCTTTAAGTATGTACTACAGTTCTTATGCATCAGAGTGTTCAATATAAATTTGACAAGTGAATGGACATTCCAAAAATTTCAGGTACCAGGGAAAATTTCCAGGAACTAGCATGTTAAAGCAGTAGGAACAGAGGTTGAATCCAAAACATCTGGAATCCTTACCTACTATCTTCAGATCCAAACTGGCCTCCTGATAGACACCATCTTTTCCAAAAAGGCACCGGTACTGCCCATTATCTGACGTTGTGGCATTGTGTATCTGCAGGGTCAGTCTCCCCTCATCAATGGCATCACTCACCAACATTGTCCTCCCTCTATATTCTGCCATCTGCTCTTCAGTCACATGTTCCCCATCCGCATACACGTAAACAGCAGGATAACGGTGTGATTGGACCCACCTCACCTCCATGCTCTGTGCATTAGTCTTGGGGGACAGGTAACAGGTTAATTGTATGTCTTCACCCACTCTGATGAGGATGGGCTGGGAAGGTCCAATCACTTTTAAAGAAGCTATGAAATACAACAGACAAAACTCAATGAAAGACACAAAACAGACTAATTAATATCAGTAAGAAAATCTCCAGTGGGCTTTAGAACCCATGGGCATCCCAGGGGAGATATAAGGCCCAAGGTCATCCTTTAGAGAGGGGGAGGTTTGGTGGAATCAGGATAGAGCTTGTCCCTGGAAAAAAGAACCATTAATGGAATCCACACCTGCCTCGACCTATTTCATTCAGATTATAGCCCAACAAAATAATTTTACAATTAATACTTCTAGAATAAAAATAATATTTTATCACTTCACATCTGTATGACCTCCTTAAGCTACTTCTCAATCTGTGTATGCCTCACTTTCTTAAACTGTAAAATAAATATATCACTATCAAAATCGTAAGACTCTTCTGGAGTTAAACAAAATCATCTATATAAAGCTCTTGGATGACTATGCAACGTGAGTGGAGGAATGTAGACTGTTAAACTTGAGGACACTGAAGCCAATCCTTCTGCCTTGATAATGATAAGGGATAAAAATGAGTTTCAGGTGGATTTTTAGTAATGAACTGTGAAGAAACCTTCCCCTGGTTAGATTTTTATAACATGTTATAAGTAAGATCCAGCCACCATATTTTAGTTCTGTGAGGTCCCACATATGTGGAGCTCTAAACACACACCAGGTTCCATGTCCTCAGATTATTTTGAGAACCATTATAAGACCAAGAATTGGGGAGGTTGGCAAAATACAAAACACAAAACAACAATGAATATACAAAAAGTCTAATCCTCCCATTGTGAAAATTGGAGATTTTCTCTGATGGCTTTCCTGGACACAAGCTATGTTATATATGGACACCAGTTCATTAGGCTCTGGTCATGCCAGTTTTTCTCCTTTCTAAATTGAGAGTCATCCTTTCTTATCAAATGATAAAAATGCTATCATAACATAGGTTATGATCATCTATAATAGAAATACAAGCATAAATTTGTATATTGTTGCATGAGAGTCAATGACCAAAGGCAAAATGTCCTCATTATGTAATTAGCTAAAATCTGCTAGGTACTTCTCTAGAAAGGAAACTTACTGTTAATCAACACAGTCCCAATTTTCAGATTATTCCCTTCTATTCTAGCTAAAATTTGACTCCCAATTATTTCCAGCATTATTGTTTGTTTTATCTTTCAATTTTACCTAAAACAATATCTCCATTGCATATGTATCTGTTAAAATCTGAAGACAAAAGTAGGAGTCAGAAAAAATGAACTAGGGATTACTCTGCTGCTATTTCTCCTTCCACGTATTTTATAGTAAATTAATTAATAAAACAGAGAATTTCCTTATCTCCATTACCCATATGAGTAGGTGCATTATAGATATATGAAATGCCTGTTATTCCAGAATCCAAGTAAAAAATAAAGTTGAAAGTATGGGGGAAAATTATTCATCCCAATCTGTTAATAAGTGATATTCTTCTAGAATACAAGCTCCTTGAGAGAAGCTCTGCATAATTTCCTTTCTTTATATACTTTTGTATATATTGTTTCCCTTCCACACAATTTGTGCTCACATTTACTATTTTGTTCTATTTTGGGGGTATTGTATGTATGTTACTGAAACGCCCTCTGAATATCCACTGAAAATTAAATCCTCTCTGGAGTGTGTAGTTTACTCAATAATACACCAATTCTTTGAAACATGATAATCCTATCATCATGTCATATAATCCTCTTTCAATCAGCATATTCAATTAAGTGGGCTATCTCATTTCCTCAATATGCTATATTTTATATCGTATAATATTATATTAATTATATCATATCATATTCAGACTCTTAGAGCTTGACACTACATCAGAGATTAAATTCAACATGTTCATTTTGAAGATGAGGAAAATAGAGACCAATGATTTATAAAAATCACAATAAGTGATTAAGAACTTTCACTCTTAAGTCAGATTAGAGGGCAAATATCACAATTTCTCAATGGTTTTCCACAAACCACATATGTCTATAAGATTGTTGCCAGCTGTAAAATGAGGATAAATCTATTAACTTTTACAATTATTGTAAGAAAAAGAAATAATCTCTGTCAAGCATTTAGCATCACATCTGGTATATAATTAATATTCTTTAAAACTAGTCATTATTTTTATAAGATTATTTGATGAAGGGGGATGGTGGGGGATGGGCAAGATGACTGATGAGTATTAAAGAGGGCACTTGGTGTGATGAGCACTGGGTGTTGTATGTAAGTGATGAATCACTGAATTCTACTCCAGAAACTAATATTGCACTGTATGTTAATGAACTAAAATTTAACTTAAAAAAAAAGATTTGCTAGAGTGAGAACTGGTATTCCAGTCCTAGGACTTCCACAGCAAACTCAGATTGCCAGCAGCCAACTGCAATGGGTCCTTGTCTCCAAGTTCTAATTCATGAGGATAATACAGAGGTGGCTGTCAAACTCCTGGTATCCTCAATCAACAACTCTCGAAGCTCCTGAGGGGGCAGCCCTGTAACCCCTACCTAACAGGGAGCCAGGCGGAGCTCCATATTTTCATCATGTTTTACTGTGGCCACAGAAGGCCAGCACAACTAGGAAAAACACAACACCAGATTGTATTGTATGTGCTGGGTTACCAATGGACATGTCAAAGTGGTTCAAATAACTCAGAGGAGTGACTCTTCACCTAAAGTCTTCCTGAGGATGATAGTCACTGTGGGTTTTTCATAGATGGCTTTTATGGTATTGAGGTATGTACCCTCTATCCCCATACTGTGAAGAGTTTTAATCAAGAAAAATGCTGTACTTTGTCAAATGCTTTTTCTGCATCTATTGAGAGGATTATATAGTTCTTGTCCTTTCTTTTATTAATGTAGTGCATCACATTGATTGATTTGTGGATGTCGAACCACCCCTGCAGTCCAGGAATAAATCCCACTTGGCTGTGGTGAATAATCCTTTTAATGTACTGTTGGATCCTATTGGCTAGTTGCATCTATGTTCAACAGGATGGTCTGTAATTCTCCTTTTTGGTGGGGAGATTTTGAACAGCAAAGGAAACAGTCAACAAAACCAAAAGACAGCCAATAGGTGGGAGAAGATATTTGCAAATGACATATCAGATAAAGGGCTAGTATCCAAAGTCTATAAAGAACTTACCAAACTCAACACCCAAAGAATAAATAATCCAATCAAGAAATGGGCAGAAGACATGAACAGACATTTCTCCAAAGAAGACATCCAAATGGCCAACAGACACATGAAAAAGTGCTCAACATCACTCGGCATCAGGGAAATACTAATCAAAACCACAATGAGATACCACCTCACACCAGTCAGAATGGCTAAAATTAAGAAGTCAGGAAATGACAGATGTTGGTGAGGATGTGGAGAAAGGGGAACCTTCCTACACTGTTGGTGAGAATGCAAGCTGGTGCAGACACTCTGGAAAACAGTATCGAGGTTCCTCAAAAAGTTGAAAATAAAGCTATCCTATGACTCAGCAATTGTACTACTGGGTATTTACCCCAAAGATACAAATGTAGTGATCTGAAGGGGCACATGCCCCCCAATGTTTATAGCAGCAATGTCCACAATAGCCAAACTATGGAAAGAGCTCAGATGTCCATCAACAGATGAATGGATTAAGAAGATGTGGTACACATATGCAATGGAATATTACTCAGCCATCAAAAAACTGAAATCTTGCCATTTGAAACGACATAGATGGAACTAGAGGGTATTATGCTAAGTGAAATAAGTCACTCAGAGAAAGACAATTATCATATGATCTCACTGACATGTGGAATTTAAGAAACAAGGCAGAGGATCATAGGAGAAGAGAGGAAAAAAGGAAACGAGATGAAACCAAAGAGGGAGACAAACCAGAAGAGACTCTTAATCTCAGGAAACTGAGGTTGCTGGAGGGGGGTGGGACAGATGGGTTGGCTGGGTGATGGGCATTGGGGAGGGTGTGTGTTGTGGTGAGCACTGTGTATTGTGTAAAACTGATGAATCACAGACCTGTACTCCTGACCAAATAATACATTTTATGTTAATAATTTTTAAAAAATAGGGGAGATATTTTGCATGAAAAGCAAAACAAAAAATAAATTAAGGGATTTTAAAAGTAAAAAAAAAGAGCAACCAAAAATAAAAATAAAAAAAAAAAATAAAGTCTTCCTGAGGAACAGAGATGTGTCAACCTGCCCCAAACACTGGCTTGACTTTCTGATCCATAACTGGCACGTTCTGCTGGTTAAGGTTTCTGTCTGATCATAAGCAGATGCTGCCCAGGCAGAAGGGGATCTGACTTGGAAATTACGGCTCACAGGGGTGCAGCTTTCCTCAGATTGTGGAGTTACCTTTGACCTTCCCGAGGCCTTCCCTTTATCTTTATGGCCTGATGGGGTCGAAAGTGTCACACTAGACCCTGGCAGAGATTGGGGGTGTGTTTGCCACCTTGATTTTCCTCAAAAATCCCTACACGGGCTGAAAAGTATGCTCAACCTCACCTAATTTGCAATTGGCATGTGTGCACACACACATTCCTGTAACCAGTGACCTGAGGGTGAGCAGGATATTGATGGAAAATGAGTGATACAAGGTCATATGCATCTGGGCAAGGAGCAGAGTGGTTATTATGGGCTGGGAGCAGAGGTCACAGAAAGGAGGAAGATGATAAGGGGATAAAGGAGAAACTGAAAGAAGCTCAAATATCAGTTACTTTTTAAACCACTTATCTTTATCTTAGGTGCAGTAAAATAATACTACAGTCCAACTGTTAAGTAAAAAGAAAAGAAGAAGAAGAAGAAGATGGAGAGAAACAGGAAAATGAATGATCAACCCAGGCAGTGTCCCAGGCTACATCTGGGAAAGTAATGGCTCCCGCCCAATAGCGATGAGGTTAGGATCCGTTGGGGTGAGGAGAAGGTGCAGAAACCACACAAGGCCAGAGTGTTGAGGTGATGGGTGGTGACCTCCAGTTACCATGATGACACTGCCCTCACACTAGAAAGAGACTCACCATCTGTCCTATACCATCCCTTACACACAAAGGCAGCACCCTTTCCCCCAGCCAAACAGAGCAGAGATTATGTCTGTGCCCCTTACACGCATCCATCTGAGGCTCAATGGGGTCCCCGTGAACACTTGAGGTCATAGGTTACGCAGTGCAAAGGTGCCCGAAGGAGGCTGTGTTTTGCCAGTCCCCTCTGGTACTAACTGAACTTGAGACTTGGTAAAGTCATGCCTCTGATTCTCATCTGAATTACAAATTGTCACGGTAGCTCCCACTGGCTTTGTCCAGGGATTATCAATTCCCTTTGGGGCAAGCAGCGTCTCCTTTATACTAGTGCATCCAAGGTCTACTTACCTAGCTCATTCTGGAGTTTCTCTGGAAAAAGAACAAGAATAATATATTAAGGAATTTGATCTAAGGGAAAGGAGAGAAAATATTTAAAAAGAAAAGAAACCTCTACATTTCATTAAAAATCTCAATTCATAAAAAAGAAATTAAATACAGAAAAATGTTCTTTCCTGTAGATCACCTAGTGATCCAGCTGTTTTTCCTTTTGTTTGCACGAGAAAAAGTCTCTCAGTTCTATTCATGCTGATATGTAACATATTGATATTTAATATCTTGTAAAAATGATACATATTCTTCTTATAAGTGCATGGAAAGTATAAAAATATATGGACATAGACAATTATCACCTATAATTCCAAACTGAGAGATAAAACATATATAAATCATTTATATAATATGTATTCAGATATATATTATATATATATATTACATAATATATATTCAGCTGCTTTTGACATTCACATGTGATGTTTAAATTCTTTCATATACCATTTATATGAATAAGAATAACTGTATCGTTATATCTAAATATAGAAGGTGTCCCAAAAATCTTAGTGCAGTTTTAAGTTTTTTAAAGCCATTATTCTTTACGTGACTGGAAATGTTTATAGATAGATACATAGGTAGGTAGATAGTTGTAATCTTTCATAAATTGTCCATCGTAAGAATTTTTTTCAACCTCATTTGAAAATATCATCTTTCATCAATGCTATAATTATAGTTACATTAGATACTTAACGAGTGTTTTTTTTTTTACTGTTGTTTTTATTGCTATTTATAAATGGGGCTATAATTAAGATGCTGTTATGTGGGGCGCCTGGGTGGCTCAGTCATTAAGCATCTGCCTTTGGGTCCCTGGGATTGAGCCCTGCATCGGGCTCCATGCTCTGCCAGGAGCCTGCTTCTTCCTCTCCCACTCCCCCTGCTTGTGTATGCTCTCTCGCTGGCTGTCTCTCTCTGTCAAATAAATAAATAAAATCTTAAAAAAAAAAGAAGCAATTATGTAAATAATTGTCTCCATCTGTATTTATCTTCACATGACAGGTTCCTAGAAGCAACTGGCACAATGTGTATAGGAAAACATTTTAATTGAAAGAATATAGTTTTATTTTCTTCATCATGTGATGCATACTTGTGAGTATAGACAATTCAGAAAGAAGAAAAGGTGTCACTTGAAAATAACTGGAATACCATTAACAATAGCTATTTAATCAAAATATAGTTTTGATTAATATAGGCATAAATAGTTTATACCTTTTAATACATATTACTAAATTTTAGATATTTTCCTTAATAAAAAAAATATTAGGTGCTATGGAACAGTCCTTTCCTGTTAATCACATTGCACACTAACCCATTCATCATAGAGGTAGAGCTCTGACCTGGAATGGAGATGATTGAGCTCTTCTCCTCATTGAGGATGGGGTTGTGGATGAAGCAGGACACGGTCTCCACAGAATCATTCCTGACCACAAGAGTGGTTTCCACATAGAATAGGCCATTTTCATCTTGGATGGAATGTTCAGAGATAGCCAGCAACTTCTCTCCTGTGATATCTGCCCAATAAACCTGGGGCTCTGGGAACCAGCCTTTTGCAGTGCACACGAGCTGGACTCCACTTTCCGCAGGTCCCTCCACGTGGATGTAAGGGGCAGACCCCAGACCTGTGGAGGGAAGACACAGCCCTAAGAACTGGAGCCCATGGAAAATCACAGAAACCAAGATCCCAGTGACATTGCTCATAGGGAGAGGGCAGGAGTTCATGGGTCCAAAGGCCTCTTCCCATTCAAATTGGACTTCATCCACACTTTGCTTGTTCTCCATTCTGGGTCTTTAAACTTTAGCACATGAGCAGTATTTTTCTTCAGATCCAGACAGGAGGAGAATAAGAGAAAGGGACACAATGACATTTTGCTTATGTCACTAGTACTGCCAACAAAGCTGTGTTATGATGTATTCATTGAGCTTCCCCATGCCAAAACTCTGTCTGACATTTTAGATGATATCTTGACTCTGATTAATTAGAATGTTTAATATAAAGCCAGAAATCATCTCCAGGGACTATTCTTCACGTTCTTTTGTTGGTGGTTGTGATCTCGGGGAGCAAGTAGATAACCTGGTATGTAGAATGGGATGTCCCATGAGGAGCTCTGGTTTCTAAACATTCCTTACAGTCAATGGGAAAATGTTTTTGAGAAATCTTAGTTTTATATAGTCATGAATTTCTTTCTTTACCCGACACTGCTCTCAAGCCCAAACAAAGGGACTCTATTTCCTATAGATGATAATTCTCTATCATTTGGTGGGGAAAGAGACTCACTCCTTTCACCTACAGCCTTAGAAAATGTGTGGCTTATTTTCAAAGGTTCCTGATAGTGAACAGCTGCCTTCCTGTCTCCATATCTCAGAAACACATAGATTCTTTCATCCATCTTTGATCACCTATAACATAACAATAATGATCGTAGTCATGGGTGTTAAAAAAAAATGGTGTTAGGAAACAGCCTTAGTGTGAGTCAGAGATGGTAACATCTCCAGAGAACTATTTCCCTGAGAGGGTGAGTGGGTTTGCCTGATTTTCTTTTTAGCATATGGGGGAGTTATTCTTGCCAGGGAACTAGATGATTATTTATTTTTCAGATATGTGTTTTTCCCCTAGGACGGATCCTTTTTCTCAACTGTTTCCCACTGTGCTAATACAAAGGCTTCAGGTAAAACCCTGTCATTCACAGTGGGTATGTCCAAATGCATCTGGAGTCCCCAATTCATTGAACACTAATATTTAATAATCTCCCTAAAAGCACAGTTCTTAATCTCTTTGTTCCCAGCACTAGCTTTCTAACTAGAGGCATTCCACAAAGAAACGTAATTTTCACATTCAGTTATTGCATATTGGAGGTTGGGTAAAGAGCAATGCATTCCATTGAGATACGGTTGCTGGGCAGTCACTCACTCAGTGATCGACTTGCCCTAACACACCAGCCTGATACAGCACAAATCTGTGCCTCAATAAAATTGCCAATGACCAGATGTCATGGATTGCAATTAGTGGTCAAGAATAGTCAAAACTCCCATCCAAGTACTAACCAGGCCCGACCCTGCTTAGCTTCCGAGATCAGACGAGATTGGGCGCGTTCAGGGTGGTATGGCCATAGACTCTGGGAAACAAACTGAGGGCTTCAGAGGGGAGGAATAGGCTGGTGATGGGTATTAAGGAGGGCACGTATTGCATGGTGCACTGGGTGTTATACGCAAGTAAAGAATCATGGAACTTTACATCAAAAACTAGGGATGTACTGTATGGTGACTAACATAATATAATAAAAAATATTTAAAAAAAAAAGAATAGTCAAAACTGTGTAAGTAAAATTTGAGAAGATTGTTCAAGTGAGCTTGCTTTGAAGACTTCAGGATTACTTGCCTTCAAATGAATCAGGACAGAGGACTGGCCATTAGGAATTGCCTTGAGGATTAAAAGGGAATTTTTCAACTGGCTGTAGGCTTACCACAAATTAATATATTTCTCCCTCCAAGACTCTGTCTTTTCCAAAATATTCACCTGCTACTTTAACCAGCAAGCTTGTTTCTCCACAATAGTTATTCTCCTGGAAATGGCACCAGTATTGCCCATTATCAGATGGTTGGATGTTGTTTATCTTCAGAGCCACATTCCCCTCATGAATGCCATCTTTTATGAACTCTACCCGGCCTCTGTACTCCTCCATCTGCATCTCGGTCACATCAGCTCCATCCCAGGATGCAAACACAGGTGTGCTGGGCTCCGAGCGGTACCATGTCACCTTCATATGCATTGCGGTCTTCTTGGGGAGGAGCTGACAGGTTAGTAGGGCATCTTCCCCAATCCTGGCCAGGATAGGATGTGTAGAACTAATCACTCTCCAGTTATCTACAAAACAGAGTGAAAAGGGGGAACCAGGAAATGCCAACTGGAGATTAATGTACTTGCTTCGGGATGTCCAACCTACCAAAATGGAGGCACCTGGAGGAGGGAGGGCTTTATTTTCAATGATTTAGAGAAATCTAGCATGATGGTTTGCACATTTGGCTGTTTAAAAAAAGACAATTCTGTGTACTGAAAATAACATGCAGATCAAAAATTCGAGTGTTCTAGCTAAATCTGTCACCATCTTTGTGATTTGGGGGGCAAATCCATTATTTTCAGTGAAATTTGAGATTTGGAATCTCGATTTCTTCATCTTTAAGATGCTCAAGCCACCCTCTCTGGGTTGTTTTTATTTTCAAATAAGTTAATGTGTAAATTGATTTTTTACACTGGAAACTTTGTTAGTGACTTGTTTTATATTTTATAGTGATTTATTTTGTAGTTAGTGATTCCACTTTATATTGTTAGTGACTGATTTCATAATCATTTTTCCTAAAATTTAGGTAATAAATTCATTCATTAGATTTTTCAGCTCTTCAGGATTGCACTGGTTCTAGGTAAGGAACTGCGATTATTTTCTAACTTTAAAAATTTTTTGGTCTGGAGTAAGCAAGACTGCAGTTACTGGAGCTTTGTATGTACAATGCCATTTGTGGTGGATTAAGGGCAGTGGTTTGTCTAAGAGTTTGAGCCTTTTAATCAAATTGTGAGATCTTGTTCGACCTCTTGTCATTATCTGCAAATTGAAGGGATATTCAATGATTCCACGTGTTATTATGTTTAATAGTCTCATAAGTCATATATATTATATTCTTTCTTATCCTAAAATGCTCCAGGGCCATTTGCACTTTCTCTGCCTCATCCAATCATCCTAAGAAGGAAGGAACCCTCAACTGGCTCACTTGCTGATGAATATCAAATAGATGCTGGTCAAAAGGTCCCTACAGAGCTTAAGTGGAGATCTGCTTGCATTCTTCATTTATGGAATCCAAATATGAAGCGAGATCTGAAGTCATTCCATGTGGCTGACTTCTTTTACAGGCTAGGAAATTGCATTATACAGAGGTCAGGACAGCCTCATGTCACATCACACGGTTTCTGGCAGCCCTCAGTCTGGAGCCTGAGCCTTCTGGTGCCCTATTCAATGTTTTTCCCACTTCTGCATGCTGTATTTTCCTTGGGACTCTGGTATTTCCCCTTGACACTGAATTTTCATAATCCTTCTTAAAGGTACAATTCAGCCACCAAGATTTCCAAATCCATTTCTTGGAAATCTAATTTCTTGTTTCCAAGTATTTTTATGCCATTTAATTTGTGGTAAGAAGCAGCTATTTTTCCTGCCCCCAACGTGCTGTCCTGTATGAAAGCAGGAAAATGGATGAATAACTTAATGTGTTCCAGGTACTATTTCATGTGCAGCCTCATTTAATCCTAACGCCTGTCCTAGCCTTCAAGACATAGGCATGTTGTTATTCTTATCATAAAGTTGAGGAAACTGAGGCAGAAGTAGCTTATCAAAGGTAACCCAGCTGGAAGTGCAGGACCCTTTCTGGAACACAGATGCATTGGTTCCTGGACCCCCAGTCCTAATATTGTCCTAGCCCTTTTAATTTGGAACTCTGCATGTGGACTGTATTGCTGGGACATTTGGGTATATGGTAAAGGGAAGAAGGGCATCCCACCTGGCTGCCTCATGCTGAGCAGTATGAAGAAGAAAGAGGCAACTGCGCCAGACACACTGTATCCTGGAAAATCCACCATTCTCCCTGCAGCAAACACAAGAGAAAAATATGAGCACACCCAAATGATACTGTAATGGAGCCAGGTCACTCTGGTTGTGGTTTCCAATAGTTACATAGTCACAATGAGGAATCAACATCAACCCCTCCACAATCAAACAAGGAAATGGACTTGGCTCAATTTCTCTGCATTACTGATCATTTCTGGCCCTTTACCTTGTGTGTTGTACTTTAAGCTATGCTTTTAGGCCTGAGGGAAGATCTCTGATTGAAATGAAAAGCCCTCCTGAGTTAAAGGGACAATAATACTTACATGTTTTTAAAAATCTCCTAAGGTCCATTTATTCTGAGCACGCAGAAATTAAATAGTAGGATTCAAATATTTTTTAGTTTGAGCCTTTTAATCAAATTCTTGCCCTCCTGCCAGCCCCTCCTGCCCCTCTTCCTCACCACCCTCTCCTAGGTGTACAGGAAAGAGCAGGAAGGCTCTGAATCCTCACTCTTCAGCCAGGAAACCATTGCTAGTGCCTTGGGAGAACCCAAAGGCTGGGGCACACCTTGAAAAGTGAAGGAAAGAGTTGTGAAAATGGTGCTACAGGAAGACACTAGTAAGGAAACCACCCTAAATGGCCTTTCAGTGTCATCTTGAATAAGGAATGAATAAAAGAAATGGCCCTGCTGCAGAGATTGGCAAATGCAACATGCCCATTATACCAGCATTATAAAAATGCTTCCACACAGCTAAAAAGTTTTAAAACTACCAGGACAAAAATCGAATGCCAGCTTTAGTTTTGAAAACTGAAAAAATCAGAGTGAAAGGAGCCGAAGACTCATTCCATCTGACGGGTCCATCATCTTATTGCTTCACAGTAACTAGAAGAACGTGTTCAGGAGCAATGATAAGGTGGTGGTTGCTTCTCTTTCCCCAGAAACTAATGCCAGTAAGATGCTATAGGGCAGAGGAAAGCAACAGTTACTGAAATAGAGATTATAAACCAAGTGGTTCAGGAGATTATTTATACTCTATTATGACTGCTTTTTAAAATGATGCATCCTATCATCTGAAATGCCTCTAGGGAAACCGATACAAGCCCAGACACAATACGTAGATATATAAGAATGTTCGAATATCAATGTGAAAATGGGGTCGAGCATTAGGAGACAGCATAGACCATCCGTAGCTCGCCACTGGAGATATATCAGCCACTTCCTCTCTGAACAAAGGAGATTGCAGGTGCCTCCTCTTGTGAAAAACAGAAACGTTTTGTTCTACCCAAGAAGAGCAAATACAGCTTGCAAAACTCATGCCAAGCACCATTCCTTAGTCATGTGAACTAAGAAGGACCCATATTTGCTACAAACCGGTTTATAGACATGCATGCCTCTAGGTCTTTCATGTTAAAGCAGGGGGAGAACATACAAATGCAACTAGAACAAAATTGCTCAAATTAATGCAGCTTTTGAAGAAAGTTGTGAAGATGCATCTTAACCTTCCCTGGTGCTCAGAGAGAAATTGATGAGTGAGTATAAAGAGAGAGAATAGCTGCCTTAGACTAGGGTTCTGAATGGGAAAAGGGACAGTCTTGCCTTTGGAGGGTTTTTGGCAATGTCTGCAGACACACTGGGTGGTCACAGCTGGAGAAAGGGGACATCCAATGAGCTGCTAGCCATCCTACAATTCACAGGAAAGCCCCTAGAGCAAAGAATTATCCAGCTTTAAGTATCATTAGTGCCAAGGAAAAAGGCTGCCGTAGACCATCTCCTGTCAGAATGCTGAAAATCTTTGGCAGATTTTTAGTAAATAAACAACTGGACTTAACATTGCAAACTTTAAGTTAAAACATGTTCATTATTTGACATCTCTGTTTTACCATTTGAACATAGGCCAAGAATCTTCTGAAACTGCCAGTGCAACTAAATATGGTAAACTTTGGTATTGTCAAGAGATGTGATCTAATATGTGTATGTACCATCGAATGTTCAAAAACTCACATTTCATTTAATTTTCTGGATAAAGTGTAAGTGTTAAGGTGGGATGATAAGTGAGTGGTAAGTGATGGTTTGTGCTGAGGCATTAGGTGAACAACAATTCTGAATTCCAAAGTCTATGCATGCACTGTTAAAATTCACACCAAAGAAAACTGCAAATTACTACATGTCATGGGTCATTAGAGGTGGGTTGTTGGTTTTTTTTTTTTTTCAGTAAAAAACCTCCTTGTTAAATTCTCAAAATGCCTAGTGACCATAGTATTTAACTGGTGAGAATAAAATTTATTCAGTTCACAAAGTTTGAAGTTTATAGATCTATATTAATTTTAAAAATAGATATAATGGATCCTATGTTAACACATTTTTATAGACAGAAAGCAAAGTAAAATAAGAATTCTAAGAGACAAGGTGACTTTGTGTTTCTTTCTGTGACCCCGAGAATCTCACTTTATTTTCTTGAGCCTCTCCTGTCTCTCCTCTCTGATGGAGACACTCATTCCTAACATTTTTTCAGCTGTTTCATTACCACAATGACAGACGAGCGAGGCCCAGAGACACAAGCACGATATCATGCATGACCGATGAACGCTGTGACCCTGCTGTCCTGAGCTGCCCGCTGCACAGCAATACTCTGAGGATCACATAAGCTACAGTTGACTTTGAAAAACACAGAGCGGGGTATGAGTGGATGCATTATGGTAAGTGGCAGAGTTTCCCTGTGGGTGCTGACTGTCCCCATGCCCCACTTCCTCATCTTAGTCGACGGCCCCAACTTCCCTGGTCATCCTCCACCAGGGACTCATCAAGCCACTCACGTGTCTCCTCTCTCCTTCAGGGTAAAACCGGGGGCTACTGGGTCTTCTCCTCAGTGGGTCTCAGGTGTGCCCTTCATCCACGCAGCAGGTGTCCGAAGGCAGGTCAGGGTCCTGGGGTGCCGACTGGAGTGAGAACTGTGGGACAGCCAGACCACATGGAGGTAGTCCCCTGGGGCCCCCGGCTTTGGGTGAAGGGAGATTGTGCTGCTTCGCCCAAGCTGAAGGTGGAGGCCCACCCTGAAAATGAGATTCCAATAAGAATAGCATGCTCACCTCCTACCTGCCGTAATCCTCAGAAAGTGAAACTCAGACAAGTGGACTTTGACTGGGTTTAGTTATGAGTTCTTCAGGCTTGCAGACAAAATTGTGACACTGGCACTCCTCACCAACCTCAGAAATCCAAGGCACTACTGCTGGCCCCATTTGACACCCAGTCTGTGCCATCTCCAGTCAGGTCTTCGCCAGCACCTGGTACTGCAGGTCTGTCCTCACCCTTCTCTCCACCTCCCACACATCAAGGGTCCCCCCCACCTAGTGTCAAGTTTGCCCTGCATGCAGTTTGCTGGGTCTTAGAGTTAGAAGCAAGACTGAAAAGCAAATGCCCCATCCCTGCTTTTACTGGTGAGAAAACAGAGGCCAGAGAAAGAGATTGTCCATCCAGGACCACGGCACCCAGCCAAGGTCTCCTATGTCCAAGTTTACCGCTCTTTTTATCTTGGTTCTTTATCCCCCTTTGCTGAGTCAGATATTGACTCTCAGATACTATGGAAATCTAATAAGCTTCTCAACCAAATGTTTGGGCACAAAAACTATAATCATTAAGGCTACAGGCACTTTTTTGGTGTGTGTTCTTGTTTAAGTTAGATTTTCCCTTAAATTCCCCTTAAGTCAATTTTCTTGAATCAGAGTGCAAGTCCCCTTGGGGTTCTGCAGAGATATTCTCAGGGATTCAAGAGTTCCAGAATAATTTAAAATTAAATGTTAGGGTGCCTGGGTGGCTTAGTCGCTTAAGTGTCTGCTTTCAGCTCAGGTCATGATCCCAGGGTGCTGGGATAGAGTCCTGAGTCAGGCTCCTTGCTCAGAGGGGAGTCTACTTCTCCCTCTGCCCCTCCCTCCACTCTTGCTCTCTCTCTCTCTCAAATAAATAAATAAAATCCTTAAAAAATGAAATAAAATTTAATTTAGATGTTCATTTCATTATAAAATATAACCATTTGTGATCTTATGATGTGATATGGCTTGAGCTGATTTTTTTCCTGAAGTGTCTTCCCTCCCCTGTTATGATAAGCCCATATTTGGGCACCTAACTTGAAGCTGCTCTTCTTAATGTAAGATTTTTTCCCTTCATCCTTCAATGTAGATGAAGACCCTTCCCACTGTGGAGAAAGAGGACTTTGTCTCTATATGCTTTCTGTCAGTTAGGTAGATGGGAGAAGTGCCCACTTTACCTCTGGTTCCCAGAACGGCTGCAGTGCCGCATACTTCCCTCTCCCACAAGAACATGGAAGCAGCAAAGGAAAGTTACCCAAGGCAAGAAGAGGTTGACCTTGTAAGGCTCAAATACGGAGGGAAAGTTTGCTACTTAGAACACTGGTGTGGAATGATACGGCAAGAGGGGAATGATGTTGTGAAAAGAACAGTCATCATCACCGATGTGGGAAGGACAGTGACCACCAGGAGGCAAGATGTGAGCAAGACATATGGAGTCACGGTGGAAATATGAGGACAGCCTTCCATACCAACCCTGCATCATCTCTACCTCAGGACTTAGAAATAAACCTAGGCAGAGGACTGGTTTTAAATTATTAATTGTTGTGAACGCGACCAAGTTTCCCCAGCAAATACTAGCTTAATTCCTTGGCTATAAGACATTATAGTGCTTGATATAAAAATTAGGATCAGTAATAGGAAAACACGGAGATTTTTTTTACACCTAAATTTGTGGTGTGAAAATATTCTACCCCTTGCAGATGTTCTGTATCACCTCCATCACATAGCATGTTGGAATTCTCCCAGGAGTCTTTAGTGCCCATTTTTGCATTTTGTTTATGGTCAGTCACACTAGTAGCAACTGCCCACTTAAGGAAGCTCCTTTAAATTTTTGTACATCTCTTCTCAAAAAGCCCTTACATATACTTTCTCAAGGGTCTTCCACTTTGGAAATAAGAACTGTGTCCTGAATTACGCTATGAATTAAGGATGTCCGTTTTTTTGTAGGGACATGTGGACAGTTGGGAGAATAAAGCAGGAAACGCTGAGGAGACCAGGCAGAACAGGGATCCCAGAGAAGGCAGAAGGGAGGACAGGAGGGAAGGAGAGTCATGCACCTACATGGTCACCAGAGGGCAGCAGAGACATTCTCACCATTCTGCCTTCGAGGGCTTTTCTTCAAGACCTGATTGACTCTGATGTTTCCTCCTTAAAATGCTGCTGTCATGTGTGACCCACATTCATGACTTCCTCAGCCAGAATGACAAAAGGAATCCTGAGCTTACAATGTCTGAGATTTTAATTCTACTTTTGCTATAAATTTGGATAAGCTTTACTTTAGATAAGTCTATTTCTGGGGCTTCAATTTCCTTAGCTTTAAAATAAGGGTAAGGATAATATGTGCCCTACTCATATTACAGTATTCCTGAAATGGTGGTGTGAGAATATAGCCACGACACAAAATTCCTATTTAGGTATAGGTTTCATTATCGGGAGAGGAGTTGTGAAAAGAAGGGAGAAAAAACAGCAGAGGAGGTAAGAAATGACAAGAAAACAGTAATGCAAGAGGAGTCTGAAGGCTTGCTAAAAATTTGGAGAGATTAAGGTGACGGCCATCAGCTCCTATTCTTCGGGACCTGATAGAAACCTTTTTTGAGAAGTGTCAGGTCAACTCACCAGAAAGGTAATAATTATTTCATGGAGTCCCATAGCAATGGGTCTTATAAATGTAGAGTTCTCTCAGGGAAAAGAAAGAAAAATGATCAACTCTCATATCCTGTTGATAGAGCAATATGTCATTTCACAGTCTTCTTGGTTTGCTTTCTGACAGGAGGGGAGCCCTGGCAGAGCCCTGAGATCCCACCCAGATGCTGGGTTCCCTGAGGGAGCACTTGGGAGCATTGAGGGAGGGCTGCTGCTGGGAAGTGGATGACGGCCTCTCTTCACAAGTACCACCACAGTTCAGTGGGCACTTTGGGAAGGCGATCATGGCCCTTCTCTTTCTCCCTCCTCCATCATCCTTTATACTCTGGAACAACAACAGACAAGAAAGCCTGACTCTCATTGTTTCTATTTAGAAGCCTGAGGCTTTGAAATACTGTTTAAAAATAGTATTTCTTGTATTTGTTCCTCTTGGGAATGTATTTTTCTGACACAGGATAGAAGACAGTTGGCTTTGAGAAAGGGAATGATTCCCTCACTTTAAAGTAATATTTGAGGCTTAAATGATGAGTTCAGGCTGACCATTACAGGGTCAGCAAGGACGGAGGTCAGTCCTACAGGGGGCTACGGGTGCAGGAGGAAGCTGACTGAATAGGAGCCAGTCAGCACCCCTGACCTCTGGGATGCTTGCTCCCCGAAGTGCTGTGTTCCAAGATATAAATAGCCTGAAGATTAACTCAAGCCCTGCTGGGATAGAAACAAGTTATTTTGTGTCCATAACCCTATTGGAGGCCCTCTGTGATATCTCAAGGCCATCAAGATGGAGGTGATATGAGAATAAACTCTCGGGAAACAGCTATGAGGGTTCCTTGGTGTGTATGCCTCCTCGTCCTTCCTACCTTACCCAGCATCACCTTGGCCTCATCAGGGGACACAGTGGACATGAAACTGGGCTTCCCCTCCCGAGACCTCCAGGGCTTAGGACTATGACAATGTTCATTTAAATCAAAGGGCAGCACAGCATTGCCATCTTGCCAAGGAAGACAAAGAATCAGTGACAAAGTGACATCCTATGGACTGAGGAGTCCTTGAGAGGGGAATGAAGATTGTGATTCTAAAGTTCATGCCAGAAGAATAAGGTAACTACAATGGACTCAAGGACAGTCCTCCAGATTTAGCTTTCTTAGCAAAATCTCTCCACATTATAGATTTGCTACCAGAAGTCAGTAGAATTCTTTTTAAATTTTTTATTTAAATTCAATTTAATTAACAAATAGTGTATTATTACTTTCAGAGGTAGAATTTAGTGATTCATCAGTTGCATATGACACCCAGTGCTCATCACATCACATGCCCTCCTTAATGCCCAGGTACCCCATCCCCCCACCCCCCTCCCCTCCAGCAACCCTTAGTTTGTTTCCTAGAGTTAAGAGTCTCTTATGGTTTTTCTCCCTCTCTGATTTCATCTTATTTTATTTTTTCTTCCCTTCCCCTCTCTTCATCTGTTTCGTTTCTTAAATTCCACATATGAGTGAAATCACATGGTATTTGTCTTTCTCTGACTGACTTATTTCACTTAACATTATACCCTCTAGTCCCATCCATGTTGCTGTAAGTGACAAAATTTCATTCTTTATAATGCCTGAGTAATATTCCATTGTATATATGTACCACATCTTTTTTGTCCATTTATCTGTCAAGAGACATCTTTTATGACGTTGAGAACTGTTCCTTTTATCCCTACATGGTGGAGAGTTTTTATTTAAAAAGGATTCCATATTTTGTCAAATGCTTTTTCTGCATCTATTAAGAGGATTATATGGTTCTTGTCCTTTCTTTTATTAATGTGGTATATCATATTGATTGATTTGTAAATGTTGAATTACTGTTACAGCCAGGAATAAATCCCACTTGGTTGTAGTGAATCATCATTATAGTTTTTAAAAATATTTTTAAATTTATTTGACAGAGAGAGAGAGCACAAGCAGGGGGAGCAGCACAGGCAGAGGGAGAGGGAGAAGCAGGCTCCCCACTGAGCAGGGAGACCAACGCAGAGCTTGACCCCAGGACCATGGGATCATGACCTGAGCTGAAGGCAGATGCTTAACTGAATGAGCCACCCAGGCGCCCCAATAATCCTTTTAATGTACTGTTGGATCCTATTGGCTAGTATCTTGGTGAGAATTTTGGCATTCATTTTCATCAGGGATATTGGCCTGTACTTCTTTTTAGTGGGGTCTTTGCCTGGTTTTGGGATCAAGGTAATGCTTGTTTCATAGAAAGAATATGGAAGTTTTCCTTCCGTTTTTATTTTTTGGAACAGTTTCAGAAGAATTCCGGTATTAATTCTTCTTTAAATATTTGGTAAAATTCTCTGGGAAGCCATCCAGCCCTGGACTCTTGTTCGTTAGGAGATTTTTGATTACTGAGTCAATTTCTTTGCTGGTTATGGGTCTGTTCAGCTTTTCTATTTCTCCCTGTTTCAGTTTTGGTAGTTTATACGTCTCTAGGAATGCATCCATTTCTTCCAGATTGCCTCATTTGTTGGCATGTAATTCTCATAATATTCTCTGAATAATTGTTTGTATTTCTTCAGTGTTGATTGTGATCTCTCTTCTTTCATTCATGATTTTATTTATCTGGGTCCTTTCTTTTTGATAAGTCTGGGTAGGGGTTTATCAATTTTATTAATTATTTCAAAGAACCGGCTGCTAGTTTCATTGACCTGTTCTACTGTTTTGTTTTTTAATTTCTATGTCATTGATTTCTGCTCTAGTCTTTATTATTTCTCTTATCCTACTGGATTGAGGCTTTATTTGCTGTTGTTTTTCCAGCTCTTCTAGGTGTAAGGTTAGCTTGTGTATTTGAGACCTTACTTGTTTCTTGAGGAAGGCCTGTATTGCTATATACTCCCCTCTGAGGACTGTCTTTGCTGCATTCCAAAGGTTTTGAACTGTCATGTTTTCATTTTCATTTGAGAAGTCAGTCGAATTTTTTAAAAAGGCAATAGAACTTCTGCATGGTGATACTGGAAATACCCAAACATTTAGGGATGGGGGGCTGGGGTATATCCTAGTTCTGACAGACCTATAGTCTGAAAGGAAGAGGTCTTTGTACTGTCAGATCCATCACTGTCTCAGAATCCAAAACATGTCTGACAAACCAATTCCTCTCAAATTTTAAAAAATTTTAATGCACTTTTAATGTTAAATTTTTACTTTTGAATTTACTTTTATGAAAAAGTTATAGAAGTTTAAAAGCAATCACTAGTATCAACCATGATTTTTTGAAAATGGCAAAATTAAAATAAATGGATTCCACTGTTGGTTTTAGCCTGTAGGAGTCAAGTCCTGAGAAGAGATACAAGCACGGATGAAACTCACACCAGTCAAGTAGCAGATGCCTCACTTGGGGAATTAGGAAAATCACGAATGCGTGTTAAAGCCTTTCCACTCCTCCCAGGACCCCAGAGAGTGCACTCAACAGAGATCGGTTCTTATACTCCACTCTTCACAGCACAGTCCTCCAAGAGGACTATTGCAGTTCCACAAGTGACCAGTAGATGGCGGGCTTCTCAAGAACACGCACTGGGTTTCAAGCAGGCACAAGGACTTCAGAGTGAGGGAGGGGGACCGAGCTGTGTCCTAAAACGTCCCAGATCTTCACTTCCAACCTCTTCTTTTCATGAATTGTGGAGAATGCAGCAAGTATAGGAAAACTGCTGCTGTCTAATATGCTTCAGTCTCCTCAGGGCCTCAGCAGAATTGGTGACCTGGAGATGAGGGGAGGGGATTGTGAAGAAACCTCTAAATTAGCAGAGATTAACAATGGAGGGAAATCCAAGAATGGTTGGAGAAATTAGGCAGCTCTCCACGGTAACATGTATTTTGCTCCAGTGTTCAGTCACACTTTCTTTCCGAAACCATTTCTAGCTTCTGACTTCTGTCGCAGCTGCTGCTGCTACAGTTACCAGTAGCTGCAGAGCCTGGCCCAAATCCTCTCTTTGAAGACCTCTCTGCTTCACCTCCCTTCCTTGGTTGGTTACTTCACCAGCTGGACTGTGCTGCATTGTGCGGCCGTACTCCGTTTGTTCGGTCAGTCACTTGTAATGGGCATCCGGACTGTTTTCAGTCTTTTCCTATCACACACAATTTTGCATGAATAGCTCCACATGCACCATGGGCAACCTTCCCTGTGGTAGGCTGAGAAGCAATAAAACAAAATAAGGAAGAAGTCCGGCAGGAACGTTTGTCAAGAAAATCCTGGAGCCCCGTCAAACCCCAGCATGCACCCTAGCACACTGGAGCCAATCTTAGAGCCAATTATTTTGTGGATTTATGGACTGACTTTCTGCACCAATATTGCTCCAGCTTGCCAAAGCCATTCACCTTACTGTTTGCTGAGCGTGTGGGAAATGCCACCTTCCTTCTCAGACTTTCAAGAGTGAGAGATGCCTCTAAAACTTGAATACTATCCAAAGAACAGGCTTCTCTCTCAGGCAAACTCTCCACAAGCTACCAAATCCTTCACAAAAGGAAAAAAGAATGTATGTCTGAGTCTCCTACCTCTTCTCCAGTGCCTCTTGCATTGTGGAACTGAACCTCTGGTAGGAATGGGGGCTGTCGGCAATCCTATCACCTGCCCTCCATCCTAATTTCACCACCAGTCACTGCACATTCATCCTGGCTCGAAACCTTGTCTTTACACCTTCACTAGGAGGGAGCCAGCATAAAGCAGACACTCTGACTCTGTGCAGTTTGATTGAGTATCTGATTATCACTGTTGGCTTTCCTTTTTGGTCTCCAGACACAGATACAAAGCTCTGCGTAAAAGCAGTATGGCTTTCTAGGTGGTGGCCGTGACCATCCATTGGTTTGCTGTCTCATCCATTGCAAAGCACGGTGCTGTAGCTGGATATGTTGACTTATTTTCCCACACATGACATCAGTTGCACAGAAGCCTGACAGAAATTCTACCCAACTGCAACAGGAAAGGAGTGTCATTATAACCAACCTGGCACACATGGGGACAGTGTCATCATCCAATGTCTGATTGTTCAATGATGCACTGGTTGTTTAATGAGTACACTTTTGCATGTTCCACATGTGGCATGATCCAAGCAGAAATGAATGGAACATGCCTCCACCATTCATGCGAGGTCACCATCAGGGACCCCTGATGCTACTGGAGTTCCTACTCAAGACTAGATCCTCCATATGGTGGGCAATACATGCCCAAGGGGATAAGGTGGTAACCCTTCTCTAACTTTTTCATAGAAGACTACCTGCTCAGTGGATCCCCACCTCTTTCTCCAGAATCTCAGGGATAGCCACAGAGCCCAAGTGAGGGTCAAGCCATGTAAGGGATGGAGGGCCCTTTTGCCCATGTCTTGATAGCTGAGGTCTAGAGGGCCCTTTAGGGAAACTCACAGCTTTGTATGGGGTAAGAGGCTGCAGTAGCACATCTCCCTGGCCCTGGACATCAAAACGTTATAGACAGGACAGCACCAGAGGAACAGGTGAGCACTTTCAGAGTAAAGATAATCAATGTTTCCTCAATCCAGATATACTGAAAACCTAAATCACCCATCCAGGTAGGAGCAAAGCAAAGTGGTAGGATTTCTTGATTCCAAAAGCAACATTGATGGCCAGTAGGAGTGACTTGCAGCAAAGAAATAAAATTTATAAGAGAGTTTAAAGACTAGAAGTATCACCCTAAGGACATTCAAACACTGATTTTAAAAACTAGGGGTGCCTGGGTGGCGCAGTCATTAAGCGTCTGCCTTTGGCTCAGGGTGTGATCCCAGCGTTCTGGGATCGAGCCCCACATCAGGCTCCTCCACTAGGAGCCTGCTTCTTCCTCTCCCACTCCCCCTGCTTGTGTTCTCTCTCTCACCGGCTGTCTCTGTCAAATAAATAAATAAAATCTTTTAAAAATAAATAAATAAAAAATAAAAAATAAAAACTAATAATTCCTTCCTTCCTTCCTCCCTTCCTTCCTTCTCTCTCTTTTTCTCTTTTTCTTTCTTTCTTTCTTTCTTTCTTTCTTTCTTTCTTTCTTTCTTTCTTCTTTCTCTTTCTTTCTCTTTCTTTCTTTCTTTCTTTCTTTCTTCTTTCTCTTTCTTTCTCTTTCTTTCTTTCTTTCTTTCTTTCTTTTTTCTTCTTTCTTCTTTTAGTGTTTTCTATGATAGAGATTGCGATAAATCAAAAGAAATACAAATATTAAATGTCACATGGAAGTTAAATCCATTGATTGTTGGACTTAGTTGTAAACATATGGGGGAAATACCCACCCCTAAAGTTACTACCACTTTGATGAATCACCAAATGGTGGTGATAAGGAGACTAGGCTTGGGTTATGATCTTACTGTGGGAAAGTGAGGAAAAAGGGATCAAAGCAAGAAGGAACATTATTAAACCCTTTATTAGTGTAAATGTGGAAACAGACACTTTAGGGAGTCTTTTAATAACACTGACAATCTAGACAGTGAGATAAGTAGCCATTTGAAAGCCGTGACAGAGCCAATCCATTCAGAGACAGCACAGGGGAAGTTTAGAGCTGGAGACACAGACATGGCTGTCTTCAAGTGACGCACAGATGTCACAGCACTTGCAACCCCTCCACTAAAGGGGAGCAAGGGACTTTCTTATACCACTGGCCTCAGATGTTACTAATTTTCCTTTACTAGTGCGTGTGGGGGTGTGGGAGGTGGATAATTTAGTTGGTTGAAATCACTGAAGGATGGCAGGATGGGGATTTACAGCTTGAAAGAAAGTTAACTTCCTGTCCCTCCAGCTGACATGACCATTATAGTTCTAGGTCCCCTGGACTCCAGGCTGCGAGCCCCTAGATCTTAGGCCCTGAGTGTAGTTGTCTGCACATATGGATACCCTGAGAGGTGATCTGCTTCTGGAACTGAGAACTGCCCAGTAAGTGTCTCTTAATGCCTGAGTCCAGAAACGAATACTAGAGAAAAAGTTTCCATTAGGAATAGATGGTGACATAGAAAATGACATTGACTGTTGAGGCAGTGAATAGATTTTGGGAAAGCCCTGCAGTAAATCAGGTATTTTGGGGTGCCTGTGTGGCTCAGTCGTTAAGCGGGAAGCCTGCTTCTCCCTCTCACACTCCCCTTGCTTGTGTTTCCACTCTCGCAGTCTCTCTCTGTCAAATAAATAAATAAAATCTTTAAAAAAAATCAGGTATTTTTGCTCTAGAAATATGAGAGTAACATGGTCATTTCTGAGACCTCCTCCAATTCCCCTTCAATCAAAACACTTGTAACTTGTTTAAGATCAGCCTTCCCCCCCCCCCATTTAGCTGAAGTTTTTGGTTTGTTCTATACCCTACTGCATGTCTCCACCCCTCCCCCTCTCTTTCCTGTTCCTTCTGATACTAAGGCAATTTAAGGATGGTCCTCTCTTCCATAGGTCTAAGAGCTTTGCTTCTTAGTCCGCGCTATCCATCGCTGGGCCATTTCGATTCTCTGGTGGCCAGGATAAAGATGGGGTAGGGGAGAGGACCTGTGGGGATCCCCAGATGTGACCCAGGTGGTGGTCTGTGCCCACAGTTGGTGCCATCCCCAGGCTGCCATGCATGAGTCCACAACAAGAGTCATCTGCCGGCTCTGAGCCCTGCCTGGGAAGTGAGCTTAAACTTTCCTTGCCCGTAGAAAAAATTTCCATTCCATGACAGCAAACAAATTTGTGTGGCTCGGTTTTAATTATAGTTAACAAAAATTCATCCTGTGTGAATTGTGTTATCCACAATATTTTCCACCTGCTATTTATTTATAGGTAATGAAGTAAAGAGAAGGAAATTTTAGGAAAAGTAGGCTATGGAATAAAGAGGTCACTGACCTCTGGAGGGAATATTCACTTTTTATAGCAAGTTGCTCTGGATTTAGGCTGACTGCTTCCCTGCTTGTTCCCACACTGAATCGATGGGTGATTGCAGCTTTTTCAGTATTGTGTTCACTGACTAGTTTCTAGGTATCATGTACATTCCCCCTGCCTTCTGAAATGCTCATCTGGACAAGACCTTTAATAAAAAAAAAAATTGAAGCAGATATAGAAAAGAATGTATAGAGTAAAAGAAAGTAGAGAGGAGGGAAAAGGAAGGCAGGGAAGTAGGGAAGGAGGAAGTGATGGAGGGAGGGAGTAAGGAAGGAAGGTAGGAAAGGAGGGAAAGGGAGGGAGGGAGGAAAGAAGGGAGGGAGGGAGGGAGGGAGAAAAGGAGGGAAGGCAGGAGAGAGGAAGGGAGGAAAAGTAAAAGGAGTCAAAAATAGAAAAAAAGGGAATGGGGAATAAAATAAAACAATTCTCATGTTTAATGATTTACAAAAAGATTCTTATAATGCTGCCTATTTTCCTACACAACATAAAATCATACCAATTCCTTATAAACCCCCACTCCTATGACATCAAAAACAGTATCATTCATATCTGGTCACCAGATGAATGTGTCCTTTACCTTTTGTTGTCTGATCATTTGCCATCTTCCACATCCTAGCTATCTGATCAGGAGTGGATTGTGCAGTATGACCCTCTTATAATAGAGAATCCGAGGGCACAAACCCCTCCCAAATTTGTTGGAGATCATGATCATATAGATTTATTAGCCCAGATGATGGCCCAGTGCCAGTCATGAAGATAAGGCCACTGGGTTTGCCTCACTATTCAGGTTATAAACGCTGGTTAATTAAACCAAATTCATTGGAAATTTTGCAGAAGACTGAAATTATAGTTCCAGGACACACTAGTGGAACTGTATGGATCTCAGAGCTAGGAAAAGAAGCACCTAGTGCATGCAAGCCCCATTAGAAAGTGAACTTGATGTAAGAACCTCGGGATTTAGCAGCTGCTCTCGGCAGAGGTGGGCCAGACCCCTAGGGCTCCCTAGAGGAAGGGGTAAAGGAGCTCTTGCTCCAAAGGAGACATGCCTTGCCCTCATTCGGTATCCACACTGTTCACCCTGAAGGAGGCCCCCACAAGCTACTCAAGTGCAAGTACACTCTTTGGCCGTGGTTATTACTCTTATTGTGTAGTGCACGGTAATAAGATTGCTAGTAGACCCCGTGGGCCTCATGCTGTCTCAGGAGGTATGCTGGAACAAATTCAGCTAGGGATACAGTTGCACTGCAGGATGGCTGAGCACCAGGCACTCACAGGCCTGGTTAGAAGGGTTTCAGCCAGTGTGTCACTGGCCATGAATTCTGACCAAGAGTTCACCTCCCACTACATTAAATGGTACCAACAGAAGTGATGCTCGAATGAACCACTTTGTCCTTATAGCAGTCTCAAATTATATCCCAAGCAGAAAGGCTCTCCCAAGTGACCAAATCAGACCCATCTGGCTGGTAGGTTTGTGCCCTAATGTTCTTACTGTAATTTAGCCTTACTGTAATTTAATTAGCCTCTCAACGTGTCCAGAATCTATATGCATTATTAACGGAGTCTCCACAGAGCTTGGTCATGGACACTGCATATTCCTTTGCAAGGCGTACCTCTCACGATCCGACGGAGCTCACTGAGACTGCTCACCTAGCAGTAGAGCCCATACTTGTAGTTCCAACCCGAGCCAGACCTCTGGCGCATATACTCAGAATTAAACACCAGCCAGACTCCCATACCCTTCACGGATCTCTTCCTGGAAAGGCCACCATCCCCAGGTTGGCCTCTGCCACCCCCAAGCACACCAACTCTACAGACAACATCACCCCAGCCTGAGAGCTTACTGTTGGAGATGGTGTTACCTCAGACGGTGACACCACAACCCAAGAGAACAATAAGGAAGACAATGTGCCCCAACTTCGTGGGACATTGGGCTTTTTTTCTGATTGTCTCAGATTGTCTCCACACCAGGAGGGAAACGACTATATTGACTGTCAACCTGGAGGCTGATTTGCCAACATGCCTCTAGGTGATTGACACTGAGGACCCTATAGAGCACTGTTGTTGTTGTTGTTTTTCTTTGTTTGTTTTCTGAAAGAGCTAAGCACTTGCCTCAGAAAGCTAACCTTTAGTAAGATGCTTGTAAACCATCTGCCTTCTGCCTGGCAGGACTAGACAGCATTTCACCTTTATGACAATGAAGCCAAACAATGTATTCTAAACCACACTATTTACATAAGCACTTCCTCACAACACCTCTCCCTTGATTTGCTCAATTCCATGATCAGTGACCTCTCCATGCTGTTTTCGCTGCTCCATGTACAACATTACAGCTTTGCTTTCCACCTAACACCTCCACAACATACTCTACTCCCCTTTTGGTTTTCACCACCACCACTAGCACCTCCTCCATACCTGAAATTGCCACCTGCACTTCTCTCCACATCTTATCCATAAGCCCCTCCCCATTGTCTGACACAACCCTCCCCACACCACAACCAAGTGGGCCACATCCAACCTGGTAAATACATTCGTATAAAACCCCAAGATAGCAGCCCAGGCCTTGCAAGTAAAATGATGCTAGGTCTGTCACCACACAGGTCCTAGTGATCTGCACCTTGTGCTAATTCCCTCCAACACCAGGAGTCTCATTTGGACTAGACAAACCCCTAACCTGGACCCCAAACAGGGCAACTTGTGCTCTGCTTAACAAGTATTAACTTGACAGATTTCATGACAGTCCATTTTCGCTCTTGTTCAGATTGGGTAATTTCTGTTGTTCAGTCTTCGAATTCACTGATACTTTTCTCTCTTATCTTCATCCAGCTGTTTAACCCATCCAGTGAGATTTTCACTTTCAATCATTATTTTAAGTTCAAAATTTTCCATTTGGTCTTTGTATTTTCTAGTTCTTTGTTTGGCCTTCTAGTTTTTCCACTCTTTTAAAGCTTGGTCATAACTATTCATCCAAACGCTTTTATAATGATAGGCTTAAAATCTTTGTAAAATAATTCTGACACACATGTCATCTCAGCATTGCTGTCTGTTGATTGACTTTTCCTATTTTTGTTAAGATTTTTCTGGTTCTTGATATGATGAATGTTTTTTTAGCATGTCTTGGACATTTTGCTTATTATGTTAAAAGACTCCAGATCTTATTTAAATCTCATTTTACCCTGACTCCCCAGATACCAGACCAGGAGGAGAAGGGGTGCCACCTCATTACTGGAAGATGGATGTGAAATTCCAAGTTCTCCATCCGGCTCTATCGACTCCTGAGGTGGTAGGAGTGACTTGTGACATCACAGTTGGGATAAAAATTCAGGTTCCCCATGAGGCCTCTGCTTATACTACCCAGGCTGGCAGTTGAGGGGCATCTTGTCACTGTCCTCACACAGCTTCCACTGACACCAGGACAGTAGGAGTACTGCATTACAGATGGGTGGTGATAAAAGTCCAAGATTTCCACTTGACTTCTTGTGACAATATCCTGGAGAAGGCAAGGACTGCTTCATTATCAATGGGTTGGGTAGAAGTCCAGGCCTCCTGCAGAGACTTCACTAGCACCACAGTGTGGAGGTGGCCTATTACTAATGGGCAGTGGTGAAAGTCCTGGATCCCAAGTAGGCTTCCTCCGACACAGTCCCAATGGGTAAGGCCAGGATGGGTGGTAGTCTAGGCTCCCCACTCAGCCTTTGCTACCTGAAATTAGAGGGCGGGACTCAGATTTTTCTGTAGTAGAGTAGCATGGTTATTGCCCACATGTTCTGCCTTGCTAGGCTGCCCTTTCGTATATTTTGGGGGGTGGAGAAAGATCATTTCCGGAGGACATTTTTGTCTGTATCCATTGGTGTTTCTTAGTTTCCACTTTCTCCAGCATCTGCTCCTGAATATATTAGGCAAAAAAGAACTCACCGTATGTCATTCCTTGGTCCCAAGAACTAGAGCCAATCTGCCTTCTTTTCTCCACCTTTCAGAGTTTCCTTTTGCTTGTCTTTAGCTGTACTTAGTAAAAAGAATAGGAAGAATTGTATCTACTCCATCTTGTCCTAAAACCAGAAATCTCTCACCATAAAATTTTGATATCTTTTATTTTTTTTGCAGCCATAAGTAAGTTTATTTGTTCAGAAAAGGTTGGTAAAGTCATGCTTTTCCCATTATAAACCGTACATGACCCATCAACATGAGGCATAAACACAGCTCCATGTACCAAGAGATAAATACATATGCTAAAATTTCCCCCAAACTCCCTAGAGTACCAGGCTGATGTATCACACACAGAGCAGATGAGCTGAGTTTTTGGATATCACAGTGCAGGGCAGTTTAGAGCAGAGCTAAATAAACTTTTTAGGGCTGGAATGAACGGAACACCAGCCTGGAAAAAAAAAAAGGTAACATTAGAAACAGTCCAACATCATTAGGTGATGCACTTCACAAAAGCAAAAGACATCAGGCAAGCAGCTACCATTTTCAGAAAATTAAGGCAGTGACTTGCAATGCTAAGGGGGAAACTATTGACAAAGAAGAAGGCCTATTATTAAAATGGCCACAGAAAAGAGCGGTAGAGCCATAGTTTTATTCCCATTCATTTCTGTAAAAATTATTTTGATCATCCAGCCAGATAGGAGCTCTCCTTCTTTTGCTATTCTGTAAGATTTCTTTCTTTTTTGTGTGTGGGTGGATGCTTTTAACTTTTTAATTCAATTAATTAACATATAATGTAATATTGGTTTCAGAGGTACAGGTCTGCGACTCATCAGTCTTATACAATATCCAGTGTTCATTCCATCAAGTGTCTTCCTTAATGTCTGTCACCCAGTTACCGCATCCCTCCACCCCTCTCCCCTCCAGCATCCTTCAGTTTGTTTCCTATGGTTAAGAGTCTCTTATGGTTTGTCTCCCTCTCTGGTTTTGTCTTGTTTTATTTTTTCCTCTCTTCCCTGATGATCTTCTGCCTTGTTTCTTAAATTCCACATATCAATGAGATCATTTTCTTTCTCTGATTGACTTATTTCATTTAGCATAATACCCTCTAGTTCCATCCACATCATTGCAAATGGCAAGATTTAATTTTGACATCTTTTAAAACGTACGTTAAAATTCTATGCACTTATCCCTAGATAATTATGTTATGTTTATTTAATGTAAATTGTTTAGTAACAAAAAGAAAGCTATTCCAAAACAGCAGGTATGAGATTAATTATGTCAAAGCTATGAAAATATGCATATTATTTTCAAAAATAAAAGAAACTATATATATTCATTTATAAGATAACACAATTTATATATTATATATACACATTTTCCATAGATACCATGTCACACACACACATATGTGTACAAAAATAAAAGAAATAAACTCAAATCTGTCTATATATCAAAACCCAGGGGATCTTCTTACACTAAATGTTCAGGTCACATGATTATCCACACTTGGCACTCAGTAGGATGACGGACAGGAATCGAGGCATGCCACGGAGGTGACATCGGATGTTTCTCTTCAGTGGGAGATACTCTTGAAAAAGTCCGTAATGCAATCCAGGGGCTAGCCTCTGCCCGCTCCACCCACAAGTGACAGTGTAGGTACAAGGAGATGAATTTACACCTATAGGAGTGAATTCTGCCCTGACTTAGCACACTTACCTCCCTTGGAGCCAGTCCCTCTAATAGCAACCCCATGGGCATAACTTTCAGTCCCCCTGCAAGGACATGCCCAATATGAGAGTCACTGCCCTGTGGGTTCCCACCATTTGTAACAGTCCATCAAGTATTCCTCCCAGGCAAGACACAATTTACCAAGCAAAAGCGATTTTTACCGTGGGCAGTTTTGTCTAGAGATCCAGCTGACACTCATTCTTTATCAGATTTCCAGAAAATGGCTAGAAAATTAGCCTAAGATTAAATTTGTCATGGAGAAGTAGAAAGGGTGTTGAGCATTTATCCAGAAGAATCAAAGTGATTTACAGTTAATTTTTTTCTTTTTTAGACATTGTTTCATTTTTCAAATTCCTTAAAAGCAGCACATTCCATATTTTTGTGTGCTTATAAAAAAAAGCATGGTGATAATTAGTATAAGCAGACTTTAAATGTTTTTAAGTTGCATTTAAGCAACCTAATTAGGTGAAACACACCTGGGTATTTCTGAGTATGTACATGGGGAATACAGTTAAAACATATCCTGAATTCTGATCGCAGACCTTGCATAAATGCCAATATGAAGAATTACATGCCATTGACCACAAGAGCAAAGCCAGCTACCACTTCTACTGAGGATTAGAAAAACCAGGGAAAGATGTTTCCTGAGAACCTTTGAAATAGTCACCTGTAAGTACAGTGTACAAGAGAAAAGAACTGTCATCCCCTCCCAAGACTGCATTGGGGATTGAAGTGGTTTTAGTGTTTTGAACAGACTGTTCTTGGCTCCACGTGTTACTGGCTACATGATTAGAAACTTGATTTATTTTTTACACATTTAATTTTTATCTTTAATTAATCCTTTTTTAGGAGACAAATCACTGTGGAATGTATACTTTGGATCCACTCAAACCCTGAGTTCAATACCACTGTGCCTGCTTCCTAAGTGGGACCTTGAACAAAAGACTAGATTTCTTTAAAACCCAGGTTTCTCAGAATAAATTGGAAATACAATTATTATCTAGTGAATAAAGTAGTAAGATTTAGTACGATAGCTATTATTAGTAGTATTTTCAATTGGTGAGGAAGAGTGTACCAAAAAGAAGAATTCCAGTAAAATCATGAACAATCCTCTGGCCTATTTCTCTCCTTTCTTTCTACCTTAAAAATTTCAAAGTTCAAAAGAAACCTCAGAAATCTAAAATATAAGTTATTCTTTATCATTACTCTTAGTTTTTCAAACACCTTATTCAGCATTAACCGCCTCTCATGTGTTAATCCTAACTCTTAAAATGATCTGCTCTTGAGATGCCATTTACCCACTCTTGCTCCCCTCGTCCTATTGTGTTCACTAACATTTCCCCCCATGCCCCATGCTGGGTCCATGCCACATTCAGTGCAAACAAGAGCCACCTCTTCCTTAGACTTCTACTTTTGTGTAAAAATTTTCTTCATTCATTCACAACATTTAGACTTGAAACTTTAACTAGTTGGGTTTTTGTTTCGTTTTGTTTTGTTTGTTTCTGTTTGGTTTTTGTCATTTTCTACCACCTGCCCCTAAACCAGTTGGTCAGGGGCCTTGTGCTTCATTCTTCATATTTTTTTAAAGATTTTATTAGTTTATTTGACAGAGAGAGAGAGAGAGAGAGAGAATGAGCACAAGCAGGGGGAGCAGCAGGCAGAGGGAGAAGCAGGCTCCCTCCGAGCAGGGCTCATCCCAGGACCCTGGGATCATGACCTGAGCTGAAGGCAGACACTTAACTGGGCCACCCAGGCACCCCTCATTCTTCATATTTCTTAACTTCTCATCTTCACACTCCCTGTCTTCTTAAATTCTCTGTATTTTGCATGTTTAGAACCCAACTCCTTGGCTATGACTGCTGACCAAATTCATTAATAAAACATCTTCAAGAATTAATTGTTAAGCAAAACTTATATAATGATCGATTGAAAATGGAGACTTTTCCAGCTCTCCTCACCCCAAACACATAGATACGATGTAGATGTATGCATGCAACCACATCTGCATTCTATAAAATCATTCAGACCTAGATGAGACTCCACACTTTAGACCTCATGCAGTAGAGTATACTATTTAAGGATACCATTTCTTGACTCTGTCTTACATGGACAGTGGAGTAAAATCACTTCCTACTCCTGGGAGAATAGCTGAAAGGAGGATTCACAGGTGAGGGCAAGCAGATTTTCAGAAGAGTGAAACAACTTTGCATTGCAAATGGAATGGCCTGTATTTCTGGGATTTGTGCTGGATTTGGAGCCCCAAAGATGATAGGCAGAGTTAGAAGTGACTCTGAAAACAAGTTTCCAGAATGTGTAAAATACAGGAGCTGGTGCTGGGTGAGTGAGTCAAACCATTAACTGGCCAGATGGGGGCAGCTATTGGAGGCAACCACTCTTAGGCTACTGTGGTGATTTTTCAACCTAATCTATTCCTTCACAATCTCTCAGTTATTGAATTCAGCTTGTGCCTTTTAGAATAAACAAAAAATTGGGGTAATTATAAAACAACCTGGCTATAGCTGCTCAAATCATAACAATGGAACCCGTGGTTGGCTAACAGGGAAATATTCTGAAATGTGGATTCCATATTACGGACATTCCCCTGCCCCAACACACACACATACACACATGCACACTTGTGGCCTTAGGTTCCATGAGAAAGCTATCTCCTTTCCAAGCCTTAACCTATTATCCCTAAATACCCCTCTGGTTCTAGGTTTGGTACTGCAGGAGGAACAAGAATGAGGTATACATATTTGCATTTAATAATTTTAAAAATTCCCATTAGCTTCTATGTCTTGTCTATACCACAGGGAATAGAAGTAAGAGTATTAAATTTCCCAGCTTCTCCTCATCTCAGGATCTGGACATGGCCTACACACTGCCAGTGAAAGTATTATGAGATTTGGGAGGTGACAAGCATGCTGAAGCCATCTCATGCAGTGGACACGAGGGTGTCACAGACAGAAGTCTTGGCAGCAGCAGCCTTGTGTTGCCAACACAGTCCTTTCCCCGGGGCTCCAGAAGAGCTGTGATGTCCACAGTGCCTTCCCACAGGCTCCTGACCTCTTGGAGTTAAGGGTCTGCCCTGACCTATGCTCCTCCAGGCTTCCTATCACTTTAAAGGTATAATTCCATCTAATACAGAAGAATTGTAATAAACAATTCTGTTTAGAGTGTCTGCAGGAACTTCTATTTCCAGACTGAACTCTGACTAGTACAGTGGCTCCTCACCATTTGACGTCACCGAGAAGACCTCACTCAGGTGCCCTCAGAAATCCCCTCAGACATAGGAAGCCAGAGAGGAGGGACAGGGGACCATGAGTCGTGTCTGCATAGGAACTTCTCTCCTGTCACAGGGAAAGGGAAATGAAAGTATTTTCTTAAGATTCCCAAATTTGGTAATCTCATGAAGAGAACCAATCAGTGTTTTAAAAAGAAGCCATATCATAAGTTGCTGGGCAACACCTTAGGTTGAAGGTGCTGTTATGACAAGTAAAATATTTTTCTGGAAAGAGTCTCTGAGTTAACTGTATATTCATTGAGCAACTTTAAAAAACCAGGAAGTATGATAACCAGCAAAAGGTAGGCATAGAGAAATTATACTTGTCTTTTCCTCTGAAAGAGGAGACAACAAGCCTAAATCATAGGGCCAGATCCTCA
Source organism: Ursus americanus (assembly GCF_024610735.1). Classification (NCBI taxonomy): domain Eukaryota; kingdom Metazoa; phylum Chordata; class Mammalia; order Carnivora; family Ursidae; genus Ursus; species Ursus americanus. The sequence goes on from NC_142158.1 coordinate 28,085,118, forward strand.
GCAGAGACTGATACGGTAGAGCTCTCATCTGGCCCATTCCTTTGCATCCAAGAAGTGTATTCCTTAACAATCTTAGGGCAAAACTGTGCTGTGGGTCTCCTCCAAGTGATCTAGAAGTAAGTGTCAGAGAATCTTCAAAGCCCTTAGATGCAATCAGATAATCCATAATGTATAGGGTTTTTTCCTCCTCATGATTTGTGAGGGCACCTGTGGGGCAGGATAAGATCTCAGCACAACAGTGTAGAAAATCTACCCTGAGCGTATGTGTCATGACTGATATTAAACAGTGAACTCACCATCTGATGAGCTGCCTCACTGCCAGGTCTCTCTTCCCTGGAAGTATTCAGAGTACAGCCCTTTCTATGTGTGGTTTAATTTTTCCTTTCTACTGCACTGTACCTTCAGAAACATGAGGGTCAGAGAATCTTAACGTTCAGTTTTCTTAATGGTGAACATCAGAATAAATTCTTAGGATCAAAACTTCAATAAGTTATGATATGAGGAGAATTTTCAGAATTGTAACATGAGGAAAGTTATGGTAAAGCCCTCCTGCATGCTATTATCTCTATTGCTCCCAGTAAAATAAGCTCTGCCCAATTTAGTCCGCTTTATTCATCGATCTGAGTCCTCACATGAGGTGTGTCCCCAGAAGTCTACTCCAATCTCTGGTCATATTTAAGATGGTAGGGATCACAGTCCACTCTTTCCAATAACCACTACCTCTGGTGTCTCTACAATTCCTCTCCGGCTAGGGGAGTGTTGACACTCAGAGTTTCTCCTCTAATGTTCTCTCGATATAGCACAGTGCCAGGGATGCCCAGCTCTTGGGCTGAGTTTGCCATCTGGGAATCTAGGACACTGGAGGACAAACCTAGAGCAATAAGAATTTTCTGACATGAAGCTCTGTCACCCACTACTGCCAAGATTCAGGCATTCTCCATAGCATGACAATTTACCTTCTCTTTAGATGATTTGTTGTCCCTTAAATAAACTCCCCAGCTGTTGCAGCACAGAGGCATAATTGGTCACTAACTGTCATGTAGGGTGTTTCCATTGATTTTGTTCTCACTAACATGCTTCAGGTACATCCCTTTCTAGAACTTGGATTGGGATGAAACCGTCTGTGGGTGAATATTATTTTCAAAAACTTGATTTTTTGCTGTTTCTGTTTGGTTGTGTGTGGTTTGTTTTTGTTTTGTTGATTGATTGATTAAGAACTTTACTTGTTTGTCTAATGAATGAAGTGTTTCCTTTCCTGACCCTTTACGAGAGCTCTTCCCTTAGCAACAGATGTGTCATTTCAAAACTTTTTCTGATTGGCTTCAGATCAACCTATTTGAATTTTAATCAATCTGACCCTATCATACCCCGCATTCTCTTTTCTTTTATTCTTGTCAGTTCTGCTCCACTCTTAAGCTCTACTGACCTCCATCAAATCACCAAAGGAGAAAATGGCCGTAAGTGGAGTCCCAGTGCTAGGATTTTTCATCATGGCTTTACTGATGGGCCCCCAGGAATCACGGGCTATCAAAGGTAAGTGCTGAGGGAAGCAAAACTTGGGATATAAGCTCTGAGAGCATTGGAGAGATAAACTGTAAATATTTGCAAGACAGTCTTTGGAGTGAAGGAAAAGTGTGGCAGACATCATATAGTTTAAATCTGAAAGTATTTTTTAAAATGTAGTTTGGAGGAGTTTTGTTCTTTTCTTAAATTGAAGTCGGTCACATTTAGTTAAGAGGGAAAAAATGGTATTGATTAATACCATTGACTTTGAGATAAGCCGACTTGAGGAAATATTTTCTGAGAGGCATTAACAAGCTATCCTCTGGGCTTTGATTTCTTTTCCTGGAAAATTAGTATATTTTGAAATCTCACATCATTTTGTGGGAATTCAATAAGAAAAAATTTGAGAAGTCCTCACAACTGGTTCTTAGCCAAATACATGGTAGTTATTTTTTGGCAAGTGAATCCTATCAGCATATTTTAAGCACAGACGTATTGAAGATCACCAGAAAGGGAAGTTACCAAAAACAACATTCTATCCAAAGGACGGCAAGGGCAGGTATGCTGATGCCAATTGCATTTAATTTACTTCCTCTTGGGAGAAGGATAGCCCCTTCACCACTTCAGTGGATCTATGATCTATGGTCACTGCTACTTAGTGATTTTCTCAAAAGAGTAGAACAGTGAGTAAGGATACGGAGAGTTTTTTTATTATTCTCTGCCATCTCCAGAGCAAACGTTTACTACTGTGAAGATGTATTGTGAAAAACTATCCTTCACCCAGACTGAACCACACTGAGGTGTCAGGTACAATGGAAATAAGTAATGTAATAATCCAGCTCCAAGACCCATGATAGCAATTGTAGGTTTCTATTGCCCCAAAAGAGCCACAAATGGGGATGCATACATGATAAAGTAGAGGCTCTTCCCTTGGGATGGAAGGGGAAACTAGAGGTGGCTCTGTTCCTTAAATACAAAGCAGTTTTGAACCTAAAATGCTGATTATAAGCCTGATGTTGTGCTAAGAAATTACTTACCTCATCTCATTTAATACTTTTTTTTTTTTTTAACAGACAGAGAGCATGAGTTCACAAGCGGGGTGGGGAGGGGCAAAGAGAAAAGGAGAGAGAATCTTAGGCAGGCTACACACTCAGGATGGAGCCCAACTTGGGGCTCGATCTTAGTACCCTGAGATTATTACCTGAGCCGAAATCAAGAGTCGGATGCTTAACTGACTGAGCCACACAGGCGCTCCTCATTTAACTCTAAAAACAAATTCAAGGTAAAAGTGAAACCACAAAACAATATAATAGGATATATTATAATAATACAATAGGAAAACAATATAAATACATAAAATATCGATTCAAAATCACTAAGTAGGGAAATACCTAAATAAGAATTAAGGATTTAATTAGATCCAGAGTTCAGAACCCAGACTTTTAAACAGCGTTTCCCTCTTCTTAGTATTACCGTGTTCTGATAGATGCCCTAGAATTCTTGTTTAACTGTATTTAATGCCTGGGAAGAGACAGGGAGTGAGCAATTCCCTTTTAGGAGCCGCTGCTGGATTTCCAAAGAGGGAACCGTTTCTCAGCTAGTAACACGGAAGCTAACAACAGCTTCACAAGACTCTGGGATTTTCAGGCCTCATTTCCTTCAATATGCCCTAACTCTGCCCCTTTACTTCACCCCTCGCAGCTCTGTTCAACATGGATATCCTGCACCTGAGCCTCATCTTCCAACTTATCCCTCTTCTCCATCACTCCTCCATTCCACATGGCCAATCCCCTTCCACTGCCCCCGCCCACACATTTGTCTCACATCCCGGGTTCTTCTTCCTCTCCCCCTCCTGGTTCCCACCCTAACTCTCTTCCCTGCCTTTTCAGAGGACCATGTGATCATCCAGGCTGAGTTCTATATGACCCCTGACCCGTCAGGCGAGTTTATGTTTGACTTCGATGGTGATGAGATTTTCCATGTGGATTTGGAAAAGAAGGAGACGGTGTGGCGGCTGGAAGAATTTGGACGTTTTGCCAGTTTTGAGGCCCAGGGTGCCTTGGCCAACATAGCTGTGGACAAAGCTAACCTGGACATCATGATAAAGCGCTCCAACCACACCCCAAACACCAATGGTACCTGCTGCACTCCTAGACACGGGAATCCTAACTTTGAAATAGATGCTTCAGCTTGTTATGTTACGTTATTGTAACTGACTACCCTTCCCATGGGCCCTGCCTCGCCATAAACAAGTCCCTACTTCTCACATCACAGACTCAAGAACTTTCCATGAGTTTGTTCCTTTCCTGATGTGCTCACATCTTGTCCCTGCCATCCACAGTTGGTCACAGGTCATTGCCCCGAATCTCTGCTGGGGGAACCAGGAATGAAATTATCTCCAGTACCTAAAATATCCTTCTATATCTTACACCACAACACTGGTTCCTGTTCATGGGGGAGAACATCAGAGATAGGTATCCGAGACCAGGGCAGAGTTTCCATGGCTTTTTCTGCTTCAGTGGGAGGGAGAGGGGCTAGCCTAAGCAGGGAAGGCTAATTTCTCTCCTATGTCCCCAGTACCTCCAGAGGTGACTGTGCTCTCAAACACCCCTGTGGAACTGGGAGAGCCCAACACCCTCATCTGTTTCATCGACAAGTTCTCCCCACCGGTGATCAATGTCACATGGCTTCGAAATGGAAACCCTGTCACCACAGGAGTGTCAGAGACAGTCTTCCTGCCCAGGGAAGACCACCTTTTCCGCAAGTTCCACTATCTCCCTTTCCTGCCCTCAGCCGATGATGTCTATGACTGCAAGGTGGAGCACTGGGGTTTGGACAAGCCTCTTCTCAAGCACTGGGGTATGGACCATGCTTCTATCTCCTTTCTTTTATGATTTCCTCCCGTGATGCCTGTGTCTGTGCTTTGGGACCCAGAGTCCCCTAACTCGTCCATAACAATTGCTACAATTCCTATTCTTTGCCTTCTCCCATTATTCAGCTCCCCCCACATTTAATCTGCATTCCCTTAATACATCATTCTGTCTTCCTCTTATTTAGTTGATTAATAACTATTCTTCTGACTAAATACCCTACATTTGGTTCTAAGTGCTACTCCATACCACAGTCATTACTTCCGCACTATAGTCTGTATCATTTTTCCCCAGAGTTTGAAGCACCAACTCCCTTCCCAGAGACAACAGAGAATGTGGTGTGTGCTCTGGGCCTGGTTGTGGGTCTGGTGGGCATCATTGTTGGGACCGTCTTCATCATCAAGGGCATGCGCAAGGTCAATGCTGGTGAACGCCGAGGGCCTCTGTGAGGCACCTGCAGGTAAGTTCGATGTGGTCAAAGTGAAGACCTAGATGGAATTATCCAAAGGAAGGAAACAGAGTGGAGAAAAGGATGTATGATATCTTTAAAGGAAAATGATAGGAAAGTCAAGACTCTTGATTTATCTTTGTTAGGACAGAATCAGACATTGTCATCATCTGGTATCGCAAAGCTTCAAGATCCCATATTCTTTCCCATACATGTGAACCTGCACCATGATTTAAGTCTTGGAAATTATCTCCACTACCTAAGACCGTTGTTTCACATAATACTAATGAATCAATAATCTAGAAAAGATTTGGGTACTTTCCGGTATATATTTTCTGAAACATTACCTCAGTTCAGAAATATTTCCAGAGCTTGGCTCTTTTGGATTTGGGATAAATTCACTACATGAAATGAAAATCCCTTGAAGGTCAATGCTTGTTTTTTGTTTTCCAATCGGAAAAGTGGTACTGAAATTTCTATGAGAGGGTAAGCCATGGTCTGCTTATTCATTCTCACTTGGAGAGTGGAAGGTGCAGTTCATGTTGGAAAGGTTGCATTGACTAGACAGAGGTCAGATGAATATTTAGAGACTTTTCCAAAGTCAGATGATTAAGGGAGAAGAGGAAGGAATCTGAAAAAAGAGCTTAAAATGATTGTCTTAACTTTTTAACTGTGTGTGTCCTGCTACAGGCAATGGAGTTTCCTAGAGAGAAGATCAATAAAGAAAGCTGTGCTTTAATTCCTTCATAAACCTGGCAATACTCCACCTGTTCACCTCGCTGAAGATAACCATTCTTCCACGTTTTCCAGACCTTTAGCTATTCTAAGAATAATGATGCCTTCCTGATCTGTCCAGATTCTGACATCTAGTTATTCCCTGTTTGTTGCCCCTTCTTGGGTCTGTTTTCCTCCATTATCTACCATCATTTTAATATCACCAGGTAATTCCTCTGGAATAGACCCCATAGGATCCTGTCTCTGCTATGGAACCTTGTGAATGTTCAATACAGATATCCCTTCTACACTTATTGCTTGTGTTTCTTCAAACTGTGATTGTGATTTTTTTGAACATAATAAACTGATGGGTCTGAGATGAAGTTTTGGAATCTAAGCCAGTTCTTCACAGGGACTAGGGTTTAAATGTGTGATTCTTTCACCCTGAAATGTATGATGTTGAATGTACATGATAAGTTATGTAAGCAATCAGAAATATCTAAGTTTGGGGCACCTGGGTGGCTCAGTCAGTTAAATGTTTGACTCTTGGTTTCAGCTCAGGTCATGATCTCAACATCATGGGATCAAGTCCCATGCAGGTTCAGCACTCAGTTCGGAGTCTGCTTGAAATTCTCTCCCTCTACCTCTCCCCCTGTTCACACTTACTAAATAAATAACAAATAAATAAATAAATAAATAAATAAATAAATAAATAAATAAATAATCTTTTTAAAAAAGAAAAGAAAAGAAAAGAAATATCTAGGTTCATTAAGACCATGCCTCATTCACAACATCTGCAACTAATCCAGTTGATACGGTCCAGTCCCCCTTTGGAAAACCCTAGAGTATAGTTTGTTTTTTGGGAGAGCTCTACTTAGGAATGGTTTCAGAATCTGGTTTTGGTTCTTGATCTCCAAGTCAATGATCTATCTGATTATTTGGTAGAATGAATGACAAAGCCTGGCGTTTAGCCTCAGATAATGAGTGAAACTATTGATGGGGAGCAGATGGGAGTGAAGAGAGGACCAGAATAGAGGAGGATTCATATATATTACAGGATTTACATATCAATGGCACCCACTCCAGGTTTATTGAAAAATAGGATTGGACACTGTGGATCAACATTACCCATTTTCTTAACATGGTCTTTGATGCCTGTTTCATTACCAGAAGAATGGTCTGACTTATTCCTGAAATAATCTTGAATTGGATATGTATCCCTGAGAAGAAAAATCAAGTAAAAAGTGGGAAGTTGGGTGGAATATGACATTAAAATTGAATGAAAAAATGTTTGAGACACAGTGGGCTACTGCTCAGTTATCTGTGAAAGTATTACTTGATATTTATTTCTAACTGGTTACCAGAGCCTACCCCAAACCATGAAGATCAATAATCCTGACAGTTAGATAGAGTGGCAAAGAAGGGCTGTTGAATGGACATCAACTTGGGCCTTGTCTTACTGTACATTTACTAGCTGCGTATTCAGTGATACCTTACTTAACCTACCTGATTCCTTTCATGAAAATACTGATGGCAGTTTTTACCACACTGAGTTATTATAAGAATCAAAGGACAAATGCAAGAAGAGTAATTAAGTGCCATGCGTAGTGAACACAAAAAACTACAAATTCCACTATTTTTTCTCAAAATTTTTACAACCAGATGATAAAAATCCCAGAAAAGTGCAAAACAAAGCAAGATGACTTTGAAAGGTAGCAGAATATGTCATCCCAAATATACCACTCCGGCGTAAGGATTGTTTTGAGCTGATAAGGTGGTCTCAGGTAATAAAATTGTTGTAGATCACTTGTTCGCTAAAGAAGGAGTCTGTGCCATGCACGTCATTGCAAATAGCAAGACTTCGTTGATGGCTGCATAATATTCCATTGCATATATATATCACATCTTCCTTATTCCTTCATCTGTCAATGGACATCTGGGCTCTTTTCATAGTTTAGCTATCATGCACATTGCTGCTATAAACATTGGGGTGCAGGTGCCCCTTTGGATCACTACCTTTGTATCTTTGGGGTAAATAGCCAGTAGTGCAATGGATATGTCCTACAATGGCTTTATTTTCAACTTTTTGAGGAATCTCTATATTGTTTTCCAGAATGGCTGTACCAGTTTGCATTCCCAACCAGAGTGTAGGAAGGTTGCCCTTTCTCCTCATCCTCACCAACATCTGTTATTTCCTTACTTATTAATTTTAGCCATTCTGACTGGTGTGAGGTGGTATCTCATTGTGGTTTTGATTTGTATTTCCCTGATGCCGAGTGATGTTGAGCACTTTTTCATGTGTCTGTTGGCCATTTGGATGTCTTCTTTGGAGAAATGTCTGTTCATGTCTTCTGCCCATTTCTTCATTAGATTATTTGTTCTTTGGGTGTTGAGTTTGGTAAGTTCTTTATAGATTTTGTATACTAATCCTTTATCTGATATGTCATTTGCAAATATCTTCTCCCATTCTGTCAGCTGTCTTTTGGTTTTGTTGACTGTTTCCTTTGCTGTGCCAAAGCTTTTTATCTTGATGAAGACCCGATAGTTCACTTTTGCCTTCATTTCCCTTAACTTTGGCAATGTGTCTAGGAACATTTGCTGTGGTCTAGCTTGACGAGATTGCTGCCTGTGTTCTCCTCAAGGATTTTGATGGATTCCTGTCTCACATTTAGGTCTTTCATCCATTTTGAGTCTATTTTTGTATATGGTGTAGAGAAATGGTCCAGTTTCATTCTTCTGCATGTGGCTGACCAATTTTCCTAACACCATTTGTTGAAGGGACTTTTTTCCATTGAATATGCTTTCCTGCTTTGTTGAAGATTAGTTGACCATAGAGTTGAGGGTCCATTTCTGAGTTCTCTATTCTGTTCCATTGATCTATGTGTCTGGTTTTGTGCCAGTACCATACTATCTTGATGATTACAGCTTTGTAATAGAGCTTGAGGTCCAGAATTGTGATGCCACTGGCTTTGGTTCTCTTTTTCAACATTCCTCTGGCTATTAGGAGTCTTTTCTGACTCCATACAAATTTTAGGATTATTTGTTTCAGTTCTGTGGAAAAAGTTGATGGTATTTTGATAGGGATTGCTTTGAATGTGTAGATTGCTCTAGGTAGCGTAGACATTTTAATGTTTGTTCTTGCAGTCCATGAGCATGGAACATTTTTCTATTTCTTTGTGTCTTCCTCAATTTCTTTCATAAGTATTCTATAGTTTTTTGAGTACATATCCTTTGCCCCTTTAGTTAGATTTAGTCCTAAGTATCTTATCGTTTTGGGTGCAAATGTAAATGGAATCGACTCCTTAATTTCTCTTTCTTCTGTCTCGTTGTTGGTGTAGAAATGTAAAGGATTTCTGTGCATTGATTTTATATCCTGCCACTTTACTGAATCCCTGTATGAGTTCTAGCAGTTTTGGGGTGGAGTCTTTTGGGTTCTCCACATAAAGTATCATATCATCTGCAAAGAGTGAAAGTTTGATATCTTCTTTGCCAGTTCAGATAGCTTTTATTTCTTTTTGTTGTCTGATTGCTGAAGCTAGGACTTCTAGTACTATGTTAAAGAGCAGTGGTGAGAGTGGACATCCCTGCCCTGTTCCTGACCTTAGAAGGAAAGCTCTCAGTTTTTCCCCATTGAGAATGATATTCACTGTGGGCTTTTCATAGATGGCTTTTATGATATCGAGGTATGTACCCTCTATCCCTACACTGTGAAGAGTTTTAATCAAGAAAGAATGCTGTGAGGGGCGCCTGGGTGGCACAGCGGTTAAGTGTCTGCCTTCGGCTCAGGGCATGATCCCGGCGTTGTGGGATCAAGCCCCACATCAGGCTCCTCCGCTATGAGCCTGCTTCTTCCTCTTCCACTCCCTCTGCTTGTGTTCCCGCTCTCGCTGGCTGTCTCTATCTCTGTCAAATAAATAAATAAAATCTTTAAAAAAAAAAAAGAAAAAAAGAGAAAGGATGCTGTGCTTTGTCAAATGTTTTTCCTGCATCTATTGAGAGGCTCATATAGATTATATAGTTCTTGTCCTTTCTTTTATTAATGTAATGTATCACACTGATTTGTGGATGTTGAACCAACCTTGCAGCCCAGGAATAAATCCCACTTGGTCATGGTGAATAATCCTTTTAACGTATTTTGGATCCTATTATCTAGTGTATTGGTGAGTATTTTTGCATCCATGTTCATCAGGGATATTGGTCTGTCATTATCCTTTTTGGTGGGGTCTTTGTCTGGTTTGGGAATCAAGGTGATGCTGGCCTCATAAAAAGAGTTTGGAAGTTTTCCTTCTGTTTCTATTTTTTGCAACAGTTTCAGAAGAATAGGTATTAATTCTTCAAATGTTTGGTAGAATTCCCCTGGGAAGCCATCTGGCCCTGGCCTCTTGTTTCTTGGGAGATTTTTGATTACTGCTTCAATTTCCTTGTTGGTATGGGTCTGTTCAGGTTTCTGTTTCTTCCTGGTTCAGTTTTGGTAGTTTATACATCTCAAAGAATGCATCCATTTCTTCCAGATTGTCTAATTAATTGATATATAGTTGTTCATAATATGTTCTTATAATTGTTTGTATTTCTTTGGTGGTGTTGTGATTTCTTTTCTTTCATTCATGATTTTATTTATTTGGGTCCTTTCTCTTCTTTTTGGTAAGTCTGGGTAGGGGTTTATCAATCTTATTAATCCTTTCAAAGAACAAGCTCCTAGTTTTGTTGATCTTTTCTACTGTTATTTTGGTTTCTATTTCATTGATTTCTGCCCTAATCCTTATTATTTCTCTTCTCCTGCTGGGTTTAGGCTTTATTTGCTCTTCTTTCTCCAGCTCCTTTAGGTGTGGGGTTAGGTTCTGTATTTGAGAACTTTCTTGTTTCTTGATAAAGAAGTGCTATATACTTCTTGTATATAGTTTCTTGTAGTGCTATATGCTTTCCTCTTAGGACCTCTTTTGCTGCATCCCAAAGATTTTGAACAGTTGTGTTTTCATTTTCATTTGTTTCCATGAATTTTTAAAAATTCTTCTTTAATTTCCTTGCTGACCCATTCATTCTTTAGTAGGATGATCTTTATCCTCCAGGTATTTGGGTTCTTTCCAACTTTCCTCTTGTGATTGAGTTCCAGTTTCAAAGCATTGTGGTCCAAAAATATACAGGGAATGATCCCAATCTTTTGGTACCAGTCAAGACCTGATTTATGACCCAGAATGTGATCTATTCTGGAGAATGTTCCATGTGCACTAAGAAGAATGTGTATTCTGTTGCTTTGGGATGGAATGTTCTGAATATATCTGTGAAGTCCATCTGGTGCAGTGTGTCATTTAAAGCCCTTATTTCCTTGTTGATCTTTTGCTTAGATGATCTGTCCATTGCAGTGAGGTGGATGTTAAAGTCCCCTATTATTCTTGTATTATTATCATTGTGTTTCTTTGATTTTGTTATTAATTGACTTATATAATTGGGTGCTCCCATGCTAGGGCCATAAATAGTTACAATTGTTAGATCTTGTTGAATAGACCCTTTAATTATGATATAGTGTCCTTCCTCATCTCTTATTACAGTCTTTAGTTTAAAATCTAATTTGTCTGATATAAGGATTGCCACCCCAGCTTTCTTTTGTTGTCCAGTAGTATGATAAATGGTTTTCCATCCCCTCACTTTAAATCTGGAAGTGTCTTTGGGTCTCAAATGAGTCTGTTGCAGACAGCATATCAATGGGTCTTGCTTTTTTATCCAATCTGATACTCTGTGTCTTTTGTTTGGGGCATTTAGCTCATTTACATTCAGGGTAACTATTGAAAGATAAGAATTTAGTGTTGTTGTACTATCTGTAAGGTGACTGTTACTGTATATTGTCTCTCTTCTTTTCTATTCTCTTTATTTTGGGGCTCTCTCTTTGCTTAGAGGACCCATTTCAATATTTCTTGTAGGGCTGGTTTGGTGATCACAAATTCTTTTAGTTTCTGTTTGTCCTGGAAGCTTTTTATGAATCCTTTCTATTTTCAGTGACAGCCCAGCTGGATAAAGTACTCCTGGCTGCATATTTTTTTCATTTATTACCCTGAATATTTCATGCCAGTCCTTTCTGGCCTGCCAGGTTTCTGTGGATAGGTCTGCTACCAATCTAATGTTTCTACCATTGCAGGTTACAGACCTCTTGTCCCGAGCTGTTTTCAGGATTTTCTTTTTGTCTCTAAGATTTATAAGTTTTACCATTAGATGTTAGGGTATTGACCTATTTTTGTTGATTTTGAGGGGTTTCCTGTACCTCCTGGCTTTTGATGCCTGTTTCCTTTCCCAAATTATGGAAATTTTTTGCTATAATTTGTTCCAATATACCTTCTGCCCCTCTTTCTCTTTCCTCTTCTTCTGGGATCGCAATTATTCTAATATTGTTTTGCCTTATGGTATCACTTATCTCTTGAGTTCTCCCCTTGTGATCCAGTAGTTGTTTATCTCTCTTTTTCTCAGCTTCTTGATTCTTCATCATTTGGTCTTCTATATCACTAATTCTCTCTTCTGCTTCATTTATCCCATCAGTTAGAGCTTCCATTTTTTATTGCACCTCATGAATAGCTAGATGTGGTTAGATTTTAGTTCTTTTATTTCTCCAGAAAGGGATTCTCTAGTGTCTTATATGCTTTTTTCAAGCCCAACTAATATCTTTATAATCGTTATTCTGAACTCTAGTTCCGATATCTTACTAATGTCTGTATTGGTTAAGTCCCTAGCAGTCAGTACTGCCTCTTCTTCTTTTTTTTTTTTTTTTTTGAGGTGAGTTTTTCCGTTTTGTCATTTGGTCCAGAGAAGAATAGATGAACAAGGGAACAAAATATTAAAAGGGCAACAATGACCCCAGAGAAATATACACTAAACAAATCAGAAGAGACCCAAAACTGGGTGTTGGGGGGCGGGGAGAATATGATCAGGCTGGTGAATAGAGCAGAGCCATACACTAGAATTTGGGTGTATTTCGGTCTGTTAGAAGAAATCGCATCCCAAAACTCTAAGGAAAGAAAAACTTATATATATACAAAAAATAAGGCTAACTTAATGAAAGGGATAGAATATGAATGTAAAAATGAAAATTAAAAAAAGATTTTAAAAAAGGAATTGATAGGTTGGTTGAAAACAGAGAGAAGAAAAATTTTAAAAAGAAAAAAGAAACAAATAATAGAGAAAATTTTAAAAATTAAAGTTCAAAGACTAAAGAATCATGGGGGGAAAGCCATGAATTCTATGTGGTGTATTCCCCTGGTGCTGGAGTTTTACAGTTCTCATTGATCAGTAAACTTAGTCTTGGCTGGATCTTGCTGATCTTCTGGGGGAGGGGCCTGTTGCATTGATTCTCAAATGTCTTTGCCCCAGGAGGAATTGCACGTCAGTTACCAGGGCCCAGGCTAAGAAATTTTCTCCTGTTTTCTCTCTGTGCCTTTTGTTCCCTGAAGGCTTTCCTCACAGCTTTACAGGATGAGAATGAAAATGGTTGCCTCCCAATCTCTGGCCCTGGAGCCAAGAGTAGCATCACTCATCAGAGAAAAGCAGGCAATCACTCCTGTCTCCCTCGCCTCTGGCTGCACTCTGTGTTCACTGGGCCTGAGACTGAGGGTTTCCATCTCTGGACAGGACCCCATTTGGAGTCTCCAAACCCAGCACGTTCCTGCGGCACACTCTGCGCCACTCCTCCTAGGGGAGGAAGGCGAGTCTCCCTGTATCTGCTGTTTGTTGGGCTCCTGCTCAAAGAGCAATGGCCTGACTGTGCCGCAGATCATGGTTTATGGCCACCCCAAGCTGAGGGTCCACTCCTCATCTCACTCTTTGCAGCCGGCTTCCCTGCCCCAGTACCTGGGAGCTCTGCTGCATTTAGGCACCCCTGGTCTTCCTGTGACCCCAAGGATTCTGAGACTACACTGTCCCAGTGAGGTTCCACTCCCTGCTTAGCCACCAGAGTGCCATTCCTCACTGGAGCAGACTTCTAAAAGTTCCAATTTTGTGTTTCTCTGCTCTATCACTTGCCAGTAGCAAGCTGACCAAGGCTCCCTCCCCACTGTGGTCTATCTTCCTGTATATCACCTCAGATTCACTTCTCCACCCCTCCTACCTTGCAGAAAGTGGTCACTTTTCTGTTCATAGAGTTGTAGCTCTTCTTTTCTTCGCTCTCCAGTTGAGTTCGCAGGTGTTCAGATGGTTTGATAGCTATCTAGCTGAATTCCTGGGACCAAATGAAACTTAGGTCTCCTACTCCTCCGACACCTTGGACTCTATCAAGGTGCAAACACCTTCCATGAACCTATAACCTATGAGTTTCACAGGGAAACAAGAACAATTTAACCCTGATGGTGACTGAGAGTTGCACTAAGAGCAAATTTTTGGTCCACCTCTCATGTGTGTAAGGATGACCAAAAGGGGACAGTTATTGGAATAATTTTACTAGGAGGTCATTAGACCGAGATGGCTTTAACATTTTGGTAATTTACATAAATAATCTGAAACCTAAGCTGGAGTCATTCCTGTACGTGTGCTGGAATCCCAGAAAAATACACCAATAGCCAAATAGGCTTTTCCAAGAAAAACAACTGAAGAGGATTTAGTCAATCAGGTAATTTCCATGCTCTGCTTCGGCATCTGCTCTGTCAAAGCCTGTCCCCTAGCTCCTGTCACAGAACTCTTCACCATTTTTGTGTTGGCACTGCCAGATTTGAATCATGTTCTGAAATAAACACTTGAAAATTGTCTTATGCCTCAGTTTATCTTTTAACACTTAAAGGACGTACTAAAAATAGCAAGTGTCGTTCCTATGGCTTAAAGAATCAAAGCCATGTCTTCAGAAATTTGAAAATAGGCACAGGTGTTTCTTTTACATAGCTCCTATTTCATGTACAATAGAGAATACACTGAAACTCAGACACATGTAGAATAAAAAAGAAAACATCTATATCTCCCATATAAAAAGACATGTTTAGAATACTTTACCTTTTAAGAGCAGTTTTAAGGTTACAGAAAACTTGGGCATAAAGTGCAAGAGTTCCCAAATTTCCTCATCTCCTGCCTCCTTGCTTCACATACAGTTTCTCCTATGATTAACATTTGTCATTAGTGTGATACATTTGATGTTACCACATTTAATAAACCAGCATTGATACATTATTATTTACTGATATCCATAGTTTAGAATAAGGTTCACTGTTTGTATTATACAGAGCTCTATAGTTTTGCCTTTTCCAGAATGTCATACAGTTGAACTCATATATATTAAGAGCTTTTTTAGTCTAACATAATTCTTTCATGTAGCAATATGAATTTAAGGTCACCATGTCTTTTCAAAGCTTAAAGCCTTTTTTCAAATTGCTGAATAATTCTTCACTGTATGGATGTTCCACAGTTTATCCACTCACCTGCCAAAGGACATCTTGGTTGTTTCTAAGTTTCACAATTATGAACAAAGCTGCTATAAACATTCCTGTGCCAGTTTTTGTGGGGACATATGTTTTCACGTCATTTGAATAATCACCTGAGAGTCTGATTACTGGACTGTGAGGTATGTTGAGCATGTTTAGCTTTGTAAGAAATCACCATAGTGTCTTCCAAAATAGTTGTGCCATTTTATATTACCACCAGCAAGGAATAAAATCCCCTATTGTACTGCATCCTGGCTTGCTAGCATTTGGTGTTTTGAAGGTTCTCGATTTTAGCCAGAAGGCCACCTTTTTAAAACCTTTATTAAAAAGCTGTTTTTAAATAATTAATAATTAAATAAAATAAAAATAATTTTTAATAATTTTAATAACTTTTTAATAATTATAGATTCATGGGAATTTACAAAGAGAGAATAGAAAGACACTGTGTGCCCCTTACCTACTTTCCCCCAAATGGTTACATATTTAAAAAACTATAATACAACATCAAAACCTGGAATCATATTGGTAAAATGTGCATGTGCAGTTTTATGCCTATGTTTCCTCCCATGGATACATTTGGGTGACCACCACAGTCAAGCACAATATTCTTCCATTACCACAGAGATCTCCCTCATGCTACCCTTTGTATTCACACCCACTTCCCCTTCAGGCCCCATCACCCTCACACCTGACAACCACTAATCTGCTCTCCATCTCTATAATTGATCATTGGGAGAATGTCAGATAGATGGAGTCATTCGGTACAGGACCTTCTGAGATTGGCCTTTTTCACTTAGCATAGTACCCTCGAGATCCATCCAAGAGGTTGGGTATATCCACAGTTTGTTCCCTTCTACCGCTGAGAATGTTCTCCGCTATGGACACACCACAGTTTAACTATTCACCTACTACAGAGCCTTTTGGTTGTTTCTAGTTTGGGGCTATGACAAATAAAGCTGCTGTGAGCATTTGTGTACAGTTTTGTGTGGATGTGAGTTTTCCTTTTTCTGACATAAAGCCCAAGAAATGTGATTGCTGGGTCAGGAGGTAAGTATATGTTTAGTTTTTAGGAAGCTGCCAAACTATCTTCCACAGAGACAGTACCATTTCACAACCCTGTCAGTGCAGGAGACATCCGGGTTCTCTGCATTCTCATCATTTGGCCTTGTCACTATTTCATATTTTAACTATTTCAAAAGGTATATACTGATGTCTCAGCATGTTCTTAATTTGTATTTCCTAGTGGCTAGTGATGTTGAACATCATTCAATGAGCTTATTTTCCATGTGAATATCCTCTCTGATAAATGTCCTTTCATGTCTTTTGTTCATTTTGTAATTAGAATAATTGTGTGTGAAGGGGGGCGCCTGGGTGGCACAGCGGTTAAGCGTCTGCCTTCGGCTCAGGGCGTGATCCCGGCGTTTCGGGATCGAGCCCCACGTCAGGCTCCTCCGCTATGAGCCTGCTTCTTCCTCTCCCGCTCCCCCTGCTTGTGTTCCCTCTCTCGCTGGCTGTCTCTATCTCTGTCAAATAAATAAATAAAATCTTTAAAAAAAAAAAAGAATAATTGTGTGTGTGTGTGTGTGTGTACTGTGGAGACCTGAGAGTTCTTTATAGATTCTAGACACATGCTCTTCGAGGTATTTCGGGTGTGTAAATATTTTCTCTTTGTCTGTATCTAACCTTTTCAGTCCCTCAACAAGATATTTTTCAGAATAAAAAACTATAATTTTGATAAAGCCCAAATCATTGACTTTTTTCCTTTATGGATCATGCCCTTGATGTCATGTCTAAGAATGCTTCACCAGGCCCAAACATTTCACCCCAAAGATTTCTTCTTCTTTCCTTCTGAAAGTTTTATACTTTACATTTAAATTTCTAATTTCTATTGAGTGCATCATTGTAAAAAGTGTGAGAATTGATCTCATTTTCCTTTCCCTTTTTTTCTTTCTTTTTCCTTTGGTTTTGCTTATGTTTTCTTTTTGGCTGTGGATATCCACGTGTTCCAACACCATTGTTTGCAAAGACTATCCATCCTCCATTGAGTTGTATTATATCTTTGTCGAAAATGAATTGGCAAAGAAGTCAAACTCTCCCTCTTCACAGATGACATGATTTTTTACTTGGAAACCCCAAAAGACTCCACCCCCAAATTACTAGAACTCATACAGCAATTCAGCAATGTGGCAAGATACAAAATCAATGCACAGAAGTCAGTTGCTTTTCTATACACTAACAATGTAACTGTAGAAAGAGAAATTAAGGAATCAATTCCATTCAAAATAGCAACAAAAACCATAAGACACCTAGGAATAAACCTAACCAAAGAGGCAAAGGATCTATACTCTAGAAAGTACAGAACACTTATGAAAGAAATTGAGGAAGACACAAAAAGTTGGAAAAACATTCCATGCTCATGGATTGGAAGAATAGACATTGTTAAAATGTGTATCCTGCCCAAAGCAATTCACACTTTCAATGTCATCCCTATTAAAATGCCTTGGCATTTGCTGGAATTGCCAAGAGCTGGAACAAAAAATCCTAAAACTTGTATGGAACCAGAAAACACCCCTAATAGCCAAGGGAATGATGAAAAAGAAAAACAAAGCTGGGGCATCATATTACCTGACTTCAAGCTATCTTACAAAGCTGTGATCACCAAGACAGAATGGTACTGGCACAAAAACAGACACATAGACCAATGGAACAGAATAGAGATTCCAGAAATGGACCCTCAACCCTCCACTAAACTTTGACCAAGCAGGAAAAAATATCCACTGGAAAAAAAGACAGTCTCTTCAATAAGTGGTGCTGGGAAAATTGGACAGCTACATATAGAACAATGAATTTGGACCACTCTCTTACACCATACACAAAGATAAACTCAAAATGGACGAAAGACCTCAATGTGAGACAGGAATTCATCAAAATCCTAGAGGAGAACATAGGCAGTAACCTCTTCCACATTGGCTACAGTAACTTCTTTGAAGGTACACCTCTAAAGGCAAGGGAAACAAAAGCAAAAATAAACTTCTGGGACTTCATCAAAATAAAAATCTTCTGCACAGCAAAGGAAACAGTCAACAAAACTAAGAGGCAGCCCACGGAATGGGAAAAGGTATTTGC
Organism: Ursus americanus; assembly: GCF_024610735.1. Classification (NCBI taxonomy): domain Eukaryota; kingdom Metazoa; phylum Chordata; class Mammalia; order Carnivora; family Ursidae; genus Ursus; species Ursus americanus. The sequence goes on from NC_142158.1 coordinate 28,103,162, forward strand.
AAATGACATTACAGATAAAGAGCTAGTATCCAAGATCTATAAAGAACTTCTCAAACTGAACACTCAAAAAACTAATAACCCAGTCAAAAAATAGGCAGAAGACGTGAACAGACACTTCTCCAAAAAAGACATACAAATGGCTAACAGACACATGAAAAAATGCTCAACATCACTAGCCATCAGGGAAATTCAAATCAAAACCACATTGAGATACCACCTTAAACCAGTTAGAATGGCAAAATTTAACAAGACAGGAAACAACAAATATTGGCAAGGATGTGGAGAAAGGGGAACCCTCTTACACTGTTGGTGGGAATGCAAGCTGGTACAGCCACTCTGGAAAACAGCATGGAGGTTCCTCAAGATGTTAAGAATAGAGCTACCGTATGACCTAGCAATTGCACTACTAGGTATTTCCCCCAAAGATACAGATGTAGTGAAAAGAAGGGTCACGTGCACCCCAATGTTCATAGCAGCAATGTCTACAATAACCCAACTGTGGAAGGAGCCAAGATGCCCTTCAACAGATGAATGGATGAAGAAGATGTGGACCATATATACAATGGAATATTACTCAGCCATCAGAAAGGTTGAATACCCACCATTTGCATCAACATGGATGGAACTGCAAGGGATTATGCTAAGTGAGATAAGTCAAGCAGAGAAAGACAATTATCATATGGTTTCACTTATATGTGGAACCTGAGGAATAGCACGGAGGACATTAGGAGAAGGAAGGGGAAAATGAAGGGAAATTAGAGAGGGAGATGAACCACGAGAGACTGTGGACTCTGGGAAACAAACTGAGGGTTTCAGAGGGGAGGAGGTAAGGGGATAGGTTAGCCTGGTGATGGGTATTGAGGGCACATATTGCATGGAGCACTGGGTGTTTTATGCAAACAATGAATCATGGAACACTACATCAAAAACTAATGATCTACTGTATGGTGACTAACATGATATAATAAAATTTAAAAATGAAAAGAAAATGAGTTGGTGTGGGGCTATTTCTGGATTCTCTCTACTGTTCCATCAGTCCATATGCCTGTCCCTCCACAGCACCCATTATTCTTGATACCATAGGTGTATAAAATCTTCAGTTTGGCTGGGTGATCGCTCGACTTTATTTTTCTTTATCAAATTTAGATTTATCTATCCTAATTTCATTGATTTTTCATATACATTTTAGAATAACTATGTCTACTATTATTAAAAATTTTACAGAGATTTGAATATTAATTGCATTAAGTGTGGATATCAATTTGTGGGGCGACATCTTGTTCAGTTTTTCAGCTCATGCATATGGTAAGTCTCTTCTCTTATTTAGATCTCCAATTTCTTTCTTTTTTTATTTTTTAAAGGCTTTAAAGATTTTACTTATTTATTTGAGAGAGTTTATTTATTTGAGGGAGAGAGCACAAGAGAGAATTCAAGTGGGGGGGGTGGACAGATGGAGAGGGAGAAGCAGGCATCCCGCTGAGCCAGGAGCCCAAAGGGGGCTCAATCCCAGGACCCTGGGATCATGACCTGCTCCTAAGGCAGAGACTTAACCAACTAAGCCACCCAGGTACCGCTAATCTCTGAGTTCTTTCATCTTCGGATAGAAGTCCTGTGCATGTTCTGTTAGAATTTTACTTTAGTTTCTCTGTGCTTTCTTTTTTTAATGATAATACATAGTGTTGTATTTTTAATTTTTGTTTTATGCTTTCATTATTATACATAGAAAAACAATTGATTTTTTCTGTTGACCTTGAATCCTGCCATCTTATTAGTTCTCTATGGGTTTTTTTTTTTTGAGTGTGTGTTTGGTGGGAGAGTAATTCCTTGGGATATTTTATGGAGACTTTCACATCAAATGAGCATAAAGATCATTTTACTTCTTCCGTTCTGACGTGCCTGTGTTCTGAAAACCACCTGTTAATACAGGAGGGGTTGCCCTCCCTAAATAGTATGAGATGGCTGAACACACAATACCCAACATGGACATTTGAGATCGATAGCAGTTTGCTACCTGTACTCACAGCCTGAGGGAGAAGGACACTGCATTCTATGCAGGGTCTCAGGAGGGTTGTGCTCAGGAACACAGTGACTCATCAGGGCTGTGAGAGGCAGGCTTGGTAGGAGCAAGAAGATAACATGCCCCCTGGCCCCCACAGGAGATGCTATTGGTTTCTTTGAATAGCCCCATGGGCGGGCAGGGAACTGAAACCCTTAGGTTAAGGATCAGGTGGGGTGCAGCTTTTCAGGCTGATAAGTAGCTGGGTGGAAGTCTTACTTTCTGGGTTGGGAAAGGGTACCTGGTATAAGCAGGGGCACTCAAGGTTATGCTTATGGTGGCCCTTTTCAGGCTTTGCCACAATAATTAGTGCTTTGTGTCTTGATGGCAAGGACTGGAGGAGTGCTCTAATGAAGGGTTTTGAGAGAAGGAACACTTTGGTAAAACTCCAGGGGATTGAATGCTCCTCAGGTTGAACCTAGAAATCCTCCCTGAAGGAAGTCAGAAGAAAGGTTTTAAGAGGATAAGAGAGGATGAATTTAAATGGCCTAATGAGGGCCCTTTAAACTACCTAAATAGTCTATTTGCACATCTAACTTGAGAAAGCTGCTCATTACATTAAACAACCTGAATGAACCTGTGACAAAATTGAGCTCAAAAACATCAACTCCTTCATACTTCCTACTACTCTACCTTCTTCTTATCTTTTAAATGAGATGCCAGGCATCGAGGCATTAAAAGCAAATTCCTCCTTCTCCTCACCAGGCTAAGGCAATGATAGCTCCAAGGTCAAAAGCTGGCCAGAGTGAAAGCTGATATTCAGAGCCTCATAGGAATTTCTTTGAAGGCCTTCTCCCCTAAATTCAAATTAGAACTATGCATCCAGAGTGGAATAAGCAAATTGAAGGAAAGTGGTCAGAGGGATAGATCCACCTATGATGTCTTTTATGTTACAGCCCAATTCCTTGAGAGATTGAAAGCAACTGTCCTTACCTTGCAAATCTTTGCAAAACACGAAATATGGGCCCAGAAGCAATTCCAAGTTCTTCAGCCTCTCTGGGAACTCTTATCTAAACAATTCTCTGTTCCTAAGCCTGAAGGAAAAATGAAGTCTCAGGAGGGGGATGGGGTGGTTGACAAAAGATGTGTGGGAGCTTTTAAAAATACAAATGGTTAGAGAGCACCCTTGCTCAAAAATCTAACCCACAGCTTCCAGAAGTTTTCTTGTCAAGGATAAGCACAAATCTTACCTATTAAGTTCTTTACATCTGTGTTTATATGTACACTATAAATATGAGATATTGTCCTACCTCTGGATGTTATCGATAAAATTAATTTGTAAAATAGCACTATTCAGTTGGTTTGAGGACAAGCATTTATAAAAATTGGGTATTCTAAAACACAGAAAGATAGAAAATAATCCAGATACTTCTCAAGGTCATGTGCTCCAGAAAAATATGCATTATTAAAACTAATTTAAGGTTATTGGTTTAATTTAAATAGACATGCCTTCACATTCATAATAAGCATTTCAATTAAAGCATTTATTCTGCCCACATTTACCTAAGTCAAGTAAAAGGATATGTTTTCTATTACAAAATGCTTTTTGTTAATATAGCTCCAGAGAATGAGTAACTTTGATATCTTAGAAAGTTCTTATGGGTAATCTAAGCATAATTGTCAAGAATAAGTAAATTAAATCAATGTAAATAAGATTTTTAGAATTGTAGGTAAACCTTTAAATAGATTCCAAAATCATTGTTAACCTAAAACTTTTGACGTTTGCTAGGTTAAATGATAAAATGGATGAAATCCATTGGATAACTAAGTCTTTTCCAAATAAGGTAAAATACTGAAACAATAATTTTTAAACACAGGTTTATCTACTTTTGTCTTGTTACAGAGAAGGTAAAGATAAATTGGGGTCTGTTAGTAAACATGTTTTATGCTCTATTGGAAGATAGTATATAAAGAAGCATATGTTACTGGATATTGTGAAATATATTAAAAAATTGGCCAAATGAGAGAATTCGGATGTCACAGACAGTTCACAGTTGCTTACTACTTAGTTTTCACAAAAAATTAAGGTTTCTAAGCACTAAGAGTACTAACAAAAATAATAAAACAACTAGAAATAACAAGGAAAACATCTCTGTGTCCAAAGAGAATAAGATGTATGCTCTTGGTAAGAAAATTATGAGAGCTAGAGATGCATTTGTTGAGGGATAAGAGAGTAATTTTGTTCTAAAATGAGACTGGTTGTTTAGGAAAGATAAATATTTGCATATTTTTTTTAAGGTTATAGAAAGTTGTGGAAAAGGAATCCTTCAAAAAGAATTTTATGAGTGGTAAGGACTAAGATTGGACTAAGATTGGAATAAAGGAGTTTTACTATGGAAAGTCAATAGTGAAAGATTGAAACCTGGTTTCTTTCTCTGTTAAGATGATAAAGTTTTCGTGGATGGTTAGACTGATCTTGACAGCAAATTGTAACCAACATTTTTCTTTGTCTGTGTGGGAAAACAGTTTTCATGTTTTGTCTTTATCAGGTCTTCATTACTTAAGAAAGTTCAATCTTCTTCAATATTAAAAGAGCTAAGTTTTGCTAACAACTATGTAACCATCTGTTTTTGCCTTCAGAATTTGGTATTGCCACCTTGGTTAAATAGATAAATAAGTTTTAAGTTTTGTCATGATTCCTGATTCTATTGGGGCTTGTGCTTTAAGACCTTCTGATATTTTTAACCAACTTCCTAAAAGTTCAGTTCCAAATGAAATCTCCTTGACTAATTAGGCTTATTTATTTGGTATGTCAAATTACAAAGGAAGCGTTGTCAGATAAGTGATGATAAACCTTTTTGGGTTATGTCACATGGGTGGGTGCTAAAACTGTCCTAGAAATTAGATGAAATTCCTGAAGTTTTAATATGTCCTGGTATAATTACATCACCTGTAATTCTAAATATGGAAGTGTTGTGTGTCACAGAAATAACCAGATTTTTTTGTCACCTGCATTACAATGAACTGTCATCGGATCTTGGAACATAGCATTTTTGAGACCTTTGTCATTTACAGTCATTGTTCTACTCTGATTTTCTTGTGAATGTGTTTCATCTTCAGGGAGATTCATGAAAAGGACTTTTGATGAATACAGGTTTCTAATATCCTTCAGATCATAAAACTAAGCTGAGTAAGAATTTCCAGAACTAATGGAAAAACTGCATTCCACCGGCACTAGAATTATTAACATGGGACTGAAAGAATTGAGGAAGATGATTACATTTTTTACGACACTTGCTTGAAACACTTCTGGTACCCTATCATGTTTGCTTTTCCAAATTGAAGGAAACTTCTTTTCTTAAGTTATGTATGACTTACAAAAATGTGGTAAAATATTCACTGTGAACATTTATCTTTTTCTCCCTGATTTCTCCAACAATATATTGCATGTGCATGTCCACAAAATTCAACGTGATACAAAACAAAACCTTTCAGTAAAATATAAATTTTAAAACATAACTGTGATTGGGCTCCATGTCTGAGATTATCTTACTAGGTGAATTACATTCCTAATTGATACAGTATATAAACCTTGATTACAATTCTAAATATCTAGAAGTGGGTGAGAAAAGTAAAACAAAAGTGAATTACTTCTAATCTATTTTCCTGAATGTGATAGTATTTTTTCCTTTAATTGATTAATGTGTTTAATGTCATATTTATAACTTTAAAAGTTAACAGCCATAGAATTAGACTTTATAGTCTATTTGGGTAAAATCATTCTTCTTTTGAGTCAAAAAGAGAGATGTTCACTATAAAAGAAGTGATAAAGGTAAACAGTGAAAAGCATAAGAGATATTGTGTATGACAACAAATACAAATGATAGAACTCTCCAAAATTAAAAGGATGAGAAAGCACAATGGATTTTAAAAATTGAGTTTATATCCTCTACAAATGTGATAAAATGATATTCTCTTATTTTAAAAAGGAAGAAATGGGATTGACACAAAAACAAAGCATAAAGTTATGGAATACAGAAGCAGCAAAAAAATCAACTTTACTCAAATGAATAAATGTGACAAGAATAATAATGTATGTTAAAATGTATAATATTGCTATAATAATATTGTTAAAATAATGTTATAGTAGTTATGAAAATTAGTGGTTTAAAGACAATTCTACCAAAATATATATTAAAAAACCCTCAGATGTTTGGAAATACATGGTTGATGGATTATGGCTTACTTTTAATTCTCCACTGGAATTTTCTGTACATTCACAGTTTTCTGCCACAAACAGAAAATAGGCCAATCATCTGTATGATGAGTCAAGACAACAGGGAAAACAAAATTATAAATAATCGCATAATTGTAAATAATTTCAATGTAAATAATAATGTAGAGTAATACAATATCTGTGACATGTTTTTTATAGACACAGAGAAAAATTTCTCCCCAATTTTTCATAAAATACAATATGAAACAATCAAAAACTAATGATGTACTATATGTTGGCTAATTGAATTTAAATAAAGAAAATAAAGATGCTTACTACACACACACACAGACAAAAAAAAATACAGCACGAAACATATATAAACCACAATAAAAAAAAACTTAATACTTTTCCCTCTCTGAGACTTGTATTTGTGGGGAGACTTGTACTTTATTTCAGAAATGAATAAATTACCTTAAAAACTTAAAAAAAGTTAATACATTATAAAAGGGAATTGTATACATGTTCTTTGATCATGATTCTAAACTGTACTGAGGGTGTAAAACATCTACATAGAAGATAATATTTCCTAAAATTTGACTGGCTAGATATTTAACACATATTCAAACGGACAGCCTTCATTGTAATTATGCTTTAAAGTTTTTTTTTTTTCATTTCACCAAAGCTGTAATGTAAACTTTAAAAAAATAAAGGTGAAAATAAGGAACTAATGAGTCATCTCAAATTTTAAAAAGACAAACAATAAAGCCAACTCAATGAAATCAGGGGTATTTGAATATTAAAATTATAACGAGAGCAAATTAATTGTGAAATTAAAAATGTAGGATGATATAAAACTGTGTGCTTAGGAAGTGATATATGACAGGTACATAGAGGTTTTAAAGAATTTAGGAGACTATCAGATAAAATATTACACCAATTTAAAGAAATGTGAATGATTTTGTGGTGAAATTAAAACTACTTAAATGAATAGAAGTAAATAACAGAAATGGACATGTAAACATGAATTACATTTTTTAAAAGACCTCTAATTCATGGTTCAAGTCCATATAATCTTTTCTTCTTTTTTTTTTTCAAAATAGACATAATTCTCACATCACATCAGCTATCAGGTCTTCCAGACGATAGAACAATTTGATTTATTACATAAAACTAGAAAAGTACTAACACCAAACAACACTCAACAGTGTAGGTAACTAATACTCATTAGAGAAAGTTCCAACTCACCAGTCTCCCCCAGAAAGGAGCTTATTATCCTTGTCTGGTGCCCCAGTTTTTGCAGCTATTAGGGGACACCTCTATCTTGCTTGCTTCTGGCAGCCACAGGACTGTAACCAATGGAGAAATGGTTCTTAACCAGCTACCACCCTCAGGGCCCAGCAAGAAGCAACAGACCAAGGAGCCCATTATATCTGCCCAGGGGACACCCCTTGATCATCTGGCCCTTTGTGGCCAGGGGGCTTGCACCTCTGGGTCCAAGGGGACTGTAACTATTGCAGAGATAGCTCTTGGCAGTTGTCACCCCCAAGGCGCTATGCAGGTAGCAGACTGAAAGCCACCCACTGTCTTTCTGTGGAAGGGGCCTATTTGCTTGTCTTGGTCCTTGGTCTAGGGAGCTTCTGGTTTGGTTCCCATCTAGCGGCCTGTGGAGGTACACTCAGGGGACAGAGGCTTATGGATGCCATCTTTGCACTCCCACTCTGCCTCATTCCAGATTCTCCTGCTGTCACCCAGAAAGGAACTTGTATCTGGCATGATTTTTGTGACTGCCACCCAGAGGACACAGCTAGATTGCTTGGCTCTGGTGGCCAGCAGAGCTGACACCTGTGGTCCCACAGGACTGTGTGTATTTGCATACTTTAAAGCCTGCCTGAGTGCCTGTCTTCCAATCAGCCTGAATCTACATGCTAATTGCCACCCTCCCTCTGAGGTCACCAACAGGTCTCACCACACTCTCAACTACTGGGAACCACTAAGAATAAAATAGGCTGCTTGGACAATCACAAAGGTTGGAGAGACCACCAAGAGCCAGTGCAGACTGGACGATAAGGCACATCTCCTGCAGGGGCCACTCCTTCAACCCTGGGAGAAGTGCCTGTGTATCTAGTGCAGGGAAACCAGGAGAGTCAGGCAAAATGAAGAATACGTTCCAAATGAAGAACAAGATAAAACCCCAGAAAATTCCTTAATGAAATGGAGATTTTTACCTCGTAAAGGGTTCAAAATAATGGTGATAAAGACGCTCACCAAACTGAGATGAAGGATGGGCAAAAATAGAACTGCAACAGGGAGATGGAAGATGTAAGAAGGTACCAAATAGAAGCTTTTTGTCCTCAGCCTGATGCTTTGGGGACCCACCCAGGTTCTCACATCTATCAGTAGTTCGTCCTTTTCACTGCTATTTCATGAGGTGGACATACCCCAGTTTGCTCTGTATGAATGCAAATGCTCACTTCGCCGCCGTAAATGCCTACGACTGCAGTCTCTGGGTCATGTGGTAAGTATACACTTCGGTTTTTAGTTTTTACTCTGCTTTGTTTTTTTAAGTTTTTATTCAAGTTCTTATTTAAATTCTAGATCGTTTTTAAAAAAGGAAAAAGAAAATGATAATGTAAAATGAGGAAAAAATAATATTATTTGATGTATTCGTTGAACAAAAAAAGGTAAAGATCTGTGTGCCAGTTTATCAAAATAATTTTAATTTAAAACATGAAACCAAATTCCAGTTCATTTGTATTACATAACTTCAGGCTATGTAACTTTTAGATGTAATGTGTCTGTTGCTTGCAATGATTTGAATATACCTACCTTTTCGATCAACAAGAATAAGTAAATGACTAAATGTATAAATCATAAAAAATGAATAAATAAATAGAAAATAAAGAGAACAATGCCAGAAACAAATGAATAAATAAATAAAAATTCTAGATTGTTAATGTACAGTGTAATATTAGGTCCAAGTGTGCAATTTACTGATTCAACACTTACATACAACACCCAGTGCTCATCACAAGTGCACTCCTTAATCCCCCCCACCCATTCACGCATCCCCTCCTCCACCTGCCCTCTGTTTGTTCTCTGTAGTTAAGAGTCTGTTTCTTATTTTGCCTCTTTTTTTCCCCTTTGTGTGTTTATTTTGTTTCTAACATCCACAAAGGAATAAAATCGTATGGTATTTGGTTTTCTGTGACTGGTAAGATTTCATTCTTTTTTATGGCCTAGTAATATTCCATTGTAGATATATACCACTTCTTCTTTATCCATTCATCAGTTGATAGACATCTGGACTGTCTTCATGATTTGGCTATTGTAGATAATGCTGCTATAAACACTGGGGTAGGGTTCCCCTTTCTCCACGTCCTTGCCAACACCTCTTGTTTCTTGTGTTGTTGACTTTAGCCATCTTGACCGCTGTGAGGAGATATCTTATTGAGGTTTGATTTGTATTTCCTCGATGATGAGTGATGTTGAGTGTCTTTTCGTATGTATGTCTCCTTTAGAAAAATGTCTATTCATGTCTTTTGCCCATTTTTTAATTGGATTATTTGGGGAGGTTGAGTTTTATAATTTCTTTTTATATGTAAATGCTAACCCTTTAACAGGTGGGTCATTTGCGAATTTCTCTCCTTCTATAGGTTGCTGTTAGTTTTATCAAAATGGCAACATTTCATTTATAACAAACACTCAATCTGTTTACAGAGTGGCTATACATTTTTCAATTCCTGCCAGCAACGTACAAGAGACCTAGTTTCACTAGATCTCGCCAGTGTCCTTGACATTGTCCTTGCCAGTATTTTGTCTTTTCACAATGTTTAAGCTGTTTAATTAAGTATAGTGATTGCTTACTGTGGTATTAATTTGCATGACCCTAAAATTTGTGATATGAGCATTTTTTTACGTGATTTTCTTGCCATCCATATATCTGTCCCTTGGTCCGTATATCCATCTCTCTGCCAATACCACACAGGTTTACTTAGTTACCATAGCTATAGAATAAGATTTATATAATCTTGACTTATAAAAATGCGGTAAAATATTCCTTCATAAAAAAATTTATCTTTTTCTCCATACCTGATTTCTCCAGAATTTTGAAACTCTCAGGGACTATTCTTAATTTCATGGCAATTACACTTATTTGCAGAAGCTCCATAAGAACGTGTCTCCTTGTAACAGGACACCAGGAAACATTGCTCATATCACTAAGGCTTTGACTGGAATGTCATATTTGAGAAAGACATTCATAAACTCAGATATGACCAGACAGCTTTGAGGAACTAAGGCTGACTTTTTGGACTCAGTGAAGCCCCTTGGAAGAATCACCCTGGTATCTTGTTTCCAGGGTTCCCCGCAGCCCTAGCAGGTATGTAAGGAAGGTCATTGCCTAGCTGCTCAGGAACCTGGGATCTTTGAGGGACCTGGAGAAGAGAAGAATGCTCCCAAATCTATAGGTATTGCAGGTGAGTCTGATGCTAAGTATTTGACCTTGCTCTTAGCCTCAAAAGGCTATTAAAAGCTCAATCTGAAATTCCTTATGAAACGTTCTGGCAAAGAAGATTTTAAAAATCTTCTGTATTCCCTGTTCTTGCTGTACTTATGTAAATAAGGCCAGGATTATTATAACTGGATTTGTTTTACATAAAAATTCATCTTAATTCAGCTATCTTTGGTGGAAATGAGGGTGATTTTAGTAAGAAAAAGTTATGTTTCAGTAACACATTTTCATGGGTGTTAGATTCTAGATCTGATTAATTGTCTTTGAATTTTTTTTTTAAAGATTTTACTTATTGACAGAGAGACAGACAGCCAGCGAGAGAGGGAACACAAGCAGGGGCAGTGGGAGAATGTTTGTTGTTTATCTATACAGCTGTGCTGGATCCTGAATTCTTGTTTCCTGAATATCTGGTTAATTTTCTACCTGACTGCTTGCACAATATAGGCTTAACTTTAAAAGACCACCTGCAGGACCACCTCCTTAAATGAGATAACTGTTTAACTGAACTCATCTAATTTACTTCCTTATAAAATGCAAAATAAGATGCTAAGATATAGATGAGATTCCAGAATAATGGCTCTATGAAGGGTGGGGGCTAAGCCTGCTACTAGGGAGTATCTGCAACTTGGGTGCAAGACACTTTCATTCCAGAAATCCTGATCTGTGCCCTTTTACAACAGGAAATAGCTAGAGTGATCATCGCCCTATCTCTCAAGAAAGAGAATGGTGAAATGACAGTGGGAAATTGAAGCCAGAGTCCATCTTGTCAGTTCAAATGGAAGAATGAAAACTAGAAGTCATATCCCCTCTCAGGCACGGCCGGACGGGCGTAGGAACACATAGACCTAGGCTCAAAGGATAGGGATGCTTGCTTATCACTCAAAGGAACCTGTAAAACAAATAGTCCACCAGCACTATGCTAGAGATACAATCACTAAATGTGACCCCACTAGCTTAACATAAAGAGTATATTAAAGACTTTGTCATCAGATCGTTCCCTCCAGGGATGGTCTCCACAAGTACGAGAGGTCCTTTGACTCCTTATGGCCTCACCAGCAGCAGTAAAAACATTAGCATATGGACATGTAACAAACAACGTCCCCATAGCTGGGTGCTGTGGGTGTGGGTACTGTCAGGAGGCTAGAGGCCTATCCACTGTTGTAGAAGTACTCATTTTCCATTTGCCACAAGACTCCCCCATGGTAATGAGTAAGGGACAGGCAGAGCTAGGTAGGGAGATAGGTAGGGGGCTAAGTGACCAGCCTCACAGAAATCCCAGATGTGGAAAAAGGCGTACAAAACTAGAGATGAGGGAACATAAGGAGACACCTCCTTTGTCTTAAAAGTCAGAGATGAGATATTTTCATGATAGTTACAAAACCACTGAAAGTTACCACACTTCATAGGAGAAGTAATCATGGTGCTATCACTGGTGATGCCGAGAAGATTTAAGTTCCCTGGTTAGTTTCCTATAAAAGACTGTCCATAAACACCCATTCGGGACCCCTGTCACTCGAGAGAGCTTTCTTCTTTCCTACTCTTCTCACCTTCACTTAATAAACTTTCACTTTACCTCACCGTTTTGTGTCCGTGAGATTCATTCTTCGACTCCTTGAGACAAGAACCCTGCAACCCTGCAGCGTTTCTGGTGCGTGGCCCAGGAAACTTCACCCCACTTTGTTCGTCAGAAGGCGAGTAACGCACACTCTGTCTTTATGCTCTCGGAGACTTATCTGCCCTGCTCATCCCGCTTTTTCTGTGAAACACAGGAACACTAGCACGGCCACCGGTCTTAAGAGGTAGGTGACAGGCCTCTGGGAACCACTGGGTCAATCCCGCTTCCTGCACAGGCGGGGAAAGTTGGCCCCGCCCTAAGCAGTTCACTCTTTCCTATGACCTCTCTCTTCTTAGGAGAAGCACACCCCCACACTAGAGCCTCTATAACTCCTGATAGTGACTATGAACCTCAACTATGGGACTCTCTCTAGGAATGAGAAGCATTTCTCATCCTTCCTAATAGTTTCTCCAGGGCTCTTGGCCTTTCTTGCATGCAGCAGGGTCAGGACTGGTCTGCCAGGTTTTGTTATATGTCCTGTAGTTGCTCTATGTCCCGTTATGAAGTTTTTCCCCTTAAGAGCACCTTTTACTGTGACCTGGCCTCTGAAGGATGGCCATTTCTCTGTTTTTGCTGCCTCGTGAAGCACCGTTTCTATTGCCAGGTGCAGAAACACAGATGGGTGTGACAATACAATCAAATTAATCTCTTCGTATGACTGTTTGGAAGTTACTGGCTGCTTTGTGGGCTTCTGTCTGCCTTGGAGTCCATTGGCATTAAAACTAAGAAGGCGTAGGGAGCCCACGACTGCCCACGTGCCATCTGAGTTGGCTGCACCGGCATCTGGGATTGTTGTGGTTCAGATAGGGAAAGATTCCGTTTCAGCCGCACAAGGTATACAACTATAATGATGCTAAAACTAGGGTACAAGCTCCTCGGTGGGAACCCCCCAGCTGATGGGTCATCAGGTATATAGGGGAGGGGATGCCCAGATGCTTTACAGCCAAAAATAAACCAAAGCATTTAATTGGGCTTTTGCTTACCAGAGCCTTGGGTGCCAACAAAATGAATGAGGGTTCCATAGGAAAACTCCGAAGATACATGTGGCAGAATCCCCCCTGACCAATTTCAAGCCTCCTCCAGGGAGCGCACAGAAAGCTTCACCGCCCGGTACTCCCAGTCTGTCCCTGGACATCATAAATGACCATGGGGTGTCCAAGACACATTAAAGAATGGAGACCAGCCTGGAGGTCAGAGCCTAGGGAAACCTCCTCCACTAGCTGCACATACCTGCCCACAAATCCCTAGATACCAGTTTGCACCCTTGGCTGTGGTCAAGCTACCTAAAAAGATTATACCATATGTCATTCGGTAATAGTCCAGAGGAGGGGGAGGGTCTGGTGCCGGGTCAGGCTGGCCATCCCAGCCAGTCAGATTTTCCACGTCCTACGGTGTTCGGCCACTCTCTCACTCTAGGGTATGGCCCAGGGGACACCTTGGCTAGGGGACAGAGAGCTGATATGGGGGGACACCTTCATAGGTACCTCTCCATAATGGGTACAAGGTAATACCAGAATTAAAAAATGGGACCTAAGCCATCCTCAGGGGGACTCCTCTGGACCGTGTACTGCAAAACTGGGAGTAATTGGACCCACAAACTCCAAAAAAGAAATGTATGAAGTTTTTCTACTCCCAGGCCTGGCCCCAATACCGATTGGAGGATAGAGAGACCTGGACCTCGGAGGGAATGATTCGTTACAATTCTCTTTTACAATTAGGCTTGTACTGTAGGCTGAGGGCAAATGGACTGAGGTCCCATATACCTAGGTGTTCTTTGCATCGTGGGATAATAGTGAATTATGGAGGGCATGTAACCTCCTGGCTACAATGTCAAATGATAAACTAACATCAGGAAAAGAATGTATAAAGGCAGTTCCTACCCAACTGGCATTGGCCCAGCCTCCAGGTTTGGAGTCATTCCCCTCTGACCCTGGGAAGTTAGAAAAGGAGACTCCCTCTGTATAGAGACACCCAAGACACCATATCCACTAACGGAAATACCTAGTGAATTCGGTCCTGTAAAAGTGCATATTCCCTCCTCTTCATATGATTTCAAACAACTAACGAAGGATCTGGGTAAATTTGCAGATAGCCCAGACCAATACGTAGAACTGTTTCAAAATCTACCCCAGATATTTGAACTAGATCGGAAGGATGTTATGTTAATATTAAATCAGGCATTAACTAGCACAGAGCAAAACGCAGCTCTACAGGCCACGGAAACATTTGGGGATGAACACGTGATGGCATATGGAGAGCGAGCCGGCGTAGGAGAGGACGCCTTGCCCTCAGGGAAGCAGGCTGTACCCCTGGAGGACCCAGGATGGGACTATGATTCTTCACCAAGAGTGTGGAAACAGAAGCACTTTCAAATGTATTCTGGAAGGGCTATGAAGGACTAGAGCAAAACCTTTAAATTATTCTAAATGGGCACAGGTTATCCAGGGGCCCCAGGAACCTCCTTCCACGTTTTTGGAAAGGCTGAGAGAGGCTTTACTCCAGCATAACTCTCTCTCCCTGAGACACCAGGGGGATAATTGATCCTAAAGCACGAATTTCTCACCCAACCAGCCCCTGACATAAGGAGAAGATTACAAAAGAGGGCTATTGGCCCTGGACACTTTATTGAAGACTGCTAATACAGTCTTCTTTCATCGAGACCAACAAGAGGCATGGGAAAGGGAGAGAAGAGACCAGAGACAGGCAGGTTCTCTAGTTGGGGCCCTGAAAGGACAGCATTTTCCGCAGACCTGAAAGGCTTCAGGTGGTGCTCTGCCTGCGGACAGGAGGGACACTGTCGATGAGATTGTCCTCAGAGGCGCCCTCAGCCTTGCCCAACATGCCAAGGTGGCCATGGGAAGAGACTGCCCCTCGGACCATAGGTCTGGGGAATCAGTCCCATCCCCGGGGGCTCAACAAGATTGATGGGGCCCAAGGTTGTGCTATTGGCCCTTGTCACGCAGAACACCATCACCACCCAGGAGCCTCGGTAATTATGGATATAGAAGGAGTCTTAATTGATTTTCTTCTTGATACAAGGGCCACTTGCTTGGTCCTTCTCTCCAATCCCAACTGGCTCAAGGCTCATAAGGTAACCATGAGAGGTGTCTCGGGGAAGCCTTAACTCGTCATTTTTCAGAACCCCTCTGTTGTACATGCGAGGAGATAATGTTTTCGCATTCCTTTCTAATCACGCCTGAAAGTGCTACCTCATTTTTGGGGACAGATTTAGTAGCTCAAATAAAGACCACAATTCTGGTCGCCCCAGGCCAATTCTTTTGTCTCCCACTAACCAAAGTCACTGTAGACTCACGAGTGTGGGCTACACAAGGAAAGGCAGGGCAAGTAATGGCTTCTCCAGTTAAAATTCATTTAAAGAGCTCTTCCTCTTTTCCGCACCAGAGGCAATATCCATTGAAACCTGAAGCTGAAAGGGGACTGGGGGCCATAGTAAGCAATTTAAAGGCTCAGGGTCTTTTATGGCCTTGGAATAATCCTTGCAATACACCCATATTGAAGCCCCAAAGGCGAACAGGGAATGGAGACTAGTGCAAGCCCTGCGCCTCATCAGTGAGGCAGTGGCTCCTATTTGCCCTGCAGTGCCCAACCCCACACTCCCTTAGCTCAGATTCCAAGTAACACCATATATGGGCTCTCAGTCCTAGATCTCAAAGCTCCTTCTTTTGAATCCCTATGCGTCAGGATTCCCAATACTTATTCGCATACGAGGATCTGACCCAGAAGGATGCCCAGTTAACCTGGACTGACCTGCCTCAGGGATTCCGGGGTAGCCTTCCCCTGTTCAGTCAAGCCTTAGCTAAAGATCTTTTGGATTTTAAACTCTCCAAAATAACTGTGCTATGTGGATGACATCCTGGTATGTGCCCCCCTGAGTCAGCATCACAAAAAGGCACAACCACCCTCCTCAACATTTTGGCCTCCTGGGGATATGAAGTCTAGAGGAAAAGGCTCAATTATACCAGGTCTCTGTAAAATACCTGGGGCTCGTGCTGGCGGAAGGGTCACGGTCACAGTCACGAGGAGAAGACAGGGTTAAGCCAAACTCATCCTTCCCTTTACGTCACACTCTTCGGCAGCTTCGAGGGTGCCTGGGCATCACTGGGTACTGCAGACTACAGACAGCTGGATATAGGGAAAGAGCAAGCCTCCTCTGTCAATTAGCCGTGGAAACACAATCAGTGGGAACCTCGACATTGCAGTGGGGCCAGAAGCCCTGGAGCAGATGAGGAACTCAAACATGCCTTGGTGAGAGCCCCAGCCTTGAGCCTTCCTATCAAGAAGGATTTTAATCCATATGTTATGGAAAGAAAAGGTATGGCTCTTGGGGTCATAACCCAACCCAGAGGCCCCACACAATGACCTGTGGGGATGTTAGGAAGGAACCGGGTGTTGTGGCTAGGGGATGGCCGGCCTGTTTGAGAGCTGTGACCGCAGTAGCCCTTCTACCTCCCGAGGCACTTCAGCTAACCGTGGGAGCAGATAGTACCGTCTTTGCCCCACATAACTTAGCGTGGCTACTAGAATCAAAAGGAGGACACTGACTGACAGATAACCGGCTCTTAAGATACAGAGCCCTGCTCCTTGAGGAATCTGCTGTCCGCATAAAGCCTACCACTTTTCTCCCGGAAGGTGGGACTGAATTAGAGTATGACTGTGAACAAGTTATTGTTCAAAATTATGCAGCAAGGTCGGATCTGCAGAAGAAAGCCCTCATTAAGCCTAACTGGACTCTCTATATGGATGAAAGCTCATACATAGAGCAGGGAATTCGAAAAGCAGGATATGCGGTCGTTACAGCTTTCGAAAGAGTGGAGAGCGGACCTCTCCCCCCAGGCCCAGTGCACAGTTGGCAGAATCAATGGCCTTGACCCGAGCTCTGGAGTTAAGTAAAGAAAAGCAGGTAAACGTGTACACTGACTCTAAATATGCATTTTTAGTTTTGCTGGTTCATGAAGCTATTTGGAGGGAAGGTGAGTATCTAACAGCTAACAGTTCTCTAACCAAGTATCATCAGGAAATAGACGAGCTGCTAACATCTGTCTTCCCGCCTGAGGAGGGAGCGGTGGCTCACTGTAAAGGTCTTGAACACCCGGCAGATGACGTTGCCCAGGGAAACGGAATAGCCGACCTTACAGCGAAGGCCGCTGCCGGTTCCTCTGATATCCGGGAGGACCCCCTCATGGGGGAACAATCTATCCCCAGCTTCAGACTCACTTATTCCCCCGAAGAGATTCAGAGGGCACAAAGGCAACTCCTGTGGCCGGCATCCCAGAGCTGGAGGATTATGCAATCCTTCCGCCAGACCTTCCGCCTGGGAAGACCTAAACTGCGTCTGATGGTTCAGACATCATTTGCTGGACGCAATTTTTCTCCGGTTGTTCAGCAGGTAGTATCGGCTTGTGGTATCTCTCGTCAGAATAACCCCAAAGCAAAATCTTTAGTCCTTCCTGGTCACCGGCACGCAGGAGGTTATCCTGGTGAGGACTGGCAAATAGATTCCACTCAGATGCCCGAATCCCGAGGATTCCAGTGTGTTCTGGTCTTGGTAGAGACCTTTACTAATCGGGTGGAGGCCTTTCCACGTAGAACTGGGAAGGCCCAGGTAGTCATAAAGGTGTTGTTAAATGAAATAATACCCAGACTTGGGCTGCCTCAGGGCACACAAAGTGACCCAAGAGGTCTCCAAGGCTTTAGGAATTCAATACCGTTGTGCCTGGAGACCTCAGTCTTCCGGAAAAGTTGAAAAAATGAATGATATCCTTACAAGGCCCCTAAGAGAACTTTACCAGGAGACTCAGATGCCTTGAATTGATATACCCCCACCCATGGCTTTGGTAAGAATACGGACTACTCTTCTCATTCAGTGAGATGCTCTGCGGCTGTGCTTTCTTACTACTGATTTCCTAATAGATCCTAAACTGAATGCTCAGAGCCAGCATCACTTATTTAGCCCTTTAGCCCAACAACAGCTTAGACAACTGTCTGAAGGACCGGAAAGACAGCAGGGCCCCCGCACTTGTCAACCAGGCGGTATGATATTCATAAAAACCATCCCCACTAATCAGCCCTCTCTGAAAGAGACCTGGGAAGGTCCACATAGGTCATGGTTTCTACTCCCACTGCTGTTAAAGTTGCAGGTTTCCAGTCCTGGATTCGTCACTCTCGAATTAAGCCCTGGACCAGTGAACATACAGATAAGGATCCCTGGACCTCCTCCGAGGACTCTCCCACTTATTCATGTGAACCAATCGAAGATCTCTGATTCTTATTCAAGAAAAATAAGGACAAGTAATCCTCTATGAAGGTTAGCTATATGTTAAGCTTAACCATCATGTGGACTGTAATCCAGGCCACTTTGGCCTTGAAATGTACTATATTAACACCTGATGTTATTAATGTAACTCTAGGGAGGCCCCTCACTTACTCATCGGTCTGATTGCTCCACAGCAGTGGGTGCCCTAGTATGGAAAAACGGAAGACATGCTATCTGCCAACAAAGGGCCATGAGATCTTTTTGTTTCACTAATTTGACCAATCTAAGAGGCAAAATGAAAACTTTTCCAAACAATTAGCCGTTAGCACCTTGCTAGATGGTGATGAATATTCGTGTGTGAAAATGCAATGGGGAAATCCAGACATTGAATACCATTCATCTTCAACTCATGCTGTTATTAAACCTGACCCCATGAAATCCCTGTCTACCAATAACTTTTGGCTACATTTGGTGTAAACATAGTGAACCAGTCCCAGCTTCATAGAGCAGAAAGTAATGCTCCTCAAGAATTACTTGTCAATAACCTAGTTGGCATTGGAGCAACACAGGCCAAGCTATGAAATTTAGAATTAAGCCTAAAGACAAGATCCCCTGCTCTCACAGCAGCACCTAGACCCCCTCTGCGACTGTGGCAATACTAAAACCTAACTGTGTCTGTGTTGACTGTAACACCCCAATGCAACAGTGTGATTTTACTCTCCACATTCCATCCCGCCAGGCGGATTTTCGCTTACCAGGGGCCTGGTCTTTGTTTTGTCATGATAAGGTATATTTATTATTCCCAAACATTTTACAGGATTATGTTCCCTGGGACAAGTGGGACTATTAATGTTGCCCAAACCCAAAAGCCAACAAAAGAGAGATTTGCTGTATTTATCACCTGATTGTAATGATAATGTCATCTCCTCCTATCGGAAGCAGACACCATAGCTTTGACTGTTTCTTTGGTGGGACGCCCGGGACTTACGTTAGGACCGCAACATGAAATAAGCAAAATAGAATGTTTGCTCAGCAGGACTTGACATGTTACTTCCCAGGCACTAGATGCACTCAACCAAGGATTAAGGGAAGTCAGAGAGGGACTTCTCGAGAATCGTGCATCGCCTGACTACCTGCTATAGCTGCACCATTTGGGGTGGGAAGAATTTCCTCACATGTGTTGTTTTAACATTACCTATAACCTCCCCAAGATGTCCCAATTAATAGGGGACATTTGTGATCAATTAAATAAGATCAAGATATCCACTGGCCTATTTGAAGGAATTGGTACCTGCGGATCTTATCTAAGAGACATGATCACAATTTTGAGCCTAACACTTCTTGCATGCTTACTCTTCTGCATGTGCTGATGCATGGATCATTTGCTGTTCGTCATGATGCCCCTGGAGCCACCGTGTAGATTCTAACGGCCGCACAGCCCACTGCCCCATTTCAGCAGGAAACAGCCAGAGTTGTCATTGTCCCATTGCCTAAGGGCAGTTACAGTTACTCTTCCACAGGGAGGAATGGGTGAGGGATGGGCAGGGCTATGTAGGGAGAGATATGTAAGGGGCTAGGAGATCAGCCTCACAAAAACCCCAGATGTGGGAAAATGCTGAGGCTACAAAACCAGAGATAAGGGAACAAAACAAGACCAACTCCTTTGTCTTAAAAGTCAGAGATGAGATATTTTCATGATAGTTACAAATTGACCACTGAAAGTTACTAAACTTCAGAGGAGAAGTAATCATGGTGCTATTAGTGGTGACACCAAAATTGAAGTTCCCTGCTCAGTTTTCTATTAAAGACTGTCCGCAGAAGCCCTCAGTGTCTATCCACTCGGGACCCCTCTCGCTCTGGAGAGTTTTTTCTTTCCTTTCTGTTCTCACCTTCACTTAATATGCTTTCACTTCGCTTCACCCTTTTGTGTCCACGACACTCATTTTACCACTCCTTGAGACAAGAACCCTGCGATCCTGCAGCAGTAAGACAGTAAGTTCATTGGAGATTGGCTCAAAATACCTGCCCCCGCCCCATGGTGCCTTGGTATCCTAATCCACTGGGGTCAAGGGCTCACATCCAGTACTACCTTTGTGTCTTGTTTTATATTGGTCAGAGCCCCACATGCACACAAGTGACTGCCTCTGGACCTCTGTCACTCGGTACTGAGGTGGGATTATCATTATGGGTCGCACCCCAAACACCCATGTATTAGAGAGACACAGGTTCTGAGAATACTAAGGGACAAAATATATGCTGTCATCCCCCAGGAAGGATACCTAAGCCAGGATATCGGCTCATGGGGACCAAACAACTACTGGGTTGTTGCTAAATGAAGATTTACCATGTGGATTGCCTTTAAAACATTTGTCTTATCATCCCTGGCCTCACAAGGCTGATGTCCCTTCCCATTGCCTCGGGAAACATCTGCCTGTCATAGGTCACCAATGATGCTGAAATTCACAATTGTTCCAAATGCCAGGTCTGTTGGAATGCGGAACGTAATGTTCCATATGCAAAAGGTTATAATCATTTACAGAAGATCTCTTTTGCTGATGCCTTCACCTCATGGCTTCTGTCTTCTCCAGTTTGCTGGGAACTAGAGTTTAAGTATTTTCTTTTGACTTATGTGAATTTTATCTTGCTGTTTATATTGTTGCTGTGACATAGGAATGCAAGTCACTTGCTAATTTCTGGCTCTAGGCCAATCATGGAAGAACGGCATGTAAAGATTGGACAGGCATGAAGGTGCTGGGGTGGAGGGTCGGAGTGCTGACAATACTGATCCTTCTTTGGCCTGCTGTCTTGTCCATGTCCCCTTAATGACTCCCTCAGGGCTGCATGTCCCAGGCCCCTTGGAGGTTAATGTGTATATTCCTTAGAATTGTAGGCCATGACCAGAATGCAGGAAGGCTTATTCCAGTCGGCCATGTATCTGTTTAGATAACTATTAGAAATAACAGTTTTTCTCCCTCCTGTGCACACGTGGTGTCAAAAGGTCTGTTAAATGTTGACTGAGAATTAACTTTGTCAAACCCCTCATCTCACTACAACGCCCTCCACTCTGTCTCCCCCCGCTCTATAAAATCTGTAGCTGCACAGCTGTCTGAGTTGCCATCTGCTGGATCCTTCCCATCTATACATTACCCTGAGTAAAACTCTAAAAACTGTGTGGAGTTCCCTCCTTTGTTTTTCAATCTCAGAGTGCCTTCACACTTTCTAGCATACTTTACAGTCCCTCCACCCTCTATCATTCCTCAAATTGTTAATTTATGTCTTCTCTCTTTTCTTTGTCAGTCTTCCCAGAAGTTTGTCAATTCCATCAATCTTTTCAAAGAACAACCTTTACGTGTCATTGATTTTTTCTATTGTTTTCTTTTCCCAGTTTTGTTCATTTCTGCTCTTACATGTACTAGTTGTTCTCTTCAGCCTGCGTTAGCTGATTTTGCTGCTACTTTTTCTACATTATTGAGGTGGGAACATAGATTATTGATATGGGGTCTTTTCTCTTCTTTAATGTATGCATGTAATACCATGTATTTTTCTAATTACTGCTTCAATTGTGTGTCACAAATTTAGATATATTTTTCAAAATGTAGTGTTCTATTTTCCCTTTCATTTGGTTCAATGTGGTTTGTATTATCCTTAAGACATCCTTTCTGACCCAGATCTAAGTTGTTCAGTTTCTAAGGGTTAGGCATCATGCTGGTTATCTTTCTATTATTGATTTTTTTTTTTTAAATAGGCTCCACCCCAGTGTAGAGCTCAACATGGGGCTTGAACTCAAAACCCTGATATCAAGACCTGAGCTGAGATCAGGAGTCTGGCACTTAACTAACTGAGCTACCCAGGTTCCTCTATGTTGTTGATTTGTAGTTTAATTCCATTGTATCCAAAGAACACAATCTGTACAATTTCAGTTCTTTAGCATTTGATGAAGTTCCTATATGGCCCATGAAACCATCTATCTTCACAGAGATTCCATGGACACTCGAAAAGAATGTGTGTTCTCTTTTTATTTGGTGGAATAGTCTGTAAGTGTCAATTAGATCATGTTGGTTGATGGTGCTACGTTCTATAGTCTTGCTGAATTTCTGTCTAGTGGTTTCATTAATTGGTCAGAGAAAATGATCAAAGACTTCAAGTATATCTGTGTATTTGTACACAGACATTTCTTCTTTCAGTTTTATCAGTTTTCGTTTCACCTACTTTGCAACTCTGTTGTTTGGTACATAGAGATTTAGGATTGCTATGTCTTCTTGGAAGATTATCATTGTGATTATTATATATAGTCTCTCTGTGTCTCTGGCCATATTCTTTGATCTGAATTCTACTTTAACTCATATAGCTATCTCTACTTTTTGTTGTTGTTGTTGTTGTTAATTGTTTCTTGGCTTATCTTTCTCCATTCTATTTCAGCCTTCCCATATTGTTGAATTTGAAGTGAGCTTGTTATAGGCAGCACACAGTTGGGTCAATTTTTTCCAATCTGATGTCTGTTAATTGATGATTTTAGATCATTTATATTTAATGCAATTATTATTATGTGAGGGCTTTTGATGACCATCTTACCATTTGTTTTAAGTTTACACAGCTTCTTGAATCTTTAGGTGCATGTCTTTTGTTAGATTTTAGAATATTCAGTCAAGTTTCCCTCAAAAAGTTTTTCAGTATCACCTATTTATCATCTCCTTCTGGAGCTTGAATAACACAAATATTTTATCTTTAGTTGTAGTCCCACAGATTCTTCATCATGAAGTAATAATAATACATACTCTGAACAAATTTACAAAAATTAATTTGTATGTAGTGGATAAATTACTCAAAATGTGCAATTTACCAAAGCTCACAAATAATGTATAAAATAAAAAGAGTTTCATATCTAATAAATAAGTGCATTATGCAAAATTTTTCCATGACAAAACCCCAAGTTTAGCTCTCCAGTAAATTCTTAAAAATATTTAAGAAAGAAGCCACCCTAATCTCCATAAAATTCCAAAAAAGTAAAGAGAAAGAAAATATTGGCAAATACTTTCTATGAGACCAGGTTAAGCTTTATTGGAAAACCTGACAAGGACACTGTATCCAAAAGAAATATACAGACTCATCATTCTTATAAGGACAGATGCCAAATTCTTAAGAAAAAATTATCAAATTGAATCCAGTGGTATGCAGAAAGCACAATACGTCACGGTAAGTGGAATTTACTCCAGGACTGCAAGGTTCTTTTAACATCTACGAATTAAGGAAAGCAATTTATCATACTAAGTTAAAGAAGGAGACAAGAAATATGACCATCTTGATAGAATCATAAAATATCATTTGACAGAATTCAGCACCTGTATTTAATTTTTCTATATCTAGATTTTTAAAATTCTATTAAAAGGGAATTTTCATGATCTAAGAAAGAATAGCTACCTTACTACACATATCAGACTCATTTTACCACCCCCAACTTCCCCCCTTTGGCAGTCACCCATCTGTTCTCTGTTTCTGTGAGCTTGGCTTTTTGTATTTTGGTTTTTGGTTTTTCTTTTTGTGGTTCAACATGTAGGTGAGATCACTGTAATTTGCCATTCTCTGTGTGACATATTTCACTTAGCAAAATGTCCTTAAGGTCTATTGGTGTTGTCACAAATGGCAAAACTTCATTCTTTCTTATAGCTGAATATTTGTTGATGTATGTACACCATATTTGCTTTATCCATTCATCTCTTGATGGACACTTAGGTTGTTTCCATATCTTCACTATTGTAAATAATGCTGCAATGAATATGGGGATGCCAGTATCTTTTCAAGTTAGTGTTTTAATTTTCGTTGATTAAATACCCAGAATTGGAATTGCTAGATCTTACGATACATCTATTTTTAATCTTCTTGAGGAATTTTCACACTATTTTCCATAGGGGATGCACCAATGCACATTCCCAACAATAATGCACAAGGGTTCATTCTGTCATGTCTCTACCAACAACCCTCATTATTTCTTGTCTTTTTGATAATAGCCATTCTAACAAGTGTAAAGTGACATGTCCTTGTGGATTTGACTTGCTTTTTCTTGATGATTAGTGATACTGAGTATCGTTGCATGTGCCTGTTGGTCACTGGTGTGAATGCTTTGGGGAAATGTGTATTCAGATCCTCTGCCCATTTTTTATATTTGATTGGGGGTTTTTTGCTATTAAGTCGAATGAGTTCTTTATGTATTTAAGATATTAACCCCTCACCAGATATACGATTTGCAAATATTTTCTCCCGTTTTGTAGGTTGCATTTTCATTTTGTTGATGGCTTCCTTTGCTGTGCAAAAGCTTTTTAGTTTGATGCAGTTGTAGTTTTCCTTTTTACTTTTATGGCCTTTGCCTTTGGTATCCAATCCAAAAAATCATCACCAAAATGGATGTCAAGGAGCTGACTGCCTTTGTTTCCTTCCAGGAGTTGTATGATTTCTGGTCTTACATTATGTCTTTAATCCATTTTGGGTTTATTTTTGCATATATAGTGAGATAATGATGCATTTTCACTTATTTGCATGTTGCAGTCCAGCTTCCCAACACCATTTATTGAAGAGACTATTCATTCCCCATTGCCTATGTTTGAAATACTCTATTGTAAACTAAGCTTCAACTGTTCAGAATCTCATTCTGGACTCTGCTCTACTGGTGTATTTAACCAATAATGAATCAATTCCAAAAATAGTGCCTATCAAAATTGTTATATAACACGTTTCAGAATCTTATCAAACTTAATATTCGTTAATGTCTTTGTTTAAAATTTTTCTGGAAAATATTTTTTTCCTTAGAAAATTAAGTATCAGCACACTAACTTCTAAGAACAAACAAATAATCCTCTTGCTTAGTTGCCTTTTTAAATTGTAATTGGGTTTATAGCTGCGATTTAATACCGTGTATTTAAAAAAAAAAAACAACCTCAAAACCTTGATGATGTTGTCCCTCAACAATCTATCATCCTTCATGAGGAAATAATTAAAACTACTAACACTAATAGTACCAGATACTGTAGGTTCCTACATGAAATTCTTCTCCTCTACCTCATCTAACATTTCTTTCCTTCTAAAGAAGATTACTTGCTCCCATCTTTCCAATGTGTGAGGTGAGGCAGGTCCAGCCGAAAGCATGAAGCATGGTTTGTCTGAGACTGCTGCTGCATCCCGTGGTCCTCCCAGTGTGTGGGGAAGTAGGTCTCCTGGGAACATTTGAAAATGTTTAGTTCTCTCTTATAAAAGCATATGAGGAGAAACAATTCCCTTTTCCTGCCTTTGGAAATTATGAAAGAAAATGAAACCTAAAGCTGTTGCAGGCATCCTACTACCATTCCAGGAACAGTGACATGTGGTGTATGATAAAGAGATGAGATACAAGGTCCCAGGGTCATTGGTGACACTATTTGTCTGCTGAATTGACCAGCTCTGGAGATGAGCTACCCCGGGTCTATCTGCTATGTGAGACAAGGCGTTAAAGAAAAATAAAGCAAATTAGATTAGTTTTTCTCTACTAGCCACAGAATATTCCTACCACGCATTTTAATTCTACATTATAATGTGACTCCTGAGATCCAAGATGAATGAGACAACTTACTTCTTCATCTTAGACAAGACACTGAAAGTAAAGTTGCAACCCTGGGATCAAACAGGATTTGATTAAACCATATAAATATTGAATACATAAATGTTAGCTTATTAAATCCCCACAGGATGATAACCTGTTTCACATAAATAATGCATGATAAAACTGAAATATACATAGGGGCGCCTGGGTGGCTCAGTCGTTGAGCGTCTGCCTTCGGCTCAGGGCGTGATCCCAGCGTTCTGGGATCGCGGCCCACATTGGGCTCCTCTGCTGGGAGCCTGCTTCTTCCTCTCCCACTCCCCCTGCTTGTGTTCCCTCTTTCGCTGGCTGTCTCTGTCTCTGTCAAATAAATAAATAAAAATCTTAAAAAAAAAACTAAAATATACATAAAATAAACTTTGAATTGGCTTGATAATTATAGCTGTCTCTGATAGTGGAGAAATTGTGTTGAAATCACTATTGCCTTGAAATGAACTTCTGAATCGATTGTCTACTCTTTAGATTTGATTTACATTTCAAAATGACTCCTCAGGCAGAACATGATAGCAGCACTCATCATCTCCTTAACCAGTTTAGGTGCATGTAATTGAAGTCTATGGAATTATGAACTACATACTGATTTACAATTACAGTTCCACAGTGTTCTATCAAAGGGCCCAAAACATTTGGTTTACATCTAGTTTATTTCCTACCATATACTTGTCGCATTTGTTTCATCATTACAGTTTGGTTTTAGTTTTTATGTATTGTCTTTCTAAACTTTTTATTTAAAGTTTTATTACATAAAATATTTGAAGTTTCCTCAAATTAAAACTATTAAAGGAGAATTATTCAGAAAAGTCCAGCTTTCATCTCTGCACCCTTTAACCTCTTCACTCCTTTTGCTCAAGGCAACCATTTTTAAAAACCTTCTATTTTCATAAATAGAGAAGTATGTAAATTAGGTGATAGATAATGACAGATACATAATATAGATAAAATTAGCTGATATAACTATATATTCCTATTCTCTTCCTCTATCTCATTAAACAAAATGTTGTGTGCTGTACAAACTCTCCTATACCTGTACAAATGCCTTTGGAGGATTATTCTATAGCAGGATGTTATTTTCCTTCCAGCTGCATAGTATTTCACTGTTTGTATCCATATCAGAGGATTCATAAATTCTCCTTTGTTTTCCAGCATTGTCTCTGATCTGCTAAGACAATTATCCACGCAGGATGTTCCTGTAGACAGTAAGTTTGCACACTATCTGGAAGGGTCAGAAATGCATCTTTTCCCCCTAGAGTCCTGGCTCTGATGGTCAGAGACTTAGTTATGGGGAAGGCTGCATCCCAGGCCAAGGTGTCAGCATGCCACTGAGTTTATCTGAGAGACAGAAAAAGATGGACGAGAGCTAGAGTCCACCATTAGTATAATGAAAGGGGTTTACTCAGGTTTAGATTCCTATAAAAAATCAGGGAAAGGGGCACCTGGCTGGCTCAGTCAGTGGAACATTTAACTCCTGATCTCAGGGTTATGAATTCATGCCCCACATTGGGTGTAGAGCCTACTTAAAAACTAAAAATAAATAAAAATATAAAAATAAAATAAAAATTCAGGGAGAGGGACACCTGGGTGCCTCAGTCAGTTAAGCATCTGCCTTCAGCTCACGTCATGATCCCAGAGCCTGGGAATGAGCCTTACATGGGGCTCCCTGCTTAGCAGAGAGTCTGTTTCTCCCTCTTCTCTGTTCTCTCTCTCTCATAAGTAAACAAAATAAAATCTTTTTTAAAAATCAGGGACGAAGAGACAAAAAAATGGGATTATAAAAATTCTGAGGACATCATATCCTTATAAGTTACTTGCGTTACATTGCAGGAATATGTTTTTGTTCCCTTTCCTTATCCCATGGTGCAAGGGGACTTGTGTGTTCATGTTTGAGAACATACCAGTGGAGGACACCACCATCATGTGGGTCATTAGGGGCTTCCTCCTAACTTCAGAAAATATGTCTAATTACAGTATGCATAAAGCCCAAAAATAAACAGAGAATGAAGCAAGGATACTCTCCATGTCCATATCTATGCAAAATTCTAGAATACAAATCAAAACTATTTTTTATTGTGATCCTATCATCCCTTTGTCTCTCTTTTTACACTTCTTTTCCCTGAAACTATAGGAAGCAGATGATTTTCACTCCATGTTTATTTGAAGAAAGCTTATAAAGACACACGGGCAGAAGGCGAGTTCCCAAGAAGGGAGGCAGTAAGGGCTGCACAGAAGGAACCGGGAGAGAATGTAGATGAGGTCCTACAGTCACACTGGGGCTTCCAGGTCAAGGACACGGCGGAGGGAGCCACGGGGAGGACAGCTTCTGCAGGGTCACTGACACCAGGGCCAGCCAGATCCTGAGAAAAAACTGTATTTGTGGAAGAATAAGAGCTGGAAGACTTTCACTCTGTGAAGAAGCTGGAGAGGAAGGTTCTTCCTGGAGTGCCACCGTCTCCACGTCAGCTCAGGAGTCCTGCGGAGACAGAGCAGAGTGTTGTTTCCAGACCCACCTCTCCAAGCAGCCGCTCCTCCCTCTCTCAGGACCTCGAGTGAAAGCACTGCAGTAAGAAGAACATATTCTTAGGTCTCCTGGAAACAAAGCTATTCTATACCATGGGCTTTTAACTAAGTAGAGAAAGGAAGCTTCAGTGTAAACTGCCTGATCACAAGTCGGATCCAAAGTCTTTCCCATTATTTCTGTCTTTCACCTTCACCACCTGTTCCAGGAAAACCAAATCTATCTCTAAAGAGGATGAAAGAGTATTACCTGTTGGCTGAAGTCCAGAGTGCCCTGGGAAAGAGAAGGGAAGATACATATTTAGCAGATACGGAAGTAAATCTGTCCCCACAACAAGGTCCCAGCCCCAGAGCCGCCTCCTTAGAGTTCTGTAACAGCACAACCCATGTCTCACGATGCCAGGGTGGAGCAGGAAGTGAGAGGTGTGACCCAAGAAGTTTCTTTCACATAAGTCCAGTAATTTCATTAGCTTTACTGGCTCTTCCTGCATTTGGCCCAGGATCTCAACCCAAGATCTCCATGCTTGTTAACCTCGTTCTTATCTCTACAGGCCATAATCTCTTATGCTGTAACACAGTAACCATGTGATTTCTGGATTCCTAGGAAATCTGATGTCAAATTGGGAAAGAAAGGCTTTCTACAGGGCCACTGCTACACAGAGAGCTTATTTGATCCAAGCTGTATTTCTCCCCCACAGGAGGTCTCTGGGGAGTCTCAGCTACCAACAGGTGCCTTACCCTTCTGATTCCTGAAGTAGAGGAACAGCCCCACCACCAGGAAGAGCAGACCCAGAACAAAGCCTCCGATTCCACTCAGCATCTTGCTCTGTGCAGAGTCAGACCGTGCCCCTGAGGGAAGAAGTCATTTTAATGATTTTTACTCCAGATTCAACTTCTCTGTTGGAGACTCAGGGATTGAGAACTTTGAGAATGAGGAAGGAAGTCTTCCCTAAAGAAGCAGAATAATTGGCAATTTCTGGAGAAGAAATTTAAAATCACTTTGCATAGATACAAAGTTTAGGCACTGAACTTTTTAAATATCACAGCTCTGACAAATCTGCTACTTCAACATGGATGGATGAGGATCCTGGGACCACATGAAGTTCAAGTAGCTCATGCAGGATGACAGAGCAAATAGAAGGAATCCAAGATTAGATTCTCCTCAAGTCAGGAAGGTCCCTACAATGTCCAGGATGTGCCTCTTCTAAGCTCACAATGAGCAACTCAGAGCCACAGTGCCCGACGCACAAGGCCAGCCTGAGGCAGGGGACTGGTGCCCTGGTCAAGGCAGAGCCATGACCTATGAGCCATGGAAGGTCTCTAAACGTGGACAACCTCTTTTCTGTCTGCCAGGCACAACTGCCTCTCCAAGGAATGCAGGATCTGTAGAAATGATTGCAGGATATCTCTAAACTATCAGAGGATTTCTATCACAGGATATCACCCGGCTACCCCGAATGACTCATGCTGAAGAGAAGAGAACATGGGGCAGATGAAAACATGGTGTCAGGAGAGAGAACCCTGACACTCAGGAAGAAGCAAAGTCCCCTGCTTGGTGCGGGAGGAACTGAGGAGGTCAGAGAGCTTCTCACTCCATTCCACGGTGACAGGGTTCATCAAACTTGGGTGCTCCACTTGGCAGGTGTAGACCTCTCCACTCTGAGGAACTGTCTCCAGCATCACCAGGGTCTGGAAGGTCCAGTCACCATTTTGGATCAGGCCTGTGGACACGACCCCAGCCTCCTCTTCCTGGCCATTCCGGAACCACCTGACTTCAATGTGGCCTGGATAGAAACCATTCACAGAGCAGACCAGGAGGTTGTGGTGCTGCAGGGGCCGGGTCTTCGTAGGATACACAGTGACTGTAGGCTCCGCTAGAAGAGAAGTGGTAGAGGGACTCAGTGAGGAAGACAGAGTCAGTCTCCCTGGTTGGCTGCCTGGCTGCCTCCAGGCTCTGGTCCCAGGCTGAGTCTCAAGCAGGCTTCCCCCGAAGCTGGTCACGTGGCCCAACAGAGCCAGTATCATGAGTCATGAATTTAATCCCAAATGTATGGATCCATTAGATTTGAGAGATGTTGGGGAAATTGGTGGGGTTTATTTTTCATTGTGTGAAGCAGTTATGCCTGGTTGAATTGAAGTGTTTACAAGGTTTGCAAGGCATATAGTGTCTTAATTAAAAGCATGATTTCTGGCGTAGCCTGAATGGGTTCAAATCCAGATTCTGCTACTTTACTGATTCAACCTGGGTGAATTTTTACATTCCTCTGTGCCCCAGCTTTCTGACCTATCAAGGGGGTTAGTGATACTGACTTAGCTCTTAGAGTTATGTGAAGATTAGTGCACCGAAGTATGTAAAACAGTAACTGGAATTTAGCCTTCAATATATGTTAGCTACTTATTATCCTTGTTTTGTTGGGGAGGAAATATGACTCAAAGCAGGGTGGATAAGTTGGGGAACAGCTTGAGGTAGACGGGGAAAGAGAGTATGAAATCCTGGAAATGCTACACTCACACCTCAGAACAACACAGAAAAGGTTCAACCCTGGGAAGCAGGAAGGACAGAGGTGATTCTCTAGCTCTGGGAACTGAGTCCTGGGAACAGCACGGTCCTGAAAGAGAGGGAAAGTAGCAAAGGAACTCATTTATTTAAAAATGTTCTCATAATTGCACTCGGCTGATCAGTCCTTCTTTGCAGTACAAAAATATCTATTACTGGAATGTTATCCTTTTAATAATTGTCTCCCTTTTAAAGCTGACATCTGAGCTCAGGGCAGGGTCTGAGATGCATAGTAGGTATCCTTAGTGCCTGAGACAATCCCTGACACTACAGCCTGAATAAATACAATTTCCATTTTTGCAAAAGGAGAAATATGGGAAAACCTTTTTACAACACCATAAAATTGTAGATTTAATTGATGAGAAACCACTGTTAACAATTCTGTAGTATATTTCATTAAATAAAAATGTTTACATTCCTAGCTGGAAAAGTAATAAAGGAATCAAAATATAAACCTCAAACTAGGGAAAATGCTAAATCAAATGTCAGCAAAGCGTTAAGATTCTTATGTATAGAGCATGCATAAAAATCAGTGAGGAAAACACCAAAACCCTAGAGATAATAGACAGTAGATAATTTTTACAATGATTCGCCAAATCATGTGAAAAAAACGTTCAATAACCTCAGAAATTGGAGTAATAGAAACTAAAAATTAACAAGATAGATTTTCAACTGAGCATTTGGCAGTATTGAAAAAAAGGTCTAGCAAAGGGGAATGTGAGATGAATTGTTACAACTATATAAAGAAATCATATGCAACTCCTTAAATACTTTCATCATTTTAAAAATAGCAGTATTGATATATTTTGTAACAAACATATAATTAAACAATATCATTTCAAAATCATTTCACGTATTTAAGAATACACACACTAAGAAACAAAGCAAGGTGGCATTAGGTTCTTGGTTTTGGCTTAGGTGGTGATCTTGGGGTCCTGAGATGGAGCTGCCCCCTCTCCCAACCCCCTCCTTCAGGCTTGTTCAGCAGAGAGTCCCCTTCAGATTCTCCCCTTCCCTCTCCCTCTGCCCCTCCCTCTGCCTGTGGTCTCTCTCTCTCTCTCTCTTTCTCTCTCTCTCTGTCTCTCCAAAATAAAAAAATAAATCTTAAACATTTTTCAAAAAAAGAAAGAAAGAAAACAAGAAGTTGAAACCTAAAAGCAGCCTCGGAAAGATCAGAGGGGCCTCAGAGGTCCCCCAACCCATCAAAAATTAGTTGACACTTTTTCTCAAAGACATGGTCCCACACACAGACATAGGCACACTTCCTTCAGGGGGTTCAGAATTAAGAAGAGTGAGTGCCAAGAACAGAGGGTGACTGGTCTCCTCACATTCTCCCCAATCTTTTAATCCTCCCCTCCCCCAAACGTTCACCCCAACCAGGACGCCCTCCACCTCCCTCCCCAGGTCTCCAACCACCTGCCTAGTGTTCCCTCCACCTGGAGCTCCTGAGCCCCCCTCCCCTCTCCCTCAGGGGCCACCAAGGATGCCAGATGTCCCCTCCTGTGTCCTCCCCCCACACCCACTCTCCCAACCCATCCCCCACATCCAGGCCCACAGCCCAACTCACTCACTCATTCTCTGTCCCCTCCCTTCACAGTGCACCCCTCCCACGCTCCCCACAGTCCCCCACAGACACACCACACTGTCCCCATTGTCACACATGGACACACTACACTGTCCCCATATTCACACACAGACACACCACACTGTCCCCATAGTCACACACGGACACACTACACTGTCCCCATAGTCACACACAGACACACTACACTCTCCACAGTCACATACGGACACAACCACACAATCACAACCATACATTCCCCACAATCACACAGACAGACCACACTGTCCCCCCAGTCACACACAAACACACCACATTGTCCCCACAGTCACACACAGACACACTACAGTGTCCCCACAGTCACACCAGACACACCACAGTGTCCCCACAGTCACACCAGACATACCACGGTGTCCCCACAATCACACACAGTCCCACTACACTGTCCCCATAGTCACACAGACACACCACAGTGTCCCCACAGTTACACACAGACCCACTACAGTCTCCAGTCACACAGGGACACAATTACACAGTCACAACCACACATTCCCCACAGTCACACAGACTGACCACACTGTCCCCACAGTCACACACAGACCCACTACACTGTCCCCACAGTCACACACAGACACACTGCACTCTCCAGTCACACAGGGACACAACCGCACATTCCCCACAGTCACACAGACAGACCACACTGTCCCTGACGTCGCACACTCACAGGCATCCTTGTAACTTGTGCTTGCTCAAGACCCTGTATGTTCACTCCGGACGAGTCTGTCTCACAGTCACACACACACACACACACACACACACACACACACACACACACGCCCTCCCCCAATCCCCGCCCCTGCCGCGCTCACCTTGTCGCTGCACCAGGAAGCTGTCCGACACCCCGTAGTTGTGTCTGCAGTACCTGTCCACCGCGGCCCGCGTCTGCTCCATGATGTCCTTCTGCTGGTTCCAGTACTCAGCGTCCGGCCGCCCCAGCTCCGTCACCGCCCGGAACTCCCCCACGTCGCTGTCGAAGCGCGCGTACTCCTCCCGGTTATAGATGTATCTCTGCAGGTACCGCACCCGCTCCGTGCCGTTGGTGAAATGACACTCGGACTTCCCCAGGAACGAGAAATGTGCTGTGGGGACAGAGACGATCCGGTCACCCGCGGGCTCCCGGAAGACGCCGACCGCGGCACCCCTCGGTGGCCCCCCCGCGCCCCCAAACCACCCGCACCCACGGCTCGTCTTTCCGCTGTCGGCGGCGGGGGCAGGCGGCACGGGGAGGAGGCGACCGGTCTCAGGGGAGCCTTTCGGGGTCCCTGGGTCCCGGGCGCGGCGGCGGACCTCCCAGCCTGAGCCGCGCGGGCATTTGCTCCTCACCGCGTCCTCCCCGACGCCTCCTCCTGGCGGACACCCGCCTCCCTCCTCGCCTCCCACAGCCGGTTCCCCGGACCTTAAACGCGTCCCACCTGCTCCCCCGCCGAGCAGTTGGTTTGGGCTGAGCTGGCTCAGGCCGCCGCCGCCCTGCGAATCCAGAGAAGGACACACGCGTCCCCTCCACTCGGGGAGCTTCAAATGGAGGGAAAGGGAAGGACAAAACGCAACCAGGCAAGACTTTATACGGGGCGAGACATGTCACAAGAGAAGTGTGCAGTTTAGAACAAAGAATAATCGGATGATCAGAACCACCTTAGGGTGCCAGAGAGGTGGTCTCAAGGGTGACATGACATGTGACGTGAAAGGTTAAGTAGATGTGACCTCGAGGGTGTGCGTGTGCGTGCGTGTATGTGTGTGTGTGTGTGTGTGTGTGCATGTGCGTGTGTTTGGGGCAAAGGGAGGCACATTTCAGGTCGAGGTAAAGTAACTGCAAAAACTCGAGAGAATTGAGGAACCTCCTCAAGAAACCTGAGGAAACAGTTCACGGAAGCACAGACAGTGAGAGGAAGAAGGAAGTTTGGACTAGAGACGGCATCGCATGGAGTGGATACTAAAAGCCTGTGGGTGGTGGTAGCATTTGACTTTTATACTGAATTCAGTGGCATATGAGTGAAGAATTTTAAGATTAAAACCATGGTTGCAATACAGTTCCTCAATCTTTACTTTTCCAAATCCAGAAATCTCAGAAAACCAGGTCACATTAAAGATTTTGATGCAGAACCCATTTGGCAAATCTCATCTGATGAGGTAAAGGGTCAAACACGTCAGAGCTCTAATTGGTCAGTGACACGTGCTTCTGAAGTTTCAATGTACGTAAACATACACACATCCTAATATATGTATACATGTATATATGCACATACACACATATATGCATATATGTATGTATATATTGATATGTCTGTTTTATGTTTAATTGAACTAAGAAAAATTTTTTATTCAGGTATAATTAACACAAAAAAATTTTAAAATAGGGGAAAATACCTCTGTGTTTAAAAGGGAGACAAAAGGGAGCATTTGGCGTTATCAATAGAATAGAATGTAGAATTAATACAAAAGTTTGATACATTTTACTGAAAATACTTCTGGCAGTCAGAATTTATGCCTTATAAAGGCAAGTTGTTGAAAGTTAACAGAGATGGTGATGATCCAGAAATCATGAAATATCGAAAAACATTGCATAAGGCAAAAAGTAAAATATAAAGATCTTGGTGTGCATTGATTGAATGGGCTCTACGAGAAACTGGTGAATGTATACAACTTTATAGTTTGTCATTTCTGTATTTAAACAAACTAAAATAAACCACAAAGACCTGAATTGGAAGGTGAGTGTGTGTATAAAGTTTGAGTCTAGATTTTTGAGAAGCAACTCAGTATAAATCAGTATTTTCAACTTCAGCACTCTTAACATTTTGGGGTTTTGTTTGTTTCTTTGAAATGATACCTCATGTATTTTCAACCACAATGGTACAAAGTTAAAGATCAACAATAAAACAAAGCTGGAAAATCTACAATATAAGCATTAAATATTTACATGCAAATATGAAACTGCACCACTACACAAGCATCGGGCCAAATAAGAAATCAAATGGCAAATCAAAATATGTCTCAAAACAAAAGAAAAAGAAAACACAAGTGAAATTTATGCTCTAAATGCTTGTATTAAGAAAGAAAGTTCAGTCCCTCCACCAGCCATCCAAGATGCTGAAAGGAAAGGAGGCTAAGGGGTGGCCCTGGACTTTGGTGAAGAAGCAGGAAGCCAAGAAGGTAGTCAGTCCCTTGTTTGAGAAAAGGCCCAAGAATTTTGGAAACAGACAGGACGTCCAGCCCAAAAGGGACCTCGCCCACCTTGTCAAATGCCCCCACCACGTCCAGCTGCAGCAGCAAAGGGCTATTCTCTATAAACGTCTAAAAGTGCCTCTCACGATTAACCGGTTCACCCAAGCCTTGGACGGCCACGCAGCTATTCAGCTGCCTAAGCTGGCCCACAGATACAGACCAGAGGCAAAGCAAGAGAAGAAGCAGAGATGGTTGGCCTGGGCTGAGAAGAAAACTGCCAGTAAAGGGGATGTCCCCCTAAGAGCCTCTTGTCGTTCAAGTTGCCCTTAATACAGCCACCACCTTGGTGGAAAACAAGAAGGCTCAGCCGGTAGTGATTTCATAGGCTGTGAATTCCACTGGGCTGGATGTCTTCCTGCCTGCCCTGTGTCCTAAGATGGGGGCTCCCCTGCATGATCAGGGGAGGGCCAGGCTGGGGCGTCTGGTCCACGGGAAGATCTGCACCACTGTCGCCTTCATACAAGTTAATTCAGAAGACAAATGAGCTTTTGGAAGGTATCAGGTCAAATTACAATGACAGATATTGTTAGATCTGCTGTCCCTTGGGAGGCAATGTCCTGGGTCCAAGGTCGGTGGTTCACATTGCCAAGCTGGAAAAGGCAAAGGCTAAAGAACTGACCACCAAACTGGACCAAGTGTGCACTATCGAATTTTCTGTACATAAAGGCAATAAAAAATTCTCTTCGAGCCAGTGTCAAGGGGGAAAAAAAAGGAAGAAGGGGGAAAAATATTCAAACAAACAACATTACACCACAGGGAACTAGAAAAGAAGAAACTTGGGGGAAATTTAGTAAAGGAAGGAAATAACAAAAGAAAAAGCAGAAATAAAAAAAATAGAGGCCAGAAGAAACAATCACATACATTAAAAGTAATGACCAGTTTTTCCAAGAAAATAAATAAAATTGACAGTGCTTTAACTACAATAACTAAGAGAAAACGAGAAAGAAGGCTCAAAACCCAAAATGAGCAATGGAAGAGAAAACAATACAGCAGATAACCACAGCTGTTGACACCGTGGACAAGATAATTGTTGTGGGAAGGCTGTTCTGTACATTGTAGGATGTCTATCAGCATCACTAGCCTCTACCCACTAGATGTCAGATGAAACCCCAGTTTTGAAAAACAGTAAGTGTTTCCAGACACTTAATTCCCCGGGGAGGGGGTAGGGTGGGGGGGTGGCAAAACTGTCCTGGGTAAGAGCCACGGTTAAACCATCTGAAATATATGTGGTGAAGAAGCCGCTGTTAATTATGAAGCAGTTGAGTATTACATTGAAAAATTTGC
This sequence comes from Ursus americanus, assembly GCF_024610735.1. Taxonomy (NCBI): domain Eukaryota; kingdom Metazoa; phylum Chordata; class Mammalia; order Carnivora; family Ursidae; genus Ursus; species Ursus americanus. The sequence goes on from NC_142158.1 coordinate 28,140,595, forward strand.
CAACATCATTTATCTGATAAAAACCTTACCCCAAGGAAATTTATCTTGCCTGATTAAGCTCAGTACTGGGACCAGATTTCAAAAAAACATTCATAGTGCCTAGTGAGAGAGTATCAAAAGCTACTGAGAATTCTAACCAAAAGATGACTGTTCTTGCTGTGCTAATGCTTAAGTCTCACCCAAAACAAATGAGCAGCGACTGGAAAAATCAAAATCCAGGGTGTCTGAAAGCTGTAACGATGTTTCCTGTGCATTATTGTCAAACAAGAGAATACAGATAACCAGATCTGTATTTTCTAATGGCTCAATCACCACTTTGCATCAGTGGCTCAAAGCTGGACTATGAGAAGCCTGTAGTGTCATTGTCCCCAGATAATTGTTCCATTACTACTCCTCTGAGCTTCTTGTAAAAACTAGAGCTTTTGACTTTAAATTTCCCCCAGTACGACGTCTGTGTTGACATCTTATGACCAAGGAATTTTTGTCTCATCAAGAGCAGGTATAAATAATTTATAAATTCCATTCTTGTTGAAGTTTATAGAAAGAAGCCTACAAATCCACAGCTTCCTGAAAGAATCAGTTACTGGTGCCTATTATGAAGCTAAGAATTAATAAAACAACTTCAACAAATGTTTGCACAGACGTTGGGCTATGTTCAGGTTTGTGTGAACTAGCAGATGAAGATTTTGAAAACTACCATGTCAGTAATGAAAGAAAATCATATCAAAGTTCAACACAAGTAAAAGTTTGTCAGATAAAAATCTAAGTGAAAGGACGCTGACATCCACCAATCACTGAGCACCGACAATGAGGCCGTGCTGGGCACTCCCAGAGTGATGGAAACATGCTAGTGGCCACTCTGAGAGCACTCCTCAGCTTGCTCCTCACACTCCAGCTTCTCCAGTCTTCCTTCTGTCCTTTAAACTCAGCAAGCATCTTCCCATACTGTGGCCTCTATCCTGTTCTCTCTCCCTAGAACACTTGTCACTCGGATCCTTCTCATGGCTGGCTTGTCATCAGTCATGTCCCAACTAAATGTCACTTTCTCAGGGAGAGCTCCCGAGCTGCTCCAACTGAGGTCAGGTGACTCTGTTCTCTCTATTTCACAACCCTGGTGTATTTTTTTTTTCAGAGAACTTATTGCTCTCTGAAATTTTTTCATTTTTAAATGTCTATTGGGCTTTCTACTCTGTCAGTACATAATACCCATGATAGTAGTGATTTTTTTTATCTTATTCAAATAGAATTCACTGAGCCTAGAACAGAGCCCAGTACAAAATAGCTGCTCAGAAAAATATGTGTGGTTTAAATGGATAAACCCAGGGTTCTGGGAATCAGTCACTGTGAGGAAAATAAGAAGGAGCTTTAAGCTTCAACACTCTTTTATTCTTATAATAGATTATATCTCTTCCACCTCCTGTGAGAAATTTAAACAAACTTCCTTTCTCCTACTGTTCTAAAAAATATCACAGGTAAAGAAAAGGTAAAGGAGAAAAAAAGGAAAATTTCATTAAATTTCAGCTCATCTTGTAGGTCTGATAATGCTGAGGGTCTGTGCAAACAATGGGGAGTCTCAGTAATGATGACGACACAGTTGGGAAAGAATAGTGAGGAAGGGGAAGTGGAGGCAACCAAACATGGCTAATTAAGGAAAACAGAAAACATGGTGAATGAATCTATGTAATTCAGGACCAAGACCTCAGTAAGTCAGTAAGTTCCCTTTTGCATATTGGCTTTCAGTCCTATGAAATGTAAATAACCTTCACACTCTCTGTACCCTGCTTGGGGTGTATAGTTTGAACCATATGAAATTCCTGATATTTGACTATTTTTGACTTACAAAATCATAGTTTCATATAACTTATCCTATACTAGTTGAACCCCTTCCTGTGGGTTCAGGCCAGACCGTCGGAAGATGCAGGAGAAACTGACACTATAGAAAGGTTCAACATAGATTCGTAATGGAAAGTAACCTGTGCCAAGTTCTTGGAAGATATATTAAGCTCTATAAGACACCAAAAAACACACTACATGCACTTCTTATCTACAGTGTCATTTCAAGTACTAAGGATCACTGCTGTAGCTCCAGGGTGAGAAATAGAGATAAAATTAATCCCAGCTTCTGTCAGAGAACCTCCAGTATAGGGATAAAGGCCTTATAAACTTTGGGGCTCAGGAGAAAGGAAAGGAGATAATGGTAGAGACCTCTTGATACATCCTCACATATTAGGGAGAGGCACCATCATAACTGGTCCAGTGAAGACATAACACAGGGTCTTCTAGGAGAGATCTTTCTAATTCCTTTTGATCCTCCTTAAATTTTTCAAACTTTCCTATTTTCCAGCATAACTCAATATAATAAAGGGAACCACTTGATGGGAATTAATTTGAAATAATTACTTCTGAGTCTTCCCAAAACCCTGAGGGAATGAGATGCAAGCCTGGAGAACTTTTATTGGAGGACAGTTAGGCATAAATAGACTATATGTATGGAGGTCCCTTATGCAGGGCTTGTAGAGGGCAAGCATGCAGGCTCCTTTTGTTTTGGATAAAATTAGGGGTCTATGTGACTGACAAGCGTGGTCATTGAAGAAAATATCACAATTTTCTAAGGGACACGGCCTGGACCAGTGGCAAAACTAATTTCTTTCTTCCCTCACCCCCCTCCCCCACAATAGCTTACCACCCAAGGTGTGCACTTACGTGGGGTGTCCCTAGCCCAAGCCAAGGGAGGGCTCAGCACCATCAGGATCAGTGTCAGAGCTGGCATCCAGGAGCCTCCAAGGAAACACAGACACACCATGCTGGAGAGCAGAGAGGACAGGGCACAGGGGAGCAGGCAAGTCTCACTCAGCGAAGACTGGGACCCTCCTTTGGCCACTTCTCAAATAATACCAACGAAGGAATTCATTTCTTTGTCCCTGGATTGGGTAACCTTGGTGTTGAGAACCAATCAGCATCAGAGATGTACTGCATCATCAGTCGCTGGTCAAAGATTCAGTATGAAGAGCCTCTTCTGAAACTTGGATTTCCTTCGTTGAAAGGACTATTTTAATTTACTACTTTAAAGGTTTGATCCAGTTGTATGTGAAACATTTTATTGGATCCCCATTGTGAGCCAGCTCTGTGCTGGGCAGTGTTGTGCACAAAAGTTGCTTTTAGGAGTATTCATGTCTCTCCCTTGAAGACGGAATTGTTTTTACAAATGTAATGTGTGTGTTTTTAGGAACTGGGGGGGGGGGGGTGGGGGTGGCGGGGAGGGAAGATGATTCCAAGTCAAGAAACCTTTGATTTGAACTTTAACGCACCATCACTTAGTGTTGTAGATTTGGGGAAATTTTTTAACCTTAACCTTGAAATGAAGGCATTGCAATCTTTCTGGGACTTTGATATGGACTGTGGTATGATTCTCTGGATAGCTCAAGGAGCAGCATCCCATAGTAACTGATGATATGACAGAATTACAGCTGTTGATTGGAGAGTACAGGCTGTACCTCCTTATGGGTAGGGAGGTCTCTAATAAACTAAAGGAAATTGGAATGTGGTCATTAACTTAACCTGAGTGAAAAGGTTTTTCAAGTTTATTTCCTGATGCTGTCATTGAGTTAGGGGGTATCTCCAGAATATGCATGGAGAAGAGGCTTAAAATACGATCTATGTGGAATGGAAAGTCTTGAAATTTCCTCTATATAGCACTTAACCTAACAAAGTGATAAGCCCAACTGTCCAAATCAAAGTATGCAGGGAGCTGAGAGATTGATAAAGGACTCAAAGTCAGCTGCTAGCATAAAAGTTCTGCTTTAGAATAATTAATATTTTATGTGGCAAATGTGTTCAATCCATACTCCTGGATCCCACTCTGACTTCCTCATTTTATTGGGGATATGCCCCTTTTATTATGCACCTTCTCTAGCTTTATCTTAAGGAGAGATATAAGAAGCTGGTGCTAGGGGCACCTGGGTGGCTCAGTCATTAAGTGTCTGCCTTCGGCTCAGGACCTGATCCCAGGGTCCTGGAATCGAGCCCTGCATTGGGCTTCCTGCTCTGCTTGGAGCCTGCTTCTTCCTCTCCCACTCCCCCTGCTTGTGTTCCCTCTCTCGCTGGCTGTCTCTCTCTCTGTCAAATAAATAAATAAAATCTTAAAAAAAAGAAGAAGAAGAAGAAGAAGAAGCTGGTGCTAACGAATATATTATAGAATGTTCAGGAAATAGAAAACAATGGAAATATCATGAATTACATCCTTTGATGCTACCATATAGTTTTAAACATATATTTCTACTTTTAGATAATTATTATACATTTTATTAATATAAATGTAATATCTCAGATTCAGAATGGACTTTTTAAAAAGATTTTATTTATTTATTTAAGAAAGAAAGAGAGAACAGAAGCAGAGGGGGAAAAGACAAGGAGAGGGAGAAGCAGACTCCCCACTGAGCAGGGAACCCAAACCAGAGCTTGATCCCAGAACCCTGAGATCATGACCTGAGCTGAATGCAGTTGCTTAACTGACTAAGCCACCCAGGTGCCCCCAGAATGGACTTTAAAGGACAATTATCTATCTGAAGTTCTACATTAATTCACACTCTGCCACAGTCTGATAAGCAGTCCTTTATGGGCTAGTGACGGAGAACTCACCATGTTGCAATAAAAATGACTAATATTTACAAAGCAGATTTTGAGCATTTTACTTTGCACCGAGAATTAGACAAGAGCTTTTTATATTCATATTTATATTTAATTCTCACATCATCTCAGTAATTTAAGTGCCCCTTGCATTCCTACAGATGGAAAAATAAAATGATGGATGATGTTAAACAACTTTGGCAGGGACACAAGACAAGTAAATGGTATGTTCCAGACTGAGCCGTTATATGTGAGTCCAAATCCCACAAGCCCAGCCATTACATCATACCACCTCACATTCAATTTCTGAAAAGAATAGTGTTCACTATGTTAAAACTATGCTAACACTTTAATTCATGGTTATGTATATCTATATGACTACCCCCTTTAATGAATGACAGAACTTTGTATAAATTGAGGCAATTAATGTGTAGTAATTCTAGTTCCTTCAAAAAAGCCTTCTCATCACCATCATTACTTTCCTTTGGAAACGACAAAATTTGCATTTGTCTTATGTAATGGCTCCCAAAGCTCCCACACAAGTTTCCTTCCTATAAAAAATAACAGTGGCTCCAAATTCCTAAATCCAATCTATTGTTCTCAGTCATTATTTCAGATTTCTCAGCATAATTTATTGCAAATTTAAATAAGTCAGAATAGAATAGAAATTTTATCTCACATACTTTGGAAAAATGTATTTCTGTTAATGTGGAAACTTCAAAATATCTTGTAAAAGTTGGGTAAAAGTCATTATTGTCCCTGGATGTCAGAAGAAACTATGTCCCTAGACCCCAGTGATAATTCAATACTATTGGAAGTTATACAAGTGCAACCATCAGAAGGCCATATTTAATTTTAGAAATGGAAATCGTAATTTACTCAGAATTAACTAGCTAAAAAGTGATAATCTCAGAGAGCCAAAGTAAAGTTCACCTTAGATTGTAGGATAAAAGGAATGACAAAGAAAAGTAATTCTATATCAAGAACATATTGAAATATTGACATAATGAAATATCAACACTATCAAAACTTGTCCATATAAATTTGACAATTTACAAATCATACAAATTTATTTTTGAAAAGAATAAGCCAGCAACTATGACTTAAATTCTGTAGTTGTATACGTTTAGGAGTAAGAAAATGTGTTGCTTTAAATATTATATATTTCACATTTTTCTTCAATATTCATTCAATATAAGGAAAGTTCAGGTAAAACAATATAGCAACTACTACCAGGCCATCAATCCTACAGGTATCTAGGCTGAACTTCTTCACCTGAAGCGAAAGGAGAAGCAGCTCTCTTCAACTTCTGCTGTGTGTGAGAAGTGTCAAGTAAGACCTTATTTCCTGAGGAAAATAAATTGATTTCTAGAAGAGTGGTTATCAGCAGAAGTTCTACAGTTTCTGCTCTTGTTACATGAAGTCATAGGTTTGTTTTCATTAGTGATAAATCAAAACAGTCTTGAGAACAAACAAGTGAGATCAGAAGCACAAACTTTGGTTGAACACAGACAGGTTGAAATTTGTAGCATTACAGAACGTCTTGAATCCTACCAATTGTCACAGAATGGGACTCACCTGTGGTAAGCCTGAAAAGTTGCAATACATCTGGGAAAATCGGTTTTAGTTATCAGCAATCCATAGAATGTCCATTACTTGTCCAAGTAGTCTCAAAATATTCCCTGTAGTTCTCAAAAAGCTATGACCATGAATATGGAACTTAAAGTGAGAAGCAGTTCAGGAGTCCCTTTATCTAAGAAAAAATAGTAATAACAGAATTGGATAAACAGGGCCAATTTCTTCTACCATGGAAGATATGTATCCTTGACAGAAGACTGTGCCATTTACAGGTCATATTGGCACTTAGCAGATGTGATAGAACCCTCTCCAGTGAGATCTCATGAGCAATGTCTTCCATTGAGTAATTTGAATGAAGCCAGTCTTTACACTGTGGCGTTATCTAAGTCAGTATGCAGGGCTTTTCCAACTTCTGAATGTCATTCTTTGACTCAACTTATCTGTGTTTGTAATACTTAACACAGCATTCTTTTTATCTTATTTTATTTTGTCATGTTAGTTACCATACCGTACATCATTAGTTTTTGATGTAGTGTTCCATGATTCATTGTTTGCGTATAACACCCAGTGCTCCGTGCAATACGTGCCCTCTTTAAACCAGAATGTTAGCCATTGAGTACTCATAGGGAGAGCAACTAGAATTCTCATAACCCTGTCATTAATACTGTATGTAGGAAGAGTTTTATTTTCTTTCTCTTTGTTCTAGACCATGTTTTAATTGTGCTCTGGCAAACTATTTACCTCTTACCTAGTACCAATACTGGCCAGCTTATTATTCAAAATTCTGCTTTGTTGTTTCACTAGTCAACTGCGCATTGGTTCTAGTTGCATGCCTGGAATGTTGTCTGTTTTATTCAAAACTAATGATAAAATCTTTTAGCTATTTTACTAATAGTTGAGTAGTCTATCCCCTTATAGATGAGCAAGTTTCCACCCTGAAAAAGTAAATTTGTAGTACTTATTCTCCCCAAGGAGGAGAAGAAGACTTTGTTTTGAATTTCTTCCTACGTGGTGTGCCTGTCAAACAAAGCAACTCTTTCAATATTAGAGCAATTCTGAGAACCTTAGAACATACAACCCTCACTAGTTATTGCTGGGATCCATATTTTGGTCATATATTCATTCCATAGTTTACACAAACAAGATAAAGGAGCATAACTTAGCGCTATTACACTTCCACCTAGAGATGCTAACGATGATTTGGGTGCAATGACAACCTCTCAGTTTTTAGAGTTCAGAATTTAGTACCTGACCTCAAACAAAAAGTTTTCAGATGATTCATGTCAGTTGTTCAAATAAGATCCAAGGGGTCATTTAAGTAAAACAAAAACAAAAACAAAAACAAAAAAACAAAACTATAGTAACCAGAGGAAAAAAATGTTTTCTAATAACCACAGCAGAAAAGAACATAAGGACGCTTGGAAAGTTTAAGCTTCTCCAGAAGTGAGAGGTCCTTACTGCTTTTACAATTTCTAAGCTATGAAACCCACAAGGATCAGTCCTATAGGCAATTGATTCTGCCATGTAAGCAAAATTCATAGCTGTTGGTTTATTTTCCATCTAGAACAGAAGTTAAACACTAAGTTATTTTAACTGTCAGCATTTCCTTCAGTGCTATAGTTGGTATTAATTACAATACCATTAAAATTAACCATGGTCTTTTTATCTGTAGTTTTATAGCCGTGTGACTTCAGACCATCAGAAACAAACTCCTTCCCGTACTCCTAGATGGACGATTCACTGGAGTGTTTACATAGATAGGTTTCTAAGAGTGATTCTAGTTTCCCTCTCTATTAGTTAAAAACAGAATCACTACCACGACAAAGATTTAAACTAAGTGAATTGTAAAATTCTAGGTGGGTTTAAGAAAGTTCAGGTAGGCCATGAAATGTTGGCAGAAATTTGTGACGTGTTATAATCTTTAGCATACCTCTGGCGGATCACAGTTATAATATCATCTATGAAGTTGAAATGTAAAACTTCGGAAAGTGAAGAGATAAAATCAAACTCTCCATAGCTTTCCTATCCAAGAAGTGTTGAGAGTTGTGGCTACAATTTCAATTTCATTCAACCAACTATAAAATCAGGAAAATTGGCAAAATTTAGCCTGATCTCATAAGGGCACAAATTGATAGTCTTCTCTGTATTGGACCTCGAGATTTGAAGTTTACACCCAGGGAAAAAATCAGAACCCTTCCAGAATGCAATCTAATATTGATTGAATGCAATCTAATATAGAAAAATATCCTTGGTAGGCATGCCAATACCCTTAACTGTGTCTGAATATTATCCCCAGACCCACAAAAATGATCTTTAAGATTGATAGTTGGGTAGTAATGAAAGGTTCTCTAGCTTAGGAAGCCTTACACAAAAGGAAACCTTTTGTATAAGTTCCTCAAAAGAAGTGTCTCTGGATCCCAGCTGCTATGGGAAGTCTAAAGTTGAGAGGGTTCTTTTCATATCATCTTCAATTCATTTCCCCATCTCAAACATCGAGCTTTGCAGATCATATATTTTGATAATGTTTATATTACGAAAGTGCTCAAAAGAAACAGGATCACAGTGTTCTGATCTTCAAAATAGCACATGTGGCAAGCATGAAAAGAAACACCTATTAACTTGAAAGGCAATTTTGTTACCATTAATCATTACAGCACCACCCCCAAACAGGTGCCATCAGCAGGCCTAGTGGCTTACAAAGACTACTGTGTAGATATCCTATAGCCATTTGCAATCACCATTCCACAGAGGGTGCAAATTCCATTGTTGTAACCATGGTAACTATTGGCTGGTAATAAGTCAATAGTCCGTCTAATAAAAACTGAACCTGTGCCACAGCCAGCCAGCCAGCCTCTAGCACCAGGTACTGAGGATGTTGAAGAATGCTTCAGAAGCACTGATGATGATGCTTACCTAGTAATATCATAGAATACTTGAGACAAATCTTAAAGCAGCAGGGCTGCAGGAATGCAGATGATCTTCAAAGAGAAAAAAATAGACTAATTGCTGACTTTTCATCAGCAATAATGAAAACCAAAAATAGTACAGTGATGTTTTCATGGTGTTGAATAAAAAATAACTGGCCACCTGGAATTTTATACCCAGTGACTCTATTTTTCAGGAATGAGGAAAACAGTTTCAGACGAACAAGCATCAAGATCATTTGCCTCCCACATATTTTAATGAAGAAAATTATAAATTATGGGGGCACCTGGGTGGTTCAGTCAGTTAAGCATCTGCCTTAGGCTCAGGTCATGATCTCAGGGTCCTGAGATCAAGCCCCAGACAGGCTCCCTGCTCAGCAGGGCGTCTGCTTCTCCCTCTCCCTCTGTCCCTTCCCCTCCCCCACCGCTCTTGCTCTCTTTCTCATGCTCTCGCTGTCCTCTCTCTAAAATAAATAAATTCTTTTAAAAAAAAGAAAAGAAAATTATAACCTATGTACTTCATGCAGAAGAAAAGTAACCCCCTTAGAAAGTCTGGGATGAGATGAGGAATGAAGAACAAAGACAGTGGTAAATATATGGGCCATGCTAATTGATATAAATCTCAGTTTATAAAATAATACTAATTATCCTGTGGAATTTTAAAATAATATATAATTTAATACCCAAAATGATAATATATAAATTGAGAGACAGTATAAGGTGTTAAATCACTCCAAGATCCTTATGTTGTTTTTTTTCTTTTTTTTTCAAAATAGAAATAATTGTCATCAATATCAGTTATCACATCTTCCAGAGCACAGAAGAGGTTGATTTCATTTATTACTTCAGACTTGAAAAGTACTAACACCAAATCGCACTTAACAATGCTTAAGCTTAGTCTCTCTCTTTCTCTTTCTAATAAGTAACTAATATAATATAATATGTGAATTCCTGGGATCAATCCCATTCAAACCATGAAACAAGTACCAATAATGTTAAGTATTGCATTAGTAATTCTAGCAAATGAGAAATATTTGGGACAAAAGAGTAAGCAAATCCCAAACTCATAAACTTTCCTTTATACTTAGAATAACCTTTTGAAAAGTACAATACAAATTCAATTGATTTAATATTAATAAACTGTATCCAAATAATATTCTAATAAGAAGTATTCCAAATATTATGAAGAAATTCTACTACTTTATTAAACAAAAATGTGCTTAACTGCAAATAAGGAAATCAAAAAAGGAACTCTCCAGTATTCTTTCTGGGAATCACTCTGTCAATATATACACCTGAAATTTTTAAAAATATCCTTGTTCATGATAGTGCCCTGGACTCTTCCTTTCTCTTAAGATTTAATTTTAGTAGCAAGAATCCACTTAAAAGGTGATTTAATAATGTCATATAAATAAAGAATGTTATCTGTGGTGTGGTTGGGAAGAGACTGGGTAGGGCTCATCATCAATGAAAATTCCAAAATGATTAGAAACCAAGAGGGAAGAAACTCTCAGAAGTATGGGGGATGAAGACACATTCTCAAATAACTTCTAGAGGTATAGCCCAGGGGAGACATGTACGGAACATGTGTCTGTTTACACCTGTGCCCATCAACACTCCTTTCACTGCTCCCACCCAAATGCAGACTGTTACCAAGTAGGGAATTGGGGTTCAAGAACGGCACCAACCTGACATTTTTCCCTAGTATGTATAAAGCACTAAACATATATACAAGTATTTATATGCATAAAAATAAAACAAGATGATATAAAATGGTTAAAATTAGGTAAAAACATATAATTTATGGTAAAACAGACCATTAGTATAGATGTGAATTCTAGAGGAAGTGAGACACAACAAGGAGATAGGGGTTATGTTTCTGGTTGGTTGGCGACTAGCAGGGGAACAATAGTGAAAAACCTGTGTCAGGGGGAAGGGTGGTCAGGAGGTGGTAGAGAGCAGGGAGTCCTGACTGATTGGAATTTAGATTCCTCTTTAAGTAATGCTGGGAGATCAGAGTGGATGTGCAGGATTGAACTATGCTAGGAAAGGCATTGAAAAATTGGTGAAGAAGTAATGTCTTCTAGAAAGATGGGAATGGGAGCAGAAAAAAAAGTATTATCTAAGAACACTTATAGCAATCTAAGGTTAGTCATGAGGGATTGAGCAGACATTAGCATGATAATAATAGGAATGGACATAGAGGAATGGACAATAGGAATACCATGCATTATTTGGATTCCCAGACATGCACTGGAAACTGGTATTTGATGAAAAGGAAAGAACCTGAGGTTTTGTTTTGCTTTTTTTAAAGAATGTATTTTCTTTCCTTTTGGAAATAACACCCAAAGGATCAGACTTCATATTGGTTGTAGTTGGTAGCTTTGGAGATACTTTGGAGAAGGGGGCGGGGGGTATGCTGAAAATCTCCATCCTTTCTCAGATCATTGTTTTTCTCTGTGTCCAATGGGGATAAAGAGTGAGGCAGCATCACTTATTTCTGGCAGATCCACCTGAGCAGAAGGTCTTATTTAAAGGGGAGGACAGGATGACTAACTTAGATATGGTTAAGAAAGGCTGAACATTTCCTTTAACGGAATTATTTAGGACATAATTAGGTGGTTAGCTAGGAAAGGGTGCCTGTAGAGTAAAGCAAAACGTGGAGTGAGGATTGGAGGAACTAGGCATTTAGAATGACAGAGACACGATGCCTGGTTTTTCATGCCTATGTAGGAAGACCCCGGCTATGATTAAAAAGCACAAATAGAAAGCTCTGATGTTGGTATGTCCCTGCTCTTTCTGTTATAAAACAGATGAGAGGGCGCCTGGGTGGCTCAGTCAGTTGATCATCTGACTCTTGATTTCGGCTCAGGTCATGATCTCAGGGTCCTGGGATCGAGTCCCACGTGGGGCTCTCTGCTCAGCAGAGGAGTCTGCTAAAGGATTCTCTCTCTCTCTGTCTCCCTCTGCCCCTCCCCCCACTCATGCTATCTCTCTCTCTCTAAAATAAATAAATAAAATAAAGATTAAAAAATAATAAAATGTACAATTCAGTGTGTTTGTAAAAGAGATGGGGACTATGAAAGAGATCCATAACCCCAACTGCAGTTGCACAGATATATGAAGGGGGAAGCAAATAATGAATTACTTATTTTCTAGCAGGCACTCAGTTATGTACTCCCCGTGCCTTATTTCATTCAATTATCTTCATAGCGTCTCAATGGGTATATTGTATCACCTCATACTGTCAGTTAACTGCTACAACCCCAGCACATTGAAAAATGCTGACCACTCATAAATAGTGATTACTAGGGTCTGGTCAGGAAATTAAATATTTTACATTTTTAACACTTTATAGTGAAATAGACCACACATATAAAAAAACACATAGAGCAAAAATGTACAACTTATTCGATTATTATCATGCGAACATCCATGGAACCCCCCAGATCAAGAAACAGGACATTGGGCCAATACGCTACAAGCTCATTGTGTGCCTCTTCACATGCCCACTAAGATAACTCACTATCTAGACTTGTATAGCAATCACTTCCTGGCTTTTTGGTTTACCTTCGCAACATGTTATTTGTGTCTAAACATGCTTAGTAGCAGTACACAAATTAACTCATACAGCACATTCACTTTTGTGCCCCAACTGTTTTCAACTCAGCAGCCAGGAAAGCATAGTCTTGTCAATAAATGCTTAGCAGCATTTAGTGATCAGCTGGAAATCTTTAAGGAAAAAAAATAAATGAAATTTGACACCTATCTCACACCATACACAACATTAATTCCAGTTGAAATGTATTTCTATATGTAAAAAGCAACGCAATAAAACCTTCAGAAGATAATATTAGAGACTATCTTTATGACTTGAAGTAAAAAATAATATCTAACATAGGATCTAAAGCTCACTAGTCATACAGGAAAAGGTTAGCCAGCAGTCACAGGTATAACATTTAAATGAGGACAGTAAGAAATTATTGCACACAACAAAAGAGTGTCATGGGATACACTAGGAAATCTCCTGATGTGGATCTTCAATGAGCATATGACACTGCTGGGTTTCATATTTTTGGTCAGGAAAAAGAGAAATAAGACAGCAGAGGAGCACACCCTCAGATACTTTGGAAATCACTAAAGGGAAGGGGGCAGTTAAATCTGTGAAGCAGGATGACCTTTAGGAAGGTGATGATCTGAAATGTGCAAGAAAAGAGGGGAGGAGAAAGTGGCATGTCAGTGATAACTTCCCCAATCATCAATTCCAAAGTCAGAGAAGGAAACTCTTCCCTAATTTCCACCTTCATTTCTCCTTGATGCAATGATATCAATTAAACTATAAATTTTACCTGATTACCTACAAATGTCAAGCATTATGCTAATTACTATGAGAACTAAAGAAGCATGGAATATAACCGGTGAAATAAAGAGCAAATTACTTATTGACCACCTCCTATGTTCAAAGGAGTGTGCTAGAGGCTAGGAATACCAAGATGAAGATCTCAGGAAGATCAGCATCTACCAGAATAAAAGGAAACACACATTGAACATCAATCCCATGAGTCAGAGACTTTGTATTCTTTGCGTATCATTCTCTCCTCAGTTCCTACAGAAAGTCCTGGTTCAAAGTAGGTAATCATAAACAGTTGCCAAATTAATAAATAATATATTAAGGATAAATATAGGCATTTATAAGTTACAATAAAAATACAAATGTCTATAATTTAAAAGTAAGAAAATTTTTTAAGAGTAGAGAAATGGGATATATTCATATAGTTTGAATATTGAGAGGAAAGTTGAAAATGTAGCTCATTTGCAGAAGTGAGACTTGAGGCAGAAAAGGAGGAGGATGTGATTCAGAAGAACCGCAGGGGAAAAGGAACAACTATGAACCACAGGAGCAGAAGCAGTACCGGGGGAGATGAACTAATGTAAGGAGCAACTCTGATTGACTGGAGTGAACATTCAGATTAAAGAGCAGTGTGGGATAAGAGCAGATATGCAGGAAGGAGAGGCCTTGGAGGCTGAGCAGAGCAGTTTCTTCTTTAGGAAGGTGATGAACTGACACGTACTGAAATATACTGCAGGTACAAAAGCAAAGCAGCACAATCAACTGTTGGTAACACAGGTGTCTTGTAGGCATAGAAGAGTATCTAGACTAGGGAGGCGACAGTGAGACTAGGGGGCTGGCATTACTGAATGTCTTGTGTCTTCACAAATTTGTACAGGGTACTCCTATTGGATGAGTAGGGAAAGAAATGTAAAGCTTTTTAGAACTGTCTCTCAGTCCTTGAACGTCAGGCTGTTTCTCTACCCTGGATCCTAGGTTCTTTCTTTTAGGATGAAGCGGGTCAGGTTTCTGGACAAAGTCACTACTAAAAGTTCCAACTACTTAACAATTTCTTTCCTACAACCAGTGAATGAAGTAACATGACTTATCTTCACCAATAATGCTACTTCAACAGTTCTAACATGAGTCTGGTTTCAAATCTTGTGAGAAAGTGGAGTAGGGGCAGGTGAGTTACACCGTGAGAGGAAGGTTTAACACCTGGAGTTCATGGTAAGAGACACGATATGGCTGTGTGGATGGTCAAAGACTCTCCACATTTGCTTTTCAAGCATGATTTAGATGGGTGCAGAGTGCTATATTCAGGATACTTGTTCCTTTTCAGGCATTGTTGGAAAGCCCCTGGCCAGGGTTAAATGGAAAGGAAATTGCTATGATGCTAGTGTCTCATTGCTGGTAAAAAAAATTAATCTCTGTAGTGAAAAGAAGATTGAAAGGAGAGAGGGGGGAGGGAGTGAGGACGGGGGACAGAGAGAGAGAGAGATTAAGGACTATCACTTCACTTGCTGGTTATCATGAGAAAGTGCAGGGGTGATGATGGAAAATGCAATCAATAGTTTGGGGCCCTGCTTAGGCATTTTAAAATTATCCCATTTAATCTTTATAAAAACTCTGCAAATAAAAATTTATATCATTTGTGGAAATGTTAGTAGGAATGTGGGAATTATAGCTTGATTCCAAAAAGAAAAAAGTATTCTTTTTGGGAAATATAAATTTAGTACAACTGTATTAGTACTGCATTCGTGCAAAGCATTCTTCAAGGTGCTGACATTACAAGGATGAATGGGATCTGTAGGTCTTCTTTCCCCTAGGAGTTCAGAACCTACATAGTCTTACTATTATCTGCTGCAACAAGAACTGCAATAAATTCGTTTATGACATACAGTGAGTAAATTGGTGGAGCCATGAGTTTTCAGATGTGGGCAAAATTGTTTAAATGTTCTACAAACCTATAAGAACCTTAAAAATTAAAGACTTGAGCTCTCTGTGTAATGTGACATAGTAAGACTCATAAAGAAGAGAAAGGGGGTGCATCTCAGATTGATTAAGGGAGCAGAAGGAGCAAAGAAAATACAATGAAATAATACACAGAATAATGAGGGATAAAAGATCCAGGCAGGGAGAAGAGTCCTGCCTGGTGTTAGAGAAAAGTCTTCCTCGAGGAATGAGAGCAGATATACAGAGTGGAACCACCCCAACAAAGCAAAGGAATTGTACAGCTGCAGATAGAATAGGAAACAAACCAAAAGTCATTTTGGTAATTCCAGTGTAGTTACAAGGCTAAGAAGTGACAGTTGGAATGGAGATTTTGGATTTGCTGAGCACTAAAATTCTCATAGTCATGCTAGGAAATAACGTTTGATGAAGAGGGAAAAATGAGTCCTTCTAGAGGAATTCATCTTCTCTCTTTTCAAAGCAGCATGTACAGGTTTAGCCCTCAAACCTAGAATCCGACTCATAAGTTCAGGTTCAGGTTAACACCTTCTTGGGAAGGTATTCCAGCTCTTGCACTGAGGCATTTTAAAAAAAGGAAAGTCATCCTGGAAATCCCCTTCCCTTTATTGACATTTCTCTTCAACCAATAGGAATAGAAAGTGAAACAGCATCACTTGTCTCCAGCAGACCTATCTGCTACGCAGGTCTGATCTGATCCCAGGTCCTGGAGAGAAGATGAAAAGGAGGCAGGATGACTGATATGTGGTGAGAGGAATGGCTGACCACCTAGTTTCATGGAAAGAAATGATATGTCATGTTGAAGAACCAAGAAACCCCATTTTATAATTGTGAAGCTGAGCAGAGAGTGAGGATCTATTTAGTGTTGGGTGGGGGAGGGGAGGGCACCTGATATTTTTCATGCATCTGCGGAAAGTCCCTGCTCAGTTTTAAAAGAGAAGGAAATAGCTATGACATTGAGCATTCCCTGCTAGTGATGCATGAGTACCTGTGGTGGACGAGATGGAAATTGCGAAAAAAATCCACGATCACCTCCTGATTGTCATATGACAATTTGAGGGAAAGTCACAGTATCACATACTGATTATTCTGCTCTAGAAGGCAGCACTTCCAGATACAGTATCTCTCAATTAATTATCATCACAGACTTGTATTTTTATTAACTGCTGAGTCTCCAGCATCCAGAATAGTTACTAATATTCAATAGATGGTGGGTCAATTAATTAATAAATGAGTAGGATTCTAAGAATTAGTGGATTTAAGAGATACAGGATTATAATTATTAGGATCCAATCCCAGTTCTGCCTAAATTCAAAACCCAGGAATTAAAAATATTGGATTATCTGAGATCAGAAAAGTATATGGAATAAAACTTGCATCTTCATTCTGTGAATTTTACACACCTCAATTTAATATTTCTTCTTCCAATATCCCTCTAATACAAAGCGATATCTCACTTAATCAGTCTTACTCAGGAATTTAGTTAGGAAATGTATACTGCAGGGTGGAAAAAGCATTGTGTTCATTGTCATGAGATTAGAATTCTGGCAATTGGTCTATATCTTCATCCATGATTTATTCTTTTAAGCTTCTATTTCTTCATCACTAAAATTAAAAGGTTGAATTACATTAATTTCCCATGTTAACACTTAACTGGTTCCTGGAATATGATAACTATTAATAAATATTTAATTTTAATTTCACTTACATTCGTCATTTCAGTAATAAAATAATCATAGAAAGAGGAAGGAAATGGCCTAAAAACTGACTTCAGCAGAAAATAAGGATTAATTTTTAAAAGCAAATTTATATTCTACTTTTTAATTTTTTTATTTATTTACTTTTTAATTTTAGTATAATTAACAGACAATATTATATTAATTTCAGGTATACAATATAATGATTCAACACTTCTGTACATTACTCAGTGCTCATCACAATAAGTGTACCCTTAATACACTTACCTATTTTACCTATCCTCCCACCAACCTCCCCTCTGGCAACCACCAGTTTGTTCTCTATATTTTAGAGTCTGTTTTTTATATTTGTCTTTTTGTTTCTTTGTTCACTTGTTTTGTTTCTTATATTCCACATACGAGTGAAATCATGTGGTACCTGTCTTTCTCTAACTGACTTATTTAAAAATAACTAAATATCTAAATGTGAGACATGAAACCATAAAATTCCTAGAAGAATTACAGGTGTAATCTCTTTGACATCAGTCGTATGAACATTTTTCTAGATATGTCTCCTAAGTATGGCAAGGAAAACAAGAGCAAAATTAAACTATTGGGACTACACCAAAATAAAAGGCTTTTGCACAGCAAAGGAAACCATCAACAAAACAAAACCCACCAAATGGGAGGAGATATTTGCAAATAAAGGGTTAGTATCCAAAATATATAAAGAATGTACACAACTCAACACCAAAAGAAAAAAAATAATCCAATTAAAAACTGGACAGAAGACATGAACAGACACTTCTCAAAGAAGACATACAGATGACCAGCACATGAAATGATGCTAACATCATCTCATCATCCGAGAAGTGCAAATCAGAACTACAATGAGATATCACCTCACACCTGTCAGAATGGCTAAAATCGACAACACAAGAAACAACAGGTGTCGGCAAGGGTGTGGGAAAAAAGGAACCCTCATGTACTGTTGGTGGAAATGCAACTGGTGCAGTCACTGTGGAAGACAGTATGGAAGTTCCTCAAAAAATTAAAAATAAAAATACCCTATGATAGTGCAATAGCACTACTGGATATTTAACAAAGAATATGAAAACACTAACTTGAAGGAGATAGGCACCCTGATGTTTAATGCAGCATTATTAACAATAGCCAAATTATGGAAGCAGCCCAAGTGTCCATTGATAGATGAATGGATAAAGAAAAAGTGGTGTGTATATATATATACATATATATATATATATATATGTATATATATATATAAACATTAAAAACAAAACAAATGAACAAAAGAAAAAAGAGAGGGAAACCAAGGGAAAACACTAATGGTTACCAGAGGGGAGGCAGGTGGGAGTATGGGTGAAATATGTGAAGGGAATTAAGAATACACTTATCATGATGAGCACTGGGAAATGTACAGAATTGTTGAATCCACTATATTGTACACTAGAAACTAATATAACACTATATGCTAACTACAATGGAAAAAAAATAAAAACTTACTATAAAAAATAAAGACTAAAGAAGGGCAGAGAATCATTAACCATCAGGGTGATTCAAATCAAAATCACATTGAGATAACACCTTACGCCAGTTAGAATGGCAAAAATTGACAAGGCAGGAAACAACAAATGTTGGAGAGGATGTGGAGAAAGGGGACCCCTCCTACATTGTTGGTGGGAATGCAAGTTGGTACAGCCACTTTGGAAAACAGTGTGGAGGTCCCTTAAAAAGTTAAAAATTGAGCTACCCTATGACCCAGCAATTGTACTACTGGGTATTTACCCCAAAGATACAGACATAGTGAAGAGAAGGGCCATATGCACCCCAATGTTCATAGCAGCATTGTCTACAACAGCTAAATCATGGAAGGAGCCGAGATGCCCTTCAACAGATGACTGGATTAAGAAGATGTGATCCATATATACAATGGAATATTACTCAGCCATCAAAAAGAACGATTTCTCAACATTTGCTGCAACATGGACGGGACTGGAGGAGATAATGCTAAGCGAAATAAGTCAAGCAGAGAAAGACAATTATCATATGGCTTCATTCATTTATGGAACATAAGAAGTAGGAAGATCGGTAGGAGAAGAAAGGGAAGAAGAAAGGGGGGTAAACAGAAGGGGGAATGAACCATGAGAGACTATGGACTCTGGGAAACAAACTGAGGGCTTCAGAGGGGAGGGGCGTGGGGGAATGGGATAGGCTGGTGTTGGGTATTGAGGAGGGCACGTATTGCATGGTGCACTGGGTGTTATACGCAAGTAATGAATCATGGAACTTTACATCAAAAACTAGGGATGTACTGTATGGTGACTAACATAATATAATAAAAAAATATTATTATAAAAAAAGTAGCAGAACACACATCTTTCCAAGTGCACAGGAATATTCTCCAGGATAAATCATGTTAGGTCACAAAATAAATCTTAATAAATTTAAGAAGATTGAAATCATATCAAGTATATTCTCTGACCACAGTGATATGAAACTAGAAATCAGTAACTGGAGAAAAAGCTGAAAAATTCACAAATGTGTGGAGATTAAACAACACACTTCTGAACAATGAATGGATCAAAGAAGAAATCAAAATGTATCTTGAAACAAGCAAAAATGGAAACACAGCATATCAAAATCTATGGAATGAAACAAAAGCAGTTCTAAGAGGAAAGCTTATAGAAATGAAAGTCTACATAAAAAAGAAAGACCTAAAAAAGAAAAACATGATTTCTCATGGAACTAGAAATGGAAGAAAAAACTAAGCTCAAAGTTAGCAGAAGGAATGAAATAATAAAGATTAGAGCAGAAATAAGTGACATAGAGACCAGAGGGACAATCTAAAAATATCAATGTTTAGTTATACACATTAAAGTACCAGGAGTTTAATGCATCATGAATACACAAAAGCCTCACATCACATCTGGAAAATTTCTAGACATCAGTCTGAGTTTGATCCTGATTTTCATCCTTCATAATAAAACTGTAATTGGAAGTATAGGGAAAAAGCCAAAGAAACTAAAAGTTGTTGGGTGTTTTGTTTTGTTTTGGTTTGGTTTGGTTTGTTTGTTTTGAGAGAAAAAGAAAGCATGCACAAGCGGGTGGGGAAGGGCAGAGGGAGAGATAAAGAATACTAAGCAGGCTCCACACCCAGCGCAGAGTGGGTGCCACACCCAAGGCAAAATCAAGAGTCAGACACTCAATCAATGGAGCCACTCAGATGCCCCTTTAAAAGTTGGTCTTTTGAAAACACACTAAATTGGCAAACTTCAGCTAGACTAATAAAGAAAAAGAGAGATGACTCAAATTAATATAATTATAAATGAAATAGGAGAAATTACAACTCATACCAAAGAAATAAATAGGATCATTAAAGACTACTGTGAACAATTATATCCCAACAAATTATATGATTTAGAAGAAACGGATAATTTCCTAGAAACCAAGACTAAATCATGAAGAAATAGAAAACGTGAGCAGACCAATAGGAAGGAAGGAGTTTGAATCAGTACTCAAAAATCTCCCAATGAACAAAATCCCAGGATTAGATGACTTTACAGGTGAATTCTGCCAAACATTTAAATAAGAATTAGTTAACAATCCTCCTCAAACTCTTCCAAAATATCGAAGAGGAAGGAACACTTCCAAACTCATTTTACAAAGCCAGCGTTCCCCTGATACTGAAGTCAGACAATGACACCACAAGAAAAAGAAAATTACAGGCCAACATCCCTAACAAACATAGTTGCAAACATCCTAAACAAAATACTAGCAAGGTGAATTCAAGAAAACATTAAAAGAATCATACGCCATGATCAAGTGAGATACAACCCTGGAATGCAAGGATAGTTCAACATATGCAAATAAATAAATACGATACATAACACTTACAGAATGAAGAATATAAATCATATATTGTTTCAATAGATACATGTAAAGCATTTGAAAAAATTCAAGATCCTTTCATGATAAAAATTCTCAACAGATTGGGTATAGAGGAATGTTCCTCAACATAATAAAGGCAATATATGACAAGCCCACAGTTAACATCATACTCAATGGTGAAAAGGTAAAAGATTTTCCCCTAAGATCAAGAACAAGATAAGGATGCCCATTTTTGCTTATTCATTTAAACTAATAGTGAAAGATCCAGTCAGAGCAATCAGTAAAAGAAGAAGGAGAATGAGAAGAAGAAAAAGAACTAAAAGCATCTAAACCAGAAAGGAAGAAGTAAAACTATCGTCATTTATAAAAACCATAATCTTTGATATAAAAAATCCTAAAGACTCTACCAAAAACTGTTAGAACTAAAAATGAATTCAGTAAATTTGCAGGATACAAAATCAGTGTATAGCAATCAGCTGCAAATGCTATACACTACTGAGGAACTATCTGAAACAGACATTAAAAAAACAATCCCATCTACAAAGCATCAAAAGCAATAAAATACATAGGAGTAAACTTAACTGAGGAATTTAAAGAACTGTACTCTAAAAACTGTAAGACACTGATGAAAGAGAATAAAGATACAGAAAGATAGCCCATATTCTTGGATTGAAGAATTAATATTATAAAAATATCCACACTACCAAAAGTGATCTGCAGATCCAATGCAATCTCAATCAAAATTCCAATGGCATTTTTCACAAACATAGAAAAAATAATCCTAAAATAGGTATGGAAACACAAAAGACTCCAAATTGCCAAGGCAATACTGAGAAAGAACAAAGCTGAAGGCATCACATTTCCTGATTTCAAACTATATTACAAAGCTGCGGTAATCAAAACAGTATGATACTGGCATAAAAACAGGCACATAGATTGAGGAAACAGAATAGAGATACCAGGCATAAACCCACGCATAGATAATCAACTAATATTTGACAAGGGTGTGAAGACCACACAATGAGGAAAAGACATTCTCTTCAATTAATGGTCTTGGGAGAACTGGTATCCACACACAAAGAATGAAACTGGGTCCCTAACCTACACCACTGACATAAATAAACTAGAAATGTATAAAGACTTAAATGTCACACTAGAAACTATAAGTTCCTAGTAGAAAACTTAGTAAAAAAGATCTCTGACATGGGTTTTGGCAATGATTTCTTGGATAAAATATCAAAAACACAGGAAATAACTAAAATAAGCATTTGGGACTACATTAAACTAAAGAGGTACTACACAGCAAAGGAAACCATCAATAAATTGAAAAGGTCACCTACAAAATGGGAGAAAATATTCACAAAGCACATATCTGATAAGGGCTTAATACCAAAGCATATAAAGAACTCATACAACTCAATAGCAGGAAAAAAATCCCAAATAATCCCATTTTAAAATAGGCAAAGAACCTGAAAACATTTTTGCAAAGAAGACATACAAATGACCAACAGCTATATAAAAAGTTGCTTAACGCTATTCATCAGGGAGGGGCGCCTGGGTGGCTCAGTTGTTAAGCATCTGTCTTTGGCTCAGGTCATGATCCCAGGGGCCTGGAATCGAGCCCCACATCAGGCTCCCTGCTCAGTGGGAAGCCTGCTTCTCCCTCTCCTTCTGCCCCTGCTTGTGTTCCCTCTCTCACTGTCTCTCTGTCAAATAAATAAATAAAATCTTAAACACACACACACACACTATTCATCAGGGACATGCAAATCAGAATCACAATGAGATATCACCTCATACCTGTCAGAATGGCTATTATTTAAAAGACTAGAGATAAATGTTGGTGAGGATGTGGAGTAAAACGAACCCTTGTACACTATGAGTTGGAAAGCAAAATGGTAGAATGATATGGAAAACAGTATGGTGGCTCCTCAAAAAATTAAAAATTGAACTACCATATGATTCAACAATCCCATCTTGGGTATATATCTGAAGTAATTGAAATCAGTATCTTAAAGAGATATCTGCAGACTTAGGTTCATTGCATCACTATTCACAAAAGCCAGGATACGTAAACATAAATGTCCTTCAAAAGATGAATGGATAAAGAAAATGTGGTGTATATATATACAAGGCATTATTACGCAGCCATAAAAAGGACATATTGCCATTTATGACAACATGGATGGAACTTCAGATTATTGTGCTAATTGAAATTAGACAGGGAAAGGCAAACACCATATGATCTCACTTATATGTGGGATGTAAAAACAAAACAAATGAACAAACAAAGCCAAGCTCATATTACAGAGAACAGATTGGTGATTTCTAGAGGGAAAGGTAGAGGGTGGGTGAAATGGTTTATGGGGCTCAATGATACTAGCTTTCAGCTATAAAATAAATAAATAACAAGGTTGTAATGTATGGCATGCTGGCTATAGATCATAGTACAGTATTGCATATTTGAAAGTTAAAGAAGTAGAAATTTTAAAGTTTTCATCTGAAGAAAAAAATATTTGTAATTATGTATGATGACCAATGTTACTAGACTTATGGTTGTCATTTTGCAATATATACAAATATTGAATCATTCCGCTGTACACCTGATACTAAGGTAATGTCATATGTCAATTACACACCAACTTTTTAAAAAGGCAATTGTATAAACATGTATATACAAATAAATCAGATAACTTAGGTTAACTGGACTAATTCTCAGAAAGACACAAACTACCAAAATTGAATCAAGAAAAAATAGCAATGTGAAATCACCAAATTCTCTCATGGAAAAGGTTTTTAGAAACATTCTCAGACTCTCTTCACTGTTTACCAGGGATGCGCGGAGCCTTGATGTGAAGGAGATGTTCAGATCAAAATGTTCAGGGGGGAGAAGACAACAGTGTCTTTCACGGAATTACTTAACACAGTGCAGCTGATCTCCCCAAACCAACCCTGCAAATTCAGGCATGTCCTTCATTTTCCCCATGTGATATAGTAAGAACTCCCATATTAAGGAGCCCTCAATAACTGAGATAATTAGCAGAGAAATTAATCCTCTACTATGGGCAGGAGACTCCATTTGATCAGACCTGTTGAGAAAACAAGGAAATAGAGAGATGCTTGTTTTCAGTGTCCAAGTGTCAGAAAGGATTCTTTTTTTTTTTCCTAGTCTTACATTTAAATTTATATACAGGAAATCTACTGGAACAAAGAGATTACAGAATTTGCAAGCTTACTGGAGAAAGGTAAAACAAACTGTAAGAGACAAAATCCAGGACAGCTAAAAGAGAGACTTTCATGGTACCAATCTTGTTATAAACTCCTTAATGTCATATATCTTTATTCAGCACCAGAAGAGAACAGGTGTGTGAACGGGTAGTGAGACAGAGTATCTGTCACTGATAAATTTGCACAGCAGTACAAAATTCTATTCTTACACTTCGATTACCACATTGCTCTGGAGTCAGTAGTAATGTAAAAGAACTTGGCTCAAAATTATTAGCTCTCATGTTAGAAAATTCTATAATACAAAGCAAATTAGGGATGATGGATCAGATTTACCATTGGGTAAATGGTAATGGGGTGAAGGGAGAGGAGGGTGCTGGTTCATTTAACCCAGGCCCTGAAGGACTCACTGTTCTGGAAAATACACTGTGCCCTTATTAATGGTCAGCATATATGCATATGCTGGCCTCCAGCAGGGGACCTTTACTGCCTAGACCCTGAGCTGGCAGTCAGCATGGTTCCCATCTCTGTTTAAGTGTGAGCCCTACCGGCCCAGCCCCCTGTTAATGCAGCCCTCACCCTTCAAGCCCAGTCTCTCAAATGTTGAGACAGTGGCCCTAAGTCTGTCTGGCCCAGAGCTGAACACACTCTTACTCTCATACCAAACAATCTCAGATTCTCCTTATTGTAGTGGGTTTCCCCATTGTGTTTGGAAAGTTTTGCAATGTGGTTACTGGTATGCTGGATTCATATGCCTAGAAAGTATCCTGTAAAATATAGTGCTTAAAAGAAAATTGCCTTCACAGTTGGTAGTATTAACATACACTCCTTGGGTGTCTTTACTTACAAAGCTTTTTGGAGTATGGGCTAAAGGCTATGTTACTATCTAAAATTTATATTGAAAACCTCGGAGAAACTAGCAACACATTTGATGGTCGTAGGAAGAGAGAAGCTGTCTGGGCATAGGAAACAGTGATTAGACCAGGGTTGTAGTCAAAGAGGAAGGATGATGACATAAATCTTTGCATAAACCACACTTAAATAAAACCATAGTACATTATTAAATACTTTTCCTTCGAGCTAACAAGACAAAAGAGGGAAGGCAGCATTATTTGTCTCTGGCAGACAAACCATCAAGAAGGCCTACCAAACCTGGGGTTGCGGGGGGGGGGGGGCGGTGCAGAAATTTCATTCACATCTCAGTTCAGGGAAATTGGTGTATGGAACCCTCATTTATGGAGCAGTGTGCAGAATTTCTGAAGTTACCGCCCACGCTGTCCCCATTGGGTCTCTTCTCTGCCTTTCTCCCGCTCCCACAGGATTTCATGGTCCCCAAAGGCATCATGGCCACAAAGTTTCCAATCTTAGTTGGGCTCCCACCCACTTTTCAATCCTTTTCTGTCTTCGTCATTTCTATTTCTTATTTCCCTCCAACATGTTCGTTTTTTACCCACTCACTTCATAGAACTAAATAATTATTAGTTTGTACCTCATACATAAAGAGAAGAGGAAAAACATGAACACTCCCCAAATCCAACAGAGCCTTAAATTCAGAACCCATGAACCGTGGTAATCAAGTGAGCACAGACAGAAGAGCACTACTGAGGTTCACCCTGCTTGCCCTGCAAAAGGAAACTTTCAGAAGAAACGCCCAGTCTGCAGTTAAAGTACAGCAGCTTTCGTACTGGGACTTCTGGGGTCGTGTGCGGCCTTGACTCCTCGGCTGCATTTAGCAATGGTCTCAGCACATGGTACCATGAAGATGAAGACAGTAAATACAGTAACAGCACCTAGAAGAGTGTACGGCATGTAGCAATCACTCAGTAAATATTAGGCATTATTATTATTATCACAGTTTTTATTAATTATCATTATCGTCATGTCTGGAGGGTAACCTGGCAATCTGTCTTTATTCTCTTACTAGCCGGGTTGATCAGGATCCAATACATCTGGGGGAAAGTCTCAGTGTCAAAAGCCAGAAGAAGCCTGGCTTTCTTTGTATTAGGTGGGGAAGGGGAGGAGGGAAGGAGTAGGAGGGAGCAGCCATTCATACTTCAGATTCTGCCCTTTCCCTACTCACCTCCAGGAAACTAACCAGCAACAAGACATCTAAGCAAACAACCGCATCCATCCCCTCCCTCCCTTCCGGATTTCCTTTCCACCATGTACACGTCCCAGAATGTGTTGGTTGACTCTGAAACTGCAGGAATCAGGTTCACACCTGATTGATTCAGGTCAAACATACAGTTGATTTGGGGATTTATTGGCTGTTTGGTGAGCAGAGCACATCCCCAAATTGAGCAGACATAGATAAATGAAGTAACCTTTGCATTTCTAGAAGTGGAAACACTTTAAGATGTTGATATTTATAGCTGTCATTTCCCTACAGACCCATGATTGGGAGCCCAAACTTGGTTTAAGTGCAACACTTGGTTGTGGTTAGATCAGAGGGATAATATGTATCCCGTCATCTGACTGCCGAGCCCTTCGCTTCTCTTTGCCTATGGAACATTTTTCTCCATAGAGAAGCAGAGCACTCTGAGAGGCACACCCATATTCACCAAAATCCTCAAGTCCACAACCCAGTTCTCTCTAGCCAGGCTGTGGTGACAATCTTTGGGGAAGTTGGTTTTAAGTGAAACCAAAATAAGACATGCGGTACATTCCTCTCAGGCCAATTAAAACCATGTGGGAGGCAGCATCATTGGTCTCCGGCAGACTAAGCCACGAAGGAGTATAAGAAAATCATATTTAGATATATGAGAAGAAAAAGATATCCATTAACAAGAAGAAAAACAACAAAAACCCAAAATACTAAGTCATATATTTAACAAGAGATATAAAGAGTCATCGGAGAAAACAGTACAAAACTTTGCTGAGGACACCAAAGGTGAAAAAGTGGGGCAGAATACAATGTTCACAGCAAGGAATGTAATATATGGATTTAATGCAGTTTCCATCAAGATCTGCATGACATTCTAAAAATTAGTAATGTGTTTCCAAAAGTCAGTATTCAAAGTACTCATAAATAAATAAATATGTGTGTGGGTGTGTGGGTGTATGTATATCTGACACTATATTGAGTAATTTTTAAAAAAAATAATTAGCTTTTGTCTCCAATGTATTGCTTATTTTATAAAAATGCTGTCTCTTTTTTAAAATACTTTGTTCTTCTCTGGAGATGAATTATTCCATCATCTCTGATTACAGTATTAATAATTGCCATTGGTCCAAAAGAACTAAATCCTGAAGACAGATTCAGGATACCAGGGGAAGAGAAAAACACATCCGGAGTGGCTTTGCAGCCCTGCCTTGCTCTGTTCAACTCCCATGCCACCACTGCCTCATGCCCACAAAGAGGACATCAGCTAAAGGAGAATTTACTGACTAAGAGCATTTGCAGAAGTCGTGTTTAGGTGGAACAGCGATTTGACATTGAACATGTTCTCTCCAGCCAATGAGGATTAGATCTAGTGCAGCATCACTTGTCTCTGGAAGACAAAGCGGTCAAGAAAACTCACAGGAATAGAGCTACTGTGTATAGAGAAGCGTCTTTCTCACCATACCAACGAAATCTAAGAGGTAAAAAACAAAAATATAACAACTTTGCTAATGTATTTAGTATAACCTGAAAAACTAAAGAGAAAAAAATGTAAATCAAATATTACATAAAATTCTAAAATTAACAACATGAATTTACTACTCAGTAGGAATAATGAGTAGGCAAGACTAAGGAAGAACACTTTTACTGAACCCACTAACATGGTTTATAATTACTCTCTTCTCAACCACGCTGCTTAAGCATGTCCTCTTTCAGAATGCATTTCCTTTACTTAAGCAGACAACAGTTTCTCCAATATTCTGTAGTTTGGGGAGATGGGTTATTTCCTAAAGTCAGTGGTTGGAAGAGGCACACAGCATGGATGAACATTCCCCATCAATAAACCAAAGGCAGGTGGGCTTTCATGGTGTCTGCAGTTATCATCAAAATGACCTGGACACTTGACTGGTAAATTTCACCTTAGTTCTGATTATAAATCTATAATCCCTTGCACCTCCCAGTTTGCCAGCAATGGCAGTGGTATATGCCAAGGTATTTGAGAAAAACAAGGCTGGATAAAAACTTCTCAAAAATCTATGATGAACTCAGCACACCTGTAGCCTGGACATGGGACCCTGAGAAACATATCTACTCTCCCCATACCCAACACATGTGCTTTCACCTACAAAAACTTGTCTCACCATTCTCTTAAATTCCACTGCCGTGGTTTTTTAAAGAACAAAGCTTTTCCAGATTTATGACAGCTGTATTCAGTTATCTGAAGGACCAAGAATCTCTCCGTTTCAGCTAAAAAAACTGGATGGCTCTAGGAAAAAGAGATGTCATTATATTTGTTGTATTAATAATTATTATTAATCAATATATTATTAATTATAATTAGTTATATTGTTAATTAATAAAATATTATATAATTAATTAATCAATATGTTAATTCCCCATGGGATGGGGAATGGGAAAATAAATTTCCATATTTTAGAAGTAGCCATCACAGCATCATCTTTTTTATGTGATTTAGGCAATAAGGACCCGGAATCATTGTTAATTGGGCTGTACACTATTGCATCATATCCTAAAACTTCAATTAAGTTCCCTCAATTTTTTTTCTTTTTTAAAAATTGTTTTGGCTATCCCAGGTCCATTGCATGTCTATATAAATTTAAAGCTAGTGCAACAATTTATACAGAGGAAAAAGAAGAAAGGAGAGGGAGAGTCCTGCTGAGAAACTGATTCCATAACTTGAGAGAATTCTACTTAACAATATTGAACCTTTAAATTCACTTTATGTACGTATATGTATATATGTGTGTGTATATATATATACATATATATATCAATGTTTTAGATCTTTTTAAATTTCCCTCAGCTGTATTTTGTGGATTTTAGATAAGAGGTCTTCCTTTTTTTGTTATGACTATTTCTAATTATATTATGGGTTTTGATAGCTATGATTTTGGTTGTTTTTAAAGTAAGGTATAATATAGAGACTAAAATTCACCTTTTTTAATTCACATTCCTGTGAGTTTTGACAAATGTATATAATCATATACCACCACCACAATCAAGATGTAGAGTAGTTTCATCACCCCATAATATTCCCTTGTACCCCCTTTGGAGTCAACCCCTCTCCCCATCCTTATAATTTCCTTTTGCCAAAATGTCATATAAATGGAATTATACAGTATATAGGCTTTAGAGTCTGGCTTCTTTCATATAGCACAGTGCCTTGAAATTAATCATGATGTTGCATGAATCCTTAGTTTGTTCCTTTTTAGGGTTGAAGATTATTCCATTGTATGGATGTAGGATGGTTTATTTACCCATATCCTAATGTAGGGACATGTGCATTATTTCCAATTTTTGCTAATTAAAAATTAAACAGCTTTACCTTCTTCTGGAAGTTTTATGATTTTAAGTTTACCTTTAGCTCTATAATATATTTTGAGTTAATTTTTGTATGAGATGTGAGTTATGGGTCAAGATTTATTATTTTGCATATAGATATCCAATTTTTCCCACAGCATTTGTCAAAAAGTTTATCCTTCATTGAATTGTTTTTGCACTTATGCCAAAAATCAATTGACCATATATATGTGGGCCTAATTATGGACCATTCTGTTTCATTGATCAATATGCCTGTCCTTTCACCAATACAATACGGTCTTACTTACTTTAGTTTTAGAGTAAATCTGGTAATCAGGTAGCATGAGTCTTTCAACTCTGTTTTGCTTTTTCAAAATTGTTTTTGGCCATTTTGTTTTCTTTTATTTGCATCTCCATATAAATTTTAAAATTCCATTGTCAATTTGTACGAAAAGAATCGTGCTGAGAATTTAAATAAGATTGCATTGAATCTATAGATCAAATTGAAAAGATTGACACCTTAACAATATTGAGTCTTCTTATCAAGGAACAGGGTATATTAGGTCTTTGATTTCTTTCATCAGTGGTCCATAGTTTTAGCGTGCAGACTTGCGTATGTTTTCTAACACTTATAGGTAAGTATTTTATGGGTTTTGGTGCTAAGTAAATGGCACTTCTTTATTTTTCAATTGTTTATTGCAAGTAAATAGAAATAAAATCAGTATTTGTATATTGATCTTGAACCTTTGACCTTCCTAAACTCATCTGTGGCAGTAAGTTTTGTAGATTCTTTGGGATTTTATACATAGACAAATGTATTGTCTGTGAATAGAGAGACTTTTATTTCTTCTCTTCCAATCTGTATGCATTTATTTCTTTGTTTTGTTTTACTGAACTGGTTAGGGTCTGCAGTATGATTCTTAATTGGAATGGGGAGAGCAGGCATCCATGTTTTTTTCCCAATTTTAGAAGGAAGCATTTAGGTTTTCACTATTAATCATGGTGTTGGTTGTAGGTTTTTTGTAGGTACCATTTATCAGGCTGATGACACGCTGAGATTTTTTATCATGAAAAGAGGTTAAATTCTATCAAATGCTTTTTTCACTTCTGTTGACATGATTATATTGTGGGGTGTTTTCATTCTATTAATATGATAAGTTATATCATATCATGTTGAACAACCTTGGCATGACTGGGATGAATCCCACTTAGTTATGATTAATCTTTTCTGTAAATTCTTGGATTCTATTTGATAGTATTTAATTGAGAGGTTATATATATATATATATATATATATATATATATATAAAATTAATTGGGGTTTAGATAGATAGATAGATAGATGATAGATAGATAGATCGATCCATGAGGTATTCATCTGTTCTTTGCTTTTCTTGTAATATCTGTCAGGTTTTGGTATCGGGGGGATATTAGCCTCATAAAATGAGTTGAGATATGTTTTCTCTTTTTTAAGCTACTGAAGAGTTTCTGTAGAATTGCTATTATTTATTTCTTCAGTGTTCAGTAAAACTTGCCAGCAGAGCCATCTGAGCCTAATTTTCTTTATTAGAAGGTTTTTAACTAAAACCTTAATTTGTTTAACAGATTTTAAAGTGTTCCCTTTTATTTTTATTATTTCATTTATATTGAAATATATTTGATACATAATATTGTATAAATTGAAGGTGTATAACATGCTAATTAAATACATTGATATATTTAACATGATTGCCGTTGTATCAATAATTAGCACCTCTATTGTGTTATAAAAGTATCCTTTCTTTTTAGTGGTTAGAATAATAAAGTTCTGGTCTCTTGACAGGTGTCGAACTTAAAAATAAAACAGCTATTTTACCAGCAATATAGGTTTATTCAGAAATAGCAGAGGATTGCAATTTGGGACAAAACAAGCTTCGGAAAAACTATCAGCTAGGTCAACAAACAAAGGAGAGGAACATTATTTTGTGGAAAAGAATGAGAAAGTGGAAAGGGTTGTTTTGAACAAAATGTATTGGAGCAAAGCAAGAATTCAGGTCATGACAGTTTCTCATTGGCTGTGTGGGGGGGGGGTAGTTGATTTCTTGTAAATGTAATGTACATCTTTTCCTGTTGAAGACTGTAATTGACAATTCTCTCCTGTTATCAGTTCTGTTAGGGTCTATAACTGGCATCAAGTGGTACTGGTTTGAACTCCCCCTTCTGTCCTCCCTTCTGTTACTAATATTCACATGTGTGATGATTATAATACAATATTTTTGTCTGTATTATCTATACTGTACATTAGATCTTCAGGGCTTATTTACTACTTGTTGCAAGTTTGTAACCTCAAATAACATCTGTCCTATACCACCACTCTTATCCCCTGGTTACCACCCTTTTACTCTTTTTCTGTGAGTTTGAATTTTTATATTTCACATGGAAGGGTTATCATACAGTACTTGCTTTCTCTGTCTGACTTATCTCAGTATAATATGCTCAAGGTCCACCCATGTCTTTTGCAAATGGCAAGATATCTTTCTTTCTCATGGCTGTGATATTCCATCGTGTGTGTGTGTGTGTGTGTGTGTGTACACACACATTTTTATCCACTCATCCATTGATGGGCACTTAGGTTGTTTCCATATCTTGGCTATTGTGAATAATGCTGCAATAAGTATGGGAGCGCAGGTACCTCTTTGATATTCTGTTCCAATTTCTTTTGGGTATATACTCAGAATAGAATTACTGAATCATATGATAGATATTTAATTTTTTGAGGAACTCCATATTGTTTTCACAGTGGATGAACCAACCTAGATTTCCAGCAACACCATACAAGTGTTCCCTTCTCTCCATATCCTTGTCCACACTTACCTCTGTGTTCCTTTTTTTTTTATGATTTTATTTGTTTATTTGAGAGAGAGAGTGCACAAGCTGGGGCAGGGGCAGAGGGAGATGGAAAAACAGACTCCCTGCTGAGCAGGTAGCCTGACGTGGGGCTCAATCCTAGGACCCCGGGATCAAGACCTGAGAAGATGGCAGATGCTTAACCAACAGCCAACCGGGTGCCCCATCTCTTGTGTTCTTGATGACAGCCATTCTAACAGGTATAAGGTGATATCTTACTGTGGTTTTGATTTGCTTTTCTCTGATGATTACTGATGCTGAGCATCTTTTCATGTACCTATTAGACATTTGGATGTCTTCTCTGGAAAAATGTCTATTTAGTTCCTCTGCCCATTTTTTAACCAGATCAACATTTTTGTTATTGAGTTCATTGAAATCTTCAAATATTTTGGCATTAACCCTTTATTCAAATATGATTTACTAAATGTTTTCCTGCTCTGGTGTTGCCTTTTCATTTTGTTGTTTCCTTTGTTGTGCAGAAGCTTTTCAGCTTGACGTAGTCCCATTTCACTGATTTTTCTTTTCGTTGTTTGTGTTTGTGATGTCATATCCAAAAACGTATTGCCAAAGCAAAT
This sequence comes from Ursus americanus, assembly GCF_024610735.1. Classification (NCBI taxonomy): domain Eukaryota; kingdom Metazoa; phylum Chordata; class Mammalia; order Carnivora; family Ursidae; genus Ursus; species Ursus americanus. The sequence goes on from NC_142158.1 coordinate 28,173,717, forward strand.
GTCAAGGAGTGTCTTCCCTGTGTTTTCTTCTAAGGTTTTCCATATATTTTTCTTCTGTTTGTTGCTGGTTGAATTCTCTTGTGGCCCAGAAAAATTTATGCACTGTATAATTTCAATACTTTAATTTTTTTTTTTTAGATTTTTTATTTATTTATTTGGCAGAGAGAGACAGCCAGCGAGAGAGGGAACACAAGCAGGGGGAGTGGGAGAGGAAGGAGCAGGCTCCCAGCAGATGCGGAGCTCAATCCCAGAACGCCAGGATCACACCCTGAGCTGAAGGCAGATGCTTAACGACTGTGCCACCCAGGCGCCCCGATACTTTAAAATTTTTGAAGTTTGTTTTATTATCCAGAATATGGTCTATCAAATGACTATTCCACATCCATTGGGAAAAAAAATGTGTATTCTGTTGTTTTGGGTGAAGTGTTCTAAAAATGTATTCAAGTTAGTTGATAGTATTGCTCAGGTATTCTATATCTTTACTGACTTTGAGTTTTTCTATCAAATACTCAAAAATGACTGTAAAGTCTACAACCAAAATTTTAGATTTTTCTATTTCTCCTTTTCTTTCTATCAGCTTCTGTTTCATATATTTTGAAACTCTGTCATTAAGTATAAACACATGTATAATTGTTATGTCTTTTGGAGAAATAACCCCTTTATCATTAAGTGGTGTCTCCCTTGATACCTCATAATATTCCTTCTTCTGACATCTACTTTATCTAGTATTGATGGAATTATTCCAGCTTTCTTTTGATTTTGTTTGCATGGTATATATTTCGCCTCCTTTTACTTTTAGTGTAGCTATGTGTTTATATTTAAAATGGATCACTTAATAGACAGATGAGAGTTTGATCATGCCATGTTTATTCAATCAAATCATCTATCATTGAATATGTTTATACTAATTACATTTCATACAATTGTTAAAATGGTTGGATTATTTTTGCTAAATATTTTCAATTAATTATATTAGATCTTTGCTCATTTTCTTTTCTTTTTTTTTTAAGATTTTATTTATTTATTTGACAGAGAGAGAGACAGCCAGGGAGAGAGGGAACACAAGCAGGAGGAGTGGGCAGGCTCCCAGCGGATGAGGGAGCCCGATGCAGAGCTCAATCCCAGGACCCTGGGATCACACCCTGAGCTGAAGGCAGATGCTTAACTACTGAGCCACCCAGGCGCCCCCTTTGCTCATTTTCTTATTCTTTTCTTACTTACTTTTGGATTAGCAGTTGCCCTAGGATTTACTGCTTATAATTATAGTCTACCTTCAAATTCTAATGCAAGAACTTAGATCAGTATACTCCAAATTTCTCACTCCCACTCTTTGTGGAATTTTTGTCATATATGATGTGGGAAATAAAGGCAAAAGAAAGAATTACATTTCCTTCCTTCCTCCATTGACAAGTCCTTGAAACAGGAGAAGGAAACTTTCTCTGGGAGCTCAGCTACCTCAATCAATGTTGACACTTTGCTAAGAGCAAAAGGGGATCTTAGCTCAATCCCCCAGGATCCTGTGAGTCTACTTTAACATATAAAATTTCCTTTGGAAATTTCTTTTATCTCTACTTCCCCACCCCCAAGATATATGTTAGCAATCATCCTCGAAGCATATGGCCCACTGATACACAACCGAAGGATCTCATGACTGACTTCTTACTAAAGAGTAATAAAGGACCTTTTCTTAACAATAGTTAGCCCCCTCAGGGTCTTGGAAACCCAGTTTCCAAAATACCTTGGAGATTCCATCTGTCCCCTAAGCCCTCGTCAACTTGGAAGTGTAAAATCGCCACCCCTCACAATTCCAATGCAGCTCTTTCTATCCATAGGTCCTGTCCGTGTGCTTTAATAAAACCAGCTTTTTGCACTGAAGACGTCTCAAGAATTCTTTCTTGGCTGTCAGCTCTGAACCCCAACATTTCCACATCAATATTCTTTACTTTTTCATATTCCGTAAAGACACAATGCATTGCTACTATTTTTGCTTTAAAGAATCTGTTGCTTTATAGAACAATGATTCCCCCAAATGACATTTGACAATGTCTGGGATACTGTCCCTTGTCACAGCTGGGAAGCGTGCTGCTGGTATCTATGGGGCGGAGGGCAGGGAGGCTGCTAAACATCGTACGATGCACATGAAAGACCCCTACGAAAGCGAGTTATCCAAATAACTGTAGCAAAATGGACAAACTTACAGTTATAAAGTAAATAAGTCATGGGATGTAATGTCTAGCATGGTGACTCTAGTTAATCATTTATTGATTAATGGGGGGGATAGTAAACTCATTACTATAAATAGTTGTATTATTGATGTGGAGAACAAAGGCGAAAGAATTGTAGCTAAAACTAAGTCGCCTTATAACTTTCAGCCCATTGACAAATACTTGAGGCAGGCAGAGCAAAACATTCCTCCAGAAACCCCCAGTCTTAACATTAACACCTGGCTACAGGGAAAAACAACCCTAGCTTGATAATAGTCAGGCCTCCAGGATCCTATAAGTCTTCTGTAACATATGAAAATCCTTTTGAAAACTTCCCTTGTCTGTAATTCCCAAAGCAGATAACTCCACAGTATATAATCAGTCACCCTTCACACTTACAATGCAGCTCTTTCTGCCCAGCTGTCAGAACTCCTGCTATAACAAAAACACTTTTTTACACCTAAAATGTGTCAAGTATTCTTTCTTGGCCATTGGTTCCCAAATCTTACCTACTTCAAACCACATCATTATTATCAGTGTATTGATATTATCAATATTATCAGTAGTTAACTATTAATAGTTAGCAAATAGACGTATATTTGAAAATTGCTAAGAGAAACAGTCTAAAAAATTTTCATCACAAGAAAAAAATATAACTGTGTATGGTGATGGATGTTAACTAGACTTACTGTGGTGATCATTCCACAAGATATACAAATATCAAATCATTATGTTGTACAATTGAAACAAATATAATGTTATATGTCAATTATATCCCAGTTAAAAAAAAAATCCTGCTGAAAATACCAACAGTTCTGTGGTTGAGAAAACTTTTAAGGCAAAAAAAGGGAGGGGGGAGATGATTTTTCAATTTAATCTTCATTTATGCCATTTCCAGTGCTTTTCACATCTTTGTATAATCCAGGTTTCTCTGTGATATCATCATATTTCTACCACATGAAGACCTTCCTTTTACAAAGGATTGCAAAAATTCTGTGGACTTCAATATTCCTGTGTCTCAAAGATAAGAATGAATGATGACTCTCCAGTGCACAGACTGAAAGAAGAGGCCTACTGGGCTGTGAGCTCATCCCCTCCCCCTTACCCTCTCTTCAGATCACACTCTAGGCCCTCTCAAGCTCTACCATCCCTCAGGTGCAAGACAAAGCTTTTCTTTTAATGGGATCCTGTTTTGTGCCTGCCTCAGGCTATCTATAAACAATGTTGTTGCAGGACCAGCCCCTGTGATTCTTAATAAGATTGCAAGACTCCCTCAGCAATAACCAGGAAACTTTGAAAGAGACAAGGTTTGTTACTTACAAACCCTGGAAATTACACAGCAGCCTGGGGCCATACAGTGAGGTCATGGGTGGGGGTGGGCAGGAGCCAACCTGGGGTCCTGCCTTCATTGAGGCTGAGAGTGGGGGCCCAGGGTTTTGCAGGTTCACTCTTTGTTGGTGAATTTAAAACATGAGGGGAAATTAAGGCACAAGAAGAGAAAAAAGGAAGGGGAAGGGAGTCAGTTATCTAAATCACCTAGATCTCTAAAACAAACAGAATAATCAGAGTGGGGCACCCTGGCTTTTTATCTAGTCCTTTGGCTGGCAATGTGTTTATTCAAGATAGCCTTTGAAGTGGGTGCCTCAGCCATCAGGCTTCACTAGGGCAATCACATTATAAAAAAGGAAAACCAACTGCCAGGCTTTATATTACAGATCGTTTTAGAGAAATACTCCAGTAAGAATAATTTGTAATCAATTCTATTATTGTAAGCACAATTTTATAAAATAATTCTTTGGTTTGAAGTATTTTTTCAAGACTCCCAAACTTTATGCACATGCAGATTACTTTTCCCTAATATTGTCAGTTATTAGAACATTAGGATGCTACTTGTGTTATCTCTTGTATTTTTAAATTCTGGTTGAATCTCAGTTTAAAACATTCTAGGCAAAATGCTTTAAATACATGTGTTGACATCTGGTTTAAAAAATGTAATTGAAAATAAATTTAAAATTTTATTTAAGAGTCTTTTTCATTTGCTTTATTGACTAAAGATAAGTAAATTTTTCTGTATGATGAATGTTCATGATAAGTACATTAGGATTGGAGAGTTCCTGGAAAGAGAACCAATCACCACTGGACATGAAGAACATCTTCTCTCTCCAGGCAGTCAGTTCTGTAACCTGATAAATTAAGAGCTTCAGTTCAATGAACAAGCATTTTTTACTATATGCTATAATCCTAGCACACAGTCCTCATCAAAGAACCTATTCGGTTTAGCTGGACAGCGAAAGATCTGGACATGGAGGCAATTTTTGAGGTTTTTCAGCAGTTGAAGAGAGAAAACAACTAGTTCATATATATAGGAATTGCTGGTGGCAAAGAATAGGTGGGAGTGATATTAAATGAAAAACAGGATAGTTGTCTTTGCAATGCCCATCTGCTTCATGAATGTGGGGCCTAGATAGGGTGTCTCTTGATCGGATGCAGGCCCCCAAATGTGGGGCAACAAATCCAGTGGAAGCCTGTGGCTTAGGAGGTGAAAGAATTCACCAGAAGCAGAACAAAGGAGTTAGAGGTTTACTGAATACACCGCAAGGGAGCAGCTGGCAAGACCACAGAGCAGAGGCTCTCCGCAAGGAGGCAGTGGGTGTCTGTTCATGTTCTTCTGCCCATTTTTTGACTGGGTTATTAGTTTTTTGAGTGTTCAGTTTGAGAAGTCCTTTATAGATCTTGGATATCAGCCCTTTATCTGTAGTGTCATTTGCAAATATCTTCTCCCATTCTGTGGATTGCCTCTTAGTTTTGTTGACTGTTTTCTTGGCTGTGCAGAAGCTTTTTATCTTGATGAAGTCCCAAGAGTTCATTTTTGCTTCTGTTCACTTGCCTTTGGAGACGTGTCTTCAAAGAAGTTACTGTGGCCAATGTCAAAGAGGTCACTGCCTATGTTCTCCTCTAGGATTTTGATGGATTCCTGTCTCACGTCGAAGTCTTTCATCCATTTGGAGTTTATCTTTGTGTATGGTGTAAGGGAATGGTCTAGTTTCATTCTTCTATATGCAGCTGTCCAATTTTCCCAGCACCACTTATTGAAGACTGTCTTTTTTCCACTGGATATTTTTCCTGCTTTGTCAAAGACTAGTTGATCATAGAGTTGAGGGTCTATTTCTGGAGTCTCTATTCTGTTCCATTGGTCTATGTGTCTGTTTTTGTGCTAGAACCATACTGTCTTGATGATCACATCTTTGTAATAATAGCTTGAAGTCAGATAACATGATGCCCCCAGCTTTGTTTTTCTTTTTCATCATTCCTTTGGCTATTTGGGGTCTTTTCTGGTTCCATACAAATTTTAGGATTTTTTGCTCCAGCTCTTTGAAAAATGCCAGTAGTATTTTAATAGGGATGGCATTGAAAGTGTGAATTGCTCTGGGCAGGATAGACATTTTAACAATGTTTATTCTTCCAATCCATGAGCATGGAATATTTTTCCATCTTTTTGTGTCTTCCTCAATTTCTTTCATAAGTGTTCCGTAGTTTCTAAAGCATAGATCCTTTACGTTTCAGTTAGGTTTATTCCTAGGTATCTTATCATCTTTGTTGCTATTGGGAATGGAACTGATTCCTTAATTTCTCTTTCTACAGTTACATTGTTAGCGTATAGAAAAGCAACTGATTTCTTTGCATTGATTTTGTATCTGCCACATTACTGAAGTGCTGTATGAATTCTAGTAATTTGGGGGTGGATTCTTTTGGGTTTCCCACATAGAGTATCATGTCATCTGTGAAGAGGGAGAGTTTGACTTCTTCTTTGCCAATTTGGATGCCTTTTATTTCTTTTTGTTGTCTGATTGCTATTGCTAGGATTTCTAGTACTATGTGGAACAGTAGAGTGGTGAGAGTGGGCATCCCTGTCATGTTCCTAACTTAAGGGAAAACTTTTCAGCTTTTCTCCATTGATAATGATAGTCACTGTGGGCTTTTCATAGATGGTTTTTATGATAATGATGAATGTTCCCTCTTTCCCTATACTCTGAAGAGTTTTAATCAGGAGTGGATGTTGTATTTTGTCAAATGCTTTTTCTGCAACAGTTGAGAGGATCATATGGTTCTTGTCTTTTCTTGTATTGATGTGCTCTAGTATGTTGATTGGTTTGCGAATGTTGAACCGCCCTTGCATCCCAGGGATGAATCCCACTTGGTCGTGGTGAATAATCCTTTTAATGTACTGTTGGATCCTATTAACTAGGATCATGTTGAGTATTTTGGTGTCCGTGTTCATCAGGGATATCGGCCTGTAATTCTCCTTTTTGATGGGGTCTTTGCCTGGTTTTGGGATCAGGGTAATGCTAGCCTCGTAGAAGGCGTTTGGAAGTTTTCCTGCTGTTTCTATTTTTTAGAATAGCTTCAGTAGAATAGGTATTATTTCTTCTTTAAATGTTTGGTAGAATTCCCCTGGGAAGCCATCTGGCCCTGGAATTTTGTTTTTTAGGAAGTTTTTGATTACTGCTTCAATTTCATTACTGCTAATTTTGGTCTATTCAAATTATCTATTTCTTCCTGTTCCAGTCTTGGTAGATTGTAAGCTTCCAGGAAAGCATCCATTTCTTCCAGTTTGCTTAATTTGTTGGCATATAGTTGCTGGTAATAATTTCTAATAATTGTTTCTATTTCCTTGGTGTTAGTCGTGATCTCTCTCCTTTCTTTCATGATTTTATTATTTTGGGTCCTTTCTCTTTTCTTTTGGATAAGTTTGGCCAGTGGTTTGTCGATCTTATTAATTCTTTCAAAGAGCCAGCTTCTAGCTTCATTGATCTGTTCTAACTTTTTTCTGGTTTCTATTTCACTGATCTCTGCTCTAATCTTTATTATTTCTCCTCTCCTGCTTGGTTTAAGTTTTATTTGTTGTTCTTTCTCCAGCTCCTTTCAGTGTAGGGTTAGCTTGTGCATTTAGGATTTTTCTAATTTTTTGAGAGAGGCTTGAATGGCAATGTATTTCCCCCTTAGGACCGCCCTTGCAGTATCCCATAGGTTTTGGACCGATGTGTTTTCATTCTCATTGGTTTCCATGAATTGTGTAAGTTCTTCTTTAATTTCCTGGTTCACTAATTCATTCTTTAGCAGGATGCTTTTTAACTTCCAAGTGTTTGAATTCCTTCCAAATTGTTTCTTGTGATTGAGTTCCAGTTTCACAACATTGTGGTCTGAGAATATGCAGGGAATAATCTCAGTTTTTTTGTATTGGCTGAGACCTGATTTGTGACCCAGTATGTGGTCTATTTTGGAGAAAGTTCCACGTGCATTCAAGAAGAATGAGTATTCTGTTTTTTTAGGGTGGAATGTTCTGTATATATCTACAAAGTCCATCTGGTCCAATGTGTCATTCAAAGCTCTTGTTCCTTTGTTGATCTTCTGTTTAGATGATCTGTCCAGTGCTGAGAGTGGAGTGTTAAAATCTCCTACTATTAATGTATTATTGTTGACCTAATTCTTTATTATGGTTAACAGCTGGCTTATATAGTTGGCTTCTCCCATGTTGGGGGCATAGATATTTACAATTGTTAGATTTTCTTGTTGGATTGACCCTTTAAGAATGATTTAGTGTCCCTCTGGATCTGTTAGTAGAGTCTTTGGTTTAAATTCTAATTTGTCTGATATAAGAATTGCTACCCAAGCTTTCTTTTGCGGTCTGTTGGCATGATAAATGGTTCTCCATCCCCTCACTTTCAGTCTGGAGATGTCTTTAGGTTCAAAATGAGTCTTTTGTAGACAGCATATGGATGGGTCCTATCTTTGTATCCAATCTGCAACCCTGTGCCATTTCATGGGAGGATTTAGGCCGTGTTTATTGCCATCCTATTGTCTGTACAGTCTCTGTTTCTATGGATTTTCTTTGTAAATTTCTGCCCGTATTACTCTTGGGGTCTTTCTTCTTTTATAGAACCCCCTTTAGTATTTCTTGCGGGGCTGGCTTGGTGGTCACATATTCTTTCAGTTTCTGCCAGTCCTGGAAGCTCTCCATTCATTCTGAATGACAGCCTTGCTGGATAAAGTATTCTTGGCTGCATGTTCTTCTCATTTAGTACCTTAAATATGTGTTGCCACCCCTTTCTGGCTTGCCAGGTCTCTGTGGGCAGGTCTGATGTTATTCTGATATTCCTTCCTCTGTACGTAAGGAATCTCTTCCCCCTAACTGCCCTTGGGATGGCTTCCTTGGTTCTAAGATTTGCAAGTTTTACTATTACATGCCAAGGCATGGGCCTGTTCTCCTTGATCTTGGGAGGGGTCCTCTCTGCCTATAGGACACGAATACCTGTTTCATTCCCAGGAAGTTCTCAGCTAGGATTTGCTCAAATATATATTCTAGTCCTCTCTCTGTCTCCACCCCCTCAGGGATTCCAATAATTCTGGCATTGGAACGTTTCATGGCATCGTTGATCTCCCTAAGTCTGTTGTCATGAATTTTAAGCTGTTTGTTCCAGGCCTCCTCCTGTTTCTTCCTTTGTATCAGTTTATCTTCTAGATCACGAATTCGTTCTACCTCATTTACCCTACCCGTTAGAGTATCTAGTTTAGACTGCATCTCATTCATAGCATTTTTAAGTTCGGCCTGATTAGCTCTCATTTCTGCCGTTAGAGATTCTATGCTGCTGTTAGTGGTTTTCTCAGGCTTAGCTAGTGTCTTCATAATTGTACCCAGAAGTCTTATTTCTGACATCTTGCTTATATCCATATCCATTAGGTTTGCGAGAGGCCATTGTCTCTGGTTCTTTTCTTTGTTGGGAGTGCCTCGTCCTACTCATTCTGTTGAGGGGTGGTTGAGGGAATGTATAGAGTCGAAAATATCAACTACAATTCAGACAAAGTGCACCCTGGGAAAGTTCGGAGAGATGGGAAGCCACCACCAAAAAAAAAAAAAAAAGCCAGCCAAAATGAAACCCAAGAATAAGATTTATAAAGTTCAAAGGGAAAAAGGGGGAGTGATGGGGGGGCTATAATCTCTCAATGTGGGTGAGGTAGGGTGTTTCAGTTCTTCCTGGGTGTATTCTGTTCTCTTTGTTAGAGAACACTACTTCCCAGAGTTACAGGGAAATTAAAACTGGTATATATATAAAAGTAGTATTGAATAGGGAAAAAAGGACAACATTGAAGCTTCTATCTATCTATCTATCTATCTATCTATATCTCTCTATCATCTATCTATCTAAGAAAAAGAAAAAAAGTCTAGGTGTGAAAAAGTACAAGTTAAAAAGTTACTATGGAATATGTTGTATTAAATATCTAATTGAAATGATAAGTAGGTAAAAAAAAACAGAGAAGAAACATGAGAATTTTAAAAAGTTGTATCTAAGAAATACACAGGCCATGAGGCAACACCAGGAGCTCAATATACTATTTTCCCCTGATGTTTGGGGTTTTACAGTTATACAGGGACCCTCTGGTTGTCGTCCTCTTGTTCTTCCAGCTTATCTTCTGGGGGAAGGGCCTGCCGCTTGTTTCTCAGGTAACCCTACTTGGGCAGAGTTGCCCTGCCCCCTATCAAAGGTTTGGGCTCCGTGGAAACCGATTTTGGGGGCTTTTGTTCTCTGGCAGCTTTTGTTCTGTGGTGGCTTTTCATGCTTTTCACCTTTTTGTAGGGTCAGAGCGAAGGAAAATATCTGCTCTCAGACCTCCGCCCTGAGGAGAGAAGCTACAGTCTGCTTTTCTCTGAACCCTCTGGAACACAGTCTCCCGCTCTGTAAACGCCGCTGAAAACCTCAGCTCCCACAGGCGGTGCGCGCCCGGCGATCCCCTCAGTGCTGGACCCAGGCCCCCGCTTGTCTCCAAACCCACGAGTGATCCCGGGCTGCCCGGTCCAGCGTTTGCCCCTGAAGCTCCTGGATTCTGTTTGAACGCCGTTATCAGGCCCTCCCTGACCCACAGCCACCACTCTGCAAGCTCTCGCTGGTCCCCAGGCGCAGGACGCTGCCTCACGGGGGTATCACATTACTAGCAGCAGCTAAATCTGGTGGCTCCCTCCCCTTCTGTTTATCCTCCAGTATCTATCCAAGCAATCACAACTCCATCCTTCCTGCCTCTGAACTGACCAGCCTCTGCTCCTGTGGAGATCCAGACGTATAATCTTACATCTGATTTCGTGGGTGTTCAGACCGGCTTGGTAGATATGCAGCTAAATTCAGGGGGACCGGTTGAAATGGAGTCCCCCACTACTCCACCATCGTGTCCCTCCATGGGCAGAAGAAGGTAATATTTTAAACTCCAAATTTTATTTCTACCATTAATTTATTTAAAAGGGCCTTTCACTTTCCTTTTAAACAGTGGTAACAAATTAGTTTTTGTCAAAAATGGTACACCATTCCTCTGAATCTAATTCACTACTAATTTTACCTTATGTTAAAATTATGACTTGAAGACAAAAGTGACTAGAACAGGTTCCTTGGGTGACAGCAGGAGGAGGTGAGACCCAGAGTCAGGTTACACACAGAGCTCATCTTCTCTTAGTTAATGACATGGGCTTGCTTGGACTTCAACATCCCCCAGGATTTGAGATCTGAGACTGGACCTTCAACTTCCCATCCAAGATGCAATTCTCACCACATGGCTGACACCCTAACTTCATAATTTGAGTTGAAATTTCTTTAAAGATGATATTAACAGGTAAAATCCTGGAGCATCATTAAGAAAGGTTTTGTCCATTTGTCAAAATCTTAAGTAATTTCTGATGGCTAATGATTTTGAATATTTTTTCATGTGTCTGTCAGCCATTTGTATGTCTTCATTGGAAAAGTGTCTGTTCATATCTTCTGCCCATTTTATAATTTGTTTATTTGTTTCTTGTGTATTGAGTTTGAGAAGTTCTTTGTAGATCTCGGATACCAGTCTTTTATCTGTAGTGTCATTCGCAAATATATTCTCCCATTCCGTGGGCTGCCTCTTAGTTTTTTGACTGTTTCCTTCACTGTGCAGAAGCTTTTTATCTTGATGAAGTCCCACAAGTTCATTTTTTCTTTTGTTTCTCTTGCCTTTGGAGATGTGTCATGAAAAAAGTTGCTGTGACCGATGTCAAAGAGGTTGCAGCCTATGTTCTCCTCTAGGATTTTGATGGATTCCTGTCTCACATAGAGGTCTTTCATCCATTTGGAGTTTATCTTTGTGTATGGTGTGAGAGAGTGGTCAAGTTTCATTCTTTTGCATGTAGTTGTCCACTTTTCCCAGCACCATTTATTGAAGAGACTGTCTTTTTTCCACTGAATGTTTTTTCCTCCTTTGTCAAAGATTAGTTGCCCAAAGAGCTGAGGGTCCATTTCTGGATTCTCTATTCTGTTCCAGTGTTAATTCTTCCGATCCATGAGCATGGAATGTTTTTCCATCTTTTTGTGTCTTCTTCAATGTCTTTCAAGAGTGATTTGTAGTTTCTAGAATATAGATCCTTTACGTCTCTGGTTAATTCTGAGATAACATATGATTTTTGGTGCTATTGTAAATGGAATGGATTCCCTAATTTCTCTCTCTTCAGTCTCATTGTTCGTGTATAGAAATGCATTAGCCATCAGGGAAATTCAAAACAAAACCACATTGAGATACCACCTTATGTCAGTTAGAATGGCAAAAATTGACAAGGCAGGAAACAGCAAATGTTGGAGAGGATGTGGAGAAAGGGGAACCCTCTTACACTGTTGGTGGGAATGCAAGTTGGTACAGCCACTTTGGAAGACAGTGTGGAGGTCCCATAAAAAGTTAAAAATTGAGCTATCCTATGATCCAGCCATTGTACTACTGGGTATTTACCCCAAAGATACAGACGTAGTGAAGAGAAGGGCCATATGCACCTCAATGTTCATGGCAGTATTGTCCACAATAGCTGCATTGTGGAAGGAGCCAAGATGCCCTTCAACAGATGACTGGATTAAGAAGATGTGGTCCATATATACAATGGAATATTACTCAGCTATCAGAAAGAACGATTTCTCAACATTTGCTGCAACATGGATGGCACTGGAGGAGATAATGCGAAGCGAAATAAGTCAAGCAGAGAAAGACAATTACCATATGGTTTCACTCATTTATGGAGAATGAGAAGTAGGAAGATCGGTAGGAGAAGAAAGAGAAGAAGGAAGGGGGGGTAAAAAGAAGGGGGAATGAACCATGAGAGACTATGGACTGAGGGAAACAAACTGAGGGCGTCAGAGGGGAGGGGGCTGGGGGAATGGGATAGGCCGATGATGGATAGTAAGGAGGGCATGTATTGCATGGTGCACTGGGTGTTATATGCAACTAATGAATCATGGAACTTTACATCAAAAACTAGGGGAGTACTGTATGGTGACTAACATAATATAATAAAAAAATATTATTATAAAAAAAATCTTAAGTAGTTTCTGCATGGAAATATCAAAGGTTCAAAACAACCAAAGTAAAACCAATGAATCACTAACGTAACAATTAGTAAAAATTTATTGTGCACACGCTAAAAAGACAGATTGCAAACCAGAAACATTTAAACCAGAAGGCAGAAGGAGGCTCAGGGGTATCTTGTTATAAAGTAGCTTATGTTATGAGAAAGCAGTGACGGCTTAGTCTTCACAGGGATTGGCCACAATACTACAGTTTTCAGTGATTACCCCGTATCAACCATGCGAAACAGTTCAAGTTCCTTTGTCATTTCCAAAGGCACAAGAAAGAAATGATCCAGTTCAATTAGCCTTGCAAAATAAGCTGAATTAAGCTTTGTTCGTATGATGAAACTGGTTTTGTCTGCTTAGGGAATTTTTGAGGCTGGACTCCATTTGTTTCTGATTTTAGCAGTACAAAGCAGGTAAATCTGGATCCAGGGAAAGCGTAGAAGCATGTTATTTCCTGCACAGGAAGAAGGACGCTCCACGGTAAATGAAACATGCCTCACTAGCACCTCAGCATCCCTCTTGATCCATAATGGCACAGACTTGAAAAGACTAAATCCACCCATAGGGTCAAATATGTATCCTAATTACATTAGGACCCTGTATTCCACACAGGAATCCACACAGGAAACTCCCAAACCCTACAAAGACCTGTCACATGTCAGCTCTGCACTCACAGCTGCGTGACCTGAGCAAATTCCTTCACCTTTCTGAAACTCAGTATCCTCCTTGAAAAGCGGGGATGGCATTAGTGTGCTGCAGGTGCAGTAGGAGCCCTAGGGGTTTTTCATTCCACGTGCGGCGTATGTATGTTCCTCACAGCACCCTGACGAGGTGCCCTTAATGCCTCCAGCCAGAGACCATCAGGAGCACACCCGTGAATGAACAAGTTGGTTTTATTGTTTGTTGCAGTGAGAGAGAAAACTCCCCATGGAGAATCACGGGGCATCTCAGTGGGAGGGTGTTGGAACCTAAGAAGCAGAGCCCGTCGGAAATATCCAAAAGAGAATTCTTGCAAGGAGGTAGTTTACGCAACTGTGAGGTGCACTAGGCAAATCCGATCCACAGGGCTGGCCGCTGTCAGGAAAGGCAGCCTGCGGCTCCCAGCACAGGGGGGTGCTACAGCCCACAGTGGAATCTCTTCTCCCTCAGGGAAGCCGCGTCTCTGCTCTTTTCTTTCTTTCTTTTTTCTTTCTTTTTTTTTTTTTTTTGTTAAAGTTGGCTCCACACCCAGCATGGAGTCTAACATGGGGCTTGAATTCAGGACCCTGAGATTAAGACCTGAGCTGAGGTCAAGAGCCAGACGCTTAACCCACTGAGCCACCCAGGTGCCCACAGCTCTGCTCTGAAGACTTTACAGCTAGTTGGTTCTGACTCATCCAGATTATCTAGGAAGACCTCTCTTACTTAAACTCTACATGATTATACACTTGATTATAGACTTTAATCACATCTACAAAATATTTTCAGAGCAATGCCCACATTACTGTTTGATTGAATAACTGAGGACTAGAGCCTAGCCAACACATGAAACTGACAATTTAACTACTATGGGGTTTGGTCTTATGTTAGGTGATTTTAAGGAGGATGTAAGAAAGAGGGACTCCACTCTTCGTTGGATTGACAGGAAGTAGATGATGGGAGGGAGGAATTCTACAATTTGGCATCTTAATAAATCTTACTTCGAAGGAAGGAAGACTAGACTTAGGCTAAAGCTCTAACTAGTAAGAAAGCAGAAGGCAATCGTATCATCTAGGAAAGAAGGATGCTTGGTCATTTTTGTGGCTTGGACAATGTTCGTATTTTGTCTGTGTTCAGAAATGATTACTGAGTGGCCTTGTTTTCTGCGTTGATCCATTATGGTCACTAAGTGGCTGTCTGATGCTGCTGTTCTATGACGTGGTTTATGTTCACCAGGAAAACACCAGAACCTGGCTGTGAGCTGCAGACCAGCTCCTGGCAACACCAAGCCCTGCTTAATAGTACCAGGCAGCTCCCAGATGCTGGGACATTTCCTGTCTCACTCTTCCTACAGTCTCTGTCATCATGAGGTATGACAGTGTGCTAAGAAACACAAAGCCATCTATCAGGGACAGAGTGATTGACTCTAAGTGGAACCCCCCATTAACTTGTTGTGGCTTCCATAGCACGCAGAAAATCGATTCTTCTGGGGGGGAGGGGAATCTCCCTCTAATGACTACCTTTGATGTTAGCTCAAGTCCTAGTCCTTCACAAATATCTGAAATATGTGGCAGGATAAAGAGTATAAAAAGATCTAGGAGGTTCTGGGAAGGAAACCAATTTCTAAGTCATCGCAATTCCTTCCCCTCATTGTGCCCTCACCATTTGACCTACATTTGTCATTGTACAAAAAATTTAAAAACTAAAAATTATAGAGTGAGGTAGCCCAACCTGTCTTTAATGTGATCAGTGCCCCGAACTTGCCATTAAATGTAGATAGACGCACTAAAACACAGAGCACGAGGAATACTCCTGGCAGGAAAAAATTGAGATAAAAAATCATGCAATTACTGTAGGCAGCATTCATGACATTATGACTTCTTTTATTGTCCCAGGTGCAAATACTGGAGCTTTTAAAAACATGACAAGAACTTAACTAAACTGGATTTACATAAGTAGAAAGGCAAAGGTATTCCTTGCCTACCACCAGCAGAAATACTCTAGGCAGGTAAATCAAAATTTGGAAAATTTTACATGCAGTATGAAAGCCAAAAAGAAAGACAATTAACCCACATTCAGAGGCCAGGAAAGGGGAAATAGTTAGAGATTGCCAGGGAGGGGAATCAATTTATGGGAGAATTTTTGGAGATTGTAACCCAGAAAATCCTGAAGTACACCATATTAGTATTTACACATGAAGCTATTCAGAAATTTCCACCCCTCTTGCCACCAGCAAGCATATACACCCATAAGAAGATTCTGATTTAATATCCTCCCTCCTTTCCTAGATAATTCCCCCAGGTCTATTTGAATGGAAGCTACATCAGAACAAGGGGATTTCCCAAACCTTTCCAGGCTTCTTAGTACAAACTCTTCAACTGGCAACTGAGGTGTCATCATAGGGGATTTTTCTGATTGGCCAGAACCTGACCTGGCAGGCTTTGGTTTGGGTGTCTTTAGATTCCCTTCTCAGTTGGGTTCTCACCACTGCTCTGCAACTCAGAACAGCAACTGTGGAGACCACATTGAGAAAAGGATGACCCTGAACAGAGTTCTGATTCTGGGGACTCTTGCCCTGACCACCATGATGAGCCCCAGTGGCAGTGAAGACATTGTGGGTGAGTGCACAGCTGAGGGATGTGGGGACTATATTTGAGAAAAGGAATTGGAAGGGGAGAAAAAGTAGAGAGATTGTCATAGAAATAGCAGAGACTCCTCAAAGGTGTTCTCAATATTAAGCAGATCTAAAAATTATGGTCATTTTTCCTTCAGGAAATAGTGACCAAACCCACCTTCTTTGCTTCCTGTGCTGTTGCAGAGTTCATCAAAGACATTAATTGTTTCTAGTATCAGATCCAGTAAATATAGCCTGGAGGGCTCCGTGGCATTTATTCATGATTGCCTCAAAGATTAAGGATGTTTCCATGAGTGGATGTTTTGTTACTAAAAATTCATAAACTCTTGGTCCCAAATGTCTCTGAACAACATGTTGGGGTAAAGAGTTCCATGAATTATGCATACTATGTGGATATAAAGAAGTGTGCCCTCTTCTTTGTCTCAGATTTGCACACATTTTCATGCTGGAAACTGGCACGGGAGGAGTGGGTAAACAAGCCCAGCTGGATACCTATAGACAGGTCATTCTACCAGATGACCCCATGTATGTCACTTCACAAAAAATCAAATAAAATACGTATTTAGAAATGCTTTTCCAATAATGAAGACATAGAAATGTCAATGATCATTCTTGTTTCTTAATCGTTACTATTACAGGTGTGGCTTAATATTTTTTTTAATTTTAATTCCAGGATAGTTAACATACAGTGTTATTTTAGTTTATGATGTACAATATAGTGATTCAACAATTCTATACCTTACTCAATGCTCATCTAGATAAGTATACTCTTAATCCCTTTCACCTGTTTTTAACTGCCCCCCCCGTAACCATCAGTTTGTTCCCTAAAGTTAAGAGTCTGCTTTTTTATTTATCTTTTTATTTGTTCATTTGTTTTGTTTCTTAAATTTCACATATAAACGAAATCTTATGGTATTTGTCTTTCTCTGATTATTTCACTTAGCATTACACTCTCTAGTTCCTACTATATTGTTGCAAATGGCAAGATTTCAATCTTTTTATAGCTGAACAATATTCCATTGTATGTATATATACCGTATCTTCTTTATCCATTCATCTATCAATGGACAGTTGGGCTGCTTCCGTAATATTTTTTTTCTTTAACAAACTAGAGAACATCTTTATTTTTATTTTAAAATTGAAAGTTTTATGATGAAAAACTAGGTTAATTAAATTATATCATTCTCAAATTGTCAACTCAAATGACCTTTCTTTCTATCTAATGGAGATCCTTAAAAGGAAAACGGGGCAAGCACGTATTAATTGTTTAATCCCTCCAGCCCCTCTACCCTTATTCCTACCTCTCCGCACCCTCTCTTCAGGCATTCCTTTGTCATCCTTTCCTTCCAGGATCTATCCCTGGTCCTTTTTATTGTTGTTTTATTGACATGAAGAGTGGGTTTATAAAAACCAAAGTAGAAAAACCAAATAGTTAAGAGGAGATGTGAAATGGAGCATACTCTAATTTTCACCAACTTTGTTAACCATGACTGCTCCCATACTAATTTCATTTGGCGGTGGAAATTTCACTTGTTTCTCCAGAGAACGTCCAACTCCTTTCTTCAGCACCACACCAGATCACCCTGGTCAGGCTCATCTAATCCATTAGGTACAAAAAGCACAGTACCAAGGGCTTGTGGTGCTCATAGGGCACCATGAAAATGTTTTAATTTCTTTTAAACTTAGAAGAAAAAAAAATGAACTTTTAGGGTAGAAGAAAACGTTTTAATTTTTAATACAACCTGGATTATATTTGTCTTTGTACCAATGCAGTCACAATTATGATTTTTAATATTTTTATGAAAAAAGGGATCCATGAAAGGAATAGCGCTTAGGCACACAAGTCATAATACAGCCTTGGTCACTGCTGCTTCTGACCTTTATATGGTTCTGACACTTTTGTGTCTCTCAGCTTCCACTGCCCCTATTTCTACAATCCTTAAGAACAACAAATGATATTCAATACACACTTTTGAGCACACAGTGAGATAAATTTTGAGGACTCAAAGAGGAAAGGACATGTTATCTGTTCTCTGGTGCAGGAGCAGCCTGAAACTATAAAAGTGAATTGCTTCCAGTTGGCCCAGCAGTGTGATGTTCATCAACAGTTGGCAACCCAGGACAAGTACCAGATGAAAACAATAATTGCATATATTCATGTTTGAGAAAGGAGTCAAGGATAAAGAGTAGAGGTTATACAGGCTTTGTTGAGGGCCTTTTAAGTAATCAACCGAGGGGGTAATACTGGGCAGGGAAGAGAGTTGGGTGAGGTATAGATAAATTTGGAGAACAAGACACTGGAATGGAGGTGCTGGAGGTTTTAATGTGGTCAAAAACATGTTCAATGAGAGAACTTAGCTAAAATGTTGGTAACTAAGCAGGAACGTCAAGAAGGAATTGGAGATGTCCAGGAAATCTATAAAGATAACTTTGTTTCAAGGAGAAAGAGCCCTGCGAAGACCAAGGAACATGAAAGAATAATATACTTTGGTTTGACTGGCAGATGAGGTATTTGCAGAGGAGGTGGGACCAGAGGACAGCTGCTGTTCCCTTGCAGGACTCACCACAGAGTACTGTCTTTGTTCCTGTACTCACTTGACTCTCCCGCCATGTAATAAGCTCCTTGATGACAGAAACACCATGATTGGTGTTTCACTCCCCGCTCCTCATGATGTCTGACATCTCGCTGATGTTCAGTAAATGAGGAAGAACATAAAGAGGAAATGATAAAAAGCTCACATATGTCTTCACAAAATTGTCCAGTTAGGCTCACTAGGTGGAGTCCTACTGCTGCCATTCTACTTCCACGTCTTTCGCAAGTGCATTGTCCTTTGAGGAAAAGGGCCATAGTTTACCCGGAATTCTAAACAGATAGATATGTTGAGTCAGAATAAGGAGAGAGATTTAGTAACCTCCTCGAAAAAAAAAATAAAAAAGAGGGGGGTGTTAGGGAGTGACAAAAATCTAAAATCTAATAAAGCTTCCATTTTGTATTTCTGATGAAATCAAGTGCTCTCCCCTGAGGATTACTATTGTTCACAAAACAGTGACCCTAGGAGCATTGTTTATTTTTTATATTTTTTGTAATATTGTCACTGTCCTTGTCATACTCTTTCTTATACCCTATAATAGTTAAGGAACTCTTTTAAAACAGTATGGTCCTGTGTGCTTTTCTTTGGAAAAATAAGAAGAAGTAGAAGGAGGAACAGGAGGAGCGGGGAGAAGGAAGGGAGGGAGGGAGGGAGGGAGGGAGGGAGGGAGGCCTCTGTAGAAAATGTTCTGCTCTGAACCAGTCCTGGGGGGAGAGGAATCAAAATGTATGTGTTATTAACTGATGAAAGAATTAAGTAAGAGTTAAAACTTATGAAGTAGAGGGAAGTAAAGTGAATTTCTGAGAAAGGAAGCTAAAGCCGTGATAATTTACTCATTCCTTCATTCATTTCATTATAGTATTTGTCATAACCCGACTGAGTGTCCCAGGTGCTGAGCTAGGCACACAGACAACAGCAGTAACAAGACTGTTGTAATTCTGCTCTCATGGAGGCTACATGACGTGGAAGAGCAGACTGTATTCTAACTGGACAGTTACCAACACTGAGAGAGAGGGAGCAGGAGCAGGTGCTGGGAACTAAAGACTGTGCCACAGATGAAACCCACTATATTTGAAAGCTAGTTTCTTCTGTCACTTGATTTATGAATACTCTTTTCTCCATCTGTTTTCTACTTCTTGCTCCTCACCCTACTGACCAGCTGACCATGTTGCTTACTACGGCATAAACGTCTACCAGTCTTATGGTCCCTCTGGCCAGTACACCCATGAATTTGATGGAGATGAGTTGTTCTACGTGGACCTGGAGAAGAAGGAAACTGTCTGGCGGCTGCCTATGTTTAGCACATTTGAAACTTTTGACCCACAAGGTGCACTGAGAAACTTGGCTATAGGAAAACAAAACTTGAACATCATGATTAAGCGTTCCAACTATACCGCTGCTACCAATGGTATGTGTCCAATGCTCTGCCTCTCTTTACTGAATCTTCCCTACACACCAGGTCTCATTCACTTCCTCCCTAAGATAGATATCCTTGACTGCTTTCCAAGGATCTTTCCCCAGATTTTCTCATAGTAATTACTGAACATTCATCCTCTCCCATCTCACAACTGAAATATTGCTATCTAACACAAGGATCCTCACTCCCATACCATGTTCCTTGAATCCCTCAAGGACAAGTCCGGTAGATCTCTACTTTAGTAAGCACGCCCACAGAGGGAAGGGCACAAGAATAAGTGTAGGCAGTGTATATACACCATGTCCCATGCAGAAGGTGAGCAGGAACTCTTCTACCATCAGATGGGGAACCGTCGGTGGGAGGACTCTTGCAGGACACAGTGCAGAACCTCAGGGCAGAGCTTTTTACAGTTCATATCAGTGCTGCTTCCTCACCACAGAGGTTCCTGAGGTGACTGTGTTTCCCAAGTCTCCTGTGATGCTGGGTCAGCCCAACACCCTCATCTGTCTTGTGGACAACATCTTTCCTCCTGTGATCAATGTCACATGGTTGAAGAATAGACACTCAGTCACAGAAGGTGTTTCTGAAACCAGCTTCCTCGCAAAAACGGATCATTCCTTCTTAAAGATCAGTTACCTCACCTTCCTCCCTTCTGCTGATGATATTTATGACTGCAAGGTGGAGCACTGGGGCCTGGAGGAGCCACTTCTGAAACACTGGGGTATGTATGAACTCCACCCGCCTCAGCACCTTCTTTCTCTATCAACTCCAGAATACCCTACCTTTTAGCCCCTGAATCTGATGGCCCAAAGCTTGTTTCCCATGCTGCAAGAATTTCTAATAGACTTCGCTGTCTTCCCTAAGTCTGAGTTTCGTAGAACCAACACCACCCCTCGCGCTCCCACCAACACATGTGTACATGAACCACACTCTGTATTCTGACTTCCACAACCTCATTTGCACAGAACCTGAGATCGCAACCCCTATGTCAGAGCTGACAGAGACTGTGGTCTGTGCCCTGGGGTTGGCTGTGGGCCTTGTGGGCATCGTGGTGGGCACTGTCTTCATTGTCCAAGGCCTGCGTTCAGGTGGTACTCCCGGACATCAAGGACCTTTGTGAGCTGCACTCCAGAAACGAAGGTAAGGATTCAGATTTGTCAGAGCCGAGAGCTGGAGACACAGCACAGGAGGAAGGAAAGTGGGAGGAGTTTGTGGACACAAACATGATTGAAAAGTTGTAGGAGACTGGGGGAGGGCATGGTGACAGCACAGGCGCCCCCTAGCATCCGGCCATCTCATGTCTGTCGTATTGCAGGTGCTGCATGCCCACTGACCAGAGCAGAAGAGTGGACTTGATCGGTGACCTAGCACTGTTTCCTGGCCCAGTTCACCATATTCCTTCTCTCTTCCAATGCTCCTCGTCTCTCCTCTTCTCTGGAAGTTAATATCCACCTATACCCTCTGAGAGCTCACATACTCTTTGAAATTCTGCCCCTTGAGTGCCTGATTTTTTTTTTCTTTTCTCAGTTGTTACCTACAATGATATCTCTGGATGTTCCACCATGTCACCTGATCCTTTGTAACCCTGGTCCAATATTCCCATGGAAACAATAAATTTCACTTTATGAGGTCTTTTAGTAAAATTTTTCCTGTCTTTCATCTCAGGGCTGACTAGGACTGTGGCACCTGATGCTTCAGGTCTAGTTAATCTCACTTTCCAGATCATGTTTCATGCCCAGTAGCAGAGGAGCAAGCAAGTATAGACTGATACTATTTTGATATTTTAGCTGAGGTTAAAATTTCACTCCTATTATTCCCATGCTTCGGCATTACCACCCTTCCCCTAATTCAGTCATTAATGAAAGTAATATAAGCCCTCTGACGGTGGTATAGATTTGTTATAAAAGAAATACAAAAACCAAGAAATAAGTTCATACTTATTTTAATATAGTTTTAAAAAGCTATGACATAGAAATAAGTTAGGATAAAGGAATTTTGAATTTCAAAAGTACTGAAAGTCAAAATGGTTTTCCAAAACTTTAAAATTTCAATTTGTGAAGAATGAATGATGATAGGACCAGCTTTCCTCTCCTTTATTCACCCATAAGAAGGTAAGAATTTTTTAGGCAGGAAAAGAAATGGAAATCAGTTAGGAGAATATTAGAATAAGACCATGAGTTATGTATTTGAAAAGAACCAAATACTTCGTTCTTACTTAAGGATAGAAACAACAGGACGAGGAATGGGAGTAGAAACCACAGACATACTTAAGTTTCTGAGAACACAGGTGTAGTTTGCCTCACCTCCTACATGAATCCCTGCTAGATAAGCACATAGACCTGCCTGTGCCACCATGGCATGTCAGGGACAGTAGAGTGAATATAGCTGCAGGATGTTTCTAGGCAGATCAGCTTAGGTCAAGCTCACCGAATCCCTGTGCAGCCCTGTGCACCCTAGAAAACAGCAAAACACTCCCATAACCCCAACCCCCTGCCCCTCACCCCTAACCCCTCCTGCTTAAGGAAAGAATGAGCCTATGAGAGAGAAGTCTCAGGAGGGACAACATGGTGGAGATAATGTACTGGCAGCTATGGATGCTGACTCTTCTTCTAGATACATTGTCTTCTAGCGGTAACTCTGGCAGAGGAAATGGATCAACAGATGGATTCTCTGGCTTTCTTGAGTGTGTCCAAGACTTCACTCTTGAAAGTGTATGTGACTTGACTTGGAGTCATTTTGCCCTTTGAAATTGTTTTAGGCACAAATTTGCTTCAGTCCTCTCACTCTTCAACTACTGTGTCCATGCACTGTATCTAAGACACTACTATTATGGAATAGCTGTAAAATGTAGGAGGCTGTCCCTGTCCATGCCACCTGCATCAATGAGCTTGAAGTGTAATTGGGGGGAAAAAGACACAATTTTAATACAGTAGTTGATGCCACATAGTTTGATGGAAAGAAACCTAAATTCAATTCAGGATTCAGCACTTTATAACTAGTATTTTAAATGTTGTAACACTGAGTAAATATATTGAGTCATGTATTTCTCATCCATAATGTGGAAGTAATAATACTTTCCTTGAAGTTACTGACAGAGTTTGAATAATCTTGATATATAGGCTGTGCCTTACACATAGTATACAAATACATGAGAAAACATTGCTAGTTGTATCCATAATTAATTTATTAAAAAGAATAGATCATATCATATAAAAACACTTCTCTTCTCTGAGTTCATTAATGATTTAGAATATCCAAACATGGAGCTATGAATTAATTTCTTTTCATAAGTTAATGAGAGGATTTTTCCCCCCCAGAAACTCAGAGACTCAGAAATTGGGTTAGGCTAAGAGTATAGATAGGGTATGGCATTCGGTGACATGTCATGGTGGAGGGTTGCTAAGAGAATTCTTAGAACAGTAAGTTGTAATATTTGACTTTGGGTTTTTAAGACAAAGGTACATGTACAAATCTTATGCATTTTTACTTTGGGGAAAAGTGGGAAAGATTCGAGGAGGAAAAGCTCCCTGTGAGGTAAAAGTAAGACAATAATTAAAAATTCAGACTAGGAATTAGTAAATTTAGGGTAACTAACCCAGAAGTTATCATGAAAATGTGGGTAACAGAACACAGAGGCTGTCAGGCCAGTGAAACTACTCTGCACGATACTGTAATGGTGGATACATGCCATTACACATTTGTTCAAACGCACAGACTACACACCAAGAGTGAACCCTAGTGTAAACTATGGACTTGAGATGATAATAATCTGTCAATGTAGTGTCATCAATAGTAATAAATGTACCACACTGGTAGGGGATGTTGATAGTAAGGGAGGTTGTGCTTGGTGGGACGAGGATATATGGGAAATCTCTGTACCTTCCACTTGGAACATAAAATTCCTCTAAAATAAAGCATTTTAAAAAAGCAGAAGATGTAAGCAATTAAGATACCAAATGTATAAAAATTTTAGCATAAAAAATGTAGATGATCTGAAAATGGACAAATGTACTCAGGAAGAATTTTTGGCAATAAACTTTCAAATAAATGGTATATAAATTTCAATGATTCATGAGGTGAGACCTCAGGAATTTGGATATGGGGTGTGTGTGTGTGTGTGTGTGTGTGTGTGTGTGTGTGTGTATTATTGTAATATAAGGGTTACATTGAATTGCATTAGGACCACTGTTCCAGGAATACACAAATGCTGACCTATTCAGACTCCTTCCCCATGAAATACAGAGGAAAACAAATGTAATGGAAGTTGCATTTTATTAAGGGGATTCATTCATAAAGTCTTCACATAATTTTAAAATAGGATTAAAATTAATTCTAGAAACAAGAGCAATCATTTCATTTTATCAGCTAAAAGTTAAAAGTGGGATCAGCACATGACATTACACAAAGTTGATATAAGTCCTCATGATATTAAATTATGTGATTCTTTTTTTATAATAATATTTTTTATTATATTATGTTAGTCACCATACAGTACATCCCTGGTTTTTTATGTAAAGTTCCATGATTCATTAGTTGCGTATAACTCCCAGTGCACCATGTAATATGTGCCTTCCTTACTACCCATCACCAGCCTATCCCATTCCCTCACCCCCCTCCCCTCTGAAGCCCTCAGTTTGTTTCTCAGAGTCCATAGTCTCTCATGCTTCATTCCTCCTAAATTATGTGATTCTTAAAACATTATTTGAGTTATTTGAATTATTTCTGATTGTGTGCATAAGATGTGATTTTATTAATATTTAATATTAATATCATACTATTGAAAAGATACATAATTAGAAAATCACATTTTTTAATAATTTTTATTTTGTTATATTAGTCACCATACAGTACATCCCCAGTTTTTGATGCAATGTTCCATGATTCATTATTTGCGTATAACACCCATTGCGCCATGCAATATGTGCCCTCCTTAATACCCATCACTGGCCTTAATACCCATCCCTCCCCTCCCCGAAGCCCTCAGTTTGTTTCCCAGAGTCCACATTTTTTTCAACAAATCATTTGCAAGGAAAATAGTGAACAGAGAAATTTCACATCAAAAAAAAAAAACAAACAAACAAAACAAAACAAAACCTGAAGATACATGTGAACAAAATGTTAGGCTTTGTTTGGATGCATATTTAAACAAAACAACTGTTAAAAAATTCTTGTGAGACAATCACAAAAATTGAACACTGGCTGTATTAAGAAATTATTTAATTTGGGGTGAGGTAATGGCAATGTTATGTTTCTAAAAAGTCATTATATTTTAGATTTTCATAATAAAATATCAATAAAATGATATGCTGTATAAGATTATCTTCAAACTAATCCTGTATAAGTGTAAGATTAAGTGGATGGGTTTACAAAATTATCCACGAATTAATAATTATTAAAGCCGGACTGTTGATACATGGTACTATTCTCTCCACTGCTACAGATAGTTCAAATTTTTCATAATACAAAGGTTTTTTTTTTTAATATTCTGAGAGAACAACAACAAAAAAAAGGCAAAGAAGCATTCTGATCGAAGTTATGTTGGTTTTTAAGATTTTCCTCATTTTTATCCCAGTTAGGAAACTGTGAGTATCCAAATTCTTCTCCAAACCATAGACCTCACGGAAATGTAAACCTAAAGAAAATGTACGCAACAAGGATAATAGTAAAGGAAAGCAAAGTAATGCTAACTCTATTATTGGTTGTACTAAGCCCCAAACTTTGCTAATATATTTCCTAATTTAATTAATAATTTAAAAATAAAAATGGTCATTGAGTACCAGTGTTGTGATACATACCATACTATGTTCTGACTGTATTAAAATAATGTAAAAGCAGATACCTTCACTGTCTTCACAGAATTTACATTCCAGTGGGTGGAAATATGCATATATAAAATAATTCCACAAACTTAAAATTACAAACTTGGAAGAACTTACAAAAGAAAAGCAAAAGGTAACATGAGACTATTGCACAGGAACCACGCATAATTTGGTGGAGTTTAGAGGAGGCTTGAATAAATCTTTTTTTTTTAAGATTTTATTTATTTATTTGACAGAGATAGAGACAGCCAGCGAGAGAGGGGACACAAGCAGGGGGAGTGGGAGAGGAAGAAGCAGGCTCATAGCGGAGGAGCCTGATGTGGGGCTCGATCCCAAAACGCCAGGATCACACCCTGAGCTGAAGGCAGACGCTTAATGACTGAGTCACCCAGGCGCCCCTTGAATAAATCTTTGAGATGAAATAGATATTGTGTAGTATGCAAAGAAAATAAATAAATAAATAAATAAATAAATAAATAAATAATTCCATTAAAGTAGAAATAATGGGTTTGAACTATGCTTTAGACCAAATGGACCTAATGGACATTTTTAGAGACCTGAATAGACACTTTTCCAAGAAGGGTATTCAAATGGCCAACAGGTACTCAACATCACTAATCATTAGGGAAATGCAAATCAAAACCACGAGATATCACCTCACACCTGTCAGAATGCCTATCATCAAGAAAATAAGAAATAACAAGTGTTGGCAAGGATATGGAGAAAGGGGAACCTCCACGCTGTTGGTGGGAATGTAAATTGGTTCAAACCTATGGAAAACAATATGGAGGTTCCTCAAAAACTTGAGATAACTACACCCTCATATCCATTACAAATTTATTTACCATAGCCAAGACATGGAAACAATTTAAGTGTCCCTTGATGATGAAGGGATAAAGCAAATGTTATACACACACACACGCACACGCATACACACATGCACACATGCATATACACACCACACAATGGAATACTATTCAGCCATAAGAAAGAATGAAATCTTGCCATTTATGACAACATGGACAGACCTTAAAGGTATTATGAAAAATGAAATGTCAGGCAGAGAAAGACAAATACCATACACTTTCACTTATGTGTGGAATCTAAAAAACAAAACAAATGAAAAAACAAAATCAGACTCCTAGATACAGAGAACAGACTGATGGTTGCCAGAGGAGAGGGGGCTTGGGTGATGGGCAAAATGGGTGAAAGTATCAAGGGGAAAAAACTTCCAGTTATAAAATAAATAAATCATGGGGAATGTCATGTATAGCATGGGGAATATACACAGCAACACTGTGTTAACTTTGTATGGTGACAAATGGTAACTAGACTTACTACGCTGATCATTTCATAATACATATAAATGTTAAGTTACTATGTTGTACGCCTGAAACTCATATAATATCGTATGTCAATTATACTTGAATTAATTTTGTATGGTGACAGATGTTAACTAGATTTATTGTAGTGATCATTTCACAAGATACACAAATATCAAATCATGTATGTCAATTATATCTCAATGAAAAAGAAATGGCTGTTTTCACTTTGAAAAAAAAAGTCTTGGCAACAATTTCTTGGATATAAAACCAAAAGCACAAGCATAAATAAATAAACAAACAAACAAACAAAGTGTGACTACATCAAATTTAAAAACTTTTGCACAGCCAAACAAACAATCGGCCAAATGCAAAGGCAACCTGTGGAATGGGAATATATATATATTTGCAAACCATCTATCTGACAAGAGGTTAATATAAAGGTACCCTTACAAATCAAGACCAAAGAACACAAATAATTTAAAAATAGGCAGAGGAGGACTTCCAGGGAAGCAGGCAGAGTAGGAGGATCCTAAGCTCACCTCATCCCATAGATACAACTAGATAACATCCACGTCACTGTAAATAACCCAGAAAACCACCTGAAGTCTGGCAGAACAGACTCTCCACAGCTAAATGGAGAGGAGAAGTCACATCAAAGGGGAAAGAAGGGCAGAGATGCTGTTGGGAGCTAAATGGACCCATAGGGCTGGTCCACAGGAGGAGGGATGCTGTGGGCTCCAAGAAGGGGGAGAAACAGACCTTCCCACCAGGCACTCTAGGCATGTGGAACCCACACAGGGGAGACAAATCCCCATAACATTTGACTTTTAAAACCAGAATGACACAATTCTCAGTTCTTATATTCAGTAGGGCTTAACACCTAGAACTTTAAAAATCAGCAGACTTGGCTCCTGGGGAGCCAGAGGGCAATAGGAAACTGGGTCCTTGCCCTTGAAGAGACAATACAGCACACAACCCTGTGAAGATACAGCATGCAAGCAGCAGTTTGAAAACCACCTGGGATATACAGGAGGGAGTTTTGTTTACTAATCTCAGAGCACGTGTTGGAGTGGCAGGGATCTTTGGGAGACTTCTTCAAGAACAAAAGAGCTGGTGGGTGCCATTCCATCCTTTGCCCTCCAACCTATACACACAGACACCTGCAGGAACCAGCACAGCACCAACAGTTGCTACCTAACTTGCTAACAGTGCCCCCCACCCCCACATACTCTTATGGACACACTCACTTCAACCAGACCTCAGCTCCATGATCCCTCCCACATCAGACCTATGCAAACCTTGATAACACCTCACACCCTGCACCGCCTTCTCCTGTGGACCTGCCCCCTGCAATACCTCTGGCCAGAGGGCATCCAAAGCAATGCCAACCAGCTGGCAGGATGCAAGCAGCCCTGACAGGAGCCAGTGCGACTCCAAAGTGACTCCTGCCTCGGGAAGAAGGGATGATAACCACACAGATGAATCCAATCTTAGCTCCAGCAACAGTCTGGGAGCAGACATCTGGTCTGACTGAGGTCCTGCCCAACAATGAATGCTCCTCAAGAGACAATGCAGGGAAAGCAACCAGTAGTTCAGTGCTACCCCATCTCTGGCAAACACCTGGTCTGACTCAACTCAAGCCCAACACAGCCCCAGACTGCCCCACTAACAACACAGGGACCAAACTCTGCCTACAACAGGCACAGAGAGCCATCGCAGATGACTGGACTGAAGTCAAATGTGGCTCAGCCACAACAGTAGGGTGCATGCAACATATACAGGAGCCAACATAGAAGTGCCAGGTTCTGGTGGACAGGGGACAGTCCACTGCAGGGCACCACTGGACCTCTACTTCATAAAGCCACTAATTTCAAGAGCAGGAGATGTAGGTGACTTTTCTAACAAATAGAAAGAGACGCAGAGAGTTAGACAAAATGAGGAGACAGAGGAATGTGTCCTAAGTGAAAAAAAAAAAAGACAAAATCACAGGAAAAGAGTTAAACCAAAAGGAGAAAATAAATATTCCTAGTAGAGAATTTAAAGTCATGGTCATAAAGATACTCAGTGGACTTGAGAAAAGAGTGGAGGACCTCAGTGAGACCCTTAATGAAGATAGATTTGGGGAAGATGACAGAGTAGGAGGCCCCTGAGCTCTCCCTGTCCCAGGTTTATGACTAGATACCAACCACAGCCAAGCCAGTAAACCAGACGGTGACCCACAGACTGGCAGAACAAACTCCACAACAAAACAAACGGAGAAGAAGCTGCATCTGAAAGTTAACCTCTCAGGTCAGAATGGTGGAAGGAGGCTGTCCGCAGGAGGGAGGGAGCTGCACCCATGGAGGGCGCTGAGAAACAGGTCCTCGCACAGGAAACTTCACGGGAAAGACCAATCCCCATAAAATCTAGCTTCAAAAACCAGAGGGGTTAAATTCTCTGAATTTTTAAAATCAGTGAGATTTGGAGTCTAGATCTTTAAAAGTCAGCGGACTCAGCACTGGGTGGGGTGGGAAGGTGAGTGAGAGCTGGATTGCTGCCTTTAAAAAGACAGCAGCCTGCACAAAGAGGCAACATAAAAAGACAGTTTACACAGGATGGGGGCAAACAGGAGACAGATCTGTTCATACTGATTTCAGAGCGTGTTGGGGGACTTCTCTGAAAAAGGAGCCGGCAGGCACCACTTGCCAACCCTGCCCGCCAGCATAAACACAGAGCCAGCTGCAGGAGGTGGCTCTGCACGCCCTTGCTACCTAACCTGCTAGCGGTGTGCCAGGCCCACGAGTTCTCCTGAGGACTCACCCACTCCCAGCCCACAAGCTTCAGCCCTGGGCTCAGGGCAGATTTTGTTAAGGTCATGCTGGCACCCTGTCAAGCTGCAGGGTTCATAGCCCTGGCAGGTGCACAGCTGCCACCACACACTGTGAACAGCCACCCCCACAGCACCCAGACACTGCACAGCAGCCAGCCCCCACTGAGTGCCGTGCACAGCTGCCACCCCGCAGTGTAACCAGCCACACACCCCCGACCACCGTGCTGGGTCCTACTGAACCCAGCCATCATCATGAGCCACATCCTACCTCAGTCCACTGGCCACCCCAGCAGGCAGTCCCCAACCACTGCAGTGCTTCAGTGGATCTGACATGAGACTAGTGTCCCAGTGCAAATTTTGCTAGCACTGCTACCCTTCTCCCAACTTTCCTAGCAGACACACCCTCAGAGCTGGGCTGCCTGGGCTCCACTAACACCACAGAGAACAAGCACAGCCCAAGGTAGGCAGCGAGTCAGTGCAAACAACTGCATTTCCCACAAAGGAAGAGTGTCTCAAATACAACAAGAGGGCATAAGCAGCACATATGGGATACTACTTGAAGTGCCAGGTTCTGGTGAACAGGGAACACTACACTGCAGGCCATCTCAGGACCTCTTCTTCATAAAGTCACTAATTTCATGAGCAAAAAAACGTAGGTGACTTTCTTAACACAGAGAAACAGACACAGAGAAGCAGACAAGATGAGGAGACAAAGAAATTTATCCAAAATGAAAGGACATAGGAGCTAAGATGGGAGCATAGTAGGAGGACCCTAGACTCATCTCATCCCTTGAACACAACTAGATAACTATCAAATCGTTCTAAATATCACAGAAACCAACCTGAAGCCTGACAGAACAAACTTCACAACTAAAGGGAGAGAAGAAGCCACATCGAGGGAAGTAGGAACTACAGAACAGTGGTTTGGGGGAGAAACAGATCCAGGGTGCTGCAGAGGGAAGAGAACCGTGGTCCTGGAGAGAGGCAAGAGAGAGAGGAGCACATAGAGGAATGTGCAAGAACACTTCCCCAAAGCTATTGGATGGGAAAATGAGGAGGGTTGATTTTCATGAGCTCGTGCTACAAGCAGGACTTAAAGACTGGAGTTTTAAAGGTCAGGGAGCAATCTGAAGAATGCTTGGGACCCATGAGGGTTGGGGAGAGATAATTCCCTCTTCTTAGAGCTGGTCCCTGAGAGGCAGAGCTCAGGGAAATGCCTCTCTGGGGACAAAGGAGTTGGCCAATGCCATTTCCCTCCCCCACCGCTCAGCATAAACACAGAGCAGACTGTGGAAAGTAGCTTAGCCCAGAACTGGCTGCCCAACCTGCTTACACCAAGACCCACACCTCCGCACTCTGGCACAACTGTGGGTCTCAGTCAAGCTTGCATCAGCCCCAGCTTGTCGTGCCCCTTCCTCAGAAGACCAGCAGAAACCCCAGTCCACGCCATATGCCCCAAACAGAAAGTTCTGCAAGGCTTCAGTTCTAGTGAAAGTAGTATCAAGTTTCATTTAACAAGCAGACCAGAGCATGCCAAGAACCAAATAGTGCCCACTGCAGGCAAAGAGAGCCTCTGGCCTGAAGAATGGAGCAGCCAAAACACAATAGCAGAGCTCATGCTGCACACACCAGACACATTCCCTGAAATGCCAGCACTGGACACTACATGACCTCTTCTTCATAAAGTCATTACTCTCAGGAGCAGGAAATGTAACACAGAGAAGACAGAGATGTAGACAAAATGCTAAGGTGGAGGAATTCACCCCAAATGAAAGAATAAGATAAGGTCACAGCCAGAGATCCAAGTGAAGCATATAAGTAATATGCCTGGAGATGGAGATGGAGATATATAAAGCAACAATCATAAGGATACTCTCTGGCTTGAGAAAAGAATGGAAGACTCTAGGGAGGCCCTTACCATAGAGATAAAAAAGTTCAAAAAGCATCAGTCAGAAATGAAAAATGCAATAACTAAGATTGGAAAAAGGATGGGTGCAATGAACATAAGGCTGGAAGAAGCAGAGAAATGAATAAGAGATAAAGAACACAAAATAATGGAAAATAATGAAGCTGAACAAAAGAGAGAAAGAATTATGGAACACAAGAACAGACTTAGGGAACTCAGTGATTCCATGAAACATAATAACATTTGTATCATAGGAGTCCCAGAAGAATAGACAGAAGAGGGGGCAGAAAATTTATTTGAGGAAATAATAGTTGACAACTCCCTAATCTGGGGAAGGAAACCGACATCCAGATCCAGGAGGCACAGAGAATTCCCATCAAAATCAACAAAAGCAGGTTAACACCAAGACATATTGTAATTAAAATTGCAAATACAGCAATACATTAAAAAAAATCCTAAATGCATCAAGACAAAAGAAGTGCTTAACTTACAAGGGAAGACCCATAAGGCTAGATACAAATTTCTCAACAGAGATTTAGCAAGCCAGAAGGTGTGGCATGATATATTCAACATGCTGGTGGGAAAAATCTGAAGCCAAGATTACTCTATCCAGCAAGGCTATCATTCAGAATAGAAGGAAAGATAAAGAGTTTCCCAGACAAACAAATATTAAAGGAGTTCATAAGCACCAAATCAGACCTGCAAGAAATATTAAAGGGAATCTTTGAGTGGAAAGGAAAGAACAAAAGTGACGAAGGCAACAAAGGAACAGAGAAAATCTGCAGAAACAACACACCTCAATTCTGGTCTTCAAGGTATATTACAAAGCTGTAGTGATAAAGATACTATGGTACTGACACAAACACAGACGCATAGATCAATAGAACGGAATAAAATACCCAGAAATGAACCAACAGCTATATGGTCAATTAATCTTAGACAAAGCAAGAAAGAATATCCAATGGAAAAAAACACAATTTCTTCAGCAAATGGTGTTGGGAAAACTGGACAACATCCAAAAGAATGAAACTGTATCACTTTCTTACACCATGTACAGAAAAAAATTCAAAATGGATTAAAGACCTAAATGTGAGACAGGACACCATTAAAATCATAGAGGAGATGTAGCAATTTCTCACTAGATATGTCCCCTGAGGCAAGGAATAGGAAAGCAGAAATAAACTATTGGGACTTCATCAAAATAAAAAGCTTCTGCTCAGCAAAGGAAACAATCCACAAAACTAAAAGGCAACCTACGGAATGGGAGAAGATAGTTGCAAATAACATATCTGATAAAGAGTTAGTATCCAAATTCTATAAAGAACGTACCAAACTCAACACCCAGAACACAAATAATCCAGTTTAAAAAATGAGCAGAAGTCATGCATAGACATTTTTCCAAAGAAGACATCCAGACGGCCAACAGACACATGAAAAGATACTCAACATCACTCATCATCAGGGAAATACAAATCAAAACCACAATGAAAGATCACCTCACATCAGTCAGGATGGCTAAAACTAACAGCATAAGAAACAAAAGTATTGACAAGGATGCAGAGTAAGGGGAACCCCCTTACACTGTTGCTGGGAACGCAAACTGGTGCAGACAGTTGGGAAAACAGCATAGAGGCTCCTCAAAAGGTTAAAATATAACTACCCTAGGATCCAGCAATTGCACTACTAGGTATTTACCAAAGAATACAAAAATACAAATTCGAAGGGATACATGCAGACAATAGAGAAAGATACAAAAAGGAAGAAAAATAAAGAGATCTAGATAAATAATGTGCAGATAGACATAGAAAGAGAGACAGGCAGAGATGCAGTGAAAGAGTGAGAGACACAACAGAGACAGAGATGCAGAGACAGACATAAAAAGATGCAGAGACACCCGTATGTTGATTGCAGCATTATTCACGATAGTCAAGATATGGAAGCAGCCCAAGTGTCCATCAATAGACGAATGGGTAAAGATGTGGCATATATATACAATGCAATATGACTCTACCAAAAGAGAATTAGATCTTACCATCTGCAACAACATGGATGGATCTAGAGGGTATTACGCTAAGTGAAAGTCAGACAAAGACAGAAAAATATCATATGATTTCACTTATAATGGAATCTAAAAAGCAAAACAAACAAACAAAAAACCCCAGAAACACTCCTAGATACAGAGAACAAACTAGTAGTTGCCACAAGGGAGATGGATGGGAAGATAGGCAAAATAGGTGAAGAGGATTAAGAGGTACAAACTTCCAGTTATAAAAGAAAGAAGTCATGGAAAGAAAAAGTCAACATAGACAATAATATAAGAATGTTGTATGGTGATAGATGGTGACTATACCGATCGTGGTAGCATTGAGTAATGTATGGAATTGTCAAATCACCGTGTTGTACACCAGATACTAACATAACATTATATGTCAACTGTACTACAATAATAAAGAAATAAAATATAATAAAAAAGATGCAAAGAGACACACCGAAAGAAAGATAAGGGACAAGGAGAGACACACAGAAAGGTGCACACAGAGATACAACAGAAAGACAAGAGAGAAATGAAGATCTCATTGAATGTTTAAATCTAGTTACTTCTTTTCTTCTAAATACTTATTTATGTATTTGAGAGAGAGAGAGAGAGAGCGGGGTGGGGGGCGCAGAAGAAGAGAGAATCTCCAGCAGACTCCCCAACGAACACGGGGTCCCACGCGGGCCTGGGTCTCATGACACTGAGAATCAAGAGTCTGATGCTTATGTGAGGTAATAGAGGTGTTATCTAACCTTATTGTGATAATCATTTCTCAATGT
The DNA here is from genome assembly GCF_024610735.1 of Ursus americanus. NCBI lineage: Eukaryota > Metazoa > Chordata > Mammalia > Carnivora > Ursidae > Ursus > Ursus americanus. The sequence continues at coordinate 28,208,315 of NC_142158.1, forward strand.
ATACGTTATCAAATCATTCCAACATATACCTCAGACTTATATAATGTTACATGTCACTTATAGCTCAATAAAGCTGGAGGAAAAAAAAGAAAAAGAAAAAAGTCTGATGCTTAACCGACTGAGCCACCCAGGCGTCCCTGGATCTAGTAACTTCTGAAATCAGCTTGAGCCTGGACTTTCTCCTAACACGAACACAGTAAACTTGAGCTGGGTTTCTATCATGTGAAACCAAAAAAAGTACTTTTATTGCTGGTTATACATTTTAAAAAAATAAAAATGGCCCTTGATCAATGTGATTTGCCAAGACATATTTGAAACATCACTGTGGTTCTCTGAGACACCAGGGACCACTATATCTGTACCTGGATAATTCCACTATCAGCTTACACACACAATACTCACCAACCCTAAAGAGAGGCCGGCACACCCTTAGGCCATCGCACTGAACAATACTAAACACCCATGAAGGATGTGACTGTTGAATTGTTTCTCTATCTTCTCTGCCTGCTCCTCACATAGTACCCCAGATGCCTCTAGTCTCCCTTCGAGGAGCAGTATGTCCTTTCATTCTGCTCTGGTTTCCTGCCTCCACCCAGTTAAGAAGACTCAGAGTACAGAGAACTCATAATCATGTTTAATTATGGTAAATTCTTTACATTCAACTAAAAGGCTTCAATGAGCTCCTCTTGCACAATCGGAGCAGGAAGAATGGAGACAGAAAAGCCCTTGGGGCTGGAGTACATGCTGCTGGCAGGGAGCGCACAGGCAGAGGCTCCGAGGCCAGTGCAGAAGCAGCATCACAGCCACATCCTTGGGGCAGGAGTCATAGGAGGTGACTGGGCGACTGCAGCAGAGGCACTGTAGGACTCTGATCTATGTGGGGGACAGGCGGTCAGGCAGCTGGGAATTCTGGACAAGGAGAGGCAGGCATTACAGGAGACGGAATCCCAGGTATCCTCAGGCGTCAGCGCAGGAGCCCTGTCGAAAAGAGAGTGATCAGAACAGGGGACCCTGAAGGACGTGCTCTCTCCCCTCCTCTCAGGGCCACTGCGGCATCAGAGAAAGCTGAGGTCCAGGGCATATTGTCATCACCTCCCCCAATATCTCTGTAAAGGTGAAATCAACTCAAGAGAACTCCAGCTGCACTCAGATGTGTGCGAGGCAATGGAGCAGCTGTGACCCTTTAGGGGGATATTAAGGTTTTAATAAGTGTAATGATAACTCACCTTTTTCCCACCACTAGTAGCCTTTCATTTCTAAATTCACACAGGCAGTAGCTACCAATACGTAACACAACGTGGGCATCATCCTGGTGTCTAACACCTAAGACATGGCTTCACAGAGATACCACCAAAGTTATGGCTTCGTTCTGAGGAACAACTCTGGATCCGCTACAGAAACTGGTCAGACGTCTCCCCTAGCTCTTGTCCTCTGTAGCAGGGACAAGGCCATGAACTGAGACCATTGTGCCCAGTGCACTCACCTCATGATCTTCCCTCTCTCACCTGTGCCCAAACCCCCACTGAATCAGAGCAGAAAAAGTACCTGTTGGGGGAGACCCACGAGGTCCTACAAAAAGAAGTAAAAGAGAAAAAGGTCTCATTACACAAATAGCCAGTCTCACACTCACACCAAAGGGAGGTGAGATAAACAACTTCATTGGAATTTTACTTTCTCCCTACTCATCAACCACAAGAGCTTAACTGCCCTAAGCTAAAATCCCCCAAAATGAATGACGCGGTCCCTAGAAGGAAGGGAAGCAGATGCTCTGACCCTCTGAAATCTTTCAGAAAGGAGCCAGTGAGACAGTGATGAACTGTAAGAAAGCCCTAAACATACTCCACCTGTTACCTCTGTGATAAGGCTCCTTTTCAACCAGTAACATCAGATTCCAAAGCATTCCCCTAGGTTGTTCCGTGTCCTCCCACCACCAGTCCAGCCTCCTAACTTTCAGGGTCAGAAGGAAAGAGCTATCTAAAGAGGTCAGCCCCCCACCCCCCGAGCAGAGGGCCTCAGGCAGAGCCCTTCTTCCCCATTTCCCCAGAGTGCCTTACCTTTCTGGCTCCTGTGACGGATGATAAGGCCCAGCCCAAGGAAGATCAGCCCCAGCACAAAGCCTCCGATGCCACTCAGCATCTTGCTCCGGGCAGATTCAGACTGTGCCCCTGGGGAGCAGAGCCTGAGTGTCAGCGTTGTCCCCACAACCCCCAGGGTCCCTTTGGGGAGCCTGAAGTCCAGTCTGAGGCACAGGAGGTGGAGGTGCCAGGGGAAACTAGTGCTCCCTTCTGAGCACCTCTAGGGGAGGGAAGGACCCACCAAGAGATCCTTGCACACAGTGTGTATGTGAGAGAGAGGGGGAACCTGAAACCCACTCCTCCAGACACACCCATAACCTCAGACTCCAAGACCCCAGTCACCAGCCAGAGGAGTAAATGCTTCAGAGCTGCAGGGCTGGGTTGTGGGGCCAGGTGTGGAGAACAATCTCCCTAGTATCTAGAAAGACAGTGAGATCAAGAGTCTTCTGTTGCCCCTGCCATGGGACAAAAGGCTCTCATCTCCTGGGATAGCCAACTCAGCCGCACCATCAAGGATGAGGAATAGAATGGGACGGGTGGGACGAAGCTCTGTCTTGTGGGGCCCACTGTGAAAGGAAACAGACTGGCCCTTACGCCACTCCACCGTGATGGGGCTCTGGAGGCTGGGATGCTCCACATGGCAGGTGTAGACATCTCCTCGCTGGGGAGTCATTTCCAGCATCACCAGGATCTGGAAGGTCCAGTCCCCATTCCTAATAAGTGGAGTGGACACGACACCAGCTGTCTCTTCCTGGTCATTTCGAAACCACCGAACTTTGATCTGGCCTGGGTAGAAATCTGTCACTGAGCAGACCAGCAGATTGTGGTGGTTCAGAACCTCCGTCCTGGATGGGGAGATGGTCACTGTAGGTTCCACTGAGGGGAGTAACAGACAAGAAAAGACACTGAGATGTGAGACTACACGGCAGGTCTCCCCGTACAAGAGTCCTCTCTTGGTACCAGGGTGGAAAGATCCCTGGATTCCAAGTCTTGGATTAGGATCTGAGCTTGGCCACTTTATTAGTTTAAAGAAACACATGAGTCCGCTTACTTTTCATTCTGATGAAATAACAGTAATCATTCTATGAATGTTATTCTGTTGATACCAACTGACAAAATGAAGCATTTTTAAATTATAGATTGCTGTATTACACAGGACACTTTTCATAACATTTTTTAAAATAAAAATAATAAATCAGGACTTCTTTCCTTCCACACCTATTGACATGTAACATGGTTGCTAATCCCTAACACCCAAGGTAGTTAGTTGTGAAATTAAATGGCATAATACAGATGGTGTGTGGTAAGGTATTTGTCTAGAAATAGGTGCTTATTGTCTAGAAATAGGTGCAAGTAACTTGCAGAATGTCTACCCCTGAAGTGTATGGTGATGCCTGGAGGAGGGGATGCTGAGGGACGGAGGATAGGCAGGGTTCAGGCCAAAGGAAACCTGAAACAATTTTTATTCAATAATTTAATAGCATCAATTTATTGACTCCAAAACTTCAGCTCTTTCTATTTTGACATTTAATGAGACTTTCTAAGAACTTAAAATTCTGCCTTAAACACCATTCAAATATTGTTTAAATTTTAATAAACACTTCTTTCTTAGACTTTGCATTCACAAACTGTAACTTCAGACCCAAGTCACAAGGTTTACATTAAAGCATTAAGCAAAATAATAAAGACTACTACAGTCAGACTTTAAGGTTTATTTAGCCTTCTATTTTCTCTTGAGCCTAAGTGGACGGGCAGCCGAATACATTTATTCATTAATTCCACAGAGGATCGCACTCACACTACACGCCAGTCGCCCTGTCAGATGCTAGGCAGACAAGAATAAGGCAGTTCCTCGCCTCAAAGAAGTCCAGGGCCAGTGACAGCCGTTTAAGAAAAATTTGGCATGTCACGACCCTAAGGTATTTACCACGTGTGCGAGGTGCCCTCCCCCCCCCCCCACCAGGCCCAGACCGCTAAGCTTCGCAGGGGCCAGGACTTCTCAGCTTAGGACCCGGGAGGGGACAGGGGGCTCACTGGGCTCGGCTTAGGGAAAGGTAGGGAGGGAGAGACCACTGTTAAGTACGGGGCCGGGGAGGCTCAGAAGTGGCAGAAACAGCAGAGGAAGCGCAGCCTCACTGGTGGACCCACCCCCCTCTGCAGGGAATGGCGGAGGGCTGCGGGGTCGGTCCCCCAGCTCGGCCCCGCGTCCCCGCCCCTCCGTCGCCCGACGCGCCCCGCCTCCCGGTCCCCGCGCGAGAGGCCGCCGCCAGCCGGCTGGGTCCCGCCCCTCCCCGCGCGGAGACTCCGCAGGCGGAAGGGGGCGCCGCGGGGCGCGAAAGGCCTGGCTCACCTCGCCGCTGCAGGATGAACCTGTCCTCAATCTGGTAGTTGTGTCTGCACACCGTGTCCACCGCGGCCCGCGTCTGCTCCATGATGTCCTTCTGCTGGTTCCAGTACTCAGCGTCCGGCCGCCCCAGCTCCGTCACCGCCCGGAACTCCCCCACGTCGCTGTCGAAGCGCACGTTCTCCTCCCGGTTATAGATGTCTCTGACCAGGAGCCGCACCCGCTCCGTGCCGTTGGTGAAGTAGCACTCGCCCTTAAACTGGAGCACGAAATCCTCTGCGGAAAATCACCGCGGGTCAGTCAGATCTCCGCGCCTCAGGCCAACCCACAGCCACCGGCCTGGCAGGCCTTGTGCGGCACTAGCAGGCGGCCTGATGAACTCGAAGGCCTCCCACCTTGGATGCCTGTCACTCAGGCCCTGAGAATCCTCTTTCCCAGGCCGGCCTGCCCTCCTCCAAGGGCTTCCAGAACTGCCTTTACACAGGAATGGGAGGGAAGAAAGCCTGTCTCTAGGGACAAGGCCCGGGACCTGTGAGCCCTGCCCCAGTCTGATAACTGAGTAAAACAGGGCAGTCGGGTTGATTTTACATCCGTCCCTGTGCTTGGATCAGGACGTTCTCACATGAAATCCCATTTCCCTTAGAACTCCGGAGAACCTCAGACAAGTGTCCACTAAGCACAAGAGTTCAAAGGAATGAGGAGAGAGGTGCAGAATTGAGCTTGACCTCCTCCTGAAAAGCATATTCTCTTAGTCCCCTGCAAGGGCCTTCCTTCTAATGCCTGGGTTTACACTGAGTTTCTGTCACACCCACCCAACTGCAGTGTGAGGTTTGCTCACTCCTGCAGAACTAAAAGGAACACACACCTTCCAAGTCCTAGAAACATTTTATTCATGGAAAGAAAGTATTGCGAATGAGATAAAATATTAAACCCTGCCACTTACCAGCTTCAGGCAGGTTACTAAACAAAGTATGGATACCATACCTGTAATTTGTAAAACGGAAGTCACAATTCCTACACATTGGGGTGTTAAGAAGATCCAGAGTGAATTTATATTATACGAATCCTGTGGCTGAAATGGTTTCTCGGTATGTGCTATTTCTCTTCTCTACATTCTCCTTCCTCCTAAATTCAGTCCACCATCAACTCAAGTCTCTGAATCCCACACAAGTTACTATCTGACCATAAACTAGTGAAACTTGAACTTAAGTCTCAAAGTCTCTGGGCATTCAGTCAGCTTCACTCAAATACCAAGAGTTTCTGTCCACGCGCACTCCACTCAGAATCAGGAATGTACAATCCTTTTTGTCAAATACCAAGACTACAGAGACCAGTGCTCCCCTACATTTCTCCAACACAGAATCCCATAGGTGTAAACTAGACAAGGTCTTAGGGGACGCTGAAATGAAAAACCCTGCTGTGATTCTTATTTTCTTATTTTCAAAATATTCTTATTTTCAAAAATAACCCAAATGTCACTTTGTCCCGTCAGTGGTAGCAGATGGACACTTCGTTTCCTGCTCCCCATTATAACATCCCCAGGATGGATTGAGCCCATGGGATGGGGAATGTCCTCATCCTTAGAAGTGGAAATGAGAACGTAACAGAGCTGTCTACCCCAAAGAGAGGAAACCTGTGATAAAAGACTGTAGTCTGAGATCACAGAACCTTCCACACTCCAGCCCAAAGGTTCTTCAGAGCCTGTTCCCCAGAGCTCCGGCTTGGGGAGCAGGTGCCCTGCACTTACGTGGAGAGTCTCTGCCCTCAGCCGCTGGGATGCTCAGCAGCACCAGGATCATCATCACAGCTGCTGTCCAGAGGCCTCTGGGGATCCACGGAGCCATCTTCCCAGACGTCACTGGGAACAAAGGAAAAAAGGAATGGTAGTCAACACAGCTCCTACCTGGTGGCTCTCAAGTACTCACTTCAGAGAATAAAAACCTGTGACTCTTCCATCCACAGTAGGATTGGAGAGTCCTTCGGAAGGAAACCAATCAGCCTTGGAGCTGACATACCTCATCTGTCTCGGGGCAGACATTTTTTAATGAAGGTTCTCAGTTTTTATGAAGGTTCTCAGTCCTAGGTTCAGAATCCCTAGGAAATGAGCCAATCAGCACTGGAGCTGAAACACCTCATCTGTCTCTGGGCAGACATTTTTTATGAAGGTTCTTACCCCAATTTTTTATGAAGATTCTCAGCTTGGCAGTATGTCTTCATCAAATTACACTAGTGAACATTTGAGGTGAAGATTTTCTCCTACTTATAGAAATTCTAAAGATTGAATGCCTTAGGGGTTTAAGGAACTGAATGAAAAGAGACTCAAGAGTAGACATCATTGACATTTTGGATTTTTAATTCGTATACCTGGGATTTTTAGTAGGAAAAAAGTGGGATTATATTTCAGGGAACAGAAAATTATAGTCTCAGAGATGTTCACTTCTGTTATCGTAGACACTCTGAGGTGCCTTAAACTGTGGTGGGAAGAGCACAGTTCTTAGGAGGAAATGGTATTGAGCTGAAGTTCTGCCAGGAACAGGCTTTATGAGGGTCAGCAAATTACTGAACCTCAATTGCCTCCGGCTCCTCTTTGTAAAATGCAGATCACATTTCATGCATTTTATATCCAGAGCACCATATATACAAATTAAGACTAATATGACTTGTTTAATATTGTAAAATGTTCCTCAGCTGCCATGTGTTGGGAATATCAAGTTAATATGTGGAGCAAGAAAACAAGCTAAAAAAAAAAAAAAAGTGACACCCAGCCCTGTGGGCATGTGGTTCTTCATTAGGCAAGAATCTTTTACATTTGTGGTCTTTGACTGAAAGTATTTGAAAAGTTAAGCTCACTTTTAAGCACATTCATCCTATGTCAGCAAAGGCACAATCCGCAAACATTCACAGCATCAGACAGGATCACATTCAGTTACAAGGGTGGAGAGCAAAAGATGTGGAGAAGCATATCCTGGGGCCTGAATATGTTACTGAGGGAGCAGACGTTAGAGTTACAGACTGTGTACAGACGTGGCATTTACTGGGCCAGCCCTAAGTTATCAAACTGTGAATGGCAGCAGTAGTGATGTGGTTTTTGACCAGATCTATTATTTATCAGGCTCCTCTGGCCCATGACTAGGGTCAGTTCTAAATGGTTATAGTACAATTAGAACAGGGTGTGCCAATATTAATAAACAAAACATTAAGTATCTGCCTCTCTTTTCTCCCTCCTTCTGTCTCTTCCCTGTATTTTAGCTTCTCCTTTTATAAGAGAGGCTGGGATCTGAAAGCAGAATATGAGGAGGGTACCGGGTAAAAAGAAATAGAGCAGAGACAACAAGAAGTTTCCATTAGTGGCACATGAAAGCAGTGAGTCATTCCAGTATTCTATACTAGGTGCCTGGTTTCAGAGCACCTGAGACTTAGTCCCTGGGCTTCCACTGGCAGTGGTGTACTTAGGATCAGGGTAACTCCAGAATAAGGAGGGTTTCCATGGTGGGACGGAAGGAGAAAGGAGGAACATCAAACTCAGAGCTGGAATAGGGTTGGGGGTCAAGGAACCACAGTCAAAAGGGGACCTGGAAGGGGCGCCTGGGTGGCACAGCGGTTAAGCATCTGCCTTCGGCTCAGGGCGTGATCCCGGCGTTATGGGATCGAGCCCCACATCAGGCTCCTCCGCTAGGAGCCTGCTTCTTCCTCTCCCACTCCCCCTGCTTGTATTCCCTCTCTCGCTGGCTGTCTCTATCCTGTCGAATAAATAAATAAAATCTTTAAAAAAAAAAAGGGGGGGGACCTGGAAGGTACATTATTCCCCTCCACCCCACCTCAGTGTCCCTCAGAATAAATGGAGAACTCTGGCCCATCCCTTCCCTCTTGTCCTCAGGGGAAATTCTCTCCACTCTATTGTGGGTCTGTGTGGTAGAGGCTGTGTCAGACCAGGGCATCGTCCAGTCTCACAGGCCTCTTCACACAGACTTTTCAAGGAGCAACAAAAGTGTCAGCTTAGAACCCTTTTTCTGATTGGCTAAAACCTCAACTGCAAGGCTCTGGCTCAGGCTTCTGCCAGCTGCCTCCCCCTGAACCAGTCAGCATTCTCTACATTTTCTAGAGCTCTCTGTGCTACTCATACTCTGTTGCATTACTCAGGGCTGCCACTGCTGGCCTGGCCTGAGAGGAAGGCAGCTCATATACCTGATTCAAGGGCTTACCTCAGTCACCCTGCTGGGCCTCTGTGGAGGCGGGGCACGTAGGATGAAGGTAGTGTGTACCCCATGTGGGTAGTCAATGCCATCAAGAAATAGTCATGAAATGGGTCAACAGTAAGGAGAATCTCCCCAGGGGACATCCTCTGTACCTCAGGATGAAAAACAAAAGTTTTGGACTCTGTAGAAATTCAGAGAGAAGTCATCATCTCTGGTCAGCATGCCTTGGAATCTGTGCTTGGTCAGTGGACTTAATTGTGAACATAATATTAACAATCACCTGTGACCAGAAGGGCCATCCAGGACCTCATTCTGCATTTAATTCAGGAATTAAAAAATGTTCTATATTCTGGGGCGCCTGGGTAGCGCAGTCATTAAGCGTCTGCCTTCGGCTCAGGGCGTGATCCCGGCGTGCCGGGATCGAGTCCCACATCGGGCTCCTCCGCTGGGAGCCTGCTTCTTCCTCTCCCACTCCCCCTGCTTGTGTTCCCCCTCTCGCTGGCTGTCTCTCTGTCACATAAATAAATAAAAACTTAAAAAAAATGTTCTATATTCTGAAATATTCTGTGACTTCCTTAATGCCAGTAGTAATATAATAGATAATAGAAATACTGCCCCACAATATTATTTCCCTTTAATAAAAATTTACCAAGCAATTGCCCCTAAATTTTTCTAAATCTTTATAAAGCTGCTTACATATGTCCCCTATATCAACCCAGTTACATGAATTTTCAATGACACATATAAAGCAGGCCCTTGCTCTTAGCACAGTTATCTTTTAAAAGTCACATTTTAGAAATCTGAAGCAGATTGGCCACGGATAAACCATTTCAGGTCTGAAAGTCTTAGTTTGCTTCATTTGTAGGAAGAATACACACCTCACTGGACCACTGTCACGAACACAGATATAATTTGTAGAAGTCCTCTGTAATCTATGCTGAGCTACACACACATTAGTTTTTAATATAATAGTAGTGAGCTCATTTTTTTCACATCATTAACAAAGACAGAAAAATCTTCTTATTTCTCATCTCTCCTCAGATGACAGACTCATGATAGTTTTGAATCCCTGCCTCTTACTTCTTCAGTACGGAGAGAAAGGGAGCAGAAAGTACAGTAGACATATTTAACCTTGACTCCACTTCAGGTCCCCTCTCTGAAGTGCCACGAATAGCACTGGACAGAACTATCATTTCAGCTATGATTTCAGGTCTCAGAATCTGGTCCTCCTCTCAGTGTGCTCACAAATGTGGAAACGTGAGAGCAAAACACAGAGTCTCAGTACAAACTGAGGAAAGAAGAAGAAAGTGCATACAGCTTTGTGGGCTATGTGGGGAATTATGGCACTCAACTAGGTTCCACTGAGAGGAAGAGGGACCGGCCACTTCTCACTGTGACTTCTGACAAATGTCTAAAAGCCCCATCCTGTGCCACATGCCCGAGTGCCGTATATTCCTCACCCCCATGATCACGAGTCCCCCTGTGTCTGAGCTCTGGCACATACATCTATGTAGTCTCATTTCCCATAGTTCTGTCTTCCCCAAAACCCAACAGATGTCAGATGGTGGGTAATGTCACGTAATATTTTTTACACATCCACACAGTTAAGGTCCTGGGTTTCAAAGGTGAACATGCATGGATCCTACCTTCTAAGAGGTCACACATTGGAGGGGAGATATATGGTGGGAAAAATAAAAGAGAAAACTTTGTAACAGCCACTAAAGGGCAATGTGAAATCGTGCTGACTAACGGCAAGACCCCACAGTGTTGAAGGTTCAGGATACGCTTGAAACTATTAAACAGTAATGGTGTCCATTAGTTCAATTATTTTCTTTTCTCTTGGAAAGGGTTGGCAACATAGGACTAGAAGATGATGATTATTGGTAGATTTATTCACGAATAATAATTTTTCAAGGTGCGAATGAGGAGTTTTTGGTGTACAGGTCATGAGAGAGTTGAAAGTCAAGCTTTTCAGGTGTGTCTCTTAGAGGAGTTGATGGCTCAGCAGATAAAGGGCTGTGTTCATTTCAGGCAAAAAGGCTTAGGTGAGTGCAGGGGTGGGTAGGACATTCACAGCATATGGTTTGGTGTGAGTAGAGAGCGGGATTCAGTTATCCTAGTCCTTGTGAGATTTGATGGCAACACCATTCAAAGTTGTCTGGGTTTTCCTCACAGTATGACAAGGAAACATAGAGGGAATTGAAGCAGAGGAGCGCCATGACATGCTGGTCCGTTCACAAAGCTGCCTTGGAAGCAGCACAGAGGGGACTCTTCAGAGGGTCTGTACATGGCCTTTTATGATCTGGAAGGGATCCACGTTCATTTGATGAGCCCAATCCACCAAAATCCAGTTTACCAAGGAACAAGTTTGCCAATGGCCAGTTTGCTAAATTTGCCAAAATTACTAATGTGCCCCAAACTCATTTCTTTTTTCCCCTATTTCAATAGTCTGTAGATATTCATATTGATGTGTTGGAAGTGTATTAGACTACTGTCAATCACAGGCCTCTGAGTTTCTGGGGCCCTCTCGCTCTCCCATGATCCCCTTTCTCTTATTGTCTGGGCTCCACTCCATCTTTCTGCTGACAAAACAACCCGCCATTTCCATGAAGCTTTATAGCAAATGCATTTACAAACACAAAACGAAATCTGGTCAATTATACCTCACAATTTCAAAGTTGAAAAGGTTTTAATATAAATTGGAATAAAAATTTTATTTAAATAATGTATTTGGGTTGAAATTTGTAAATGTGAATTGATCCTTTAGAGAGATTAGCAAAAAGCCTTTAAAATGCTAAAACTCATTGAATATAATACAACCCTTGAAAGGATTTGGTACCATGATAAATAGAAACTGAAGTGTTACTATCTGAAATGCTGACATTTTGTTATGTTCACTAGACAAGTAATGAGTAAATTGAGTAAAACTATTTCTCAAGCAAAGTTGTGTTTAATTACTAAACGTGCTACATCTAGTCAGTATGTCATTCAGCAAACTGAGGCTTGGGCATTCATTAAGCGAACTGATCTTTTGGCAAATAAGCCCCCGACCTGTCAGGCACATCCTTGAGACTGAACAGGAACCGTCACCCACAAGTTACTTCTATCCTGTTCTTGTTTCTGGGCCAGACTTCTCAAATATAAAACCCTCCAACAGTAAACCCAACGTTTAAAGAAGGAGGAGAGGGTTGCCTTGGCTGAAGGAAGTGGTTACTACACCAGGGGCATAACCAAATATAGAATGTTCCTTAAAAAAAAAAAAAAAAAGATTCACTGAGGTTGTGTTTGAGTTAAATCATTAAATAGTCTCCAGCCAGTCAGCAGTTTGAGGTAGCATCACTTGTCTCTGGCAGACCAAGCCACTAAGTCTGTTAGAGAAAAAAGTTATTTATAAGAGCAATAAATATACAGAACTGAAAGCAATAAACTTCACCAGCCATGGGTACAATCCCCCAAAATGAAAAGAGTTGACCGAAGAATAAAAAGAAGTTTAATAATAAAGATAACCATGTTCTTGAACAGGACAACGTGTCAATTTCCCAAACAAAATACTTAGATTTGGTGATGCTTTAATCTAAATATCCATACGATAGTTTTATTAAGAAAATGTTTCTAATTTTTGTTAAGAATAATAATTGTATACAAATAGATGTTAATAAGTAAAATGGGGGGGTCGCTCTAAGAGATGTTTATGAATTATTTTAAAGCCAAACAATTAAAACATGTTCATACTGCTACCAAATAAAAGAATAACTGTAGAATGAAACAAATGCATAGAAACAGAACATAATTTTTGTTAAGATTAATGAGATTGGGAAACATATTTGTAGGAATCTGTTAACTTTTTAAGAAAATTTTGGGAGGGGGGACAGAAACAGATTTCTAAGAAGCTTTCATATTATAGGCTATGCTCTCTACTTCTCCATGGCACAGAAGGGCCCACTCCTTGTTCTGGAGTCAATCCTGGTTTGTGGGGTAAAGGGCAGTAGCTAATGGGGATTGGAATTCAGTGGGGCACAAAGGTTCAAGAGACCAATCTTTTGAGATATGCTTGATCATCATGGCCCCTAGAGGTGGAATGGAAAGGAGGGCAACATTGTGGTAACGAAACCCTGGTGAGTGAAAAAATTCTACTATGATGTTTAAGGGGAAGAAAAAATTTTAAAAGAATTTTAAATCATTTTCCCATGGTGTTAGAAATATAATACAAAGAAAAAAGAAATATAATACAAATTTGATATTTCTTACGGGACTGCAGTTAAGGTTTAAATAGTTTTTAATTTTGTCCCCAGTCGTTTACTATTGCTGCTTTAAAAAATAAAAAAGCCACACTGGACTAGTTTCAAGAACAGAACAAGTTATTCTGCTTTTATTTTGGATAAATTAAGAATGTTGCGCACAATAAAAATAAAATTTTAATAGAGTATATTGGGAAAAATTTACTAAAACTAGCATTGGGTCTATTGATTAACTACCAGCAAAATAAAAAGAGCTCATACATAAACGCATACATGGATGGTATTGAGATGGAGTAAAAGTTCACATGTGAATAAGAAATAAAATATAAAATATAGAAAATATAGAAAAATAAATATATAAAAAATAAAATATAGAAAAATGTTAATATTTATTGTATTAAAAAGTAGTGGGATGATGTTAAAAAACAATATGAAGAAATTAAAGAGAAAAATATAATATAATTAAACTATATTTTTTAAACTTCGTATTTAAAAATCATCATAAACACAACCACAAGTTAAAAGAAAAATCAAGAATTGATACGGGAAGTGTATATCAATCATTAAGCACTCCAGTTATGTAAAAAATGATTTGAGATGCGGTATGTAAAACTTAATGAGCAAAAGTTATTGTATTAGTTTCCTCCTACGACCATAACACATCAGTACAAACTTAGCAGCTTAAGACAACACTCATTTATTATCAGAAAGTGAAAAGGTACAAGTGAATGCTGGACTCCATGGGGCTCTCCACTTAAAGTCTCACACAACTGAAGTCACAAGCTGGGGTTGCAGTTTTCATCTGAGTACTGGGGTCCTCTTCCAGGCTTGCTGGCTATTGGCAGAATTCATTTCCTTGTGGGAGTTCACTCCCTGCTCTCCAGCTCTGTATCAGCCAGGAGACACTCTCAGCTCCTACTGGCTGCTCTTAGATCCTTGCCACATCAACAGAGAATCTCCCTCAAATGGAATTTCCCTCATCAGGATGAAGTTCAGTCATTTTAAGGGCTCACCTCTATGATCATACCCACCCCAAATCATCTCCCTTTCTTAAGTTCAACTGTGGTCAACACGTAACCCAACCAGAGGAGTGATTTTCCCATCACATTTGCAGATTCCACCCATACTCAAGGGAAGGGGATCTTAAAAGGCATGGATACCAGGGGGCAATATTTGGGGGGCCATCTTAGAATTCAGTTTGTCATAGCCACCCTATGGCCCCCAATGATTCACATCCCTTCCAAATGGGAAATACATTAGCCTCTCCCAAGGTCCCCTAAAGTCTTATCCCATTACAGCCTCTGCTTAAGTTGACTATTTCACTAAAGTCTCATTAGCTTCAAGTCCAAGTTCTCATCACCTTCATATCAAATTATAGGACCTAGAGTTGCGAGAGTCAGGAACTCATTGAATGCCCAGTATGTGATGGCTGAAGAAGTCATGAGATGGGTTTATTAACTAATATCCAGGGAACAGTGTGTCAACGTCATCAGATCCCTGAGGGTAGAGATAGGAAGCACACAGATGTGGTGACATTTATACTCATTTAACTAGAAGGACTGGCACTATTTTTTCAACCCACAGCTAACTTCACCAGCAGGACACGGAGAAGGCATATCTAGGAGGAGAATCAGCCATACCTGCAGAAACCCTTCTTTACCAACACAAATACAAATGAAGTTGCTATTATTGATGTCATCTGCACTCTACTTATTTCTATTTTATGTATTGACATTGCATGTACCAGAATCTTTATAAAAGTAATTTCATTTCCAGTGAATTTATATTCTAGATAGTTTTACTCTTTTATTCTCTCTCTCTTGCTGCACCTTCCCCCTTTTTTCCTCCATACTCTACACTCGGTTTTTAGCCACCTCCACCCCAGCTCTGTAGGCTTCCAATTGAAAAGCCAGTTCTCCAACAGCCATTCAGGTCTATCGTGTTGTCACAATATCTGGGACAACTTTAATCTCAGAGAAGTCATGCTTGGCTGCTTCACCTCCTGATGGGGAAACTGTTTCTATATCCTGTCATCTCTCTATCATCTATAGTACACAGTGTTGGGAAACACTTTCCTCAACCTCCCTTAAAATCAGGAGGAGAAAAACCTCAACCCCTGCCAGAAGCAGAAAGTCCATCTTTGACTTTCCTTTCCATGTGGAACACTTTTCTTTTTTTTCCCCACTTAATAACCAAATATCCAGCCAATGAAGTCTGCTTCCAGACATGGAAGTCAAGATTTTAGCCTCATTCTCTATTTGCATTTCTGTGTTTTTGAAGTTCTCTTTTGTATTGAATACAACCATGTTTTTTAATCTTTTTTTTCTTAGTATATTGCTTTGTATAGCCTTTATGGTGGTTGCTTTAGGTGTTGAAATATACACATGTAATTAATCACACTCAATGGGTATTGATATTTTCCCAGTCCAAGTGAAGTATAGATTCCTTACCTTTAGTACCATTAGTACTCCTTACACTTTCTACTTTTTAAATATAATGATATTAAGTATTTCTTCTACATACTTTGAGCACCACTTCAAATGGCACTATTGCTTTTACTTCAACCATCAAATATGAGTTAAGGGGCTCATTAAGAGAAGGAGAGCATAGTATATTCTCTTTATTTTTTTTTCAAGACTTTATTTATTTATTTGACAGAGAGAGAGACAGCCAGCAAGAGAGGGAACACAAGCAGGGGGAGTGGGAGAAGAAGAAGCAGGCTCCCAGCAGAGCAGGGAGCCTGATGCGGGGCTTGGTCCCAGGACCCTGGGATCACAGCCTGAGCTGAAGGCAGATGCTTAACAACTGAGCCACCCAAGCGCCCCCATAGTATATTCTCTTTAGAATGATTTCTACCCATTCTGTAGCCGTTCCGCCCTTTCTGAAATCTCAAGCCTTCTTCTATTACCATTTTCTTCCTGTTCAGGAAACTTCCCTTAGTCCTTCTTACCCATTCTACCCATTTTAAGGATAGATTTGCTAGTGACAACATTTTCTTAGTTTTCCTTTGCCTAAGTGTCTTTATTTTCCCTTCATTCCTGAAAGATAGTTTTCCCAGATAGAGAATAAAATAATTAGGCAGTGAGGAATGTTTAGTATTTATTCTGTTTTTAATATTAATTACAAGTTTAAATAATTTAATTTTTAGTAATGCCTGTGCTTAACAACTGACTTGCAAGATTCATGAAACAAATTGCTCTTGCAAGCTTACAAGATTTCCCTCTTTGTTTCTGATATCTGTAGATCACTTTTCTTGAATTTTTATCTCTTTTTTGTTGTGATAATCTTCCAGTAGTTTCACATCTTTAGTGTATGTGGAGGTACTCCCCCAGAGACCTCATGTTGCAACACTGACAGGTACCCTGATTTCTTACATCCCTACCACTCATTCCCTACTCTGTAAATTAATGTTTTATCCTTTGTCCTAGAATTTCATTTGCTGACACTACAGGTAGAAATTATGGGTGTTTCCTGACCTGGCCCCATGACTGGTGGCAAACATTAAGATTTCATGCTACTATCAAGGGACAACTACTCAGGTTTTAGCACAGAACATGAGGGACATTCTGGGAGGAAGGAGGCAGTTGGAAGTTGGGTTTAAATGTATATCAGTCAGGGTCCTGGCAGGAAAGAGATGGCAAACTCAAATTACTTAATATGAAGAGAGTTTAATAAAGGATCTATTTACAAAGCTGTGATCACCAGAGTGTAGGCAAATCATAGCAACAGAGAGGTTTCCTAGGCTGGGGACAGCAGGAGCACTGTTACCCTCCTCAAGCCTGAAGGGGTGGAGGAACGGAGTAATAAAGGGGCCTGGGAGGCAGACAGTACGTGTAGAGAGCCACCTGATAACCTATGTGACCTTCTAATTAAGTGAAACTGGCAGCCTCCTGTGACCTGCCCACATTGGAGTAGGGGCGGGGAGAGGGGAAGAGGTCAGCCCAATTTCCTCTCTTCCTCCAATCTTCTGAATATGCTCTTCATTACTCAAAGCTATCAAGGAGGTAGGAGGTAATTCCATGTGGATCAGCTGCTGGGAGCAGAGTAAGGCAGTGAAGGGGGGAGAATAAACAGAACGGGTAAATGGAAGAACTGTGGCGAGGAAGGAACCATGGAATCTGGGAGAAAGACAGCCACAGATTGGAGGTGCTGCACATTCAAATCAGTCATTTCAGTAGTTTCTCCTCTTTTCAGAAGATCGGAAACAAGGGTGATTTGGGAAGGAAGCTGGCTAGATTTCAGGACTATTTATCTTAAAATGAAATTTAGTGATGTTTATATGGAGTCAAATGCATCCTCATCTCTCTTTCTCTCTCTCCCCTGCATGCACACACAAGGTGTAAAGATTTTGAATGATCATAATTCTTATTCATCTAAGTTTATTTTTTATCTGTTTTTTGTTTGTTTCTTTGTTTTCAATACTATAATAAGCTCTGGTGAATCCAACACCCAGCACATGTATGAGAACCTTGACAATAACTTTAAATATATCCAAGTTCATTAGGTCAAGCTAATTCTGTTGTTGAAATCATCTATATCCTTTCTTTCTCCTGCACGACCTATGATATATATTAAATATCCTACTACAATGGTTTGATTTTACCATCTTCTACCTGTATATTGTATTGAGTTTTATTCTTATCTTTGAGGTTATTGTATTAGATGCACATATGCTTAGAGTTGTTCTATGGTTCCTGGTAGGGTGAATGTTTATCATTACATGAGTCCTTCTGTTCCACAGTGCTTTTCCTGAAAATTTGGTTTTTTTGAAGTAGGCTCTACACCCTACGTGGGGCTTGAACTTACTACCCCGACATCGAGAGTTGCGTGTTCTATCAACTGAGTCAGCCAGGTGCCTCTTTCCTTAAAATTTAGTTTCTGACCTTAATATGTCCATACCAACTTTATTTACTTAGCACTTGTATGACGGATCCTTTCCATCTTTTGCAGTCAATCTCTGAAATGGCCTCTATGTTTTTAGTCATGTGTCTTATGAATAATATCACCCAAATTAATATTTTGTAATCAATCTGTCAATGTCTGGGGCACCTGGATGACTCAGTCGTTAAGCGTCTGCCTTCGGCTCAGGGTGTGATCCCAGAGTCCTGGAATCGAGCCCCACATCAGGCTCCTCCACTGGGAAGCCTGCTTCTTCCTCTCCCACTCCCCCTCCCTGTGATCCCTGTCTCGCAGGCTATCTCTCTCCCTGTCAAATAAATAAATAAATTCTTTAAAAAAAATCTGTCAACTCTTTTATTCAAAAGTTTAGTCCATTTCCATTTACTGAAATTAATGAGATATCTAGACCTTTTTGCCATCTCATGCTTTTCATTTCATCTGCATGATTTCAATGGCTTCTTTTACTGTCCACGCATGTCTGGAATCCATGCTAGCATGTGTAGCAAGCCCCAGGCTGCTGCCTGGCAGGTGGGTCTCCTTGGGCCTCTGCCTTGAGACATGTTTTTAGGATCTGCTTAAATTGCTCATTTCTAGCATCTTCTTTCATGTAGGAGTTATTTTTCCATACCCAGCCTTTTGCAGATATTAAGATTCTGTCCTGCTTTCATTAGAGCTTGTCTCTGGACCACAAACCCCTTGTCCTCATGCAGACTGTGCTTCTTTAGACACCACCTGTTAATAGGGATTCCCCGGTTGCTTGCTTTTTTTTTTTCTTTTTTAAGGAAAACTTCTAAAAAGCAATTACTAATGTCCCTGAAACATTAAGTTGATGAGTTCTTCTCAAATCAAGTAATCTGTTGAAAACTATATGGGTTCTCCAAAGTACACCGCCCCCCAATAATCCTAACTTTTTGAGAAAAGTAAACCAGGTTATGAGAGAGTACTTACACACTTAGCCCTTGCAGGAGGAGAAGAACTGTCTGACACTGGAAAAATTTACAAGACAAGGTTTGTGGTGAAAAGAAAGCATGATGATAAATAGCCTTTGCAGAAGCTCATTAATATCACTGAATATCATTGAGTCATTTTTCTCCAACCACTGAGGAACATATGGAGAGCCAACATCGCTTGGCTCAGTCATTCTAAGCTGCTAATAACCAGAAACAAAATATACAGTAGTAGCAGGGGGAAGCAGAGAGAAGGTAGAGTGGCTTTCACTCAAAATAGGAACAGAAATGTAACATTACAAGGCTTTGCTTCAAGAAAGAAATATAAATATTAAAATTTTTAATTACAGAAATTTACCAGGAAGCATAAAACCAAGAGTAATTGAAGAGACATACCATGTTCACAAATGGGAATATAATTTTGGACTTAACGTATTTTCTTTCTTTCTTTCTTTTTAAATTTTATTTATTTATTTGTCACACAGAGAGGGGGCACAAGCAGGGGGATGGTCAAAGGGAGAGGGAGAAGCCGACTCCCTGCTGAGCAAGGAGCCTGACATGGGATTCGATTCCAGAACCCTGGGATCATGACCTGAGCCAAAGGCAGATTCTTAACCGACTGAGCCACCCAGGCATCCCAGGATTTAACGTATTTTTAAACAAAACTCATGAGAATGAGAATACAAACAGATTAGAGTACTAAGTTTAGTGAAGTTGATAAGTATGCTGGTTCCATTTAAAAAGTCATTTTCTCTGGGAATATACACTGTAGTATTTGAAGACAAAGGACCATGATGTGTACAATTGCTGAAAAAATACTATATATATATTTAGTACTATACACTCTTCTTATTCTTCCAACTTTTCTCTATGTTTTACATTTTTACAACTAAACCAGGAAAAGATTTACAAGATTATAAAAATATTACCCCCATAAAATAAAAATAAAATTCTATGAAAATGGGACAATCAGAGAACTAAAAGATTCTAAAAGTCATTAAAAATAATGAAGGGGCAAAACAAGTACAGGAGTGCCTGCTGCCTCACTCAGTTAAAGCATCGGATCTTGGTTTCAGCTCAGGTCATGATCTTGGGATCTTGGGATTGAGCCCCGCCAAGGACTCCGAACTGAGTGAGGAGCCTGCTTAAGACTCTCTCTGTCTCCCTCTTCCTCTGCTTTCCACCTAGCTCTCACTCTCGTTCTCTCTTAAAAAAAAAAAAGAAAAAAAGCAAAAGGAACCAAGTACAGCAGTTCATCCTCTTACTGCAACTTTACTTTTTAATTATCTCTCTTCTTTATACACTATTTTCTAAAGAACAGCCTTGTTCTGTTTCTTTTCTTATAGCCTTCCCAATCTCACTGAGAATAATAATTATTTGTTTATGATGTTTTTCCTCCCTGCCTTACCTCTGAGGTGATTTTTTCCCTTTTTGTTCTTTGAGTCCTTCTTTATCACACTGTTGGATTTCCAAAAAAAACTCAACTCTTCATTGGTTATTAGTTCATGTTTTGAAATGAGGCACTTAAGAAGGTCTAAGAGACTGTAGCAGTAAGAGGCTTGTGAAAAGATGGGCTTTGGACTTATTTGATTGGTAATTCACTGGAAATATCATAATGAGAAAATTCTCTCTCTTTAGGTGACTCATATATCCAAAAGCAAACTTTCAGTCTCTTAGTTGCGGGGTGGGGCAAGGGTATGGTTAAAAAAAAAAAAAAAAAGGAGCCCATGTTCCATTGTCGGGGAAGGCCAACCATTTAATAAAGATGCTAAAGATGCTTTCGATTAATTCCCATAAGTGTACAAAATTTTAAAGGACTAAATAAACAAATTATGACACAATTATATACAGTCCTTCAAAACAGTGTTTTAGAAGGACACTTAGTGACAAAACAAAACTGTTTATCATATGTTAAATTGAAAAGTAGTTACAGGGGTGCCTGGGTGGCGCAGTCGTTAAGCGTCTGCCTTCGGCTCAGGGTGTGATCCCAGACACCTGGAATCGAGCCCCACATCAGGCTCCTCCGCTGGGAGCCTCCTTCTTCCTCTCCCACTCCCCCTGCCTGTGTTCCCTCTCTTCCTGGCTGTCTCTCTCTCTGTCAAATAAATAAATAAAATCTTTAAAAAAAAAAAAAAGTAGTTACAAATTAGCCTTTTCACTATGATCTCAAACCTCTAAACATCTTTCAGTGTATATTTTATCTACATTTTATCTTCAAAGCCGGAAGGAAAAAAATGTCACTCAAGGATCCAGAATACAATAGAGGTGATCTTGTTTTCTCCTCATCCTGATTCAAATATTGACTGACAAATCTACTGCGGTTGGCTTTAAAAACACAGCAGTTAAATGAAATCCACATGAGGAGCTATTAGTCACAACAGACCTCTTGAAGTTGAGCGACCATTCCCGCCCTTTGTTCATCTCCTCAGGCTTGTGGTACCACCTACCGTCAAGGCAACACAATTACAGTTTTCAATCTCATTTGAACTGCTAAACCCACTTCTCAATCTTTTTATTTACTTATTTCTTCATTCATTCATTTATTTTTATCATTTTATTTTAATTCCAGTATAGTTAACATACAGTGTTATATTAGGCTAAAGTCTACCATATAGTGATTCAGCAATTCTATACATTACTCAGTGCTCATCACAGTAAGAGCACTCTTAATAGCCCTATTTCACCCATCCCCCACCCACCTGCTCTCTGGCAACCACCAGTTTGTTCTCTATGTTTAAGAGCCTGGTTTTTATGTTTGTCTCTTTTTTTCTTTGTTTGTTTTGTTTTTTAAATTCCACATGTGAGTGAAATCATATGGTATTTGTCTTTCTGTGACTGACTTATTTCAAAGTGATTAAAGATCTAAATGTGAGTCATGACCACAAAGTTCCTAGAGGAAAACACAGGTGATAAGCTCTTGACATCAGTCATAGGAACATTTTTCTAGATAGGTCTCCTTTGGCAAGGAAAACAAAACCACAATGAAACTATTGGGACTACACCAAAATAAAAGGCTTTTGCACAGCAAAGGAGGCCATCCACAAAACTAAAAGACAGCCCACTGAATGGGAGAAGATATTTGCAAATGGCATATCTGCTAAAGGGTTGGTATCCAAAATATATAAAAAATGTATGTAACTCAACACACAAAAAACACCACAAATCCAATAAAAGCTGGACAGAAGACATGAACAGACATTTCTCAAAGAAGATACAGATGGCCAACAGATAACATGAAACAATGCTGAAAACCAACGCATTGTTAGAGAAATGCAAATCAAAACTACAATGAAATATCACCTCACGCCTGTCAGAATAGCTAAAATCAACAATATAAGAAAACAACAGGTGTTGGCGAGGATGTGGAGAACAAGGAACCCTCATGCACTATTGGTGGGAATGCAAACTGGTACAGCCATTGTGGAAACAGTATGGATGTTCCTCAAAAAATTGAAAATAGAATGACCATATGATCCAGCAATTCCACTAGTGGGTATTTACCCACATAAAGATAAAATTTTTAATTATCCCAGAAGAAAATAATTTCCTAATATGGCCAAACAATATATTAACTAATAAAAATGTTTGTCCTTTTTGGATTCTTGAATTTCAAGTATTTCTTAATGGCAAGAATAGGATATTATTTGTTGAGAATATCCTTGGGGTAACTGTGCTCGCTGTAATTCAGGAGTTAGCCAGTTCACAGCCAGCACTCTTTGTCTCCTAACAGAATTGTGGAATAGGATCTTTACCCTGTACGTAGCTCCTGAATTAAACAAAAACCGTTGTGGCTTATTTTTCATCACTGTGTATTCATTAACTTTCTAATCCATTCCCTGATTTATTGATAATATAGCTACCTCCCTGGCAACACCACGTAAATACTTCTCTGAAAGCCTGACATGGATACTTGTGTTTCTGAAGCAGGTGGACACCTTCATACTATTCTAGGCTTGCCTGTTCCTAGGCAATGCTGAAAAAGTGGAAATCCTTATTTATATACGAACCACAAGATCATTCGTGGAGACAAGAGTATCCTGAGATAGGATTTGTTGAAGTTTCCTATAGATATCTGTAAAATATCAGACTACCTGTCAAGAAAGGAGAAAAATAACCAAATATTCTGCCATTTTCAGCTTTGGAAAGAAAACAACGACAGTGGTAATACAGTTCTACTTTATGATTTAGAAGTTGGCCCAGAATAAAACCTCCATACTCATGCAGTGTATCCAGGGAACTGGTCACTGTCTTTGACAATCTATCATGTCAAACAGAGTATGACACTGACTTTACTGTTGTCAATTCCCAGCTACCCCTCAGTGGGATTACTGAATTCTGGAGGAATTCCAAGACTGCCAAAATCCAAGTCCATAAAAGCTATGGTGGCTCACATTCTTATTTTTTTAAAAAATAAAAATTAATACACTACTTTCCTTATTACATAACAATGCTTGCTTGATAAAGAAGTTTGAAAGCCTATATAATCAATGGAAACAAATTAATCTGTCTCTGCTCTATCATGAGTTAACCGCTGTGACCACTTTAATGCAGATTTCAGTCTTTTTCCAAAACATATACATTTTTATTTTTTTAAAATGAGTTTATAATATAGAATTGTTATCTTGCATAGATTGCTTAACACTGTATTTTAAATATTTACCCCATTTCCCCATTTATTCTTTTTCTATAAATGTTCATTGTAAGGCCTAAATAATTTTTCATGAACGCCTGTGCAATAGTTCTATTTGCCATAATTTAATGCTCAAATGGGGAGCATATTTTATTAATTAAACTTGTTATTTTGAATAATTGTACACCCATATGAAGTTGTAACAAGAAATACAGAGACATCTTGTATATCATTTACACAAACTAGTCAAATGGTAACTACTTTTAAAAATTACAGTAAATATCACAACCAGAAGATTAACATTGGTACAGTCCAGATACAGAACATTACCATAATCACGAAGATCTCACATATTGCCCTGTTATAGCCACACCTTACTTCCCTTCCATCCCCCATGCCCACACCTAACCCTCACATTAACCCCTGGAAAATACAAACTTGTTCTTCATTTTTATAATTTTTTTCCATTTCTAATTTCTTTTATAAGGAGATCACTGACAGCAGTATGAAATGTAAAGAAATCTACTGACATGCCCCCCAGAGGAATTAATGAAAAAATTACTATTTAGAAAAATTAAAGTCTCCAGCTCACAGGTTAGGGGCAAACAGCAAATGATGAAATATCTGTTCAAGAAAATTTGTAAGAGTTCAGTAAGAAAGATGACAGTCTGTGGTATTTCAAAACAGACTCTATCCCTCTGCACTTCCAGTTTAGCAAGACAGAGACTCCACTCCAGATTGTGGCAGCCAAGAACAAAGGGCTCTGTCTCCCCCAAGATCCAAGCCAGGGGGCTTTCTTCCCAGGAGAAGCAGGACTTCAGCATAACTCATCCTGTCTTCAGCTATCTGTTGCTAAGGCAAAGTCCTCAATGAGTCTAGAGATGGGAAGTCTCATCTTCAACCCAACCACCACTTGTGGAACGGAGGATCTACCTTGAGTGTGACATGCTGAGAATACTGGGCCCCCCTAGCCCTTTCCTTGACTAATAATGTGGTTATCCCATACCAGGAGAGTCAAGCCAAGAGAGCTTCAAGCTGTTGGCCGCTCCCTGCACCATGTGCTTTGCCCTTAGAGAGGAGATGTCACTCAGAGAGAAGCTTGCCATTGTCCCCACAACTAGCTACATGGTCCTAGCTCATATATTTTGCCTGGGGTGAGAGGCAGGCCTTAAAAGAGATACCTCCTATAGTGGTCTTTAAGAAAGTGACTTCACTTGCAAGAGAGCACAGAGAAGTTTAAACCAAAGGCACTCCCAAGAACAGTAGAGGTTGTGGTGAAAGGCAATTGGGAGGGGATTCATGGATCTAATGAAGATACAGCTTAGACTGTAGGTGGCTAGTTTGCAGGTAAGAACTGGGGACTGAGTCAGTTGAGAGGAGTCCTCCTGGGGTCAGAACAAAATTCAACCACAGACCTCAGAAACTGTTGCACAGAAAGGATCACAACCTTATTGGATTCATTTGTAGAGAAATGTATGCACTAGGGCACTACTGAAAGCAATGGCAGTTAGTGGAGTTTAACAGTTGGATGTGGTGAGGAAAAGAGTGGAAGAGTCCTACCACTACCACTGTCGTTCCAGGGTAACTGTGGTAGTACTAGAGCTGCATCTCCCTGAGGAGAAACATCAGAAGCTTAGCTCTATGGGGTGAGGGAAGGAAAATAGACTTCACAGAAACAATCCAACCAATCATTATACAAAAAAGGAAGCAAATAACAAGACCCAGGGGAGCAGAGGTAGTATCCAAAAATGCTGTAATATATTTCCTAATATGTAGAGTTTCCAAAAATAATTATGAGGCATGCAAAGAAATAGGAAAATATGACCAATGCATCAGAAAAAAAGAAGGCAACAGCACCTGGTTGACTCAGTTGGTGAAGCAAGTGACTTTTTTTTTTAAGATTTTATTTATTTATTTGTCAGAGAAAGAGACAGAGCAAGCAGGGGGAGTGGCAGGAGGAGGAAGAAGCAGGCTCCTTACTGAGCATGAAACCTAATGCAGGACTTGATCCCAGGACCCTGGGATCATAACCTGAGCTGAAGGCAAATGCTTAACTGACTGAGCAACCCAGGCGTTCTAAAGCATGTGACTTTTGATTAGGGTTTATGAGTTCGAGCCCCACATTGAGTGTAGAGATTACTTAAAAATATATTCTTTTTAAAAATTTTTTAATAATACTTTTTATTATATTATGTTAGTCACCACACAGTACATCCCTAGTTTTTTATGTAAAGTTCCATGATTCATTACTTGCGTTTAACACCCAGTGCGCCATACAATACGTGCCTCCTTAATACCCATCAGCAGCCTATCCCATTCCCCCACCCCCTCCCCTCTGATGCCCTCAGTTTGTTTCCCAGAGTCCATAGTCTCTCATGGTTCATTCCCTCTTCTTTTTACACCCCTTCCTCCTTCCCTTTATTCTCCTACCGATCTTCCTACTTCTTATATTTCCTAAATGAGTGAAACCATATGATAATTGTCTTTCTCTGCTTGACTTATTTTGCTTAGCATTATCTCCTCCAGTCCAGTCCATGTTGCAGCAAATGTTGAGAAATCATTCCTTTTGATGGCTGAGTAATATTCCATTGTATATATGGACCACATCTTCTTAATCCAGTCATCTGTTGAAGGGCATCTCGGCTCCTTCTACGATTTAGCTATTGTGGACAATGCTGCTATGAACATTGGGGTGCATATGGCCCTTCTCTTCACTACATCTGTATCTTCGGGGTAAATATCCAGTATTGCAATGGCTGGCTCATAGGGTAGCTCAATTTTTAACTTTTTAAGGGACCTCCACACTGTTTTCCAAAGTGGCTGTACCAACTTGCATTCCCACCAACAATGTAAGAGGGATCCCCTTTCTCCATATTCTCTCCAACATTTGTTGTTTCTTGCCTTGTCAATTTTTGCCATTCTAACTGGTGTAAGGTGGTATCTCAAGGTGGTTTTGATTTGAATTTCCCTGACGGCTAATGATTTTGAACATTTTTTCATTGTCTGTTAGCGATTTGTATGTCTTCATTGGAAAAGTGTCTGTTCATATCTTCTGCCCATTTTTTGATTTGTTTATTTGTTTCTTGTGTATTGACTTTGAGAAGTTCTTTGTAGATCTTGGATACAGTCTTTGATCTGTAGGGTCATTTGCAAATATCTTCTCCCATTCCAAGTATATTCTTAAAAGAAAAAAAGAGAAGGTAAAAGAAACTGCCTGTAAGAATAACCAGTTGTTGGATTTAATAGAAAAAGATTTTGAAGCAGCCATTATAACTAGGTTCATAAACATTACTGAAGGTAAGGTTTGAAAAGTAAAGCAAGGTATGATGACAATTTTTGTGTCAAAGAGAGAATATCTCTAGTAATAAAAATTATTTTTAAAGAATGAAAAATTTTCCACAGTTGAAAAGTATAATAACTGAAATAAAGAAATCATCAGAGGGGATCAACAGTTAGAAATAATAGGTATTGAACTTGAGGAGGTATCAATAGAAATGATGCAAACCAAAAAAGAAAGGAAAGAGAATGAACAAAAATGAACAAAGCCTCAGAAAAACGTGGGACACCATAAAATGCATCTTCATATATGTAATGGAAACATCTGTAGGAGAGGTAAGAAAGAAGAAGAAAATTATCAAAGAAATAATGCCTGAAAACTTCCAAATTTGTTGAAAAATAATCTTACACATCCAGGAAGCTCAACGAACTCCAAGTAGAATAAATCTAAAGTGATCCACAGACACAATATACTATAAAATGTTGAAAGTCAGTAACAGCACAAAGGAGATAGGAATGAGCAAAGCTCTAATGGGCAAGGAAATAATAATAGATGATAAATAATTATAACAATATACTGTTATTTTTGCAACATTAATAAATGTAATACATATAATAATTCCACATAAAAGGGGGATGGGAAATAGAGCTTTGTAGAGGAATATTTACATATATATATATTACTCAAATTAAGCCAGCACAATACTGAACAGGTATAATATAGATAACTAATAAAATTAAAGTGCTACATTAGGAAATATTTACTCAATTTAAAAGAATAGTAGAGGTACAGAAGAGGAACAAAAAGATATGCCACAAAGAAAACAAAAAAATAAAATGGAAAATGAAAATTCAATGATATAGAAAATAACATGAAATGTGAATGGATTTAATAATCTATCAAAAGGCAGAGCTTATCAGACTGGGCACAATAATTATCCACGTGTATGCTGTCTGTAAGAGACACGCTTTATATTAAAAACAAATAAAGATAGAGGATGGAAAAGGGGTATATTATGGAAGCAGCAGCCACAAGAAAACTGGAATGGCTATACTAACAGACAAAACAGACTTCAAACAAAAGTATCTTATTAGAGGGGAGTTGGAGGAAGACAGCAGAGGAGTAGGAGACCCTAGTTTCATCTGGTCCCTGGAATTCAGCTAGATACCTATCAAATCATTCTGAACACCTGTGAACTCAACCTGAAATCAAAGAAAAGAATTGCTGCAACTCTATGAATAGAAAAGCAACCACTTTCTGCAAGGTAGGAAGTGTGGAGAAGTGAATCTGGGGGGATATATCAAAAGATAAACTGCGGGGGGAGAAAACCTCCGTAAACCAGCTACCAGAACGTGATATAGCAGCAGAGCACAAAACCAGAAATTTTAGAAGTCTGCTCAGGTGAGGAACATCCCTGTCTGAAAATCACTCAGGTGGTGAAGTACGGCCGAATCCTAGATGGGACAGTGTGGTCTCAGGATCCCCATGGTCGCAGAAAGAGCAGGGGTGCCAAAGTGCGACACAGTTCCCAGGCATCAGAGCAAGGAAACCAGCTGCAATCAGTGAGCCCAGGAGTGGACTATCAGCTTTCTGTTTCCATAAACCATGAACCACAGCACAAATGGGCTACTACTCTCCAACCAGGGGCCCAGAAAGTAGCAGAACCCCAGTGAGACACTTCTCCTTCCCCTGGGAGGAACGGTGCAGATGTATGCCACAGAGTCTGCAAAGTTTGGAGACTTGAAGCAGGGTCACATGCCTGAGATTGAAACACTCAGTCACAGGGTGGGTGAGCACCAAGTGTGTTCAGAGACCAAGGAGACAGGAGTGATTAACTACAAATCCTGAGCATTGTCCACATTAGCTAAATTGTGGAAGGAACCGAGATGCCCTTCAACAGATGACTGGATTAAAATGTTGTGGTCCATATATACAATGGAATATTACTCAGCCATCAGAAAGAACAATTACCCAACATTTGCAGCAACATGGACGGGACTGGAGGAGATTATGCTAAGTGAAATAAGTCAAGCAGAGAAAGACAATTATCATCTGGTTTCACTCATTTATGGGACATAAGAATTAGGAAGATCGGGAGAAGGAAGGGAAGAATGAAGGGGGGATAAACAGAAGGGGGAATGAACCATGAGAGACTGTGGACTCTGGGAAAGAAACTGAAGGCTTCAGAGTGGAGGAAGGTGGGGGATTGGGATAGGCCAGTGGTGTGTATTAAGGAGGGCACATATTGCATGGTGCACTGGGTGCTATATGCAAATAATGAATCATGGAACATTACATCAAGAAAGTAAGTATATACTGTATGGTGACGATCATAACATAATAAAAAATTATTATTTAAAAAATAATAAATAAAAATAAAAAAAGAAGACCTAACAATTATAATATTTATGCCCCTATCTTGGGAGCAGCCAACTATATAAACCAATTAATAAAAAATTAAAGATATTTTGATAATAACACAATAATATTGGGGGACTTTAACACCCAACTCACTGCAATGGAGAGATCATCTAAACAGAAGATCAGAAGGAAACAAGGGTTTTGAATGACACACTGCACCAGATGGACTTCACAGATATATTCAGAACATTCCACCCTAAAGCAACAAAAAACACATTCTCCTCAAGTGCACATAGAACATTCTCCAGAATAGATCACAAACTGGGTCACGAATCAGGTTTCAACCAGCACAAAAAGAAAGGACTACTTCCCTGCATATTTTCAGACAACAGTGCTTTAAAACTTGAACTCCATTACAAGAGGAAATGTGGAAGGAACTCAAATACTTGGAGGTTAAAGAGCATCCTACTATAGAATGAATGGGTCAACCAGGAAATTAAAGAAGAATTTGAAAATTCATGGAAACAAATGAAAATGAAAACAACTGCTCAAAACTGTTGGGATGCAGCAAAAGCAGTACTACGAAAGAATTACATAGCAATACAAGCCTTTCTCAAGAAACAGGAAAAGTCTCAAATACACAACCTAACCATACACCTAAAAGAGCTAGAGAAAGAAGAGCAAATAACCAAGCAGGAAATGAGAAATAATAAAGATTAAAGCAGAAATCAGTGAGATAGAAACCTAAAGAACATTAGAACAGATCAATGAAACTAGGAGCTGGTTCTTTAAAAGAATTAATAAGATTGATAATGCCTAGTCAGATTTACCAAAAAAAAGAAAGAAAGGACACAAATAAATAAAATCATAAATGAAAGAAAAGAAATCACAACCAACACCAAAGAAATACAAACGATTAAAAGAACATATTATGAGCAACTATATGTCAACAAATTAGGTAATCTGGAAGGAATGGATGCATTCTTAGAAACATAAATTACCAAAACTGAAACAGGAAGAAATAGAAAACCTGAACAGACCCATAACCAGCAAGGAAATTGAAGCAATAATCAAAAACCTCCCAAAAACAAGAGTTCAGGGCTGGCTGTCTTCCCAGGGGAATTCTACCAAACATTTAAATAAGAATTAATACCTATTCTTCTGAAGCTGTTTCAAAAAAATAGAAATGGAAGCAAAATTTCCAACTCTTTGTATGAGTTGCCTTAATCCCAAAACCAGACACAGACCGCACCAAAAAGGAGAATTACAGACCAAATTCCCTAATAAACGTGGAGGCCAAAATTCTCACCAAGATACTTGCCAATAGGATCCCACAATACATTAAAGGAAGTATTCACCACGACCAAGTGGGATTTATTCCTGGCTGCAAGGGTGGTTCAATATCCACAAATCAATCAATGTGATATACTACATTAAAAAAAGAAAACACAAGAACCCTATGATCCTCTCAATAGATTCAGAAAAAGCATTTGACAAAGTACAGATTAATCAATTTCTTGATTAAAAGAAAGAAATTAACCAATTTATTGATTAAAACTCTTCACAGTATAGGGATAGAGGGAACATACCTCAATATCATAAAAGCCATCTTTGAAAAGCCCACAGCGAATATCATTCTCAACAGGGAAAAACTGAGAGCTTTTCCCCTAAGGTCAGGAACATGGCAGGGATGTCCATTCTCACCACTTTCACTGTTGTTCAACATAGTACTGGAAGTCCTAGCCTCAGCAATCAGACAACAAAAAGAAGTAAAAAGCATCAGAACGGGCAAAGAAGTCAAATTGTCACTCTTTGCAGATGACATGATACTCAATGTGGAAAACCCAAAAGACTCCATTGCTAGAACTCATACAGAAATTCAGCAAAGTGGCAGGATACAAACCAATGCACAGATATCGGTTGCATTTCTATACACCAACAATGAGACAGAAGAAAGAGAAATTAAGGATCTGATCCCATTTACAATTGCTCCAAAAATGAAATATAACTGAAAATAAATCTAATGACAGAGGTAAAGGATCTGCACTCTGAAAACTATAAAACACTCATGAAAGAAATTGAGGAAGACACAAAGAAATGGAAAAACATTGCATGCTCATGGATTGAAAGAACAAATGTTAAAATGTCTACGTTTCCCAGAGCAATCTATTGGACCAACTACATGCTGAAGAATGAAACTGGACCATTTCCTGTACCATACACAAAAACAGATTTAAAATGGATGAGAGACCTAAATGTGAAGCAGAAATCTATCAAAATGCTAGAAGAGAACACAAGCATCAACCTCTTCAACCTTGGCCCCAGCAACTTCTGTCTGGACACGTATCCTAAGGCAAGAGAAACAAAGGCAAACATGAGCTATTGGGACTTCATCAAAATAAAAGACTTTTGCACAGCAAAGGAAACAGTCAACAAAACCAAAAGACAACCTACAGAATGGGAGAAGATATTTGCAAACGTTTTAACAGATAAAGGGTTAGTATCCAAAATCTATAAAGAACTTATCAACCTCAAAACCCAAGAAACAAATACCAGTCAAGAAATGGGCAGAAGATATGAACAGACATTTCTCCAAAGAAGACATTCAAATGGCCAACAGACACATGAAAAAATGCTCAACATCACTCAGCATCAGGGAAATACAAATCAAAATCACAATGAGATACCACCTCACACAGGTCAGAATGACTACAATTAACAAGTCATGAAATAACAAATGTTGGCAAGGATGTGGAGAAAGAGGAATCCTTTCACACTGCTGGTAGGAATGCACGCTGGTACAGCCACTCTGGAAAACAGTATGGAGATTCCTCAAAAAGTTAAAAATAGAGCTACCCTAGGACCCAGCAAATCCATCACTAGGTAAATTTCCCAAAGATAAAAATGCAGTGCTCCAAAGGGGCACCTGTACCCCAATGATTATAGCACCAATGTCCATGATAGCCAAACTATGGAAAGAGCCCAGATGTCCATGAACAGATGAATGTATAAGGACAATATGAGATATATATATATATAATGGACTATTACTAGCCATCAAAAAAACTTTGATGGAACTAGAGTGTATTATGCTAAGAGAAATAAGTCAGTCAGAGAAAGACATTATATGACTTCATTCATAGGTGGAATTTAAGAAACAAAACAGAGAAGCATAGAGGAAGGGAAGGAAAAATGAAACAGGAAGTAATCAGAAAGGGAGACAAACCATAAGAGACTTTTAACTGAGGGTTGCTGGAGGGGAGGAGGGTGAGAAGGTGGGGTATCAGGGTGATGGGCATTAAGGTGGGCTCACGATATAATGAGCACTGGGTGTTATATACAATTGATGAAGCACTGAACTCCACTTCTGAATCTAATAATACGCTATATGTTAATTAATTGAAATTAAATTTTAAAAATATATCTTAACTATAGACAAAGAAAGCATTTTATAATGATGAAAGCATCTTTCTATCAGGAAGCTATGACAATTATAAACATATACGCTACCTCATAACAGAATATCAATTACATAAAATAAAACTTGACAGAAATGAAGGGAGAAATAGACAATTCAATAATAATACTTAAACTTTAATACTCTACTTTCAATAATGGATAGAACGACTAGAGAGAAGATCAACAAAGGAACATAGAACTTGGCTAATGCTATAAACCAACCAGACCTAACCAACGTCTATGGAATACTCCATCCAACAACAAAATATACATTCTTCTCAAGTGCACAGGAAACATTCTCCAAGAGAGACCACGGAGTAAGCCATAAAAAGAACTTCAATAAATTTAAAAGGATAGAAATATTATAAAATATGCTCTCTGACCTCAATGAAATGAAATTACACATCAAATGGGGGGAACTGTGAAACAAATGTGTTGAAATTAAAAAACACATTCCTAAATAGCCAATGGGTCAAAGAATAATCAAAAGGGACATGAGGCAATACTTTGAGATAAATGAAAAGAAAGACAAAATATATCAAAACTTATGGGATACAGCTACAAAAGTGGTTAGAGGGAAATTTATAGCTGTAAATACCCGTAATAAGGAAGAAGGATTTTTTTTTTAAATCAATAATTTAACCTTGCAACTTAAGACAAATAAAGAGAGGCGGGACATCAGAAAAATGGGGGGCTAGGAGGTTCTGACACTTGTCTCCCCAATAAAAACAATCAACAACTACAACCAAAATAGCTCTGGGAAAGCTCTGAATTGCAACAAAGAAGCAAAAAGACTGGCAAATTTCAAAAACTGAAGATGGCCACATAGAAAAGTAAAGGAAGCACTGATCCGTGTCTTCCCATTCTCCAGCCCCAAGAAATTTGGTGCCAGAAGGGATCCTCTCAGGGGCGCCTGGGTGCACAGCGGTTAAGCGTCTGCCTTCGGCTCAGGGCGTGATCCCAGTGTTATGGGATCCAGCCTCACATCAGGCTCCTCCGCTATGAGCCTGCTTCTCCCTCTCCCACTCCCCCTACTTGTGTTCCCTCTCTCGCTGGCTGTCTCTGTCAAATAAATAAATAAAATCTTAAAAAAAAAAAAAAAAAGAAGGGATCCTCTCAGAAGAATTATACCCCACAAGGAAAAGAAGAGCAGGAGAACCCCAGCAAGTCCCATCACTATGGATGTTTGGCAGCCTTTGCTCCAGAGACCTCCCATACTCTTCACCAATGTTGATCCTAGCTGATGGAGCTACCTAGAGCCCCCCTGCCTGCATCTACTTCCCCAGGCTAGAGCTGTCACTTGCAGTGAGACCTGTCTCCAGGGCCCCAGTTGCTGCCGTGCCCCACTGACCAGAATTGGGATGCCTGAGCACCTCACCATATACAGAGCCAGAACTGCCACTGCTCTGCACTCCCCTCCATGCTCCAGGTAGGTGCTTTGCAGTACTTACTGGGGCAGTCTCCTGATTACCACCCCCATCCTAGGTCACCTTCAACACCAGCCGCCCTACCAGCTGCCCTGAGCCCCTCTCCCATGGGTCCCACGTCATAGACCTGAACTATCGCTGCCAACACCACTTCCACTTCCTCAAGCCCCCACTCTGCTAGGTTGCAACATGGGGCTGTGATGAAGCATTTTTGTGGACTGACACTTCTGTCCTCTGACTCACCCCGGGCACAAGCTATGGCTACACCTTCCCATGCCAGGACCCTTGCTTCTGTGTTTTTTTCTCTCATCTTCCCAGACTCACTGAAGGGATCCCCAAGACCCAGATCTTGGTGCCATGGGATACCGGAACACACACATGCCTTAGACACCATTACCACTGCCTCAGAAAACTCACTTGAGCCCCAGGACCAGGTGTTGTGGTAGTTTTTGTACAACTGACTCCAGGATCCTGGGTCAACTATTCCTCTGGGTACCAGCACACCGGAGCAGTGCTAACATGGGTCCCCTAGGCTAGAACTTCCAACCACAGGCAAAAAAGGAGAACAGGAAGACCTCAACAACCTTCACCTGCAAGGATCTCATTATCCCCATCCACCACTGCCACTCTCAGAACCTCTGAGTCTTGACCACAAAAGACCACCACAGTATGGCCAATGTCAAGGTCAGCTGATGGAGCTGCACAGAGATATGCCGCTCTGCTTTCTAAGAACTAAAATGCTGCATCCCAGCCCCTGGTGCCATATCGTCAGGAGATATAACAATTGGAAAAATACATGCACCCAGTAGTAGAGTACTAAATATATAAAACAATTGTTAACAAATCTGGAGGAAAAAATAGACAGCAATGCAATAGTAGTAGGGGACTTCAATACCTCACTTTCAGTAATAAGTAGAGCATCCAGACAGAAAATCAATAGGACAAAAATGGGTGTGAAAGACACTTTAGACCAAATGGACCTAACAGATATGTACATAAAATTCCATTCAAAAGGAGAATATACATCTTTCTGAGTGCACAAGAATATTCTCCAGGATAAATCATGTTAGGTCACAAAATAAGTCTTAATAAATTTAAGAAAATTGAAATCATATCGAGTATCTTCTCTGACCACAGTGATATAAAAGTAGAAATCAGTAACTGAAGGAAAAGCTGAAAAATTCACAAATATGTGGAAATTAAACAACACACTTCTGAACAATGAATGGATCAAAGAAATATCAAAATGTATCTTGAAATAAACAAAAAGGGAAGCACAACATATCAAAATCTATGGAATGAAACAAAAGCATTTCTAAGAGGGAAGCTTATAGTAATAAAAGTCTACATTAAAAAAAAGAAAGACTTAGGGGCTCCTGGGTGGCTCAGTCGTTAAGCATCTGCCTTTGGCTCAGGGCCTGATCCCGGGGTCCTGGGATCGAGCCCCACATCAGGCTCCTCCGCTAGGAGCCTGCTTCTTCCTCTCCCACTCCCCCTGCCTGTGTTCCCTCTCTTTCTGGCTGTCTCTCTCTGTGTCAAATAAAAAAACGAAATCTTAAAAAAAAAAAAAGACTTAAAAAATAACATTACACCAAGGAACTAGAAATGGAAGAAAAAATTAATCCCAATGTTAGCAGAAGGAATGAAATAATAAAGATTAGAGCGGAAATAAATTACATAGAGACCAGAAAGACAATTTAAAAAGATCAATGTTTGGTTTTACGCATTAAAGTGCCAGGAGTTTAATGCATCATGAATACACAAAAGTATCATATCACATTTGGGAAACTCCCAAACATCAGTCTGAGTTTGATCCTGATTTTCATCCTTCATAATAAAACTGGAAATGTAAGTGTAGCAAAAAAATCAATGAAACTAAAAGTTATTGTTTGGTTGGTTGTTGTTTTGTTGTTGTTTTGTTTTGTTTTTTGAGAGAGAGAGAAAGAGTGCACAAGCGGGTGGCAAAGCACAGAGGGAGAGGGAAAGAAACCCAAGCAGGCTCCTCACCCAGCACGGAGCCCAACACAAGCCAAAATCAAGAGTCAGGCACCCAACCAATGAAACAACCCAGACACCCCTTTAAAAGTTGGTTTTTTTGAAAACACACTACATTGGCAAAGTTTAACTAAACTAATAAAAAGAGTCGGGGAAGCTCTCTTACAAGGACCTGGAGATTGTCCTCTGCAGTGAGCCCCCATGTAAAGGAGGGACAGGGGCTGTTTTTCCACTTCCCCCAAACCCTGCCTTCCCCTGTTGCCCTGCCACTTCTACCCAGACCCAAAGATGGTGAGCCCACCTCCTCTGTCCCTGCAGCCTGCACACACCCACCTGCAGAGCAGGAAAGGAGACATGGAGGGTGGGTTGTGGACGGGCCTTTGGGAGACCTTTCAACCTCCCCGAATCTGACCCAGCACGCTGCTCTGCCCGCAGTAGGGCACCACTCACCTGGAAGGTGGGCAGTGGGAGAAATTACAACTGATACCACAGAAATAAATAGGATCCTTAAAGACAACTGTGGACAATTATATGCCAACAAATTATATGATTTCAAAGAAATGGAAAAATTCCTGGAAACACATAACTTACCAAGACCAAATCATGAAGAAACAGAAATGTGAGCAGAACAATAGAAGAAAGGAGTTTGAGTCAGTACTCAAAAATCTCCCAATGAAAAAAATCCCAGGATTAGATAGATAACTTTACAGGTGAATTCTACCAAACATTTAAATAAGAATTAGTTAACAATCCTTCTCAAACTCTTCCAAAATATTGAAGAGAAAAGAACACTTCCAAACTCATTTTACAAAGCCAGAGTTCCCCTGATACTGAAGTCAGACAATGACACTGCAAGAAAAAGAAAATTACAGGCCAACATCCCTGACAAACATAGATGCAAACATCCTAAGCAAAATACTAGCAAGGTGAATTCAAGAACACATTAAAAGAATCATACACCATGATCAAGTAGGATTCAACCCTGGAATGCAAGGAAAGTTCAAAATATGCATGTAAATAAATGTGATACATGACACATACAGAATGAAGAATATAAATCATATAATTGTTTCAGTAGAAACCAGGAAAGCATTTGACAAAATTCAAGGTCATTTTATGATAAAAGTTCTCAACATACTGGGTATAGAAGGAATGTTCCTCAACATAATAAAGGCCATATTTGACAAGCCCACAGTTAACATCATACTCAATGATGAAAACGTAAAAGATTTTCCTCTAAGATCAGGAATAAGACAAAGATGGCCATTCTTGCTGTTTCATTTAAACTAACTAAAAGTCCCAGTCAGCAATTAGTCAGAAAAAGAAAGAAAGAAAGAAAGAAAGAAAGAAAGAAAGAAAGAAAGAAAGAAAGAAAGAAAGAAAGAAAGAAAGAAAAGGAAGGAAGAAAGAAGAAGGAAGGAAATAAATAAAAAGCATCAAAACCTGAAAGGAAGAAGTAAAACTATCGTCATTTATAAAAACCATAATCTTTGATATTGAAAATCCTAAAGACTCCACCAAAAATTGTTAGAACTAAAAATGAATTCAGTAAATTTGCAGGATACAAAATCAGTGTATAGCAATCAGCTGCAAATGCTATACACTACTGAGGAACTATCTGAAACAGACGTAGAAAAAACAATCCCATTTACAAAGCAACAAAAGCAATAAATACATAGGAATAAACTTAACTGAGGAATTTAAAGAACTGTACTCTAAAAACTGTAAGACACTGATGAAAGAGATTAAAGAAGACACAGAAAGATAGCCCATATTCTTGGATTAGAAGAATTAATATTATAAAAATATCCACACTACCAAAAGTGATCTGCAGATCCAATGCAATCTCAATCAAAATTCCAATGGCATTTTTCACAAAAATAGAAAAAATATCCTAAAATAGGTATGGAAACAAAAAAGACTCCAAATTGCCAAGGCAATACTGAGAAAGAACAAAGCTGAAGGCATCACATTTCCTGATTTCAAACTATATTACAAAGCTGCGGTAATCAAAACAGTATGATACTGGCATAAAAATAGGCACATGGATTGAGGAAACAGAAGAGATACTAGGCATAAACCCATGCATAGATAGTCAACTAATATTTGACAAGGGTGTGAAGACCACACAATGAGGAAAAGACATTCTCTTCAATTAATGGTCTTGGGAGAACTGGTATCCACATACAAAGAATGAAACTGGGTCCCTAACCTACACCTCTCTCATAAATAAACTAGAAATGTGTAAAGACTTAAATATCACACTTGAAACTGTAAAGCTCCTAGAAGAAAACTTAGTAAAACAGATCTCTGACATTGATTTGGCAATGATTTCTTGGATAAAATATCAAAAACACAGGAAATAACAAAAATAAGCATTTGGGACTACATTAAACTAAAGAGGTTCTACAGCAAAGGAAACCATCAATAAATTGACATGAGAACCTACAAAATGGGAGAAAATATTCACAAAGCATATATCTGATGAGGG
Organism: Ursus americanus; assembly: GCF_024610735.1. Lineage (NCBI taxonomy): Eukaryota > Metazoa > Chordata > Mammalia > Carnivora > Ursidae > Ursus > Ursus americanus. The sequence goes on from NC_142158.1 coordinate 28,246,654, forward strand.
TTTAATTCCAAAACATATAAAGTACTCACACAACTCAATACCAGGGAAAAAATCCCGAATAACCTCATTTTAAAATATGCAAAGGACCTTAAAACTATTTGCAAGGAAGATATACAAATGACTACTAAGTATATAAAAAGCTGCTTAACACCAATCATCAGGGAGATGCAAATCAAAACAATATCACCTCAAACCTCCGTGAAAATAGCTGTTATCAAAAAGACCAGAGATAAATGTTGGTGAGGATGTGGAGTAAAACGAACCCTTGTACACTATGAGTTGGAAAGCAAAATGGTAGAATGATATGGAAATCAGTATGGTGGTTCCTCAAAAAATTAAAAATTGAACTACCATATGATTCTGCAATCCCATCTTGGGTATATATCTGAAGTAATTGAAATCAGTATCTTAAAGAGATATCTGCAGACTTAGGTTCATTGCATCACTATTCACAAAAGCCAGGATATATAAACAACATAAATGTCCTTCAAAAGATGAATGGATAAAGAAAATATGGCATATGCACACAATGGAATATTACTCAGCCATAAAAAGGACATATTGCCATTTATGACAACATGGATGGACCTTCAGATTGCTGTGCTAATTGAAATTAGACAGGGAAAGACAAATACCATGTGATCTCACTTATGCGTGGGATATAAAAACAAAACAAACAAAGTCAAACTCATATTACAGAGAACAGGTTGGTGATTGCCAGGAGCAGGGAGTGGAGGGTGGGTGAAATGATTTATGAGGCTCAATGATATTATCTTCCAGTTAAAAATAAATAAATAACAAGGTTATAATGTATGGCATGCTTGTTATAATTCATAATACAGTATTGCATATTTGAAAGTAAAGGAAGTAGAAATTTTAAAGCTTTCATCAGAGGAAAAAAATTTGTAATTATGTATGGTGACCAATGTTACTAGAATTATGGTTGTCATTTTGTAATATGTACAAATATTGAATCATCATGCTGTACACCGAAACTAAGATAATGTTATATGTCAATTACACACCAACTTTTTAAAAAGGCAATTGTATAAACATGTATATACAAATAAATCAGATAAATTAGATTAACTGGATTAATTCTCAGAAAGACACAAACTACCACAACTGATTCAAGAAAAAATAGCAATGTGAAATCACCAAATTCTCTCACAGAAAAGGTTTCTAGAAACATTCTCAGAATCTCTTCACCATTTACCAGGGATGTGCGGAACCTTGATGTGAAGGAGATATTTTTTTTTAAGATTTTATTTATTTATTTGACAGAGATAGAGACAGCCAGCGAGAGAGGGAACACAAGCAGGGGGAGTGGGAGAGGAAAAAGCAGGCTCATAGTGGAAGAGCCTGATGTGGGGCTCGATCCCATAACACGAGGATCACGCCCTGAGCCGAAGGCAGACGCTTAACCGCTGTGCCACCCAGGCGCCCCTGAAGGAGATATTCATATCAAAATGTTCAGGGTGGAGAAGACAACAGTGGCCTTCACTGAATTACTTGACACAGTGCAGCTGATCTCCCCAAACCAACCCTGCAAACTCAGGCATATCCTTCATTTTCCCCATATGATATAGAAATAACTCCCATATTAAGGAGCCCTCAATAACTGAGATAATTAGCAGAGAAATGTATCCTCTGCTATGGAGAATAGACTCTCCATTTGATCAGACCTGTTGAGAAAACAAGGAAATAGAGAGATGCTTGTTTTCAGTGTCCAAGTGTCAGAAAGGATTCCTAGTCTTACATTTAAATTTTATTCAGGAAATCTACTGGGACAAAGAGATTACAGAATTTGCAAGCTTACTGGAGAAACAAAATCCAGGACAGCTAAAAGAGAGACTTTCATGGTACCAATCTTGTTATAAACTCCTTAATGTCATGTATCTTTATTCAGCACCAGAAGAGAACAGTGTGTGAATGGGTAGTGAGACAGAGTGTCTGTCACTGATAAATTTGCACAGCAAAACAAAATCCTATTCTTACACTTCGATTACCACATTGCTCTGGAGTCAGTAGCAATGTCAACCAACTTGGCTCGAATTATTAGCTCTCACTTTAGAAAATTCTACAATACAAAGCAAATTAGGGCTGATGGATCAGATTTACCATTAGGTAAATGGTAATGGGGTGAAGGGAGAGGAGGGTGCTGGTTCATTTAGCCCAGGCCCTGAGGGACTCACTATTCTGGAAAATACACTTGTGCCCTTTTTAATGGTCAGCATATATGCATATGCTGGCCTCCAGCAGGGGACATTTACTGCCTAGACCCTGAGCTGGCAGTCAGCATGGTTCCCATCTCTGTTTAAGTGTGAGTCCTATCGGCCCAGCCCCCTGTTAATGCAGCCCTCACCCTTCAAGCCCAGTCTCTCAGATGTTGAGACAGTGGCCCTAAGTCTGTCTGGCCTAGAGCTGAACACACTCTTACTCTCATACCAAACAATCTCAGATTCTTCTTATTGTAATGGGTTTCCCCATTGTGTTTAGAAAGTTTGGAAATGTGGTTACTAATATGTTGGAGTCATGTGCTTAGAAAGTGTCCTGTAAAATGTAGTGCTTAAAAGAAAATTGACTTCACAGTTGGGAGTATTCACATACACTCCTTGGATGTCTTTACTTATAAATAGTTTGTTCTGATATACTTCACATCTTGTGTGAAGCTTTTTGGAATTTACGTTGAAAACCTCAGAGAAACTAGCAACACATTTGCTGGTTGTAGGAAGGGAAAAGCTGTCTGGGCAAAGGAAGTAGTGATTAGACCAGGGTTGTGGTCAAAGAGGAGGGATGATGACGTAAATCTTTGCATAACCACACTTAAATAAAACCATAGTACATTATTAAATACTTTTCCTTCAAGCTAACAAGGCAAAGGAGGAAAGGCAGCATCATTTGTCTCTGGCAGACTAAACCGTCAAGAAGGCCTACCAAACCTGTGGGGGCATGTGGGGTGGGGGAGAGAAATCCCATTCACATCTCAGTTCAGGGAAATTGGCGTATGGAACACTCATTTATGGGGCAGTGTGCAGAACTTCTGAAGTTACTGCCCACGCTGTCCCCACTGGGTCTCTTCTCTGCCTTTCTCCTGTTCCCACAGGATTTCATGGTCCCCAAAGGCATCATGGTCACAAAGTTTCCAATCTTAGTTGGGCTCCCACCCACTTTTCAATCCTTTTGTATCTTAGTCATTTCTATTTCGCATTTCCCTCCAACGTGTTCTTTTTTTACCCATTCATCTCATGGAACTAAAATAACTACTAGTTTGTACCTCACACATAAAGAAAGGAGGAAAAACCTGAACACTCCCCAAAATCCAACAAAGCCTTAAATTCGGAACCCATGAACCGTGGTAATCAAGTGAGCACAGACAGAAGAGCACTACTGAGGTTCACCCTGCTTGCCCTGCAAAAGGAAACCTTCAGAAGAAACGCCCGGTCTGCAGTTAAAGTACAGCCACTTTCGTGCTGGGACTTCTGGGGTCGTGTGTGGCCTTGACTCTTCAGCTGCATTTAGCAATGGTCTCAGCACAGGAACTCTTGTTTGGTTTTTGAAGAAGCTGGAAAGTTTTTTAGCCTCAGAGTGTTTGAGCCTGTAAGATTTCTAGTTGACTGAATGAAATTTCAGCATCTTCAGCAGAGCGGGGTATCGCCCAACTGTGCCATCCCTTTAAACAACCCGTGGATAAATGACACAGGCAGGCACGCATGAACAAATGCTTCAACAGGTACAGAAACAGAGATGAGAAACAGCTCTTTTCTACACATAAGGTGCCCACAGGGAAGAGCTACAAAACAGCAACTCTCCACCTCGGGCTTATGCTGGTGAAACACTGCCAGGCAGAGGCAATCGAAGGTGTGGCCAGATGCGGCCGGACCCCCAAGCAATTCCTTCTTCAGAAGAATTATGTGAGGGGAGGTGCGGTCAGTGCCCTTCTGGGTCACAGGTAGCACGGCTGCCCCTCTACCACATCACCCTGAGGTTAGACTGCCTGAGTTTGAGTTCCGGCTCCACCGCTTCCCAATGGAGCAGCCTTAGGCAAGGGTCCTCCTGCTCCACGCCACGATTTCCTAGCTGGTAAAATAGGAAAGGGAGGGGATAATAATACACCTCTCCATGGTACCATGAAGATGAAGACAGTAAATACAGTAACAGTACCTAGAAGAGTGTCTGGCACGTAGAAATCACTCAGTAAATATTAGGCATTATTGTTATTATCATAGTTTTTATTAATTATCATTACCGTCATGTCTGGAAGGTAACCTGGCAATCTGTCTTTATTCTCTCACTAGCTGGGTTGATCAGGATCCAATACATCTGGGGGAAAGTCTCAGTGTCAAAAGCCAGAAGAAGCCTGGCTTTCTTTATATTAGGTGGGGAAGGGGAGGAGGGAAGGAGTAGGAGAGAGCAGCCATTCATACTTCAGATTCTGCCCTTTCCCTACTCACCTCCAGGAAACTAACCAGCAACAAGACATCTAAGCAAACAGCCGCATCCATCCCCTCCCTCCCTTCCGGATTTCCTTTCCACCATCGACATGTCCCAGAATGTGTTGGTTGACTCTGAAACTGCAGGAATCAGGTTCACACCTGATTGATTCAGGTCAAACATAAGTTGATTTGGGGATTTATTGGCTGTTTGGTGAGCAGAGCACATCCCCAAATTGAGCAGACATAGATAAATGAAGTAACCTTTGCATTTCTAGAAGTGGAAACACTTTAAGATGTTGATATTTATAGCTGTCATTTCCCTACAGACCCATGATTGGGAGCCCAAACTTGGTTTAAGTGCAACACTTGGTTGTGGTTAGATCAGAGGGATAATATGTATCCTGTCATCTGACTGCTAAGCCCTTCGCTTCTCTTTGCCTATGGAACATTTTTCTCCATAGAGAAGCAGAGCACTCTGAGAGGCACACCCATATTCACCAAAATCCGCAAGTCCACAACCCAGTTCTCTCTAGCCAGGCTGTGGTGACAATCTTTAGGGAAGTTGGTTTTAAGTGAAACCAAAATAAGACATGTGGTACATTCCTCTCAGGCCAATTAAAACCATGTGGGAGGCAGCATCATTGGTCTCTGGCAGACTAAGCCACGAAGGAGTATAAGAAAATCATATTTAGATATATGAGAAGAAAAAGATATCCATTAACAAGAAGAAAACAACAAAAACCCAAAATACTAAGTCACATATTTAACAAGGGATATAAAGAGTCATCGGAGAAAACAGTACAAAACTTTGCTGAGGACACCAAAGGTGAAAAAGTGGGGCAGAATACAATGTTCACAGTGAAGAATATAAACTATGGGTTTAATGCAGTTTCCATCAAGATCTGCATGACATTCTAAAAATTAGTAATGTGTTTCCAGAAGTCAGTATTCAAAGTACTCATAAATAAATAAATATGTGTGTGGGTGTGTGGGTGTATGTATATCTGACACTATACTGAGGAATTTTTAAGAATAATTAGCTTTTGCCTCCACTGTATTGCTTCCTTTATAAAAATATTTTCTTTTTTAAAACATTTTGTCTTCTTCTATGGAGATGATTTATTCCATCATCTCTGATTACAGTATTAATAATTGCCATTGGTCCAAAAGAGCTAAATCCTGGAGACAGACTCAGGATACCAGGGGAAGAGGAAAACACATCCGGAGTGGCTTTGCAGCCCTGCCTTGCTCTGTTCAACTCCCATGCCACCACCGCCTCATGCCCACAAAGAGGACATCAGCTAAATGAGAACGAGAACTTACTAAGAGCATTTGCAGAAGTCGTGTTTAGGTGGAACAGCCATTTGACATTGAACATGTTCTCTCCAGCCAATGAGGATCAGATCTAGTGCAGCATCACTTGTCTCTGGAAGACAAAACGGTCAAGAAAACTCACAGGAATAGAGCTACTGTGTATAGAAAAGTGTCTTTCTCACAATACCGACAAAATCTAAAAAGTAGGAAACAAAGAACATAATAACTTCACTAATGTATTTAGTGTAACATGAAAATCAAATATCACATAAAATTCTAAAATTAACAACGTGAATCTACTATTCAGTAGAAATAATAAGTAGGCAAGACTAAGGAAGAACACTTTTACTGAACCCACTAACATGCTTTATAATGACCCTCTTCTCAAGCACGCTATTTAATTTTCACAAGTGTTTCCTTCTTTAAGCATGCATTTCCTTTACTTAAGGAGACAACAGTTTCTCCAATATTTCTGTAATTTGGGGAAATACAAGGCTGGATAAAATCTTCTCAAAAATCTATGATGACCTCAACACGCTTGTAGCCTGGACACGGGACCCTAAGAAACATATCTACTCTCCCCATACCCAACACGTGTGCTTTCACCTACAAAAACTTGTCTCGTCATTCTCTTAAACTCCACTGCTATGTTTTCTTAAAGAACGAAGCTCTTCCAGATTTATGGCAGCTGTATTCAGTTATCTGGAGGACCAAGAATCTCTCCTTTTCAGCTACAAAATCTGGAAGGCTCTAAGAAAAACAGATGTCATTATATTCGTTATATTAATCCATGGGATGGGGAATGAAAAAATAAATTTCCATATTTTAGAAGTAGTCATCACAATATCATCTTTTTCATGTGATTTGGGCAGTACGTTATCCCGTCATATCCTAAAAGTTTAAGTTCCCCAAATTTTTCTTCTTTTTCTTTCAAAATTATTTTGGCTACCCCAGGTCCTTTGCTTATCTATACAAATTTATAGTTAGTGCAGCAATTTCTACAGAGGAAAAAGAAGGGGGAGGGAGAGTCCTGCTGAGAAATTGATAGACTCCATAAATCAACTTGAGAGAATTTATCTTAACAATACTGACCCCTCACTTTCATTATACATATATATCCACACATATCCATGAGGTATATTCATCAGTTGATTGCTTTTCTGATATATATGTCAATGTTTTAGATCTTTATAAATTTCTCTCAGCTGTATTTTGTGAGTTTTGGATAAGAGACCTTCCTTTTTTTTGTTATAATGATTTCTAATTATATTACGGGTTTTGATAGCTATGATTTTGGTTCTTTTTAAATTAAGGTATAATATAGAGAGTAAAATTCACCTTTTTTAATTCGCAGTTCTGTGAGTTTTGACAAACATATATAATCATGTGACCACGACCACAATCAAGATGTAGGATAGTTTTGTCACTCCAAAATATTCCCTTGTACTCCCTTGGAGTCAACCCCTCTCCCCATCCTTATAATTTCCTTTTACAAAAATGTCATATAAATGGAATTATACAGTATATAGGCTTTAGAGTCTGGCTTCTTTCATATAGCACAGTGACTTGAAATTAATCATGATGTTGCATGCATCTTTAGTTTGTTCCTTTTTAGGGTTGAAGATTATTCCATTGTATGGATGTAGGATGGTTTATTTACCCATATCCTAATGGAGGGATATTTGCAGTATTTCCCATTTTTGCTGATTAAAAATTAAGCAGCTTTACCTTCTTCTGGAAGTTTTATGATTTTAGGTTTACCTTTAGCTCTATAATATATTTTGAGTTAATTTTTGTATGAGATGTGAGTTATGGATCAAGATTTATTATTTTGCATAGGGATATCCAAGTTTTCCCACACCATTTGTTGAAAACTCTATCCTTCATTGAACTGTTTTTGCACTTATGCCAAAAATCAATTGACCATATATATGTGGGCCTAATTATGGACCATTCTGTTTCATTGATCAATATGCCTGTCCTTTCACCAATACAGTCTTACTTACTTTAGTTTTAGAGTAAATCTGGTAATCAGGTAGCATGAGTCTTTCAACTCTGTTTTGCTTTTTCAGAATTGTTTTTGGCTATTTTGTTTTCTTTTATTTGCATCTCCATATAAATTTTAGAATTCCATTGTCAATTTGTACGAAAAGAATCGTGCTGAGAATTTAAATAAGATTGCATTGAATCTATAGATCAAACTGAAGCGATTGACACCTTAACAATATTGAGTCTTCTTATCAAGGAACAGGGTATCTTAGGTCTTTGATTTCTTTCATCAGTGGTCCATAGTTTTAGCGTGCAGACTTGCGTATGTTTTCTAACACTTATAGGTAAGTATTTTATGGGTTTTGGTGCTAAGTAAATGGCACTTCTTTATTTTTCAATTGTTTATTGCAAGTAAATAGAAATAAAATCAGTATTTGTATATTGATCTTGAACCTTTGACCTTCCTAAACTCATCTGTGGCAGTAAGTTTTGTAGATTCTTTGGGATTTTATACATAGACAAATATATTGTCCGTGAATAGAGAGACTTTTATGTCTTCTGTTCCAATCTGTATGCATTTATTTCTTTGTTTTGTTTTACTGAACTGGTTAGGATCTGCAGTATGATTCTTAATTGGAATGATGAGAGCAGGCATCCTTGTTTTCGTCCCAATTTTAGGAGGAAGCATTTAGTCTTCCACTATTAATCATGGCGTTGGTTGTAGGTTTTTTGTAGATATCACTTATCAGGCTGAAGACATGCTGAGAATTTTTATCATGAAAGGAGGTTTAATTCTGTCAAGTGCTTTTTTTGCATCTCTTGACATGATTATATTGTGGGGTATTTTTCATTCACGGGAAGCAGAGCAAAGAGGATAGAAGTTTATTGTATACACCGCAAGGGAGCAGCTGGCAAGACCACAGAGCAGAGGCTGTTTGCAAGGAGGCAGTGGGTGGGGGCTGTGTTTAAAGGGGGAAGATGACTTACAATTCTCCAAGTTTCTGTGCTCTCATCTGGAGACCCTAAAAGGTTTTTTGTGAGAACAAATCATAACATCTAGTGCATGTTGGAATTCAACAGGTCTTCGTTCACATCGCCTTTGAGAAAGTTATGGGGAGGAGGTAAACTTAGTAGGTGAGTGGGTGGAATTCAGGTCATATATGGAAGCACTCCAGCTCTCACATGCAAACTCATTGATCTATTGTAACCCAAAGCCAGAGAACATTTGCAGTAAATTGCAAAAATAGTCACAAATCCTTGGCAGCTCGGAGTATTAAGAAGGGCAGTGGTAACTCACCTCTTGAATTGACATAGTACTGCGATGTGCTTTGACTAATAGAATGTAGGGAAGTGATGTTGTGAGTCTAAATTTAGGCTGAGGGAGCCCTGCAGCTTCTCTCTTGCCCTAGGGAGACTTCCAGCACCTTGTGAAGAAGTCTGAGCCCTCCTGCTGGATGATGAGCCCAAATGGAGAGGCCCGGCGGTCTGGGCTGACGCAGTGGATGCCACACACATGTGAGCACCTGAAAACAGCTGAGCTGGCCCAGAACAGAGTGCCCACATGGGCGTGGCTCAATCATGAGAAAATACTAAAACATTATCTGAAATCATTACATTTTACAGTAGTTTGTTATACAGAAAAAGCTGACTGATACAACATCCTTCAAAAAAAAAAAGTCTATTTCCTGCTACTCTCTGGGTGCTCCTGTGGCCCACAGGCTCTCCATCCCACCCTGCCACAGGGAGAAGGTTGGATGAATGAGGGAAAAGCTATAGGCCCTCCCTGGCCCAGCACGATTAATATTGGTCAGTATAGAGTTGCTATCGTTGGTGAGCATTGCCATGTGCCAGGCACTGGACCGCATTTAAACCTTCTAATTTGTACTTACTTATTATTTCATTTCATCCTATACTATCACGTAATGGTTTTCATCTCATTTTATAGAAACGTACACTAAGGCTCGTGTATTTTGAGTGACTTGCCCAAGGTGATGCAGCTGATAAAATCACAAGCATGTTGAATAATTACTTATTTGATTACAAAGCCCGGCTCTTCCCACTTTTGCTGCTCTGGACTCAGTAATTGCTGTGAATCATCCTGAACATCTGCAAGATGCAAGAGGCGTTGGCCTTTTTAGTAAAACCTCACCAATGCATAATAACTAGGGTTAGAACAGGGCAAAAGAGTTGAAAGTCAGAACTAAAGAATTTGAAAATACACAAGTCCTTAGAAAATGTTATAAATGTTAATTAGAACTAACCTACATTCTAAGTAATTTCTTAGAGGGTTTCCAATGATGTAAATTATAACGACACATTCCATTTGTATTGACATTTTAAGTATTAAATCAACTGAGGAAATTAGTGCTTTTTGAGGAAATTATTGGACAAAGTAATATTTTAAACTCCAATTTTATTTCTACGATGAATTAATGAAAGGGTCTTTTATTTTCCTTTTAGACAGTAGTAAAAAATTAGTTTTTGTCAAAAATGGTACACCATTCCTCTGAATCTAATTCACTACTAATTTTACCTTATGTTTAAATTATGACCCGAAGACAAAAGTGACTAGAACAGGTGCCTTGGGTGACAGCAAGAGGAGGTGAGACCCAGAGTCAGGTTACACACAGAGCTCATCTTCTCTTAGTTAATGATATGGGCTTGCTTGGACTTCAACATCCCCCAGGATTTGAGATCTGAGACTGGACCTTCAACTTCCCATCCAAGATGCAATTCTCTCCCACATGGCTGACACCCTAACTTCATAATTTGAGTTGAAATTTCTTTAAAGATGATATTAACAGGTAAAATTCTGGAGCATCATCAAGAAAGGTTTTGTCCATTTGTCAAAATCTTAACTAATTTCTGCAAGGAAATATCAAAGGTTCAAAACAGCGAAAGTAAAACCAATGAATCACTAACATAACAATTAGTAAAAATTTATTGTGCACACGCTAAAAAGACACTTTGCAAACCAGAAGCAATTAAATCGGAAGGCGGAAGGAGGCTCAGGGGTATCTTGTTATAAAGCAGCTTATGTTATGAGAAAGCAGTGACTGCTTTCTTTAGTCTTCACAGGGATTGGCCACAATACTACAGTTTTCAGTGATTACCCCATATCAACCATGGGAAACAGTTCAAGTTCCTTTGTCATTTCCAAAGGCACAAGAAAGAAATGATCCAGTTCAATTAGCCTTGAAAAATAAGCTGAATTAAACTTTGTTTATATGATTAAACTGGTTTTGTCTGCTTAGGGAATTTTCGAGGCTGGACTCCATTTGTTTCTGATTTTAGCAGTACAAAGCAGGTAAGTCTGGATCCAGGGAAAGCGTAGAAGCATGTTATTTCCTGCACAGGAAGAAGGACGCTCCACGGTAAATGAAACATGCCTCACTGGCACCGCAGCATCCCTCTTGATCCATAATGGCACAGACTTGAAAGACTAAATTCACCCATAGGGTCAAATATGTATCCTAATTACATTAGGACCCTGTATTCCACACAGGAATCCACACAGGAAACCCCCAAACCCTACAAAGACTTGTCACATGTCAGCTCTGCACTCACAGCTGCGTGACCTGAGCAAATTCCTTCACCTTTCTGAAACTCAGTATCCTCCTTGAAAAGCAGGGATGGCATTAGTGTGCTGCAGGTGCAGTAGGAGCCCTAGGGGTTTTTCATTCCACGTGCGGCGTATGTATGTTCCTCACAGCACCCTGACGAGGTGCCCTTAATGCCTCCAGCCAGAGACCATCAGGAGCACACCCGTGAATGAACAAGTTGGTTTTATTGTTCGTTGCAGTGAGAGAGAAAATCCCCATGGAGAATCACGGGGCATCTCAGTGGGAGGGTGTTGGAACCGAAGAAGCAGAGCCAGTCGGAAATATCCAGTAAGAGAATTCTTGCAAGGAGGTAGTTTACACAACTGTGAGGTGCACTAGGCAAATCCGATCCACAGGGCTGGCCGCTGTCAGGAAAGGCAGCCTGCGGCTCCCAGCACAGGGGGGTGCTACAGCCCACAGTGGAATCTCTTCTCCCTCAGGGAAGCCTCGTCTCTGCCCTTTTCTTTTCTTTTTTTTTAAAGTTGTCTCCACACCCAACATGGAGTCTAACACGGGGCTTGAATTCAGGACCCTGAGATTAAGACCTGAGCTGAGGTCAAGAGCCAGACGCTTAACCCACTGAGCCACCCAGGTGCCCACAGCTCCGCTCTGAAGACTTTGCAGCTAGTTGGTTCTGACTCATCCAGATTATCTAGGAAGACCTCTCTTACTTAAAGTCAACTGATTATGGACTTTAATCACATCTACAAAATATTTTCAGAGCAACACCCACATTAATGTTTGATTAAATAACTGAGGACTAGAGCCTAGCTGACACATAAAACTGAGAAATTAACTACTATAAGATTTCTGCTTGTGTTAGGTGATTTTGCAGAGGATTTAAGAAGCAGGGACTCTCCTCTTCATTGGGTTGGCAGGAAGTAGATGATGGGAGGGAGGAATTCTACCATTGGACATCCTAATAAATCTTACTTCGAAGGAAGAAGACTAGACTTAGGCTAAATCTCTAACTGGTAAGGAAGCAGAAGGCAGTTGTATCATCTAGGAAAGACGGATGCTTGGTCTTTTTTGTGGCTTGGACAATGTTTGTATTTTGTCTGTGTGCAGAAATGATTACTGAGTGGCCTTGTTTTCTGTGTTGATCCATTATGGTCACTAAGTGGCTGTCTGATGCTGCTGTTCTATGACGTGGTTTATGTTCACCAGGAAAACACCAGAACCTGGCTGTGAGCTGCAGACCAGCTCCTGGCAACACCAAGGCCTGCTTAATAGTACCAGGCAGCTCCCAGATGCCAGGGCATTTCCTGTCTACTCTTCTGACAGTCTCTGTCATCATGAGGTATGACAGTGTGCCGAGAAACAGAAGGCCATCTATCAGGGACAGAGCGATAGACTCTAAATTTAACCCTCCCCCCCCCCCCACATTAGCTTACGTCTTCCAAAACACACAGAAAATCAATTCTTCTGGAAAAAAAAATAAGTCTCCCTCTAATGACTGTCTTTGACATTAGCTCAATTCCTAGTCCCTCACGAATATCTGGAATATGTGACAGGATAAAGAATATGAAAAGATCTAGGAGGTTCTGGAAAGAAAACCAATTTCTAAGTCACAGAAATTCCCTTCATTCTGCCCTCCACATTTCACCTACATTCTTCATTGTAAGAAAAATTTAAAAGCTAAAAATCATAGAGTGAGATAGCCCAAGCTGTCTTCAGTGTAATCAAAGTCCCCAAATTGCCTTTAAAGGTAGATAGGCAGCACTAAAACACAGAGCACAGAGAATATTCCAGGCAGCGAAAAACTGTGAAAGACAGTGCAATTACTGTAGGCAGCATTCATGACATTACGACTTCTTTTATTGTCCCAGGTGCACATACTCGAGCTTTTGAGAACATGACAAGAGCTTATTGGATTTACATAAGTAAAAAGGCAAAGGTATCCCTTGCCTACCACCAGCAGAAATACCCTATGCATGTGAGTCAGCTCAAGTTTTGGAGCATGTTATATGCACTATGGAAGCAAAAAAAGAAAGACAATTAACCCACATTCAGAGGCCAGGAAAAGGGGAGGAATTAGGGATTGCCAAGGAGGGGAATCAATTTATGGGAGAATTTCTGGAGGTTGTTACCCAGAAAAGCCTGAAGAACACTATGTAAGTGATGAGTACATGAAGCTACTCAGAAATTCCCACCCCTCTTGCCACCAGCAAGCATACACACCCATAAGAAGATTCTAATTTAATACCCTCCCTCCTTCCCTAGATAATTCCCCCAGGTCTACTCTGAATGGAGGTTATATCAGAACAATTTGATTTCCCAATCCCTTCAAGTTTCTTTGTACAAACTCTTCAAGTGGCAACAGAGGTGTCATCATAGGGGATTTTTCTGATTGGCCAGAACCTGACCTTCCAGTGTTTGGTTTGGGTGTCTTTAGATTTTCTTCTCAGCTGGGTCCTCACCATTGCTCTGCAACTCAGAGCAGCAACTTCAGAAACTGCATTGAGAAAAGGATGAACAGAGCTCTGATTCTGGGGACCCTCACCCTGACCACCATGATGGGCCGCTCTGGTGGCGAAGACATTGTGGGTGAGTGCCCAGCTGAGGGATGTGGGGACTAATTTGGGAAAGGGTTTGGAAGGGGGAAAGATAGCGATTGTCATAGAAATAGCAGAGACTCCTCAAAGGTGTTCTCCATATTAAGCAGATCTAAAAATTATGGTCATTTTTCCTTTAGGAAACTAGAGAGCCAACCCACTCTCTTTGCTACCTGTGCTGTTGCAGAGTTCATCAAGGACATTATCCCTTTCTAATATCAGATCCAGTGATTATAGCCTGCAGGGCTCAGTGGCATTCATTTATGATTGTCTCAAAGATTAGAGATGTTTTCATGAGTGGATGTTTTGTTACTAAAACTTCATGAACTATTGTTCCCAAGTGTCTCTAAACAACTTCTGAGTCTCACTTGTGGTAAAGAGTTCCATGAATTATGTATATTATGTAGATATAGAGAAGATTGTCCTCTTCTTTGTCTCAGATTTGCATACATTTTCATGCTGGAAACTTGCATGGGGGGAGTGGGTAAACAAGCCCAGCTAAATACCTATAGACAAGTCATTCTACCACATGACCTCATATTGTCACTTCACAAATAATCAAATAAAATATGTATTTAGAAATGCTTTTCCACTAATGAAGACATATAAATGTTAATGTTCATTCTTGTTTCTTAATTGTTACTTTTACAGCTATGGCTTAATATTTTTTTTATTTTAATTCCAGGTTAGTTAACATACAGCGTTATATTAGTTTCAGGTGTACAATATAGTGATTCAACAGTTCCGTGTATTATTAGTGCTCATCAAGATAAGTGTACTCTTAATCCCCTTCACTTGTTTCATCCCTCCCTCCACCCACCTGACCTCTGGTAACCATCAGTTTGTTCTCTATAGTTAAGAGTCTGGGTTTTTTTATTTGTCTCTTTTTTTGTTTGTTCACTAGTTTTGTTTCTTAAATTCCATATATGAATGAAATTGGATGGTTGTTGTCTTTCTCTGGCTGACTTATTTCACTTAACAGTATGCCCTCTAGATCCATCCATGTTGTTACAAAGGCAAATTTTTATTCTTTTTATGACTGAATAATATGTCATTATAGATAGATAGATGATAGATAGATCGATAGAGATATATATGCTGTATATTTCTATATATATGAGAGAAATATATATATATATAGAGAGAGAGAGAGAGAGACCATTATATATATTGGTCTATAGATAGATAGTTAGATATATAGACAGATACCATATCTTCTTTATCCATTCATCTATTGATGGACACTTGGGCGGTCCATAATTTTTATCTTTAACAAAATAGAGAATATCTGTATTTCTATTTTAAAACCGAAAACTTTATGATGAAAAACTTCATTAATACAATTATATTATCCTCAAATTGTCAACTCAAATGACCTGTATTTCATTCTATCTAATGGAGACCCCTTAAGAGGAAAACTGGGCTCGCATACACTAATTATGTAATCCCTCCAGCTCTTCTACCTTCATTGTCCACCTCTTCCCACCTTCTCTTCATGAATTCTTTTATCATCCTTTCCTTCCAGGATCTATCCCAGCCTTTTTCCTTGTTTTTTAATTTTTTTAAAGATTTATTTATTTATTTTAGAAAGAGAGAGAGAGCAGGCACATGAGTGAGGGGGAGGCAGAGAAAGAGAATCTCAAGCAGATTCCCTACTGAGCATAGAACCCAATGCAGGGCTTGATTCCATGACCCTGAGATCATGACCTGAGCTGAAACCAAGAACTGGGTGCTTAACAAACTGAGCCACACAGGCTCCTTTTGTTTTATTGACATGCAAAATGGGTTTGTAATAACCAAAGTAGAAAAACAAATAGTTAAGAGGAGACATGAAATGGAGCATACTTCAATTTTCACCAACTTTGTTAACTATGACTGCTCCCATTCCAATTTCACTTGGTGGTTTCACTTGCTTTTCCAAAGAATTTCTAATTTCCTTTCTTCAGCGTCACACCAGATCACCCCCATCAGGCTCAACTTATCCATTAGGTACAGTTAGAGCAGTCCCAAGGGCATGTGATGCTTGTAGGGTGCTGTGAAAATGTTTTAATTTCTTTTAAATTTAAAAGAAAAAAGTGAACTTTTAGGGAAGAAAAAAGTTTTAATTTTTAATTCAGTCCTCATTATATTTGTCTTTCTACCAATGCAGTCACACAATATGATTTTTAATATTTTTATGGAGAAAGAGGCCCATGAAAGCAATACTGCTTAAGTTCACAAGTCATAATACAGCCTTGGTTACTACTGATTCTGACTGCCATATGGTTCTGCTACTTCTGTGTCTGTCAATCTCCATGCCCCTAAATTTCTGTGATCCTTGAGAATAGCAATTGACATTCAATACACACTTTTGAGCACACAGTGTGACAAGTTTTGGGGATTCAAAGATGAAAAGACATGCTATCTGCCCCCTGGTTCAGGAAAGCAGAAGGACCATTGCTGAGCAGGACCATGGACCCAGCTGAGACTGAAACTACAAAAGTGAATTGCTTCCAGTTGGCCCAGCAGTGTGATGTTCATCAACAGTTGGCAACCCAACACAAGTACCAGATGAAAACAATAATTGCATATATTCATATTTGAGAAAGGAGTCAAGGATAAAGGGTAGAGTTTATACAGACTTTGTTGAGGCCCTTTAAGTTATCAACCAAGGGGGTCATACTGGGCAGGGAAGAGAGTCAGTTGGTTGAGGTATAGATAAATTTGGAGAACAAGACACTGGGATGGAGGTACTGGAGGTTTTAATGTGGTCAAAAACATGTTCAATGAGAGAACTTAGCTAAAATGTTGGTAACTAAGCAGGAACTTCGAAAAGGAATTGGAGATGTCCAGGAAATCTGTAAAGATAACTTTGTGTTGAAGAGAAAGACCGCTGCGAAGACCAAGGAACATGAAAGAATAATATACTTTGGTTTGACTGGCAGATGACGTATTTGCACAGGAGGAGGGACCAGCGGACACTTGCTATTCCCTTGCAGGACTCACCACAGAGCACTGTCTTTGTTCCTGTACTCACTTGACTCTCCCGCCATGTAATAAGCTCCTTGATGACAGAAACACCATGATTGGTGTTTCACTCCCTGCTCCTCATGATGTCTGAAATCTTGCTGATGTTGAGTAAATGAGGAAGAACATAAAGAGGAAATGATAAAAAGCTCACATATGTCTTCACAAAATTGTCCAGTTAGGCTCACTGGGTGGAGTCCTACTGCTGCCATTCTACTTCCAGGTCCTTCACAAGTACATTGTCCTTTGAGGAAAAGGGCCATAGTTTACCCGGAATTCTAAACAGATAGATATGTTGAGTCAGAATAAGGAGAGAGGTTTAGCAACCTCCTAGAAAAAAAAAAAAAAGAGGGGGGTGTTAGGGAGTGACAAAAATCTAAAATCTAATAAAGCTTTCATTTTGTATTTCTGATGAAATCAAGTGCTCTCCCCTGAGGATTACTACTGTTCACAAAACAGTGACCTTAGGAACATTGTTTACTTTTTATATTTTTTGTAATATTGTCACTGTCTTTGTCATACTCTTTCTTATACCCTAAATAGTTAAGGAACACTTTTAAAACAATATGGTCCTGTGTGCTCTTCTTTGGAAAAATAAAAAGTAGAAGGAGGAACAGGAGGAGTGGGGAGAAGGAAGGAAGGAAGGAAGGAAGGAAGGAAGGAAGGAAGGAAGGAAGGAAGGAAGACCTCTGTAGAAAATGTTCTACTCTGAACCAGTCCTGGGGGGAGAGGAATCAAAATGTATGTGTTATTAACTGATGAAAGAATTCAGTAAGAGTTAAAACTTATGAAGCAGAGGGAAGTAAAGTGAATTTCTGAGAAAGGAAGCTTAAGCTGTGATAATTTACTCATTCCTTCATTCATTTCATTATAGTATTTGTCATAAGCCGACTGAGTGTCCCAGGTGCTGAGCTAGGCACACAGACAACAGCAGTAACAAGACTGTTGTAATTCTGCTCTCATGGAGGCTACATGACGTGGAAGAGCAGACTGTATTCTAACTGGAAAGTTACCAACACTGAGAGAGAGGGAGCAGGAGCAGGTGCTGGGAACTAAAGACTGTGCCACAGATGAAGCCCACTATATTTGAAAGCCAGTTTCTTCTGTCACTTGGTTTATTAATATTCTTCTCTCCCTCTGTTTTCTACTTCTTGCTCCTCACCCCTACTGACCAGCTGACCATGTTGCTTACTATGGTATAAATGTCTACCAGTCCTATGGTCCCTCTGGCCAGTTCACCCATGAATTTGATGGAGATGAGGAGTTCTACGTGGACCTGGAGAAGAAGGAAACTGTCTGGCAACTGCCTGTGTTTAGCACATTTGCAAATTTTGACCCACAAGGTGCACTGAGAAATTTGGCTATAGCAAACATCCTGATTAAACTCTCCAACTATACCGCTGCTACCAATGGTATGTGTCCAATGCTCTGCCTCTCTTTACTGAATCTTCCCTACACACCAGGTCTCATTCACTTCCTCCCTAAGATAGATATCCTTGACTGCTTTCCAAGGATCTTTCCCCAGATTTTCTCATAGTAATTACTGAACATTCATCCTCTCCCATCTCAAAACTGAAATATTGCTATCTAACACAAGGATCCTCACTCCCATACCATGTTCCTTGAATCCCTCAAGGACAAGTCCTGTAGATCTCTACTTTAATAAGCATGCCCACAGAAGGAAGGGCACAAGGATAATGTACAGGCAGTGTATATACACCATGTCCCATGCAGAAGGTGAGCAGGAACTCTTCTACCATCAGATGGGGAACCGTCAGTGGGAGGACTCTTGCAGGACACAGTGCAGAACCTCAGGGCAGAGCTATTTACAGTTCATATCAGTGCTGCTTCCTCACCACAGAGGTTCCTGAGATGGCTGTGTTTCCCAAGTCTCCTGTGATGCTGGGTCAGCCCAACACCCTCATCTGTCTTGTGGACAACATCTTCCCTCCTGTGATCAATGTCACATGGTTGAAGAATAGACACTCAGTCACAGAAGGTGTTTCTGAAACCAGCTTCCTCGCAAAAACGGATCATTCCTTCTTAAAGATCAGTTACCTCACCTTCCTGCCTTCTGCTGATGATATTTATGACTGCAAGGTGGAGCACTGGGGCCTGGAGGAGCCACTTCTGAAACACTGGGGTATGTACGAACTCCACCCGCCTCGGCACCTTCTTTCTCTATCAACTCCAGAATATCCTACCTTTTAGTCTGTGAATCTCATTTCTTCCATACTTCAAAGGTTTTGAATAATAGACTTTACTCTCTTCCCTAACCATGGTGCCCTGAGTCCTCCTAGAACCAAAACCATCCCCCCCGTTCCATCCTACATATGTGTACATGAACCACACTCTGTATTCTGACTTCCACAACCTCATTTGCACAGAACCTGAGATCGCAACCCCTATGTCAGAGCTGACAGAGACTGTGGTCTGTGCCCTGGGGTTGGCTGTGGGCCTTGTGGGCATCGTGGTGGGCACTGTCCTCATTATCCAAGGCCTCCACTCAGGTGGTGACTCCAAACATTAAGGACCCTTGCAAGCTGCACCCTAGAAAGGAAGGTAAGGATTCAGATTTGTCAGAGCCGAGAGCTGGAGACACAGCACAGGAGGAAGGAAAGTAGGAGGAGTTTGTGAACACAAAAGTGGTTGAAAAGTTGTGGGAGACTGGGGGAGGGCATGGTGACAGCACAGGAGCCCCCTAGGATCCAGCCATCTCATGTCTGTCGTATTGCAGGTGCACTGCATGCCCACCGACCAGAGCAGAAGAGTGGACTTGATAGGTGACCTAGCACTATTTCCTAGCCCAGTTCATCATATTCCTTCTCTCTTCCAATGCTCCTCCTCTCACTCTCCCCCAATTCAGACATTAATGAAAGTAATATAAGCCCTCTGTCTTTGTATAGACTTGTTATAGAAAATATTCAAAACAAAGAATTAAGTTCATACTCATTTTAATATAGTTTTAAAAAGCTAGGACAGAAAAATAAGTTAGAATAATTGAATTTTGAATTTCAAAAGTACTGAAAGTCAAAATGGTTTTCCAAAACTTTAAAATTCCAATTTGTGAAGAATGAAAGATGCTAGGACCAGCTTTCCGCTCTTCTCTTCACCCATAAGAAGATAAGAATTCTTTAGGCAGGAAAAGAAATGGAAATCAGTTAGGAGAACATTAGAACAAGACCATAAGGTACGTATCTGAAAAGAACCAAATACTTCGTTCTTACTTAGGGATAGTAACAACAGGACGAGGAATGGGAGTAGAAACCACAGACATATTTAAGTTTCTGAGAACACAGGTGTAGTTTGCCTCACCTCCTACATGAATCCCTGCTAGATAAGCACATAAACTTGTCTGTGCCACCATGGCATGTCAGGGACAGTAGAGTGAATGTAGCTGCAGGATGTTTCTAGGCAGATCAGCTTAGGTCAAGCTCACCGAATCCCTGTGCAGCCCTGTGCACCCTAGAAAACAGCAAAACACTCCCATAACCCCAACCCCCTGCCCCTCACCCCTCACCCCTCTTGGTTAAGGAAAAAATGAGCCTATGAGTGAGACGTCTCAGGAGGGACAACATGGTGGAGATAATGTACTGGCAGCTATGGATGCTGACTCTTCTTCTAGATACGTTGTCTTCTAGCAGTAACTCTGGCAGAGGAAATGGATCAACAGATGGATTCTCTGGCATTCTTGAGTGTGTCCAAGACTTCACTCTTGAAAGTGTATGTGACTTGACTTGGAGTCATTTTGCCCTTTGAAATTGTTTTAGGCACAAATTTGCTTCAGTCTGTTCACTCTTCAACTACTGTGTCCATGCACTGTATCTAAGACACTACTATTATGGAATAGCTGTAAAATGTAGGAGGCTGTCCCTGTCCATGCCACCTGCATCAATGAGCTTGAAGTGTAATTGGGGTGAAAAAAGACATAATTTTAATACAATAGTTGATGCCACATAGTTTGATGGAAAGAAACCTAAATTCAATTCAGGATTCAGCACTTTATAGCTAGTATTTTAAACATTATAACACTGAGTAAATATATTCTGCGTTATATATTTCTCATCCATAATATGGAAGTGATAATACTTTCCTTACAGTTATTGACAGAATTTGAATAATCTTGATATATAGTCTGGCCTTTACTCATAGTATGCAAATACATAAGAAAACATTGCTAGTTATATCCATAATTAATTTATTAAAAAGAATGGATCATATCATATAAAAAGCACTTCTGTTTTTCTGAGTCCTTTAATAATTTAGGGGATTCAAACATGCAGCTATGAATTAATTTCTTTTCATAAGTTAATGAGAGGATTTTTTTTCCCCAGAAACTCTGAGAAATTGAGGTTGAGTTAAGCTAAGAGAATAGATAGGGTATAGCAGTGAGTGACATATCACTGGTGGAGGGCTTCTAAAAGAATTGTTAGAACAAGAAGTTGTAATACTTGACCTTGGGATTTCAATCTCTAATAAAAGATGTGTTCCCCACTATGGCACATAAATTTTTAGACAAGGTATGTTATATGTAAGAGAACTTATGCATGTCTACTTTGAGGGGAAAGTGGGAAAGATTCAAGGAGAAAAAGCTGCCTGTGACTTAGAAGTAAGATAATAATTAAAAATTCAGACTAGGAATGGTAAATTTCACTCAGAGGTGCTCATGAAAATGTAAGTAACAGAACACAGGATTTGAGGCCAGTGAAACTACTCTGCATGATATTATAATGGCGGATACATCCCATTACACATTTATTCAAATGCACAGAATCTACATCAAGAGTGAAGCCTAATGTAAACTACAGACTTTGGGCGATAATAATCTGTCAATGTAGTGTCATCAATTGTAATAAATGTACCACTCTGGTAGGGGATATTGATAGTAGGGGAAGCTGTGCGTAGTTGGGACAAGGATATATGGGAAATCTGTGTACTTTCCATTCAATTTTGCTGTGAACCTAAAACTACTCTAAAATAAAGTGTATTTAAAAAACAACAACAACAACCCGCGGGACGCCTGGGTGGTTCAGTCAGTTAAACGTCTGCCTTTGGCTCTGGTCGTGATCCCAGGGTCCTGGGATGGAGTCTCACATTTAGCTCCTTGCTCAGTGAGGAGCCTGCTTCTCCTTCTGCCTGTCACTCCCCTTGCCTGTGTGCTCTCTCTCAGTTTGAGAAATAAATAAATAATGTTTAAAAAAAATAAAACAGAAAAGGTCAGCAATTAAGATATCAAATGTATGAAATAAAAATTTTAGTGCAAACAAAGTAGATCACCTGAAAATGCACACATGTCCTCAGGAAGAGTTTTTGGCAATAGGCTTTCAAATAAATGTTATATGAATTTAAATGACTCACAAGGTGAGAACCCAGGAATTTAGACATGGTGTGTGTGTGTTTGCACATGTGTGTGTGTGCACGTGTGTGCATGTGTGTGTTATTGAATCCCACGACCAGTGTTCCAGGAAAATATAAATGCTGACCTACTCAGACTCCTTCCCAATGAAATACTGAGGAAAACAAATATAATGGAAGCTGCGTTTTATTAAGGGGATTCATTCATAAGGTCTTCATATAATTTTAAAATAGAATTCAAATTGTTTCTTAAGAAAAGAGCAATTATTTCATTTTATCAGCTAAAAGTTAAAAGTGGATCACCACATGACATTACCGTAAACAAAGTTAGGTATAAGTCCTCATGATATTAAATTAAATGTGATTCTTAAAAAAAATTATTTGAGTTATTTGAATTATTTCTGACTTCTTACATAAAGTATGACTTTATTAATATTTATTATTAGTATCATACTATTTAAAAGATACATAATTAGAAAACCACATTTTTTCAGCAAATAATTTGCAAGAAAAATAGAGAACAGAGAAACTTCATATTAAAAAAAAAGAACTGAACACGTATCAACCAAATGTTAGGCTTTGTTTGGATGCATATTCAAACAAAACAACTGTTAAAAAAATTCTTTTGAGACAATCACAAATTTGAACACTGGCTGTATTAAGAATTTTTTTTTTCCTGATTTTAGGGGTGGTAATGGCAATGTTAAGTTTCTAAAAAGTCATTATATTTTAGATTTTCATAATAAAATATTCATCAAGAACATGACATGACATGTAAGATACCTTGAAAATAATCCAGTATATGTGTAAGAGTAAGTGGGTGGGTTTACAAAATTATCCATGAATTAATAATTATTAAAGACAGACTGTTGACACATGGCACTATTGTCTCTACTACTACATATAGTTGAAACATATAGTTGAAATTTTCCATAAGAAAATAATTTTCAAAAGTATTCCAGGAAAGACAAAGAAAAAAAGATACAGAAGAAGCTTTCTTTTGAAATTATGTTGGTTTTTAAGGTTTCCCTCATTTTTTCCCAATTAGGAAAATGGGAGTATCCAAATCCTCCTCCAGACCATAGACCTCCCAAAAATATAACACTAAAGAATATGTATGTCACAAGCAATAATAGCAAAGGAAAGCAAAGTAATGTTCACTATATTATTGGCTGACCTAAGCCCCAAATTTGCTAACATATACACTAATTTAATTAATAATGCAAAAATAAAAATGGTCTTTGAATACCAGTGTTGTGGTATATACCATACTATGTTCTGAATGTATTAAAATAATGTAAAAGTAGATACATTCATTGTCTTCACAGAATTTACATTCCAGTGGGAAGAAATATACATATATAAAATAATTCCACTAGTGTATAATTATAAACTCTAAGAATTCATAAAGGAAAAGAACAAGGTAACATAAGACTATGTTATTTGGTGTAAGTTAGAGGAGGCTTGAATAAATATCTGAGATGAAATAGACATTGTATAATATGTAAAGCAAAAAACTAATAATAATCCAAATAAAATAGAAATAATGGACTTGAACTATATGTTAGACCAAATGGACCTAATAAACATTTTAGTGATCTAAGTAACATTTTCAAAGAAAGGCATTCAGATGTCCAACTGGTACATGAAAAAGTGTTCAACATCCTTAATCATTAGAGAAACGCAAATTAAAACCACAACGAGATATCACCTCACAACTGTCAGAATGGCTATCATCAAGAAAATAAGAAATAACAAGTGTTGGCAAGAATATGGAGAAAAGGGAACCCTTATACACTGTTGGTGGGAATGTAAATTGGTTCAACTCTATAATATGGGGGTTCCTCAAAAAATTGAGATATCTGCACCTTCATATCCATTGCAAGTTTATTTACCATTGCCAAGACATGGAAAAATTTAAGTGTCCCCTGGTGATGAAGGGATAGAGTAAATGTTATACGCACACACACATATACACATCACACAATGGAATACTACTCAGCCGTAAGAAAGCACGAAATTGTGCCATTTGTGACAACATCGATAGACCTTAAATGCATTACACTAAACAAAATAAGTCAGAGGGAGAAAGACAAATAGCATACATTTTCACTTATATGTGAAATTTAAAAAACAAAACAAATGAAAAAATAAAACCAGACTCCTAGATACAGAGAACAGACTGACTGTTGCCAGAGGAGAGAGGGGTTGGGTGGTGGCCAAAATGGGTAAAAGCGTCAAGAGGAATAAACTTCCAGTTATAAAACAAATAAATCATGAGGATGTAATGTACAGCACAGGCCATTATAGACAGTAATACTGTATTCTTCGTGTGGTGACGTGGTAACTAGATTTATTACACTGATCATATCATATGCATATAAATATTGAATTACTAGGTTGTACACCTGAAACTCATATAATATTGTATGTTGATTATATTTGAATTAATTTTGTATGGTGACAGATGTTAACTAGTATTATTGTAGTGATCATTTCACAAAATATACAAATATTAAATCATGTTGTACACCTGAAAATAATATAATGCTATCTGTCAATTAAACCTCAAGATAAAGGAATGACTGTTTTAACTCTGAAAAAAATGTCTTGACAACAATATTTTGGATATAAAACCAAAAGCACAAGCAACAAAAGCAAAAATAAAGAAGTGGGACTACATAAAATTTTAAAACTTCTGCACAGCCAAACAATCAGCCAAATGCAAGGACAAACTATGGAATGTGAGAAATATTTGTAAACCATCTATCTGACAAGGGGTTGATATAAAGGTGCTCATACAAATCACGAACAAAGAAAACAAACTGATTTAAAAACAGGCAGAGGAGGACTTCCAGGGAAGAGGACAGAGTAGGAGGATCCTAAGCTCACCTCATCCCATGGATACAACTAGATAACATCCACGTCACTGTAAATAACCCAGAAAACCACCTGAAGTCTGGCAGAAAAGACTCTCCACAGCAAAATGAATAGAAGAGGCCACATCCAAGAAGCAAGGAAGGGCAGAGATGCTGTTGGGAGCTAAATGGACCCACAGGGCTGGTCCACAGGAGGAGGGATGCTGTGGGCTCCAAGAAGGGGGAGAAACAGAACTTCCCACCACGCACTCCAGGCATGTGGAACCCACACAGGGAAGACAAATCCCCATAACATTTGACTTTTAAAACCAGAATGACACAATTCTCAGTTCTTATATTCAGTAGGGCTTAACACCTAGAACTTTAAAAAGCAGCAGACTTGGCTCCTGGGGAGCCAGAGGGCAATAGGAAACTGGGTCCTTGCCCTTAAAGAGACAATACAGCACACAACCCTGTGAAGATACAGCATGCAAGCAGCAGTTTGAAAACCACCTGGGGTATACAGGAGGGAGTTTTGTTTACTAATCTCAGAGCATGTGTTGGAGTGGCAGGGATCTTTGGGAGACTTCTTCAAGAACAAAAGAGCTAGTGGGTACCATTTCTATCTCTTGCCCTCCACCCCAGACACACAGACACCTGTAGGAACCAGAGTAGCACCAATACTTGTTACCTAACTTGCTAACAGTGTGCCCCACCTCCACATTCTCCTATGGGCACACCCACTTCAACCAGACCTCAGCATCAGGATTCTTCCACATCAGACATATACAAACCTTGATAATACCTCACACCCTGTCCACCTTCTCATGTGGACCTGCCACCTGCAGGCAAGGAGAACCTCTGCAGATGACTGACCTGAAGGATAGAGCATCCAAAACACAACAACAGAATATACACATCACACACCAGAGACACTCCCTGAAGTGCCAGGCCCTGAACACTATATGGCCTCTTCATAAAGCCATTACTCTCAGGAGCAGGAAATATAGTGGACTATTCTAAGATAGAAAAGAAGGCAGAGGCTTAGACAAAGTGCCAAGATGGAGTACTTTATCCCAAATGGAAGGGCAAGATAAGGTCATGGCCAGAGATCTAAGTGAAACAATATACGTAATATGCCTGACGGAGAATTTAAAGCAACAATCATAAGGATACTCGCTGGACTTGAGAAAAGAATGGAAGACTTCAGGGAGGCCCTAACCACAGAGATAAAAGAGTTAAAAAAGAGTCAGAAATGAAAAATGCAGTAACCGAGATTGGAAACAGGATGGATGCAATGAACACAAGGCTGGAAGAAGAAGAGGAATGAATAAGAGATATAGAACACAAATCAATAGAATATAATGAAGCTGAACAAAAGAGAGAAAGAAGGATTATGGAACACAAGAACAGACAGGGAACTTAGGGAAATTCATGATTCCATAAATGCAATAACACTCCTATTACAGGGGTCCCAGAAGAAGGAGAGAGAGAAGAGGGGGCAGAAAATTTATTTGAGTAAATAATAGCTGAAAACTTCCCTAATCTGAGGAAGAAAACAGACATTTAGATCCAGGAAGCACAGAGAGCTCCCATCAAACTCAACAAAAGCAGCTCAACACCAAGACATATTGTAATTAAATTTGCAAAATATAGCAATAAAAAAATCTTAAAACCAGCAAGACAAGAGAAGTTCGTAACTCACTATAAGGCTAGCTACAGATCTCTCAACAGAAATTTAGCAAGCCACAAGAGAGTGGCATGATATAGTCAACGTGCTGAATGGGAAAAATATGCAGCCAAGAATATTCTATTCAGCAAGGCTGTTGTTCAGAATAGAAAAGAGATAAAGAGTTCCCCAAACAAATACTACAGGAGTTTGTGACCACTAAACCAGCCCTGAAAGAGATATGAAAGGGAGCTTTCTGAGTGGAAAGGAAAGACCAAAAGTGACAAAGACAAGCAAGGATCAGAGAAAATCTACAGAAACAATGACAAAACAAGTAATAAAATGGCAATAAATACATATCTATCAATAGTTACTCTGAATGTGAATGGACTAAATGCTGTAATCAAAAGATGTAAGGTGTCAGAATGGATTAAAAAAACAAAACCTATCTATATGCTGCCTACAAGAGACTACTTTTAGACCTAAACACAACTGCAGATTGAAAGTGAGAGGAATACAGAAACACTTATCATGCAAATGAATGTCAAAAGAAACCCAGAGTAGTAATACTTACAGCGGACTAACTAGATTTTAGTCCAAAGACTGTAACAAGAGATGAAGAAGGACACTATATCATAATAAAGGGGGAAATCCAACAAGAAGATCTACAAATTGTAAATATTTATGCCCCCAACAGGGGAGAATCCAAATATATAAAAAAAATAATAAACATAAAGGAACTAACTGATAATAATACAATAATAGTAGGGGACATTCATCAATGGACAGATCATCCAAGCAGAAAATCAATAAGAGACAATAGCTTAGAGTGACACACTGGACCAGATGGACTTAAGATATATATTCAGAACACTCCATCCTAAAGCAGCAGAATACACATTCTCTTCAAGGGCACATGGGACATTCTCCAGAACAGATCACATACTAGGTCACAATTCAGGCCTCAACAAGTACAAAAATGCTGAGATAGTATCATGCATATTTTCTGACCTCAATGCTATGAAACTGGAAGTTAACCACAAGAAAAAATTTGAAAAGGCCAAAAATTCATGGAGGTTAAACAGCATGCTACTAAACAATGAATGGGTCAACCAGGAAGCCAAAGAAGAAATAACAAATACGTGGAAACAAATGAAAATAAAAACACAATCATCTAAAACCTTTGGGATGTGGCAAAGTGGATCTAAGAGGGAAGTATATGATAATAAAGGCCTACCTTAAGAAGCAAGAAAAATGTCAAATAAACAACCTAACCTTATATCTATAGCAGCCACACCTAAAGGAAAAAGAACAGCACATAAAGCCTAAAGCCCAAAGCAGAAGAAAGTAAATAATAAAGATTAGAGCAGGAATAAGTGATACCGAAACTAAACTAAACTAAACTAAACTAAACTAAAATAAAATAAAATAAAATAAAATAAAATAGAACAGATCAAGGAAACCAGGAGGTGGTTCTTTGGAAAAATCTGTAAAATTGATAAACCCTTAGCCAGAGTTATCAAAAAAGAAAAGAGAAGGGACCCAAATCACAAATAAGAGATCAGAAATAACCAAAACCACAGAAATACAAACAATTATAGGAGAATACTGTGAAAAACTATATGACAACAAATTGAACCTGGAAGAAATGGATAAGTTCCTAGAAACATATTAACTACCAAAACTGAAACAGGAAAAAATAGAGAGCTTAAACAGACCTATAACCAGCAAAGAATTTAATCAGTAATCAAAAATCTCCCAAAAAACAGAAGTCCAAAGCCAGATGGCTTCCCAGGAGAATTCTACCAGACATTTAAAGGAGAGTTAATACCTATTCTTCTCAAACTATTCCGAAAAATACAAATGGAAGGAACACTTGCAAATTCATTCTATGAAGCCAGCATAACCCTGATACCAAAACCAGAGAAAAACTCCACTAAAAAAGAGAACTACAGGCCAAAATCCCTGATGAACGTGGATGCAAAAATCCCCCATAAAATACTAGCACACCAAATCCAACAGTACATTAAAAGAATCATTTCAATCATGATCAAGTGAGATTTATTCCTGGGCTGCAAAGGTGGTTCACTACCCACAAGTCAAACAATGTGATACACCACGTTAATGAAAGAAAGGATAAGAACCATATGATCCTCGCAAAAGATGCTGAAAAAGCATTTAATGAAGTACAACATCCATTCATGATAAAAATCCTCAACAAAGTAGGATTAGAGGGATCATATCTCAACATCATAAAGGCCATATATGAAAAAACCATTCCTAATATCATCTTCAATGGGGAAAAACTGAAAGCTGATCCTCTCTGGTCAGGAAGAAGACAGGAATGTCTACTCTCAGAACTGTTATTTAACATAGTACTGGAAATCCTAGCTATGGCAGTCAGGCACAGAAAGCCATCTAAATTGACTAGGAAGAAGTCAAACTCTCACTATTTGCAGATGACATGATACTCTATATAGAAAACACAAAAGACTCCACAAATAAACTGCTAGAACTAATACACGAATTCAGTAAAGTAGCAGGACACAAAATCAATGTAGAGAAATCTGTTGCATTTCCTTACACCAGTAATAAAGCAGCAGAAAAAGAAATCAAGGAATCAATCCCATTTGCAATTACAGCCAAAATAAGGTGCCTAGGAATAAACCTAACTGAAGAGTTGAAAGACCTTTACTCTGAAAACTATAAGACACTGATGAAAGAAATTGAAGATGGCACAAATGGAAAGACATTCCACGCTCATGGATTGGAAAAGGAAATATTGTTAAAAAGTCTATATTTCCCAAAGCAATCTACACAATTATTGAAGTCCCTATCAAAATACCAACAGCATTTTTTTCACAGAGCTAAAACAAACAGTCCTATAATTTGAGTGGAACCACAAAAGACCCTGAATGGCCAAAGCAACCTTGAAAAAGAAGAGCAAAGCTGGGGGCATCACAGATCTGGACTTCAAGGTATATTATAAAGCTGTAGTGATAAAAACAGTATGGTATTGGCACAAAAACAGACACATAGATCAATGGAACAGAATAGAAAACCCAGAAATGAACCCACAACTGTATGGTCAATTAATCTTTGACAAAGCAGGAAAGAATATCCAATGGGAAAAAGACAGTATCTTCAACAAATGTTAGAAAATTGGACAGCAACATGCAAAAGGATGAAATTGGATCATTTTCTTACACCACACACAAAGTAAATTCAGGATGGATTAAGGATCTAAATGTGAGAAAATAAACCATTAAAATCCTAGACGAAACATAGGCAGCAACCTCTTTAATATCGGCCACAGCAATAAATTAACAACACAAGAAACAGCAGGTGTTGAGGATACAGAGAAAGAGGAACGCTCTTATACTGTTGGTGGGAATGCAAACTGGTACAGCCACTCTAGAAAACAGCATGAAGTTTCCTAAAGAAGTTAAAAATGGAATTACCCTACAATCCAGCAATTGCACTACGAAGTACCCAAAGAATACAAAAATACTAATTTGGAGGGATACATGCACCCCAATGTTCATAGCAACATTATCAACAATAGCCAAATTATAGAAAGGCACAAATGTCCATTGATTGATGAATGAATAAAGAATATGTGGTATATATACACAATGGAACATCACTCAGTCATAAAAAAAATGAAATCTTGCCATTTGCAACAATGTGGACAGAGCTAAAGAGTTTATGCTAAGTGAAACAAGTTGGTCAGAGAAAGACAAATACCATACGATTCCATTCATATGTGGAATTTAAGAAACAAAATGAACAAAGAAAAAAGAGGAAACCAAAAAACAGGCCCTTAACCATAGAGAATAAACAGAAAGTTACCAGAGGGAAGGGGGGGTGGGCAGTTGGGTGAAATCAGCGTTGGGGATTAAGACTACACTTAACCATGATGGGCACTGAGTAATGTACAGAATTGTTAAATCAATGTATTACCCACGTGAAACTATATAATACTGTATGTTAACCATACTGAGTTAAAATTTAAAACAAAATAAATGTAGCTTTGAAGACCACAATTTAAAAATGGGCAGAGGAACTGAATAGATATTTTTCCAAAGAAGACATACAAATTGCCAGCAGTACGTATAAAGATATTCAACTTAGGTAATCATCAGGGAAATGCAAATCAAAAGTACAATTAAATACCAGCTCACACCTATTAGAATGATTGTTATCAGAAAGACAAGAGATAAGTTCTGGTAAGGATGTGGAGAAAAGGAAACCTTGTGCACTCTTGGAAGGAATGTAAATTGGTATGGTATAGCCACTATAGAAAGCAGTACAGAGGTTCCTTGAAAAATTAAAAATAGAACTACTGTATCATCCCGCAATCTCACTTCTGGGTGTATATTAAAAGGAAATGAAAACTGGATATCAAAGTAATATCGGCACTCCCATATCTTTTGCAGCATTGTTCATATCTTACCACAATAGCTAAGATATGAAAATATTCTAAGTATATCCACAGATGAATTGATAAAGAAGATGTGGTATATATTTACAATGGAATTCAGCCATGAATAAGAAGGAATACTGCCATTTGATTGAAAGTAAGACCGCATACTCACAACCAGTAGGTTATTCTAGGACACCCATACATTTTTTCCTCCAAGGAATAAACCTAATAAGACTCAGCTCTTTTTATTAGCAAACTTGTTTGTAAAGGCTGTTCTTATTTTGATTAAATTATCAATTAAAGATTATGTTCCCCAGTGAAATGTGGGAGCAAAGAATAGTTGTTTCTATGAAACACTCACTGGACAGAAGGAAGAAGACTCTGATCCTCTCATTAAAAGGATACCTGGCTGGCTTCCTTGGTGGAGCATGCAACACGTGATTACAGAGTTATGAGTTTGAGCCCCACATTGGGTATAGAGATTACTTAAAAATAAAACCTTAAAAAAAAAAAAAACAAAAAGAAGGAACCTTCTTGCATGGGACCAGGATGACAATGCTGACCTGTAAGAATGTCCTAAAATACACTCTACCACTTACCACCACAATAGGGCTTATGTTTCAACTAGAAAAATCAGAGCTCAATGTTTCCCTAAACTCTGAATCTGGTTTAATCTCTAGACCTACTTCTTGACTTTGCAGGGTCAAAAACAAATGGTTACATACAGAGAAGAAGGGCTCCCTGGACACCTAGCACAATTCCTTCCCATTTCCCCAAGAGTGTCACTCCCTCTTGACTCCCATAAGGAATGACAATGCCCATGCTGAGGAAGATGACAAAACCAGTACAAAACCTCTGACCACTGAGCATCTTGTTCAAGGCAGATTCAGACAATGACCTTGGGAGCAAAATCCTGAATGTCAGTATTTGTCCACACTTCATAGTGCCAATGTCTGATGACCTGCATCACAGCCTGGACTATGAAAGACAAAGGCATCAAGGAAGCCTCATTCTCCGTTCTGACCTTGTCCCGCAGAGAGAAGGACCTGCCATTGGTTACTCAGACCCATTAAGCAAGTGGGAGAGCAGGGAGGAGAGATGCCTGCTACTCATTGGCATCACCCTTCATAACCTCAGAGAAAAGTTCCCAGCCACATGTCTTAATAACAAAACCTGGAGACTGAGATGGAGACCACCATTCATGCTGGGCCCACATCAAAGGAGCCACAGTGTATAGTGACCTCCTTACCACCTGGGAAGAGAATGCTATCAGGAATCAACAATTCACTATGTTCACGGACAAGGGGAACCCTATCCTCTGAGAATCCTAGCTCAGCAATGCCATTAGGAGAATGTGCAGGAGACAAGGGGTGGGACGGTTGTGAGCTGGTACCCCAAAAAGGGACTCTAGAAGCAGAGGGAACTCTGCCGCTTATCCCCTGGGGTCCATGATATAAGAACAAACTGCCCCTTGTGCCACTCCACTGTGATGGGCTCTGGAGGGTGCTCCACACGGCAGGTATGGACATATTTCCACTGGGGCATCATCTGCAGCATCACCAACATCTGGAAGGTCCAATCCCTCTCCCTAATAAAAGAGGTGGATGCAAGGATAGCTCTCTGCACCCCATGCGCATGAGGATGTTTTTGAGAGGTGTGCATGTCACTCAGGCTTGGCCAATCAGAATCTTTCCTGAAATTGTTCAAACTTTGGTAGATACTGTAGAATCACACAATGGAAACAGACAGACACATGCACACACAGAAACAAAGATGAGATAAGATGAGAGACAATGAGAAAGAGAGATGCAGACAGTGGAGAGAGAGGCAAAAAGAAACAGAGATAAAGGATCCAGATAAATAATGACAACAGTACAGATAGAAACAGAAAGAGAGACAAGCAGAGAGGCGGTGAAAGAGTGAGAGACACAACAGGGACAGAGATGCAGAGACAGACATAAAAAGATGCAGAGACACCCCTATGTTGACTGCAGCATTATTCACGATAGTCAAGATATGAAAGCAGCCCGTGTGTCCATTGATAGATGAATGGATAAAGAAGGTGAGGCATATATATATATATATATACATATATAATGCAATATGACTCTACCATAAGAGTATTAGATCTTACCATCTGCAACAACATGGGTGGATCCTGACAGTATTAGATTAAGTGAAATAAATCAAAGAAAAACAAATACTGTATCATTTCACTTATATGTGGAATCTATAGAACAAAACGAATGAACAAAGAAACAAAAAAACAGAATCAGACTTGTAAATACAGAAGACAAACTAGGGATTGCCACAGGAGAGATGGATGGGAGGATAGGCAAAATAGGTGAAGAGGATTCAGAGGTACAAAATTCCAGTTATAAAAGAAGTAAGTCATGGAGAGAAAAGGCCAATATAGTCGATAATAAGGTGACAGATGGTGACTACACCTATCGTGGTAGCATTGAGTAACGTGCAGAATTGTCAAATCACTGTGTTCTACACCAGATACTAACATAACATTGTATGTCAACTATCCTACAACAATAAAGAAATAAAATATAATAAAAAGATGCAGAGAGACACACCGAAAGAAATATAAGGGACAAGGAGAGACACACAGAAAGCAAGGTGCACACACAGAGATAAAATGGAAACAGAAGAGAGAGATGAAGATCTCACCGAATGTCTAGATCTCGTCACTTCTGAAATCAACTTGACCCCAAACCTCCTTGTAACAGCAACAAAATAACCTTGAGTTGGGTTTCTGTCATGTGAAACCACAAACAGTACTTTTATTGCTAGTTATACTTTTTCAAAATAAAAATGGACCTTGATCAATGTGATTTGCCAAGACATATTTGAAACATCACTGTGGTTCTCTGTGGCACCAGCGCCCACTATATCTGTACCTGGATAATTCCACTATCAGCTTACACACACTATACTCACCAACCCTAAAGAGGGGCCGGCACACCCTTAGGCCATTGCACTGAACAATGCTAAATACCCATGAAGGATGTGACTATTGAATTGATTTTCTATCTTCTCTGCCTGCTTGTCACCTGGCACCCCGGATGCCTCTAGTCTCCCTTCAAGGAGCAGTATGTCCTTTCATTCTGCTCTGGTTTCCTGCCTCTACCCAGTTAAGAAAACACAGGATACAGCGAACTCAAAATCATGTAAAATCTCTACATTCAGCTAAAAGGCTTCAATGAGCTCCTCTTGCACAATCGGAGGAGGAAGAATGGAGACAGAAAAGCCCTTGGGGCTGGAGTACATGCTGCTGGCAGGGAGCGCACAGGCAGAGGCTCCGAGGCCAGTGCAGAAGCAGCATCACAGCCACATCCTTGGGGCAGGGGTCACAGGGGGTGACCGGGCGACTGCACCAGAGGCACTGTAGGACTCTGATCTATGTGGGGGACAGGTGGTCAGGCAGCTGGGAATTCTGGACAAGGAGAGGCAGGCATTACAGGAGACAGAATCCCAGGTATCCTCAGGCGTCAGCGCAGGAGCCCTGTCGAAAAGAGAGTGATCAGCCCAGGGGACCCTGAGGGACGTGCTCTCTCCCCTCCTCTCAGGGCCACTGCGGCATCAGAGAAAGCTGAGGTCTAGGACATATTGTCATCACCTCCCCCAATATCTCTGTAAAGGTGAAATCAACTCAAGGGAACATGGCACTCCAGCTGCACACAGATATGTGCCAGCCAATGGAGCAGCTGTGACCCTTTAGGGGGATATTAAGGTTTTAATAAGTGTAATGATAACTCACCTTTTCGCACCACTAGTAGCCTTTCATTTCTAAATTCACACAGGCAGTAGCTACCAATACGTAACACAACGTGGGCATCATCCTGGTGTCTAGCACCCAAGATGTGGCTCTGGCTCCAAGTTTCACAGAAAGATACCACCAAAGTTATGGCTTGGTGCTGGAGAGCAACTCTGGATCTGCTACAGAAACTGGGCAAACGTCTCCCCTAACTCTTGTCCTCTGTAGCAGGGACTAGGCCCTGAACTGAGACCATTGTGCCCAGTGCACTCACCTCATGATCTTCCCTCTCTCACCTGTGCCCAAACCCCCACTGAATCAGAGCAGAAAAAGTACCTGTTGGGGGAGACCCACGAGGTCCTGCAAAAAGAAGTGAGAGAAAAAGGTCTCATTACACAAATAGCCAGTCTCACACTCACCCCAAAGGGAGGTGAGATAAACAACTTAATTGGAATTTTACTTTCTCCCTACCCATCAACCACAAGAGCTTAACTGCCCTAAGCTAAAATCCCCCAAAATGAATGACGCGGTCCCTAGAAGGAAGGGAAGCAGATGCTCTGACCCTCTGAAATCTTTCAGAAAGGAGCCAGTGAGACAATGATGAACTGTAAGAAAGCCCTAGAACATACTCCACCTGTAACCTCTGTGATAAGGCTCCTTTTCAACCAGTAACATCAGATTCCAAAGCCTCCCCCTAGGTTGTTTCATGTCCTCCCACCACCAGTCCAGCCTCCTAACTTTCAGGGTCAGAAGGAAAGCGCTACATCTAGAGGTCAGCGCCTCCACCCCCCACCCCCACCCCCCGAGCAGAGGGCCTCAGGCAGAGCCCTTCTTCCCCATTTCCCCAGAGTGCCTTACCTTTCTGGCTCCTGTGACGGATGATAAGGCCCAGCCCAAGGAAGATCAGCCCCAGCACAAAGCCTCCGATGCCACTCAGCATCTTGCTCCGGGCAGATTCAGACTGTGCCCCTGGGGAGCAGAGCCTGAGTGTCAGCGTTGTCCCCACAACCCACAGGGTCCCTTTGGGGAGCGTGAAGTCCAGTCTGAGGCAAAGGAGGTACAGGTGCCAGGGGAAACTAGTGCTTCCTTCTGAGCACCCCTGGGGGAGGGAAGGACCCACTAAGAGATCCTTGCACAGGGTGGGTATGTGAGAGAGAGGGGGAACCTGAAACCCACTCCTCCAGACACACCCATAACCTCAGACTCCAAGACCCCAGTCACCAGCCAGAGGAGTAAATGCTTCAGAGCTGCAGGGCTGGGTTGTGGGGCCAGGTGTGGAGAACAATCTCCCTAGTATCTAGAAAGACAGTGAGATCAAGAGTCTTCTGTTGCCCCTGCCATGGGACAAGAGGCTCTCATCTCCTGGGATAGCCAACTCAGTCGCACCATCAAGGATGAGGAATAGAATGGGACGGGCGGGACGAAGCTCTGTCTTGTGCGGCCCACAGTGAAAGGAAACAGACTGGCCCTTACGCCACTCCACCGTGATGGGGCTCTGGAGGCTGGGATGCTCCACATGGCAGGTGTAGACATCTCCTCGCTGGGGAGTCATTTCCAGCATCACCAGGATCTGGAAGGTCCAGTCCCCATTCCTAATAAGTGGAGTGGACACGACACCAGCTGTCTCTTCCTGGTCATTCCGAAACCACCGAACTTTGATCTGGCCTGGGTAGAAATCTGTCACTGAGCAGACCAGCAGATTGTGGTGGTTCAGAACCTCCGTCCTGGATGGGGAGATGGTCACTGTAGGTTCCACTGAGGGGAGTAACAGACAAGAAAAGACACTGAGATGTGAGACTACACGGCAGGTCTCCCCGTACAAGAGTCCTCTCTTGGTACCAGGGTGGAAAGATCCCTGGATTCCAAGTCTTGGATTAGGATCTGAGCTTGGCCACTTTATTAGTTTAAAGAAACACATGAGTCCGCTTACTTTTCATTCTGATGAAATAACAGTAATCATTCTATGAATGTTATTCTGTCGATACTAACTGACAAAATGAAGCATTTTTAAATTGTAGATTGCTGTATTACACAGGACACTTTTCATAACATTTTTAAAAATAAAATTAATAAATCAGGACTTCTTTCCTTCCACACCTATTGACATATAACATGGTTGCTAATCCCTAACACCCAAGGTAGTTAGTTGTGAAATTAAATGGCATAATACAGATGGTGTGTGATAAGGTATTTGTCTAGAAATAGGTGCTTATTGTCTAGAAATAGTTGCAAGTGGGGCGCCTGGGTGGCACAGCGGTTAAGCGTCTGCTTTCGGCTAAGGGCGTGATCCCGGTGTTGTAGGATCGAGCCCCACATCAGGTTCCTCCGCTATGTGCATGCTTCTTCCTCTCCCACTCCCCCTGCTTGTGTTCCCTCTCTCGCTGGCTGTCTCTATCTCTGTCAAATAAATAAATAAAATCTTTAAAAAAAAATAAAAAGAAATAGGTGCAAGTAACTTGCAGAATGTCTACCCCTGAAGTGTATGGTGATGCCTGGAGGAGGGGATGCTGAGGGACGGAGGATAGGCAGGGTTCAGGCCAAAGGAAACCTGAAACAGTTTTTATTCAAAAATTTAATAGCATCAATTTATTGACTCTAAAACTTCAGCTCTTTCTAATTTGACATTTAATGAGATTTTCTAAGAACTTAAAATTCTGCCTTAAACACCATTCAAATATTGTTTAAATTTTAATAAACACTTCTTTCTTAGACTTTGCATTCACAAACTGTAACTTAAGACCCAAGTCACAAGGTTTACATTAAAGCATTAAGCAAAATAATAAAGACTGCTACAGTCAGACTTTAAGGTTTATTTAGCCTTCTATTTTCTCTTGAGCCTAAGTGGACGGGCAGCCGAATACATTTATTCATTAATTCCACAGAGGATTGCACTCACACTAAGTGCCAGTCGCCCTGTCAGGTACTAGGCAGACAAGAATAAGGCAGTTCCTCGCCTCAAAGAAGTCCAGGGCCAGTGACAGCCGTTTAAGAAACAATTAAGATGAATCACAATCTCAAACCAAAAAGTGAAATTTGGCATGCCACGACCCTAACGTATTTACCACGTGTGCAAGGTGCCCTCCCCCCCCACCAGGCCCAGACCCCTAAGCTTCGCAGGGGCCAGGACTTCTCAGTGCAGGACCCGGGAGGGGACAGGGGGCTCACTGGGCTCCGCTTAGCGAAAGGTGGGGAGGGAGAGACCACTGTTAAGTAGGGGGCCGGGGAGGCTCAGAAGTGGCAGAAACAGCAGAGGAAGCGCAGCCTCACTGCCTCTGCAGGGAATGGCGGAGGTCTGCGGGGTCGGTCCCCCAGCTCGGCCCCGCGTCCCCGCCCCTCCGTCGCCCGACGCGCCCCGCCTCCCGGTCCCCGCGCGAGAGGCCGCCGCCAGCCGGCTGGGTCCCGCCCCTCCCCGCGCGGAGACTCCGCAGGCGGAAGGGGGCGCCGCGGGGCGCGAACGGCCTGGCTCACCTCGCCGCTGCAGGATGAACCTGTCCTCAATCTGGTAGTTGTGTCTGCACACCGTGTCCACCTCGGCCCGCTTCCGCTCCATGAAGTCCTTCTGCTGGTTCAAGTACTCAGCGATGGGCCGCCCCAGCTCCGTCACCGCCCGGTGCTCCCCCACGTCGTCGTCGTAGTGCACGTACTCCTCCCGGTTATAGATGTATCTGTTCAGGTACCGCACCCGCTCCGTCCCGTTGGTGAAGTAGCACTCGCACTTAAACTGGAGCACGAAATCCTCTGCGGGGAATCACCGCGGGTCAGTCAGATCTCCACCGCTTAGACCAAACCACAGCCACCAGCCCGGCAGGCCTTGTGCTGCACTACCAGGCGGCCTGATGAACCCAAAGGCCTCCCACCTTGGATGCCTGTCACTCAGGCCCTGAGAATCCTCTTTCCCAGGCCAGCCTGCCCTCCTCCCAGGGCTTCCAGAACTGCCTTCACACAGGAATGGGAGGGAAGAAAGCCTCTCTCTAGGGACAAGCCCTGGGACCTGTGAGCCCTGCCTGAGCTTAGGACTCAGTAAAACAGGGCAGTCGGGTTGATTTTACATCCGTCCCTGTACTTGGATCAGGATGTTCTCGCATGAAATCCCATTTCCTTTAGAACTCCGGAGAACCTCAGAGACAAGTGTCCACTAAGCACAAGAGTTCAAGGGAATGAGGAGAGAGGTGCAGAATTGAGCTTGACCTCGTCTGACAAGCATATTCTCTTAGTCCCCTGCAAGGGCCTTCCTTCTAATGCCTGAGTTTCCTTCTAATACACTGAGTTTCTGTCACACCCACCCAACTGCAGTGTGAGATTTGCTCACTCCTGCAAAGCTAAAAGGAACACACACCTTCCAAGTCCTAGAGAGAAACATTTTATTCATGGAAAGAACACAGTCTTGAGATTGAGATAAAATAGATTCCAATTAAATCCTGCCACTTACCAGCTTGGGTATGTTACTAAACAGAGTACCCATATCATACATATAATTTGTAAAACAGAAGTCATAATCCCTACACATAGGGGTGTTAGGAAGATCCAGAGAGAATTTATATTATACGAATCCTGTGGCTGAAATGGTTTCTAGGTATGTGCTATTTCTCTTCTCTACATTCTCCTTTCTCCTAAATTCAGTCCACCATCAACTCAAGTCTCTGAATCCCACACAAGTTACTATCTGACCATAAACTAGTGAAACTTGAACTTAAGTCTCAAAGTCTCTGGGCATTCAGTCAGCTTCACTCAAATACCAAGAGTTTC
Source organism: Ursus americanus (assembly GCF_024610735.1). Classification (NCBI taxonomy): domain Eukaryota; kingdom Metazoa; phylum Chordata; class Mammalia; order Carnivora; family Ursidae; genus Ursus; species Ursus americanus. Next base: position 28,286,376 of record NC_142158.1, read on the forward strand.
TGTCCACACGCACTCCACTCAGAATCAGGAATGTACAATCCTTTTTGTCAAATACCAAGACTACAGAGACCAGTGCTGCCCTACATTTCTCCAACACAGAATCCCATAGGTGTAAACTAGACAAGGTCTTAGGGGACCCTGAAATGAAAAACCCTGCTGTGATTCTTATTTTCTTATTTTCAAAATATTCTTATTTTCAAAAATAACCCAAATGTCACTTTGTCCCGTCAGTGGTAGCAGATGGACACTTCGCTTCCTGCTCCCCATTATAACATCCCCAGGATGGATTGAGCCCATGGGATGGGGAATGTCCTCATCCTTAGAAGTGGAAATGAGAACGTAACAGAGCTGTCTACCCCAAAGAGAGGAAACCTGTGATAAAAGACTGTATTCTGAGATCACAGAACCTTCCACACTCCAGCCCAAAGGTTCTTCAGAGCCTGTTCCCCAGAGCTCCGGCTCGGGGAGCAGGTGCCCTGCACTTACGTGGAGAGTCTCTGCCCTCAGCCGCTGGGATGCTCAGCAGCACCAGGATCATCATCACAGCTGCTGTCCAGAGGCCTCTGGGGATCCACGGAGCCGTCTTCCCAGACGTCACTGGGAACAAAGGAAAAAAGGAGTGGTAGTCAACACAGCTCCTACCTGGTGGCTCTCAAGTACTCACTTCAGAGAATAAAAACCTGTGACTCTTCCATCCACAGTAGGATTGGAGAGTCCTTCGGAAGGAAACCAATCAGCCTTGGAGCTGACATACCTCATCTGTCTCGGGGCAGACATTTTTTGATGAAGGTTCTCAGTTTTTATGAAGGTTCTCAGTCCTAGGTTCAGAATCCCTAGGAAATGAGCCAATCAGCACTGGAGCTGAAACACCTCATCTGTCTCTGGGCAGACATTTTTTATGAAGGTTCTTACCCCAATTTTTTATGAAGATTCTCAGCTTGGCAGTATGTCTTCATCAAATTACACTAGTGAACATTTGAGGTGAAGATTTTCTCCTACTTATAGAAATTCTAAAGATTGAATGCCTTAGGGGTTTAAGGAACTGAATGAAAAGAGACTCAAGAGTAGACATCTTTGTGACATTTGGGATTTTTAATTCGTATACCTGGGATTTTTGTAGGAAAAAAGTGGGATCATATTTCAGGGAACAGAAAATTATAGTCTCAGAGATGTTCACTTCTATTATCGTAGACACTCTGAGGTGCCTTAAACTGTGGTGGGAAGAGCACAGTTCTTAGGAGGAAATGGTATTGAGCTGCAGTTCTGCCAGGAACAGGCTTTATGAGGGTCAGCAAATTACTGAACCTCAATTGCCTCCGGCTCCTCTTTGTAAAATGCAGATCACATTTCATGCATTTTATATCCAGAGCACCGTATATACAAACTTAAGACTAATATGACTTGTTTAATATTGTAAAATGTTCCTCAGCTGCCATGTGTTGGGAATATCAAGTTAATATGTGGAGCAAGAAAACAAGCTAAAAAAAAAAAAAAGTGACACCCAGCCCTGTGGGCATGTGGTTCTTCATTAGGCAAGAATCTTTTACATTTGTGGTCTTTGACTGAAAGTATTTGAAAAGTTAAGCTCACTTTTAAGCACATTCATCCTATGTCAGCAAAGGCACAATCCGCAAACATTCACAGCATCAGACAGGATCACATTCAGTTACAAGGGTGGAGAGCAAAAGATGTGGAGAAGCATATCCTGGGGCCTGAATAGTGTTACTGAGGGAGCAGACGTTAGAGTTACAGACTGTGTACAGACGTGGCATTTACTGGGCCAGCCCTAAGTTATCAAACTGTGAATGGCAGCAGTAGTGATGTGTGTTTTCTACCAGATCTATTATTTATCAGGCTCCTCTGGCCCATGAGTAGGGTCAGTTCTAAATGGTTATAGGGCAATTAGAACAGGGTGTGGCAATATTAATAAACAAAACATTAAGTATCTGCCTCTCTTTTCTCCCTCCTTCTGTCTCTTCCCTATATTTTAGCTTCTCCTTTTATAAGAGAGGCTGGGATCTGAAAGCAGAATATGAGGAGGGCACCGGGTAAAAAGAAATAGAGCAGAGACAACAAGAAGTTTCCATTAGTGGCACATGAAAGCAGTGAGTCATTCCAGTATTCTATACTAGGTGCCTGGTTCCAGAGCACCTGAGACTTAGTCCCTGGGCTTCCACTGGCAGTGGTGTACTTAGGATCAGGGTAACTCCAGAATAAGGAGGGTTTCCATGGTGGGACGGAAGGAGAAAGGAGGAACATCAAACTCAGAGCTGGAATAGGGTTGGGGGTCAAGGAACCACAGTCAAAAGGGGGCCTGGAAGGGGCGCCTGGGTGGCACAGCGGTTAAGCATCTGCCTTCGGCTCAGGGCGTGATCCCGGCGTTATGGGATCGAGCCCCACATCAGGCTCCTCCGCTAGGAGCCTGCTTCTTCCTCTCCCACTCCCCCTGCTTGTATTCCCTCTCTCGCTGGCTGTCTCTATCCTGTCGAATAAATAAATAAAATCTTTAAAAAAAAAAAAGGGGGACCTGGAAGGTACATTATTCCCCTCCACCCCACCTCAGTGTCCCTCAGAATAAATGGAGAACTCTGGCCCATCCCTTCCCTCTTGTCCTCAGGGGAAATTCTCTCCACTCTATTGTGGGTCTGTGTGGTAGAGGCTGTGTCAGACCAGGGCATCGTCCAGTCTCACAGGCCTCTTCACACAGACTTTTCAAGGAGCAACAAAAGTGTCAGCTTAGAACCCTTTTTCTGATTGGCTAAAACCTCAACTGCAAGGCTCTGGCTCAGGCTTCTGCCAGCTGCCTCCCCCTGAACCAGTCAGCATTCTCTACATTTTCTAGAGCTCTCTGTGCTACTCATACTCTGTTGCATTACTCAGGGCTGCCACTGCTGGCCTGGCCTGAGAGGAAGGCAGCTCATATACCTGATTCAAGGGCTTACCTCAGTCACCCTGCTGGGCCTCTGTGGAGGCGGGGCACGTAGGATGAAGGTAGTATGTACCCCATGTGGGTAGTCAATGCCATCAAGAAATAGTCATGAAATGGGTCAACAGTAAGGAGACTCTCCCCAGGGGACATCCTCTGTACCTCAGGATGAAAAACAAAAGTTTTGGACTCTGTAGAAATTCAGAGAGAAGTCATCATCTCTGGTCAGCATGCCTTGGAATCTGTGCTTGGTCAGTGGACTTAATTGTGAACATAATATTAACAATCACCTGTGACCAGAAGGGCCATCCAGGACCTCATTCTGCATTTAATTCAGGAATTAAAAAATGTTCTATATTCTGGGGCGCCTGGGTAGCGCAGTCATTAAGCGTCTGCCTTCGGCTCAGGGCGTGATCCCGGCGTGCCGGGATCGAGTCCCACATCGGGCTCCTCCGCTGGGAGCCTGCTTCTTCCTCTCCCACTCCCCCTGCTTGTGTTCCCCCTCTCGCTGGCTGTCTCTCTGTCACATAAATAAATAAAAACTTAAAAAAAATGTTCTATATTCTGAAATATTCTGTGACTCCCTTAATGCCAGTAGTAATGTAATAGATAATAGAAATACTGCCCCACAATATTATTTCCCTTTAATGAAAATTTACCAAGCAATTGCCCCTAAATTTTTCTAAATCTTTATAAAGCTGCTTACATATGTCCCCTATATCAACCCAGTTACATGAATTTTCAATGACACATATAAAGCAGGCCCTTGCTCTTAGCACAGTTATCTTTTTAAAGTCACATTTTAGAAATCTGAAGCAGATTGGCCACGGATAAACCATTTCAGGTCTGAAAGTCTTAGTTTGCTTCATTTGTAGGAAGAATACACACCTCACTGGACCACTGTCACGAACACAGATATAATTTGTAGAAGTCCTCTGTAATCTATGCTGAGCTACACACACATTAGTTTTTAATATAATAGTAGTGAGCTCATTTTTTTCACATCATTAACAAAGACAGAAAAATCTTCTTATTTCTCATCTCTCCTCAGATGACAGACTCACGATAGTTTTGAATCCCTGCCTCTTACTTCTTCAGTACGGAGAGAAAGGGAGCAGAAAGTACAGTAGACATATTTAACCTTGACTCCACTTCGGGTCCCCTCTCTGAAGTGCCACGAATAGCACTGGACAGAACTACCATTTCAGCTATGATTTCAGGTCTCAGAATCTGGTCCTCCTCTCAGTGTGCTCACAAATGTGGAAACGTGAGAGCAAAACACAGAGTCTCAATACAAACTGAGGAAAGAAGAAGAAAGTGCATACAGCTTTGTGGGCTATGTGGGGAATTGTGGCACTCAACTAGGTTCGACTGAGAGGAAGAGGGACCGGCCACTTCTCACTGTGACTTCTGACAAATGTCTAAAAGCCCCATCCTGTGCCACATGCCCGAGTGCCCTATATTCCTCACCTCCATGATCACGAGTCCCCCTCTGTCTGAGCTCTGGCACATACATCTATGTAGTCTCATTTCCCATAGTTCTGTCTTCCCCAAAACCCAACAGATGTCAGATGGTGGGTAATGTCACGTAATATTTTTTACACACCCACACAGTTAAAGTCCTAGGTTTCAAAGGTGAACATGCATGGATCCTACCTTCTAAGAGGTCACACATTGGAGGGGAGATATATGGGGGGAAAAATAAAAGAGAAAACTTTGTAACAGCCACTAAAGGGCAATGTGAAATCGTGCTAACAGCAAGACCCCACAGTGTTGAAGGTTCAGGATACGCTTGAAACTACTAAACAGTAATGGTGTCCATTAGTTCAATTATTTTCTTTTCTCTTGGAAAGCGTTGGCAACATAGGACTAGAAGATGATGATTATTGGTAGATTTATTCACGAATAATAATTTTTCAAGATGCGAATGAGGAGTTTTTGGTGTACAGGTCATGAGAGAGTTGAAAGTCAAGCTTTTCAGGTGTGTCTCTTAGAGGAGTTGATGGCTCAGCAGATAAAGGGCTGTGTTCATTTCAGGCAAAAAGGCTTAGGTGAGTGCAGGGGTGGGTAGGACACTCACAGCATATGGTTTGGTGTGAGTAGAGAGCGGGATTCAGTTATCCTAGTCCTTGTGAGATTTGATGGCAACACCATTCAAAGTTGTCTGGGTTTTCCTCACAGTATGACAAGGAAACATAGAGGGAATTGAAGCAGAGGAGCGCCATGACATGCTGGTCCGTTCACAAAGCTGCCTTGGAAGCAGCACGGAGGGGACTCTTCAGAGGGTCTGTACACGGCCTTTTATGATCTGGAAGGGATCCACGTTCATTTGATGAGCCCAATCCACCAAAATCCAGTTTACCAAGGAACAAGTTTGCCAATGGCCAGTTTGCTAAATTTGCCAAAATTATTAATGTGCCCCAAACTCATTTCTTTTTTCCCCTATTTCAATAGTCTGTAGATATTCATATTGATGTGTTGGAAGTGTATTAGACTACTGTCAATCACAGGCCTCTGAGTTTCTGGGGCCCTCTCCCTTTCCCATGATCCCCTTTCTCTTATTGTCTGGGCTCCACTCCATCTTTCTGCTGACAAAACAACCCGCCATTTCCATGAAGCTTTATAGCAAATGCATTTACAAACACAAAACGAAATCTGGTCAATTATACCTCACAATTTCAAAGTTGAAAAGGTTTTAATATAAATTGGAATAAAAATTTTATTTAAATAATGTATTTGGGTTGAAATTGGTAAATGTGAATTGATCCTTTAGAGAAATTAGCAAAAAGCCTTTAAAATGCTAAAACTCATTGAATATAATACAACCCTTAAAAGGATTTGGTACCATGATAAATAGAAACTGAAGTGTTACTATCTGAAATGCTGACATTTTGTTATGTTCACTAGACAAGTAATGAGTAAATTGAGTAAAACTATTTCTCAAGCAAAGTTGTGTTTAATTACTAAACGTGCTACATCTAGTCAGTATGTCATTCAGCAAACTGAGGCTTGGGCATTCGTTAAGCGAACTGATCTTTTGGCAAATAAGCCCCCGACCTGTCAGGCACATCCTTGAGACTGAACAGGAACCGTCACCCACAAGTTACTTCTATCCTGTTCTTGTTTCTGGGCCAGACTTCTCAAATATAAAACCCTCCAACAGTAAACCCAACGTTTAAAGAAGGAGGAGAGGGTTGCCTTGGCTGAAGGAAGTGGTTACTACACCAGGGGGAAACCAAATATAGAATGTTCCTTAAAAAAAAAAAAAAAGATTCACTGAGGTTGTGTTTGAGTTAAATCATTAAATAGTCTCCAGCCAGTCAGCAGTTTGAGGTAGCATCACTTGTCTCTGGCAGACCAAGCCACTAAGTCTGTTAGAGAAAAAAGTTATTTATAAGAGCAATAAATATACAGAACTGAAAGCAATAAACTTCACCAGCCATGGGTACAATCCCCCAAAATGAAAAGAGTTGACCGAAGAATAAAAAGAAGTTTAATAATAAAGATAACCATGTTCTTGAACAGGACAACGTGTCAATTTCCCAAACAAAATACTTAGATTTGGTGATGCTTTAATCTAAATATCCATATGATAGTTTTATTAAGAAAATGTTTCTAATTTTTGTTAAGAATAATAATTGTATACAAATAGATGTTAATAAGTAAAATGGGGGGTCGCTCTAAGAGATGTTTATGAATCATTTTAAAGCCAAACAATTAAAACATGTTCATACTGCTACCAAATAAAAGAATAACTGTAGAATGAAACAAATGCATAGAAACAGAACATAATTTTTGTTAAGATTAATGAGATTGGGAAACATATTTACCATATTTGTAGGAATCTGTTAACTTTTTAAGAAAATTTTGGGAGGGGGGACAGAAACAGATTTCTAAGAAGCTTTCATATTATAGGCTATGCTCTCTACTTCTCCATGGCACAGAAGGGCCCACTCCTTGTTCTGGAGTCAATCCTGGTTTGTGGGGTAAAGGGCAGTAGCTAATGGGGATTGGAATTCAGTGGGGCACAAAGGTTCAAGAGACCAATCTTTTGAGATATGCTTGATCATCATGGCCCCTAGAGGTGGAATGGAAAGGAGGGCAACATTGTGGTAACGAAACCCTGGTGAGTGAAAAAATTCTACTATGATGTTTAAGGGGAAGAAAAAATTTTAAAAGAATTTTAAATCATTTTCCCATGGTGTTAGAAATATAATACAAAGAAAAAAGAAATATAATACAAATTTGATATTTCTTACGGGACTGCAGTTAAGGTTTAAATAGTTTTTAATTTTGTCCCCGGTCGTTTACTATTGCTGCTTTAAAAAAATAAAAAAGCCACACTGGACTAGTTTCAAGAACAGAACAAGTTATTCTGCTTTCATTTTGGATAAATTAAGAATGTTGCACACAATAAAAATAAAATTTTAATTGAGTATATTGGGGAAAATTTACTAAAACTAGCATTGGGTCTATTGATTAACTACCAGCAAAATAAAAAGAGCTCATACATAAACGCATACGTGGATGGTATTGAGATGGAGTAAAAGTTCACATGTGAATAAGAAATAAAATATAAAATATAGAAAATATAGAAAAATAAATATATAAAAAATAAAATATAGAAAAATGTTAATATTTATTGTATTAAAAAGTAGTGGGATGATGTTAAAAAACAATATGAAGAAATTAAAGAGAAAAATATAATATAATTAAACTATATTTTTTAAACTTCGTATTTAAAAATCATCATAAACACAACCACAAGTTAAAAGAAAAATCAAGAATTGATATGGGAAGTGTATATCAATCATTAAGCACTCCAGTAATGTAAAAAATGATTTGAGATGCGGTATGTAAAACTTAATGAGCAAAAGTTATTGTATTTGTTTCCTCCTACGGCCATAACACATCAGTACAAACTTAGCAGCTTAAGACAACACTCATTTATTATCAGAAAGTGAAAAGGTACAAGTGAATGCTGGACTCCATGGGGCTCTCCACTTAAAGTCTCACACAACTGAAGTCACAAGCTGGGGTTGCAGTTTTCATCTGAGTATTGGGGTCCTCTTCCAAGCTTGCTGGCTATTGGCAGAATTCATTTCCTTGTGGGAGTTCACTCCCTGCTCTCCAGCTCTGTATCAGCCAGGAGACACTCTCAGCTCCTACTGGCTGCTCTTAGATCCTTGCCACATCAACAGAGAATCTCCCTCAAATGGAATTTCCCTCATCAGGATGAAGTTCAGTCATTTTAAGGGCTCACCTCTATGATCATACCCACCCAAAATCATCTCCCTTTCTTAAGTTCAACTGTGGTCAACACGTAACCCAACCAGAGGAGTGATTTTCCCATCACATTTGCAGATTCCACCCATACTCAAGGGAAGGGGATCTTAAAAGGCATGGATACCAGGGGGCAATATTTGGGGGGCCATCTTAGAATTCAGTTTGTCATAGCCACCCTATGGCCCCCAATAATTCACATCCCTCCCAAATGGGAAATACATTAGCCTCTCCCAAGGTCCCCTAAAGTCTTATCCCATTACAGCCTCTGCTTAAGTTGACTATTTCACTAAAGTCTCATTAGCTTCAAGTCCAAGTTCTCATCACCTTCATATCAAATTATAGGACCTAGAGTTGCGAGAGTCAGGAACTCATTGAATGCCCAGTATGTGATGGCTGAAGAAGTCATGAGATGGGTTTATTAACTAATATCCAGGGAACAGTGTGTCAACGTCATCAGATCCCTGAGGGTAGAGATAGGAAGCACACAGATGTGGTGACATTTATACTCATTTAACTAGAAGGACTGGCACTATTTTTTCAACCCACAGCTAACTTCACCAGCAGGACACGGAGAAGGCATATCTAGGAGGAGAATCAGCCATACCTGCAGAAACCCCTCTTTACCAACACAAATACAAATGAAGTTGCTATTATTGATGTCATCTGCACTCTACTTATTTCTATTTTATGTATTGACATTGCATGTACCAGAATCTTTATAAAAGTAATTTCATTTCCAGTGAATTTATATTCTAGATAGTTTTACTCTTTTATTCTCTCTCTCTTGCTGCACCTTCCCCCTTTTTTCCTCCATACTCTACACTCGGTTTTTAGCCACCTCCACCCCAGCTCTGTAGGCTTCCAATTGAAAAGCCAGTTCTCCAACAGCCATTCAGGTCTATCGTGTTGTCACAATATCTGGGACAACTTTAATCTCAGAGAAGTCATGCTTGGCTGCTTCACCTCCTGATGGGGAACTGTTTCTATATCCTCTCATCTCTCTATCATCTCTGGTACACAGTGTTTGGAAACACTTTCCTCAACCTCCCTTAAAATCAGGAGGAGAAAAACCTCAACCCCTGCCAGAAGCAGAAAGTCCATCTTTGACTTTCCTTTCCATGTGGAACACTTTTCTTTTTTTTCCCCACTTAATAACCAAATATCCAGCCAATGAAGTCTGCTTCCAGACATGGAAGTCAAGATTTTAGCCTCATTCTCTATTTGCATTTCTGTGTTTTTGAAGTTCTCTTTTGTATTGAATACAACCATGTTTTTTAATCTTTTTTTTCTTAGTATATTGCTTTGTATAGCCTTTATGGTGGTTGCTTTAGGTGTTGAAATATACACATGTAATTAATCACACTCAATGGGTATTGATATTTTCCCAGTCCAAGTGAAGTATAGATTCCTTACCTTTAGTACCATTAGTACTCCTTACACTTTCTACTTTTTAAATATAATGATATTAAGTATTTCTTCTACATACTTTGAGCACCACTTCAAATGGCACTATTGCTTTTACTTCAACCATCAAATATGAGTTAAGGGGCTCATTAGAGAAGGAGAGCATAGTATATTCTCTTTATTTTTTTTTCAAGACTTTATTTATTTATTTGACAGAGAGAGAGACAGCCAGCAAGAGAGGGAACACAAGTGGAGCAGGGAGCCTGATGCGGGGCTTGGTCCCAGGACCCTGGGATCACAGCCTGAGCTGAAGGCAGACGCTTAACAACTGAGCCACCCAAGCGCCCCCATAGTATATTCTCTTTAGAATGATTTCTACCCATTCTGTAGCCGTTCCGCCCTTTCTGAAATCTCAAGCCTTCTTCTATTACCATTTTCTTTCTGTTCAGGAAACTTCCCTTAGTCCTTCTTACCCATTCTACCCATTTTAAGGATAGATTTGCTAGTGACAACATTTTCTTAGTTTTCCTTTGCCTAAGTGTCTTTATTTTCCCTTCATTCCTGAAAGATAGTTTTCCCAGATAGAGAATAAAATAATTAGGCAGTGAGGAATGTTTAGTATTTATTCTGTTTTTAATATTAATTACAAGTTTAAATAATTTAATTTTTAGTAATGCCTGTGCTTAACAACTGACTTGCAAGATTCATGAAACAAATTGCTCTTGCAAGCTTACAAGATTTCCCTCTTTGTTTCTGATATCTGTAGATCACTTTTCTTGAATTTTTATCTCTTTTTTGTTGTGATAATCTTCCAGTAGTTTCACATCTTTAGTGTATGTGGAGGTACTCCCCCAGAGACCTCATGTTGCAACACTGACAGGTACCCTGATTTCTTACATCCCTACCACTCATTCCCTACTCTGTAAATTAATGTTTTATCCTTTGTCCTAGAATTTCATTTGCTGACACTACAGGTAGAAATTATGGGTGTTTCCTGACCTGGCCCCATGACTGGTGGCAAACATTAAGATTTCATGCTACTATCAAGGGACAACTACTCAGGTTTTAGCACAGAACATGAGGGACATTCTGGGAGGAAGGAGGCAGTTGGAAGTTGGGTTTAAATGTATATCAGTCAGGGTCCTGGCAGGAAAGAGATGGCAAACTCAAATTACTTAATATGAAGAGAGTTTAATAAAGGATCTATTTACAAAGCTGTGATCACCAGAGTGTAGGCAAATCATAGCAACAGAGAGGTTTCCTAGGCTGGGGACAGCAGGAGCACTGTTACCCTCCTCAAGCCTGAAGGGGTGGAGGAACGGAGTAATAAAGGGGCCTGGGAGGCAGACAGTACGTGTAGAGAGCCACCTGATAACCTATGTGACCTTCTAATTAAGTGAAACTGGCAGCCTCCTGTGACCTGCCCACATTGGAGTAGGGGCGGGGAGAGGGGAAGAGGTCAGCCCAATTTCCTCTCTTCCTCCAATCTTCTGAATATGCTCTTCATTACTCAAAGCTATCAAGGAGGTAGGAGGTAATTCCATGTGGATCAGCTGCTGGGAGCAGAGTAAGGCAGTGAAGGGGGGAGAATAAACAGAACGGGTAAATGGAAGAACTGTGGCGAGGAAGGAACCATGGAATCTGGGAGAAAGACAGCCACAGATTGGAGGTGCTGCACATTCAAATCAGTCATTTCAGTAGTTTCTCCTCTTTTCAGAAGATCGGAAACAAGGGTGATTTGGGAAGGAAGCTGGCTAGATTTCAGGACTATTTATCTTAAAATGAAATTTAGTGATGTTTATATGGAGTCAAATGCATCCTCATCTCTCTTTCTCTCTCTCCCCTGCATGCACACACAAGGTGTAAAGATTTTGAATGATCATAATTCTTATTCATCTAAGTTTATTTTTTATCTGTTTTTTGTTTGTTTCTTTGTTTTCAATACTATAATAAGCTCTGGTGAATCCAACACCCAGCACATGTATGAGAACCTTGACAATAACTTTAAATATATCCAAGTTCATTAGGTCAAGCTAATTCTGTTGTTGAAATCATCTATATCCTTTCTTTCTCCTGCACGACCTATGATATATATTAAATATCCTACTACAATGGTTTGATTTTACCATCTTCTACCTGTATATTGTATTGAGTTTTATTCTTATCTTTGAGGTTATTGTATTAGATGCACATATGCTTAGAGTTGTTCTATGGTTCCTGGTAGGGTGAATGTTTATCATTACATGAGTCCTTCTGTTCCACAGTGCTTTTCCTGAAAATTTGGTTTTTTTGAAGTAGGCTCTACACCCTACGTGGGGCTTGAACTTACTACCCCGACATCGAGAGTTGCGTGTTCTATCAACTGAGTCAGCCAGGTGCCTCTTTCCTTAAAATTTAGTTTCTGACCTTAATATGTCCATACCAACTTTATTTACTTAGCACTTGTATGACGGATCCTTTCCATCTTTTGCAGTCAATCTCTGAAATGGCCTCTATGTTTTTAGTCATGTGTCTTATGAATAATATCACCCAAATTAATATTTTGTAATCAATCTGTCAATGTCTGGGGCACCTGGATGACTCAGTCGTTAAGCGTCTGCCTTCGGCTCAGGGTGTGATCCCAGAGTCCTGGAATCGAGCCCCACATCAGGCTCCTCCACTGGGAAGCCTGCTTCTTCCTCTCCCACTCCCCCTCCCTGTGATCCCTGTCTCGCAGGCTATCTCTCTCCCTGTCAAATAAATAAATAAATTCTTTAAAAAAAATCTGTCAACTCTTTTATTCAAAAGTTTAGTCCATTTCCATTTACTGAAATTAATGAGATATCTAGACCTTTTTGCCATCTCATGCTTTTCATTTCATCTGCATGATTTCAATGGCTTCTTTTACTGTCCACGCATGTCTGGAATCCATGCTAGCATGTGTAGCAAGCCCCAGGCTGCTGCCTGGCAGGTGGGTCTCCTTGGGCCTCTGCCTTGAGACATGTTTTTAGGATCTGCTTAAATTGCTCATTTCTAGCATCTTCTTTCATGTAGGAGTTATTTTTCCATACCCAGCCTTTTGCAGATATTAAGATTCTGTCCTGCTTTCATTAGAGCTTGTCTCTGGACCACAAACCCCTTGTCCTCATGCAGACTGTGCTTCTTTAGACACCACCTGTTAATAGGGATTCCCCGGTTGCTTGCTTTTTTTTTTCTTTTTTAAGGAAAACTTCTAAAAAGCAATTACTAATGTCCTTGAAACATTAAGTTGATGAGTTCTTCTCAAATCAAGTAATCTGTTGAAAACTATATGGGTTCTCCAAAGTACACCGCCCCCCAATAATCCTAACTTTTTGAGAAAAGTAAACCAGGTTATGAGAGAGTACTTACACACTTAGCCCTTGCAGGAGGAGAAGAACTGTCTGACACTGGAAAAATTTACAAGACAAGGTTTGTGGTGAAAAGAAAGCATGATGATAAATAGCCTTTGCAGAAGCTCATTAATATCACTGAATATCATTGAGTCATTTTTCTCCAACCACTGAGGAACATATGGAGAGCCAACATCGCTTGGCTCAGTCATTCTAAGCTGCTAATAACCAGAAACAAAATATACAGTAGCAGCAGGGGGAAGCAGAGAGAAGGTAGAGTGGCTTTCACTCAAAATAGGAACAGAAATGTAACATTACAAGGCTTTGCTTCAAGAAAGAAATATAAATATTAAAATTTTTAATTACAGAAATTTACCAGGAAGCATAAAACCAAGAGTAATTGAAGAGACATACCATGTTCACAAATGGGAATATAATTTTGGACTTAACGTATTTTCTTTCTTTCTTTCTTTTTAAATTTTATTTATTTATTTGTCACACAGAGAGGGGGCACAAGCAGGGGGATGGTCAAAGGGAGAGGGAGAAGCCGACTCCCTGCTGAGCAAGGAGCCTGACATGGGATTCGATTCCAGAACCCTGGGATCATGACCTGAGCCAAAGGCAGATTCTTAACCGACTGAGCCACCCAGGCATCCCAGGATTTAACGTATTTTTAAACAAAACTCATGAGAATGAGAATACAAACAGATTAGAGTACTAAGTTTAGTGAAGTTGATAAGTATGCTGGTTCCATTTAAAAAGTCATTTTCTCTGGGAATATACACTGTAGTATTTGAAGACAAAGGACCATGATGTGTACAATTGCTGAAAAAATACTATATATATATTTAGTACTATACACTCTTCTTATTCTTCCAACTTTTCTCTATGTTTTACATTTTTACAACTAAACCAGGAAAAGATTTACAAGATTATAAAAATATTACCCCCATAAAATAAAAATAAAATTCTATGAAAATGGGACAATCAGAGAACTAAAAGATTCTAAAAGTCATTAAAAATAATGAAGGGGCAAAACAAGTACAGGAGTGCCTGCTGCCTCACTCAGTTAAAGCATCGGATCTTGGTTTCAGCTCAGGTCATGATCTTGGGATCTTGGGATTGAGCCCCGCCAAGGACTCCGAACTGAGTGAGGAGCCTGCTTAAGACTCTCTCTGTCTCCCTCTTCCTCTGCTTTCCACCTAGCTCTCACTCTCGTTCTCTCTTAAAAAAAAAAAAGAAAAAAAGCAAAAGGAACCAAGTACAGCAGTTCATCCTCTTACTGCAACTTTACTTTTTAATTATCTCTCTTCTTTATACACTATTTTCTAAAGAACAGCCTTGTTCTGTTTCTTTTCTTATAGCCTTCCCAATCTCACTGAGAATAATAATTATTTGTTTATGATGTTTTTCCTCCCTGCCTTACCTCTGAGGTGATTTTTTCCCTTTTTGTTCTTTGAGTCCTTCTTTATCACACTGTTGGATTTCCAAAAAAAACTCAACTCTTCATTGGTTATTAGTTCATGTTTTGAAATGAGGCACTTAAGAAGGTCTAAGAGACTGTAGCAGTAAGAGGCTTGTGAAAAGATGGGCTTTGGACTTATTTGATTGGTAATTCACTGGAAATATCATAATGAGAAAATTCTCTCTCTTTAGGTGACTCATATATCCAAAAGCAAACTTTCAGTCTCTTAGTTGCGGGGTGGGGCAAGGGTATGGTTAAAAAAAAAAAAAAAAAAGGAGCCCATGTTCCATTGTCGGGGAAGGCCAACCATTTAATAAAGATGCTAAAGATGCTTTCGATTAATTCCCATAAGTGTACAAAATTTTAAAGGACTAAATAAACAAATTATGACACAATTATATACAGTCCTTCAAAACAGTGTTTTAGAAGGACACTTAGTGACAAAACAAAACTGTTTATCATATGTTAAATTGAAAAGTAGTTACAGGGGTGCCTGGGTGGCGCAGTCGTTAAGCGTCTGCCTTCGGCTCAGGGTGTGATCCCAGACACCTGGAATCGAGCCCCACATCAGGCTCCTCCGCTGGGAGCCTCCTTCTTCCTCTCCCACTCCCCCTGCCTGTGTTCCCTCTCTTCCTGGCTGTCTCTCTCTCTGTCAAATAAATAAATAAAATCTTTAAAAAAAAAAAAAAGTAGTTACAAATTAGCCTTTTCACTATGATCTCAAACCTCTAAACATCTTTCAGTGTATATTTTATCTACATTTTATCTTCAAAGCCGGAAGGAAAAAAATGTCACTCAAGGATCCAGAATACAATAGAGGTGATCTTGTTTTCTCCTCATCCTGATTCAAATATTGACTGACAAATCTACTGCGGTTGGCTTTAAAAACACAGCAGTTAAATGAAATCCACATGAGGAGCTATTAGTCACAACAGACCTCTTGAAGTTGAGCGACCATTCCCGCCCTTTGTTCATCTCCTCAGGCTTGTGGTACCACCTACCGTCAAGGCAACACAATTACAGTTTTCAATCTCATTTGAACTGCTAAACCCACTTCTCAATCTTTTTATTTACTTATTTCTTCATTCATTCATTTATTTTTATCATTTTATTTTAATTCCAGTATAGTTAACATACAGTGTTATATTAGGCTAAAGTCTACCATATAGTGATTCAGCAATTCTATACATTACTCAGTGCTCATCACAGTAAGAGCACTCTTAATAGCCCTATTTCACCCATCCCCCACCCACCTGCTCTCTGGCAACCACCAGTTTGTTCTCTATGTTTAAGAGCCTGGTTTTTATGTTTGTCTCTTTTTTTCTTTGTTTGTTTTGTTTTTTAAATTCCACATGTGAGTGAAATCATATGGTATTTGTCTTTCTGTGACTGACTTATTTCAAAGTGATTAAAGATCTAAATGTGAGTCATGACCACAAAGTTCCTAGAGGAAAACACAGGTGATAAGCTCTTGACATCAGTCATAGGAACATTTTTCTAGATAGGTCTCCTTTGGCAAGGAAAACAAAACCACAATGAAACTATTGGGACTACACCAAAATAAAAGGCTTTTGCACAGCAAAGGAGGCCATCCACAAAACTAAAAGACAGCCCACTGAATGGGAGAAGATATTTGCAAATGGCATATCTGCTAAAGGGTTGGTATCCAAAATATATAAAAAATGTATGTAACTCAACACACAAAAAACACCACAAATCCAATAAAAGCTGGACAGAAGACATGAACAGACATTTCTCAAAGAAGATACAGATGGCCAACAGATAACATGAAACAATGCTGAAAACCAACGCATTGTTAGAGAAATGCAAATCAAAACTACAATGAAATATCACCTCACGCCTGTCAGAATAGCTAAAATCAACAATATAAGAAAACAACAGGTGTTGGCGAGGATGTGGAGAACAAGGAACCCTCATGCACTATTGGTGGGAATGCAAACTGGTACAGCCATTGTGGAAACAGTATGGATGTTCCTCAAAAAATTGAAAATAGAATGACCATATGATCCAGCAATTCCACTAGTGGGTATTTACCCACATAAAGATAAAATTTTTAATTATCCCAGAAGAAAATAATTTCCTAATATGGCCAAACAATATATTAACTAATAAAAATGTTTGTCCTTTTTGGATTCTTGAATTTCAAGTATTTCTTAATGGCAAGAATAGGATATTATTTGTTGAGAATATCCTTGGGGTAACTGTGCTCGCTGTAATTCAGGAGTTAGCCAGTTCACAGCCAGCACTCTTTGTCTCCTAACAGAATTGTGGAATAGGATCTTTACCCTGTACGTAGCTCCTGAATTAAACAAAAACCGTTGTGGCTTATTTTTCATCACTGTGTATTCATTAACTTTCTAATCCATTCCCTGATTTATTGATAATATAGCTACCTCCCTGGCAACACCACGTAAATACTTCTCTGAAAGCCTGACATGGATACTTGTGTTTCTGAAGCAGGTGGACACCTTCATACTATTCTAGGCTTGCCTGTTCCTAGGCAATGCTGAAAAAGTGGAAATCCTTATTTATATACGAACCACAAGATCATTCGTGGAGACAAGAGTATCCTGAGATAGGATTTGTTGAAGTTTCCTATAGATATCTGTAAAATATCAGACTACCTGTCAAGAAAGGAGAAAAATAACCAAATATTCTGCCATTTTCAGCTTTGGAAAGAAAACAACGACAGTGGTAATACAGTTCTACTTTATGATTTAGAAGTTGGCCCAGAATAAAACCTCCATACTCATGCAGTGTATCCAGGGAACTGGTCACTGTCTTTGACAATCTATCATGTCAAACAGAGTATGACACTGACTTTACTGTTGTCAATTCCCAGCTACCCCTCAGTGGGATTACTGAATTCTGGAGGAATTCCAAGACTGCCAAAATCCAAGTCCATAAAAGCTATGGTGGCTCACATTCTTATTTTTTTAAAAAATAAAAATTAATACACTACTTTCCTTATTACATAACAATGCTTGCTTGATAAAGAAGTTTGAAAGCCTATATAATCAATGGAAACAAATTAATCTGTCTCTGCTCTATCATGAGTTAACCGCTGTGACCACTTTAATGCAGATTTCAGTCTTTTTCCAAAACATATACATTTTTATTTTTTTAAAATGAGTTTATAATATAGAATTGTTATCTTGCATAGATTGCTTAACACTGTATTTTAAATATTTACCCCATTTCCCCATTTATTCTTTTTCTATAAATGTTCATTGTAAGGCCTAAATAATTTTTCATGAACGCCTGTGCAATAGTTCTATTTGCCATAATTTAATGCTCAAATGGGGAGCATATTTTATTAATTAAACTTGTTATTTTGAATAATTGTACACCCATATGAAGTTGTAACAAGAAATACAGAGACATCTTGTATATCATTTACACAAACTAGTCAAATGGTAACTACTTTTAAAAATTACAGTAAATATCACAACCAGAAGATTAACATTGGTACAGTCCAGATACAGAACATTACCATAATCACGAAGATCTCACATATTGCCCTGTTATAGCCACACCTTACTTCCCTTCCATCCCCCATGCCCACACCTAACCCTCACATTAACCCCTGGAAAATACAAACTTGTTCTTCATTTTTATAATTTTTTTCCATTTCTAATTTCTTTTATAAGGAGATCACTGACAGCAGTATGAAATGTAAAGAAATCTACTGACATGCCCCCCAGAGGAATTAATGAAAAAATTACTATTTAGAAAAATTAAAGTCTCCAGCTCACAGGTTAGGGGCAAACAGCAAATGATGAAATATCTGTTCAAGAAAATTTGTAAGAGTTCAGTAAGAAAGATGACAGTCTGTGGTATTTCAAAACAGACTCTATCCCTCTGCACTTCCAGTTTAGCAAGACAGAGACTCCACTCCAGATTGTGGCAGCCAAGAACAAAGGGCTCTGTCTCCCCCAAGATCCAAGCCAGGGGGCTTTCTTCCCAGGAGAAGCAGGACTTCAGCATAACTCATCCTGTCTTCAGCTATCTGTTGCTAAGGCAAAGTCCTCAATGAGTCTAGAGATGGGAAGTCTCATCTTCAACCCAACCACCACTTGTGGAACGGAGGATCTACCTTGAGTGTGACATGCTGAGAATACTGGGCCCCCCTAGCCCTTTCCTTGACTAATAATGTGGTTATCCCATACCAGGAGAGTCAAGCCAAGAGAGCTTCAAGCTGTTGGCCGCTCCCTGCACCATGTGCTTTGCCCTTAGAGAGGAGATGTCACTCAGAGAGAAGCTTGCCATTGTCCCCACAACTAGCTACATGGTCCTAGCTCATATATTTTGCCTGGGGTGAGAGGCAGGCCTTAAAAGAGATACCTCCTATAGTGGTCTTTAAGAAAGTGACTTCACTTGCAAGAGAGCACAGAGAAGTTTAAACCAAAGGCACTCCCAAGAACAGTAGAGGTTGTGGTGAAAGGCAATTGGGAGGGGATTCATGGATCTAATGAAGATACAGCTTAGACTGTAGGTGGCTAGTTTGCAGGTAAGAACTGGGGACTGAGTCAGTTGAGAGGAGTCCTCCTGGGGTCAGAACAAAATTCAACCACAGACCTCAGAAACTGTTGCACAGAAAGGATCACAACCTTATTGGATTCATTTGTAGAGAAATGTATGCACTAGGGCACTACTGAAAGCAATGGCAGTTAGTGGAGTTTAACAGTTGGATGTGGTGAGGAAAAGAGTGGAAGAGTCCTACCACTACCACTGTCGTTCCAGGGTAACTGTGGTAGTACTAGAGCTGCATCTCCCTGAGGAGAAACATCAGAAGCTTAGCTCTATGGGGTGAGGGAAGGAAAATAGACTTCACAGAAACAATCCAACCAATCATTATACAAAAAAGGAAGCAAATAACAAGACCCAGGGGAGCAGAGGTAGTATCCAAAAATGCTGTAATATATTTCCTAATATGTAGAGTTTCCAAAAATAATTATGAGGCATGCAAAGAAATAGGAAAATATGACCAATGCATCAGAAAAAAAGAAGGCAACAGCACCTGGTTGACTCAGTTGGTGAAGCAAGTGACTTTTTTTTTTAAGATTTTATTTATTTATTTGTCAGAGAAAGAGACAGAGCAAGCAGGGGGAGTGGCAGGAGGAGGAAGAAGCAGGCTCCTTACTGAGCATGAAACCTAATGCAGGACTTGATCCCAGGACCCTGGGATCATAACCTGAGCTGAAGGCAAATGCTTAACTGACTGAGCAACCCAGGCGTTCTAAAGCATGTGACTTTTGATTAGGGTTTATGAGTTCGAGCCCCACATTGAGTGTAGAGATTACTTAAAAATATATTCTTTTTAAAAATTTTTTAATAATACTTTTTATTATATTATGTTAGTCACCACACAGTACATCCCTAGTTTTTTATGTAAAGTTCCATGATTCATTACTTGCGTTTAACACCCAGTGCGCCATACAATACGTGCCTCCTTAATACCCATCAGCAGCCTATCCCATTCCCCCACCCCCTCCCCTCTGATGCCCTCAGTTTGTTTCCCAGAGTCCATAGTCTCTCATGGTTCATTCCCTCTTCTTTTTACACCCCTTCCTCCTTCCCTTTATTCTCCTACCGATCTTCCTACTTCTTATATTTCCTAAATGAGTGAAACCATATGATAATTGTCTTTCTCTGCTTGACTTATTTTGCTTAGCATTATCTCCTCCAGTCCAGTCCATGTTGCAGCAAATGTTGAGAAATCATTCCTTTTGATGGCTGAGTAATATTCCATTGTATATATGGACCACATCTTCTTAATCCAGTCATCTGTTGAAGGGCATCTCGGCTCCTTCTACGATTTAGCTATTGTGGACAATGCTGCTATGAACATTGGGGTGCATATGGCCCTTCTCTTCACTACATCTGTATCTTCGGGGTAAATATCCAGTATTGCAATGGCTGGCTCATAGGGTAGCTCAATTTTTAACTTTTTAAGGGACCTCCACACTGTTTTCCAAAGTGGCTGTACCAACTTGCATTCCCACCAACAATGTAAGAGGGATCCCCTTTCTCCATATTCTCTCCAACATTTGTTGTTTCTTGCCTTGTCAATTTTTGCCATTCTAACTGGTGTAAGGTGGTATCTCAAGGTGGTTTTGATTTGAATTTCCCTGACGGCTAATGATTTTGAACATTTTTTCATTGTCTGTTAGCGATTTGTATGTCTTCATTGGAAAAGTGTCTGTTCATATCTTCTGCCCATTTTTTGATTTGTTTATTTGTTTCTTGTGTATTGACTTTGAGAAGTTCTTTGTAGATCTTGGATACAGTCTTTGATCTGTAGGGTCATTTGCAAATATCTTCTCCCATTCCAAGTATATTCTTAAAAGAAAAAAAGAGAAGGTAAAAGAAACTGCCTGTAAGAATAACCAGTTGTTGGATTTAATAGAAAAAGATTTTGAAGCAGCCATTATAACTAGGTTCATAAACATTACTGAAGGTAAGGTTTGAAAAGTAAAGCAAGGTATGATGACAATTTTTGTGTCAAAGAGAGAATATCTCTAGTAATAAAAATTATTTTTAAAGAATGAAAAATTTTCCACAGTTGAAAAGTATAATAACTGAAATAAAGAAATCATCAGAGGGGATCAACAGTTAGAAATAATAGGTATTGAACTTGAGGAGGTATCAATAGAAATGATGCAAACCAAAAAAGAAAGGAAAGAGAATGAACAAAAATGAACAAAGCCTCAGAAAAACGTGGGACACCATAAAATGCATCTTCATATATGTAATGGAAACATCTGTAGGAGAGGTAAGAAAGAAGAAGAAAATTATCAAAGAAATAATGCCTGAAAACTTCCAAATTTGTTGAAAAATAATCTTACACATCCAGGAAGCTCAACGAACTCCAAGTAGAATAAATCTAAAGTGATCCACAGACACAATATACTATAAAATGTTGAAAGTCAGTAACAGCACAAAGGAGATAGGAATGAGCAAAGCTCTAATGGGCAAGGAAATAATAATAGATGATAAATAATTATAACAATATACTGTTATTTTTGCAACATTAATAAATGTAATACATATAATAATTCCACATAAAAGGGGGATGGGAAATAGAGCTTTGTAGAGGAATATTTACATATATATATATTACTCAAATTAAGCCAGCACAATACTGAACAGGTATAATATAGATAACTAATAAAATTAAAGTGCTACATTAGGAAATATTTACTCAATTTAAAAGAATAGTAGAGGTACAGAAGAGGAACAAAAAGATATGCCACAAAGAAAACAAAAAAATAAAATGGAAAATGAAAATTCAATGATATAGAAAATAACATGAAATGTGAATGGATTTAATAATCTATCAAAAGGCAGAGCTTATCAGACTGGGCACAATAATTATCCACGTGTATGCTGTCTGTAAGAGACACGCTTTATATTAAAAACAAATAAAGATAGAGGATGGAAAAGGGGTATATTATGGAAGCAGCAGCCACAAGAAAACTGGAATGGCTATACTAACAGACAAAACAGACTTCAAACAAAAGTATCTTATTAGAGGGGAGTTGGAGGAAGACAGCAGAGGAGTAGGAGACCCTAGTTTCATCTGGTCCCTGGAATTCAGCTAGATACCTATCAAATCATTCTGAACACCTGTGAACTCAACCTGAAATCAAAGAAAAGAATTGCTGCAACTCTATGAATAGAAAAGCAACCACTTTCTGCAAGGTAGGAAGTGTGGAGAAGTGAATCTGGGGGGATATATCAAAAGATAAACTGCGGGGGGAGAAAACCTCCGTAAACCAGCTACCAGAACGTGATATAGCAGCAGAGCACAAAACCAGAAATTTTAGAAGTCTGCTCAGGTGAGGAACATCCCTGTCTGAAAATCACTCAGGTGGTGAAGTACGGCCGAATCCTAGATGGGACAGTGTGGTCTCAGGATCCCCATGGTCGCAGAAAGAGCAGGGGTGCCAAAGTGCGACACAGTTCCCAGGCATCAGAGCAAGGAAACCAGCTGCAATCAGTGAGCCCAGGAGTGGACTATCAGCTTTCTGTTTCCATAAACCATGAACCACAGCACAAATGGGCTACTACTCTCCAACCAGGGGCCCAGAAAGTAGCAGAACCCCAGTGAGACACTTCTCCTTCCCCTGGGAGGAACGGTGCAGATGTATGCCACAGAGTCTGCAAAGTTTGGAGACTTGAAGCAGGGTCACATGCCTGAGATTGAAACACTCAGTCACAGGGTGGGTGAGCACCAAGTGTGTTCAGAGACCAAGGAGACAGGAGTGATTAACTACAAATCCTGAGCATTGTCCACATTAGCTAAATTGTGGAAGGAACCGAGATGCCCTTCAACAGATGACTGGATTAAAATGTTGTGGTCCATATATACAATGGAATATTACTCAGCCATCAGAAAGAACAATTACCCAACATTTGCAGCAACATGGACGGGACTGGAGGAGATTATGCTAAGTGAAATAAGTCAAGCAGAGAAAGACAATTATCATCTGGTTTCACTCATTTATGGGACATAAGAATTAGGAAGATCGGGAGAAGGAAGGGAAGAATGAAGGGGGGATAAACAGAAGGGGGAATGAACCATGAGAGACTGTGGACTCTGGGAAAGAAACTGAAGGCTTCAGAGTGGAGGAAGGTGGGGGATTGGGATAGGCCAGTGGTGTGTATTAAGGAGGGCACATATTGCATGGTGCACTGGGTGCTATATGCAAATAATGAATCATGGAACATTACATCAAGAAAGTAAGTATATACTGTATGGTGACGATCATAACATAATAAAAAATTATTATTTAAAAAATAATAAATAAAAATAAAAAAAGAAGACCTAACAATTATAATATTTATGCCCCTATCTTGGGAGCAGCCAACTATATAAACCAATTAATAAAAAATTAAAGATATTTTGATAATAACACAATAATATTGGGGGACTTTAACACCCAACTCACTGCAATGGAGAGATCATCTAAACAGAAGATCAGAAGGAAACAAGGGTTTTGAATGACACACTGCACCAGATGGACTTCACAGATATATTCAGAACATTCCACCCTAAAGCAACAAAAAACACATTCTCCTCAAGTGCACATAGAACATTCTCCAGAATAGATCACAAACTGGGTCACGAATCAGGTTTCAACCAGCACAAAAAGAAAGGACTACTTCCCTGCATATTTTCAGACAACAGTGCTTTAAAACTTGAACTCCATTACAAGAGGAAATGTGGAAGGAACTCAAATACTTGGAGGTTAAAGAGCATCCTACTATAGAATGAATGGGTCAACCAGGAAATTAAAGAAGAATTTGAAAATTCATGGAAACAAATGAAAATGAAAACAACTGCTCAAAACTGTTGGGATGCAGCAAAAGCAGTACTACGAAAGAATTACATAGCAATACAAGCCTTTCTCAAGAAACAGGAAAAGTCTCAAATACACAACCTAACCATACACCTAAAAGAGCTAGAGAAAGAAGAGCAAATAACCAAGCAGGAAATGAGAAATAATAAAGATTAAAGCAGAAATCAGTGAGATAGAAACCTAAAGAACATTAGAACAGATCAATGAAACTAGGAGCTGGTTCTTTAAAAGAATTAATAAGATTGATAATGCCTAGTCAGATTTACCAAAAAAAAGAAAGAAAGGACACAAATAAATAAAATCATAAATGAAAGAAAAGAAATCACAACCAACACCAAAGAAATACAAACGATTAAAAGAACATATTATGAGCAACTATATGTCAACAAATTAGGTAATCTGGAAGGAATGGATGCATTCTTAGAAACATAAATTACCAAAACTGAAACAGGAAGAAATAGAAAACCTGAACAGACCCATAACCAGCAAGGAAATTGAAGCAATAATCAAAAACCTCCCAAAAACAAGAGTTCAGGGCTGGCTGTCTTCCCAGGGGAATTCTACCAAACATTTAAATAAGAATTAATACCTATTCTTCTGAAGCTGTTTCAAAAAAATAGAAATGGAAGCAAAATTTCCAACTCTTTGTATGAGTTGCCTTAATCCCAAAACCAGACACAGACCGCACCAAAAAGGAGAATTACAGACCAAATTCCCTAATAAACGTGGAGGCCAAAATTCTCACCAAGATACTTGCCAATAGGATCCCACAATACATTAAAGGAAGTATTCACCACGACCAAGTGGGATTTATTCCTGGCTGCAAGGGTGGTTCAATATCCACAAATCAATCAATGTGATATACTACATTAAAAAAAGAAAACACAAGAACCCTATGATCCTCTCAATAGATTCAGAAAAAGCATTTGACAAAGTACAGATTAATCAATTTCTTGATTAAAAGAAAGAAATTAACCAATTTATTGATTAAAACTCTTCACAGTATAGGGATAGAGGGAACATACCTCAATATCATAAAAGCCATCTTTGAAAAGCCCACAGCGAATATCATTCTCAACAGGGAAAAACTGAGAGCTTTTCCCCTAAGGTCAGGAACATGGCAGGGATGTCCATTCTCACCACTTTCACTGTTGTTCAACATAGTACTGGAAGTCCTAGCCTCAGCAATCAGACAACAAAAAGAAGTAAAAAGCATCAGAACGGGCAAAGAAGTCAAATTGTCACTCTTTGCAGATGACATGATACTCAATGTGGAAAACCCAAAAGACTCCATTGCTAGAACTCATACAGAAATTCAGCAAAGTGGCAGGATACAAACCAATGCACAGATATCGGTTGCATTTCTATACACCAACAATGAGACAGAAGAAAGAGAAATTAAGGATCTGATCCCATTTACAATTGCTCCAAAAATGAAATATAACTGAAAATAAATCTAATGACAGAGGTAAAGGATCTGCACTCTGAAAACTATAAAACACTCATGAAAGAAATTGAGGAAGACACAAAGAAATGGAAAAACATTGCATGCTCATGGATTGAAAGAACAAATGTTAAAATGTCTACGTTTCCCAGAGCAATCTATTGGACCAACTACATGCTGAAGAATGAAACTGGACCATTTCCTGTACCATACACAAAAACAGATTTAAAATGGATGAGAGACCTAAATGTGAAGCAGAAATCTATCAAAATGCTAGAAGAGAACACAAGCATCAACCTCTTCAACCTTGGCCCCAGCAACTTCTGTCTGGACACGTATCCTAAGGCAAGAGAAACAAAGGCAAACATGAGCTATTGGGACTTCATCAAAATAAAAGACTTTTGCACAGCAAAGGAAACAGTCAACAAAACCAAAAGACAACCTACAGAATGGGAGAAGATATTTGCAAACGTTTTAACAGATAAAGGGTTAGTATCCAAAATCTATAAAGAACTTATCAACCTCAAAACCCAAGAAACAAATACCAGTCAAGAAATGGGCAGAAGATATGAACAGACATTTCTCCAAAGAAGACATTCAAATGGCCAACAGACACATGAAAAAATGCTCAACATCACTCAGCATCAGGGAAATACAAATCAAAATCACAATGAGATACCACCTCACACAGGTCAGAATGACTACAATTAACAAGTCATGAAATAACAAATGTTGGCAAGGATGTGGAGAAAGAGGAATCCTTTCACACTGCTGGTAGGAATGCACGCTGGTACAGCCACTCTGGAAAACAGTATGGAGATTCCTCAAAAAGTTAAAAATAGAGCTACCCTAGGACCCAGCAAATCCATCACTAGGTAAATTTCCCAAAGATAAAAATGCAGTGCTCCAAAGGGGCACCTGTACCCCAATGATTATAGCACCAATGTCCATGATAGCCAAACTATGGAAAGAGCCCAGATGTCCATGAACAGATGAATGTATAAGGACAATATGAGATATATATATATATAATGGACTATTACTAGCCATCAAAAAAACTTTGATGGAACTAGAGTGTATTATGCTAAGAGAAATAAGTCAGTCAGAGAAAGACATTATATGACTTCATTCATAGGTGGAATTTAAGAAACAAAACAGAGAAGCATAGAGGAAGGGAAGGAAAAATGAAACAGGAAGTAATCAGAAAGGGAGACAAACCATAAGAGACTTTTAACTGAGGGTTGCTGGAGGGGAGGAGGGTGAGAAGGTGGGGTATCAGGGTGATGGGCATTAAGGTGGGCTCACGATATAATGAGCACTGGGTGTTATATACAATTGATGAAGCACTGAACTCCACTTCTGAATCTAATAATACGCTATATGTTAATTAATTGAAATTAAATTTTAAAAATATATCTTAACTATAGACAAAGAAAGCATTTTATAATGATGAAAGCATCTTTCTATCAGGAAGCTATGACAATTATAAACATATACGCTACCTCATAACAGAATATCAATTACATAAAATAAAACTTGACAGAAATGAAGGGAGAAATAGACAATTCAATAATAATACTTAAACTTTAATACTCTACTTTCAATAATGGATAGAACGACTAGAGAGAAGATCAACAAAGGAACATAGAACTTGGCTAATGCTATAAACCAACCAGACCTAACCAACGTCTATGGAATACTCCATCCAACAACAAAATATACATTCTTCTCAAGTGCACAGGAAACATTCTCCAAGAGAGACCACGGAGTAAGCCATAAAAAGAACTTCAATAAATTTAAAAGGATAGAAATATTATAAAATATGCTCTCTGACCTCAATGAAATGAAATTACACATCAAATGGGGGGAACTGTGAAACAAATGTGTTGAAATTAAAAAACACATTCCTAAATAGCCAATGGGTCAAAGAATAATCAAAAGGGACATGAGGCAATACTTTGAGATAAATGAAAAGAAAGACAAAATATATCAAAACTTATGGGATACAGCTACAAAAGTGGTTAGAGGGAAATTTATAGCTGTAAATACCCGTAATAAGGAAGAAGGATTTTTTTTTTAAATCAATAATTTAACCTTGCAACTTAAGACAAATAAAGAGAGGCGGGACATCAGAAAAATGGGGGGCTAGGAGGTTCTGACACTTGTCTCCCCAATAAAAACAATCAACAACTACAACCAAAATAGCTCTGGGAAAGCTCTGAATTGCAACAAAGAAGCAAAAAGACTGGCAAATTTCAAAAACTGAAGATGGCCACATAGAAAAGTAAAGGAAGCACTGATCCGTGTCTTCCCATTCTCCAGCCCCAAGAAATTTGGTGCCAGAAGGGATCCTCTCAGGGGCGCCTGGGTGCACAGCGGTTAAGCGTCTGCCTTCGGCTCAGGGCGTGATCCCAGTGTTATGGGATCCAGCCTCACATCAGGCTCCTCCGCTATGAGCCTGCTTCTCCCTCTCCCACTCCCCCTACTTGTGTTCCCTCTCTCGCTGGCTGTCTCTGTCAAATAAATAAATAAAATCTTAAAAAAAAAAAAAAAAAGAAGGGATCCTCTCAGAAGAATTATACCCCACAAGGAAAAGAAGAGCAGGAGAACCCCAGCAAGTCCCATCACTATGGATGTTTGGCAGCCTTTGCTCCAGAGACCTCCCATACTCTTCACCAATGTTGATCCTAGCTGATGGAGCTACCTAGAGCCCCCCTGCCTGCATCTACTTCCCCAGGCTAGAGCTGTCACTTGCAGTGAGACCTGTCTCCAGGGCCCCAGTTGCTGCCGTGCCCCACTGACCAGAATTGGGATGCCTGAGCACCTCACCATATACAGAGCCAGAACTGCCACTGCTCTGCACTCCCCTCCATGCTCCAGGTAGGTGCTTTGCAGTACTTACTGGGGCAGTCTCCTGATTACCACCCCCATCCTAGGTCACCTTCAACACCAGCCGCCCTACCAGCTGCCCTGAGCCCCTCTCCCATGGGTCCCACGTCATAGACCTGAACTATCGCTGCCAACACCACTTCCACTTCCTCAAGCCCCCACTCTGCTAGGTTGCAACATGGGGCTGTGATGAAGCATTTTTGTGGACTGACACTTCTGTCCTCTGACTCACCCCGGGCACAAGCTATGGCTACACCTTCCCATGCCAGGACCCTTGCTTCTGTGTTTTTTTCTCTCATCTTCCCAGACTCACTGAAGGGATCCCCAAGACCCAGATCTTGGTGCCATGGGATACCGGAACACACACATGCCTTAGACACCATTACCACTGCCTCAGAAAACTCACTTGAGCCCCAGGACCAGGTGTTGTGGTAGTTTTTGTACAACTGACTCCAGGATCCTGGGTCAACTATTCCTCTGGGTACCAGCACACCGGAGCAGTGCTAACATGGGTCCCCTAGGCTAGAACTTCCAACCACAGGCAAAAAAGGAGAACAGGAAGACCTCAACAACCTTCACCTGCAAGGATCTCATTATCCCCATCCACCACTGCCACTCTCAGAACCTCTGAGTCTTGACCACAAAAGACCACCACAGTATGGCCAATGTCAAGGTCAGCTGATGGAGCTGCACAGAGATATGCCGCTCTGCTTTCTAAGAACTAAAATGCTGCATCCCAGCCCCTGGTGCCATATCGTCAGGAGATATAACAATTGGAAAAATACATGCACCCAGTAGTAGAGTACTAAATATATAAAACAATTGTTAACAAATCTGGAGGAAAAAATAGACAGCAATGCAATAGTAGTAGGGGACTTCAATACCTCACTTTCAGTAATAAGTAGAGCATCCAGACAGAAAATCAATAGGACAAAAATGGGTGTGAAAGACACTTTAGACCAAATGGACCTAACAGATATGTACATAAAATTCCATTCAAAAGGAGAATATACATCTTTCTGAGTGCACAAGAATATTCTCCAGGATAAATCATGTTAGGTCACAAAATAAGTCTTAATAAATTTAAGAAAATTGAAATCATATCGAGTATCTTCTCTGACCACAGTGATATAAAAGTAGAAATCAGTAACTGAAGGAAAAGCTGAAAAATTCACAAATATGTGGAAATTAAACAACACACTTCTGAACAATGAATGGATCAAAGAAATATCAAAATGTATCTTGAAATAAACAAAAAGGGAAGCACAACATATCAAAATCTATGGAATGAAACAAAAGCATTTCTAAGAGGGAAGCTTATAGTAATAAAAGTCTACATTAAAAAAAAGAAAGACTTAGGGGCTCCTGGGTGGCTCAGTCGTTAAGCATCTGCCTTTGGCTCAGGGCCTGATCCCGGGGTCCTGGGATCGAGCCCCACATCAGGCTCCTCCGCTAGGAGCCTGCTTCTTCCTCTCCCACTCCCCCTGCCTGTGTTCCCTCTCTTTCTGGCTGTCTCTCTCTGTGTCAAATAAAAAAACGAAATCTTAAAAAAAAAAAAAGACTTAAAAAATAACATTACACCAAGGAACTAGAAATGGAAGAAAAAATTAATCCCAATGTTAGCAGAAGGAATGAAATAATAAAGATTAGAGCGGAAATAAATTACATAGAGACCAGAAAGACAATTTAAAAAGATCAATGTTTGGTTTTACGCATTAAAGTGCCAGGAGTTTAATGCATCATGAATACACAAAAGTATCATATCACATTTGGGAAACTCCCAAACATCAGTCTGAGTTTGATCCTGATTTTCATCCTTCATAATAAAACTGGAAATGTAAGTGTAGCAAAAAAATCAATGAAACTAAAAGTTATTGTTTGGTTGGTTGTTGTTTTGTTGTTGTTTTGTTTTGTTTTTTGAGAGAGAGAGAAAGAGTGCACAAGCGGGTGGCAAAGCACAGAGGGAGAGGGAAAGAAACCCAAGCAGGCTCCTCACCCAGCACGGAGCCCAACACAAGCCAAAATCAAGAGTCAGGCACCCAACCAATGAAACAACCCAGACACCCCTTTAAAAGTTGGTTTTTTTGAAAACACACTACATTGGCAAAGTTTAACTAAACTAATAAAAAGAGTCGGGGAAGCTCTCTTACAAGGACCTGGAGATTGTCCTCTGCAGTGAGCCCCCATGTAAAGGAGGGACAGGGGCTGTTTTTCCACTTCCCCCAAACCCTGCCTTCCCCTGTTGCCCTGCCACTTCTACCCAGACCCAAAGATGGTGAGCCCACCTCCTCTGTCCCTGCAGCCTGCACACACCCACCTGCAGAGCAGGAAAGGAGACATGGAGGGTGGGTTGTGGACGGGCCTTTGGGAGACCTTTCAACCTCCCCGAATCTGACCCAGCACGCTGCTCTGCCCGCAGTAGGGCACCACTCACCTGGAAGGTGGGCAGTGGGAGAAATTACAACTGATACCACAGAAATAAATA
This sequence comes from Ursus americanus, assembly GCF_024610735.1. Classification (NCBI taxonomy): domain Eukaryota; kingdom Metazoa; phylum Chordata; class Mammalia; order Carnivora; family Ursidae; genus Ursus; species Ursus americanus. The sequence goes on from NC_142158.1 coordinate 28,317,011, forward strand.
GGATCCTTAAAGACAACTGTGGACAATTATATGCCAACAAATTATATGATTTCAAAGAAATGGAAAAATTCCTGGAAACACATAACTTACCAAGACCAAATCATGAAGAAACAGAAATGTGAGCAGAACAATAGAAGAAAGGAGTTTGAGTCAGTACTCAAAAATCTCCCAATGAAAAAAATCCCAGGATTAGATAGATAACTTTACAGGTGAATTCTACCAAACATTTAAATAAGAATTAGTTAACAATCCTTCTCAAACTCTTCCAAAATATTGAAGAGAAAAGAACACTTCCAAACTCATTTTACAAAGCCAGAGTTCCCCTGATACTGAAGTCAGACAATGACACTGCAAGAAAAAGAAAATTACAGGCCAACATCCCTGACAAACATAGATGCAAACATCCTAAGCAAAATACTAGCAAGGTGAATTCAAGAACACATTAAAAGAATCATACACCATGATCAAGTAGGATTCAACCCTGGAATGCAAGGAAAGTTCAAAATATGCATGTAAATAAATGTGATACATGACACATACAGAATGAAGAATATAAATCATATAATTGTTTCAGTAGAAACCAGGAAAGCATTTGACAAAATTCAAGGTCATTTTATGATAAAAGTTCTCAACATACTGGGTATAGAAGGAATGTTCCTCAACATAATAAAGGCCATATTTGACAAGCCCACAGTTAACATCATACTCAATGATGAAAACGTAAAAGATTTTCCTCTAAGATCAGGAATAAGACAAAGATGGCCATTCTTGCTGTTTCATTTAAACTAACTAAAAGTCCCAGTCAGCAATTAGTCAGAAAGAAAGAAAGAAAGAAAGAAAGAAAGAAAGAAAGAAAGAAAGAAAGAAAGAAAGAAAGAAAGAAGGAAAGAAAGAAAGAAAGAAAGAAAGAAAGAAAGAAAGAAAGAAAGAAAGAAAGAAAGAAAGAAAAGGAAGGAAGAAAGAAGAAGGAAGGAAATAAATAAAAAGCATCAAAACCTGAAAGGAAGAAGTAAAACTATCGTCATTTATAAAAACCATAATCTTTGATATTGAAAATCCTAAAGACTCCACCAAAAATTGTTAGAACTAAAAATGAATTCAGTAAATTTGCAGGATACAAAATCAGTGTATAGCAATCAGCTGCAAATGCTATACACTACTGAGGAACTATCTGAAACAGACGTAGAAAAAACAATCCCATTTACAAAGCAACAAAAGCAATAAATACATAGGAATAAACTTAACTGAGGAATTTAAAGAACTGTACTCTAAAAACTGTAAGACACTGATGAAAGAGATTAAAGAAGACACAGAAAGATAGCCCATATTCTTGGATTAGAAGAATTAATATTATAAAAATATCCACACTACCAAAAGTGATCTGCAGATCCAATGCAATCTCAATCAAAATTCCAATGGCATTTTTCACAAAAATAGAAAAAATATCCTAAAATAGGTATGGAAACAAAAAAGACTCCAAATTGCCAAGGCAATACTGAGAAAGAACAAAGCTGAAGGCATCACATTTCCTGATTTCAAACTATATTACAAAGCTGCGGTAATCAAAACAGTATGATACTGGCATAAAAATAGGCACATGGATTGAGGAAACAGAAGAGATACTAGGCATAAACCCATGCATAGATAGTCAACTAATATTTGACAAGGGTGTGAAGACCACACAATGAGGAAAAGACATTCTCTTCAATTAATGGTCTTGGGAGAACTGGTATCCACATACAAAGAATGAAACTGGGTCCCTAACCTACACCTCTCTCATAAATAAACTAGAAATGTGTAAAGACTTAAATATCACACTTGAAACTGTAAAGCTCCTAGAAGAAAACTTAGTAAAACAGATCTCTGACATTGATTTGGCAATGATTTCTTGGATAAAATATCAAAAACACAGGAAATAACAAAAATAAGCATTTGGGACTACATTAAACTAAAGAGGTTCTACAGCAAAGGAAACCATCAATAAATTGACATGAGAACCTACAAAATGGGAGAAAATATTCACAAAGCATATATCTGATGAGGGTTTAATTCCAAAACATATAAAGTACTCACACAACTCAATACCAGGGAAAAAATCCCGAATAACCTCATTTTAAAATATGCAAAGGACCTTAAAACTATTTGCAAGGAAGATATACAAATGACTACTAAGTATATAAAAAGCTGCTTAACACCAATCATCAGGGAGATGCAAATCAAAACAATATCACCTCAAACCTCCGTGAAAATAGCTGTTATCAAAAAGACCAGAGATAAATGTTGGTGAGGATGTGGAGTAAAACGAACCCTTGTACACTATGAGTTGGAAAGCAAAATGGTAGAATGATATGGAAATCAGTATGGTGGTTCCTCAAAAAATTAAAAATTGAACTACCATATGATTCTGCAATCCCATCTTGGGTATATATCTGAAGTAATTGAAATCAGTATCTTAAAGAGATATCTGCAGACTTAGGTTCATTGCATCACTATTCACAAAAGCCAGGATATATAAACAACATAAATGTCCTTCAAAAGATGAATGGATAAAGAAAATATGGCATATGCACACAATGGAATATTACTCAGCCATAAAAAGGACATATTGCCATTTATGACAACATGGATGGACCTTCAGATTGCTGTGCTAATTGAAATTAGACAGGGAAAGACAAATACCATGTGATCTCACTTATGCGTGGGATATAAAAACAAAACAAACAAAGTCAAACTCATATTACAGAGAACAGGTTGGTGATTGCCAGGAGCAGGGAGTGGAGGGTGGGTGAAATGATTTATGAGGCTCAATGATATTATCTTCCAGTTAAAAATAAATAAATAACAAGGTTATAATGTATGGCATGCTTGTTATAATTCATAATACAGTATTGCATATTTGAAAGTAAAGGAAGTAGAAATTTTAAAGCTTTCATCAGAGGAAAAAAATTTGTAATTATGTATGGTGACCAATGTTACTAGAATTATGGTTGTCATTTTGTAATATGTACAAATATTGAATCATCATGCTGTACACCGAAACTAAGATAATGTTATATGTCAATTACACACCAACTTTTTAAAAAGGCAATTGTATAAACATGTATATACAAATAAATCAGATAAATTAGATTAACTGGATTAATTCTCAGAAAGACACAAACTACCACAACTGATTCAAGAAAAAATAGCAATGTGAAATCACCAAATTCTCTCACAGAAAAGGTTTCTAGAAACATTCTCAGAATCTCTTCACCATTTACCAGGGATGTGCGGAACCTTGATGTGAAGGAGATATTTTTTTTTAAGATTTTATTTATTTATTTGACAGAGATAGAGACAGCCAGCGAGAGAGGGAACACAAGCAGGGGGAGTGGGAGAGGAAAAAGCAGGCTCATAGTGGAAGAGCCTGATGTGGGGCTCGATCCCATAACACGAGGATCACGCCCTGAGCCGAAGGCAGACGCTTAACCGCTGTGCCACCCAGGCGCCCCTGAAGGAGATATTCATATCAAAATGTTCAGGGTGGAGAAGACAACAGTGGCCTTCACTGAATTACTTGACACAGTGCAGCTGATCTCCCCAAACCAACCCTGCAAACTCAGGCATATCCTTCATTTTCCCCATATGATATAGAAATAACTCCCATATTAAGGAGCCCTCAATAACTGAGATAATTAGCAGAGAAATGTATCCTCTGCTATGGAGAATAGACTCTCCATTTGATCAGACCTGTTGAGAAAACAAGGAAATAGAGAGATGCTTGTTTTCAGTGTCCAAGTGTCAGAAAGGATTCCTAGTCTTACATTTAAATTTTATTCAGGAAATCTACTGGGACAAAGAGATTACAGAATTTGCAAGCTTACTGGAGAAACAAAATCCAGGACAGCTAAAAGAGAGACTTTCATGGTACCAATCTTGTTATAAACTCCTTAATGTCATGTATCTTTATTCAGCACCAGAAGAGAACAGTGTGTGAATGGGTAGTGAGACAGAGTGTCTGTCACTGATAAATTTGCACAGCAAAACAAAATCCTATTCTTACACTTCGATTACCACATTGCTCTGGAGTCAGTAGCAATGTCAACCAACTTGGCTCGAATTATTAGCTCTCACTTTAGAAAATTCTACAATACAAAGCAAATTAGGGCTGATGGATCAGATTTACCATTAGGTAAATGGTAATGGGGTGAAGGGAGAGGAGGGTGCTGGTTCATTTAGCCCAGGCCCTGAGGGACTCACTATTCTGGAAAATACACTTGTGCCCTTTTTAATGGTCAGCATATATGCATATGCTGGCCTCCAGCAGGGGACATTTACTGCCTAGACCCTGAGCTGGCAGTCAGCATGGTTCCCATCTCTGTTTAAGTGTGAGTCCTATCGGCCCAGCCCCCTGTTAATGCAGCCCTCACCCTTCAAGCCCAGTCTCTCAGATGTTGAGACAGTGGCCCTAAGTCTGTCTGGCCTAGAGCTGAACACACTCTTACTCTCATACCAAACAATCTCAGATTCTTCTTATTGTAATGGGTTTCCCCATTGTGTTTAGAAAGTTTGGAAATGTGGTTACTAATATGTTGGAGTCATGTGCTTAGAAAGTGTCCTGTAAAATGTAGTGCTTAAAAGAAAATTGACTTCACAGTTGGGAGTATTCACATACACTCCTTGGATGTCTTTACTTATAAATAGTTTGTTCTGATATACTTCACATCTTGTGTGAAGCTTTTTGGAATTTACGTTGAAAACCTCAGAGAAACTAGCAACACATTTGCTGGTTGTAGGAAGGGAAAAGCTGTCTGGGCAAAGGAAGTAGTGATTAGACCAGGGTTGTGGTCAAAGAGGAGGGATGATGACGTAAATCTTTGCATAACCACACTTAAATAAAACCATAGTACATTATTAAATACTTTTCCTTCAAGCTAACAAGGCAAAGGAGGAAAGGCAGCATCATTTGTCTCTGGCAGACTAAACCGTCAAGAAGGCCTACCAAACCTGTGGGGGCATGTGGGGTGGGGGAGAGAAATCCCATTCACATCTCAGTTCAGGGAAATTGGCGTATGGAACACTCATTTATGGGGCAGTGTGCAGAACTTCTGAAGTTACTGCCCACGCTGTCCCCACTGGGTCTCTTCTCTGCCTTTCTCCTGTTCCCACAGGATTTCATGGTCCCCAAAGGCATCATGGTCACAAAGTTTCCAATCTTAGTTGGGCTCCCACCCACTTTTCAATCCTTTTGTATCTTAGTCATTTCTATTTCGCATTTCCCTCCAACGTGTTCTTTTTTTACCCATTCATCTCATGGAACTAAAATAACTACTAGTTTGTACCTCACACATAAAGAAAGGAGGAAAAACCTGAACACTCCCCAAAATCCAACAAAGCCTTAAATTCGGAACCCATGAACCGTGGTAATCAAGTGAGCACAGACAGAAGAGCACTACTGAGGTTCACCCTGCTTGCCCTGCAAAAGGAAACCTTCAGAAGAAACGCCCGGTCTGCAGTTAAAGTACAGCCACTTTCGTGCTGGGACTTCTGGGGTCGTGTGTGGCCTTGACTCTTCAGCTGCATTTAGCAATGGTCTCAGCACAGGAACTCTTGTTTGGTTTTTGAAGAAGCTGGAAAGTTTTTTAGCCTCAGAGTGTTTGAGCCTGTAAGATTTCTAGTTGACTGAATGAAATTTCAGCATCTTCAGCAGAGCGGGGTATCGCCCAACTGTGCCATCCCTTTAAACAACCCGTGGATAAATGACACAGGCAGGCACGCATGAACAAATGCTTCAACAGGTACAGAAACAGAGATGAGAAACAGCTCTTTTCTACACATAAGGTGCCCACAGGGAAGAGCTACAAAACAGCAACTCTCCACCTCGGGCTTATGCTGGTGAAACACTGCCAGGCAGAGGCAATCGAAGGTGTGGCCAGATGCGGCCGGACCCCCAAGCAATTCCTTCTTCAGAAGAATTATGTGAGGGGAGGTGCGGTCAGTGCCCTTCTGGGTCACAGGTAGCACGGCTGCCCCTCTACCACATCACCCTGAGGTTAGACTGCCTGAGTTTGAGTTCCGGCTCCACCGCTTCCCAATGGAGCAGCCTTAGGCAAGGGTCCTCCTGCTCCACGCCACGATTTCCTAGCTGGTAAAATAGGAAAGGGAGGGGATAATAATACACCTCTCCATGGTACCATGAAGATGAAGACAGTAAATACAGTAACAGTACCTAGAAGAGTGTCTGGCACGTAGAAATCACTCAGTAAATATTAGGCATTATTGTTATTATCATAGTTTTTATTAATTATCATTACCGTCATGTCTGGAAGGTAACCTGGCAATCTGTCTTTATTCTCTCACTAGCTGGGTTGATCAGGATCCAATACATCTGGGGGAAAGTCTCAGTGTCAAAAGCCAGAAGAAGCCTGGCTTTCTTTATATTAGGTGGGGAAGGGGAGGAGGGAAGGAGTAGGAGAGAGCAGCCATTCATACTTCAGATTCTGCCCTTTCCCTACTCACCTCCAGGAAACTAACCAGCAACAAGACATCTAAGCAAACAGCCGCATCCATCCCCTCCCTCCCTTCCGGATTTCCTTTCCACCATCGACATGTCCCAGAATGTGTTGGTTGACTCTGAAACTGCAGGAATCAGGTTCACACCTGATTGATTCAGGTCAAACATAAGTTGATTTGGGGATTTATTGGCTGTTTGGTGAGCAGAGCACATCCCCAAATTGAGCAGACATAGATAAATGAAGTAACCTTTGCATTTCTAGAAGTGGAAACACTTTAAGATGTTGATATTTATAGCTGTCATTTCCCTACAGACCCATGATTGGGAGCCCAAACTTGGTTTAAGTGCAACACTTGGTTGTGGTTAGATCAGAGGGATAATATGTATCCTGTCATCTGACTGCTAAGCCCTTCGCTTCTCTTTGCCTATGGAACATTTTTCTCCATAGAGAAGCAGAGCACTCTGAGAGGCACACCCATATTCACCAAAATCCGCAAGTCCACAACCCAGTTCTCTCTAGCCAGGCTGTGGTGACAATCTTTAGGGAAGTTGGTTTTAAGTGAAACCAAAATAAGACATGTGGTACATTCCTCTCAGGCCAATTAAAACCATGTGGGAGGCAGCATCATTGGTCTCTGGCAGACTAAGCCACGAAGGAGTATAAGAAAATCATATTTAGATATATGAGAAGAAAAAGATATCCATTAACAAGAAGAAAACAACAAAAACCCAAAATACTAAGTCACATATTTAACAAGGGATATAAAGAGTCATCGGAGAAAACAGTACAAAACTTTGCTGAGGACACCAAAGGTGAAAAAGTGGGGCAGAATACAATGTTCACAGTGAAGAATATAAACTATGGGTTTAATGCAGTTTCCATCAAGATCTGCATGACATTCTAAAAATTAGTAATGTGTTTCCAGAAGTCAGTATTCAAAGTACTCATAAATAAATAAATATGTGTGTGGGTGTGTGGGTGTATGTATATCTGACACTATACTGAGGAATTTTTAAGAATAATTAGCTTTTGCCTCCACTGTATTGCTTCCTTTATAAAAATATTTTCTTTTTTAAAACATTTTGTCTTCTTCTATGGAGATGATTTATTCCATCATCTCTGATTACAGTATTAATAATTGCCATTGGTCCAAAAGAGCTAAATCCTGGAGACAGACTCAGGATACCAGGGGAAGAGGAAAACACATCCGGAGTGGCTTTGCAGCCCTGCCTTGCTCTGTTCAACTCCCATGCCACCACCGCCTCATGCCCACAAAGAGGACATCAGCTAAATGAGAACGAGAACTTACTAAGAGCATTTGCAGAAGTCGTGTTTAGGTGGAACAGCCATTTGACATTGAACATGTTCTCTCCAGCCAATGAGGATCAGATCTAGTGCAGCATCACTTGTCTCTGGAAGACAAAACGGTCAAGAAAACTCACAGGAATAGAGCTACTGTGTATAGAAAAGTGTCTTTCTCACAATACCGACAAAATCTAAAAAGTAGGAAACAAAGAACATAATAACTTCACTAATGTATTTAGTGTAACATGAAAATCAAATATCACATAAAATTCTAAAATTAACAACGTGAATCTACTATTCAGTAGAAATAATAAGTAGGCAAGACTAAGGAAGAACACTTTTACTGAACCCACTAACATGCTTTATAATGACCCTCTTCTCAAGCACGCTATTTAATTTTCACAAGTGTTTCCTTCTTTAAGCATGCATTTCCTTTACTTAAGGAGACAACAGTTTCTCCAATATTTCTGTAATTTGGGGAAATACAAGGCTGGATAAAATCTTCTCAAAAATCTATGATGACCTCAACACGCTTGTAGCCTGGACACGGGACCCTAAGAAACATATCTACTCTCCCCATACCCAACACGTGTGCTTTCACCTACAAAAACTTGTCTCGTCATTCTCTTAAACTCCACTGCTATGTTTTCTTAAAGAACGAAGCTCTTCCAGATTTATGGCAGCTGTATTCAGTTATCTGGAGGACCAAGAATCTCTCCTTTTCAGCTACAAAATCTGGAAGGCTCTAAGAAAAACAGATGTCATTATATTCGTTATATTAATCCATGGGATGGGGAATGAAAAAATAAATTTCCATATTTTAGAAGTAGTCATCACAATATCATCTTTTTCATGTGATTTGGGCAGTACGTTATCCCGTCATATCCTAAAAGTTTAAGTTCCCCAAATTTTTCTTCTTTTTCTTTCAAAATTATTTTGGCTACCCCAGGTCCTTTGCTTATCTATACAAATTTATAGTTAGTGCAGCAATTTCTACAGAGGAAAAAGAAGGGGGAGGGAGAGTCCTGCTGAGAAATTGATAGACTCCATAAATCAACTTGAGAGAATTTATCTTAACAATACTGACCCCTCACTTTCATTATACATATATATCCACACATATCCATGAGGTATATTCATCAGTTGATTGCTTTTCTGATATATATGTCAATGTTTTAGATCTTTATAAATTTCTCTCAGCTGTATTTTGTGAGTTTTGGATAAGAGACCTTCCTTTTTTTTGTTATAATGATTTCTAATTATATTACGGGTTTTGATAGCTATGATTTTGGTTCTTTTTAAATTAAGGTATAATATAGAGAGTAAAATTCACCTTTTTTAATTCGCAGTTCTGTGAGTTTTGACAAACATATATAATCATGTGACCACGACCACAATCAAGATGTAGGATAGTTTTGTCACTCCAAAATATTCCCTTGTACTCCCTTGGAGTCAACCCCTCTCCCCATCCTTATAATTTCCTTTTACAAAAATGTCATATAAATGGAATTATACAGTATATAGGCTTTAGAGTCTGGCTTCTTTCATATAGCACAGTGACTTGAAATTAATCATGATGTTGCATGCATCTTTAGTTTGTTCCTTTTTAGGGTTGAAGATTATTCCATTGTATGGATGTAGGATGGTTTATTTACCCATATCCTAATGGAGGGATATTTGCAGTATTTCCCATTTTTGCTGATTAAAAATTAAGCAGCTTTACCTTCTTCTGGAAGTTTTATGATTTTAGGTTTACCTTTAGCTCTATAATATATTTTGAGTTAATTTTTGTATGAGATGTGAGTTATGGATCAAGATTTATTATTTTGCATAGGGATATCCAAGTTTTCCCACACCATTTGTTGAAAACTCTATCCTTCATTGAACTGTTTTTGCACTTATGCCAAAAATCAATTGACCATATATATGTGGGCCTAATTATGGACCATTCTGTTTCATTGATCAATATGCCTGTCCTTTCACCAATACAGTCTTACTTACTTTAGTTTTAGAGTAAATCTGGTAATCAGGTAGCATGAGTCTTTCAACTCTGTTTTGCTTTTTCAGAATTGTTTTTGGCTATTTTGTTTTCTTTTATTTGCATCTCCATATAAATTTTAGAATTCCATTGTCAATTTGTACGAAAAGAATCGTGCTGAGAATTTAAATAAGATTGCATTGAATCTATAGATCAAACTGAAGCGATTGACACCTTAACAATATTGAGTCTTCTTATCAAGGAACAGGGTATCTTAGGTCTTTGATTTCTTTCATCAGTGGTCCATAGTTTTAGCGTGCAGACTTGCGTATGTTTTCTAACACTTATAGGTAAGTATTTTATGGGTTTTGGTGCTAAGTAAATGGCACTTCTTTATTTTTCAATTGTTTATTGCAAGTAAATAGAAATAAAATCAGTATTTGTATATTGATCTTGAACCTTTGACCTTCCTAAACTCATCTGTGGCAGTAAGTTTTGTAGATTCTTTGGGATTTTATACATAGACAAATATATTGTCCGTGAATAGAGAGACTTTTATGTCTTCTGTTCCAATCTGTATGCATTTATTTCTTTGTTTTGTTTTACTGAACTGGTTAGGATCTGCAGTATGATTCTTAATTGGAATGATGAGAGCAGGCATCCTTGTTTTCGTCCCAATTTTAGGAGGAAGCATTTAGTCTTCCACTATTAATCATGGCGTTGGTTGTAGGTTTTTTGTAGATATCACTTATCAGGCTGAAGACATGCTGAGAATTTTTATCATGAAAGGAGGTTTAATTCTGTCAAGTGCTTTTTTTGCATCTCTTGACATGATTATATTGTGGGGTATTTTTCATTCACGGGAAGCAGAGCAAAGAGGATAGAAGTTTATTGTATACACCGCAAGGGAGCAGCTGGCAAGACCACAGAGCAGAGGCTGTTTGCAAGGAGGCAGTGGGTGGGGGCTGTGTTTAAAGGGGGAAGATGACTTACAATTCTCCAAGTTTCTGTGCTCTCATCTGGAGACCCTAAAAGGTTTTTTGTGAGAACAAATCATAACATCTAGTGCATGTTGGAATTCAACAGGTCTTCGTTCACATCGCCTTTGAGAAAGTTATGGGGAGGAGGTAAACTTAGTAGGTGAGTGGGTGGAATTCAGGTCATATATGGAAGCACTCCAGCTCTCACATGCAAACTCATTGATCTATTGTAACCCAAAGCCAGAGAACATTTGCAGTAAATTGCAAAAATAGTCACAAATCCTTGGCAGCTCGGAGTATTAAGAAGGGCAGTGGTAACTCACCTCTTGAATTGACATAGTACTGCGATGTGCTTTGACTAATAGAATGTAGGGAAGTGATGTTGTGAGTCTAAATTTAGGCTGAGGGAGCCCTGCAGCTTCTCTCTTGCCCTAGGGAGACTTCCAGCACCTTGTGAAGAAGTCTGAGCCCTCCTGCTGGATGATGAGCCCAAATGGAGAGGCCCGGCGGTCTGGGCTGACGCAGTGGATGCCACACACATGTGAGCACCTGAAAACAGCTGAGCTGGCCCAGAACAGAGTGCCCACATGGGCGTGGCTCAATCATGAGAAAATACTAAAACATTATCTGAAATCATTACATTTTACAGTAGTTTGTTATACAGAAAAAGCTGACTGATACAACATCCTTCAAAAAAAAAAAGTCTATTTCCTGCTACTCTCTGGGTGCTCCTGTGGCCCACAGGCTCTCCATCCCACCCTGCCACAGGGAGAAGGTTGGATGAATGAGGGAAAAGCTATAGGCCCTCCCTGGCCCAGCACGATTAATATTGGTCAGTATAGAGTTGCTATCGTTGGTGAGCATTGCCATGTGCCAGGCACTGGACCGCATTTAAACCTTCTAATTTGTACTTACTTATTATTTCATTTCATCCTATACTATCACGTAATGGTTTTCATCTCATTTTATAGAAACGTACACTAAGGCTCGTGTATTTTGAGTGACTTGCCCAAGGTGATGCAGCTGATAAAATCACAAGCATGTTGAATAATTACTTATTTGATTACAAAGCCCGGCTCTTCCCACTTTTGCTGCTCTGGACTCAGTAATTGCTGTGAATCATCCTGAACATCTGCAAGATGCAAGAGGCGTTGGCCTTTTTAGTAAAACCTCACCAATGCATAATAACTAGGGTTAGAACAGGGCAAAAGAGTTGAAAGTCAGAACTAAAGAATTTGAAAATACACAAGTCCTTAGAAAATGTTATAAATGTTAATTAGAACTAACCTACATTCTAAGTAATTTCTTAGAGGGTTTCCAATGATGTAAATTATAACGACACATTCCATTTGTATTGACATTTTAAGTATTAAATCAACTGAGGAAATTAGTGCTTTTTGAGGAAATTATTGGACAAAGTAATATTTTAAACTCCAATTTTATTTCTACGATGAATTAATGAAAGGGTCTTTTATTTTCCTTTTAGACAGTAGTAAAAAATTAGTTTTTGTCAAAAATGGTACACCATTCCTCTGAATCTAATTCACTACTAATTTTACCTTATGTTTAAATTATGACCCGAAGACAAAAGTGACTAGAACAGGTGCCTTGGGTGACAGCAAGAGGAGGTGAGACCCAGAGTCAGGTTACACACAGAGCTCATCTTCTCTTAGTTAATGATATGGGCTTGCTTGGACTTCAACATCCCCCAGGATTTGAGATCTGAGACTGGACCTTCAACTTCCCATCCAAGATGCAATTCTCTCCCACATGGCTGACACCCTAACTTCATAATTTGAGTTGAAATTTCTTTAAAGATGATATTAACAGGTAAAATTCTGGAGCATCATCAAGAAAGGTTTTGTCCATTTGTCAAAATCTTAACTAATTTCTGCAAGGAAATATCAAAGGTTCAAAACAGCGAAAGTAAAACCAATGAATCACTAACATAACAATTAGTAAAAATTTATTGTGCACACGCTAAAAAGACACTTTGCAAACCAGAAGCAATTAAATCGGAAGGCGGAAGGAGGCTCAGGGGTATCTTGTTATAAAGCAGCTTATGTTATGAGAAAGCAGTGACTGCTTTCTTTAGTCTTCACAGGGATTGGCCACAATACTACAGTTTTCAGTGATTACCCCATATCAACCATGGGAAACAGTTCAAGTTCCTTTGTCATTTCCAAAGGCACAAGAAAGAAATGATCCAGTTCAATTAGCCTTGAAAAATAAGCTGAATTAAACTTTGTTTATATGATTAAACTGGTTTTGTCTGCTTAGGGAATTTTCGAGGCTGGACTCCATTTGTTTCTGATTTTAGCAGTACAAAGCAGGTAAGTCTGGATCCAGGGAAAGCGTAGAAGCATGTTATTTCCTGCACAGGAAGAAGGACGCTCCACGGTAAATGAAACATGCCTCACTGGCACCGCAGCATCCCTCTTGATCCATAATGGCACAGACTTGAAAGACTAAATTCACCCATAGGGTCAAATATGTATCCTAATTACATTAGGACCCTGTATTCCACACAGGAATCCACACAGGAAACCCCCAAACCCTACAAAGACTTGTCACATGTCAGCTCTGCACTCACAGCTGCGTGACCTGAGCAAATTCCTTCACCTTTCTGAAACTCAGTATCCTCCTTGAAAAGCAGGGATGGCATTAGTGTGCTGCAGGTGCAGTAGGAGCCCTAGGGGTTTTTCATTCCACGTGCGGCGTATGTATGTTCCTCACAGCACCCTGACGAGGTGCCCTTAATGCCTCCAGCCAGAGACCATCAGGAGCACACCCGTGAATGAACAAGTTGGTTTTATTGTTCGTTGCAGTGAGAGAGAAAATCCCCATGGAGAATCACGGGGCATCTCAGTGGGAGGGTGTTGGAACCGAAGAAGCAGAGCCAGTCGGAAATATCCAGTAAGAGAATTCTTGCAAGGAGGTAGTTTACACAACTGTGAGGTGCACTAGGCAAATCCGATCCACAGGGCTGGCCGCTGTCAGGAAAGGCAGCCTGCGGCTCCCAGCACAGGGGGGTGCTACAGCCCACAGTGGAATCTCTTCTCCCTCAGGGAAGCCTCGTCTCTGCCCTTTTCTTTTCTTTTTTTTTAAAGTTGTCTCCACACCCAACATGGAGTCTAACACGGGGCTTGAATTCAGGACCCTGAGATTAAGACCTGAGCTGAGGTCAAGAGCCAGACGCTTAACCCACTGAGCCACCCAGGTGCCCACAGCTCCGCTCTGAAGACTTTGCAGCTAGTTGGTTCTGACTCATCCAGATTATCTAGGAAGACCTCTCTTACTTAAAGTCAACTGATTATGGACTTTAATCACATCTACAAAATATTTTCAGAGCAACACCCACATTAATGTTTGATTAAATAACTGAGGACTAGAGCCTAGCTGACACATAAAACTGAGAAATTAACTACTATAAGATTTCTGCTTGTGTTAGGTGATTTTGCAGAGGATTTAAGAAGCAGGGACTCTCCTCTTCATTGGGTTGGCAGGAAGTAGATGATGGGAGGGAGGAATTCTACCATTGGACATCCTAATAAATCTTACTTCGAAGGAAGAAGACTAGACTTAGGCTAAATCTCTAACTGGTAAGGAAGCAGAAGGCAGTTGTATCATCTAGGAAAGACGGATGCTTGGTCTTTTTTGTGGCTTGGACAATGTTTGTATTTTGTCTGTGTGCAGAAATGATTACTGAGTGGCCTTGTTTTCTGTGTTGATCCATTATGGTCACTAAGTGGCTGTCTGATGCTGCTGTTCTATGACGTGGTTTATGTTCACCAGGAAAACACCAGAACCTGGCTGTGAGCTGCAGACCAGCTCCTGGCAACACCAAGGCCTGCTTAATAGTACCAGGCAGCTCCCAGATGCCAGGGCATTTCCTGTCTACTCTTCTGACAGTCTCTGTCATCATGAGGTATGACAGTGTGCCGAGAAACAGAAGGCCATCTATCAGGGACAGAGCGATAGACTCTAAATTTAACCCTCCCCCCCCCCACATTAGCTTACGTCTTCCAAAACACACAGAAAATCAATTCTTCTGGAAAAAAAAATAAGTCTCCCTCTAATGACTGTCTTTGACATTAGCTCAATTCCTAGTCCCTCACGAATATCTGGAATATGTGACAGGATAAAGAATATGAAAAGATCTAGGAGGTTCTGGAAAGAAAACCAATTTCTAAGTCACAGAAATTCCCTTCATTCTGCCCTCCACATTTCACCTACATTCTTCATTGTAAGAAAAATTTAAAAGCTAAAAATCATAGAGTGAGATAGCCCAAGCTGTCTTCAGTGTAATCAAAGTCCCCAAATTGCCTTTAAAGGTAGATAGGCAGCACTAAAACACAGAGCACAGAGAATATTCCAGGCAGCGAAAAACTGTGAAAGACAGTGCAATTACTGTAGGCAGCATTCATGACATTACGACTTCTTTTATTGTCCCAGGTGCACATACTCGAGCTTTTGAGAACATGACAAGAGCTTACTGGATTTACATAAGTAAAAAGGCAAAGGTATCCCTTGCCTACCACCAGCAGAAATACCCTATGCATGTGAGTCAGCTCAAGTTTTGGAGCATGTTATATGCACTATGGAAGCAAAAAAAGAAAGACAATTAACCCACATTCAGAGGCCAGGAAAAGGGGAGGAATTAGGGATTGCCAAGGAGGGGAATCAATTTATGGGAGAATTTCTGGAGGTTGTTACCCAGAAAAGCCTGAAGAACACTATGTAAGTGATGAGTACATGAAGCTACTCAGAAATTCCCACCCCTCTTGCCACCAGCAAGCATACACACCCATAAGAAGATTCTAATTTAATACCCTCCCTCCTTCCCTAGATAATTCCCCCAGGTCTACTCTGAATGGAGGTTATATCAGAACAATTTGATTTCCCAATCCCTTCAAGTTTCTTTGTACAAACTCTTCAAGTGGCAACAGAGGTGTCATCATAGGGGATTTTTCTGATTGGCCAGAACCTGACCTTCCAGTGTTTGGTTTGGGTGTCTTTAGATTTTCTTCTCAGCTGGGTCCTCACCATTGCTCTGCAACTCAGAGCAGCAACTTCAGAAACTGCATTGAGAAAAGGATGAACAGAGCTCTGATTCTGGGGACCCTCACCCTGACCACCATGATGGGCCGCTCTGGTGGCGAAGACATTGTGGGTGAGTGCCCAGCTGAGGGATGTGGGGACTAATTTGGGAAAGGGTTTGGAAGGGGGAAAGATAGCGATTGTCATAGAAATAGCAGAGACTCCTCAAAGGTGTTCTCCATATTAAGCAGATCTAAAAATTATGGTCATTTTTCCTTTAGGAAACTAGAGAGCCAACCCACTCTCTTTGCTACCTGTGCTGTTGCAGAGTTCATCAAGGACATTATCCCTTTCTAATATCAGATCCAGTGATTATAGCCTGCAGGGCTCAGTGGCATTCATTTATGATTGTCTCAAAGATTAGAGATGTTTTCATGAGTGGATGTTTTGTTACTAAAACTTCATGAACTATTGTTCCCAAGTGTCTCTAAACAACTTCTGAGTCTCACTTGTGGTAAAGAGTTCCATGAATTATGTATATTATGTAGATATAGAGAAGATTGTCCTCTTCTTTGTCTCAGATTTGCATACATTTTCATGCTGGAAACTTGCATGGGGGGAGTGGGTAAACAAGCCCAGCTAAATACCTATAGACAAGTCATTCTACCACATGACCTCATATTGTCACTTCACAAATAATCAAATAAAATATGTATTTAGAAATGCTTTTCCACTAATGAAGACATATAAATGTTAATGTTCATTCTTGTTTCTTAATTGTTACTTTTACAGCTATGGCTTAATATTTTTTTTATTTTAATTCCAGGTTAGTTAACATACAGCGTTATATTAGTTTCAGGTGTACAATATAGTGATTCAACAGTTCCGTGTATTATTAGTGCTCATCAAGATAAGTGTACTCTTAATCCCCTTCACTTGTTTCATCCCTCCCTCCACCCACCTGACCTCTGGTAACCATCAGTTTGTTCTCTATAGTTAAGAGTCTGGGTTTTTTTATTTGTCTCTTTTTTTGTTTGTTCACTAGTTTTGTTTCTTAAATTCCATATATGAATGAAATTGGATGGTTGTTGTCTTTCTCTGGCTGACTTATTTCACTTAACAGTATGCCCTCTAGATCCATCCATGTTGTTACAAAGGCAAATTTTTATTCTTTTTATGACTGAATAATATGTCATTATAGATAGATAGATGATAGATAGATCGATAGAGATATATATGCTGTATATTTCTATATATATGAGAGAAATATATATATATAGAGAGAGAGAGAGAGAGAGACCATTATATATATTGGTCTATAGATAGATAGTTAGATATATAGACAGATACCATATCTTCTTTATCCATTCATCTATTGATGGACACTTGGGTGGTCCATAATTTTTATCTTTAACAAAATAGAGAATATCTGTATTTCTATTTTAAAACCGAAAACTTTATGATGAAAAACTTCATTAATACAATTATATTATCCTCAAATTGTCAACTCAAATGACCTGTATTTCATTCTATCTAATGGAGACCCCTTAAGAGGAAAACTGGGCTCGCATACACTAATTATGTAATCCCTCCAGCTCTTCTACCTTCATTGTCCACCTCTTCCCACCTTCTCTTCATGAATTCTTTTATCATCCTTTCCTTCCAGGATCTATCCCAGCCTTTTTCCTTGTTTTTTAATTTTTTTAAAGATTTATTTATTTATTTTAGAAAGAGAGAGAGAGCAGGCACATGAGTGAGGGGGAGGCAGAGAAAGAGAATCTCAAGCAGATTCCCTACTGAGCATAGAACCCAATGCAGGGCTTGATTCCATGACCCTGAGATCATGACCTGAGCTGAAACCAAGAACTGGGTGCTTAACAAACTGAGCCACACAGGCTCCTTTTGTTTTATTGACATGCAAAATGGGTTTGTAATAACCAAAGTAGAAAAACAAATAGTTAAGAGGAGACATGAAATGGAGCATACTTCAATTTTCACCAACTTTGTTAACTATGACTGCTCCCATTCCAATTTCACTTGGTGGTTTCACTTGCTTTTCCAAAGAATTTCTAATTTCCTTTCTTCAGCGTCACACCAGATCACCCCCATCAGGCTCAACTTATCCATTAGGTACAGTTAGAGCAGTCCCAAGGGCATGTGATGCTTGTAGGGTGCTGTGAAAATGTTTTAATTTCTTTTAAATTTAAAAGAAAAAAGTGAACTTTTAGGGAAGAAAAAAGTTTTAATTTTTAATTCAGTCCTCATTATATTTGTCTTTCTACCAATGCAGTCACACAATATGATTTTTAATATTTTTATGGAGAAAGAGGCCCATGAAAGCAATACTGCTTAAGTTCACAAGTCATAATACAGCCTTGGTTACTACTGATTCTGACTGCCATATGGTTCTGCTACTTCTGTGTCTGTCAATCTCCATGCCCCTAAATTTCTGTGATCCTTGAGAATAGCAATTGACATTCAATACACACTTTTGAGCACACAGTGTGACAAGTTTTGGGGATTCAAAGATGAAAAGACATGCTATCTGCCCCCTGGTTCAGGAAAGCAGAAGGACCATTGCTGAGCAGGACCATGGACCCAGCTGAGACTGAAACTACAAAAGTGAATTGCTTCCAGTTGGCCCAGCAGTGTGATGTTCATCAACAGTTGGCAACCCAACACAAGTACCAGATGAAAACAATAATTGCATATATTCATATTTGAGAAAGGAGTCAAGGATAAAGGGTAGAGTTTATACAGACTTTGTTGAGGCCCTTTAAGTTATCAACCAAGGGGGTCATACTGGGCAGGGAAGAGAGTCAGTTGGTTGAGGTATAGATAAATTTGGAGAACAAGACACTGGGATGGAGGTACTGGAGGTTTTAATGTGGTCAAAAACATGTTCAATGAGAGAACTTAGCTAAAATGTTGGTAACTAAGCAGGAACTTCGAAAAGGAATTGGAGATGTCCAGGAAATCTGTAAAGATAACTTTGTGTTGAAGAGAAAGACCGCTGCGAAGACCAAGGAACATGAAAGAATAATATACTTTGGTTTGACTGGCAGATGACGTATTTGCACAGGAGGAGGGACCAGCGGACACTTGCTATTCCCTTGCAGGACTCACCACAGAGCACTGTCTTTGTTCCTGTACTCACTTGACTCTCCCGCCATGTAATAAGCTCCTTGATGACAGAAACACCATGATTGGTGTTTCACTCCCTGCTCCTCATGATGTCTGAAATCTTGCTGATGTTGAGTAAATGAGGAAGAACATAAAGAGGAAATGATAAAAAGCTCACATATGTCTTCACAAAATTGTCCAGTTAGGCTCACTGGGTGGAGTCCTACTGCTGCCATTCTACTTCCAGGTCCTTCACAAGTACATTGTCCTTTGAGGAAAAGGGCCATAGTTTACCCGGAATTCTAAACAGATAGATATGTTGAGTCAGAATAAGGAGAGAGGTTTAGCAACCTCCTAGAAAAAAAAAAAAAAGAGGGGGGTGTTAGGGAGTGACAAAAATCTAAAATCTAATAAAGCTTTCATTTTGTATTTCTGATGAAATCAAGTGCTCTCCCCTGAGGATTACTACTGTTCACAAAACAGTGACCTTAGGAACATTGTTTACTTTTTATATTTTTTGTAATATTGTCACTGTCTTTGTCATACTCTTTCTTATACCCTAAATAGTTAAGGAACACTTTTAAAACAATATGGTCCTGTGTGCTCTTCTTTGGAAAAATAAAAAGTAGAAGGAGGAACAGGAGGAGTGGGGAGAAGGAAGGAAGGAAGGAAGGAAGGAAGGAAGGAAGGAAGGAAGGAAGGAAGGAAGACCTCTGTAGAAAATGTTCTACTCTGAACCAGTCCTGGGGGGAGAGGAATCAAAATGTATGTGTTATTAACTGATGAAAGAATTCAGTAAGAGTTAAAACTTATGAAGCAGAGGGAAGTAAAGTGAATTTCTGAGAAAGGAAGCTTAAGCTGTGATAATTTACTCATTCCTTCATTCATTTCATTATAGTATTTGTCATAAGCCGACTGAGTGTCCCAGGTGCTGAGCTAGGCACACAGACAACAGCAGTAACAAGACTGTTGTAATTCTGCTCTCATGGAGGCTACATGACGTGGAAGAGCAGACTGTATTCTAACTGGAAAGTTACCAACACTGAGAGAGAGGGAGCAGGAGCAGGTGCTGGGAACTAAAGACTGTGCCA
This sequence comes from Ursus americanus, assembly GCF_024610735.1. Taxonomy (NCBI): domain Eukaryota; kingdom Metazoa; phylum Chordata; class Mammalia; order Carnivora; family Ursidae; genus Ursus; species Ursus americanus. The sequence goes on from NC_142158.1 coordinate 28,337,022, forward strand.
CAGATGAAGCCCACTATATTTGAAAGCCAGTTTCTTCTGTCACTTGGTTTATTAATATTCTTCTCTCCCTCTGTTTTCTACTTCTTGCTCCTCACCCCTACTGACCAGCTGACCATGTTGCTTACTATGGTATAAATGTCTACCAGTCCTATGGTCCCTCTGGCCAGTTCACCCATGAATTTGATGGAGATGAGGAGTTCTACGTGGACCTGGAGAAGAAGGAAACTGTCTGGCAACTGCCTGTGTTTAGCACATTTGCAAATTTTGACCCACAAGGTGCACTGAGAAATTTGGCTATAGCAAACATCCTGATTAAACTCTCCAACTATACCGCTGCTACCAATGGTATGTGTCCAATGCTCTGCCTCTCTTTACTGAATCTTCCCTACACACCAGGTCTCATTCACTTCCTCCCTAAGATAGATATCCTTGACTGCTTTCCAAGGATCTTTCCCCAGATTTTCTCATAGTAATTACTGAACATTCATCCTCTCCCATCTCAAAACTGAAATATTGCTATCTAACACAAGGATCCTCACTCCCATACCATGTTCCTTGAATCCCTCAAGGACAAGTCCTGTAGATCTCTACTTTAATAAGCATGCCCACAGAAGGAAGGGCACAAGGATAATGTACAGGCAGTGTATATACACCATGTCCCATGCAGAAGGTGAGCAGGAACTCTTCTACCATCAGATGGGGAACCGTCAGTGGGAGGACTCTTGCAGGACACAGTGCAGAACCTCAGGGCAGAGCTATTTACAGTTCATATCAGTGCTGCTTCCTCACCACAGAGGTTCCTGAGATGGCTGTGTTTCCCAAGTCTCCTGTGATGCTGGGTCAGCCCAACACCCTCATCTGTCTTGTGGACAACATCTTCCCTCCTGTGATCAATGTCACATGGTTGAAGAATAGACACTCAGTCACAGAAGGTGTTTCTGAAACCAGCTTCCTCGCAAAAACGGATCATTCCTTCTTAAAGATCAGTTACCTCACCTTCCTGCCTTCTGCTGATGATATTTATGACTGCAAGGTGGAGCACTGGGGCCTGGAGGAGCCACTTCTGAAACACTGGGGTATGTACGAACTCCACCCGCCTCGGCACCTTCTTTCTCTATCAACTCCAGAATATCCTACCTTTTAGTCTGTGAATCTCATTTCTTCCATACTTCAAAGGTTTTGAATAATAGACTTTACTCTCTTCCCTAACCATGGTGCCCTGAGTCCTCCTAGAACGAAAACCATCCCCCCCGTTCCATCCTACATATGTGTACATGAACCACACTCTGTATTCTGACTTCCACAACCTCATTTGCACAGAACCTGAGATCGCAACCCCTATGTCAGAGCTGACAGAGACTGTGGTCTGTGCCCTGGGGTTGGCTGTGGGCCTTGTGGGCATCGTGGTGGGCACTGTCCTCATTATCCAAGGCCTCCACTCAGGTGGTGACTCCAAACATTAAGGACCCTTGCAAGCTGCACCCTAGAAAGGAAGGTAAGGATTCAGATTTGTCAGAGCCGAGAGCTGGAGACACAGCACAGGAGGAAGGAAAGTAGGAGGAGTTTGTGAACACAAAAGTGGTTGAAAAGTTGTGGGAGACTGGGGGAGGGCATGGTGACAGCACAGGAGCCCCCTAGGATCCAGCCATCTCATGTCTGTCGTATTGCAGGTGCACTGCATGCCCACCGACCAGAGCAGAAGAGTGGACTTGATAGGTGACCTAGCACTATTTCCTAGCCCAGTTCATCATATTCCTTCTCTCTTCCAATGCTCCTCCTCTCACTCTCCCCCAATTCAGACATTAATGAAAGTAATATAAGCCCTCTGTCTTTGTATAGACTTGTTATAGAAAATATTCAAAACAAAGAATTAAGTTCATACTCATTTTAATATAGTTTTAAAAAGCTAGGACAGAAAAATAAGTTAGAATAATTGAATTTTGAATTTCAAAAGTACTGAAAGTCAAAATGGTTTTCCAAAACTTTAAAATTCCAATTTGTGAAGAATGAAAGATGCTAGGACCAGCTTTCCGCTCTTCTCTTCACCCATAAGAAGATAAGAATTCTTTAGGCAGGAAAAGAAATGGAAATCAGTTAGGAGAACATTAGAACAAGACCATAAGGTACGTATCTGAAAAGAACCAAATACTTCGTTCTTACTTAGGGATAGTAACAACAGGACGAGGAATGGGAGTAGAAACCACAGACATATTTAAGTTTCTGAGAACACAGGTGTAGTTTGCCTCACCTCCTACATGAATCCCTGCTAGATAAGCACATAAACTTGTCTGTGCCACCATGGCATGTCAGGGACAGTAGAGTGAATGTAGCTGCAGGATGTTTCTAGGCAGATCAGCTTAGGTCAAGCTCACCGAATCCCTGTGCAGCCCTGTGCACCCTAGAAAACAGCAAAACACTCCCATAACCCCAACCCCCTGCCCCTCACCCCTCACCCCTCTTGGTTAAGGAAAAAATGAGCCTATGAGTGAGACGTCTCAGGAGGGACAACATGGTGGAGATAATGTACTGGCAGCTATGGATGCTGACTCTTCTTCTAGATACGTTGTCTTCTAGCAGTAACTCTGGCAGAGGAAATGGATCAACAGATGGATTCTCTGGCATTCTTGAGTGTGTCCAAGACTTCACTCTTGAAAGTGTATGTGACTTGACTTGGAGTCATTTTGCCCTTTGAAATTGTTTTAGGCACAAATTTGCTTCAGTCTGTTCACTCTTCAACTACTGTGTCCATGCACTGTATCTAAGACACTACTATTATGGAATAGCTGTAAAATGTAGGAGGCTGTCCCTGTCCATGCCACCTGCATCAATGAGCTTGAAGTGTAATTGGGGTGAAAAAAGACATAATTTTAATACAATAGTTGATGCCACATAGTTTGATGGAAAGAAACCTAAATTCAATTCAGGATTCAGCACTTTATAGCTAGTATTTTAAACATTATAACACTGAGTAAATATATTCTGCGTTATATATTTCTCATCCATAATATGGAAGTGATAATACTTTCCTTACAGTTATTGACAGAATTTGAATAATCTTGATATATAGTCTGGCCTTTACTCATAGTATGCAAATACATAAGAAAACATTGCTAGTTATATCCATAATTAATTTATTAAAAAGAATGGATCATATCATATAAAAAGCACTTCTGTTTTTCTGAGTCCTTTAATAATTTAGGGGATTCAAACATGCAGCTATGAATTAATTTCTTTTCATAAGTTAATGAGAGGATTTTTTTTCCCCAGAAACTCTGAGAAATTGAGGTTGAGTTAAGCTAAGAGAATAGATAGGGTATAGCAGTGAGTGACATATCACTGGTGGAGGGCTTCTAAAAGAATTGTTAGAACAAGAAGTTGTAATACTTGACCTTGGGATTTCAATCTCTAATAAAAGATGTGTTCCCCACTATGGCACATAAATTTTTAGACAAGGTATGTTATATGTAAGAGAACTTATGCATGTCTACTTTGAGGGGAAAGTGGGAAAGATTCAAGGAGAAAAAGCTGCCTGTGACTTAGAAGTAAGATAATAATTAAAAATTCAGACTAGGAATGGTAAATTTCACTCAGAGGTGCTCATGAAAATGTAAGTAACAGAACACAGGATTTGAGGCCAGTGAAACTACTCTGCATGATATTATAATGGCGGATACATCCCATTACACATTTATTCAAATGCACAGAATCTACATCAAGAGTGAAGCCTAATGTAAACTACAGACTTTGGGCGATAATAATCTGTCAATGTAGTGTCATCAATTGTAATAAATGTACCACTCTGGTAGGGGATATTGATAGTAGGGGAAGCTGTGCGTAGTTGGGACAAGGATATATGGGAAATCTGTGTACTTTCCATTCAATTTTGCTGTGAACCTAAAACTACTCTAAAATAAAGTGTATTTAAAAAACAACAACAACAACCCGCGGGACGCCTGGGTGGTTCAGTCAGTTAAACGTCTGCCTTTGGCTCTGGTCGTGATCCCAGGGTCCTGGGATGGAGTCTCACATTTAGCTCCTTGCTCAGTGAGGAGCCTGCTTCTCCTTCTGCCTGTCACTCCCCTTGCCTGTGTGCTCTCTCTCAGTTTGAGAAATAAATAAATAATGTTTAAAAAAAATAAAACAGAAAAGGTCAGCAATTAAGATATCAAATGTATGAAATAAAAATTTTAGTGCAAACAAAGTAGATCACCTGAAAATGCACACATGTCCTCAGGAAGAGTTTTTGGCAATAGGCTTTCAAATAAATGTTATATGAATTTAAATGACTCACAAGGTGAGAACCCAGGAATTTAGACATGGTGTGTGTGTGTTTGCACATGTGTGTGTGTGCACGTGTGTGCATGTGTGTGTTATTGAATCCCACGACCAGTGTTCCAGGAAAATATAAATGCTGACCTACTCAGACTCCTTCCCAATGAAATACTGAGGAAAACAAATATAATGGAAGCTGCGTTTTATTAAGGGGATTCATTCATAAGGTCTTCATATAATTTTAAAATAGAATTCAAATTGTTTCTTAAGAAAAGAGCAATTATTTCATTTTATCAGCTAAAAGTTAAAAGTGGATCACCACATGACATTACCGTAAACAAAGTTAGGTATAAGTCCTCATGATATTAAATTAAATGTGATTCTTAAAAAAAATTATTTGAGTTATTTGAATTATTTCTGACTTCTTACATAAAGTATGACTTTATTAATATTTATTATTAGTATCATACTATTTAAAAGATACATAATTAGAAAACCACATTTTTTCAGCAAATAATTTGCAAGAAAAATAGAGAACAGAGAAACTTCATATTAAAAAAAAAGAACTGAACACGTATCAACCAAATGTTAGGCTTTGTTTGGATGCATATTCAAACAAAACAACTGTTAAAAAAATTCTTTTGAGACAATCACAAATTTGAACACTGGCTGTATTAAGAATTTTTTTTTTCCTGATTTTAGGGGTGGTAATGGCAATGTTAAGTTTCTAAAAAGTCATTATATTTTAGATTTTCATAATAAAATATTCATCAAGAACATGACATGACATGTAAGATACCTTGAAAATAATCCAGTATATGTGTAAGAGTAAGTGGGTGGGTTTACAAAATTATCCATGAATTAATAATTATTAAAGACAGACTGTTGACACATGGCACTATTGTCTCTACTACTACATATAGTTGAAACATATAGTTGAAATTTTCCATAAGAAAATAATTTTCAAAAGTATTCCAGGAAAGACAAAGAAAAAAAGATACAGAAGAAGCTTTCTTTTGAAATTATGTTGGTTTTTAAGGTTTCCCTCATTTTTTCCCAATTAGGAAAATGGGAGTATCCAAATCCTCCTCCAGACCATAGACCTCCCAAAAATATAACACTAAAGAATATGTATGTCACAAGCAATAATAGCAAAGGAAAGCAAAGTAATGTTCACTATATTATTGGCTGACCTAAGCCCCAAATTTGCTAACATATACACTAATTTAATTAATAATGCAAAAATAAAAATGGTCTTTGAATACCAGTGTTGTGGTATATACCATACTATGTTCTGAATGTATTAAAATAATGTAAAAGTAGATACATTCATTGTCTTCACAGAATTTACATTCCAGTGGGAAGAAATATACATATATAAAATAATTCCACTAGTGTATAATTATAAACTCTAAGAATTCATAAAGGAAAAGAACAAGGTAACATAAGACTATGTTATTTGGTGTAAGTTAGAGGAGGCTTGAATAAATATCTGAGATGAAATAGACATTGTATAATATGTAAAGCAAAAAACTAATAATAATCCAAATAAAATAGAAATAATGGACTTGAACTATATGTTAGACCAAATGGACCTAATAAACATTTTAGTGATCTAAGTAACATTTTCAAAGAAAGGCATTCAGATGTCCAACTGGTACATGAAAAAGTGTTCAACATCCTTAATCATTAGAGAAACGCAAATTAAAACCACAACGAGATATCACCTCACAACTGTCAGAATGGCTATCATCAAGAAAATAAGAAATAACAAGTGTTGGCAAGAATATGGAGAAAAGGGAACCCTTATACACTGTTGGTGGGAATGTAAATTGGTTCAACTCTATAATATGGGGGTTCCTCAAAAAATTGAGATATCTGCACCTTCATATCCATTGCAAGTTTATTTACCATTGCCAAGACATGGAAAAATTTAAGTGTCCCCTGGTGATGAAGGGATAGAGTAAATGTTATACGCACACACACATATACACATCACACAATGGAATACTACTCAGCCGTAAGAAAGCACGAAATTGTGCCATTTGTGACAACATCGATAGACCTTAAATGCATTACACTAAACAAAATAAGTCAGAGGGAGAAAGACAAATAGCATACATTTTCACTTATATGTGAAATTTAAAAAACAAAACAAATGAAAAAATAAAACCAGACTCCTAGATACAGAGAACAGACTGACTGTTGCCAGAGGAGAGAGGGGTTGGGTGGTGGCCAAAATGGGTAAAAGCGTCAAGAGGAATAAACTTCCAGTTATAAAACAAATAAATCATGAGGATGTAATGTACAGCACAGGCCATTATAGACAGTAATACTGTATTCTTCGTGTGGTGACGTGGTAACTAGATTTATTACACTGATCATATCATATGCATATAAATATTGAATTACTAGGTTGTACACCTGAAACTCATATAATATTGTATGTTGATTATATTTGAATTAATTTTGTATGGTGACAGATGTTAACTAGTATTATTGTAGTGATCATTTCACAAAATATACAAATATTAAATCATGTTGTACACCTGAAAATAATATAATGCTATCTGTCAATTAAACCTCAAGATAAAGGAATGACTGTTTTAACTCTGAAAAAAATGTCTTGACAACAATATTTTGGATATAAAACCAAAAGCACAAGCAACAAAAGCAAAAATAAAGAAGTGGGACTACATAAAATTTTAAAACTTCTGCACAGCCAAACAATCAGCCAAATGCAAGGACAAACTATGGAATGTGAGAAATATTTGTAAACCATCTATCTGACAAGGGGTTGATATAAAGGTGCTCATACAAATCACGAACAAAGAAAACAAACTGATTTAAAAACAGGCAGAGGAGGACTTCCAGGGAAGAGGACAGAGTAGGAGGATCCTAAGCTCACCTCATCCCATGGATACAACTAGATAACATCCACGTCACTGTAAATAACCCAGAAAACCACCTGAAGTCTGGCAGAAAAGACTCTCCACAGCAAAATGAATAGAAGAGGCCACATCCAAGAAGCAAGGAAGGGCAGAGATGCTGTTGGGAGCTAAATGGACCCACAGGGCTGGTCCACAGGAGGAGGGATGCTGTGGGCTCCAAGAAGGGGGAGAAACAGAACTTCCCACCACGCACTCCAGGCATGTGGAACCCACACAGGGAAGACAAATCCCCATAACATTTGACTTTTAAAACCAGAATGACACAATTCTCAGTTCTTATATTCAGTAGGGCTTAACACCTAGAACTTTAAAAAGCAGCAGACTTGGCTCCTGGGGAGCCAGAGGGCAATAGGAAACTGGGTCCTTGCCCTTAAAGAGACAATACAGCACACAACCCTGTGAAGATACAGCATGCAAGCAGCAGTTTGAAAACCACCTGGGGTATACAGGAGGGAGTTTTGTTTACTAATCTCAGAGCATGTGTTGGAGTGGCAGGGATCTTTGGGAGACTTCTTCAAGAACAAAAGAGCTAGTGGGTACCATTTCTATCTCTTGCCCTCCACCCCAGACACACAGACACCTGTAGGAACCAGAGTAGCACCAATACTTGTTACCTAACTTGCTAACAGTGTGCCCCACCTCCACATTCTCCTATGGGCACACCCACTTCAACCAGACCTCAGCATCAGGATTCTTCCACATCAGACATATACAAACCTTGATAATACCTCACACCCTGTCCACCTTCTCATGTGGACCTGCCACCTGCAGGCAAGGAGAACCTCTGCAGATGACTGACCTGAAGGATAGAGCATCCAAAACACAACAACAGAATATACACATCACACACCAGAGACACTCCCTGAAGTGCCAGGCCCTGAACACTATATGGCCTCTTCATAAAGCCATTACTCTCAGGAGCAGGAAATATAGTGGACTATTCTAAGATAGAAAAGAAGGCAGAGGCTTAGACAAAGTGCCAAGATGGAGTACTTTATCCCAAATGGAAGGGCAAGATAAGGTCATGGCCAGAGATCTAAGTGAAACAATATACGTAATATGCCTGACGGAGAATTTAAAGCAACAATCATAAGGATACTCGCTGGACTTGAGAAAAGAATGGAAGACTTCAGGGAGGCCCTAACCACAGAGATAAAAGAGTTAAAAAAGAGTCAGAAATGAAAAATGCAGTAACCGAGATTGGAAACAGGATGGATGCAATGAACACAAGGCTGGAAGAAGAAGAGGAATGAATAAGAGATATAGAACACAAATCAATAGAATATAATGAAGCTGAACAAAAGAGAGAAAGAAGGATTATGGAACACAAGAACAGACAGGGAACTTAGGGAAATTCATGATTCCATAAATGCAATAACACTCCTATTACAGGGGTCCCAGAAGAAGGAGAGAGAGAAGAGGGGGCAGAAAATTTATTTGAGTAAATAATAGCTGAAAACTTCCCTAATCTGAGGAAGAAAACAGACATTTAGATCCAGGAAGCACAGAGAGCTCCCATCAAACTCAACAAAAGCAGCTCAACACCAAGACATATTGTAATTAAATTTGCAAAATATAGCAATAAAAAAATCTTAAAACCAGCAAGACAAGAGAAGTTCGTAACTCACTATAAGGCTAGCTACAGATCTCTCAACAGAAATTTAGCAAGCCACAAGAGAGTGGCATGATATAGTCAACGTGCTGAATGGGAAAAATATGCAGCCAAGAATATTCTATTCAGCAAGGCTGTTGTTCAGAATAGAAAAGAGATAAAGAGTTCCCCAAACAAATACTACAGGAGTTTGTGACCACTAAACCAGCCCTGAAAGAGATATGAAAGGGAGCTTTCTGAGTGGAAAGGAAAGACCAAAAGTGACAAAGACAAGCAAGGATCAGAGAAAATCTACAGAAACAATGACAAAACAAGTAATAAAATGGCAATAAATACATATCTATCAATAGTTACTCTGAATGTGAATGGACTAAATGCTGTAATCAAAAGATGTAAGGTGTCAGAATGGATTAAAAAAACAAAACCTATCTATATGCTGCCTACAAGAGACTACTTTTAGACCTAAACACAACTGCAGATTGAAAGTGAGAGGAATACAGAAACACTTATCATGCAAATGAATGTCAAAAGAAACCCAGAGTAGTAATACTTACAGCGGACTAACTAGATTTTAGTCCAAAGACTGTAACAAGAGATGAAGAAGGACACTATATCATAATAAAGGGGGAAATCCAACAAGAAGATCTACAAATTGTAAATATTTATGCCCCCAACAGGGGAGAATCCAAATATATAAAAAAAATAATAAACATAAAGGAACTAACTGATAATAATACAATAATAGTAGGGGACATTCATCAATGGACAGATCATCCAAGCAGAAAATCAATAAGAGACAATAGCTTAGAGTGACACACTGGACCAGATGGACTTAAGATATATATTCAGAACACTCCATCCTAAAGCAGCAGAATACACATTCTCTTCAAGGGCACATGGGACATTCTCCAGAACAGATCACATACTAGGTCACAATTCAGGCCTCAACAAGTACAAAAATGCTGAGATAGTATCATGCATATTTTCTGACCTCAATGCTATGAAACTGGAAGTTAACCACAAGAAAAAATTTGAAAAGGCCAAAAATTCATGGAGGTTAAACAGCATGCTACTAAACAATGAATGGGTCAACCAGGAAGCCAAAGAAGAAATAACAAATACGTGGAAACAAATGAAAATAAAAACACAATCATCTAAAACCTTTGGGATGTGGCAAAGTGGATCTAAGAGGGAAGTATATGATAATAAAGGCCTACCTTAAGAAGCAAGAAAAATGTCAAATAAACAACCTAACCTTATATCTATAGCAGCCACACCTAAAGGAAAAAGAACAGCACATAAAGCCTAAAGCCCAAAGCAGAAGAAAGTAAATAATAAAGATTAGAGCAGGAATAAGTGATACCGAAACTAAACTAAACTAAACTAAACTAAACTAAAATAAAATAAAATAAAATAAAATAAAATAGAACAGATCAAGGAAACCAGGAGGTGGTTCTTTGGAAAAATCTGTAAAATTGATAAACCCTTAGCCAGAGTTATCAAAAAAGAAAAGAGAAGGGACCCAAATCACAAATAAGAGATCAGAAATAACCAAAACCACAGAAATACAAACAATTATAGGAGAATACTGTGAAAAACTATATGACAACAAATTGAACCTGGAAGAAATGGATAAGTTCCTAGAAACATATTAACTACCAAAACTGAAACAGGAAAAAATAGAGAGCTTAAACAGACCTATAACCAGCAAAGAATTTAATCAGTAATCAAAAATCTCCCAAAAAACAGAAGTCCAAAGCCAGATGGCTTCCCAGGAGAATTCTACCAGACATTTAAAGGAGAGTTAATACCTATTCTTCTCAAACTATTCCGAAAAATACAAATGGAAGGAACACTTGCAAATTCATTCTATGAAGCCAGCATAACCCTGATACCAAAACCAGAGAAAAACTCCACTAAAAAAGAGAACTACAGGCCAAAATCCCTGATGAACGTGGATGCAAAAATCCCCCATAAAATACTAGCACACCAAATCCAACAGTACATTAAAAGAATCATTTCAATCATGATCAAGTGAGATTTATTCCTGGGCTGCAAAGGTGGTTCACTACCCACAAGTCAAACAATGTGATACACCACGTTAATGAAAGAAAGGATAAGAACCATATGATCCTCGCAAAAGATGCTGAAAAAGCATTTAATGAAGTACAACATCCATTCATGATAAAAATCCTCAACAAAGTAGGATTAGAGGGATCATATCTCAACATCATAAAGGCCATATATGAAAAAACCATTCCTAATATCATCTTCAATGGGGAAAAACTGAAAGCTGATCCTCTCTGGTCAGGAAGAAGACAGGAATGTCTACTCTCAGAACTGTTATTTAACATAGTACTGGAAATCCTAGCTATGGCAGTCAGGCACAGAAAGCCATCTAAATTGACTAGGAAGAAGTCAAACTCTCACTATTTGCAGATGACATGATACTCTATATAGAAAACACAAAAGACTCCACAAATAAACTGCTAGAACTAATACACGAATTCAGTAAAGTAGCAGGACACAAAATCAATGTAGAGAAATCTGTTGCATTTCCTTACACCAGTAATAAAGCAGCAGAAAAAGAAATCAAGGAATCAATCCCATTTGCAATTACAGCCAAAATAAGGTGCCTAGGAATAAACCTAACTGAAGAGTTGAAAGACCTTTACTCTGAAAACTATAAGACACTGATGAAAGAAATTGAAGATGGCACAAATGGAAAGACATTCCACGCTCATGGATTGGAAAAGGAAATATTGTTAAAAAGTCTATATTTCCCAAAGCAATCTACACAATTATTGAAGTCCCTATCAAAATACCAACAGCATTTTTTTCACAGAGCTAAAACAAACAGTCCTATAATTTGAGTGGAACCACAAAAGACCCTGAATGGCCAAAGCAACCTTGAAAAAGAAGAGCAAAGCTGGGGGCATCACAGATCTGGACTTCAAGGTATATTATAAAGCTGTAGTGATAAAAACAGTATGGTATTGGCACAAAAACAGACACATAGATCAATGGAACAGAATAGAAAACCCAGAAATGAACCCACAACTGTATGGTCAATTAATCTTTGACAAAGCAGGAAAGAATATCCAATGGGAAAAAGACAGTATCTTCAACAAATGTTAGAAAATTGGACAGCAACATGCAAAAGGATGAAATTGGATCATTTTCTTACACCACACACAAAGTAAATTCAGGATGGATTAAGGATCTAAATGTGAGAAAATAAACCATTAAAATCCTAGACGAAACATAGGCAGCAACCTCTTTAATATCGGCCACAGCAATAAATTAACAACACAAGAAACAGCAGGTGTTGAGGATACAGAGAAAGAGGAACGCTCTTATACTGTTGGTGGGAATGCAAACTGGTACAGCCACTCTAGAAAACAGCATGAAGTTTCCTAAAGAAGTTAAAAATGGAATTACCCTACAATCCAGCAATTGCACTACGAAGTACCCAAAGAATACAAAAATACTAATTTGGAGGGATACATGCACCCCAATGTTCATAGCAACATTATCAACAATAGCCAAATTATAGAAAGGCACAAATGTCCATTGATTGATGAATGAATAAAGAATATGTGGTATATATACACAATGGAACATCACTCAGTCATAAAAAAAATGAAATCTTGCCATTTGCAACAATGTGGACAGAGCTAAAGAGTTTATGCTAAGTGAAACAAGTTGGTCAGAGAAAGACAAATACCATACGATTCCATTCATATGTGGAATTTAAGAAACAAAATGAACAAAGAAAAAAGAGGAAACCAAAAAACAGGCCCTTAACCATAGAGAATAAACAGAAAGTTACCAGAGGGAAGGGGGGGTGGGCAGTTGGGTGAAATCAGCGTTGGGGATTAAGACTACACTTAACCATGATGGGCACTGAGTAATGTACAGAATTGTTAAATCAATGTATTACCCACGTGAAACTATATAATACTGTATGTTAACCATACTGAGTTAAAATTTAAAACAAAATAAATGTAGCTTTGAAGACCACAATTTAAAAATGGGCAGAGGAACTGAATAGATATTTTTCCAAAGAAGACATACAAATTGCCAGCAGTACGTATAAAGATATTCAACTTAGGTAATCATCAGGGAAATGCAAATCAAAAGTACAATTAAATACCAGCTCACACCTATTAGAATGATTGTTATCAGAAAGACAAGAGATAAGTTCTGGTAAGGATGTGGAGAAAAGGAAACCTTGTGCACTCTTGGAAGGAATGTAAATTGGTATGGTATAGCCACTATAGAAAGCAGTACAGAGGTTCCTTGAAAAATTAAAAATAGAACTACTGTATCATCCCGCAATCTCACTTCTGGGTGTATATTAAAAGGAAATGAAAACTGGATATCAAAGTAATATCGGCACTCCCATATCTTTTGCAGCATTGTTCATATCTTACCACAATAGCTAAGATATGAAAATATTCTAAGTATATCCACAGATGAATTGATAAAGAAGATGTGGTATATATTTACAATGGAATTCAGCCATGAATAAGAAGGAATACTGCCATTTGATTGAAAGTAAGACCGCATACTCACAACCAGTAGGTTATTCTAGGACACCCATACATTTTTTCCTCCAAGGAATAAACCTAATAAGACTCAGCTCTTTTTATTAGCAAACTTGTTTGTAAAGGCTGTTCTTATTTTGATTAAATTATCAATTAAAGATTATGTTCCCCAGTGAAATGTGGGAGCAAAGAATAGTTGTTTCTATGAAACACTCACTGGACAGAAGGAAGAAGACTCTGATCCTCTCATTAAAAGGATACCTGGCTGGCTTCCTTGGTGGAGCATGCAACACGTGATTACAGAGTTATGAGTTTGAGCCCCACATTGGGTATAGAGATTACTTAAAAATAAAACCTTAAAAAAAAAAAACAAAAAGAAGGAACCTTCTTGCATGGGACCAGGATGACAATGCTGACCTGTAAGAATGTCCTAAAATACACTCTACCACTTACCACCACAATAGGGCTTATGTTTCAACTAGAAAAATCAGAGCTCAATGTTTCCCTAAACTCTGAATCTGGTTTAATCTCTAGACCTACTTCTTGACTTTGCAGGGTCAAAAACAAATGGTTACATACAGAGAAGAAGGGCTCCCTGGACACCTAGCACAATTCCTTCCCATTTCCCCAAGAGTGTCACTCCCTCTTGACTCCCATAAGGAATGACAATGCCCATGCTGAGGAAGATGACAAAACCAGTACAAAACCTCTGACCACTGAGCATCTTGTTCAAGGCAGATTCAGACAATGACCTTGGGAGCAAAATCCTGAATGTCAGTATTTGTCCACACTTCATAGTGCCAATGTCTGATGACCTGCATCACAGCCTGGACTATGAAAGACAAAGGCATCAAGGAAGCCTCATTCTCCGTTCTGACCTTGTCCCGCAGAGAGAAGGACCTGCCATTGGTTACTCAGACCCATTAAGCAAGTGGGAGAGCAGGGAGGAGAGATGCCTGCTACTCATTGGCATCACCCTTCATAACCTCAGAGAAAAGTTCCCAGCCACATGTCTTAATAACAAAACCTGGAGACTGAGATGGAGACCACCATTCATGCTGGGCCCACATCAAAGGAGCCACAGTGTATAGTGACCTCCTTACCACCTGGGAAGAGAATGCTATCAGGAATCAACAATTCACTATGTTCACGGACAAGGGGAACCCTATCCTCTGAGAATCCTAGCTCAGCAATGCCATTAGGAGAATGTGCAGGAGACAAGGGGTGGGACGGTTGTGAGCTGGTACCCCAAAAAGGGACTCTAGAAGCAGAGGGAACTCTGCCGCTTATCCCCTGGGGTCCATGATATAAGAACAAACTGCCCCTTGTGCCACTCCACTGTGATGGGCTCTGGAGGGTGCTCCACACGGCAGGTATGGACATATTTCCACTGGGGCATCATCTGCAGCATCACCAACATCTGGAAGGTCCAATCCCTCTCCCTAATAAAAGAGGTGGATGCAAGGATAGCTCTCTGCACCCCATGCGCATGAGGATGTTTTTGAGAGGTGTGCATGTCACTCAGGCTTGGCCAATCAGAATCTTTCCTGAAATTGTTCAAACTTTGGTAGATACTGTAGAATCACACAATGGAAACAGACAGACACATGCACACACAGAAACAAAGATGAGATAAGATGAGAGACAATGAGAAAGAGAGATGCAGACAGTGGAGAGAGAGGCAAAAAGAAACAGAGATAAAGGATCCAGATAAATAATGACAACAGTACAGATAGAAACAGAAAGAGAGACAAGCAGAGAGGCGGTGAAAGAGTGAGAGACACAACAGGGACAGAGATGCAGAGACAGACATAAAAAGATGCAGAGACACCCCTATGTTGACTGCAGCATTATTCACGATAGTCAAGATATGAAAGCAGCCCGTGTGTCCATTGATAGATGAATGGATAAAGAAGGTGAGGCATATATATATATATATACATATATAATGCAATATGACTCTACCATAAGAGTATTAGATCTTACCATCTGCAACAACATGGGTGGATCCTGACAGTATTAGATTAAGTGAAATAAATCAAAGAAAAACAAATACTGTATCATTTCACTTATATGTGGAATCTATAGAACAAAACGAATGAACAAAGAAACAAAAAAACAGAATCAGACTTGTAAATACAGAAGACAAACTAGGGATTGCCACAGGAGAGATGGATGGGAGGATAGGCAAAATAGGTGAAGAGGATTCAGAGGTACAAAATTCCAGTTATAAAAGAAGTAAGTCATGGAGAGAAAAGGCCAATATAGTCGATAATAAGGTGACAGATGGTGACTACACCTATCGTGGTAGCATTGAGTAACGTGCAGAATTGTCAAATCACTGTGTTCTACACCAGATACTAACATAACATTGTATGTCAACTATCCTACAACAATAAAGAAATAAAATATAATAAAAAGATGCAGAGAGACACACCGAAAGAAATATAAGGGACAAGGAGAGACACACAGAAAGCAAGGTGCACACACAGAGATAAAATGGAAACAGAAGAGAGAGATGAAGATCTCACCGAATGTCTAGATCTCGTCACTTCTGAAATCAACTTGACCCCAAACCTCCTTGTAACAGCAACAAAATAACCTTGAGTTGGGTTTCTGTCATGTGAAACCACAAACAGTACTTTTATTGCTAGTTATACTTTTTCAAAATAAAAATGGACCTTGATCAATGTGATTTGCCAAGACATATTTGAAACATCACTGTGGTTCTCTGTGGCACCAGCGCCCACTATATCTGTACCTGGATAATTCCACTATCAGCTTACACACACTATACTCACCAACCCTAAAGAGGGGCCGGCACACCCTTAGGCCATTGCACTGAACAATGCTAAATACCCATGAAGGATGTGACTATTGAATTGATTTTCTATCTTCTCTGCCTGCTTGTCACCTGGCACCCCGGATGCCTCTAGTCTCCCTTCAAGGAGCAGTATGTCCTTTCATTCTGCTCTGGTTTCCTGCCTCTACCCAGTTAAGAAAACACAGGATACAGCGAACTCAAAATCATGTAAAATCTCTACATTCAGCTAAAAGGCTTCAATGAGCTCCTCTTGCACAATCGGAGGAGGAAGAATGGAGACAGAAAAGCCCTTGGGGCTGGAGTACATGCTGCTGGCAGGGAGCGCACAGGCAGAGGCTCCGAGGCCAGTGCAGAAGCAGCATCACAGCCACATCCTTGGGGCAGGGGTCACAGGGGGTGACCGGGCGACTGCACCAGAGGCACTGTAGGACTCTGATCTATGTGGGGGACAGGTGGTCAGGCAGCTGGGAATTCTGGACAAGGAGAGGCAGGCATTACAGGAGACAGAATCCCAGGTATCCTCAGGCGTCAGCGCAGGAGCCCTGTCGAAAAGAGAGTGATCAGCCCAGGGGACCCTGAGGGACGTGCTCTCTCCCCTCCTCTCAGGGCCACTGCGGCATCAGAGAAAGCTGAGGTCTAGGACATATTGTCATCACCTCCCCCAATATCTCTGTAAAGGTGAAATCAACTCAAGGGAACATGGCACTCCAGCTGCACACAGATATGTGCCAGCCAATGGAGCAGCTGTGACCCTTTAGGGGGATATTAAGGTTTTAATAAGTGTAATGATAACTCACCTTTTCGCACCACTAGTAGCCTTTCATTTCTAAATTCACACAGGCAGTAGCTACCAATACGTAACACAACGTGGGCATCATCCTGGTGTCTAGCACCCAAGATGTGGCTCTGGCTCCAAGTTTCACAGAAAGATACCACCAAAGTTATGGCTTGGTGCTGGAGAGCAACTCTGGATCTGCTACAGAAACTGGGCAAACGTCTCCCCTAACTCTTGTCCTCTGTAGCAGGGACTAGGCCCTGAACTGAGACCATTGTGCCCAGTGCACTCACCTCATGATCTTCCCTCTCTCACCTGTGCCCAAACCCCCACTGAATCAGAGCAGAAAAAGTACCTGTTGGGGGAGACCCACGAGGTCCTGCAAAAAGAAGTGAGAGAAAAAGGTCTCATTACACAAATAGCCAGTCTCACACTCACCCCAAAGGGAGGTGAGATAAACAACTTAATTGGAATTTTACTTTCTCCCTACCCATCAACCACAAGAGCTTAACTGCCCTAAGCTAAAATCCCCCAAAATGAATGACGCGGTCCCTAGAAGGAAGGGAAGCAGATGCTCTGACCCTCTGAAATCTTTCAGAAAGGAGCCAGTGAGACAATGATGAACTGTAAGAAAGCCCTAGAACATACTCCACCTGTTACCTCTGTGATAAGGCTCCTTTTCAACCAGTAACATCAGATTCCAAAGCCTCCCCCTAGGTTGTTTCATGTCCTCCCACCACCAGTCCAGCCTCCTAACTTTCAGGGTCAGAAGGAAAGCGCTACATCTAGAGGTCAGCGCCTCCACCCCCCACCCCCACCCCCCGAGCAGAGGGCCTCAGGCAGAGCCCTTCTTCCCCATTTCCCCAGAGTGCCTTACCTTTCTGGCTCCTGTGACGGATGATAAGGCCCAGCCCAAGGAAGATCAGCCCCAGCACAAAGCCTCCGATGCCACTCAGCATCTTGCTCCGGGCAGATTCAGACTGTGCCCCTGGGGAGCAGAGCCTGAGTGTCAGCGTTGTCCCCACAACCCACAGGGTCCCTTTGGGGAGTGTGAAGTCCAGTCTGAGGCAAAGGAGGTACAGGTGCCAGGGGAAACTAGTGCTTCCTTCTGAGCACCCCTGGGGGAGGGAAGGACCCACTAAGAGATCCTTGCACAGGGTGGGTATGTGAGAGAGAGGGGGAACCTGAAACCCACTCCTCCAGACACACCCATAACCTCAGACTCCAAGACCCCAGTCACCAGCCAGAGGAGTAAATGCTTCAGAGCTGCAGGGCTGGGTTGTGGGGCCAGGTGTGGAGAACAATCTCCCTAGTATCTAGAAAGACAGTGAGATCAAGAGTCTTCTGTTGCCCCTGCCATGGGACAAGAGGCTCTCATCTCCTGGGATAGCCAACTCAGCCGCACCATCAAGGATGAGGAATAGAATGGGACGGGCGGGACGAAGCTCTGTCTTGTGCGGCCCACAGTGAAAGGAAACAGACTGGCCCTTACGCCACTCCACCGTGATGGGGCTCTGGAGGCTGGGATGCTCCACATGGCAGGTGTAGACATCTCCTCGCTGGGGAGTCATTTCCAGCATCACCAGGATCTGGAAGGTCCAGTCCCCATTCCTAATAAGTGGAGTGGACACGACACCAGCTGTCTCTTCCTGGTCATTTCGAAACCACCGAACTTTGATCTGGCCTGGGTAGAAATCTGTCACTGAGCAGACCAGCAGATTGTGGTGGTTCAGAACCTCCGTCCTAGATGGGGTGATGGTCACTGTAGGTTCCACTGAGGGGAGTAACAGACAAGAAAAGACACTGAGATGTGAGACTACACGGCAAGTCTCCCCGTACAAGAGTCCTCTCTTGGTACCAGGGTGGAAAGATCCCTGGATTCCAAGTCTTGGATTAGGATCTGAGCTTGGCCACTTTATTAGTTTAAAGAAACACATGAGTCCGCTTACTTTTCATTCTGATGAAATAACAGTAATCATTCTATGAATGTTATTCTGTCGATACTAACTGACAAAATGAAGCATTTTTAAATTGTAGATTGCTGTATTACACAGGACACTTTTCATAACATTTTTAAAAATAAAATTAATAAATCAGGACTTCTTTCCTTCCACACCTATTGACATATAACATGGTTGCTAATCCCTAACACCCAAGGTAGTTAGTTGTGAAATTAAATGGCATAATACAGATGGTGTGTGATAAGGTATTTGTCTAGAAATAGGTGCTTATTGTCTAGAAATAGTTGCAAGTGGGGCGCCTGGGTGGCACAGCGGTTAAGCGTCTGCTTTCGGCTAAGGGCGTGATCCCGGTGTTGTAGGATCGAGCCCCACATCAGGTTCCTCCGCTATGTGCATGCTTCTTCCTCTCCCACTCCCCCTGCTTGTGTTCCCTCTCTCGCTGGCTGTCTCTATCTCTGTCAAATAAATAAATAAAATCTTTAAAAAAAAATAAAAAGAAATAGGTGCAAGTAACTTGCAGAATGTCTACCCCTGAAGTGTATGGTGATGCCTGGAGGAGGGGATGCTGAGGGACGGAGGATAGGCAGGGTTCAGGCCAAAGGAAACCTGAAACAGTTTTTATTCAAAAATTTAATAGCATCAATTTATTGACTCTAAAACTTCAGCTCTTTCTAATTTGACATTTAATGAGATTTTCTAAGAACTTAAAATTCTGCCTTAAACACCATTCAAATATTGTTTAAATTTTAATAAACACTTCTTTCTTAGACTTTGCATTCACAAACTGTAACTTAAGACCCAAGTCACAAGGTTTACATTAAAGCATTAAGCAAAATAATAAAGACTGCTACAGTCAGACTTTAAGGTTTATTTAGCCTTCTATTTTCTCTTGAGCCTAAGTGGACGGGCAGCCGAATACATTTATTCATTAATTCCACAGAGGATTGCACTCACACTAAGTGCCAGTCGCCCTGTCAGGTACTAGGCAGACAAGAATAAGGCAGTTCCTCGCCTCAAAGAAGTCCAGGGCCAGTGACAGCCGTTTAAGAAACAATTAAGATGAATCACAATCTCAAACCAAAAAGTGAAATTTGGCATGCCACGACCCTAACGTATTTACCACGTGTGCAAGGTGCCCTCCCCCCCCCACCAGGCCCAGACCCCTAAGCTTCGCAGGGGCCAGGACTTCTCAGTGCAGGACCCGGGAGGGGACAGGGGGCTCACTGGGCTCCGCTTAGCGAAAGGTGGGGAGGGAGAGACCACTGTTAAGTAGGGGGCCGGGGAGGCTCAGAAGTGGCAGAAACAGCAGAGGAAGCGCAGCCTCACTGCCTCTGCAGGGAATGGCGGAGGTCTGCGGGGTCGGTCCCCCAGCTCGGCCCCGCGTCCCCGCCCCTCCGTCGCCCGACGCGCCCCGCCTCCCGGTCCCCGCGCGAGAGGCCGCCGCCAGCCGGCTGGGTCCCGCCCCTCCCCGCGCGGAGACTCCGCAGGCGGAAGGGGGCGCCGCGGGGCGCGAACGGCCTGGCTCACCTCGCCGCTGCAGGATGAACCTGTCCTCAATCTGGTAGTTGTGTCTGCACACCGTGTCCACCTCGGCCCGCTTCCGCTCCATGAAGTCCTTCTGCTGGTTCAAGTACTCAGCGATGGGCCGCCCCAGCTCCGTCACCGCCCGGTGCTCCCCCACGTCGTCGTCGTAGTGCACGTACTCCTCCCGGTTATAGATGTATCTGTTCAGGTACCGCACCCGCTCCGTCCCGTTGGTGAAGTAGCACTCGCACTTAAACTGGAGCACGAAATCCTCTGCGGGGAATCACCGCGGGTCAGTCAGATCTCCACCGCTTAGACCAAACCACAGCCACCAGCCCGGCAGGCCTTGTGCTGCACTACCAGGCGGCCTGATGAACCCAAAGGCCTCCCACCTTGGATGCCTGTCACTCAGGCCCTGAGAATCCTCTTTCCCAGGCCAGCCTGCCCTCCTCCCAGGGCTTCCAGAACTGCCTTCACACAGGAATGGGAGGGAAGAAAGCCTCTCTCTAGGGACAAGCCCTGGGACCTGTGAGCCCTGCCTGAGCTTAGGACTCAGTAAAACAGGGCAGTCGGGTTGATTTTACATCCGTCCCTGTACTTGGATCAGGATGTTCTCGCATGAAATCCCATTTCCTTTAGAACTCCGGAGAACCTCAGAGACAAGTGTCCACTAAGCACAAGAGTTCAAGGGAATGAGGAGAGAGGTGCAGAATTGAGCTTGACCTCGTCTGACAAGCATATTCTCTTAGTCCCCTGCAAGGGCCTTCCTTCTAATGCCTGAGTTTCCTTCTAATACACTGAGTTTCTGTCACACCCACCCAACTGCAGTGTGAGATTTGCTCACTCCTGCAAAGCTAAAAGGAACACACACCTTCCAAGTCCTAGAGAGAAACATTTTATTCATGGAAAGAACACAGTCTTGAGATTGAGATAAAATAGATTCCAATTAAATCCTGCCACTTACCAGCTTGGGTATGTTACTAAACAGAGTACCCATATCATACATATAATTTGTAAAACAGAAGTCATAATCCCTACACATAGGGGTGTTAGGAAGATCCAGAGAGAATTTATATTATACGAATCCTGTGGCTGAAATGGTTTCTAGGTATGTGCTATTTCTCTTCTCTACATTCTCCTTTCTCCTAAATTCAGTCCACCATCAACTCAAGTCTCTGAATCCCACACAAGTTACTATCTGACCATAAACTAGTGAAACTTGAACTTAAGTCTCAAAGTCTCTGGGCATTCAGTCAGCTTCACTCAAATACCAAGAGTTTCTGTCCACACGCACTCCACTCAGAATCAGGAATGTACAATCCTTTTTGTCAAATACCAAGACTACAGAGACCAGTGCTGCCCTACATTTCTCCAACACAGAATCCCATAGGTGTAAACTAGACAAGGTCTTAGGGGACCCTGAAATGAAAAACCCTGCTGTGATTCTTATTTTCTTATTTTCAAAATATTCTTATTTTCAAAAATAACCCAAATGTCACTTTGTCCCGTCAGTGGTAGCAGATGGACACTTCGCTTCCTGCTCCCCATTATAACATCCCCAGGATGGATTGAGCCCATGGGATGGGGAATGTCCTCATCCTTAGAAGTGGAAATGAGAACGTAACAGAGCTGTCTACCCCAAAGAGAGGAAACCTGTGATAAAAGACTGTATTCTGAGATCACAGAACCTTCCACACTCCAGCCCAAAGGTTCTTCAGAGCCTGTTCCCCAGAGCTCCGGCTCGGGGAGCAGGTGCCCTGCACTTACGTGGAGAGTCTCTGCCCTCAGCCGCTGGGATGCTCAGCAGCACCAGGATCATCATCACAGCTGCTGTCCAGAGGCCTCTGGGGATCCACGGAGCCGTCTTCCCAGACGTCACTGGGAACAAAGGAAAAAAGGAGTGGTAGTCAACACAGCTCCTACCTGGTGGCTCTCAAGTACTCACTTCAGAGAATAAAAACCTGTGACTCTTCCATCCACAGTAGGATTGGAGAGTCCTTCGGAAGGAAACCAATCAGCCTTGGAGCTGACATACCTCATCTGTCTCGGGGCAGACATTTTTTGATGAAGGTTCTCAGTTTTTATGAAGGTTCTCAGTCCTAGGTTCAGAATCCCTAGGAAATGAGCCAATCAGCACTGGAGCTGAAACACCTCATCTGTCTCTGGGCAGACATTTTTTATGAAGGTTCTTACCCCAATTTTTTATGAAGATTCTCAGCTTGGCAGTATGTCTTCATCAAATTACACTAGTGAACATTTGAGGTGAAGATTTTCTCCTACTTATAGAAATTCTAAAGATTGAATGCCTTAGGGGTTTAAGGAACTGAATGAAAAGAGACTCAAGAGTAGACATCTTTGTGACATTTGGGATTTTTAATTCGTATACCTGGGATTTTTGTAGGAAAAAAGTGGGATCATATTTCAGGGAACAGAAAATTATAGTCTCAGAGATGTTCACTTCTATTATCGTAGACACTCTGAGGTGCCTTAAACTGTGGTGGGAAGAGCACAGTTCTTAGGAGGAAATGGTATTGAGCTGCAGTTCTGCCAGGAACAGGCTTTATGAGGGTCAGCAAATTACTGAACCTCAATTGCCTCCGGCTCCTCTTTGTAAAATGCAGATCACATTTCATGCATTTTATATCCAGAGCACCGTATATACAAACTTAAGACTAATATGACTTGTTTAATATTGTAAAATGTTCCTCAGCTGCCATGTGTTGGGAATATCAAGTTAATATGTGGAGCAAGAAAACAAGCTAAAAAAAAAAAAAAGTGACACCCAGCCCTGTGGGCATGTGGTTCTTCATTAGGCAAGAATCTTTTACATTTGTGGTCTTTGACTGAAAGTATTTGAAAAGTTAAGCTCACTTTTAAGCACATTCATCCTATGTCAGCAAAGGCACAATCCGCAAACATTCACAGCATCAGACAGGATCACATTCAGTTACAAGGGTGGAGAGCAAAAGATGTGGAGAAGCATATCCTGGGGCCTGAATAGTGTTACTGAGGGAGCAGACGTTAGAGTTACAGACTGTGTACAGACGTGGCATTTACTGGGCCAGCCCTAAGTTATCAAACTGTGAATGGCAGCAGTAGTGATGTGTGTTTTCTACCAGATCTATTATTTATCAGGCTCCTCTGGCCCATGAGTAGGGTCAGTTCTAAATGGTTATAGGGCAATTAGAACAGGGTGTGGCAATATTAATAAACAAAACATTAAGTATCTGCCTCTCTTTTCTCCCTCCTTCTGTCTCTTCCCTATATTTTAGCTTCTCCTTTTATAAGAGAGGCTGGGATCTGAAAGCAGAATATGAGGAGGGCACCGGGTAAAAAGAAATAGAGCAGAGACAACAAGAAGTTTCCATTAGTGGCACATGAAAGCAGTGAGTCATTCCAGTATTCTATACTAGGTGCCTGGTTCCAGAGCACCTGAGACTTAGTCCCTGGGCTTCCACTGGCAGTGGTGTACTTAGGATCAGGGTAACTCCAGAATAAGGAGGGTTTCCATGGTGGGACGGAAGGAGAAAGGAGGAACATCAAACTCAGAGCTGGAATAGGGTTGGGGGTCAAGGAACCACAGTCAAAAGGGGGCCTGGAAGGGGCGCCTGGGTGGCACAGCGGTTAAGCATCTGCCTTCGGCTCAGGGCGTGATCCCGGCGTTATGGGATCGAGCCCCACATCAGGCTCCTCCGCTAGGAGCCTGCTTCTTCCTCTCCCACTCCCCCTGCTTGTATTCCCTCTCTCGCTGGCTGTCTCTATCCTGTCGAATAAATAAATAAAATCTTTAAAAAAAAAAAAGGGGGACCTGGAAGGTACATTATTCCCCTCCACCCCACCTCAGTGTCCCTCAGAATAAATGGAGAACTCTGGCCCATCCCTTCCCTCTTGTCCTCAGGGGAAATTCTCTCCACTCTATTGTGGGTCTGTGTGGTAGAGGCTGTGTCAGACCAGGGCATCGTCCAGTCTCACAGGCCTCTTCACACAGACTTTTCAAGGAGCAACAAAAGTGTCAGCTTAGAACCCTTTTTCTGATTGGCTAAAACCTCAACTGCAAGGCTCTGGCTCAGGCTTCTGCCAGCTGCCTCCCCCTGAACCAGTCAGCATTCTCTACATTTTCTAGAGCTCTCTGTGCTACTCATACTCTGTTGCATTACTCAGGGCTGCCACTGCTGGCCTGGCCTGAGAGGAAGGCAGCTCATATACCTGATTCAAGGGCTTACCTCAGTCACCCTGCTGGGCCTCTGTGGAGGCGGGGCACGTAGGATGAAGGTAGTATGTACCCCATGTGGGTAGTCAATGCCATCAAGAAATAGTCATGAAATGGGTCAACAGTAAGGAGACTCTCCCCAGGGGACATCCTCTGTACCTCAGGATGAAAAACAAAAGTTTTGGACTCTGTAGAAATTCAGAGAGAAGTCATCATCTCTGGTCAGCATGCCTTGGAATCTGTGCTTGGTCAGTGGACTTAATTGTGAACATAATATTAACAATCACCTGTGACCAGAAGGGCCATCCAGGACCTCATTCTGCATTTAATTCAGGAATTAAAAAATGTTCTATATTCTGGGGCGCCTGGGTAGCGCAGTCATTAAGCGTCTGCCTTCGGCTCAGGGCGTGATCCCGGCGTGCCGGGATCGAGTCCCACATCGGGCTCCTCCGCTGGGAGCCTGCTTCTTCCTCTCCCACTCCCCCTGCTTGTGTTCCCCCTCTCGCTGGCTGTCTCTCTGTCACATAAATAAATAAAAACTTAAAAAAAATGTTCTATATTCTGAAATATTCTGTGACTCCCTTAATGCCAGTAGTAATGTAATAGATAATAGAAATACTGCCCCACAATATTATTTCCCTTTAATGAAAATTTACCAAGCAATTGCCCCTAAATTTTTCTAAATCTTTATAAAGCTGCTTACATATGTCCCCTATATCAACCCAGTTACATGAATTTTCAATGACACATATAAAGCAGGCCCTTGCTCTTAGCACAGTTATCTTTTTAAAGTCACATTTTAGAAATCTGAAGCAGATTGGCCACGGATAAACCATTTCAGGTCTGAAAGTCTTAGTTTGCTTCATTTGTAGGAAGAATACACACCTCACTGGACCACTGTCACGAACACAGATATAATTTGTAGAAGTCCTCTGTAATCTATGCTGAGCTACACACACATTAGTTTTTAATATAATAGTAGTGAGCTCATTTTTTTCACATCATTAACAAAGACAGAAAAATCTTCTTATTTCTCATCTCTCCTCAGATGACAGACTCACGATAGTTTTGAATCCCTGCCTCTTACTTCTTCAGTACGGAGAGAAAGGGAGCAGAAAGTACAGTAGACATATTTAACCTTGACTCCACTTCGGGTCCCCTCTCTGAAGTGCCACGAATAGCACTGGACAGAACTACCATTTCAGCTATGATTTCAGGTCTCAGAATCTGGTCCTCCTCTCAGTGTGCTCACAAATGTGGAAACGTGAGAGCAAAACACAGAGTCTCAATACAAACTGAGGAAAGAAGAAGAAAGTGCATACAGCTTTGTGGGCTATGTGGGGAATTGTGGCACTCAACTAGGTTCGACTGAGAGGAAGAGGGACCGGCCACTTCTCACTGTGACTTCTGACAAATGTCTAAAAGCCCCATCCTGTGCCACATGCCCGAGTGCCCTATATTCCTCACCTCCATGATCACGAGTCCCCCTCTGTCTGAGCTCTGGCACATACATCTATGTAGTCTCATTTCCCATAGTTCTGTCTTCCCCAAAACCCAACAGATGTCAGATGGTGGGTAATGTCACGTAATATTTTTTACACACCCACACAGTTAAAGTCCTAGGTTTCAAAGGTGAACATGCATGGATCCTACCTTCTAAGAGGTCACACATTGGAGGGGAGATATATGGGGGGAAAAATAAAAGAGAAAACTTTGTAACAGCCACTAAAGGGCAATGTGAAATCGTGCTAACAGCAAGACCCCACAGTGTTGAAGGTTCAGGATACGCTTGAAACTACTAAACAGTAATGGTGTCCATTAGTTCAATTATTTTCTTTTCTCTTGGAAAGCGTTGGCAACATAGGACTAGAAGATGATGATTATTGGTAGATTTATTCACGAATAATAATTTTTCAAGATGCGAATGAGGAGTTTTTGGTGTACAGGTCATGAGAGAGTTGAAAGTCAAGCTTTTCAGGTGTGTCTCTTAGAGGAGTTGATGGCTCAGCAGATAAAGGGCTGTGTTCATTTCAGGCAAAAAGGCTTAGGTGAGTGCAGGGGTGGGTAGGACACTCACAGCATATGGTTTGGTGTGAGTAGAGAGCGGGATTCAGTTATCCTAGTCCTTGTGAGATTTGATGGCAACACCATTCAAAGTTGTCTGGGTTTTCCTCACAGTATGACAAGGAAACATAGAGGGAATTGAAGCAGAGGAGCGCCATGACATGCTGGTCCGTTCACAAAGCTGCCTTGGAAGCAGCACGGAGGGGACTCTTCAGAGGGTCTGTACACGGCCTTTTATGATCTGGAAGGGATCCACGTTCATTTGATGAGCCCAATCCACCAAAATCCAGTTTACCAAGGAACAAGTTTGCCAATGGCCAGTTTGCTAAATTTGCCAAAATTATTAATGTGCCCCAAACTCATTTCTTTTTTCCCCTATTTCAATAGTCTGTAGATATTCATATTGATGTGTTGGAAGTGTATTAGACTACTGTCAATCACAGGCCTCTGAGTTTCTGGGGCCCTCTCCCTCTCCCATGATCCCCTTTCTCTTATTGTCTGGGCTCCACTCCATCTTTCTGCTGACAAAACAACCCGCCATTTCCATGAAGCTTTATAGCAAATGCATTTACAAACACAAAACGAAATCTGGTCAATTATACCTCACAATTTCAAAGTTGAAAAGGTTTTAATATAAATTGGAATAAAAATTTTATTTAAATAATGTATTTGGGTTGAAATTGGTAAATGTGAATTGATCCTTTAGAGAAATTAGCAAAAAGCCTTTAAAATGCTAAAACTCATTGAATATAATACAACCCTTAAAAGGATTTGGTACCATGATAAATAGAAACTGAAGTGTTACTATCTGAAATGCTGACATTTTGTTATGTTCACTAGACAAGTAATGAGTAAATTGAGTAAAACTATTTCTCAAGCAAAGTTGTGTTTAATTACTAAACGTGCTACATCTAGTCAGTATGTCATTCAGCAAACTGAGGCTTGGGCATTCGTTAAGCGAACTGATCTTTTGGCAAATAAGCCCCCGACCTGTCAGGCACATCCTTGAGACTGAACAGGAACCGTCACCCACAAGTTACTTCTATCCTGTTCTTGTTTCTGGGCCAGACTTCTCAAATATAAAACCCTCCAACAGTAAACCCAACGTTTAAAGAAGGAGGAGAGGGTTGCCTTGGCTGAAGGAAGTGGTTACTACACCAGGGGCATAACCAAATATAGAATGTTCCTTAAAAAAAAAAAAAAAGATTCACTGAGGTTGTGTTTGAGTTAAATCATTAAATAGTCTCCAGCCAGTCAGCAGTTTGAGGTAGCATCACTTGTCTCTGGCAGACCAAGCCACTAAGTCTGTTAGAGAAAAAAGTTATTTATAAGAGCAATAAATATACAGAACTGAAAGCAATAAACTTCACCAGCCATGGGTACAATCCCCCAAAATGAAAAGAGTTGACCGAAGAATAAAAAGAAGTTTAATAATAAAGATAACCATGTTCTTGAACAGGACAACGTGTCAATTTCCCAAACAAAATACTTAGATTTGGTGATGCTTTAATCTAAATATCCATATGATAGTTTTATTAAGAAAATGTTTCTAATTTTTGTTAAGAATAATAATTGTATACAAATAGATGTTAATAAGTAAAATGGGGGGTCGCTCTAAGAGATGTTTATGAATCATTTTAAAGCCAAACAATTAAAACATGTTCATACTGCTACCAAATAAAAGAATAACTGTAGAATGAAACAAATGCATAGAAACAGAACATAATTTTTGTTAAGATTAATGAGATTGGGAAACATATTTACCATATTTGTAGGAATCTGTTAACTTTTTAAGAAAATTTTGGGAGGGGGGACAGAAACAGATTTCTAAGAAGGTTTCATATTATAGGCTATGCTCTCTACTTCTCCATGGCACAGAAGGGCCCACTCCTTGTTCTGGAGTCAATCCTGGTTTGTGGGGTAAAGGGCAGTAGCTAATGGGGATTGGAATTCAGTGGGGCACAAAGGTTCAAGAGACCAATCTTTTGAGATATGCTTGATCATCATGGCCCCTAGAGGTGGAATGGAAAGGAGGGCAACATTGTGGTAACGAAACCCTGGTGAGTGAAAAAATTCTACTATGATGTTTAAGGGGAAGAAAAAATTTTAAAAGAATTTTAAATCATTTTCCCATGGTGTTAGAAATATAATACAAAGAAAAAAGAAATATAATACAAATTTGATATTTCTTACGGGACTGCAGTTAAGGTTTAAATAGTTTTTAATTTTGTCCCCGGTCGTTTACTATTGCTGCTTTAAAAAAATAAAAAAGCCACACTGGACTAGTTTCAAGAACAGAACAAGTTATTCTGCTTTCATTTTGGATAAATTAAGAATGTTGCACACAATAAAAATAAAATTTTAATTGAGTATATTGGGGAAAATTTACTAAAACTAGCATTGGGTCTATTGATTAACTACCAGCAAAATAAAAAGAGCTCATACATAAACGCATACGTGGATGGTATTGAGATGGAGTAAAAGTTCACATGTGAATAAGAAATAAAATATAAAATATAGAAAATATAGAAAAATAAATATATAAAAAATAAAATATAGAAAAATGTTAATATTTATTGTATTAAAAAGTAGTGGGATGATGTTAAAAAACAATATGAAGAAATTAAAGAGAAAAATATAATATAATTAAACTATATTTTTTAAACTTCGTATTTAAAAATCATCATAAACACAACCACAAGTTAAAAGAAAAATCAAGAATTGATATGGGAAGTGTATATCAATCATTAAGCACTCCAGTAATGTAAAAAATGATTTGAGATGCGGTATGTAAAACTTAATGAGCAAAAGTTATTGTATTTGTTTCCTCCTACGGCCATAACACATCAGTACAAACTTAGCAGCTTAAGACAACACTCATTTATTATCAGAAAGTGAAAAGGTACAAGTGAATGCTGGACTCCATGGGGCTCTCCACTTAAAGTCTCACACAACTGAAGTCACAAGCTGGGGTTGCAGTTTTCATCTGAGTATTGGGGTCCTCTTCCAAGCTTGCTGGCTATTGGCAGAATTCATTTCCTTGTGGGAGTTCACTCCCTGCTCTCCAGCTCTGTATCAGCCAGGAGACACTCTCAGCTCCTACTGGCTGCTCTTAGATCCTTGCCACATCAACAGAGAATCTCCCTCAAATGGAATTTCCCTCATCAGGATGAAGTTCAGTCATTTTAAGGGCTCACCTCTATGATCATACCCACCCAAAATCATCTCCCTTTCTTAAGTTCAACTGTGGTCAACACGTAACCCAACCAGAGGAGTGATTTTCCCATCACATTTGCAGATTCCACCCATACTCAAGGGAAGGGGATCTTAAAAGGCATGGATACCAGGGGGCAATATTTGGGGGGCCATCTTAGAATTCAGTTTGTCATAGCCACCCTATGGCCCCCAATAATTCACATCCCTCCCAAATGGGAAATACATTAGCCTCTCCCAAGGTCCCCTAAAGTCTTATCCCATTACAGCCTCTGCTTAAGTTGACTATTTCACTAAAGTCTCATTAGCTTCAAGTCCAAGTTCTCATCACCTTCATATCAAATTATAGGACCTAGAGTTGCGAGAGTCAGGAACTCATTGAATGCCCAGTATGTGATGGCTGAAGAAGTCATGAGATGGGTTTATTAACTAATATCCAGGGAACAGTGTGTCAATGTCATCAGATCCCTGAGGGTAGAGATAGGAAGCACACAGATGTGGTGACATTTATACTCATTTAACTAGAAGGACTGGCACTATTTTTTCAACCCACAGCTAACTTCACCAGCAGGACACGGAGAAGGCATATCTAGGAGGAGAATCAGCCATACCTGCAGAAACCCCTCTTTACCAACACAAATACAAATGAAGTTGCTATTATTGATGTCATCTGCACTCTACTTATTTCTATTTTATGTATTGACATTGCATGTACCAGAATCTTTATAAAAGTAATTTCATTTCCAGTGAATTTATATTCTAGATAGTTTTACTCTTTTATTCTCTCTCTCTTGCTGCACCTTCCCCCTTTTTTCCTCCATACTCTACACTCGGTTTTTAGCCACCTCCACCCCAGCTCTGTAGGCTTCCAATTGAAAAGCCAGTTCTCCAACAGCCATTCAGGTCTATCGTGTTGTCACAATATCTGGGACAACTTTAATCTCAGAGAAGTCATGCTTGGCTGCTTCACCTCCTGATGGGGAACTGTTTCTATATCCTCTCATCTCTCTATCATCTCTGGTACACAGTGTTTGGAAACACTTTCCTCAACCTCCCTTAAAATCAGGAGGAGAAAAACCTCAACCCCTGCCAGAAGCAGAAAGTCCATCTTTGACTTTCCTTTCCATGTGGAACACTTTTCTTTTTTTTCCCCACTTAATAACCAAATATCCAGCCAATGAAGTCTGCTTCCAGACATGGAAGTCAAGATTTTAGCCTCATTCTCTATTTGCATTTCTGTGTTTTTGAAGTTCTCTTTTGTATTGAATACAACCATGTTTTTTAATCTTTTTTTTCTTAGTATATTGCTTTGTATAGCCTTTATGGTGGTTGCTTTAGGTGTTGAAATATACACATGTAATTAATCACACTCAATGGGTATTGATATTTTCCCAGTCCAAGTGAAGTATAGATTCCTTACCTTTAGTACCATTAGTACTCCTTACACTTTCTACTTTTTAAATATAATGATATTAAGTATTTCTTCTACATACTTTGAGCACCACTTCAAATGGCACTATTGCTTTTACTTCAACCATCAAATATGAGTTAAGGGGCTCATTAAGAGAAGGAGAGCATAGTATATTCTCTTTATTTTTTTTTCAAGACTTTATTTATTTATTTGACAGAGAGAGAGACAGCCAGCAAGAGAGGGAACACAAGCAGGGGGAGTGCGAGAAGAAGAAGCAGGCTCCCAGTGGAGCAGGGAGCCTGATGCGGGGCTTGGTCCCAGGACCCTGGGATCACAGCCTGAGCTGAAGGCAGACGCTTAACAACTGAGCCACCCAAGCGCCCCCATAGTATATTCTCTTTAGAATGATTTCTACCCATTCTGTAGCCGTTCCGCCCTTTCTGAAATCTCAAGCCTTCTTCTATTACCATTTTCTTTCTGTTCAGGAAATTTCCCTTAGTCCTTCTTACCCATTCTACCCATTTTAAGGATAGATTTGCTAGTGACAACATTTTCTTAGTTTTCCTTTGCCTAAGTGTCTTTATTTTCCCTTCATTCCTGAAAGATAGTTTTCCCAGATAGAGAATAAAATAATTAGGCAGTGAGGAATGTTTAGTATTTATTCTGTTTTTAATATTAATTACAAGTTTAAATAATTTAATTTTTAGTAATGCCTGTGCTTAACAACTGACTTGCAAGATTCACGAAACAAATTGCTCTTGCAAGCTTACAAGATTTCCCTCTTTGTTTCTGATATCTGTAGATCACTTTTCTTGAATTTTTATCTCTTTTTTGTTGTGATAATCTTCCAGTAGTTTCACATCTTTAGTGTATGTGGAGGTACTCCCCCAGAGACCTCATGTTGCAACACTGACAGGTACCCTGATTTCTTACATCCCTACCACTCATTCCCTACTCTGTAAATTAATGTTTTATCCTTTGTCCTAGAATTTCATTTGCTGACACTACAGGTAGAAATTATGGGTGTTTCCTGACCTGGCCCCATGACTGGTGGCAAACATTAAGATTTCATGCTACTATCAAGGGACAACTACTCAGGTTTTAGCACAGAACATGAGGGACATTCTGGGAGGAAGGAGGCAGTTGGAAGTTGGGTTTAAATGTATATCAGTCAGGGTCCTGGCAGGAAAGAGATGGCAAACTCAAATTACTTAATATGAAGAGAGTTTAATAAACGATCTATTTACAAAGCTGTGATCACCAGAGTGTAGGCAAATCATAGCAACAGAGAGGTTTCCTAGGCTGGGGACAGCAGGAGCACTGTTACCCTCCTCAAGCCTGAAGGGGTGGAGGAACGGAGTAATAAAGGGGCCTGGGAGGCAGACAGTACGTGTAGAGAGCCACCTGATAACCTATGTGACCTTCTAATTAAGTGAAACTGGCAGCCTCCTGTGACCTGCCCCGAGTTGGAGTAGGGGCGGGGAGAGGGGAAGAGGTCAGCCCAATTTCCTCTCTTCCTCCAATCTTCTGAATATGCTCTTCATTACTCAAAGCTATCAAGGAGCTAGGAGGTAATTCCATGTGGGTCAGCTGCTGGGAGCAGAGTAAGGCAGTGAAGGGGGGAGAATAAACAGAGAGGGAAAATGGAAGAACTGTGGCAGGGAGGGAAACATGGTAACTAAGAGAAAGACAGCCACAGATTGGAGGTGATGCAAACTCAAATAGGTCATTTGAGTGGTTTCTCCTATTTTCAAAAGATCAAAAACAAGGGTGATTTGGGAAGGAAGCTTGTCCTACACTGGCTGGATTTCAGGAAAATTTATATTAAAAAGAAATTCATGGCTGTTTCTATGAAGTCAAATGCATCCCAATCTTTCTTTCTCTCTCTCTCTCCCCTGTATGTACACACAAGGTGTAAAGATTTTGAATGATCATAATTCTTGGTTTATGACTCACTCTTATTCGTCTAAGCTTATTTTTTCATCTTTTTTGTTTGTTTTCAATACTATAATAAGCTGTGGTGAATCCAACACCCAGCACATGCATTAGAACTTTGACAATAACTTTAAATATATCCAAGTTCATTAGGTCAAGCTTACTAATTCTGTTGTTGAAATCATCTATATCCTTTCTTTCTCCTGCACGACCTATGATATATATTAAATATCCTACTACAATGGTTTGATTTTATCATCTTCTACCTGTACATTGTATTGAGTTTTATTCTTATCTTTGAGGTTATTGTATTAGATGCACATATGCTTAGCGTTGTTCTATGGTTCCTGGTAGGGTGAATGTTTATCATTACATGAGTCCTTCTGTTCCACAATGTTTTTCCTGAAAATTCGGTTTTTTTGAAGTAGACTCTACACCCTACATGGGGCTTGAACTTACTACCCCAACATCGAGAGTTGTGTGTTCTTTTTTTTTTTTGAATAAATAGAGGTACGATTTATTTGTGTTTGCTATCAGGGACTCCATGACAATGGAAAATGCACACTGGATACTTAATTTGTACACATGAACAAGACTCCTGGTCACCCTAATCTATTACAGTGTGATCTTTGATGTAATTGTGTATTTTTATCTCCACTGTGTAATTGTAAAACATAGAACATTGAAACAGAAAACAAAAACCCATAAAAATATGATGCTGATGACTCCTTTCCACTTCTCACTTCTTTTTTTTTTATTTATAATGATTTTTTTATTTTATTATGTTAGTCACCATACAGTACATCCCCGGTTTCCGATGTAAGGCTCGATGATTCATTAGTTGTGTATAACACCCAGTGTACCATGCAATACGTGCCCTCCTTACCACCCATCACTGGCCTATCCCATTCCCCCACCCCTCTCCCCTCTGAGGCCCTCAGTTTGTTTCTCATAGTCCATAGTGAGAGTTGCGTGTTCTATCAACTGAGTCAGCCAGGTGCCTCTTTCCTTAAAATTTAGTTTCTGACCTTAATATGTCCATACCAATTTTATTTACTTAGCACTTGTATGATGGATCCTTTCCATCTTTTGCAGTCAATCTCTGAAATGGCCTCTATGTTTTTAGTCACATGTCTCATGAATAATATCACCTGAATTTATATTTTGTGATCAATCTGTTGATCTCTGTCTTTTATTCAAAAGTTTAGTCCATTTGCATTTACTGAAATTAATGAGATACAAGACCTTTTATGCCATCTCATGTTTTTCATTTCATCTGCATGATTTCAATGGCTGTCGTTCACTGTCCACTCATGTCTGGAATCCACACTAGCATGTGTAACAAGCCCCAGGCTGCTGCCTGGCAGGTGGGTCTCCTTGGGCCTCTGCCCTGAGACATGTTTTCAGAATCTATTTAAATTGCTCATTTCTAGCATCTTCCTTCATGTAGGAATTATTTTTCCATACCCAGCCTTTTGCAGATATTAAGATTCTGTCCTGCTTTCATCATAGCTTGTCTCTGGACCCCAAGCCCCTTGTCTTCATGCAGACTGTGCTTCTTTAGACACCACCTGTTAATAGGATTCCCCCATTGCTTGTTGTTTTTTTTTTTCAGGAAAACTCCTAAAAAGGCAATTACTAGTGTTCTTGAGACATTAACTTGATGAGTCCTTTTCAAATCAAGTAATCTATTAAAAACTGTATGGGTTCTCCAAAGTACACCGCCCCCCAATAATCCTAACTTTTTGAGAAAAGTAAACCAGATTATGAGAGAGTACTTATACTCTCAGCTCTTGCAGGAGGAGAGGAACTGTCTGACACTGGAAAAGTTTACAAGACAAGATTTGTGGTGAAAAAGAAAGCATGATGATAAATAGCCTTTGCAGAAGCTCATTAATATCACTGAATATCATTGAATCATTGTTCTCCAACCACTGAGGAACATATGGAGAGGCAACATCACTTGGCTCAGTCATTCCAAGCTGCTGATAACCAGAAACAAAATATACAGTAGCAGCAGGGGAAGCAGAGAGAAGGTAGAGTGACTTTCATTCAAAATAGGAACAGAAATGTAACGTTGCAAGGCTTTACTTTGAGAAAGAAATATAAAGATTAAAATTTTTAATTACAAAAATTTACCATGGAGCATAAAACCATGAGTAATTGAAGAGACATACCATGTTCACAGATGGGAATATAATTTTGGACTTAATGTATTTTCAAACAAAACCCATATAAGAGTAAGAATACAAACAGTAGGTTAGATAAAAGTACTAAATTTAATGAAGTGAATAGGTATACTCTGGCTATATTTAAAAAAGGAATTTTCTTAGGAAATATACACTGCAGTATTTAAAGATAAAGGGCCATGATGTGTACAATTTCAGAAAAAATATTACATGTATATTTAGTACATGCATACTCTTTGTATTCTTTCAACTTTTCTCTATGTTTTACATCTTTATTACTAAAACAGAAAAAAATTACTAGGTTATAAAAATATTACCCCTATAAAATAAAAATAAAATTCTATGAAAACAGGGCAATCAGAGAACTGAAAGATTCTAAAAGTCATTAAAAATAATGAATGGTGAACACCAACCAAGTACAGGGGTGACTGGGCATCTCAGTCAGTTAAGCGTCTGACTCTTGGTTTCAGCTCAAGTCATGATCTCAGGGTCCGGGGACTGAGCCCTGCCTTGAGCTCTGTGCTGAGCGTGGAGCTTGCTTGAGATTCTCTCTCCCTCTCCCCCGTCTCTCTCCCCACTTGCACCCTCTTTCTCTTTCTCTCTCTTAAAAAAAAAAAAAACTAACCAAGTACAGCATTTCCTCCTTTTACTACATTACTTTTTAATTCTCTCTCTTCTCTATACACTGTTATAATTTCTAAAGAACAGTCTTGTTCTCCAATTGATTATTTTTTATAGCATTTCAAATCTCTGAAAATAATAATAATTTGTTTAAGTTGTTTTTTTTCCCTGCCTTAGCCCTGAGATCATTTTTTCTCTTTTTGTTCATTGAGTCCTTCTTCATCACATTGTTGGATTTCCAAAAAGCATCTTCTCTTCATTGGTTATTAGTTCACATTTTGAAATAAGGCATGTAAGAGGAGCTTAAGAGGGGCACTTGGGTGGCTCAGTCAGTTAAGCAGCCCACTCTTGATTTCAGCTCAGGTCATGATCTCCAGGTCTTGGGATCAAGCCCTGTGTCAGGCTCTGTGCTCAGCAGGGAGTCTGCTTGAGGATTCTTTCTCTCCCTCTGCCCTGCCCCCTGCTCAGACACACACTCTCTCTAATATAAATAAATAAACTATTTTTTTAAAAAGTGGCTTAAGGAACAAGATGATGATGGAACTGAAGCTGGGCACAGGCAGTGGACGTGGTCCTGCCCAGAGCCCAAGACAGCAGTGAACATCTACTCAACGTCAGTCACCAGCGATAACCTAAGTCAACATGACACGCTGGCCTGGATCAATGAGTCTCTGCAGTGGAATCTGACGAAGATCAAGCAGTTGTGCTCAGGGGCTGCCTATTGTCAGTTTACCGACATGCTGTTCCCTGGCTCCAATGCCTTGAAGAAAGTGAAATTCCAAGCTAAGCTTGAACATGAGTACATCCAGAACTTCAAAATACTACAAGCAGGTTTTAAGAGAATGGGTGTTGACAAAATAATTCCTGTGGACAGATTGGTAAAAGGAATGTTTCGGGACAATTTTGAATTTGTTCAGTGGCTCAAGAAGTTTTTTGATGCAAATCATGATGGAAAAGACTATGATGCTGTAGCTGCCAGAAACTGCAGTGGCTCCCTCCCTCGTTGCTCCAGTTCTGAACAAATGGAACAAACCCCTCAGCTCTAGCAGTGAGCTCCACAGAGGCCCATCGCAACACTCAGAACTACTGCAACCCCTAAGGCTGGCCGGGGGTGGGGGAGTGAGAAAGAATCCTGGTGTGGGCACCGGGGATGAAGAAGCAGCTGAACTGATGGAGCAGGCCAACGTATTGAAACTCACCGCCGAACACTTGGGGAAAGAAAGAGACTTCCACTTTGGAAAGCTAAGGAACATTGCATTGATTTGCCAGGAGAACGAGAGGGAATTGCAGAGGATGGTGGACATTCTCTCTGCCACAGGTGAAGGCTTTGTGATACCTGATGAAGGGGGCCCACAGGAGGAACAAGAAGAGTATGAACAGCCTGGACCAGCAGAGCAACATCTGAATTCTTCACTCTAAATCATGTGTTTAACTGTAAAATACCACCTTTTCTTATTCTTAGAGGACTCACTGGCTTCTTTTCACGAGCAAACAGTACCTCTTTTTAAGGTTCACTTTGCAGAAGTTTCACCCCTTTTCCAATTAGTTTAAGTTAGATTTTACCCTGTAGCAGAGTAGTATTAACATGTGGTTGGGTCACCTAGGGAGCAAAGAGGCTGACCACGGGGCTCACTGTGTGGACACTGGTAACACTGATTGCCGGAGAAGGTGTTTTTATGTGATACACTGAGGTGGAGACCTCAGCAGAGAAGTGTAAAGACTGATTTGAATTTTAAGCTAATGTGAAATCTTGGCAGAGAACGTTTTAATAAATAAATACCTTAAGAGTATTTAAAATATGTTTCCGTATGTCAAAATATAAAATGTAACATGATGGGAGCTTTTACATGTTCAACATTGTGTCTGAGAAGGAGGAAGGGCTTGACCTCCGGACCTTTGGAATCTGCTGTTCACAGGCCTAGCAGAGCTGCTCGAATCCTCAAAGACCTAGACCTCGGCCCAAAACGAAAGTTTAAAAAGTTTTTCTGTAAAGCCATTTGGTGTCCTTGACCAATAGTATCCTTGCTCTAAAAAGCAAGAAGCATTGTTGCCTGGATGAATAGAGGGTATGTTTCAGCCCTGAGATGTTTGAGTTGAAGAGCTTGAATTTCACCAAACATTTCTCTGACGATTTTTCCAGTTATCCCTGAAATTTCTACGTATTGTGTTTTTGGGAAATGAGGTCTGTCCGTTTTTTAAATCTAACAATTACTTTTGGGGACTTGCCCACATCTCTGGGATTTGAATGGGGGTTGTGCCTCATTTTGCTGTCTTTTAAGTTTACATTGAACATGTTTCTCTTCTCTGCTCCCCTCGCCCACTGGGGACTCCTATTTGGCTCCTTAAAAGTTTGCTGCTTAGAGTGGAAGTTCAGCAGACCAGTGGTCATGCTGCAAGTTCTTTCTGGACCTCTGGCAAAGGGAGTGACCAGTGAAGGCCATGGCTACCTTGAGTTCTGCAAGGCTGGGTCTTCGTACCTGCTGTCCACCGCCCCCCACTGTTATCAGAATACTTTGCCAGTGTGTTAATCTCTTGGAGATAAAATTTGTTAGAGTGTTACTAAATGTTAATTTTCTTTTGCAGAAGATACAGTACCATGTCTAAATTAATTATTAATATTTAAAATATTTCATTCCTTAACTTTTCCTCATTTGCTTTGCCCCTAGCCTGTTCAGTTCCTTTGTTCAGCAGAATTCTGCAAAATATGTGTCACCCATTACTGAGATTGTTCAGCCCCTGATGTATTTGTATTGATTTGTTCCTGGTGGTAGCTTGCCCTAAAATGTATGTAGAAAGCAAATATTTTATGATAAAATTGTTGTGTAGTGCATGCTCTGTGTGGAATTCTGAGGAAAACCCAGATTCAGGGATTAACAATGCCAAATAATGCAAGTAACCAGCCATTGTTCAAGTAACAGTGGTGCTATTTCTCTTTCGTGGCCTTTTAGACTTTTGTTGCCCTAAAATTCCAGTTTATTGGGAACCCATTTTCCACCTGGTCTTTCTTGACAGGGTTTTTTTTTCTACTTTAAACAGTTTCCAAATAAAATTCTATATTTCAAGAGTGTCATGTCTTCTGAAGAAAAAAAAAAGTGGCTTAAGAGACTGTAGCAGTAAGAGGCTTATGAAAAGATGAGCTTTGGGCTTACTTGACTGACAATTCACTGGAAATATCATAACGTGAAGTTTCTTTCTTTAGGTGACTCATATAGCCAAAAAGCAGACTTTCAGCCTTTTAGTAGGGGGATGGGGGGAGGGTATGGTTAATAAATTGATGCTCACATTCTATTGTAGGGAAAGCCAACCATTCAATAAAAATGCTTAAGAAGGTTTCAATTAATTTCCATAAACGTACAAAATTTTAAAGGACTAAATAAACTAATTATATACAGTCCTTCAAAACAATGTTTTAGGACATTTAGTGACAAAACAAAATTGTTTATCGTATGTGAAATTTCAAAGTAGTTACAAATTAGCCTATTCACTATGATCTCAAACCTCTAACGCTTTCTATTTATATCTATACCTACATATATATCTTCAAAGCCTGGAAGGAAACAATGTCGCTCAAGCATCTAGAATACAACAAAGGTGATCTTTTCTCCTCTTTCTGCTCCAAATATCAACTGACAAATCTGCGGTTGGCTTTAAAAACACAGCAGTTAAATGAAATCCGCATGAGGAGCTATTAGTCACAACAGACCTCTTGAAGTTAGTTGAGTGACCAAACATTCTCGCCCTTTGTTCATCTCTGCCAGGTTTGTGGTACCACCTACCGTCAAGGCAACACAATTAGTTTTCAATCTCATTTGAACTGCTAAACCCACTTCTCAATCTTTTTATTTACTTATTTCTTATTCATTCATTTTTATTATTTTATTTTAATTTCAGTATAGTTAACATACAGTGTTATATTAGTTTCAAGTCTACCATGTAGTGATTCAGCAATTCTATACATTATTCAGTTCTCAGCACAGTGAGTGTGCTCTTTTTTTTAATGTTTTTTTTTAAAGATTTTATTTATTTATTCGACAGAGATAGAGGCAGCCAGCGAGAGAGGGAACACAAGCAGGGGGAGTGGGAGAGGAAGAAGCAGGCTCATAGCGGAAGAGCCTGATGTGGGGCTCGATCCCATAACGCTGGGATCACGCCCTGAGCCGAAGGCAGACGCTTAACCACTGTGCCACCCAGGAGCCCCATTTTTAATGTTTTTTTATGATATTATGTTAGTCACCATACAGTACATCCCTGGTTTCTGATGTAAAGTTCGATGATTCATTAGTTGCATATAACACCCAGTGCACCATGCAATACGTGCCCTCCTTTCTACCCATCACCAGTCTATCCCATTCCCCCACCTCCCTCCCCTCTGAAGTCCTCAGTTTGTTTCTCAGAGTCCATAGTCTCTCATGCTTCATTCCCCTTCTGATTACCCCCCTTTCTTTATTCCTTTCTTCCCCTACCGATCTTCCTAGTTCTTATGTTTCATAGATGAGAGAAATCATATGATAATTGTCTTTCTCTGCTAGTGAGTATGCTCTTAATCCCCTTACCTATTTCACCCATCCCCCACCCACCTGCCCTCTGGCAACCATCAGTTTGCCAAATAATCTTTAGTTAGGAGTCGGTTTGGGGTTTGTCTCTTTTTTTTCTTTGTTTTGTTTCTTAAATTCCACATAGAGTGAAATCATATGGTATTTGTCTTTTTCTGACCGACTTATTTCATTTAGCATTATACTCTTTAGTTCTATCCATGTTGTTGCAAAGGGCAAGATTTCATTCTTTTTTATGGCTGAGTGATATTCTCTCTCTCTACACGCACACACACACACACACATACATTCTATATACATCCATATATATACATGATGGAATACACACACACACACACACACACACACACACACACACACACACAACATCTTCTTTATCCATTCATATAGCAATGGGCACTTGGGCTGCTTCCATAACCTGGCTATTGTAAATAATGCCATGACAAACATAGGGGGGTGTGTATCTTTTCAAACTAGTGTTTTCGTACTTTTCAATCATTTTACATGGCCTTTGCCATCAACCTTTCTCATTTCCCTCAAGTATAATTTAATACTTAAGAATTCATTTAAAAAATTGAAACAATAAATTTATATCATATTTCACTTAAAAGTGAGGAGAACAGAGACAAAGAAAGCTCTCACACTTTCCACATGATCTAAATCTTGGACCCATAAACACTGGGGTATTCAGATGTTGAGATGGGAACGCTGACGAAGACAGGGCACTCTCTTCCGTGGGAGAAGAGGGTTGTCTGAAGTATTCCCCTCATGCTGGTGCACATACAAGCCCTTCCCCTCTGAGCTGGAAATGACCACGGGTACTTGTCTTGCTGTGAGAGGAGAAGTTTTACTAACCACAAAGGATGACAGTTCATAAAATGTGTACATAAGATTAAGATATTTTCAGGTTTCTAACCCGTGCAGAATCTGTGGAGTATACATTCATACAGTCAAGCCTATGTGTGGATGTTTATTTATAAATTATTTATTTTTATTTACTAGGCATCTACTTCATAGATTCCAGGCATTATAATAACTACTGAGAACACAGAGATGTCCACGCAGACCTTGCCCATTAGTGATCTGACAGAACAGAACTGAGCAATAACAGTGAAAATTTCTATCTCCTGAGAGAGGGCTGGTCCTGGATAGGGGGGAAGTGAAGGAAGATCCAGGCAGACCCATATTC
Source organism: Ursus americanus (assembly GCF_024610735.1). Classification (NCBI taxonomy): domain Eukaryota; kingdom Metazoa; phylum Chordata; class Mammalia; order Carnivora; family Ursidae; genus Ursus; species Ursus americanus. The sequence continues at coordinate 28,378,876 of NC_142158.1, forward strand.
ATTTACCTCTTTTGAATAATGGAAGTGGGGATCATAAAGACTGGCCCAGGAGCTATGAGAGGCAGTGTTGCATAAGGCCTAAGCATGTCCCTCTAGAACCAGACTGCTGTGTTTGAACTGTGGCTTTCCCATTGACTAACGTTGCAACAGCACGCAAGTGAACTCCCCTGCACCAGTTTCCTCATCTGTAACTATGAACGATGATTATCATACCTCCTCAAAGACTGTTGTAAGGACTCGGTGAGCCAATATTCATAAGGTATATAGAAAGATCCTAGGCATATAGTAAGTCCTCAATAATAAAAATAGAATAATAGAGGGGCGCCTGGGTGGCACAGCAGTTAAAGCGTCTGCCTTCGGCTCAGGGTGTGATCCCGGCGTTATGGGATCGAGCCCCACATCAGGCTCCTCCGCTATGAGCCTGCTTCTTCCTTTACCACTCCCCCTGCTTGTGTTCCCTCTCTCGCTGGCTGTCTCTATCTCTGTCAAATAAATAAATAAAATCTTTTAAAAAAATAGAATAATAGAAACAAAAAAATAGAATAGTACCGGTCACTTCGTACTAGAGTTCTACCACTCCATTAGGCTCCCTGAGAAAATAAATGAGCCCCCAAACAACTGGGGAGGCACCCGTGCACACTTCCCCTACCCTCAGTCCTATTTCCTTCTAATTCATTAGTATACCATGGAATCTTTGTTGACCTAGAAAATGTAAGAATCAGCTACTCTTCACTGGGTCTGGTCTCTAATCAATTTTCATGGATTAGAGGCAGGATCAGGGACACAACTGGGTTATAAATGATTTTATTTGACTCTGATGTCCATTTGACCCCTTATTAAGGCAAGAACTTTGTCCTGGATTTTCCAACTGGGAAACACATTAAGCTCCTGATATTTATATTCATATATTTCTTGCAATACTTGCTAGTGCCAGGCCACCCCTAGTTTGAGATCAATGACCTGATTTGTGACTTTGGGATCTGGAGTGATATCTGTCCCCTCATCCTACTGCTGATCCTATCATCTCCCTTTGAGATTAGGACAACCTTGTAGAGGCAAGGGCAGGGAAGATACACATACACACAAAGGGGCTTCCTACAACTACTTCCTCACCCACAACGCTGACACCTACAGCTAACACGCAACTCTAACACTTAAGTAAAGACATCGACATCGATGACAAAGAGACTTCACAGGAGCTGTTTTCAGGGATAACGGTTTCCTTTCTGGCCAATGAGAGAAGTAGGTGTGAGACAGCATCATTTGTCTCTAGCAGACTGAATTACTAAGAAGGTCAACAAGAAGCATAGAGCTGCAATTACGGGGGGAAATCACATAAAATACACATACCAAAAAATGTGTTATCATTAGGAATTACAAACATCTGTGAGGTCATATTGTAATAGAATTACTGAAAAGAGGTCCCATATTCTAAGATTTATAGTAAATCCAAATGCATTAAGCTTGAAAGAGTTGACCACATGAATTTAAGGAAATATCAGCAAGCATAGATGGGCAAAAATAACCACTATACTCATTTTCTCTGTCACCACACTTATCTTTCCATTTTGTAATGAATTTTCTAGTATACTTTACTTTTTTTTTCTCTGATTATTCCTTTTATCATAGAACATTTTCTTGTTATGTGGAGACAACTGTTACATAAATACTACTGAATATACAGCTTGAAAATATAACAGAGCTATTTTCTAACACCAGGATCAGGGCAACGATGGAACAAGGGTCATTCAAATACAATGGAATGTCCTAGCCCACAATCTTGAGCTCTTTGATACACACAGAACCTCAGCAGCCACACCAGTGATGACAAAAAGCTCTTCTGCAGATGGGAGGTGACATCACATGCCTCTGGAAGATTCAATCAAAAAGAAGGCAGATAAGAAAAATACATTTGGAGAAATAGGAGCGATGTTGTTTAAGGGTACAAACTTGCAACTGTAGATAAATACGTCCTGGAGATCTAATGCACGGTATAGTGAATATAGACAAGAATATTGGCTTATAACCACCAAGCATGAAAAAATTGCAGAAATTTTTGTATTTGTGACAGACAGAAAGAGTAAAATATCAAAAAATGAAATTAAATATATGGAGAGAAGCATAAAAAAATTAGGAAATTTAATAGAGGTCCATAGAAAATATAGATAAATGGAACGATATGCCCTGTTCCTGGATAGGTTTCTAGATTGTCTCTCTCTCTTTACAGCTTTATGGATATGTAATTGACATACACTCAACTGCTCATATTTAAAGTGAATAATTTCAGGGCACCCGGGTAGCTCAGTCGGTTGAGCATCCCACTCTTGGTTTCAGTTCAGGTCATGATCTCAAGGTCCCGGGATGGAGCCCTGCCTCACACCAGGCTCTGTGCTCAGTGCGGTGTCTGTTTGAGGATTCTCTCTCTCACTCTCCCACTGCTCCTCCCCCACTCACCCTCTCTCTCTGTCTCAAATAAATAAATAAATCTTTAAAAATATAAACCGAATAATTTCATGAGTTTTGACATATGCATACACCCTTAAGGCCATCACCACAATCAAGATAGTGAACATATCCATCATCCCTAAAACTTCTTTGTGGCTCTTTGTAAACAGTCTCCACCCCCAATCCCCAAGCAATCAGGAACTGCTTTCTTTCACTGTACATCAGTTTGTATTTTCTAAAATTTTAGGTAAATGAAATCATACAAGAACTCTTTTTACTGTCTCCTTTCATTTAGTATAATTTTGAGATTCAACCCTCTTATTGCATATATTAATGATTTCTTCCTTTTTATTGTTGAGGAATAGTTCATTAGATACGTAATATAATTTCTTTATCCATTCATCTGTTGGTGGATATTTGAGTTGTTTCCAGTTTTTGGCTACTACAAATAAATCTTCTATAAATACTCTGTAGAAGTATTTGTATGTATCTATATTTCCTCTTCTCTTGAGCAAATAGTTAAGAATGGAACACTTTAAAAAATAGGGTATATTTTGTTTATCTTTTTTAAAAGCTGCCAAACTATTTTCCAAAGCAACTTTGGTGCCATCTTATATCCTACCAGCAGTGTGAGAGAGCTCTAGCTGTTTCACATCCTTGCCAGCGCTTGGTACAGTCACACTTTTTAATTTTAGCTATTCCAAAGAGAACATAGTTGCATTTTGTTGTGAATTTAATTTGAGTTTTTATAATGGCCTATGATGTTGAGCATTTTTCATGTGCTTATTTGCCATCTGTATATCTTCTTTGATGAGAGTGTTTTTCAAATCTTTTGGCCATTTTTAATTGGTTGCTTTTCCTCTTATTACTCAATTATGAATGTTCTTTAGGTATTAAAGATAAAAGTTCTTTATCAGAGATTTGTAAATATTTTTTCCCACCCTGTGGCTTGTGTTTTTATTTTTGTAATAGTATCTCTAGAAAACAGCTTTTAATTTTGATATAGTTCAACTTACTGATTTTTCTTTCATAATTTGTGCTTTGTATTTGTTAGTTACAAAATCTTTGCCTAACCTGAAGACACTGAGATTTTCTCCTGTGTTTTCTTACTGAATTTTTATAGTTTTCACTATTATATGTAGGGCTACGATCCATTTTGAGCTCATTTTTGTATGGTAACAAATTTGCATTGTTGTCGCTGATTAAGCTTTTTTCTGTCAGTTCACTGAGGACAAAATCTAGGCGGACATCTCTGTATTCTCAGTACTTCTTATAATGCCTGGTATCTACTAAGCATGAGACAAGGGTCTAGGCTTAATTTTGTTTATAGATTGTCTAATTGTCCCAGCACCATTTGTTATAAAGATTATCATTCTTCCCATTGAATTGCCTAGGCGCCTTTGTCAAAAGTTGATTATATACATAGAGGACTATGTCTGGAATCTCTATTCTGTCCCATCTGTCTATATATCTTATCTTTAAACTCATACCACACTGTCTTGATGTAGCTATCTAAAAACATCTTAGGGGCACCTGGGTGGCTCAGTCAGTGTCTGCCTTCAGCTCAGGTCATGATCTCAGGGTCCTGGGATTGAGCCCTACACCAGGCTCCCTGCTCAGTGGGGAGTCTGCTTTTCCTTCTTTCTTTACCCTCCCCCCTTGTGTGTGCACTCTCTCTCCCTCAAATGAATAAACAAAATCTTTCCTAAAAAACTTATAATTTTTTAAGATATAAGGTACAAAGGTATAAACCTTCCAACTTTATCCTTTTTTAAAATTACTCTTGCTATTCTATGTCCTTTGCATTTCCATATAAATTTAAGAATAAGTTGATTAATTTCTTCAATAAAGTCTGCATGGATCTGAATTGCAATTGTGTTGAAGTTACACATCAATTAGAAAAGAATTTATATATTGGCAATGTTGATTCTTACAGTTCTTGAACATGGCATATGTCTCCATTTACTTAGGTATTCTTTAATTTCTCTGCAGTGGTTCATAATTTTCAGTATATAGGTTGTACTCATCTTCTGTCAAGTTTATTCCTGAGTGTTTTATATTTTTGATGCTACTGTAAATAAAAATTATAAATTTCAAATTTTGATTATTCACTGCAAGTATAAGAAATAAAATTGATCACCTTTCTTGAACACTTCCCCAGCAACCTTGCCAGACTCACTTTTTCCTTATACTGGATTTCTTTTGTAGAGTCTATAGATGTTCTATTATAGGAATTGAATTTAAATAAGAAGTTGCAAAAATATAAATAAATAAATAAATAGAAACAAATGAGCAAAAGTTAAAGAAAAAAAAGAGAAACTGACTCTCAAATATAGCGAACAAACTGATGGTGACCAGAGGAGAGGTGGGTGGGGAGATGGGTGAAATAGGTGATGGGGATTAAAGACTACACTTGTGGGGCGCCTGGGTGGCACAGTCGTTAAGCATCTGCCTTCGGCTCAGGGCGTGATCCCAGCGTTCTGGGATCGAGCCCCACATCAGGCTCCTCCACTGGGAGCCTGCTTCTTCCTCTCCCACTCCCCCTGCTTGTGTTCCCTCTCTCGCTGGCTGTCTCTCTGTCACATAAATAAATAAAATCTTAAGAAAGAAAGAAAGAAAGAAAGAAAGAAAGAAAGAAAGAAAGAAAGAAAGAAAGAAAGAAAGAAAGAAAGAAAGAAAGAAAGACTACACTTGTCATGATGAGCACTGAGCAATCCAGAATTGTTGAAGCACTGTATTGTACACCTGAAACTAAGATGACGCTGTATGTTAACTAACTAAAATTTCAATAAAAATGCACAAAAAAGAAAAATAAGAATATAAATTAATAAATAAATAGGTGATGGGAATTAAGGAGTGCACTTATGTGTTGAGCACCTGGTGTTATATGGAAGCGTTGAATTACTATATTGTACAAATGAAACTAATATTACACTATATGATAACGGGAATACAAGTAAAACCTTAAAAAAAAAAGAAATTGACAAACTATGGCCAGGAACCAAATACAGACAACTACTGTTTTTTGTGGGATCTATGGGCTACATTGTATGGGCTAAGGATGACTTTTACATTTTTAAATGGTTACATTTTGGATGATCGAGTATCAACATAATATCCTTGATTTTGTCTCTTAGACCACAAACCCTACAATGTTCACTCTCTTCAGGCCCTTTACAGAAAAAGCCAATTCCTAATTACAGAGTCAATCATATAACCTGTAATATAATTTTATTCTGTCCTTTCCAATTGGCATGACCCTTATTCCTTTTCTTGGTTTTTACACTGGGTAGAAACTTCAATATTATATTGACTAGAAGTGGTGAGAACAGAAATTTTTGCTTTAGTCTCAATCCTAGGGGGAAAGCATTTATTCTTTCACCAGTAAGTTTCATGCTAGCAGTAGGTTTTTCTTAGATGAGCTTGGTCAGATTGAGAAAATGTCCTCCTATTCTTAGCCTATTAAAAGTTTCTATCATGAATAGGTGTTGGATGTTATCAAATATATTTTTGCATTAATTGAGTGGATAATTTTTGTTGGTTTTTGTCTGATAATATGGTGAATTGCATTGGTTGATTTTTGAATGCTATTTAGATTAAACCACTTTCGGAGTGACTTTTAGTAGTTTGTATTTTCAAGGAGTTTTCCCATGTCATCTAAGTGGTCCAATTTTTAAGGATAAAGTTTTTGATATATTCTTTTTATTATAATTTTAATTTCTGCACGATCTATAGTGATGGCCCTTCTCTTATTCTTGATATTTGTAAATTATGCTTTCTCTCTTTCCTTCCTGATCAGTCTCACTAGAGGTTTATCAAGTTTACTAACCTTCCCAAAGAATTATATTCTTGCACCATTGATTTTCTCTACTATTTTTCTGATTTCCATGCCATTGATTTCTACTCTGATATTAATGATTTCTTTTCTTCTGCTTAATTTGGGCTTCAGGTTCTATCCAATTTTCCAGTTTTTGAGGTAGGATTTTAGTCTATTGAGATCTTTCTTCATTTCTAGCATAAGCATTTAACCCTGTAATTGTCCATAGGATTACCAATGATTTACATGCATTGCATAAATTGTGATATATTACATTTTATTTCATTCATCTCAAAATACTTTCTTAGTCTTCTTCTGATTTCTCCTCTGACCCATGGTTTATTCAGAAGAAGTGTGTTTTTTGGTTTACAAATATTTGGTAATACATTTTTGTGTTGATTTCTAGTTTAATTTCATTTTGGTGAATGAACAAGCTTTGTATGATTTTAATCTTTATGAATTCATTGATCCTTAGACTCTCCCTGCAAAAAAAGCATATGGCATAATTCAGAGTCCACTCATTTCAAAATCACCCAATAAAATAGGAATGTATGGCTACCATCTTGATTATACATATGTGTGTATATGTTCCCTTGGAGGAAAGAGGAGGCATGAAAGGCTCCTGTTTTATTAAAACACAATGCTATTGTTTAATTTAAAAACTATATACATGTATTCTTCTGGTAATTTTAAATATAAATTTAAAATAAAATATCACTCTTAAGTTTCAGGAATGAATGCATTATATAATGCAGAAGGTAATGAAAGCTCAGTGTGAAAAAGAATAGCAGCTTGCACTGGAGTGGAAACAGCAAGGGTTTCTTTTTTTAAAGCATGCAATTTTATAGTAGCGATTTCTTACCTGTTAGAGCATGTAAAAGACTGAGCTCCTCTGTCTTCAGGCAAAAGCAAGCTTTAAGTTTGGCTCCATTTCATGCTTCTTTGTTTCTCAAACATCTAAAACCAAATCTCAGATTGCGTCATATTTTGGAAACATGGAAGGAATGATCAGGGAAATAAGAGTTGGCCAGGCAGCCACCCTCTAGGAAAGAATGCTGGCCTTTCCCAGTCCAAATCTTTGCAAGGTGAGAGGAGGAAGGGAAAGCCACAGCTCGCCTTGAATTTCTAAAGTGCAGAGTCTCCACCTGCTGGTTATGTGACCCGGTTAATATGCTTCTAGCTATCACTCTTCTAGGATGGTCAAGAGGGATCTTGAACTTCCAGTAGAATTGATGTGTTTTAGTATAATTTTACATCAGAAGAAAAACAAGATATGTACTCCAAAATTTTTGAAATGTAATTTAGGTCTTTAAGGGTGTGTCAATGAGAGTTTTGAATCTTGCCACAGAGGGCAAGTTTTAAAATAACACCCTTGTTAGCAATCCCTCTCCTTCTATCCACTCCTTGTAGTTTCTGCTCAGACTTTCTTCTCCCTTGTCTCTCTTGCATCTCCCTATCCCAAACCAACTCTCTCACTCTGCCTTTTCTGCAACACCAGCTTCCTTTCACCTTTTTTCTTCACTGCTTTCTGCCTTCTGATATTTCAGATAAGAAATCTGTTTCCTGCCTAGTTCCTGTCCTTTCATGTATAACTTATTTGTTAGTTAGCTTATTTCCTTTCTAAAAGCTGTGAGATCAATCTTTAATTATCATTGTTTTTCTTTTACTTCTGATCTTGTAATCAAACAATTTCATCCTACATATGTAACTATTTGTATATTTTCATTATTCCTGCTTGATGTCTCTAAGTTGCACGAATCTTACCCTTCCAAAGACTAAAGTCCTCCTTTAACTCAGGAAGGGAGTCTTCTATTATTTCTTTAATTATATTGTCTTCTATATTTATTACACAGCAATTGGAGGTTACTGTATAGAACTTCCTCAATATATTTTCTCAATTTTGTGTAACTCAATGTAGCTGGGATTCCAGGGTCCAGGTTTGTCTTGTTCTCTCTTCCCCACCCATCTATATTTTTATGACTATAAGACCACTACCTGAGCAGTCTAACTAATAACTGCTTAGTGTTTCTACATCTGCCTTTAAGAATTCTCCCTCATAGGGGCGCCCTCATAGGTGGCTTGGATGGTTAAGTGTCTGCCTTCGGCTCAGGTCATGACCCCAGGGTCCTGGGATTGAGCCCTGCATCAGGCTCCCCGCTCAGTGGGGAGCCTGCTTCTCCCTCTTCCTCTGCTATTCCCCCTGCTTGTGCTCTCTCACTCTCTCTGTAAAATAAATAAATAAAATCTTAAAAAAAAAAGAATGCTCTCTTATAATGAGCACTGGGTATTATATAAGACGGATAAATCAAAGACTTGCACCTCTGAAACCAATAATACTTTATGTTAATTAATTGAATTAAAATTTTAAAAATTATTTTTTAAAAATGCTCTCTCATTACTTTCAAGAATGAAAGCAGGGTTTGAGGGGTTTTTTTGTTTTGTTTTGTTTTTTTGAAGATTTTATTTGTCAGAGAAAGAGCAAATGCTGGAACAAGCGTGGGGGGTAGGGGCAGCAGGCAAGCCGGGGGGGGGGGGCGGCAGGCGGAGGGAAAAGCAGGCTCCCCCTAAGTAAGGAGCCTGATGCAAGGCTTGGGCCAGGACCCCGGGATCATGACCTGAGCTGAAGGCAGATGCTTAACCAACAGAGCCACCCAGGCGTCCCAAGAATGAAAGCAGTTTAAAACGAAACCATTTTTACATTATCTTATTCTTTCCTCTCTCCTTTGGATTCCAATACTCATATTTCCCCTTCTTTGCCTGTCCTCTGTATCAATTGTTGTATCACCGTGGCAGACACACCTTGGAAAGATCAAATGGCTAGAGAAATCAGTCCCACAAAGGGCCTTCTCGATAGATTCAAGATGGGCCTCACCTCTCCACTCAGGTGTTAGCTCTCAAACAGCTCAGCCAGGGCCAACACAGAGAAGTGATTGACTTGGAAAGATCAGTAGATGTGGCTTGTGTCTATGGAGTGAATGCCCATAAAGTTCACTGAAGATAAATTTTGAAAAAGTACTGCTACATGGCATAAAGGCAGAAAGTACAAAATGAAAAGAGGCTAAGAGGCTCCCCTAATGCCATTGGCAGGAAGCAGTCTGATGAAGCTATTCACCCACAAACAGGTACCACCTGCCATGGAACAAGGATGAGTCAGAGGACAGAACCAAGAATCCGGAGAGAAAACAAAGAGCCACCGAGGACCAGTCAGGGAGTTAACAGCTGGAGGACTGCCACTTTCTGGGAAGGAAAGCTGGCCTTCCCCAGTCCGCATCTGTGAAAGTGAGAACATGGATTATTCCCAGTCCTTGAAATGTAATCAAGGAATTCTGGCTGGAGTTTTCCCAAGTGGAATTCAGAACTGCCATGGATTAGTGACTCCTTTTCACCTTCCACTTCCCTCCTTTTTGAATAAGAACACTTACAACAGTCATCCTACGCCTGCCCCACAACTTTAAGTTGGGTATATTGGAGGCAGATAACTCGTCTCTAGTTTCACTTGTCCACAGACAAAGAGGAGTTGTACCCCAGGAATTGTACCTAATGGATTACAACCAGGAGCCTCATTCTCACCTGGACCTCACTTAGATGATGAGATTTAGGGCCTGGGGCTGGTGCTGTAATGGAATGAGATTTGTTATTCTGCATGTGGGAGCAACTTGGAGCATTAGGGTCACACTCAAAGGTGACCCCCAATGAGTCATGCCCTTGTATAATCTCCTCCCTGGAAAGTTAAAGGGAATTGTGACTTGCTTCTAATCAGTATAACATGGCAATGTGACGGATGTCATGTCTTTAACAAGGTTATATTATATGGTGAATGTGATAGGGTGCCATTCCCTGAATTTGGATGTTATCAGGCAAAGTTGATGCGAGGTCAATCTGTGATTGTGTTTTGTCGTATTAGGCTTCATTTTAGCATCCTGGAGAAAGAGACTGTTCTTTGCTGGCTTTGAGGTAAACTCCATGTCGTCAGAGGGCCTGCAAGAGGGCAACATGGTAATGAACTGCAGGTGACCTCTAGGAGCTGAGAGTGGCCCCTAACCAGCAGCCAGCAGTAGGTTAATCCTGCCAACAGCCTGAATAAGCTTGAAAGTTGATTTTTCCCCCGTCAAGCCTCCAGTTAATAACACAGTCTGTGAGACCCTGAGCAGAGGGGCCAGGTAAGCTGTGACTGGACTTCTGACCTACAGAAACTATAGGGAAAAAATCTGTGTCGTCGTAACCTGCTGTTTGTGGTAATCTGTTATGCAGCAGTAGAAAATCGAAATCATCCCGGATACCTGTTTACCTATCTTATTTCACTGTCATTCTCTGGACATTGCCATTTTGCAATGCCCCTTGTCGTGTTTGAATTTGAATGTATTATCCATTTGTAATTTAGTCTTTATTTCTAATATGATTTTGTCTTTTTAAATAATTATTTCCTCTTCTGAGGTCAGTTAACTCTCATTTCATGACTTCTTGTCTTCGTTCCATTTGATTCCTGGGTCTTTAGTTTCTAATTCGAACTTTTTTTCACCTCATGAATGCCTAGTTCAGTTTGGGGCATAGTGCTACAGTTCTCTTCTGCTTTGCTGGTGGGGAGGATGTTCTTCTTGTTTCGGAGAAGATATGCATTATCTGACAGGAGCTTTACTGGAGCAATCTGCAGTTATGTGTTCATTTTGTAATGTCTATTTTCCTGGACCAGCAAAAACACTTGTGTGTAGGTGGGATAAGAATTTTTATGGCTTTCTAGGTTTCTTAATTCAAGATCACCCTGTGCCATTAGCACGGTGAAGTACATTTTTACTAATAATAGGAATCTTTGGGAAAGAGGTTGACAGATCTTCTGATTTTGTGATTCTCTTTTGTTTCTGAAAGTAACTCAATTTCCCCTACTTGCTTCTTTTTTACCTTTACGACCGTGATTCTTGGGAACCTCCAAGATTTAAGGCACCACTTTATTCCATATAACACCTTCTCAAACCTGTCCTCCTTTGACTCTCTCTATATTCAAGTTCCTTTTTGTAGATTACACAGTATATATACTGTAGCCATATACTATGTCCCAAATTTGTTTTCAAAATTTCTCTACTCAGAAAAAAATATTATTTGCAAGAATGATTTTCTCTCTGCCCACTCCACTCTTTTCTTTTCCAGTCGTACTAACTATTCTGACATAGTCCCTAAATGTGGCTTTGAAGGATTTGGGTATTTATGTCCCCATTTATATATTAAGTCAAAGCTCATAGTATTTTCTGTGTTCTGCTTACAGTGTAACTGTGGGTTACACATGATTTTCTTGTCTGCTTTAGAGCATAAATCATGAGTACAGTTGGATGATTTTTAATAAAATGAACACATTGGTTGGACCAATATTCACATCAAGAAATGGGAGGTTTACCTCAAACTCAGAAGTCCCTCATGCTGCCTTCCAGGGACTTCCTCCTCAAGGATAGCACTATCCTGATTTTTAGCAGTATGGGTTATTTTTATCTGTTTTGAAACTTTATATAAATGAAATCAAATACTAAAAGTCATTCATGTCTGACTTCTTTCCTAAAAAATATGTGAGATTCATTCATGTTGTTAGTTCATTCATTCTTATAAATAGATACTGTGTTCATATTCCTAAATTTGTATATTTTACTCTTAATTTTTGATAGTCTTGTTTGTATTTATCATGACTAGTTCCATTATTATCATTATTTTATATGTTTATTAGTGAGCACACAAACACAATTTTTTTAGGTGTGTACCTAGTAGTGGCATCACTAGGTTTTAGGGTATGCATGTGTTCAGTTTTAGTAAATTTTTAAAAAAAGAATTTTTTAAGTGTTTATACCAATTTACACTCCCACCAGTAGTATATAACAATTCTAATTGCTTCACATATGTGCCAAAGCATGTTGTCTCTTTTCTTTTCCTTATAACAATTCTGGTAAGCATACAGAGATGTCACATTGTGAATTTAAACATTGCTAACCAATGATTAATGTGGTTGAGTCTCTATTTATCTGTTTATTGGCTATTTGGATATTCTGTTTTATAAGTAACTGTTAAAGTTATTTACCCATTCTCCTGTTGTGTTTCTACCTTGTTGAGATTGATTTCTAGAAATTCCTTAAATATTCTGGATATAAACCCTCTTGCTGAATATATACATGCAAATGTCTATGCTCATAAGAGAGATCAGTCTGTAGTTCATCTTCTGGTTGTTTTGGATTTAATTTGCTCTCTTGTTTTCCTAGTTTCCTAAGGTGGAAGCCTATCTCATTAATGTGAGGTTTGTTCTTTTCTAATAGAGGTGTTTACAGCTATAAATATCCCCCTAAGCACTGCTTTAGCTGCATCCCATAAGTTTGGTATGTTGTATTTTTGCTTTCATTGGCTTTAATTTCCCTTGTGATCTTTTTCTTTGACCCATGGGTTATTTTAAATGATGTTGTCTAATTCCCAAATATTAAGGAAGTTTCTAATTTCTTTCTATTATTGATTTTTAATTTAATTCCACATACTTTGGATAATTTCGACCCTTTTAAAATTATGAAGACTTTTTTATGGCTTAGCATATGATCCATTGTGGAGAATATTCCATGTGCACCTGAGAAAAAGACGTGTTCTGCTATTACTGAGTGGAGTTTTCTACAGATGTCCATTAGATCAAGTTAATTGATAGCATTGTTCAAATTGTCTATAATCCTTGCTAATTTTCTGACTACTTGTTCTATCAATTTTGAAAGCAGAATATTGAGATCTGTGTTACTAAAAAGATTGAAGCAGTGATCAAAAACCTCCCAAAAAACAAGAGTCCAGGGCCTGATGGATTCCCTGGGGAATTCTACCAAACATTCAAAGAAGAAATAATACCTGTTCTCCTGAAACTGTTTTAAAAAATAGAAACAGAAGGAAAACTTCCAAACTCATTCTATGAGGCCAGCATTACCTTGATCCCAAAACCAGGCAAAGACACCATCTAAAAGGAGAATTACATACAGACCAATATCCCTGATGAATATGGATGCCAAAATTCTCAATAAGATCCTAGCTAATAGGATCCAACAGTACATTAAAAGGATTATCCATCACAACCAAGTGGTATTCATCCCTGGGATGCAAGCATGGTTCAACATTTGCAAATCGATCAGTGTGATAGAGCACATTAATAAGAGAAGAGACAAGAATCATATGGTCCTCTCAACTGATGAAGAAAAAGCATTTGACAAAATACAGCATCCTTTCCTGATTAAAACCCTTCAGAGTAGAGGGTAGAGGGTACATTCCTCAATTTCATAAAAACCATCTATGAAAAGCCCACAACGAATATCATTCTCAATAGGGAAAAAACTGAGAGCCTTTCCCCTAAAATGAGGAACATGACAAGGATGCCCACTCTCACCATTATTGTTCAACATAGTACTAGAAGTCCTAGCAACAGCAATCAGACAACAAAAAGAAATAAAAGGTATTCAAATTGGCAAAGAAGTCAAACTCTCTCTCTTCACAGATGACATGATACTTTATATGGAAAACCCAAGAGACTCCACCTCCAAATTACTAGAACTCATACAACAAATTCAGTAATGTGGCACAAAACAAAATCAATGCACAGAAATCAGCTGCATTTCCATACATGAACAATGAGACTGAAGAAAGAGAAATTAGGGAATCGATTCCATTTACAATAACACCAAACACCATAAACTATCTTGGAATAAACCTAACGAAGAGGTAAAGGATCTATAATCTAGAAACTGCAGAACACCGATGAAAGACATTGAAGAAGACACAAAAAGATGGAAAAACATTTCATGCTCATGGATCAGAAGAATGAACATAGTTAAAATGTCTATGCTACCCAGAGCAATCTATACTTTCAACGCCATCCCGATCAAAATACCAATGCCATTTTTCAAAGTGCTGGAACAAACAATCCTGAAATTCATATGGAACCAGAAAAGACCCTGAATCACCAAGGAAATGTTGAAAAAGAAAAACAAAGCTGGGGGCATCACGTTGCCTGCTTTCAAGCTATATTACAAAGCTGTGATCACCAAGACAGCATGGTACTGGCATAAAAACAGACACATAGATCAATGGAACAGAATAGAGAGCCCAGATATGGACCCTCAACTCTATGGCCAACTAATCTTCAACAAAGCAGGAACAAATATCCAATGTAAAAAAGACAGTCTCTTCAATAAATGGTGCTGGGAAAATTGAACAGCTAAATACAGAATAATGAAACTCAACCATTCTCTTACACCACACACAAAGATAAACTCTAAATGGATAAAAGACCTCAATGTAAGACAGGAATCCATCAAAATCATAGAGGAGAACATAGGTAATAACCTCTTCAACAACCACCATAGCAACTTCCTTCAAGACACATCTCCAAAGGCAAGGGAAACAAAATCAAAAATGAATTTTTGAGACTTCATCAAGTTAAAAAGCTTCTTCACAGTGAAGGAACCAGTCAACAAAACAAAGAGGCAACCCACGGAATGGGAGAAGATATTTGCAAATGACATTACAGATAAAGCGCTGGTATCCAAGATCTATAAAGAATTTCTCAAACTCAACACCCAAAAACAAATAATGAAGTCAAAATATGGGCAGAAGATATGAACACTTTTCCAACAAAGACATATGAATGACTAACAGACACATGAAAAAGTGTTCAAAATCATTAGCCATCAGGGAAATTCAAAACAAAACCACATTGGGATACCACCTTATACCAGTTAGAATGGCAAAAATAGACAAGGCAAGAAACAACAAATATTGGTGACGATGTGGAGAAAGGGGAACCCTCTTACACTGTTGGTGGGAATGCAAGTTGGTACAGCCACTTTGGAAAACAGTGTGGAGGTTCCTCAAAAGGTTGAAAATAGAGCTACCCTATGACCCAGCAATTGCACTACTGGGTGTTTACCCCAAAGATACAGATGTAGTGAAACGAAGGGCCATATGCACTCCAATGTTCATAGCAGCAATGTCCACAAGAGCCAAACTGTGGAAGGAGCCAGGATGCCCTTCAACAGACGAATGGATAGAGAAGATGTGGTCCATATATACAATAGAATATTACTCAGCCATCAGAAAGGATGATTACCCGACATTTGCAGCAACATGGATGGAACTGGAGGAGATTATGCTAAGTGAACTAAGTCAAACAGAGAAAGACAATTATCATATGGTTTCATTTATTTGTGGAACATAAGGAATAGCATGAAGGACATTAGGAGAAGGAAGGGAAAAATGAAAGGGCGGTAAACAGAAGGGGGAATGAACTACGAGAGACTATGGACTCTGGGAAACGAACTGAGGATTTTAGAGGGGAGGGGGTGGGGGGATGAGCTAGCCTGGTGAAGGGTATTAAGGAGGGCAGGTATTGTATGGAGCCCTGGGTGTTATATGCAAACAATGAATCATGGAACACTACATCAAAAGCTAATGATGTACTGTATGGTCACCAACATATCATAATAATAAAAAAAGGGGTACTTTTTAGTAACACAACAACATACAAAATATTAATCTCACTGGTAAAGGTAAACATATAGTAAAATTTAGAATAATCTGATGTAAATAATCACTTACAAAGCTAGTGGGAAGGTTAAAAAACAAAAATAGTAAATATAACTATAATTACAATAATTAGCAAGGGATACACAAGATAAAGAGGTATAAAACATGGTATCAAACATAGAATGCAGGGAAGGAGTAAAAGTGTAGTTTTAGAATGCACTCAAACTTAAGTTGTCATTAACTTAAAATAGCCTGTTATAAATTTCAATTATTATAGATAAGTCTCATGGTAACCACAAAACAAACATCTATAGTATATACAAAGGAAAAGGGAATCAAAGCATACCACCACAGAAAATTATTAAATACCAAGGAAAAGAGCAAGAGAAGAGAGGAACAGAACTACAAAACAGTCAGAAAACTATTAACAAAATTAGAATAAGTACATACTTATCAATGATTACTTTAGCTGTATATGGATTAAATTCTCCAATTGAAAGACATAAAGTGGCCAAATGGATGAAAAGATAAGATATGCTGCCTACAAGAGACTCACTCCACATGTAAGTACGTACACAGACTGAAAGTGAAGGGATGGAAAAAAGATAGTCCATGCAAATGGAAACTAAAAGAAAACTGGGGTAGCAATACTTATATCAGACAAAATAGACTTTTAATATCTTTTTCACTCAGTATGACAAGACTATGATAAAAGACAAAGGAGAACATTACATAATAGTAAACAGGTCAGGGGCACCTGGGTGGTGCAGTCGTTAAGCGTCGGCCTTCGGCTCAGGGCGTGATCCCGGCGTTATGGGATCGAGCCCCACGTCAGGCTCCTCCACTGGGAGTCTGCTTCTTCCTCTCCCACTCCCCTGCTGTGTTCCCTCTCTCACTGGCTGTCTCTCTGTCACATAAATAAATAAAATCTTTAAAAAAAATAGTAAACAGGTCAACCCAACAAGAGGATTACAACATTTGTAAATATTTATGTACCCAACATAGGAGCACCTAAATGCATAAAGCAGATATTAACAGACCTAAATAGATAAATAGCAATACAAGAATAATAAGAAACTTTAATATACTACTTTCATCAGTAGATGGATTATTCAGACAGAAAATCAATAAACTATGGCTTTAAACAATCAATACATTAGATGGACTTAGCTATATTCAGAACTTTCCATCCAAAAGCAACAGAATACACATTCTTCTCAAGGTCACATGGAACATTATCCAGGACAGATCATATATTAGGCCACAAAATAAGTCTTAATAAATTCAATAAATTAAAATCATATCAAGCAACTTTTCTTTTTTTAGGATTTTATTTATTTATTTGAGAGAGAGAGAACATGAGCAGGTGGAGGGGCAGCGGGAGAGAAAGAAGGACAAGCAGACTCCCTGCCGAGCAGGGAGTCTGATGTGGGGCTCGATCCCAGGACCCTGCGATCATGACCTGAGCCGAAGGCAGATGCTTAACAAACTGAGCCACCAAGGCGCCCCATAAGCAACTTTTCTTACCACAATTCTATGAAACTAAAAATCAGTTACAAGATGAAAACTGAAAAGACCAAGGTCAAGATGAGCATTATTGCAATTAGTACTGGCAGCAGCACTGAAGGCAATATTGACAGTTAAAAGACTTTAGTGTTTACCTGTTGTTCTGCAAGGAAAATAAATCGACTATGTTTTTTGCCTAGATGGCAGAACCAATTGCATCTAGGACTGATTATTTTGTGTTTTTGTGTTTTCCATAGGATAGAATTTGTAAAATCAGTAAGGATTCCTCACTTCTGGAGAAGCTACAATTTCTAATAGTCCTTATATTACCTTATGCTGTAATTATTACAAAGTTTTTGTAATCAATGGTTTAAAGAACTTTTTTATTTTATGTTCCCTTTGTTCTTATGCTAGCAGCCAACTTCTTTGAAAGCTTTTTCTTTAAGATCAGGTCCTAAATTTTGAACTATAGAGACTGACAGGGTATCTTTTTCACTCAGATGATATTTAGCTTTCTAAATAGATGTGTAATAGCACCATGTTTTGCTTCTTTATCTTGCTTACATAGCCTATGGAATGAACATATGACCAAAATACAGATGCTAGTGATAATTAGTCAGGGTCGTATGCTCCAAAGTTCTCAAAATCGCTCTACACTATTGAAATAGTTGGTTTGTTTGACAAGCACACCACACTGAAAGAGATGTCCAAACAAAGGAAGTAGCTCATTCTCCCCTTTGGGAAGAATAATTACTAGTAAGTTTAGTTTTTCAGAGTAGAAATTGTTTGTCTATAAGGATGGATTATAAGAAAAATAATTGCTAAAAGATTTTATTTATTTTCAAAAAAAACAAACAACATTCCAGGCACACACCTGGAATCACTGGGCAGTTGCTAGTGAAAAACCAAAGTGGAATTTTGAAAAATAATCTTGCCAGTATTTATATTGAATAAAGAGGTAAATTCTTTGCCACAACACAATTAACATAAGGTCTAGATCAAAGAGAAGGAAAACCAAAAATCTTCCTACATACAATGTTAATGGACAGACCCATGAGAAGTTGTTCTCTCCAGTTGTTCTCTCTGTGACTACTCAATGGCAAACATTCTGGTTCATAAATAAATAAATAAATAAATAAATAAATAAATCAGAAGTTGAAACCCTGTCCACTAACTAAGATAGCACCAGAGTGTCAAAACTGGCTCCATCCAAACTTCCTAAGGGAGGACATCACTGAGATCTCATTGGGAAGGGTCCCATCAAGTCAACTAAGTGTTAGTACAGCCTGTAAATGACTCGCTCTTCTTCTGTTGAGGATGTGTGTCTTCTATGGTAAGAAGAAATTAGCCCTGTTTATCCATTTCTTGTTATTAATATTTTTCATTAGGTTAGGGACCACTGACCTGCTTCTCACTTTAAGTTCCATATTCATGGGGGGAAGGTTCCAAGATGGCAGAGTAGTAGAGGGTCTCCGAACTTGCCTTGTCCTTTGAATACAACTAGATCAATCTTTAACTACTTTGAACAACTAGGAAGAGGATCAGAGGCGTAAGGAAACAAACTGCACAATTAGAGTGAGAGGATTTAACAGAAGAGAGGTTCGGAGCCCAAAGTTGGGGGATTGGGAAGCCACACAGCCTAGAAGGGGAGGAGACCCAGTTTGTGGAGCAAAGTCAGGAAGAGGGAGGAAATTGGAAAGATTGCAGTGGTTTGTGACTGCACAATAAGCCTCAGCAAGAAGATACCTGAGTTGCTCAGGGAGAGCTTGCTCCCCTTCCTGAAGGGCATTTGGAGGAGCATATTTGTCCCCTCCAGAGAAAAAGGGACAGTTGGGGAGCCACTGAGTGGAGCTCAGCAGTGGGGACTGAGAGATACACAGAGGGCAGAAAACCTCTTAACTTTTCTGTGTGAGCCACAATAGGCTTTAACCTCAGTGCAAGCAACACACAGGTACTTTTCTGGGACACACTGAGAAGAGTGCAGAGACTGGAGCAGCTCATGGATAACCTGGCTGCTGCTTTTTGCTGTCTGCCACAATAGATTCAAGCCTCTGCAATGGCTTTTCTGGGACACAGGGGAGTAGGGGACTGAGACAAGTGCAGATGGCTGATAGCCTGGCTCCAGCTTTTTGCTGGGCATTACAATAAACTCTAGCCTCTGAGTGTAAACTGTGCAATGGCTTTTTGGGGATGGGTCAGTGCTGGGCACACCATGAGCCTCCCCACTGGGAGACAGGAGTGAGCACACATATTACCAAGCCCTTTAAAACTTGGAGTTTCAAATCCCGGCCACTAGCCAGAGAGAAAATACAGGAGATCTGTGGCTCTGGTCATGCCAGCAACCTGGGCACAGACAGGTTAGGGCAGGGAACTGACCAGGGCCCAGGTCACAGGAGATTGCTCACTTTTCTAAGAGGGCTTCCTGAGCAGCAGCTGCCAGGAGTTCTGCTCTCCAGGGACAAGAGGGTGAGATGATGTCATGTTCTACTTCTTCCACCACTCCTCTCTCCTGCCACCCAACAGCACAGTCAACTCCAGTGAGAAACACAGCTCCTCTAGTGGAGACTGGAGTCCTCTACACTAAGCCCTGCCACCCTGGCCTGGCAGGAGCAACTTTATAAGGGCAAGTCAGCTTGTGAGCCAGCACAGCAGGCCTCTCCCTCAGAAGATCAACACAAACACCCACATCCACCAAGTCTACTGATTAAAGAAAGCTCCAAAACATCAGCTACTGGCTTAACTTCACAAACAAATCAAAACTTACCTACTTAAAGAAATAAATACCCCCCACTAAAAGCAAAAAAGAACTCTGTAGAGGAAGGACCAGTGGGAAAGAGCAGCCAAAACACAACAGCAGAGTGTACACAGCATACACCACATTCACTTCCTGAAGATGTTGTTGTTGTTGATATTATTATTGCTGCTTTTGCTTTCTTTTTTTTTTTCTTCCTTTTTTTTCTCTTTCTTTCCTCCTTTCTTTTCTGGGCACAATGACTAGAAGGAGAAATTCACAGCAAAAGAAAGAACCAGAGGTAGTACTCTGCCATAGATTTAATCAATATGGATATAAGTAAGATGATGAAATTAGAATTCAAACCAACAATTATAAAGATATTAGCTGGGCTTGTAAAAAGTATAAAAGACACTAGAGAATTCCTTACTGAAGAAATAAAAGAACTAAAATCTGATCAGGCTGAAATTAAAAGTGCTATTACTGAGATGCGGTCAAAAATGGAGACTCTAACTGCTAAGATAACAAGCAGAGTCACTGATATAGAAGACAAAATGATGGACAGTCAGGAAGTTAAGAAAAGGAGAAAAAAAACCACTGGATCATGAGGGGAGACTTCAAGAAATCAGTAATACTATAAAGCACAATAATATTCAAATAATAGGGAACTCAGAAGATGAGGAAAGAGAGAAAGGGGGCAGAAGATTTATTTGAAAAAATATAGCTGAGAACTTCCCTAATCCTGGGAGGAAAACAAGCATTCAAGTCCAGGAGGCACAGAGAACACCCCTCAAAATCAATAAAAATAGATCAACACCCGGACATATAATAGTGCAGCTTGCAAATTTCAGAGACAAAGAGAAAATTCTGAAAGCAGCTCGGGACAAGAGGTCCTAAACCTACAAGGGTAGAAACATACGGCTGACAGCAGACCTGTCCACAGAGACCTGGAAGGCCAGAAAGGACTGGCATAATATATTCAATGTGCTAAATGAGAAAAATATGCAGCCAAGAATACTTTATCCAGCAAGGCTGTCATTCAGAATGGAAGGAGAGATAAAGAGCTTCCAAGACAAATGGAAACTAAAAGAATTTGTGAACACTAAAACAGCCCTATAAAAAATATTAAAAGGGATACTGTAAGCAAAGAGTGAGCCGAAAAGTAACAAAGACCAGAAAGGAACAAAGAGAGCCTACAGAAACAGCGACTTTATAGGCAATGTAATGGCACTAAATCCATATCTTTCTGAATGTAAATGGGATAAATGCCCAAATCAAAAGACACAGGACATCAGAATGGATTTAAAAAAAAAAGACCCATCAATATGCTATCTACAAGAGACTCATTTTAGACCCAAAGACACATCCGGACTAAAAGTGAGAGGGTGGAAAACCATTTATCTTGCTAATGAACATCAAAAGAAAGCTGGAGTAGCAATCCTTATATCAGACAAATTGGATTTTAAACTAAAGACTGTAATAAGAGATGAAGAGGGCACTATATCGTAATCAAAGTCTCTATCCAACAAGAAGTTCAAAACAATTGTAAATATTTTTGCCCCTAAATTGGGAGCATCCAGTTATATAAACCAATTTATAAAAAATTAAGAAACATATTGATAATAACACAATAATAGTAGGGGACTTTAACACCAAACTTACAACAACGGACAGATCATCTAAGCAGAAGATCAAGAAGGAAACAAGGGCTTTGAATGACACACTGGACCAGATGGACTTCACAGATATATTCAGAGTATTTCATCCTAAAGCAACAGAATTCTTCTCAAGTGCATATGGAACATTCTCCAGAATAGATCACATACTGGGTCACAAATCAGGTCTCAACTGGTACCAAAAGATTGAGATTATTCACTGCATATTCTCAGACCACAATGCTTTAAAACTTGAACTCAACACAAGAGAAAATTTGGAAGGAACACAAATATATGGAGGTAGTACAAATACAAAAACAAGTTGAAGAGCATCCTACTAAAGAATGAATGGGTCAACCAGGAAATTAAAGAATTTTTAAAAATTCATGGAGGTATATAAAAATGGAAACACAACAGTTCAGAACCTTTGGGATGCAGCAAAGGCAGTCCTAACAGGGAAGCATATAACAATATAGGCCTTTCTCAAGAAACAGGAAAAGTCTCAAATACGCAAGCTAACCTTACACGTAAAGGAGCTGGAGAAAGAACACCAAATAAAGCCTAAACCCAGCTGGAGAAGAGAAATAATAAAGATTAGAGCAGAAATCAATGAAATGGAAACAAAAAGAACAGTAGAACAGATCAACGAAACTAGGAGCTCGTTCTTATAAGGAATTAATAAGATTGATAAACTCCTAGGCAGACTTATCAAAGAGAAAAAGGACCCAAATACATAAAATCACAAATGAAAAAGGAGAGATCACAATGAACACCAAAGAATACAAACAATTTTAACATATTAAAAGCTACTATATGTCAACAAATTAGGCAATCTGGAAGAAATGCATGTATTCCTAGAGAGGTATAAACTACCAAAACTAAAACAGGAAGAAATAGGAAACCTGAACAGACCCATGACCAGCAAGGAAATTGAACCAGTATTTAAAAATCTCCCAACAGGGGCGCCTGGGTGGCGCAGTCGTTAAGCGTCTGCCTTCTGCTCAGGGCGTGATCCCGGCATCCTAGGATTGAGCCCCACATCAGGCTTCTGCACTAGGAGGCTGCTTCTTCCTCTCTCACTCACCCCGCTTGTGTTCACTCTCTCACTGGCTGTCTCTCTCTGTCAAATAAATAAATAAAATTTTTAAAAAAATCTCCCAACAAACAAAAGTCCAGGACCAGATGTCTTCCCAGGGGAATTCTACCAAACATTTAAAGAAGAATTAATACCTATTCTTCTGAAGCTATTTCAAAAAATAGAAATGGAAGGAAAACTTCCAAACTCATTCTATAAGGCCAGCATCACCTTGATCCCAAAACCAGACAAAGACCCCACCTAAAAGGAGAATTACAGACCAATATCTCTGATGAACATAGATGCAAAAATTCTCACCAAGATACTAGCCAATAGGATACAACAGTACATTAAAAGGATTAGTCACCACGACCAAGTGGGGTTTATTCCTGGGCTGCAAGTGTGATTCAACATCCGCAAATCGGCCAACATGATACATCACATTAACAAAAGAAAGGACAAGAACCATATGATCCTCCCAATTGATGCAGAAAAAGCATTTGACAAAATACAGCATCCTCTCTTGATTAAAATTATCCACAGTATAGGGATAGAGGGACTATACATCAATATCATAAAAGCCATCTATGAAAAGCCCACAGTGAATATCATTCTCAATGGGAAAAAAACTGAGATGTTTCCCCCTAAGGTCAAGAACATGACAGGGATGTCCACTCTCACCACTATTGTTCAACAAAGTACTAGAAGTCCTAGCCTCAGCAGTCAGACAACAAAAAGAAATAAAAGGCATCCAAATAGGCAAAGAAGAAGTCAAACTATCACTCTTCACAGATAATATAATACTTTATGTGGAAAACCCAAAAGCCTTCACCCCAAAATTGCTAGATCTCATACAGGAATTCAGCAAAATGGCAGGATGTAAAATCAATGCACAGAAATCAGTTGCATTTCTATACACTAACAAAGAAACAGAAAAAAGAAAAATTAAGGAATCAATCTAATTTATAATTGCACCAAAAACCAAGATACCTAGGAATATACCTAACCAGAGATGTAAAGGATCTGTACTCTGAGAACTATAGAACACTTATGAAAGAAATGGAGAAGTAAGGCACAAAGAAATGGAAAAACATTCCACGCTCATGGATTGGAAGAATAAACATTGTTAAAATGTCTGTGCTACCCAGAGCAGTCTCTACTTTCAATGCAATCCCTACCAAAAAACCATCAACTTTTTTTTCACAGAGCTGGAACAAACAATCCTAAAATTTGCATGGAACCAGAAAAGATCCCAAATAGCCAGAGGAATGTTGAAAAGGAAACCAAAGCTGGTGGCGTCACAATGCTTGACTTCAAGCTCTATTACAAAGCTTTAATCATCAAGACAGTATGATACTGGCACAAAAACAGGCCCATATATCAATGGATCAGAACAGAGAACCCAGAAATAGACCCTCAACTCTATGGTCAATTAATCTTTGACAAAGTGGGAAAGAATATCCAATGGAAAAAAAGACAGTCTCTTCAACAAATGGTGCTGGGGAAATTGGACAGCCACATGTAGAAGAACGAAACTGGACCATTTTCTTACACCATACACAAAAATAAACTCAAAATGGATGAAAGACCTAAATGTGAGACAGGAATCCATCAAAATCCTAGAGGAGAACACAGGCAGCAACCTCTTTGACCTCGGCCACTTCTTGCTAGACACATCTCCAAAGGCAAGGGAAACAAAGCAAAAATGAACTATTGGGACTTCATCAAGATAAAAAGCTTTTGCACAACAAAGGAAACAGTCAACAAAACTAAAAGATAATAGGAGAAGATAATTGCAAATGTCCTATCAGATAAAGGGCTAATATCCAAGATCCATAAGGAACTTGTAAAATGCAACACCGAAAGAAGAAATAATATGGTCAAGAAAGGCGCAGAAGACATGAACAGACATTTCTCCAAAGAAGACCTACAAATGGCCAACAAACTTATGAAAAAATGCTCAATATCACACGGCATCAGGGAAATACAAATCAAAGTCACTGTGAGATACCACCTCACACCAATCAGAATGGCTAAAATTAGTAAGTCAGGAGACAACAAATATTGGCAAGGATAGGGAGAAAAGGGAAACCCTCGTACACTGTTGGTGGAAATACAAGCTGGTGCAGCCACTCTGGAAAACAGTATGGAGGTTCCTCAAGAAGCTAAAAATAGAGCTACCCTACAACCCAGCAATTGCTCTACTAGGTATTTACTCCAAAGGACACAAATGTAGTGATCCAAAGGGGCACCTGCACCCCAATGTTTATAGCAGCAATGTCCACAATAGCCAAACTATGGAAACAGCCCAGATGTCCATCAACAGATGAATGATAAAGAAGAAGTGGTATATATATATATATGAATATTAGCAATCAAAAAAGTGAAATCTTACCATTTACAAAGATGTTGATGGAACTAAAGGGTATTATGCTAAGCAAATAAGTCAATCAGAGAAAGACAATTATCATATGATCTCACTCATATATGGAATTTAAGAAACAAAACAGATGAACATAGGGGAAGGGAAGGAAAAACAAAATAAGATGAAAACAGAGGGGGAGATAAGCCATAAGAGACTCTTAACTATAGGAAACAAACTGAGGGTTGCTGGAGGGTGAGGGGATGGGGTAATTTGGTGATGGGCATTAAGGCAGGCATGTGATGTAATGAGCACTTGGGTGTTATATGCAACTGATGGATCACTGAATTCTACCTCTGAAACTAATGATACACTATATGTTAATTAATTGAATTTAAATAAAATAATATTTTTATGTTCCATATTAATGGTAGAAGCTGAGAACTGTGGAACTTCTGTACTGAGCACCACTTTCTTCCAGAAACCAATTTAACTATCTTTACTCAGGATATGAGCCTTTATTTGACACTTCCCACACACAGTAGAAGTTGAGTAGGATTGCTTCCCCTCTTGTTTTCAGTGAAGAAGTTCAACCTCAAGATCACCTGTAGGATTGATGTTGGGTGATAGTTGCTACATTGTGTTACCTGAACTGTTCTTATATTGAATTAATATTGAAGAAAAGTGTGAAATATATAATATAAAGCAGCACATTTTTATTATTCATAACATAACTTAGATCAGAATCATTGGCCCATTTTTTTAAAAACAAATTTGTATGATTTTTAATTTATATATCAAATTTATATGAACAAGTTTTGATAGTGTTCTTTTTATACTTCAGTATGTTCATGATATAGAATTACCTTTCTTTGCCATTCTTTTTGTTCTATAATCTAAGGTGAACCTTATCCTGGCTTTCCCAGATTATCACACGTCACAATTAGTCTCTGAGTAAATTATGATTAAAGTTTGTCAAATTAAATGTGACATTCTGGTTGCAATCACATGACTTCCAGTAGTACTGAATTATCACTTGGGTCCAAGAACATAGTTTCTTCTCAAATCCAGGGACAATAATGACTCCTAACCAACCTCTCCACAAAATTTTGAACTTCATAGAAATATATTTTTCCAAGTAAGTGAGATACTATTTCTGTTCTGAAATGTTGAAACTTGCACAACATTATGCTGAGAATCCTGAAATAATAATTGAGAATAATAGACTGGATTTAGGAATTTGGAGGCCACTGTTTTCTTTGCTAGGAAGGAGACTGGTACATGAGATGTGGATGTCATTACATAAGATAAACGCAAATTTTGTCATTTCCAGAGGTGAGTAACAATAATGAGGGAACTTCTCAAGGAACTAGAATTACTACACAGCAGCCACTTCAATTTATATAAAATGCTGTCAGGGCTTTCATTTCAAATGTGAGAGGTTAAGTAATCTTCCCAAACCTACGACACTAAGTCATGGTGCAAAAAAGACCAGATTAAAGGTCTCCTGACTTGTAATTATCTTCCCACACCTTCAGTTCCTAAACACACTCACACAGACATTTGTGAAAATAACTGTCTTCAAATGAGAGAAATAAATGCTCCTAAAAGTTTCAAACTTGTGTGCACATCACTACCCAGCACAAAATTGGCTCACAATATGGGTCCAAAAAAATGTTTCACATACGACTAGATCAAATCTTGAAAGTATTTAATTAAAACAATCTTTTTAATTCAGGAAATTCTAAGTTTCAAAATTGGATCTTAATACTGAATCTCTGACCAGCAACAGATGATGCTTTTCATATCTGAGGCTGATTGGCTTTCAACAGAGAGATTACCCAATCCAGAAACAAAAATCAATTCCTTGGTTGGTATTACTTCGCATATGGATGAAAGACGGTCCTAGTCCTCACTGAGACTTACCTGCTCCCCAAACCCTGTCCTCTCTCTTCTCCAGGATGGCATATCTCTGGTTCCCTAGAGGCTTATCAATGGCAGCTCTGATGGTGATACTGATGATGCTGAGCCCTCCCTTGGCTTGGGCTACGGACACCCCACGTAAGTACATACCTTAGTATATAAGCTATTGTGGGATAGGGGAAGGAAGGGAGTTAACTTTGTCACCACGTCCAGGCCATGTCCCTTAGAAAATTATGACATTTTCTTCAGTGATCACCCATCTTGATTATATGGATCCCCAGTTCTTTCCACAACAAAAAGCCTGTATGCTTGTCCTTTCTAAAAGAGATTCATATGGAAGCTCTTCGTAAGGAAGGGCCATTTCTTCCTATTTCTCTTCTAATGAAATCTCTCCAGCCTTCCATCCCATTCCTTCAGGTTCTTGAGAAGATTTAGAAATAATGAAGTCCAGGGGCGCCTGGGTGGCACAGCGGTTAAGCGTCTGCCTTCCGCTCAGGGCGTGATCCCGGCGTTATGGGATCGAGCCCCATGTCAGGTTCCTCCACTATGAGCCTGCTTCTTCCTCTCCCACTCCCCCTGCTTGTGTTCCCTCTCTCGCTGGCTGTCTCTATCTCTGTCGAATAAATAAATAAAAAATCTTTAAAAAAAAAAAAAAGAAAAAGAAATAATGAAGTCCAAATAGTTTCCCATCTGGTGGTTCCTTTTTTTTTTTTTTTTAATTTTTAGAAAGAGAAAGAGAGCACACATGCACGTATAAGTGAGATAGGGGGATGGGCAGAGGGAGAGGGAGAGAGAAAATTTCAAACAGGCTCCACACTCAGCACAGAGCCCAACCTAGGGCTGGATCTCATGACCCTGAGATCATGACCTGATCTGAAATCAAGAGTCCAGCCTTTAACCAACTGAACCACCCAGGCACCTTCAGTGGTTCCCTTTTTTAGTTGAGTTATGCCAGCAAAAGGTTAAGTTTGCCTGAAAATTTTATGGGGAGTCAAAAGAAAATAGAAAGATCTCCTTTAGAAGACCTTATGTTCTGGCCTCAGCAGGGTCTGTGATGTTGGTGCCTCTCCCTAATATGTAAAGATGTATCAAGGGGCCTCCTGCATCACCTCCTTTCCTTTACTCCTGAACCCTAATGTTTATAAGGTCCGTATCCCTGTGCTCTAGGTTATCTGACAGAAGCTGGGGTCTGTTTTCCCTCTATTTCTCCTGTGGAGAGGACCCTGGAACTGAAACAGAGAACCTTAGAGCTTGAAACAACCCCATAGATAAGGAGCATCTGTGGGGTGTTCTTCAATGCCTTAAAGAGCTTAAGCCTTCTCCTAAAAACCTGGCACAGATTAGTGTTCAGTATGAATCTATTTTGACCTTTCTATACTATCAGCTTCTCCTACATCTCCCCTTTCTCTGGCCTGAGCCCATAAGAAGTGATTCAACTAGTATAGAAAAAATTATATGAAATTTTATTTGCATAAGCCAAAAATAGTCAATTATCAGCAATTTCATATGATTCAAACTGTACACCTTGAGCAGGGTACCAATGGTGTGAAGGTTGCTTATATTCTTGGGGCTGAAAGTCGATAAACAAATCAAGGAAACTCACTGACCTCCTGGAGTCTTAGCCCCAAATTTCATGGGTTCATTCACCATGCCCTCTCCTTAATTGGCCATGTTTTTTTCCTCTACTTCTAGTTCCTCGCTATTCTTTCCCCAGCTATATCATCACTATTACTGAAAATCCCCAATGTTTGCACAGACCCTCAGTACTATCACATTTCCACTGGATGAAATGAAATATAACAAAATGTTCTCCTTCTTAAAATCACCTTTCCTTACTTGCGAATGTTTCTTATGACTAGAAGGAGAAAGAGGAAGTTTGTCTAAATTTTCATAGGAAGCAGAAGGGTTCTAAAGTGTCATCAGAATAAAAGAGTGTTGGAGCTTGAGCCCTTTATTACTTTCCAGGGTCCTACAGTGATCAAGTCCCAGAACACTGGGTTTATTCATTTAGACCATAGATATTCTTCCAAACAACTATTATATATTGGGTTCTGTTTTAGGATCAGAGAATTCTATTTGGCTAAGAAAGAAAAGGCCCCTACAGTCATGGAACTTACCCAACAACAGGGGAGAAAGACAATAACTGAATACATGTTTAACAAAAAGAGGGCACCTGGGTGGCTCAGTCAGTTAAGCATCTGCCTTCAGCTCAGGTCATGATCCCAGGGTCCTGGGATCAAGTCCTGTGTCAGGCCCCCTGCTTGGTGGGGAGCCTGCTTCTCCCTCTCCCTCTGCCTGCTGCTCCCACTGCTTGTGCTCTCTCTCTCTCTCTCTCTCTCTCTCTTTCTCTGTGTCAAATAAATAAATAAAATATTTTTTAAAAGTATTTTACATAAAGGAAAAAAATTTCAGAGAGAAATAAGTGCTCTTTAAAAAAAATACATCAGCGTTGTGAAACAGAGAAAACTGAATTCACCCAACTTCAGCACAAGGGCTAGGGACCTCTCCCTGGAAAGTGACACTAGTTGACACATGAATGATGAGAACAAACCAGTCATTTGAAGGATCTAAGCGACAAGTTTTCCAGGGAGAGGAAACAGGGGAAAGGCCAAAGTACAGGAAGATGTTTGCTGAGTTTAAAAGACACAAAGAAGATGAGAGTAGCTGAAGTGTAGTGAGCAAATTGGGGAGTGGCATAAGATGAGGTTGGGGAGGAAGTAAGGAGCCAAATCATATTAGATCCTGATGGCCATGGTAAGAAATTTGATTTTTATTTAGAGAGCTATGTGGACTACTTAAGGGATAAAGGTAAGTCTATTTCTGTTTAAAAAACTAATTCTAACCACCATGTGAAGACTGGATTGTAGGAGTTCACAAATGGAGTCAGGGAGACTATCAACCTACACTACCCCAGCTATTACCCTAGGTGATGAAGATGGAGTGATGAAAAAAAAAAAAAACGTATCTGGCCTCTATCAGCATAAAGTATCAAAACATTTTGCAGTTACTATGTAGCAGGCCTATAAATATCAGTGTATAATTCCCATACCTATCCTATTCTACCTGTAGCAGTAAAAACATATATAGCTATGGAATTTAAAATTCAAAGAAGTTAAGTGATTTACCCAGTGTTACATAGTGTTAGAACACAGATTATATAGTATAAATCTAAGTATATTGAAATTCCCTCTTTTCTATGTCAGCAGAGTTCTTTTGTATTAAGTTCATGTATACACCATTATTAGGCATAAACCAATGTTTCTGCCTTTGTATGTTCAAATGGTAATTAGCAATAAAATTAATAGAAAAAATTGCCTAATCATAACGAAGGTATTATTTGCTTTAGGAGAATAAGGTAGAAAGATCTTATGAGTTTACATTTATAGGAGTTATAAAAATTAAAATGGTCATATATATTGAGTAATTATGTGATCAGCATGGGAAGAGTCACTAATTTCACACTTAGCAATAACACTGTGAGAATATGATATTATTAAATCTATTTCAGAAATAAAGAAAAAAGGCTCATGGATATTAAAAACTGACCCAAGTGGAAGAGCTCATATTCAAATTCAAATTTTCTGATTCTAGAGCTTGGGCTTCTAACTACTGTTAATAAATAGTACTAGGTTGGGTAAAACTGATAAAATTTCTGATGTTTACATGTACCAGTGTGTATCTTAGAGTGGGGGAGAGAGGCAAGTGCCACTAGTTTCCATTTACAAAAAAAAAAATTTTGCATCCATTTTGCACTTATTGTCTGAAAAGTCCCATATGAGTTCACGCTACATGCAGGCTGTCATGGGCATGTGTTAAAGGATAAAAAGAAGTATTCAATACACTCCTTCTGAGATTTTGTTAACAAATTGGGCTAGGGTTTCCAAATAAAAAATAGGATGCCCAGTTAAATCTGAATTTCAGATAAACTTTGATAATTTACCTGAGATCCAAATTTACTTGAGCATCTTATATTTGTATTTGCTAAATCTACAAACTTAAATTGGGCACATGAGCATAGACTAACAGTGCTAATTGTTACATAAGCCACATTGTAAACAGGACAGCAACTTCACACATTTGTTATTTTTTAACTTTCTCATCCGCCAGGAACATACTTAGAGAATTTCTGAATAGTAACATAGACCTTAGGGGTCTGGTCCATCATTTTTGGGGCAAAAGGAGTTTTGCAAAGGTCTCTACTCAAATTCTGGGGACCTACTCATTTTTGTAAACTATCTATATGAGAATGTCATTATTTTCTTAGTTTCTCTCCTTCTGAGGGGACTTGACTGCAGAATTGAGAGTTCTACATCTGGCCAGTGCTAATAATTTTGATACCTACTGGTATTGGGAGTAGGAGACTGAAAGTTAGAAAATAAATTAGTTGGGACGTTGAACAGGAATGAAATGGGTGTGGCTATAGTTTACTACTATAGATAAGCAGGGAACCAACGGCAGCAAAACCAAGAAAGAGGATGTGAAGGATAAATTATGACTTGGTGACTAAGGTGTTCCGGTACCAATTCCAGTGTGTAGGGAGGTTTTCCATACCACCAAGCAATTCTCCAACACCAGCTGGGTGGTCCTCAATTCAACTCAAGTCTGATGCTATCCATATGGAGATCCCACAGATTAAGGGCTCAGTCCCACAAGACAGCCCCTCTTCCACTTTAGATCCCAATCAAAAATTCAGGTTGTCACCTATGATTCTGATGGAAGGGACAACTTTAGAGGTTCACGTGACTCCTTATTTTGGCTTCGAATAATTTACTAGAGCACTCACAGACCTCAGAGAAACATTTTACTTACCAGGTTACCTGTTTGTTATAAAAGGATGAAATTTAAGAACAGCTAAATGAAAGAGATAGAGCAGGTATGGGGAAAGTGCACAGAGCTTTTTGGCCCTCTCCAAGCCTACCAGTCTCCCAGAACCTCCACGTGTTCACTAACCCAAAAGTTCTCTGAACCATGACTTTTGGATTTTTATGGAGGCTTCATTACATAAGCATCATTGATTAAATCATTGGCCATCGGTGACTGAACTCCATCTTCAGCCTTTCTTCCTTCCCTGGAGGTCAGGCGGGTTGGGACTAAAAGTTTCAACCCTCCAATCACATGGTGGATTCTCCTGGCAACAAGCCCTCATCCCACAGCGGTATCCAAAGTCACCTCATTAATGTAACAAAAGACACCTTTACTGTTCTTACCACATAGGACATTTTCAGAGTTTTAAGAGCTCTGGGCCAGAAACTAAGACTAAATATATTCTTATTATAAATCACAATATAACAGTGACTGATTGCCAAGGCAAAGAAATCAGTAAATTTTGGTCCTAAACAAATTTATTTTGCTGGAAAAACAGCTCTGCACTGGGACCAGGTTTTTAGAAAACGTAAGTTTCATATAGGATCAAGATTTTCAAGAGGTATGATACGGGAAAATTTTTCCATGTAATTTTCCACTGCTTCATGATTAATAGTGACTTTTCACCACAGTCTTCTCAGGTGGTTTTTCACCAATGGTTCTCACACAGGGACAGCTCACCCTCCCCCCAATCCTGTTCCTTCACCTCATGAACATTGGACAATGTCTGGAGCCACTTATGGACGTCACACTAGGGCTTTTTTCTGACAACCAGTGGGTAGAGGCCAGAGAGGCTGGTAGATAGCCTAGTATGTTCAGAACAGACCTCCCCACTTCCCCCATCACAAAGATTATGTGGCCCAAAATGTCTATAGTGCTGTGGTTGATAACTGTTTTACACTGTACTGCTTCTAAAATTTTCTAGACTCACATTTTATATACACATTCACCTTCTAATTCAGTATTTCATGGTTAATTTTAGCTTGCTTCATTACTTTAAAAAACTAGACAGTTGCAAAAATTCACCACTTTTTGTTGAATCCATTCAACAAAGCAAGTGCAACTCTTCATTTTTATTTTTTGCTTTAAGCCAAATTTTTCAATATTTCACATAATCTCTATTAACTTTCAACAACTTGCCTTTTTAAGTCATAAATGGTGGTGACGGCAACAAATATTTTTCAGTAAAATGCTTCACAGTTCTGTAATAATTCTACTTTCCAGACTATTGATGATATCAGAAGCTTCCATTTATCCATCTCACTTTTAACCACAGGATTTTTCTTTAACTCTTTTGACTTTGTCAAATGACAAAACTAAATCGATTTAGTAAAATGTTTGATATCCTTTATCCAAGGGAAAATAATCCATGGATTGGGGGAGTAAAGTGATTCAAAAACTGTGGAGCACTTTTCCCAAGGTATTTGGGCAAGCGTGAGTTTACAGAGCTTTAGAAGAGGGAACATGGAGACAGTGCATGATTGGCTAGAAGGTGGGGGATTTCCTTATAAGGCTACCAGGTCTTATTTTCTAGGGTAAGGTAAGCTAGCTAAACCTGAGTGGGAGAATTGTGACTGGTATATGTTGTTTCCTTGACAGATGTTTTCTGTAAGTGCAGACTGACTTAAGTTTAGATTTGGGAAAAGGGTGGGATGCTGGGGTGGCCTCCATTTATGGGTCCTGATAAAGGAATTAGCTTTGTTTTCACAGTTCAATGACATAAAGACAAAAACACCAAAAATATATACATTTATATCATATATACCTGTGTTTACACATATTAAAGTACAGACACACAAGTAAGAGCTCTGAGACACATTCGACTCATTAATTCCTCAGGTCAGATTTGCCAAATGAGTTTTGGCACCAAAAAAAAG
This sequence comes from Ursus americanus, assembly GCF_024610735.1. Lineage (NCBI taxonomy): Eukaryota > Metazoa > Chordata > Mammalia > Carnivora > Ursidae > Ursus > Ursus americanus. The sequence goes on from NC_142158.1 coordinate 28,412,646, forward strand.
CCCTGATCTTCTGAGCTATCTGGATTTGGAAATTCAGAAAAGGGATTGTGATCCTGTAATAGGATCACGGCTTTACTCTCCTTAAAACTCTTCATGGTTTTCCATTACATTTAGTATAAAATCAAAATCCTAATATCACCCACAGGCTTTAAGTGCCCAGCCCCATGTGACTTCTCCAATGTAATTTTTTTTCCCCTTTCTTCCTCTCACTGTCTGTGCTTCAGTGAACTTCTCTTCTGGTTTCCTAAGGAAGTTCACCATCAATTCTTTCAAGCTTTTGTACATTGTATTACCTTTATCTGAAACATGCCTCCCTTTCTCACACACACACACACACATGCATACACACACGCACACCCTCTAGGTCACATCTACTTAACCTTTCACGTCACATGTCATGTCACCCTTGAGACCACCTCTCTGGCACCCTAAGGTGGTTCTGATCATTCGATTATTCTCTGTTCTAAACTGCACACTTCTCTTGTGACATGTCTCGCCCCGTATAAAGTCTTGCCTGGTTGGGTTTTGTCCGTCCCTTTCCCTCCATTTGAAGCTCCGCGAGTGGAGGGGACGCGTGTGTCCTTCTCTGGATTCGCAGGGCGGCGGCGGCCTGAGCCAGCTCAGCCCAAACCAACTGCTCGGCGGGCGAGCAGGTGGGACGCGTTTAAGGTCCGGGGAACCGGCTGTGGGAGGCGAGGAGGGAGGCGGGTGTCCGCCAGGAGGAGGCGTCGGGGAGGACGCGGTGAGGAGCAAATGCCCGCGCGGCTCAGGCTGGGAGGTCCGCCGCCGCGCCCGGGACCCAGGGACCCCGAAAGGCTCCCCTGAGACCGGTCGCCTCCTCCCCGTGCCGCCTGCCCCCGCCGCCGACAGCGGAAAGACGAGCCGTGGGTGCGGGTGGTTTGGGGGCGCGGGGGGGCCACCGAGGGGTGCCGCGGTCGGCGTCTTCCGGGAGCCCGCGGGTGAGCGGCTCGCCTCTGTCCCCACAGCTCACTTCTTGTTCCTGGGGAAGTCCGAGTGTCATTTCACCAACGGCACGGAGCGGGTGCGGTTCCTGGACAGATACATCTATAACCGGGAGGAGTACGCGCGCTTCGACAGCGACGTGGGGGAGTACCGGGCGGTGACGGAGCTGGGGCGGCCGGACGCTGAGTACTTCAACCAGCAGAAGGACATCATGGAGCAGACGCGGGCCGCGGTGGACACGTACTGCAGACACAACTACGGGGTGTCGGACAGCTTCCTGGTGCGGCGACAAGGTGAGCGGGGCAGGGGCGGGGATTGGGGGAGGGCGTGTGTGTGTGTGTGTGTGTGTGTGTGTGTGTGTGTGTGTGTGACTGTGAGACAGACTCGTCCGGAGTGAACATACAGGGTCTTGAGCAAGTACAAGTTACAAGGATGCCTGTGAGTGTGCGACGTCAGGGGCAGTGTGGTCTGTCTGTGTGACTGTGGGGAATGTGCGGTTGTGATTGTGTGGTTGTGTCCGTGTGTGACTGTGGAGAGTGCAGTGTGTCCGTGTGTGGCTGTAGGGACTGTGTGGTGTGTCTGTGTGTGACTGTGGGGACACTGTAGTGTGTCTTTGTGGAACTGTGGGGAGCGTGGGAGGGGTGCACTGTGAAGTGAGGGGGACAGAGAATGAGTGTGAGCTGGGCTGTGGGCCTGGATGTGGGGGATGGGTTGGGAGGGTGGGTGTGGGGGGAGGACACAGGAGGGGACATCTGGCATCCTTGGTGGCCCCTGAGGGAGAGGGGAGGGGGGCTCAGGAGCTCCAGGTGGAGGGAACACTAGGCAGGTGGTTGGTGACCTGGGGAGGGAGGTGGAGGGCGTCCTGGTTGGGGTGAAGGTTTGGGGGAGGGGAGGGGAGGATTAAAAGATTGGGGAGAATGTGAGGAGACCAGTCACCCTCTGTTCTTGGCACTCACTCTTCTTAATTCTGAACCCCCTGAAGGAAGTGTGCCTATGTCTGTGTGTGGGACCATGTCTTTGAGAAAAAGTGTCAACTAATTTTTGATGGGTTGGGGGACCTCTGAGGCCCCTCTGATCTTTCTGAGGCTGCTTTTAGGTCTCAACTTCTTGTTTTCTTTCTTTTTTTGAAAAATGTTTAAGATTTATTTTTTTTATTTTAGAGAGACAGAGAGAGAGAGACCACAGACAGAGGGAGGGGCAGAGGGAGAGGGAGGGGAAGAATCTGAAGGGGACTCCCTGCTGAGCTGGAGCCTGAAGGAGGGGGTTGGGGAGAGGGGGGAGCCCCATCTCAACACCCCAAGACCATGACCTAAGCCAAAACCAAGAACCTAATGGCCACCCAGAAGCTCCTTGCTTTGTTTCTGAGTGTGTGTATTCTTACATACTTGAAACGATTTTGAAACTGTATTTTTTAATTATATTTTGTTACAAAATATATCGATACTGCTCTTTTTATAATGATGAAAGTAATTAAAAGAGTTGCATATGATTCCTATATATAGTTGTAACAATTAACCTCACATTCCCCTTTGCTAGACCTTTTTTTTCAATACTGCCAAATGCTCAGTTGAAAATTTATCTTGTTAATTTTCAGTTTCTATTCTTTTGATTGCTAAGTTTCTTGAACACTTTTTTTCACATATTATTTGGCTAATCGTTGTTAAAATTGTGAAAATTATCTACTGTCTATTATCTTTGGGGTTTTGGTGTTTTTCTCAGTGATTTCATGCATGCTCTATACATAAGATTTTAGTGATTTGCTGACATTTGATTCAGCATTTTCCCTAGTTTGTGGTGTACATATTGACCCTGTTTATTATTTTTCCGGCTAGAAATGTAAACATTTTTATTTAATGAAATATACTACAGAATTGTTAACAGTGGTTTCTCATCAATTAAATCTACAATTTTATGGTGTTGTAAAAAGGTTTTCCCATATTTCTCCTTTTGCAAAAACGGAAATTGTATTTATTCAGGCCGTAGTGTCAGGGATTGTCTCAGGCACTAAGGATACCTACTATGCATCTCAGACCCTGCCCTGAGCTCAGATGTCAGCTTTAAAAGGGAGACAATTATTAAAAGGATAACATTCCAGTAATACATATTTTTGTACCGCAAAGAAGAAGGATTGATCAGCCGAGTGCAATTATGAGAACATTTTTAAATAAATGAGTTCCTTTGCTACTTTCTCTCTCTTTCAGGACCCGTGCTGTTCCCGGGACTCAGCTCCCAGAGCTAGAGAATCACCTCTGTCCTTCCTGCTTCCCAGGGTTGAACCTTTTCTGTGTTGTTCTGAGGTGTGAGAGTAGCATTCCCAGAATTTCATACTCTCTTTCCCCATCCCCCTACCTCAAGCTGTTCCCCAGCTTATCCACCCTGCTTTGAGTCATATTTCCTCCCCAACAAAACAAGGATAATAAGTAGCTAACATATATTGAAGGCTAAATTCCAGTTACTGTTTTACATACTTCGGTACACTAATCTTCACATAATTCTAAGAGCTAAGTCAGTATCACTATCCCCCTTGATAGGTCAGAAAGCTGGGGCACAGAGGAATGTAAAAATTCACCCAGGATGAATCAGTAAAGTAGCAGAGTCTGGAGCCCATTCTGGCTACACCAGAAATCATGCTTTTAATTAAGACACTATATGCCTTGCAAACCTTGTAAACACTTCAATTCAACCAGGAATAACTGCTTCACATAATGAAAAATAAACCCCACCAATTTCCCCAACATCTCTCAAATCTAATGGATCCATACATTTGGGATTAAATTCATGACTCATGATACTGGCTCTTTTGGGCCACGTGGCCAGCTTTGGTAGAAGCCTGCTTGAGACTCAGCCTGGGACCAGAGCCTGGAGGCAGCCAGGCAGCCAACCAGGGAGACTGACTCTGTCTTCCTCACTGAGTCCTTCTACCACTTCTCTTCTAGCGGAGCCTACAGTCACTGTGTATCCTACGAAGACCCGGCCCCTGCAGCACCACAACCTCCTGGTCTGCTCTGTGAATGGTTTCTATCCAGGCCACATTGAAGTCAGGTGGTTCCGGAACGGCCAGGAAGAGGAGGCTGGGGTCGTGTCCACAGGCCTGATCCGAAATGGAGACTGGACCTTCCAGACCCTGGTGATGCTGGAGACAGTTCCTCAGAGTGGAGAGGTCTATACCTGCCAAGTGAAGCACCCAAGTTTGACCAGCCCTGTCACCGTGGAATGGAGTGAGAAGCTGTCTGACCTCCTCAGTTCCTCCCCCACCAAGCAGGGGACTTTGCTTCTTCCTGAGTGTCAGGGTTCTCTCTCCTGACACCATGTTTTCATCTGCCCCATGTTCTCTTCTCTTCAGCATGAGTCATTTGGGGTAGCTGAGTGATATCCTGTGATAGAAATCTTCTGAGTTTAGAGATATCTTGTAATCATTTCTACAGATCCTGCATTCCTTGGGGAGGCAATTGTGCCTGGCAGACAGAAAAGAGGTTGACTTTCCATGGCTCACAGGTCATGGTTCTGCCTTGACCAGGGCACCAGTCCCCTGCCTCGGGCTGGCCTTGTGCTTCAGGCACTGTGGCTCTGAGTTGTTCATTGTGATCTTAGGAGAGGCACATCCTGTACATTGTAGGGACCTTCCTGACTTGAGGAGAATCCAATCTTGGATTCCTTCTATTTGCTCTGTCATCCTGCACGAGCTACTTGAACTTCATGCGGTCCCAGGATCCTCACCCATCCATGTTGAAGTAGCAGATTTGTCAGAGCTGTGATATTTAAAAAGTTCAGTGCCTAATCTTTGTATCTATGCAAAGTGATTTTAAATTTCTTTTCCAGAAATTGCCAATTATTCTGCTTCTTTAGGGAAGCCTTCCTTCTTCATTCTCAAGCCTTCTTCCTCATTCTCAAAGTTCTCAATCCCCAAGTCTCCAACAGAGAAGTTGAATTTGGAATAAAAATCATTAAAATGACTTCTTCCCTCAGGGGCACGGTCTGACTCTGCACAGAGCAAGATGCTGAGTGGAATCGGAGGCTTTGTTCTGGGTCTGCTCTTCCTGGTGGTGGGGCTGTTCCTCTACTTCAGGAATCAGAAGGGTAAGGCACCTGTTGGTGAGATTCCCCCTGGACTTTTCTAGGGGAAGAAATATGGCTTTGTTTAAGTTAATTCTCATCTCAGTGACCCTGTATAAAATGTATCTTAGGGGCGCCTGGGTGGCTCAGTCGTTAAGCGTCTGCCTTCGGCTCAGGGCGTGATCCCGGCGTTCTGGGATGGAGCCCCGCATCAGGCTCCTCCGCTGGGAGCCTGCTTCTTCCTCTCACACTTCCCCTGCTTGTGTTTCCTCTCTCGCTGGCTGTCTCTCTCTCTGTCAAATAAATAAATAAAATCTTTAAAAAAAAAAAAAAGAACCTATCTTAACCTGGTCAACCTCAGATTTCCTAGAAATCCAGAAATCAACATTCCATGGTTACTATGTTGAAACATAATAGGATCTGGCCTGTGGAGATAAGAAAGAGGTTAACAAGAATGGAGACCTCAGGTAGAGACCCTGGGGCAAATGCAGGAAGAGCCACTAGTGAAATCCCACTGAATTTGTGTGAAAAAAACTTCATGGGTCACACCTCTCACTTCCTGCTCCACCCTGGCATCATGGGATGTGGGTTGTGGTGTTAAAGAAACGAGGGGACTTTGGGGCTGGGGACATTGTATCTGGGGACAGACTTGCCTCCATACTTTTAAGTATATGTTCCCCCTCTCTTTTCAGGCCACTCTGGACTTCAGCCAGCAGGTAATGCTCTTTCATCCTGTTTTAGAGATAGACTTGGTCTCCTAGAACTGATGGTAGAGACAAGCCAGGAGACAGAAATAACGGGAGGACTGAAATGTGATCAGGCAGTTTGCAGTAAAGCTTCTTTCCACCACTTAATAAATGGTCTGCGCTCTAGAGGAACATTGGCTCAAGGAGACCTAAGAATATGTTCTTCTTACCTCATTGCTTTCACTCGAGGCCCTGAGAGAGGGAGGAGCAGCTTCTTGGAGAGGTGGGTCTGGAAAGAACACTCTGCTGTGTCTCTGCAGGACTCCTGAGCTGACGTGGAGACGGTGACACTCCAGGAAGAACCTTTCTCTCCAGCTTCTTCGCAGAGTGAGAAGCTTCCAACTCTTATTTTTCCACAAATACAGTGCTTTCTCAGGATCTGGTTGGCCCTGGCGTCAGTGACCCTGCAGAAGCTGTCCTCCCTGTGGCTCCGTCTGCCCCATCCTTGACCTGGAAGCCCCAGTGTGACTGTAGGACCTCATCCACATTCTCTCCCAGTCCCTTCCGTGCAGCCCTTACTGCCTCCCTTGCTTGGGAACTCGCCTTCTGCCCACGTGTCTTTATAAGCTTTTCTCAAATAAACATGGGGTGAAAATCATCTGCTTCATGTAGTTTCAAAGAAAAGAAGTATAAAAAAGAAACTAAGGGAGCATTCCATGACATTACAAACATGGTATTCACTTATATTTCTGAATTTTAGTTACATATGAATCTGATTTCCTTGCTTCCTTCCCTGTTTTTTCTTGGGTCTTCTGCATTTTGTAATTCAGCATGCTTTCCTGAGGCGAAGGAAGCCCTTAATGACCCATATCGTGGTGGTGTTCTATGTCTCCATGTTCTCAAACACAAACACACAAGTTCCTTCATACCATAGGATGTGAACAAGGACAACAAATATAAGAAATGCAGGTTCCAGTTCAAAATGGTGAAATAGGAAGATCCTAAACTCACCTCTTCTCACAGACACACTGAATCTGTAGCTAAAGGTGGAGCATTTTCCTCCAAAATGAAAAACAAAACACAAAAACTAAAACTGACAGACCCTTTACACAGGGCAAAAGAGAGGGAAGCCACATGGAAGCAGGTAGGAGAGGCTAAGACACAATCTCACCATAAACCCCACCACCAGCCAACAGCCTCAGTAGACGAGAACTCAAAACCCAAAATTTCTCCCTGAGGATCATACCCCATATCAGGCACCCCAACTTTTAAGACCAGCACCTGAGAGACAAACCCCCAAAGCACCTGGTTTTGAAGACTGATGGGGCTAAAGCCCATGAGACCCAAGGGGCTGTGGCAAAATGAGTGTCTGAAAGTAGAAGAGGATGGTAAATCATCCTCCAAACTGAGAAGGCACTTTGAGACCAGGAAAATGCAGCGTGTGACTCCATACGCTTTATGCAGTTTTATTCAGGTAACTTACTGTTGGGGGATCAGGCGGGCAATGATCCAAGTGCTATGCAGCTATTCTCTGCAAAGTCTGGATCTTAGCCCTCAGATTTTATAGAGCAAGAGGATGTGCAGAGGGCACTGTGGTGTGGTCAAAGTGTCTTAACATTGAACAGCCCTCTGGTGGCACTTGGGTGCCAGAAAGTGGGGGAGGGGGGGAAGTGACTACGTTATCTCTACAAGTTATCTAAACAACTTCGCAGAAGACTAGAGCAAGCCTTGCCCAATGCCAGTCAGAGCATACATTAACCTCCAAGGCCTGGAACACTAATCCCCAAGCGAGGTTGTTGCAAGGAGAAAAACAAGATGGAAGGTCAAGGAAGGGGTCAGTATTGGCAGCACTCCTACAGAAGGAACAGCTCTTTAAGGGCCCATGCAGACTCACCTGCCCCCGGGGCCAGCACAGAAGCAGCCCTTTGAAACATGCCATGACTTTACGTGAAAGAGACTCATTTTTTATTTTAAGTTTTGGTCTGAGGGGCAGGTGCCTGCTGGAACACTCTCTGAGTATGGATGCGTGTGAACACCATCTTCTTACACCCCCTCTGCCTTGCTAAAAAGCCAGCAGGTGCAGTCTTTTTTAATTCCCCTTTTCCTTTTTTTTTTTTTTTTTTTTTTGCCTTTTTTCTTTTCTTCTTGTTTTCTTATCATTTTCTTTTTTATTCTTATCATTTCTCTTTCTTTCTTTTCTCATGGGAGGTCTCATCCTTGCACTCCCCTCTGCTTTGCTCTTACCAATGGGTATCATCTTTGTGCTATCCTTCTGCCATGTTCTACAGCACTAATATCTCCCAGAGGGGAGATTCTACATATGTCTGGTGCCCTGGTTTTTATGCCTGGTGACCCGGTTTTTGCAGCTGCCACCCAAAGAGATGCCCCTTAATTGCCTGGCTCCAAGAGCGGTGGGATTTGTGTCTCAGGTTTGCATAGGACCAAGAGACAGTTCTTGGAAGACTAATGTGTCCCAGGGCACTGCATAGACAACAGACTGAAACCCCCAGTCTTTCTAACACAGAGGCCTATTTGCTTGGCCTGTAAATTTGGCCTGAGGGGCAGGCTTCTGGTTTGGCACACTAATACGGTACTACAGAGGTGCTCTCAGGGAACAGAGACCAGTTGATGCAATCTTTGTGCTCTCCCGTCACCTCATTATAGCTCACCAGTATCTTACAGAAAGTAGGTTATTACCTTCTTTGGTACCCTGTGTTTTGCTACTGCCACCAGGGGAAACCTCTATTTCACCTGTCTCTGGTGGCTAGCTGGCCTTAAGCTTGCAGCTACCACACCACAGAACTGTAATCAGCAGAGAAAGAGTCCTCAGATAGCTCCCACCCTCAGGGCACAACAAGAAGCAACAGACCCAGGAGCTTAATTTTTCTGCAAAACAGGCCTATTAGCTTATCACTATACTGTAACCTGAGAAACAGGCATCTAATTAAACACACATCTAAGGGCTGACTGTAAACCTTTCTTGAGACCTCAAAGGGCAGGCATTATCCCTGTGCACTCCTCACCTCCAGATAGCCTGAGGGTTCCGGGGCCAGGGGGGCTTACACTTGCATGCACAGGACTGTACACATTTGCATTCTATACAAGCTGCTTTCTGAGAAGCTGGCTTCCAAACAGCCTGAATCCGGGTACTGGCTGAGATCCTTCCCTTAGGGGCATGGTTTGGTCTTGGCACACCCTCAACTACTGGGAGCTATTAAAATAAAACAGTCTGCTTGGACAATCACAAAGATTTGAAAGACAACCAAGAGCTAGGGCAGAGTTGAATGATGAGGTTTACTTCTACATAAGGCCAACCCTTCAAGACCAGGGTAAGAGGCTCTTTCATCTAATGCATAGAAACCAACACAGAGAGTCAAGCAAAATGAAGAAACAAAGGATTATGTTACAAACAAAACAAAAAGATAATAACTCAGAAAAAAAACTTACTGAGATGGAATAAGTAATTTACCTGAAAAACAGTGAAAATTAATAATTATAATGATGCTCACTGAACTCAGGAGAAGAATGGCTGAACACAGTGAGAACATCAACAAAGAAATAGAAAATATAAAAGAGTTCCAAACAGAAGTTACAGAACTGAAGAATATAATAACTGAATGAAAAAAAAATACACTAAAGGGGTTCAACAGCAGACTAGATGAAGCAGAAGAAAGGATCAATGAGCTAAAAGGCAGAACAGAGAAACTCACCCAATGAGAGGAGGAGGAAGAAGAGGAAGAGAAGGAAGAGAAGGAGAAGAAAGAAAGAAAGTAAGCGATAAAGGGAAAGAAAAAGAAATAAGAAAGAAAGAAAAGAAAGAAAAAGAGAAAGAAAGAAAGAAAGAAAGAAAGAAAGAAAGAAAGAAAGAAAGAAAAAGAAAGAGGGGCGCCTGGGTAGCGCAGTCGTTAAGCGTCTGCCTTCGGCTCAGGGCATGATCCCAGCGTTCTGGGATCGAGTCCCACATGGGGCTCCTCGGCTGGGAGCCTGCTTCTTCCTCTCCCTCTCCCCTGCTGTGTTCCCTCTCTCGTTGGCTGTCTCTCTGTCACATAAATAAATAAAATCTTTAAAAAATATATATAAGACCTATCTATATGCTGCCTACAAGAGACTCACTTCAGACATAAGTACACACACATACTGAAAATGGAGGGATGGAAAAAGATATTCCATAAAGATGGAAATCAAAAGAAAGCTGGGGTAGCTATACTTAAATTGACAAAATAGACTTTAAAACAAAGATTATAACAAGAGACAAAGAAGGGCATTACATGATGATAGAGAGATATAACATTTGTAAATATTTACACATCCCACATAGGAGCACCTAAATATATAAAGCAAATATTAACAGATCAAAAGAAAGAAATAGATAGCAATACAATAATGGTAGGAGATTTAATATCCCTCTTTCATCAATGGATAGATCATCCAGACAGAAAACCAATAAAGAAATTATGCCTTTAAATGACTCCACTAGGAGCTATCTGATATATACAAAACTTCCCACCCAAAGGCAAAAAAATACACATTCTTCTCAATGTCATTTGGAACATTCCCCAGGACAGATCATCAGTTAGGCCACAAAAACAAGTCTTAATAAACTTAAGAAGATTAAAATCATATCAAGCATCTTTTCCCACCATAATGGTATGAAATTAGAAATCAATTACAAGATGAAACTGGAAAGAACATGGTCAAGATTAACATTATTGAAACAGTATCAACAATAGTACTGAAGAAAAAAAATGTTGACAGTCAAAAGAATTTAGTGTCTAACTCTTGTTCTGGAAGGCAAATAAAGCAACTGCCATGTATTTACCTAGATGACAGAATCAACTGCCTATAGGACTGATTCTTGTTGTGCTTTTGTGTTATTCATCACTTAGAATTTGTTTGCTTTTTTTTTAAGATTTTATTTATTTGTTTATTTATTTATTTTATTTATTTAACAGAGAGAGAGAGAGAGAACACAAGCAGAGGTAGCAGCCGGCAGAGGGAAAGGGAGAAGCATGCTCCCCAGTGAGCAAGGAGCCCGATGCAGAGCTCGATCCCAGAACCCTAGGATCATGACTTGAGCCAAAGGCAGATGCTTAACAGACTGAGCCACCCAGGTGCTCCATCACTGAGAATTTGTATCAACAATAAGGTCCTTATTTCTGGAGAAGCTTAAAATTTCTAATAGTCCCTATGTTATTTTCTGCTTTGATTATTAGAAAGCATGTTTTCTCTGGTTAAAAATGTAGCCATGGTTTAGATAATATTTTCTTTTGTAGCCCCTTTGTTATTTAAACAACTTACTTCTCTGAAAACTTTTTCTTTAAGATTAGTTCCCAAATTCTGACATAGAAATTCTGACCTGACAGGATATTTTTTGCACCCAAATCATCTTTAGCATTTTCTAGATGGATGTATATAGCATGTTTTGCTCCAACTTTCTTCGGTAACCTAGGGGATAAACATATGACCAAAAATGGATGTTAGCAATAATCAATGAGGCTCGTGTACTCCAATGTTCTCAAAATTGCTCTACAATATTGAATGAGTTGGTTTCAGTACAGAGTCTGTTGCATCTATAAACTAATAATGAAGAATTAGAAAGAGAAATTAAGAAAACAATCCTATTTATAATTGCATGAAAAAAATACATAGGAATAAATTTAACCAAGGAGGGGAAAGACCTGCACCTTAAAAACTATAATAAATTAATAAAAGAAATTAAAGAAGACATAAATAAATGAAAAGATATTCTGTGCTTATGGATTGAAAGAATTTATTATTAAAATGCCCCAATTACCCAAAGCAATCTTAAGATTCATCATGATCCCCATACAAAATTCCAAAACTCCAATTTACAAAAATAGAGCAAACAATCTTAAATTTGTAAGAAGTCAAAGCCAAAGCAAACTTGAGAAAGAAAAATAGAGCTGAGGCATTACGCTTTTTTATTTCAAACTGTATTATAAAGCTTTGGTAACTAAAACAGTATGGTATTGGCATAAATCAGACACATAGATCAATGGAACAGAATAGACAACCCAGAAACAAGCCTATGTATATATGGTCAATTCATTTATGACAAAAGAGCCAAGAATATACAAAGAGGAAAGGACAGTTTCTTTAAAAACTGGTGCTGGGGAAACTAGACAGCCACATGCAAAAGAATAAAACTGGACCACTATCCTACGCCACACACAAAAATCTACTCAAAATGGATTAAAGACTTGAACATAATAACTGAAACCATAAAGCTCCTATATGAAAACATAAAGGTAAGCTCTTTGACATTGGTCTTGCTGATGATTTTTTGGATTTGACACCAAAAGCAAAGGTAACAGAAGCAAAAATAAATGAGTAGGACTACATGAAACCAACAGCAAAGGAAATCATCAATAAAATGAAAAGGCAACCTACTGAATAGGAGAAATATTTGCAAATCATGTATCTGATAAGGAGTTAATATTCAAAATATATAAAGAACTTGTACAAATCAATAGCAAAAAAACAAAAACAAAACCAACCAACCTGATTAAAAAACAAGACATACAAATGGCCACCAAGTACATGAAAAGGTGTTCAACATCACTAATCATTAGGGAAATGCAAATCAAAACCACAATAAGACATCTCCTCACACCTGTTAGAATAACTATTATCAAAAAGACAAGAAATAATCAGTGTTGGTGAGGATGTGGAGAAAATGGAACCCTTGTGCACTGTTTGTAAGAACTTAAATGAGTGCAGCCGCTGTGGAAAATAGTATTAGAGGTTCACAAAAAGTTAAAAATAAGGGACACCTGGGCTGTTCAGTCAGCTAAGCATCCGACTCTTGATTTCAGCTCTGGCCATGATTTCAGGGTAGTGAGATCAAGCCCTACGTTGGGTTCTGTCCTCAGTGGGAAGTCTACTTGATATCCTTACCCTCTACCTCTCTTCCCTGCCTCCCTCCCTTCCTCCCTCCCTCCATCTCTCTCTAAAATAAATAAATAAATCTTCAAAAATAAAAATAAAACTACCATATGATCCAGCAATTCCACTTCTGAGTATTTGCCCAAAGAAAATGAAAACATTAACTCAAAAAGTTGTATGTACCCACGTGTTCTATATTGCAGCATTATTTTCAATAGCCAAGATATGGAAACAACCTAAGTTTCCATTGACAGATGAATGGATAAAGAAAATGTAATAATATGTCTCTATGTGTGTGTATATGGGCTGGAATATTTGAATGGAATATTATTCCACTATAAAAGAATGAAATCTTGCCATTTGCAGCAACACAGATGCAACATAGATGGACCTGAAGGACATCATGCTGAGTGAAATAAGTCAGACGGAGAAAGACAAATGCCATATGATCTCACTTGTATGTGGACCCTAACACTGAAACAGAACAAAACCAAAAACTAACTCATAGACATAGAGAACAGATTGGTGGTTGCCAGAGGTGCAGAGTGGGGGTGAGTAAAATGGGTGAGTGTGGTCAAAGTACAAACTTCCCATTATAAATACGTAAGTCCTGGAAATGTAATGTACAGCATAGTAAGTATAGTAGAAATACTGTACTGTATATTTGAAAGTTGCTAAAAGAGTAATTCTTAAAAGCTATCATCACAAGAAAATATAAATTTGTAACTATGTGTAGTAATAGATATTAACTAAACCTAACTGATCATTTCATATCAGATCATTATATTGTACACCTGAAACTAATAAATGTGTTAATGATATCTCAATAAAAAAAGAAAATGTTTATAACCAAATAGACTCATATGGACATAACAAATCTCAAATGCTATCAATACAATGATACCCCTAACTTTGGCAACTGTATTTTTCTGATGACCCCTCAAAAGTAGAAAATAGCAGCATATACATATTAAAGAGGTGTGTGTGAGAAATGCTCTATTCCATAAGTCCAGTAGTCAGGGCAATTGTTTCCCTTCTCTCTTCTGATAAGAAATTGCATCCCCATGAATACTGCAGTGGGCAACTGACCTTCACCTCGCCTATCAAATACTTCATCACAATGAACAGAGCAATTAATTTAGAGATGAGTATATGGCCCAGTATGGCAAATAGTTATCTTTCTCTGGAATTTTTCTACCAGGAGTTATGATAGAACACCATTGATTTAAGGCTAATGTACTGGAAAGATGTGACTTGGAAAGTGGCAAAGGACAGCCATATTTGTCACAGTGTTGAGCAAGCAATAAGAGAAAACAAGGTCAACATACTGGGACAAGCAAAGCTTAAGAGACAGAGAGATAGAATGGAGAAACAAGAATATAACCCTAAAATCTCTCTGTCTCTCATTCTTTCTCTCTCTTACTCCCCAGCATTCTCTATCTCCCTCCCCCTCTCTCTTCCTGTGCCTGTCTCTGTCTCTCTCTCTCTGTCTGTCTCTTTCTCATTTTTGCTCCCTTTTAACTTATTCTTGTTGACTTGGTTTCCTATCAATTACAACTGAAAGAATCTTAACACTAAAACTAGTACCTGGAATTTGTTTGAACATATGGCATATACTAAAACATACAATGATTTGAGTTTAGCTGGAAATGTGTCCATTGTGTAAGATATAGCAACTGGTGTTGTATGGGAGCATACCAATTGAATAAAATATCTCCTGTAGTGAGATCAGGAGCCTACCAAGGTTCTAACATGAAAAATATTGATGTATAATTGATAAAATACTACAAGAAAGAATCAAATTTCTCTTCAAGCCAATTCATCCAAAAGCATAAATACTAATCATATTTCTTAAGAGATACTTTTTCTGCCTATAGCCAAAATCTAAGATAGCTGAGAGTCAAATGGTTGCACAGCATATGGAACTGGTAAAGATGGAATTATATGTTCCATAAAGACTTGCTGGAAGTAAAGTTAGACAAAAAGAGAACATACAGAACGAGAAATGATTGATGCGCAGAAAGAGTAAGGGAAGTATTTGTGTGAGCATGTGGAATGATCCCTTAGAAACCTTCCAGATGTAATATAATTCCTTCCTGATAAAGGTACAAATGTCTTCCATTTAAAAGGCTATTAACTGGAGGAGCGCCTGTGTGGCTCAGTTGGCTGACTGTCTGACTCTTGATTTTGACCCAGGTCATGATCTCAGGGTCAAGAGATAGAGCCCAGCACTGGGCTCTGTGCTCGGCGGGGAGTCTGCTTGGGATTCTCACTCTCCCTCTGCCCCTCTCCCCCACTTCCTCTCTGTCTCTCTCGCTCTAATAAATAAATAAAATCTAAAAAAACAAACAAAAAAACTATTAACTGGACCGTGACCCAGAAGATGAGTCAGAGAAGTCTGTCTCTTTGTCACCATTTTCTGCCTATTCACAAGAGAAGGAGACAAGTAAACTGAGGACCTGGGACTATGGCTAGAACACGTAAACCTGTAGTAATGAGAGAAAAACTACAAGAATTGAGGCTACATTTAAACATCTTGACTCAATAAGAATTTAGTTTTAATCAAATTTCCCATTAGGGTGAAAAAAAGGTTTCAAAAAGAATTTAAGATTGCATACTGCCTAAGATTTTCTTGACCATCCACTGTGCCCACAACCACCCCCATGCCTCATTAAACACACCAGAATGAAGAGGCCAACTAAACTGTGCAACACACAGAAAAATCCTGCCCTGTGCCACCTCACAGAGGGGGCCACGTGGGATGAGAGACAATGTAGACCCTGCTCAGAAGCAGAGCCAAAGGACAGCCAGATTCTTTTTTTTTAGTAATAATTTCTTATTATGTTATGTTAGTCACCATACAGTACATCCTAAGTTTTTGATGCAATGTTCTTTTTTTTAATAATAATTTCTTATTATGTCATGTTAGTCACCATACAGTACATCCTAAGTTTTTGATGCAATGTTCCATGATTCATTACTTGTATATAACACCCAGTGCTCCATGCAATACGTGCCCTCCTTAATACCCATCACCAGCCTATCCTGATTCCCCCACCCCCTCCCCTCTGAAGTCCTCAGTTTCTTTCCCAGAGTCCATAGTCTCTCATGGTTCACTCCCCCTTCTTTTTACCCCCCCTTCATTCTTCCCTTCCTTCTCCTACCGATCTCCCTGCTATTTTGTATGTTCCATAAATGAGTGAAGCCATATGATAATTTTCTTTTTCTGCTTGACTTATTTCACTTAGCATAATCTCCTCCAGTCCCGTCCATGTTGCTGCAAATGTTGGGTAATTGTTCTTTCTGATGGAGAACAGCCAGATTCTGAGACCAACCTCACTCCTCTTCCATCTCACTCTAAACATTTCCCTCTTTGCTGATAGTAGTTTTGTTGTGGTTATGGTATTACTGCCTCTTGCATGGAAGAAAGCTGGATTTATCATTTTACTATTGATTATAGGGACAATAAGATCCGCATCCATGACAGAAAAAGAAATTCGTATTACCAGAAATCCTGGACTTGACGGTCAATATAATTTATTTTTTTTCTCCCTTTAGAATGAGAGAAATGAACTTTGGTTGTATATGAACTACATAAATTCTACTTAGAGGGAGCATCTTTTGAATTTTTTTAACAGAAATAAGAAACAGAAAAAAAGAGTGAGAAAGAACATATCAGAATGTGTCAGCCTTGTGTAATGGATTATGATAGTATCGTCATCATCATCAACACCATCACCATCATCCCTGCTATCTTTATTTATCCAGCCCTGCTCTTTTCCATCCTTTTTAGAAAAAGAAGGAAAAAAGTCTCCATCCGTGACACCGAAGTGGGACCTAATCCAAATCCTGGCCAATCAAAGCCCCACATCCCCCTGGATAAAAGTGATTGGTTGGAAAACTGGAGTGTCCCTCAAGCTGGGCTTTCTCCAGATTGTAAGATTGAAGCTGACATAATGGTGTCTTGCTATTCAGATAAGGGGCTAAAAATATGAGATGGCCATTTTCCTAGCCATGTGGAAGACATTTGACTCCATAGAAGAATATGAGGGAAAGAAACAGTGAAGCAGAACCTAGAGGGACATGCACAGAGAGCACGAGCAAGAGAAAGCGAGAAACGCACACAAGGAGAACAGAGAGAAAGTCAGAGAAATAAGCGATATAAACTGAGAAAGTAGAAGAAAAATGGACAGACTGACAGCAAGAGAAAAAATGACAGTCAGGCACATAGGCCCATATACTGAGAAAAAAAGAGGTGGACAGAAAGACATTCTGAAACAGAGATGGTACATAAAAGATATGTATATGTGAGAAAGACTCAGAGAGACAGGAGAGGGGGAAAAAAGACAAAGGCAGAGAAAGAGAGAGAAATTCATAAACAGAGATCTGATATAAGAAGAAATGCAGACACAGAGACATAAAAGCCATCTAATAGATTAACAAGATCATTCAGACAGACAGAGATGGCATAAGAAATAGGGAGAAAATGACAAAAAGAAGCAAACAGAAAGAGCAGAAAGAGAAAGAAGTATGCTGAGAGGAGGGGGTGAGGACAAAGGAGCAGAGAGGGGCCAGCGAGGGGGACAAAGAGCTACCAGAGAAGGGAGACAAAGATTTCATTTGCGTCCTGGGACCTAGGCATTTTTCTGAAGCCAAATTCATACATGAACTTTCGAATTACATGAACTCAAAAAATGAATTTTTTCCCTTAAGCTGTTACGAGTAGGATTTTCATCATATGTAACGTAAAGAATACTTTCTAATAAACCCATTGCTAATTATACATTCAGGTACACTGGATTTGATTAACAGTCATTGTCTTTTACCTTTGCATTGTGCGCTGGACAGGAGCTATCTGCACTGTCAATTTGGTTTACTACATTAGCTATTAGGTACCAAAATTGGCATAAAATAATTCCACTTGCACAAGTAAATAAAATTCATTGGACTATAGTAGAAGCCAAGAAAGACTGCTTTCATGCAATAACATCTTCCAGGCCCCATGGATTATGGGAAATAGAATGATTTCATACTCCATTTCATATTCTTACATGGCACCTGAATTAGACCAAGAATGGGGACCCAATATTTTCTAGTCTGCTCCCTGAATAGAACCTTCCCTGAGCAAAACGAACTTGAAAATCCAATCTTTCTTTGCTCAGTGTTTCCCCACCAACACCGCTATTATACTCAATCAGAATTGGGATCACAAGTGATTCACAAACCTATTTAATTTTGAAAAAAAAATTATTGAATTCATGGACAATCATCAGAAAGAGAACAAAATCAGAAATGCCTATAGAGAGTTCTGATGGTTCAAACATGTAACGAAGGCAGCACAGAGAGCAACACCTCTAGCACCAGGTTGGGAAGCCAAGTCACAGGCAGAAACCCACACTTTCAATGCCATCCCGATCAAAATACCAATGACATTTTTCAAAGAACTGGAACAAACAGCCCTTAAATTTGTGTGGAACCAGAAAAGGC
This sequence comes from Ursus americanus, assembly GCF_024610735.1. Classification (NCBI taxonomy): domain Eukaryota; kingdom Metazoa; phylum Chordata; class Mammalia; order Carnivora; family Ursidae; genus Ursus; species Ursus americanus. The sequence goes on from NC_142158.1 coordinate 28,430,741, forward strand.
CCCAAATTGCCAAGGAATTGTTGAAAAGGAAAAACAAAGCTGGGGGCATCACAATGCCAGATTTCAAGCTGTACTACAAAGCTATGATCACAAAGATAGCATGGTACTGGCACAAAAACAGACACATAGACCAATGGAACAGAATAGAGAACCCAGAAATGGACCCTCGGCTCTTTGGGCAACTAATCTTTGATAAAGTAGGAAAAAACATCCAGTGGAAAAAAGACAGTCTCTTCAATAAATGGAGCTGGGAAAAGTGGACAGCTACATGCAAAAGAATGAAACTTGACCACTCTCTCACACCATACACAAAGATAAACTCCAAATGGATGAAAGACCTCGATGTGAGACAGGAATCCATCAAAATCCTAGAGGAGAACATAGGCTGCAACCTCTTTGACATCGGCCACAGCAACTTTTTCATGACACATCTCCAAAGGCAAAAGAAACAAAAGCAAAAATGAACTTGTGGGACTTCATCAAGATAAAAAGCTTCTGCACAGCCAAGGAAACAGTCAAAAAAACTAAGAGGCAGCCCACGGAATGGGAGAAGATATTTGCAAATGACACTACAGATAAAAGACTGGTATCCAAGATCTACAAAGAACTTCTCAAACTCAATACATGGGAAACAAATAATCAAATCAAAAAATGGGCAGAAGATATGAACAGACACTTTTCCAATGAAGACATACAAATGGCTAACAGACACATAAAAATGTTCAAAATCATTAGCCATCAGGGAAATTCAAATCAAAACCACCTTGAGATACCACCTTACACCAGTTAAAATGGCAAAAACTGACAAGGCAGGAAACAATAAATGTTGGAGAGGATGTGGAGAAAGGGGATCCCTCTTACATTGTTGGTGGGAATGCAAGTTGCTACAGCCACTTTGGAAAACAGTGTGGAGGTCCCTTAAAAAGTTAAAAATTGAGCTACCCTATGATCCAGCAATTGCACTTCTGGGTATTTACACCAAAGATACAGACATAGTGAAGAGAAGGGCCATATGCACCCCAATGTTCATAGCAGCATTGTCCACAATAGCTAAATTGTGTGAAGGAGCAGAGATGCCCTTCAACAGATGACTGGATTAAGAAGATGTGGTCCATATATACAATGGAATATTACTCAGCCATCTAAAAGAACTATTTCACAACATTTGCAGCAACATGGATGGGACTGGAGGAGATAATGCTAAGTGAAATAAGTCAAGCAGAGAAAGAAAATTATCATATGGTTTCACTCATTTATGGAACATACGAAATAGCAGGGAGATGGGTAGCAGAAGGAAGGGAAGAATGAAGGGGGGTAAAAAGAAGGGGGAATGAACCATGAAAGACTATGGACTCTGGGAAACAAACTGAGGGCTTTAGAGGGGAGGGGGGTGGGGGATCAGGATAGGCCGGTGATGGGTATTAAGGAGGGCATGTATTGCATGGAGCACTGGGTGTTATATGCAAGTAATGAATCATGGAACTTTACATCAAAAATTTAGGATGTACTGTATGGTGACTAACATAACATAATAAAAAATTATTATAAGAAAAATAAACCCAAGTTGCCATGTAAAAATAATATCTGCTTTGACAGAACTGAAAATGATATGCAAATAAAAATAATTAAGGAAGAAAAAAAATTAAAAAAAAAAACTCAGGAAACACAGGAACAAAAAGAGAACCTGACACCAGCTTCTCAGTCACTATGCGAGCCAGAGCTCAATGGTTAACAGCTCACAGACCGAGGTGGCTTCCTCATAGGCCTGATAGAAGGGAGGCAGGGGACCTTGGACAGGATAACAAGACAAGACCAAAGAAGAAGTGATAGAGCCGAGAAAGAATGTTTGGGGTCAGTGCACAAGCCCTGGAGATTAGAAAATGAAGTTATAATCACACCAGCCCCTGAAGAAAACATGGCCCCTGCCCTCCTAAGGGCCTCTGAAGCACCAAGATACTAAAGTCAATCTTATATCACCCGCCACTCCTCATTACCTTTTTTGGTAATGAGTAAAAACCATACTCTGCTAAAGTGAACACAAAAGTCCAGCTTAAAGGGCATATGGAACGCAGAAGCACATTTTAAATCCCTGGTGAAGCACAGGTCATGAGCTACTACCTGGCCAGGTAAGAACTGTAATTCTCTGCGATCTCACTCACCAAGAAGTTCAGCAGTACTTTCCCTATAATTTTGGAAACTGGGGCATCATCCAAGCCTCACTGGATGGCTGATACCAAAGGTGGGTTTTATTCTGGAGAATAATCTCTGAAGTCTCCTGCAGAAACTATACAGAATATTTCCGACTTTTCCCCTACCCCAACTCACATGAAAATGAATGAGGCATGAAGCAAGGACACAATAACAGAAGCATGTTACAGTGTCCAGACAAAACAGCTCAACTCTTTTTCTATCTTAACATGTGTCACATTTCTGAGCATGAAGGGTAGGGATGTTACCCATTGGGTGGAGCCTCAGGGTATTCTATCATCAGCAAGAATGAAGAGAAAAGGAAAGAAAAGCTCATTAGCCTGGGTAGTGCAAAGAACGCATCTCACCCTCCAAAAGGAAATGAATGAGCAACCATTGCTTTTCCAGACTGTTGTTTCTTCCACTTCCACCCCTGTACAGTTGGACTTCCAACAGCCATAAAGTGAGATCACCCCAAAGTCACTGAGCCGGTCACTAAAGGAAGATAAACAGAGATTCTGCATCTTTTAAGGAAGAAGGCTCAGAGTAGGAAGTCACATATTAATAATCACCTGGCAAAGGGAAGAATAGTGTGAGAGCTTCTCCTCTCTATCTACCTAAGAATAACGCTCCACCACTCACCTCTCTGATGAAGCACACTTGACCCAGGATAAAGAGATCTCCCAGTCTCTCTAATTTTTACAATTTACTACTTGCCCACCTTGCTCTCCTTCCTTTGTGGGGTGAAGTAGCAAATGTTACAGCAAATGCCTCAGCTCCAGCACCAGTCCTCCCTGTTTTCCAAGGTGCCCTACCTTTCTTATTCTAAAAATCAATGATAAGGCCCAAGCCAAGAGAGATCAACCCCAGCACAGAACCCACAATTCCACTCAGCATCTGGCGATGGGCAAATTCAGATTGTGCTCCTGAAAAGTAAAAGCCTGAGTGTCAGTGTCTTTCCCCAAGCCCCACAGAGTCCTCATCTGGAAGCATAGAGGGCAATCCAGGATATAAGAACAGAAGAGCTTGAAACCAGGGAGGAAGGTGTCAAGGGCACACAAAGACCCCAAAGGGCAGCATGGATGAATGAGGGGGAAGGAGATGGTAGCAACCCCACCAACAATCTCCAAGACTCCAGCTTTAATTCCAAAACCCAGAACTTCAACACTTCAGAGCAAAAATTGCCAAAACTGAACAACAGCCTGGGGAGAGAGGTTATAGAACGGAACCACCAGAAGGTCTTAAGAGAAAATGAAGATCAGGACTCAACATGGGCCTTCTGACTTGAGATGATGGGATGTCAGCCCTCCACAACTCTCAGCCCAAAAATTCTATAAGAGAGTTAGGTAGGAATGAAATATGCATGACACAGCAGAGGTAAGGAGAAACACCCATCAGACCCAGAGTCCTCCCTGCTCTTTCTGTTTTCCATTGAGTCCATAGTGTCCATGAAGTGCCCCTTAACCATTCTACTGTGATGGGGCTCTGGAGCCTGGGGGACTCTGGAAGTTTGGGTACTCTTGTTCTAATATGGAGCCTGGGCAGATGTAGACATCTCCACACTGTGGTATTATTTTTAGCATCACAAAACCCTAGTAAGTTCAGCCTCCATTCTGAATAACAGGTGTAGACACAACTCCAGCTATCTTTTCCTCTTTTTTTCTGGAACTATGTGACCTTAACTTGGCAAGAATAGATATTTATCACTGAGTAAACCATCAGGTTGTGATGGTTTAGAGCCTCTATCCTAGTTGGGAACATGGTCACTGTAGACCCCACTAGGAGGAATAACAGACAAAGAAAGAGGTTGTGGCAGGAAAGAAATGCTCACCATGGGCTTAAGTCCCTCCTTTGATATTAAAGTACAGAAGAAAATAGGTATTAAATACTCTTCTATTGAAATCCGAGCTCTGGGCTTTAATTAGCTAATTGGGAGCCTACTTTTCAGGAAAAACCTTTATTCAATGTTTACTTGTTTATTAAACAGGATAATTTATGTGAAAGCTCTTGTAACATGGAATGATAATTTTTTTAAGTATGTGTATGTACAAGTACATGCATATACACATAGGCACAGAGTGATGTGCACACCTCTGGGGGAGCAGCCCTGACTCCACTCCACTGAGTGAAGCTCACAGAAGAACTGCTCTCGAGGATAGAATTAAAGGGTGCGAGACTAATAGAAGAAAGCCAAGTGGAGGAAAGGAAAGCCTTTCAAGCAAGGAGGAACTGCTTCTGTAAGAGTAAAGACAAAGGAGGCAAACAAGAATCAGGCATTGCAGGGAGCTGTAGGAGGCCGTGCATATGAGGGACTCAGAAGCTGCCAGATAGGACAGGACCTTGTGGCCTTTGATGGACTGAAGTTCAGAGCACTGAGGATGTAGGCTATTGCCCCAAATGTAGAATTCAGCCTGCCTAGATTTTCAGTTCCCTCCCCACCCACCCCCTACCAACTCTGTCCAACCAGGCTTCCAACAAATTTTTCCGTAGAGGTTAAAACCCCTCTCAGTCCCACCAACATCGCAGGAAACCACAAAAAAATTCCCTTCCCTGGGGCTTTCCCCACTAAGTTCTGGGGAGGCGTGTCTCAGCCCGTCCTAAAGTCACCTCTCCGCTGAACAATGTAGTTGTGCCTACACAGTGTCCACCTGGCCTGGCACTCCTCCGGGAGGTCCTTCTGGCCGTTCCAACTCCTAGCACTGACAGCCCCTGCTGTTACAACCACAAGCACTGCCACATCACTGTCAAAGCTCAGGATCTCCTCCTTGTAGATTTCTGTGGCCACAAGCCACACATTCCCAGTCCCATTGGAGACATAGCACATACCCTTAAAATGGGGCACAAAGTCCTCTGTGGGAGAGCCTGTCTGTGTTAGATTCCGTTCAGCCTTGCATCCTAACCATCCAATCACTTAGTGTGGAGAGGTGTGGGGAAGGGAAACAAACACCACTTCAGACAAGTGACTAAATAGAATCTTCTCTCAATTCTCAAAACTTTATCCCCAGAAAGAACTTAGATGATTTCCCTGTATTGAACATTTATTGAAGAAAATCAAATGTAAAGGAAGAAAAATAATGGAACAACGGTTTGTAATGAAGAAATAAAACTGCCAGAATTCGTACATGATAAATCTGTGAATAAAGAAAATCCAAAATAATCTACTGCTAAATGAATTTAAAGTAATAGAGAGTTTAGCAAGTAGTTGGATATAAGATCCATTTTAAAACATTCTATAGACCAGGAACAAATTTTAAATTAAATCTTAATTATACCATTTATTAGAGCATGAAAAATTCAGGGAATCTTGGAAGAAGTCCTACGAAAGATATATAAAACTTCTTATGGAAAGTAATAAAATTTTATGAGTTACATTAAAAAATTCCTAAATAAATAAAAAATACATCTTGCACATGTATTAAAGGACTCAGTAATATAAAGGTGACAATTCTCCCAAGTGAATTTGTAGATTCTCACATTAATTAAAATCTGTTAAAACTTTACAAGCTTATTTTAAAATTTAATAAAAGTATAAGGAGCCAAGATTAGCCAAACTACTCTTGAAAAAGTAAGCATGGTGGGGCGCCTGGGTGGCACAGCGGTTAAGCGTCTGCCTTCGGCTCAGGGCGTGATCCCAGCGTTATGGGATCGAGCCCCACATCAGGCTCCTCCGCTATGAGCCTGCTTCTTCCTCTCCCACTCCCCCTGCTTGTGTTCCCTCTCTCGCTGGCTGTATCTCTCTCTGTCAAATAAATAAAATCTTTAAAAAAAAAAAAAAAAGAAAAAGTAAGCATGGTGAAAAACTTTGCTCCACTAAATATCAAGATATCAAATAAAACTTCAGTAATTACACTCTGTGGTATTGGCATAGACATTGAAAAATAGAAGCATAATATATCCCAAAATAAGCCCCATATATATATTTACACTAAATTTATAACTAAGTAGCACTGCAGATTTGTGAGGAAGCAATGCTTTTGTTAATAAAAGACACATCCATGGAGTCAGGGGTGGAAGAAGTTAGACATAGTCCTCACATCACGTTTAAACTGAACCTAGATGAATTCGAGTGGAATCTGGAATGCAATATTACAAATACATTCAAAGGAAAAATTAGAGGGATACCTGGGTGGCTTCAGCCAGTTAAGTGTCTACCTTCGGCTCAGGTCATAATCCTGAGGTCCTGGGATGGAGTCCTGCATGGGGCTCCTTGCTCAGTGGGGAGCCTGCTTCTCTCTCTCCCTGCTCTGCCTGCCACTCCCCCTGCTTGTGCTATCTCTCTCTCTCTAACAAATAAATAAAACCAAAAAAAGAAAAGAAAGAAGAAAGAAAGAAAGAAAGAAAGAAAGAAAGAAAGAAAGAAAGAAAGAAAGAAAAAGAAAGAAAGAAAAAGAAAGAAAGAGGAAAGAAAAGAAGGAAAAATTAGAAAACACATTCATGACTGTGGAGTTGTAAAGGATTTCTTAAATCATTGAAAGTATTGACCATAAAGAGAAAAGACTGATAAATCCAACTCCACTAAAACTAACAACTTCTTCCCATAAAAAAATATCATTAAAAGAGTTAACAAGACAAGCCACAAAGTACAAACAAGTATTTGCAAGCATGACTGACAATGGGCTTGATTCTGAATAAATTTTTATTCTTTAAAAACAAATAAGAAAAGATACAAAGTATAACAGAGAAAAAGAAGAAAATATCTAAGTAAGTACCTCAATAAGGAGTGAATATCAATGGACACTAAACATATGCAAAATTGCTCATCTTCATTATCAATCAGAGAAATATAAGTTAAAAATACAGTGAAATACCACTACGTGCTCACCAGACTGGAAAACACTAAAAAGTCTAAAATACCAAGAGCTGCCAGGAATTGGGTTCTCTTGTAACCCACTTGTGAGAGTGCCCATAGAGAGAATCAGTTTAAATAACAGTAGGACATTCTGTTGTCGAGTTGACAATATGTAAACCCTCTGACTCACCAATTCCAAGCTAAGTATACACTCTGATCTAAAAAAATATAGACTCGTATGCCCCAAGTACATGAAAAAAAATGGAAGCAACCCAAAAGTCATCCACATTAGAATGATTGAGTACATTGTTCCCTCATAAAATGGAATCTACTACAAAACAGTAAAAAAGGTTGGACAGCTATTCATGAAAGATCCATGACATCTTCTCAAACATAATATTGAGCAAAGTAAGACAGAACACATTTATAGAACATTTAAAGGAGGAAATACTAATCTATATTGTTTAAGGATATAATTATATATGTGTAAGCCATAACAAAAAGCAGTAAAATTAATATTACAAGAGTCCCCTTCTAATCCTCTGGGAAGATTCTGGGAAGTAGAAGTGGATGTAATTGGAAAGAAGTACATGGGATTCTTTTGGGGTGCTGGTAATATTCAGTCATTTTGACCTAGTCATTGATTATTTGGATATTTCTTGATAACCTTTGTTAAACTTTGCATATATGTTTTATTGTACAATGCCTTGTGTTATGTCATATTTTAAAATAATTTGGAATAAACAGTGGGATAATAATACTTACCCTAGCGTTTGTGCAACAATACTACTACAGCATTTGGTATTTAGTTGGTGCAAAATAAATAGTAATTCCCTTGTTTGTTCACCATTCTTATAACCCTATTTACCACCAACACTGACTCAAGTTTGTACATAAACTCAGAATTGGTGACAGTCATTGCTTGTCCTCTTCCCATTTTTCCTCTCAGACCCTAAGATCTTGTCTCTGTGAACCTGCAGCTTACATTCAAGGAATGGGTAATTGTGCTGTTCAGATAGTGAAGCTACAGAGACCATGACTGTAGGGAATTTCTCCAATCCTAAGTCAGATCTTAAATGAACACCACTTGGCCTAGAAAGTCCCTAGGGTGACAAATCCTTTCAACTTACTCTCTGATGTTTCTTAATGCTTTTCAGGTGATGCCATATGCATTCTGTCTTGCATCTGGTATAGGAATGTGCTTTCTCTCTTTCTTCCAAATCTGAAATCCCAAGGTCTTTCCCTGAAAGAAGGATCCTCCTTCCAACTGCAGAGGGTGAGAAAAGGAATCCAGCAAAATTCTTTTTCCTAAGGAGAAGAAATTTGGACAGTGGTAGGAGCCCCTCCAAATTCTACCTGGGATTTTGTCTAGAGTACAATAGACCCAACCCCGAGCCCCAGAGCCCCTAACAAATTAATTCCCAGATCTGGCATTGCTCAAGAGTAGCTGCCCAACCCTTCCCTGGAGCTTCTCCATGGTGAGCCATGGGAGTCCTCAGCACCATGAGAACAATCATAACAATTCCAGCTACAGTCCAAGCGTCCCTGGGGATGATCACCGTCATCTGTCTAGACTTGAAACAGAAACCATGTTACAAAACATCAGCAGTCAGCACAGCTCCCACCAATTAACATAATGTTTCATTTTGCAGAAAACTAGAAAACCTTCTATGAATTTTTGGATTGGATGGTTCCTAAGAAAAAAACCAATCAACCCAACAACTTAAATTGTCATTCGTCTCTGGGTAAGCATTTTTAATGACAATTCTACACTCAAAAATTATTCGTGGACTGTGCACCAGTTCTTGGTACCAAGCACTATGTTTGTCACCAAATATCACTGAACTCTGTGATATGTTGAAGATATTATGGAATTTTCAGGAACCAGAAGAAGAAAGTGATTTGGAGTATTTCTTCCTGGGACATTTATTTAAATTCTCTGGTTCCTATATTTAGTGCTTGATGATGGGAAGGTAGAAGAAAATGAAATTATAGTCCCTGGGAGAGAAGATAATTGTAGAAGAGGTCTTCATTTCCTTCCTTGACTTAGCACTATGAGACATCTTAAGGATATAATATAAAAGCAACAGATTTTGAGAAAAATGTATTTGTATCACAGAGAATTTATAAACGTTGTGACCTTCAACAAATTATGTAACCTCTATTAGCCTCAGTCTTCCTAACTTTAAAGTGTAGACAACATCTACTTGGTGGGGTTACTATTAAGATGAAACAAAATTAGGTATATAACATGTTAATAGCAAGTCCTGGTAGAGAGCTAGAACTGAAGAAGTAATAGTCCATTTTCCCCAGAAATAAGCTCTGTTGTGTGCTATTAGAGGGGACAAAATAGAGGCTGTGATGAGGAGATGGTTGAGTAAAGCTCATTGAGTTATTTAATCAGCAACCTGCATTCTCAACACATACATCTCACATAACCAAAATTCAGAGGATGCTGTTCAAAAAAATTAGTTTCCCAGGGATGTCTTAGAAATTCTGAGGCTACTGATCACCCCAGTTACTACTGTAGGAACAGGGAAGTAAAATAGGAAGCTAAGAGATTAAACTGAAGCTTTTGGAGATATGAATCAGCACAGAGAAAGACAGACACATATCGTAATTATCAATATTTTTATTTGTAGTGATATAATAATAATAGTAACTATCGATTTTAGACCCAATATATGCCAGACACTGCATTATACATTAAAATATGTTACTTCATGTAATCTTATTGATAAATTGTGACGTAATTATTATCTAAACTTCTGATAAGAAAACCATCCTTTAGTTTGAATGACTTGCCCAAAATCACAGCTTATAATTTGTTTCAATTCTATACTCTTGATAACCAGCATTGACCCTTACATGGTACTTAGTCATTTATACTAAAAAGAGAAGTGTTTGAGCAAAATTTGGAAAAAACAAAACTGAGTAATTTCAAACAGTAGGCTTTTGTAAACCCTGTTAAGTTCATTACCAAGAAGAAACCTGAGGGCTGTCAATTGAATCAGAATAATGATAGTAATCATAATGCTCCCTCGCGATTGTCTTGCAAATTGACACAAAACATTCACTTATATCACATATTAAGTATAAACTTATTTCATTATATACATTAACTGATTTTATGTGCTTTCAAAGTACTTATGATGCTTGAAAATTAGACAAACATATATATATATTAACCCCCAGCTACACCTCTCCTAATAAATTACTGAGTAATCTCTAATTTTTGTTGAGGAAAGACTCTTCCTTCATGTAATTTTCAGGTAAATCTTTTAATTAATGAACGCTGATGATTAGCAAATAAACACCCATTATGTTTCATATCTTATGAACAATTAAGAACGAAGTTCTGATGTCAATTGACAATAAAAGATCTGCATTGATCAGACAGGCCCCTAGTCTCACTGTTGTAAGTGCCCAGGCTTTTGGGTTCGTTGTAGATGTGGAAAACATATTTTTACAAGAAGAATCTTTTTTCTTTTTTCCTTTTCCTTTTTTTTTTTTTTTTTTTAGAGAGAGAGTACACAAGCAGCCGGAGGGGCAAAAGGAGAGGGAGAGAGAGAATCTTAAGCAGACTTCACGCTGAGCACTGAGTCTGACACAGGCCTCGAGCTCACAATCCTGGAATCATGACCTGAGCTGAAATCGAGCTGGGCGCTTACCTGACTGAGTCACCCAGGCACCGCATACAAGAAGAATCTTTCTATAGTGGCTGCTTTTGGCTATTATCCTATTTCTGATTTTTTAACATTAAAAAAAATGATCAAAGAAGATCAGTCTAAAGAATATAATATGCATTCAACAAATGTTTTCTGAATGCCTAAAATGTGCTGCTCTCCATGTTAAGGATCCAGATAAAATAGCTGCCTTCAAAGTGTATATATTCTACTGGGAGGAACATACTAGATTTTTTTTTAAGATTTTATTTTTAAGTAATCTCTACACCCAATGTGGGGCTCAAACCCACAGCCCTGAGTTCAAGAGTCGCTCACTCAGTGCGCCTGGGTAGCGCAGTCGTTAGGCGTCTGCCTTCAGCTCAGGGCGTGATCCTGGCGTTCTGGGATCAAGTCCCACATCAGGCTCCTCCGCTAGGAGGCTGCTTCTTCCTCTCCCACTCCCCCTGCTTGTGTTCCCTCTCTCGCTGGCTGTCTATCTCTGTCAAATAAATGAATAAAAAATCTTTAAAAAAAAAAAAAGAGTCACTCGCTCCACCAACTGAGCCAACCAGGCATTCCATAGATATTTTTAATCAATAAAAATGTTAGTACCCATCACCTATCAGTCACCACAGTAAGTGCTAGGGATGCACAGTATTCCCCTCTACTTATGCACAGTTTCACTTTTCGTGGTTTCTGCTACCCAAGGTCAACCACGGTCTGGAAGCAGATGATCCTTCTCCCGATGACATGTCCTAAGGTCAATAGTACCCTAATACTACTTCACAGTCCCTGTGTCACTCACTTCACTTCATCTCATCACATAGGTATTTATCATCTCACAACCTCACAAGATGAAGAAGTATGGGGTTTAGTATAATAAGATATTTTGAAATAGAGACCACATTCACATAACTTTTGTAGAGTATATTGTCTAATTTTATTATTTTTATCTATCTATTTTATTAATGTTATTGTTAATCTCTTACCGTGCCTAATTTATAAATTAAGTTTTCTCATAAGTATATATGTATAGGAAAAAATATAGTATATATAGGACTCAGTACCATCTGTGGTTTCAGACATCTACTGGGAGTCTTAGAACATATCCCTGGCAGATAAGGAGGGATTTTTGGAATATAGAAGAAAAATGGGGCTTAGATTCCAGAGATGTGACAAGTACTTCCTTTTTCTTTCATCATATTAAGACCTGGAGGAAGAGCACAGACAATAGACAGTGCAAGCCCCTAAAGAGAGTATGAGTCCCGTTTGTTTAGAGAACAAGATCAGCGTGGCTGGAACAAGATTAGAGGGTTTGTAGAGAAAAAAATCATGTAAGACATGGCAAAGGTTTTTTATCTTATCCTACTGTTAATCAGAGCAGAGGTCTCCACCCTAATACTTGATTATAATATTTCGTAAAGACAAATAGAAACATAAAATTTGTCAGTGATTTTTTCTGCCTTTTTTCTAAAGATTTCTTTATATTTTCAAAAGTAAATCCAGACAATAGAATATTATTCAGCACTGAAAAGAACTATCAAGCCATGAAAAGACATAGGAAACTTAAATGCATATTACTAAGTGAAAGAGGCCAATCTAAAAAGGTTACATGGTGCATGATTCCAACTGAATGACACTCTGGAAAAGACAGAACTATGGAGACAGTAAAATATCAGTGGTTGCCAGGAGTTAGGGGGGAGGGAGGGATGAATAGGCAGACAGAGGATTTTTAGGGCAGTAAAACCATTCTGTGTGATACTATAATGATGGATACATGCCATATACGTTTGTCAAAACCTACAGAATATACAACACCAAGAGTGAACCTAGTGTAGACTATAGACTTTGGGTGATAATGATATGTCTGTGTAGGTTCATCGATTGAAAAAAATATACCACTTCAGTGTGGGATGTTAATAGTGAGGAAAGTTGTACATGTACAGGGACAGATGATGTATGGGACCCTGTATTTCCTGCTCAATTTTGCTATGAACTTAGAACTGCTCTAAAAAACAAGATCAATTTGATGAAAAAATACACATACACACATACATGTATAAATAGAAATAAAGAGATAGCACTGAAGAGTAGAACTGAAGAAGGAAATCAGGAAGAAAGATAACAGGAAGTCAGAAAGAGCTAGTAGTTTTCATTGATAGCAAGAGGAATTAAGCGTTCCTACACTGAAAGAATGGGAAAAGAACTTACGTTTTTGCACTCTTGCGGGGCAGGGGTGGGCGATATAAAGTTGGTCCTGGATGTCCATCAACAGCGAGCAATGATGAGAAGTGGCCCCTCAGAATAGAAATGTGTTCTCTGGAAGCTCAGAGAAGAGACACCTAACCCAGACTGGGGAAGGGTGTTTGTGTTGAAAGAGTACTTCAGGAAAGAATTTTCTGTGTGGCAGCATGGACTATGAGTCCCAGAGTACATCACACAGGCCCTCACCTAACTGTCCACCCACATGCCCCCCACCTCTCATCTCACACCCCACTGAGTAGGCAAAGGCATTTGCATGCTACCTGTCCTCAGTAACCATAGCAACTTCATACCTGCTACGACTTTGTGTCACCTAGACTTTGTCAGTCCTTAGAAATTCCTAATCTCAGAGGTGTCTTTACACACACTCTTCAAATTACAACAGAATAGCTCAGAGGTCTTTTATGAATAACTGAAACCCGATCTGACAGAGCCAACTGGTTCGACCCGACCCCAGCCTTCTCTAGATTTCTTCTTGACATCGTCTTCATCTGTGTTCCATTAAAGCAGTCACTGCCAAGAAATGCCTGAGAAGATAGTGACCCAGGAAAATATCTTGCTTCTGGGTAAAGCCCTTCTAATCATCCTATTTGCCAAAAGCATAGTACAAACAGATGTGGGAATGGAAGCGGGAGACAGAAAAGGAAACGCAGTGAATTTGAGTGGGAGCAGTTGAGAACAATGAAGAGAGACTTTCCTGGTGAACACTATCTGTATAAACCCAGATGCTCTCAGTTTTGGAAGATCCTTGGGGACATACACCAGAAGATACCATCTTCTTTGATCAACGTCTCTCAGAAGCTGCACTTTATCAGTAGATTTCAACATCAGAAACTTCCTCTACTACCAGAAGACCCAAGGTCTTATTTTATATCTAAATAATGAAATTATTCTGTAGTTTTATTTGAACCAACCTAGGTAATTTTCAGTATTCTCTAACACAGGTTTTCCTTCACTAGCAATTACTAATTAATCCCTTAATTGCTCTGTAATGTTTTCATGTCTTACACATTTTTAACCTATACCATCTTGGGCAACCATTCATATTAATTACTCATGTGCCTTTTAGAGTACACCTTTTGTCACACATTTTCCCTTTCAAATCATAAAGTGAGAGTATAAGGGGTATTCTCTTTTTCATTTTGGGAAACTAATGAACAAACTAAATTGTAGGTACATAATCATAAACACTCCAGAGGTCTGTTATGAACAGCAATAGAGAGCTGTACATGTTGCTTTTTATTAGAATGGGTACACCTTCAATTTTTTATAGGTCTATCAAAATCAGAAATGTGTTTCTTTTTTCTAATCTAGAGTTCAATTCATAATGATCTGTGAGCTCCTAATACCGCTCTTTAAACTCATGCACATCTAACCATTTCAGATCGTGACTCTGCATCTTGCCCAGTCATCCCCATTGACCTACAGAGGTGTGCCCCCACAGGGGTCCTGACCTAACAAGCCCACATGCACTTACACACAGTCCTATTCTTGGAACAGATTTCCTAAAAGCAGAGATCCAAAAAAGAGTCTGCGTCTAAGAGCTGAGGCCAGAGAGCTTTTTATGCTCTCATGCTGAGAACAGATTACATGCTCACAGACCATTTTGGCTTTTGCCCTCATATTATACTTCTCTGATAGTCCCAACATACTTAACTTATTAATGCAATTTACATTGAAACATCTATATTAAATACACTACAATATGCTAAACAATGTGTTGTAGTGTCACAAAATTTTGATTTCTTTAGTAAATATTTAATGCTATTTAGTGCCAGGCATTGTTCCAATCACTTAAGAAATAATAATCCTCATAAAAATCATATAGGATCAAATACTATTGTCATTCTCAATTTACAGATAGAGCTATTTAAGTATAGAGAGGTCAAGTAACATGTCTATGTTCACATAATAATTACATGGCAGGGATGACATTTAAACTCAGACACTGTGGCTTCAGACTCTATGCTCTAAACCACTATGGTGTGCTACCATGATGATAGATAGCTGATAGCTGATGGATGGATGGATGGATGGATGGAGAGAGAGATTTATGAAGGGAAGGAGGAAGGATAGAAGCGAGAGAAGGAGGAAGAGGAAAAAAAAGGTTATGTATTTTGACCTCTCTACGTCTCTGTTACCACAACGCACGTAAGTAGCGCTAGAGATTTGTTATGCATCAGTAGTCAGGGCTCACTCTGCAGGCCCAGTGTAGGTGTGGTGCTCACAGAGGAGGGCAAAGTGAGTGTGGAACGGGTGGTGATTACTGCTGCTATGCACAGGGTCAGGGATGAATTCTAAAACATCTCACTGCATGAGTTAAGGATTCATTGAAAAAATGGAAAACTTCAAAGCCAAGGATCAACCACATAAGAAAGGCCCCCCTGCCCCCTCCCACAGAGGTATCTACATTCCAGGGCTGGGACCTCATCTTCTTATTGTTCCCCTTTTTATAGGGCAAATGTGAGAAGGTGGCCTTATTGGTGGTGATATTCAGATTGGTGCCAAGAAGAGAGGATTTGGGCACAGATATTTATAAGAGTTGGGGGGGGGTGCTGCCTGGGTGGCTCAGTGGGTTAAGTGTCTGACTCTTGATTTTGGCTCAAGTCATGATCTCAGGGTCATGAGATCTAGCCCTGCATCAGGCTCCATACTGCCAGGAAGCCTGCTTAAGATTCTCTCTCTCTCCAACAGATGAATGGATAAAGAAGATGTGATAGATGTGTGTGTGTGTGTGTGTGTGTGTGTGTGTGTGTGTGTGTGTACAATGGAATATTAATCACCAAAAAGAATAAGTCTTGCCATTTGCAATGACTTGACTGGAACTAGAGGATGTTATGCTAAGTCACGCAAAGAAAGACAAATATGATTTCACTCATATGTGGAATTGAAGAAACAAAACAGATGAATATAGAGGAAGGGAGGGAAAAATAAAATAAGATGAAATCAGAGAGGGAGACAACCCATAAGACACTCTTAACTATAGGAAACAAACTGAGAGTTGCAGGAGGGTAGATGGGTGGGGGGATAGGGTAATTGCATGATGAGCATTAAGGAGGGCATGTGATGTGATGAGTGCTGGGTGTTATATGCAACTGATGGATCACTGAATTCTACCTCTGAAACCAATAATACACTATATGTCACTTCACTGATTTTTTTTAAAAAAGAAAAAAAGATTCTCTCTCCCTTTCCTTCTGCCATTTCCCCCTCCATCCCCACGCCCTCCCCCACACTCATGGGCACCAGCACTCACTCACGCTATCTCTCTAAAAAAAAAAAAATTAAAAGAGTTGTCTGGGAACACCTGCTGCCAACATTTGGGGAACTTCGGGGACCTCCAGCCCATGGGAGTTGTAATTCTTCTGGCAGGAAGTTGAATATTGGCCTCAGTTCAGCCCCAATAGCTGGCAAAAGAGGCTCCCTGGGCCAGCTAGCTCTCTATCCAGGCAATCCAAGTGCGTACATGGGTGGCCTTCAGCCTCTCTTCTCGCTGCGTGGTGGTGAATCGGGGTGGAGACCTGTGTGGCCACTCCATGCAAAACACCACGGTCAGAAACCAAACGAATGATGGCTTCAAATATGAGCCCCTAATTTAAGAAAAATACAAGGCCTAGATTGCAGAATTGCAGAAACTGATTCTCAGTCAAGTTGTAATTCACATGAATTCCTGTAGCATATTCTGGAGTAGATAAAGGCAGCAATTTTAATATGTCTCAAGAAACACCATATAGTGATGTGTGTGTATGAATATGCAGATAGATGCATATATATGTATATATATACACACACACGTGTGCATGAATATATTCATATTCAGGTAAGCCCTAAATGCTAACAAAACTATCTGAGGAGGAAGATTAAAAAGGAAAAAAGAGGACTCTAGTGAATGTGGTCAAGATAGAAGAAAAATAATTTATATCATTTAGACACTTGTGACAATAAGAAAATCTTTCTAGATCTCTAAACTGCTTTAAAGTGTGAATGAAGCATTTTGTACAATAATTAGAACTAAAAGACTCAAAATAGAAACATTGTTGGTTTTATACAAATTTGTGAAAGGAGCACCAAACTGAAAGTAAAAAAAAAAATTTTTTTTTTACCTTACCACTAATTGACCTTATGACTATGACAGTAGATAAGCTATTTAGACCAGTATGGCCTGTATTTTTCTACTTCATTCTTTCATTGAAGAAGTATTTATTGAGTGGCACTGTTCTAAGCACTGGAAATACCTTGAGGGGGTGGGGAACAGGCAGCGTTCCTGCCCTCCTGGAGCTCCGTTCTAGTAAGACTATGTTATACTCAGCAAAACGCATGGATTTCCGAACTAGATCATCTCTATTGTCCGTTCTAGGCCTAGGAACATCTCATGGTGATTGGGAGGCTGGCCTGTGCCCTGAAGTCACCGAATAGCCAATTTGCCAAATGGCCTTGCTTCTTGTTAACTAAGTTTTAATTAGCCAGATTTTGTTTCTAGCCGTGAGACCGTTTTACAGAATATCACATTCAGTTTGTCTTTGACCCAGCTCCCTGTTGCTTCAGCCGCAGACTTCCTCGATCAAGGCTGCGCGACAACCCAAGAAGGGGGACTTGGGGGAAAGAGGACAAACAGCCAGGAGACAAGCAGGTGGGCTTCTGACTGGGCTGGAAGCCTAGCGCCTCTCTTCCCCCTGCCCTGGATTTCTGTGTCCCCCATAGCTCTGTTCAGACCCTTGCAGACTGACATTGTAAGAGAAAGGAAAGAGACACAAAGGCTACGCGGAGAAAGCCCCTTCGAAAATGCTACCTTACATCGAAAACCGGGGATGTACTGTATGATGACTAACATAATATAATAAAAAATCGTTATTAATAAAAAAAAAAAAAATGCTAGATTTCCACGGGGATTCACACGGGGATTCCCTCCATAGAGGAAGTTCAAAAATTTAAATTTCGGTCTCCATGGCCATCTGGTGGTTAAAGGGCCACATCACATCCTTTTGTGGCATAACAAAACAAGATTCAAGTTTAAGATGGTTAAATTTCTTCTAAGAAACAAAACAAATGAGCAAAGGAAAAGAGAGAAAGAGGTATCAAGAAACATACTCATAACTGTAGAGAACAGACTTGTGATTCCCAGAGGGGAAGTGGGTCGGGAGGTGGGTGAAAGAGGTGAAGGGGATGAAGAGTACAATTATTGCGATGAGCACTGAGTCATGTATAGAACTGTTGAATCACCACCTTGTATACCTGAAACTAATATAACACACTATGTTAACTAGACTGGAGTTAAAATTTTAAAATAAAATAATAACAAAGATTCTTAAATTTCTTAACTTTTTCAACTGGAATTTTATTACAAAATGTGTCCATACCTGCATCCTATGTTATGTTGATAAAGCTTATGCCTCTCCTTGGGTGAAGACTTTAACATTATAACGAAGTAGAGGTAACTCAGACCAGGGGAAGCAGGAGAGTCGAAGGAGTTATGATGACAAGCAGAAACCTGAGTGAAGTGAACACTGGAGGGGAGACAAATGAAGAACTCAAGGTAGCTTCTAGAAGCTGGAAAAGGCAGGAAAGATTCTCCTCTAGAGCCTCCAGAAGGAATGCAGACCTACTGACACCTTGATTATTCCCATATGACCTATTTCAGGCTTATAACCTCCAGGATGGCCAGACAATAAATTTGTATTGTTCTAACTCATTAAATTAGTGGTTATTTTTCACAGCAGAAATAGGAAACTGATAATGAGAAGCAATAGAGCTCAGAGCTCAAGTTCTGGAGTCAAACAGATTTGAGTTCTTAACATAGCTACATTACTTCCTACCCATAGGAACTTGGGTGTTCATGACCCTCTCTAAGCCTCTATTTTGCACCTATAAACTGGGACTACCCAATAAAGTCCGTGTGTGGAAAGAGAAAATGGGGAGGCAGTGAGGTCTACTGTTGTTCATAATAAGCCTGATACAAATACTTGACATTTTAAACCATGTCTATTTATAACTTTGTTTAAAAGGTTAAATGATTCTGGGCAGCTAGGTGGCTCAGTCAGTCAAACATCCAACTCTTGATTTCAGCTGCAGTCACAATCTCAAGGTCTAGAATCAAGCCCCTTGTTGGACTTTGAGCCATGATGGGTGTGAAGCCTGCTCAGGATTCGATCTCTCTTCCTCTCCCTCTGCCCCTCCCCCACTGTGCGCATGCTCACGCGCGTGCTCTCTCACTCTCTCTCTCTCTTCCCCTCAAAAGAAAAAAAAAAGGTTAAATGAGTCTAAAATACTAAAATACTTAGGGAAATAAAAAGAGAAGAAAAAACTTTCATTTCTGTTTTGTAAGGTGAAAACTCTGACGCATTTCGTTTTTAATCCCCTTCAAAAAAAAGGAAATACAGTACTTGTGGGATTCAAAGAAAATTGCAAACAATTAATATTAAATATATCAGAATTTATCTACTACACATTTAATTAACTAGATTAGGTTAAAAATGTTAACAATATTCTGCTAAATTATCACTGCAACTGTGTAACTTAAGAAAGTTTAGGAGATTATCAGCAAAGGAAATAGAACCTGCCTTCTCCCTTTCTGCACAACACCAGAGTACGTGAAATATACCAGATTCTGAGTGTTCACTATACTGTTAACTCAAAACAATTCTAATGTCACTTGATAGACTATACTAAGAAACTGACAAGTGTCAATCATTCTACTGGACAGTAAGCTATGCAAACTAAGAAAATTGCAAGTTCTGACAGAAGAAAAAAAAAAAACCTTGCCAAGGATAGAAATAAACTATAATGGACGATTTGAGATACAGAGCATTTGGTTAATAAATCAGGGTTCTTTTTATGGATCATTCCCAAAGTATAACACCATTATGCCTTTCGTGTGCTTTATTAATGGAGAATACATCTACTTGAATAACCTTAAATGTGGGCTTGACCCTCAGATAACATGGAAGGTTTGTCTTAAAACACAACACAGAGCAGAACTATCCAGGGACAGATGCTATAACACATGAGGAGAGGTACCCTTGGTAACAAAGAATATATAAATATTGTGAATCCAAGTACACATGCCACATGTTTAATTTTTTAAAAAAGGCCCTAGGAGTATAAAAGGGAATGAAATGTCGGTGTACTTTTACCACAAAACTTAATTGTAGGAGCCATAGACCACAAGAAGTGCTTACATATGGACGCCTGGGTGGCTCAGTCGTTAAGCGTCTGCCTTCGGCTCGGGGCGTGATCCCAGGGTCCTGGTATCGAGCCCCACGTCAGGCTCCCTGCTCCTCTGGAAGCCTGCTTCTTCCTCTCCCACTCCCCCTACTTGTGTTTCCCCTCTCTCTGGCTGTCTCTCTCTCCGTCAAATAAATAAATAAAATCTTTAAAAAAAAAAAAAAAAGAGGACAATCCCAGACAGATGGAACACTAAACCACCCTGAATCAAGGTGAGTGGGAAACCATCCCAATAACACATTATAGATTTTGAAAATCACTCAGAAATGAAATAAGTAGGTATAATTCTAACAAAACATGCAAAATTTGTATGCTGACGACCATATAATTCTGATAAATCAAAGAATATCTAAATAAATGGAGAGAGACACTGCATTTATGGATTGGAAGACCCAAGATATAAAGATGCCAAATCTTCCAAATTGATAAACAGGTTTAACTCAATGCCTATAAAAAATAAAACAGCAAGACTTCTTTAAGATATAGACAAGATTATTCTAAAATTTATATGCAAAGACAAGGGAACTAGAGCAGATAAAAACAATTTTGAAAAAAAGAATGATGATGGGAGGACTCTCTGCCTGATTTCAAGACTGGTTACATAGTTGGAGTAATCAGGACTGTGTTATTGGCAGAAGTACACACACATAACGATGGAACAGAATAAAGAGCCCAGAAACAGACCCATGCAATGTGCTCAACTGATTTTTGAACAAAGGTGCAAAACAATTCAATAAAGGAAACCATTCAACAAATGGTGCTAGAGCAACTAGTCAACTATAGGCAAAAGAAAGTATCACACATTATATAAAAACAAACTTGAAATGGATCACAGACTAATATGTAAGGTGTAAGACCATAAAACTTTTAGGAAAAAATCTTCAGGATTTAGGACTAAGCATAAAGCTTAGAAGCATGCTTCATAAATGGAAAAATTATAAATTGGATTTCATCAAAATTAAAACTTTCTCTCTGCAAAAGACCCTCTTAAGGGACAGGCCTAATCCATGCACGAGGAAGCAGTTGACCAAGATTAAAGCAGAAATCAATGAATTAGAAACCAGGAGTACAGTAGAGCAGATCAACAGAACTAGAAGCTGGTTCTTTGAAAGAATTAATAAAATTGACAGACCTCTGGCAAGACTTAACCAAAAGAATAGAGAAAGGACCCAAATTAATAAAATTATGAATGAAAAAGGAGAGCTCACAACCAACACCAATGAAATTGGAAGGATTATTAGAAACTTTTATCAACAGCTTTATGCCAATAAATTAAGCAATCTGGAAGAGATGGAGGCCTTCCTGGAAACCCATAAACTACCAAGACTGAAACAGGAAGAAATTGATTTTTTAAACAGGCCAATTAATTATGAAGAGATTGAGTCAGTGATAAACAATCTTCCAAAAAATAAAACTGCAGGTCCTGATGGTTTTCCTGGAGAATTCTACCAAACATTCAAAGAAGAAATAATACCTATTCTCCTAAAGCTATTTCAAAAAATAGAAACAGAAGGAAAGCTACCAAACTCATTCTATGAGGCCAATATTACCTTGATCCCCAAACCAGGCAAAGACCCCATCAAAAAGGAGAATTACAGACCAATTTCCCTAATGAATACGGACACCAAAATCCTCAACAAGATCCTGGCTAATAGAATCCAACAGTACATTAAAAGGATTATCCATCATGACCAAGTGGGATTCATCCCTGGGATGCAGGGGTGGTACAACATTCGTAAATCTATCAGTGTCTTAGATTTTATCCAGAAACAAAAATTCAGAAATCATATGATTCTCTCAATAGATGCAGAAAAAGCATTTGACAAAATACAGCATCCTTTCCTAATTAAAACCCTTCAGAGTGTAGGAATAGAGGGTTCATTTCTCAAGCTCATAAAAGCCATCTATGAAAAGCTTACAGCAAATATTATTCCCAACAGGGAAAAGCTGGAAGCCTTTCCCTTAAGATCAGGAACACGACAAGGATGCCCACTCTCGCCACTATTATTCAACATAGTACTAGAAGTCCTTGCAACAGCAATCAGACAACAAAAAGTTATAAAAGGTATCCAAATCGGCAAAGAAGAAGTCAAACTGTCTCTCTTCGCAGATGACATGATATTCTATATGGAAAACCCAAAAGAATCCACTCCCAAACTATTAGAAGTTATAGAGCAATTCAGTAATGTGGCGGGATACAAAATCAATGCTCAGAAATCAGTTGCATTTCTATACACAAATAATGAGACTGAAGAAAGAGAAATTAGGGAATCCATCCCATTTACAATAGCACCAAAAACCATACGTTACCTTGGAATTAACTTAACCAGAGATGTAAAGCATCTATATTCTAGAAACTATAAATCACTCTTGAAAGACATTGAGGAAGACACAAAAAGATGGAAAAATATTCCATGCTCATGGATCAGAAGAATTAACATAGTTAAAAAGTCCAGCTACCCAGAGCAATCTACACTTTCAATGCTATCCCGATCAAAATACTGATGACATTTTTCAAGGAACTGGAACAAATAGTCCTTAAATTTGTATGGAACCAGAAAAGGCCCCGAATCACCAAGGAACTGTTGAAAAGGAAAAACAAAGCTGGGGGCATCACAATGCCGGATTTCGAGCTGTACTACAAAGCTGTGATCACAAAGACAGCATGGTACTGGCACAAAAACAGACACATAGACCAATGGAACAGAATAGAGAACCCAGAAATGGACCCTCGGCTCTTTGGGCAACTAATCTTTGACAAAGCAGGAAAAAACATCCAGTGGAAAAAAGACAGTCTCTTCAATAAATGGTGCTAGGAAAAGTGGACAGCTACATGCAAAAGAATGAAACTTGACCACTCTCTCACACCGTACACAAAGATAAATTCCAAATGGATGAAAGACCTCGATGTGAGACAGGAATCCATCAAAATTCTAGAGGAGAACATAGGCAGCAACCTCTACGACATCGGCCAAAGCAACCTTGTTCATGACACATCTCCAAAGGCAAGAGAAACAAAAGATAAAATGAACATGCGGGACTTCATCAAAATAAAAAGCTTCTGCACAGCCAAGGAAACAATCAAAAAAACTAAGAGGCAGCCCACGGAATGGGAGAATATATTTGCAAATGATGCTACAGATAAAAGACTGGTATCCAAGATCTACAAAGAACTTCTCAAACTCAATACGCAAGAAACAAATAAACAAATCAAAAAATGGGCAGAAGATATGAACAGACACTTTTCCAATGAAGACATACAAATGGCCAACAGACACATGAAAAAATGTTCAAAATCATTACCCATCAGGGAAATTCAAATCAAAACCACACTAAGATACCACCTTACTCCAGTTAGAATGGCAAAAATCAACAGGCAGGAAACAACAATTGCTGGAGAGGATGTGGAGAAAGGGGATCCCTCCTACATTGTTGGTGGGAATGCAGGTTGGTGCAGCCACTCTGGAAAACAGTGTGGAGGTCCCTTAAAAAGTTAAAAATTGAGCTACCCTATGATCCAGCCATTGCACTACTGGGTGTTTACCCCAAAGATACAGACGTAGTGAAGAGAAGGGCCATATGCACCCCAATGTTCATAGCAGCAATGTCCACAATAGCTAAATCGTGGAAGGAACCGAGATGCCCTTCAACAGATGGCTGGATTAAGAAGCTGTGGTCCATATATACAATGGAATATTACTCAGCTATCAGAAAGAACAAGTTCTCAACATTTGCTGCAACATGGACGGCACTGGAGGAGATAATGCTAAGTGAAATAAGTCAAGCAGAGAAAGACAATTATCATATGATTTCTCTCATCTATAAAACATAAGAACTAGGAAGATCGGTAGGGGAAGAAAGGGATAAAGAAAGGGGGGGGGTAATCAGAAGGAGGAATGAAGCATGAGAGACTATGGACTCTGAGAAACAAACTGGGGGCCTCAGAGGGGAGGTGGGTGGGGGAATGGGATAGACTGGTGATGGGTAGTAAGGAGGGCACATATTGCATGGTGCACTGGGTGTTATACGCAACTAATGAATCATCAAACTTTGCATCAGAAACCAGCGATGTACTGTATGGTGACTAACATAATATAATAAAAAACATTAAAAAAATAAAATAAAATAAAATAAAATCAGACTCTTGTAAGCAGAAAAAAAAAGAAAAAAAGAAAAGACCCTCTTAAGAGAATGAAAAGACAAAATACAGACTAGGGGAAAATATTTGGAAATTACATAACTGATGAAGGACTAGTACCTAGATCTATATAAAGAACTCTCAGTTCAACAGTAAAGGGGTGCCTGGGTGGCTCAATCACTTAAGTGTCCAAAAAAAAAATTAAGATCCATGAGCCCAGAGGGGTATTTAAAGTAAGAAAAGGGGCACCTGGATTGCTCAGTCGGTTAAGTGTCCAACTCTTGATCTCAGCTCAGGTCTTGATCTCAGGGTCATGAGTTCAAGCCCTGCATTGGGCCCTGCACTGGACATGAAGCCTATTTAAAAAAAAAAAATCCAACAGTAAAGAAACAAACAATCCAATTAGAAAATGGGCAAAAGACATAAATGACATTTCACCAAAGAGGAGACACAGATGCCAAGTGATGACATGAAAAGATGGGCAACATCATTAGCCATCAGAGAAATGCAAATTGAAACCACAGTGATCTATCACTACACACCTATCAGAATGGCTAAAATAAAAAAAGACTATATCAATGGCAAAAACAAGGTTGCAGAAAAACTAGATCATTGATACGTCACTGGTGAAACTAATGTGGTGAAGCTGCTCTGGAGAACAGTTCAGCAGTTTCTTTAAACCTAAATATGCAACCACCATGCAACCCAGCAGTTATCCCAGAGAAATAAAGATCTGTGTTCACACAAAAACCTGTACATGAATGTTTATAGCAGTTTTATTCATAATAGTCAAAAACTGGAAGCAAACTGTGGTACATACATAGCATATGATAGTAGCTAGCAATAGAAACAAACAAAAATATACACAACAACCTGGGTGAATCTGCAGGGAATTATGCTGAGTGGGGAAAAAAAAAAGGCCAACCCCAAAGGGTTATATAGTGTATGATTCTATTTATATAACGTTTTTGAGATGACAAAATTATAGAAATGAGAATGGATTAATGGGTTCAGGAAGGAGTAGGAGGAGAAGTGGGTGTGGCTATTAAAGTTTTAGCAAGATGAGGGACAGCCTGGTGATGGAAATGTTCTGTATCTGGACTAAATCAAGGTCCATATTCAGACTGTGACAATTTACTATAGTTTACAAGACGTTGTCTTTCAGGGAAATCAAATAAAGGATACATGAGATCTCTGTATTATTTCTTATAAGGACATCTTATCTACAATTATATCAAAATGAAAAGTTTAATTTTAAAAAACATATTAACATTTTCAACAAAACTAGATGATAAGGTACATCCATGCACCTCAAAAGACCAGTTGATGGGGGACTATCCACTACCAGTCACAAGATCTCCCTGGAATTAGTGTCTGTGCTGGAGAATGTGGGTGGAAGCAACCAGGCACTTGACATGTCTAAGAATAGGATAAATCCCAGTCAACAGATACTCACTGGAAAACACAGCAGACCAATACGAGAGCAGCAGACGAAACTAGGAAGGACCTGCCCAATCCAATAGTGGTTGAACACAAAGGGCCGGGGTAAGGTTAGAAGGGGATGGAGCAGTCTCACCCCTTAGAATTCTCTAAACTGACCATCCAGGAACTTTTCCAAGGTAGGGCTCTACACTGAGGAAAACACTAGGAGTAGTGGAATCAAAATTGAGCCAGGCAGAAATAAGGAGATGAAGGAAAAGAAGCTTGAAGTGAGGGATGGAAACAGTCTGGAACTCTCCCAAGAAAGTGGCCATTTTTTTAGCATTACGCAAAAATACCAGGAGAGGTCTGTGAAGTGGGCAATGATCCTGAAGTACGCCACCTTCTAAAATTCAAGATCAATTTCATATAAAAAGAGCAACAGAAAGGGACTGAAGCGATATCTTCTACAAAGTTAGTGTCAATATGAAGGGAATATGAAACAGAATAAGTGCCTTACAAAGCACACAAGAAAAATCACACCACCAAAAAGACTAAACTATATTCTATTTCAAAACAAGCTAAATGTCTTTAAGAAAGTGTTAGAAGATATGAAATAGCAACATAAATCAGAATTAGAAAATCTCAATATAGACAAGAATATTGTATTATAAGATGTGCTATAATGATGTACTAAATATTGCTTCAATGACAATCATACTACAATATATAAGTGCATCAAAATAACACACTGTACACTTGAAATTTACAAAATGTAGCATGTCGAATTTATCAAATAAGAAAATAATGATTTTTTTTTAATTTCAGAAATATGGTCACAGTATTCAGAAGATAATTGGAAATAAAATCCACTTCAGAAATGAAGACTAAACTAGAAAGAACAAAATAACAAATAGACACAATGAAGAAGCCCTCAAAAGAAAAAAGAAGTAAAAAAGAAAAATTTAAAGAAAAAAGAAATGAGAGGTCAAGAGGATTCAAAAGAAAATGGCAAATATTGAAGATATGCAAAAAAAATTTAATATGTAAGCAGGAGTTTCTAAAAAAGGAAAACCAAAGAAAATACTAAAAAATAAAATTCAATAAAGCATTCCTAAAATGAAAAAAGATTTTAACAATATGTTGAAAGAGAATACGGCAAGGTGCCTGGGTGGCTCAGCAGGTTAACTCTTGATTTCGACTCTTGATTTTGGCTCAGGTCATGATCTCAGGGTCATGGGATTGAGCCCTGTGTCTGGCTCCACACTCAGTGCAGAGTCTACTTGAGATTCTCTGCCCTCTCCCTTTGCCCCTCCCCCAGGCTCACATTCTAAATAAATAAATAAATAAACAAACAAACAAATAAATAAGATCTTTAGGAAAAAGAGAAAGAAAGAGAATATGGTTTATTTGAGAACCTCAACCCAGATGACCAAAACCAAGATGTATTCTAATAAAATCTCTGAACATTAAAGAAAAAGAAAGCACTACCTAGGCATCTCAGCAAAAACAATAACTGACTTTATAATTAGATTTGACAACAATGTTACATAAAAGTGTAGTACCTTATTAAGATACTCAAGACCAGAAAATGGGAACCAACATTTTTATATCCAACAAAACTGACTTTCAAACTATTGAATATAAGGTCTTCCTAGCAAGCAACTAGAGAAAGAGGTTCAGACAACCACAATGATTATATCGGTAGTTCACAGCTTTTGGTATCAGGATCCTTTTGCATTCCTAAGAATTACTGGGAACTCCAAAGGGCTTTAGTTTATGTGGGGTTAATGCAAGCAATACTTACCATATGAAAACTTAAAACCGAAAAACTTTTAATATCGGGGCACCTGGGTGGCTCAGTTGGTTAAGCGTCTGCCTTCAGCCCAGATCATGATCCCAGGGTCCTAGGATTAAGCCCTGCATCGGGCTCTCTATTGAGCAGGGAGCCTGCTTCTTCTCCCTCTGCCCCCCACTAGGGCTTTCTCTCTCTCTCTAGTGCTCTCACTCTCTCAAATAAATCTTTTTTAAAAATCTTTAAAAAAAAAAAAAGAAAAACTTTTAATATTTGTTTGTTGAAATAACAGTGATAAACCCATGACACGTTAACATAAAAAACATATTTATGAAAACTAGCTGTATTTTCTAGCACAGAAAAAATAGTGAGAGAAAAGGAATTCTTTTACATTTTAAAAAATCTTTTTAAAGATTTATTTTAGAGAGGGAAAAAGCATGCATGAGTGAAGGGAGGGACAAAGGGAGAGGGAGAGAGAGAAACCCAAACAGCTCCATGAAGGGCTCCATGTGGGGCTTGATCTCACAACCCTGAGATCATGAACTGAGCCAAAATCAAGAGTCGGAGGTTTAACTGACTGAGCCACTTAGGTGCCCCTAAAAAATCTTTTTAATGTCTCACTTAGTTATGACTCACTTGGTCATATATTCTACATTCTGTCTGTAACGATATGTTGTTTTGGTTAAAACACATGAAGAAAATGTGGCCTCACTCAGATATGTAGTTGGAAAGAGGGGAAGAATTTTAATAGCCTTTCAGTTATTGTGTATATTCTTCTTTGATAAGATAGTAAAACTCAACGAATGGTAGATTCTTGCAAATTAGTTGCAATGTGGAATCTGAAAACTTATCAATGATCTTTTCATGTTTTATTATGTCAGAATTCATTGGTCTACCTTGACTTTGAGTGGACCTTCTAACCATGATAATTTCACAGTATCATGCATCGATCATTTGGAAAGGGGTTCACAGAATTATGCCAATCTCTAAAATGTTGACATGGTTCACTAAACAATATGAAAAGATCATATTTGGTAATGTCACCATTAATCTCATCCAGATAATCTTTATTATTGGGAAGCTGCGGTAAACACAAGTTTTCCAAAATTTTAATTTTCTCTGGAAAATCTGATTTTCACTGTCAATATCATTTTCTTTGAAGTGACAGACTTCTTTTGTTTATTTTTGAGAAAATGTCTACCCAACATACCCAAGGCATAATAACCATACTGTGTCTGTCAGTCACTCTTTCAAGAAAAATGACAGTCCATTAGAAAAAGAGGAGGTGGCTGGTTTCATCCACAACTCAAGCAGTTACACAGTGATTTTCCATAAGATAAGTGCCTTTCCATCACGTTGCAGCAGAAATACTAATTTGTCACGCTGTATATTATCAAAAAGGTGCCTACTTGAGATTCGAGGGTTAGTAAAACTAATGATTTTTATTGCTTCATCAAGGCTATCTTTAAGTGAAACTGGCATTTTTGAGGATTTTTCACTGCATGTGCATGACAGTCAAAGATACCATGATTACCTGTACAGTTTGGTGTCATTGCCTGGATTCACGCTAAGGCACCAAAAGTTTTACCCAACCACAGATTTTGCATCATCTGTACAAATACAGTGAAAAGAGCAAATAAGATCTTAATATTATTATAAAATAGTTTTGACCTTGCAGATCCCCCGAAAGGGTCTCAAGGACCTCCAGGAGTCCACAGAGCACAACTTGAGAACCACTGTACTCGAGGGACACCAACATAAGGAAGAGTAGTCAGCATTGCACATATTATTACTCACGGAACTAAGACTAAAAAGGGAGCAAGTATCCTCTGTAATGGTGTATGATCCATTAATATAGATACAGGACACTTATAAAAAGGGAAAATGATGAAGAGAACAAAGCAAAAGGAATATTAACTGTTTTCAGTAATCATTCTGGTGGTTGTAGTATGAGTATCATTATCAGACTGCTGTGTGCGTTCATGTGGTAAAAGCAAATGAGTTATGGGTGGGTATTCTAATTGTATGTATCCCTGTGTCTTTGAAAACCAGAATTGTTGGTGTGGAAGAAAGGAGACACAAGTGTAATATAGAAGGGATTAATTTTTTATTTATAGATATATAAATTTTTACTTCGGTAAATATGAACATTGTACATAAACATTTATGCTTGCACCAGGAAGACCTGATATAATGACAAACTCCTAACTCCACATTATGGTCTTAGCGACATTTCCCACTAAAATAAGCCAGGGCTTTCTAAAACAATGGCTGATTGCAGGTCTGGGTAGGAGACGTGCAGAATAAACCTGGAACATCTTGCCATATAACGGATAACAAAGAAACTATCAAAAGACTTGTGTCAAAAGGACTCGGGAGCCACTTGAAGAAGTTTCCATGTACCTCAAGTGATACGATTCAACTCATGGCTAAAAACTGCCATGAGCTAAAATCCATCGAATACATTCAAATCCTTGAGCTTATAATGATACAAAAAAAGAAAAATAAAAAGTAAAACCTAACTGCTCACCTTTGGATAATAGTAGGAACCAAATTCATTAGCTGGAAAACTAATAAAGGGAAAGAGTTAAACACTGCTCCTTTCTTTCCACTGTACCACTGGGCAGCCCACCGGTAAAGGAAGGGAAGTGTCTCTTTATGGAAGCAATTAAGCATATGAATAAAGAAGGAATGACAGAATGAGGATATCCCAATTCTGCAGCCCCCAGTGAATGAAAGGGCCTATGCAATGAGCCCCAACAGTGACAGCACCACAAAAAGAGACACAACTGGACAGTCTGTGCCTTATGGTGAAAAAACACATTGCCACCCACAGACTTGCCAAAGAAATTAAACCTGAGTCTATCCAGCCTCTGCAGCCAGATGCCAACTTGCAGAAAATGCAGAGGACAGAAGGACATGCTAAATGGCACCAGGTGCGTGCAGTTGGTAAAATCCAGACCGTGAGAAACTCTGCAGGTCAAATACCTCAGGCTTTTCAAAATATTAATCATAAGGGAGGGAAAGGGATACAGAAGAAACCAGTAAAGTATGAGGCATAAAAGTCAACTAAGCTATGTTGTCATGAATTCAGACTTGAGTGAATAGGGAATAAAAAAAAATACAACAAAGTGGTTATTCTAACAGTCAGAATAGGATTACCTTTGAGAGGACAGAGCGGGTTGATAGGTCTGAGGTACATGGAGACTCCTGCATGGCTGGTAAAGTTCTATTTCTTGACCTGAGTGGTGATTACAGGGGGTTTGCCTTAAGTAATTCATTAAATTCTACATTTTGTGTGGTTATTGGTATCTCAGTTTTATTTTACAGAAAATAGGTCATAAAAAACAGTGAAAAAGAAACAGTGCCTCTGAGTGTTTGTCTTCTGGAGACAGTGGAGAGCGCAGTTGGAAAGAGGAAGACGTGAGGGTAAGTCACAGGGCTCACTTAGTCCTGGGCTCAATCCCCTCGGTACTACTTCAGGCTCCAAGGCAAGAAGCTTTGGTTGGGACCTTAGCATGGTTGTGGTGAAGGAACTGCGCTTGAGACCTGCAGGGACAGTGATCAGGGTCTCAGGAGGGACCCCACCCTCGCATTCCAGAGACTCGGCACCCCGAGCCACCCAGCCAGAGCCAGCCTCATATCCTGTCCCCAAAACGTCTCCCTCTGGCCAAAGCATTGGGAGAGCAATCGGCCACCCAAAGACAAGGAAGAAGACATTACCTCATCACCAGACAACTGAGTCTGCACATATCCTGGAATGAGAGGGAAGAAACAGAACGCCCTTCATTAGGACCAAATGTTGTGATTATCCTGAAGGGTGGGGCAGTGACCCGAAATATCAGAACTCCATCTCTGCTGACCGCCCCCCGCAAAGGACTATCCTGGTGATTCCTGAGAAGTATAATCAGCTTTCTCTGCCTTGCATCTTTGAAGTTAGGGGAAGTGGGAAATGGGAGAACCATGGGGCAGGTGGCAAGGGGACTCTTGAGAGGCTCATTTACCTTTCTGAGCCCTGAGGCAGATGACAGTCCCCACGAGAAAGAAGATCAGCCCAAGCAGGAAGGTTGCACTTCCACTTAGCATCTTTCTCCAAGAATATGCAGACTGAGCTCCTATGGGAAACAGGTCTTAAAATTAGTAGAAAGCTCCCAATATTTGGTGTGCCTTCTTGGAATCCCAGAGCCTGTACTGGACACCAAATCAAATGCTATGGAGAAGAGAAGTACATTTAGAAATGGTTCTTTGAAGCCAAGGTTTGCACCCATGGAGTTTCTGTAACTGATTCCTGCAGCCCACGAGAATGCCCCCCAACCTACTAAGACAAAGTATTAGAGGACACTAGTTCCCACAGTTGGAAATAAGTGATGAGGTGATTAGACCTCCTTATTTCTTGGAAGATACAAACATAGATATCTGCCATGTCTTCTCCCACCCTAACTCAAGGAACCCGATTTCCATGACTCCCTCAGATCAGGGGAAAGAAGAATGACTCTTGGGACCAAGATGAATGCAGAGGTCACACAGGCCCTGTGCTGAGGCGGCATCACCCTGAGTCGGAACTAGAGAGTACAAGAAGCCGATTCTCACTCCACTCCACAGAAATAGGGCTCAGCAGGCTGGGATGATTAACAAGGCAAGTGTAGACATCTCCAAGTTCAGGAGTCATTTCCAGCATCACCATTGTCTGGAAGGTCCAGTCTCCATTCCTGATGAGGCCAGTGGACATGACCCCGACCCTCTCCTCCTGCCCATTCCGGAACCACCTGATCTTGATGTCTCCTGGATAGAAACCTGTCACAGAGCAGAGCAGCAAATTGCGGTGCTGCAGGGACGGGATCCTCTCTGGATACACTGTCACCTCTGGTTGTACTGGGAGGGGAGAGAAAAATGAGACATTGTGAAGGAAAACCACCAAGCCAGGACAGATTCCTCGAGAGACTATCTCTGCCCCTAATCTCCTTCTCACACCACCCAAGGGGAAACTGGAAATGGAAAGAAATCTCTGCCCCCAAGACTCAGAAACGGGGTATAATAATGCCCCAAGGAGGAGTTAGGCCTTATCAGATACTCCCACAATTACCCCTTCTACTCGAGAGCCCACTGGTCCTTAATGTCCTTGAGAACTTTGGGGGTCTGGGACCAAGACCACAGTGACTTGACCTGTGAGTATAATGAGTGAATCACAACTGGGGACGGAACACATACAGAGACTTCCCTGCTCATAAGCCATATATCGTGAAGCAGGAAATTGCCTATCATAAGGAAGTAAAGCCCATGGTCAGGTTCACATGCGGGAGGCTCCTGAACCCCAACAGACCTCACCTCCCACCTCACCTTTCCTCCCCACAGTGAAGGGTGCACCCAGCTTGTAGTTACGCCTGCAGAGGGCATCCACAGAAGCTCTACTCCTCTCCAGTATATCCGGCCGACTGTTCCA
The DNA here is from genome assembly GCF_024610735.1 of Ursus americanus. Taxonomy (NCBI): domain Eukaryota; kingdom Metazoa; phylum Chordata; class Mammalia; order Carnivora; family Ursidae; genus Ursus; species Ursus americanus. The sequence goes on from NC_142158.1 coordinate 28,463,657, forward strand.
CAGCTCAGCATCAGGCTTCCCCAGCTCTGTCAACGCCACAAACATTCCCACACAGCTGTCGAAACGTGCATACTCCTCCAAGTTAAAAATGAATCTCACCACAAACTGCACTTTCTCTGTCCCGTTGATGAAGTAACAGTCAGCTTTTGCCTGAATCACGAAATCTTCTAGAAAACAAGAAAGACTATAACCCAACCACCACTAAAAAGTGGAAACCCATACATGGTAAAACTATGCCAGACCACATGGATATGAGAGGAGGCCTTTTAACTTCAGTAAATAGGTCAAAGTAGCCTCTTTTCCCCTGGGCCCCACCCCGGTTCCATTTAGCAAAGAGACATCCATTGTGGAAGAAAGCCTGAGGCCCATCCTACTGGGCCAGCCAAACAGAAGACATGGAACCCAAAAAAGGCAAGCCAAAGAGAGAGTCCCAAGAGACATAAACATTCATTCCACAAGTATTTTTTGACCGTTTGTGTTTTGCTGACACTGTGCCGGTTTCTCCAAGCCAAGTTTTCAGAAGCCCAAGGTTTTAACACCCCTTGTTATCAAGTCAAAAACATCCATCCCCAAATGAAATAATTCAATAGTGCTCTTGTCCGTAGCAGGTTCATTCTATACGTTCCTTCTGGAGTGAAGTGAGGGAGTGATGGTGGGGGTGGGGGAGGATGTGCAAAGAAATGCAGACTAGGTACACATTTTGATGTGAAACTAACACACCTTATACTTTTTCCTCACTATGGGTTTTCTCCAAAAATTTTCTTTTGGACCTTTCCCCTTGCACTCTTACCTAGAGACCTCACCCCCCTGTTGGCTCTAATAAGGTAATGATTTCATTAACTTTGTTGGTGTGAAGTAAAATAATTCTAATTCACGGCTCAAAGATTAATATTGCCATCAGCATCATTGGCACTATACCTACCCTTCCAGTAGCTACAACAACATGGTGATAGGGGATACACAATTAGCTTAAACCTTCTTCGGGGGGCAGGGGGTTTACATGAAACTGTGCCATTAAAGGTGGAATAAAAAAACATAATTCCATCGTCCATTATGATTTTCTACTTTCAGACACCTTACTAACGTTGGTAGTGATTAGTTTCAGCTACATATTTTTTCATACCAGGTCTACTCTGCTCATGTTCTTCAGTGTAATTCAACACTAAAAAATTATGTAATCTGTTCTCATTGGTAAGAAAGAGTATAATTCTTATTCACTGAGCACACAGTGTGCTCTGGCCTGAGTGTTTGTGCCCCTCCCCCAAAATTCATGTGTTGCGATCCTAACCCCCAAAGGTGATGTTATTTATCAGTAGGAGGTACTTTTGAGAGGTGCTTGGGTCATGAGGGTGGAGCCCTCCCTCATGAATGGGATTAGCCCTTGTAAAGGAGGCTCCAGAGAGATCCCAAGACCCTTCCACCACATTAGGACACAGGGAGAAGGTGCCACCTATGAACCAGGAGGAGAGTGTCCACCAGAACACAGCCATGCTGACGCCCCGATCTTGGACTTCCCAGCCTCCAGAACCATGAGAAATAAATTTCTGTTGTTTATAAGCCACCCAGTCTGTGTGGTACTTTGTAACAGCAGCCAGAATGGACTAAGACACAATGATACCTGTCATAGATGTGAAGATCCGAAAAATTTTAAGTAACCAAGTGGTAAACGGCCCCGGATTATGTTTCAGTTGATTTGGGTTCTAGTTCTATATCCAGTAGTTATACCTAGAACCACTTACCCTCCCTGACCTGCTTTCCATTGAAAACAACACTGCAGCAGAGCTCAAAAGTATAGTGTTAGGTGACCAAAAAAAGAAGAATGTGATTCAGTGCACAATGTTTATTAACATTTTTAAGTACACATGAAAAACAATGCTAAATATTCTTAAAGCCCAGCCTCAAAGTTAAAGACACACCAGACATATTAGAATGGATCTGTAAGGAAAGGAGGGCATGAAAATGCAGACCAGGAAAGAGGAGAGAGTCGTTGCACCGACAAATGATTGCCAAGTGCTGTGAACTCACTGGGTAAGATTGATACAATTCTCTGTATGCACTCGAGAACAACAAAAATGAAAGGAAATTCAAATCGATTGATAAGGCAGGTTGGTCAGAAAAGATCCACCTGCAGAAATGGCATGAATTAAGGCTTGAGGGATAATTGTTATTGATCCTGAATTGTAAATTTACTTTCATTTCTAAACTCAGAGGCCTCCTCTGGGAACTACTGAGCTGAGTGTGAAGGATGGCAGCATCCTTCCTGCAGGAATCAGCTCTTAGCAGCTAAACTCAGCTCTAACCTCCAGTGCTCTTCCTTCTTACAGTTTAAATCAGAAAAAGGAAATTATTTTGGGGTTAGATTTAAGATCTAAACTGACTGTTTGTTTGTTTGTTTGTTTGTTTTTCATTTGTGTTGCTTAATGGACATTATAAGCTTAGAGAGGTTTCTATTCTGGGAGAATAAAGATCTTCTCCTACCCACCCCGCCCTCCCAGGTTTGTTCCTCTTTTGTATTTGATGAAACTTTGACATTCAAGCAAACTCTTTTTTTAGCACAATTTATCCTATTTTCTGCTGATAAATATGTTTTCAGGGTGTAATACTGCCTCATGTTCACACAGCCCATCTCCTCGGCTAGAAAAATAACAGCAATAAATACACATACCCAGGAACCAGAGCACAGGCATACTGCATTCAACTTCTCTTCATTCTCAAAACTGGGGTTAATAAATGCCAATAGAAGAAACCTTTGTTTCCAATTTCTTTCCTCCACATGTATCCCAGTTGGATAAATATAAAACAGTTGCAACCATCAGAGCAAACTCCTGTCTGGAAAAATGGCAACTATTCTTAGACTACCCCCAGTTAATACAGTTCTTGAGACTGGCATTGATACAATAAGGACTCTAAGCAAGACAAAATGTTTCCCTTCTTCCTAGCACCCTTCTCCTTGAAGCTGGGCTCTGGTGTAGGAAGTCCCTTTTCCCAGCAGTCCAATGTGTGTGGTAAAGAGGGGAGGCATATTTTAATTTCAAAGGGAAGAACACTTTGAAGCCAGAAGCCAGTTCAATCTGGTCTGCAGCCTGGACCTACAGGGAAAAGCATCCCTCCCCCATGTCAATTCTTGCATACACAACTGAAAAAAATTTTTTTGCTCTGTTCTTACCTGGAGAGTCTCTGACTTGAGTCATGGAGGAATCCAGTCGGATTACACTCACTAGGAGAGCCACCATCCATGGAAACCACCCAGAACCCATTCTGGAAGGAAAAATAAAAAATTAGACAGTAAAGTCATCAACCTCTTCAGAATGGGGCTTGCCCCCACAAAACTCAGTCAAAAAAATATGAGAGTATGAATACCTTTCTGGTTTGCTCAGGATTGGAAACTCTTCACACTGATAACCAATCATGACAGAAGGGTTTTGCATCATTAGATGCTGGGTAGACTACTTTCATAAAGTCGTGTGTACCACTCAAGAATTGTTTACCTGCAGAATCACTGTCTGATGTGTGTGGAAAATGGGCTGTGAGAAAAATTTTTTTAAAATAGCGTACACTGTATGTGGTCCTAGAAGAACTACGCAGATTGTTTGCTTTGCATTCCACTATCTTTTAACCAATAAGTCTCTTCTCCTGCGGGGTGGCCGACATTGCCAAATAAAGCAGAAAGTAGACAGCATTCTGAAGCATTTGCCTTAAGATGAGTTAATGAAGGGATTATCATAGAAGAGATTGAGAACCACCTGGAGAGTATGATTTCCTATAAACCAAGAGAGAGCCACCAAAAGAAGAAGAAGAAGAAGGAGGAGGAGGAGGAGGGGGGGGGGAAGGGGAGGAGGAAGGAGAAGAAGGGAGAAGATAAAAGAATAAAATGCTGCAAAAATGTTCAAGAGAGAACTCCCGGGTGGCTCAGTCAGTTAAGCATCTGACTTCGGCTCAGGTCATGATCTCAGAGCTCTGGGATTGAGCCCCACGATGGGCTTCCCACTCAGTGGGATTTTGGTTGTTTTTCTGTCCCTCCCCAACCCCCTTCAAATAAATAAATACAATCTTTTTTAAAAAATGTTTAGAAGGATGAAATAGAAGAAGAATTATTGTGTTTTATAATTAGTGGAGCATTAACAGCCTTCAGTGGGACATAGAGTATTAGAAATGAAGGCAGCAGATATAAACAGGCCTCCAAGAATGTTGGAAGGGAAAACAAAGGAAAAGATGGGACTCTAACTTGAGCGAAAAGGCATGCAAAAGGTAAGTTACCTTTAAGAAAGACCTCAACAGTTAAATGGGTGATGGGTATTATGGAGGGCACTTGTTGTGATGAGCACTGGGTGTTAAATGTACATGATGATTCACTAAATTCTACTCCTGAAACCAATATTACACTATATGTTAACTAACTAGAATTTAAACAAAAACTTGAAATGGAAAAAAAAAAAAAGGAAAGACCTTAACAAGTTTCTCAGTCAAGTGAAAGGCATCTGTACACGGGAGAAATTGAACATAAAAAGGAGAAGAAAAGAGAAATTACCCCCAGAATTCTTAATGGAATCCAAAGAAAGAGATTGTCAGACTTGGTTATAAAAAGGAACACTTGTTCAGAGACTAGAATGAAGACAGGGAGATTGGAGGTGAGCAAGAGGGGAATGAGGAAGTTCTGGTTGTATGGCTTCAATGGACTCCATTTAGGACAGGGCAAATATCTCCTGCTAGAAAGGAATTGCAAGAAAATCTATTTGACAACTACAGAGAGAAGGCTGCTTTTTAACCAAAGTAGCCTATAAGTACATTATTATTTATTTAGCACAGGCCATCCATGCCCAATATTATGGACCATGCAGTGATGACACAGACATGTTCCTTGTTCTCAAGAATGTGTAACCTAAGTGGAGTGACAAGGAAACAATCCACTCTAACTTCAGGAAGAGTGAGATTAATTTACTAATGTTTGGGCTCACGAGAAGAGTAAATTTTAATTAAATCTAGAAAGAGTTCATGATAAAGTTGATAGTTGATACAAGTGACATAACAAGCAGAGATTTTTAGAATTTGGAATACCCAGTACATGCAACAACAGAAAGGAGATAAACAGTGAAATAAAAAGTTTATCTGGAATCCCTTTCAAATTTCTGATTATCTGAAATAAATAAATACATGCCTACTACCTCATTGAATGGGAAAAGATACAACATAACTTTCTTTAATTCTTCACTTCCTGAAAAGAACACACATGCTTTGGTGGTATGTAAGGTAGGATTATGATGGGAGTTGACCAGGACACCCAGGAATACTTAACTTATGCTTTGCCAAATACTCTTGGAGGCCCTCAGGACACCTCTTCCCATAAGTAGTAATGCCGAATTGCAAACCAAAGACTGACTCTGTTATTAGCTGGTCAAATCTCTGATACCCCAGGAGGAAGTTTTATGATAAGTTTCTCTGAAGCATGAGACCCAAGGCAGGTCTCATGTTCCCTCTTAAATCCCACTTGTACTGCTAGCCAGCTATCAATCCTGAAGGATTAAGAACTCCCAAACGTAAGAGTAATAGCATGGGTCACAAAGGGATTCTGTTCAAGATGGCAAAAATAGGATTCAGAAAAGAGGTAAATGCAACTATGTAACCTTTAAATACTGTGGCCCTCCTACTCTTAGTAAACATGCCCTGCCCTGGAATCTGATCAATCAAAATAATAATTCCTTCTCCTGGGAGATCACGACAGATAAACAAAAAGATGGGGAGGTGTGGAAGACATCATTAATGTTCACCAACATCCTCTACTTCCTGGGCACATGGAAAACTGTACTTCCTGGTTTCCCAGGAATGTGTGACTAGTTCTAGCCAATGGTTAGTGAACAAAAAGATTCTTGGTCAAAGAATTTACCATTGCATGACTCTTCTCTTCTTCACTTAGCAAGTCAACCAAGATAGCCTTGTGTTGAAATGGTGGAATCAGAATATAAAAGCAATCTAAGAGTCATCATGAAGAGGAGAAACCCTAGAGAGTCACCCAGACCCACAACAGGTGCTGTATGAATGAGAGAGAACTTTTACTTGATTAAGGCTCTGAGGGTTGTTACCACAGCCTGGCCTAACTTTTTTTTTTTTTTTTTTTTTTTGATAGAGAGATACAGCCAGTGAGAGAGGGAACACAGCAGGGGGAGTGGGAGAGGAAGAAGCAGGCTCCCAGCTGAGCAGGGAGCCCAATGCGGGGCTCGATCCCAGCGTCCTGGGATCACGCCCTGAGCCAAAGGCAGACTCTGAATGACTGAGCCACCCAGGCGCCCCCAGCCTGGCTAACTTAACCTAACTAATATAGAACAAGAACAAGAATGTTGACCTGGCCCCTCCACATCCCTCAAGTATATTTGAATATTCATGAATTAGAAGCCGGAGCACAGGCCAAAACTGGTAGACTCTGTCCACAGAGCATCTGACCCATGACTGTGGGTGGTACTTCTAGAGGCATATGGTTATGTTGCTCCCACTTGGGAGGGTACGTGTGGAACTGAGTGAAAAGGTGGTAATCAGAAGGAGCTCAAGCCACTGAGTTTTAACTTCCCCCCCTTTGTCCTACCCACACCTACCTTAGTCTTTCCCAGGTATTTAATCTCATTTGGAAGTGGAGAAAAACATTCTACTTGAAGCTAAATGAGTGAGAACCTGTCATGGAGATTATCAGAAGCAGCAAAAGCATGAGAGGGTAATAGAGGCTTAAGTCCACGTCTAGTTAGCTCTTCTGCAGGCAGTACTGTAGCTGGGCTTTGGACCCTTCTCTCCAGGATGAGAGAGAGATCTTGAGGAGAGAAGAAAGAGTGAGGCCTAGAGAATACAGATAAAAGCTGTGCTTGTATTTGGGTTTAGAGGAAGAGAAAGAGTTGATGGACGGCAAGACGTATTGAGGGCAGACTGGAGGATGTGGATGCTGAGCCAGAAAGTTAGGAGGGCTGCTCCTTCCTACTACTGGTGTGAAAGTGTTTCAGGCTCATAAACTCTAAAATCTGATTTGCCTACATCATCACCATAATAGCTAATATTTGTTGATTCTACGTTATGAGTCAGTTTTCTAAGCACTATGAATGTCTGTGTCTATGCATGGTGGTGGGGGATGAGGGGAGAGAGAAAGAGAGAAAAAGAAGAATAGAGAGAGAATCATAATAATGACCCTTTGCAGAGATATTATTATGATCTCCCTTTTATAGACAAAGTAGTGAAAGAATAAACCAAGGGTCACATATCAGCAGTGCTTTTTCCGTTGCATGGTATTTCTTATTTGGGGGCCCAGGACAGCTTTATTTCTACTCCTTCAGTATCCTTGCAATGATAAGATGCACAAAGGAGCAAAATAACTGAAGGATTTTATTAGAACTATTTGGAGCCAGAAGAGACCCCCATCATATCCTATCTCACAAAAGGAAGTCAGTGGTCTCCTATATCGCAAGCAAGGAGTGGCATAGAACCTATCTATGGGCACTAAGAAGAGAAAACAGGATAAATCTGTGAATCTCCCTTGTCAATGGCCTCTGATACAAGCATCAGTTCATCCAGTTAGAAACTTTGTTGAGTCAGCTCTGGCGAGAAGCTAACGAAGGGAGAGGTGGTGGCCTGGCTCCTTTCTTCCATGCTTCTGTTTTTGTATTCTACTTGTATGAGCTTGAAAAACAAGGTGGGGCATTCTGATCTCTCTCTTCCTGTCTGATTTCAACCAAGAACACTTCCTAATATAGATACTTCTGTGATTTTTCGCTCAAATCTGTATCTTGCATCCCACTTCCTCATTCCCTCCCTAATCTATTCTCTAGGGAGTGAGAGAAGGTACGTATGATACATGTGATTCTTTCCTTTTTTTTAGAGAGACAGCACACACTCGAGTGGGAGGAGGACAGGGGAAGAGGAAGAGACTCTGCACTGAGTGTGGAATCCAACATGGAGTCAGTCTCACAACCCTGAGATCATGACCTGACTGAAATCAAGAGTCAGACGCTTAACCGACTAGGTCACCCAGGCACCCTGGTGTGATTGTTTCTTGAGAGAGGTATAAAATCATTATTCTCCCTAGTATCTGACACAAATCCCCCTTCAATTACTATTTTGGTGACTTTAAAGTTGAAATAAACTGTTTGTTTACCTTCATTTTCCTCTTCCTACACCCTCCTATCACAAGAAACATAAACTTCCTTGGAGACATTAGAAAAATATTCAGAGTTACTGAACAGAAAATGAAAACATAGGGGCACCTCGCTGGCTCAGACAGTAGATTATGAGACTCTTGATCTTGGGGTCATGAGTTTGAGCCCAACGTGGGGTGTGGAGCCTATTTAAAAATAAAATAAAAATATTTTAGGGCTCCTGGGTGGCTCAATCATTAGGCGTCTGCCTTTGGCTCAGGTCATGATCCCAGGGTCCTGGAATGGAGCCCCACATCGGGCTCCTCAGCTGGGAGCCTGCTTCTCCCTCTCCCACTCCCCCGGCTTGTGTTCCCTCTCTCGCTGCCTTTCTCTCTGTCAAATAAATAAATAAAATCTTAAATAAATAAATAAATAAATAAATAAATAAATAAATAAATAAAATCAAAATATTTTAAAAAGAAGGAAGGAAGGAAAGAAGGAAGGAGGGAGGAGGGAAGGAAGGAAGGAAGGAAGGAAGGAAGGAAGGAAGGAAGGAAGGAAGGAAGGAAGGAAGGAAGGAAGGGGGGAAGGAAGGAAGGAAGGAATGGGGTAGGGGTGCCTGGGTGGCTCAGTTGGTTAAGCATCTGACTCTTGATTTTGGCATAGGTAATGATCTCAGCGACATGGGATTAAGCCCTGCATCGGGCTCCACACTGAGTGCAAAGTCTGCTTGTCCCTCTCCCTCTGCTCCTACCACCTTGCACTCTCTCTCAAATTAATAAATAAGTAAAATCTTATTTAAAAAAGAAAATTAAGACATATGTTTAGGGAACACTGTATGCTGAGACACGGTTTAACTGAAGGAACTGTACTAAGCTAAGAATTTTGCCAGCTCAAAACACTTGCTAAATTCTCCCTCGGTGGTGACATGAGGGGAAAGGTAAGGAGGAAAGAATATGAGAGACAACAGAAATTGTTGGAATCTGGGGTGTCAGAAGCAAACTTGTGATCTTAGTCAGTGAGAATCCATTTGAGAATGAGGAACCAAGGGTCTGGGCTTTGATACGACGGCTGGCTGGGCGGATCCACCCAACATACTGATATATGCTTACTATATGACACCGTTCTCCTAGGATGGTTTTGTCCACCACATCATCCTGGAAAAAGTGAATGTTGGTGGTGTTTTGTTCTGCTAATTTGTTTACTTAAACTCATTATTCTTAGGAAATACCCACTGAAATTATCATATTATGAACTTTAAAAAGTCTCTCTAGAACAAACCCAACCTATCTTGATGTTTTGTTTTGTTTTTTCAATTCATGCTAGATTCTGTTGTAAACAGAATATTATAAATATTTTTAAGGATTTTTGCATCAATATTAATAAGTAAATTCATCTACAGTTTTTATTTTAATGCATTGTCATAGTTTAACATTGGTATTATACTTACTTCACTAAAAGAACACATTTGCTGCTGCTGAACCATTTAATTAGGATTAGAATTTTCTTTTTTTTTGTTTTTCTTTAAAGACTTTATTACATTGCCCTAAATGTCTGGACCTGGCTGGAGCTTTTACTGGGGTAGCTCTTTTACAACTTTTCCTGTTTCTTCATTGGAAATTATTCTATACAAATATTCTACCTCTAAAGGGATTGGTTTTGGTGTATTTTTCAAGAGAATTATTCATTCAACCCAAGTTTTCAAGTTTATTTTTATAAAATTGAACAATTTCTTGGGGCGCCTGGGTGGCGAAGTCGTTAAGCATCTGCCTTCGGCTCAGGGCGTGATCCCCGCATTGTGGGATCGAGCCCCACATCAGTCTCCTCCGCTATGAGCCTGCTTCTTCCTCTCCCACTCCCCCTGCTTGTGTTCCCTCTCTCGATGGCTGTCTCTATCTCTGTCAAATAAATAAATAAAATCTTTTTTAAAAAATTGAACAATTTCTTATGATTTTCCCCTGTTCATGTATTAATGTTGTCCTTGTCATTTCTTATTTTCTCTACTTTTTTCTTGATTAGGTTTGTCAGTGGTTTATTTTTATTGAAATTTTTTAGAACTTTTGAATTTATTCTATTTTTCCATTTTCTAACTCTTCAATTTCTGCTTTTATTTTTATTATCTGCTCCTGTTTTCATGTGACTAAGTATGCTGCTCTTTTCACTTAATTCGCTTGGTTTCCTTCTTTCCTTTAATTGATTTAAGCAATTAAGGCCATGAATTCTCTGCTGAGCACTGCCTGAGCTATATCTCGAGACTTTTGATATGTGATTTTTAATTATCATTTTTCTAGAAATTTTCATTTTTGTTTTTCTCTCTGATCAAGAAAGAAATGGTTTCTTTAAGTGCCTACGTGGAGAAGTATTTTTCTTTTCTAACTTTGTTATTATCCAGCTTGTTCCATTATGGTCAGAGAATAGTATCTATATCATTTCTATTTTTAGGAACTTACTGAGGTTTTTTTGTACCATAGTCCATTTCCATTAATGTTTTGCTGGAACTTGAAAAGATATGTTCTCTATTTTTAATAAAGAAAGTTTAATATAGGTCCATCAGATCTAATTTTATACTGTTGGCATATCTTCTGTGATCATATTTATTTTTGTCCACTGAGAAAAGTAAATTAAAGTCACCTAATATTAGTACATTTCTGAATATTTTCCTTGTATCTCCCTTAATTTCAGCTTTATGAGAGTTCTTTATGTGCTATCTAGAACTTAAATGCACATCTCTTATATATCCATTATAAATTTTACACTTTACAATATAAAGTGTTTTCTTGTCTTACTCAACTTTTTCTGTTTGAATTTTGCCTTTTTAATAATAGTGTTGTGACCTCTGCTTCCTTTCTGTTTGCATTCTTTTGCTGTGCCTTTCCCACCATGTTATTTTTTGAATAAATGAATGGACTTTCTGAGTCACTCTATTTTAGCAGTTTTTCATTCAGTCTAATCTAAAACTGCTTTTGTTTTATATATCAGTTAAAGCCCATTTACAATTAGTATAGCAAATAGATTCAGTGTAATTTTTGATTTGTAAATAATATCATTTTCTGTTAAATATGCCACCTATGTATTTCTTTTAGAAAATCTTTCATTGTGTCTCATGTTTTCTTAATTGCAGTTTTTCAGATATTTTAAAAGCTGTATATTTGGGGATTGTCCTGATAACTTTATTCTTATATAATACAATTAGTTTCCTTTTTCTTTAGACAGTTTCTATTAGTTATGAACATCATAAAAGTGCCAGCTTACATCTTCTCCTCTCCTCTTCCATTTTCTTTGTGTTTACCTTTGTACTCTTAATATGTTCTAAATATGAATACTTGGTTTATCCATTTTGTGAGATAGTTTGAGACTCCCAGATATTATAGACAAGGCCATCAATAACCTTATTCTATATCCTTACTCATTTTTCCACTCAATCTACAATTATTGAGAAAAATGTTTGTCAATTTCTTCTTATAATTCTGTCTATATTTACCTACATATTTTGTGGTATTTTTGCTAGGTGTAGACTGAGTCTGTTTTAGTATAATGTTCTAGTGACTTCTTATCATTATTCAATGATCGTCTTTGTTTCCACTAATGACTCTGGCCTTCGACTATATTTTTAGGTATCAAAGTAACTACAAACATTGTCTTCTGTTAGTGTCCGTTTTGTATATCTTATTACATGGTTTTTATTTTAACCTCTTCATGTCTTTAGGTTTTCCTTGTGATTAATGTGAAGAGCGTGTAACTGGATTTTGTGATCCCCTTACCCATGGCTTCACTTTCTGCAGTTTCAGTGACATGTGGTCAACTGCCACCCACAAGCCAATGATCCTCCTTCTGACAACAGGTCAGAAGGTCAATGGTGGTCTAATGCTAGACCACAATGCCTACATCACTTGCCTCACTTCATCTCATCACATAGTCATTTATCATCTCACATCATCATAAGAAGGGTGAGCACAGTCCAATAAGGTATTTTGAGAGAAAGAAACAATACATAACTTTTATTACAGTATGTTGTTATATTTGTTTTATTTTATTATTAGTTACTGTTCTTAATCTCTTACTATGCCTAATTTATAATTAAACCTTGTTATAGGCATGTACATATAGAGAAAATCAAAGTATACATGGAGTTCAGTAACTATCTGTGGTTTTGGGCATCCACTGGGGGGTCTTGGAACATATCCCCCACAGATAAGGGCGGGACAGCTGTATTAATAATCCAATCTGAAAACCTCTTTCTTTTACCTTCAAATTTAAGCTATTTACATTTATTGCAATTACTAAATTATCTGAATTTGTTTCTACTATTATTGTGTTTTCTATTTTGTTATGTTCTTTCTTTGCTTCCTTTTTTCTCCTTTCATCACTTATATTAAATTGATTACATTTTTAAAATATTCTCTAATTTCCTCTTACTGGCTTAAGAATTTTAAATTCTAATTATATTAGTTAAGAGTTACCCCTACAATTTTTAAATTTTTTTTATTTAAATTCAATGTAATTAACATATACTGCACTATTAGTTCCAGAGGTAGAATTCAGTGATTCATCAGTTGCATGTAACACCCAACACTCATCACATCAACTGGCCTCCTTAATGCCCATCACCCAATTCACCATCCCCCACGCACATCCCTCCAGCAACCTTCAGTTTATTTCCTATAGTTAAGAGTCTCTTATGATTTGCCTCCCTCTCTGTTTTGATCTTATTTTATTGTTCCTTCCCTTCCCCTATGTCCATCTGTTTTGTTTCTTAAATTTCACATATGAGTGAAATCCTATGGTATTTTTCTTTCTCTGATCGACTTATTTAACTTAGCATAATATACTCTAGTTCTATCCATGTAATTGCAAATGGCAAGAATTCATTCTTTTTGATGGCTGAATAGTATTCCATCATATACATATATACCACATCTTCTTTATCCATTCATCTGTCAGTGGACATCCGGGCTTTTTCCATAGTTTGGCTATTGTGGACATTGCTGCTACAAACATTGGGGTGCAGGTGCCCCTTCGGATCACTATGTTTGTATCCTTTGGGTAAATACCTAGTAGTGCAGTTGCTGGGACATAGGGTAACTCTATTTTTACCCCTACGTTTTAACATAGCTACCTAAACTGGCAACATCCAAAGTTAAACTCTACCCTCCTTCCAAATAAGACAAAGGCTTTAGAATGTTTTACTTTATCTGCTTCATTCTCATGTTGTGATTGTTCTATCGTGTTCTTAAATTTAATAGTCATAACTGTTAGTGACTTTTATAGTCATCTTTCATTCCTCATTCTGATTTCAATATTTTAGACAGATGTTTTGTTGTTATTGTTTTGTGTGTGTGTGTTTCTCATCTTTGCTTCCTGTGTCCCAATTTTTCTTGCTGAATTTAGTATCCTTATGTAAGTGGTAATAAAAGAAAAACAAATGACAACTACCATATGATGTCACTTTTTATCCATAAGATTGACAAAACCTAAAAAGTTAATTTAACAACACTCTGTGTTGATGAGCATGTGGGGAAACAGATAAATTCACATATTGCTGATGGAACTGCGCATGAATACAACCTACAGGAAGGCAATTTTGCAACATATAGCAATATTAGTAATGTATACACACCTGGACTCAGCAACTCCCCCTTTAGAATTTTACCCTACGGATATTCTTGCACATGTGTATTATAACATCTACACAAGGCATTGCTTAAATAGCTAAAGACTTCCAGTAACCTAAGTACCCACCAATAGGAGAAGACAAGCTAAATGAAATACGGTACTACCATAAAATAGAATGCTATATAGTCATATATTTCTAAGTGTAAAAAAGAAAGTTCAGAGCAGTGGATCTAACAACCTGCTATTTGTGAAAATAGGGAACAAGAACACATATACATATTTGCTCAAATATACATGAAATTTCCCTGGAAGGATAAACATAAAGCTTGGAGCATGGACTGCGTGTGCAAGGGGTCTTGGCAAACCATGGGAAGGATGGGAGTGAGGGTTTCCTCTGCATACCTTTTTGTGGCCTTTGAATTTTAAATCACATTAACATATTGCCTATTTATATAAATTATATCTTTAAAAAAAAAGAATAGTAGGAGGGTAAGCAGACAGAGGGAGTACAGGCAACTCTTTTCAGGAGTTTTATTGTAAAGATGGGCAGAGTCCACCTCTTCCAAGCTTTGTGACCCAGGCAATGTGCCTAAACCCCCATTTTCTCATTCTTAGAATTGATATATTAATATCTGCCACACAGGATTATCTCGAAGATAAAGTACAAAGATATAAGTCAGGCACTTAGCATAGCACTTGAATGATTATTGTCATCAAAGTTATTACAATTCATAAGTCCATAAAACTCTAGGTTCAAAACCCAGTATTTCCTAGGATCACTAGATGGGCATCAGACTCAGTCAGACGGGTGCTTTTTTGGCTCAGTCAGCGCCAAAAACCAGAAAGATCTTTGTTTTCCTTACTCCCTACTACTTTCTCCAAAATTCTGACAACTGCACTCTTCCTGCTCTTGAATCACAACTCCCATGTTTACTGCAAGTGGGCTACCCTACTCGGCTGAGGAATAAAGGACTTGAAATTCAATGCCATTTTCACACTGGGCAAAGCAGATGGGGTGGGAGGTTGTCTGGGGGATCCAGACGTTTCCCCTCTCCATTCATATCATCCTTTGGAAAGAGTAAAATATGACCAAAGGGGAAAGATGCCTCAAGTAAGTGACAAGAAGGGGAAGTTAACAGGCAGGCAGATCAAATGGTGTTGGAGGGAAGGCAGGGTGAATGAAAAGAACTAGAACTCGGGAACAGACTAGAATTACTCATATCTGTGGTTACCAGACAGACCACACTTGTAGGTATTCACCAGAGTTCCACACTCTGACCTCCAGCGAACATTTCCAGAATGTGTCCCTGACATAAGGACTCTCCCTGAGATAACCAACTTTCGAGACATCCTAAGATCCTGAGGTCTGCTGCAGCTTTCTGAACTGCCCATCTGGATGCCTGAGTTTTCTTCCCAGCTCAATCACTGAGTAGCCCTGCAATTTCAGGCCAGTTTTTCTTTCTGTAAAGTAAGATTTGACAGCTATGTTATTTTAAGATGCCTTCTAGGCATAAACTATTAGGAGCCTATGGGTGTCATACTGAGGATATCCCTTCTAGGCTTGAACTATTAGAAGCCTATGGCTGTCATACTGAGGATATCAATGAATTTAACAGATTATCTTCCTCCATGAGGGCAACAGTTTCCCTAAGGTTGGGAGATACAGGAATGATTATCTCCATTGTATAAATAGAGGAAGGACCTTTGGTTGAGAGGGGAAGGAATTAGGCCAGACTTGTCTCTCTCCACGTGGGTATTTCACATTCAGTGATACTCGAGACACAAACAGCAGAAGGAAGCAAAGGCTTATCTGCATAAGAAAGCTCCCTACTCTCACCCTGCCGGGTTCCCAACAACAGTTACCAGGAAGAAAAAAAAAAGCAAAACAGCATAAGTTCTGGCTAGTTCCTTGCTGGAGCTGGAAAGTACCTGGTGTTTCTGGGAATGTGAAAGTTTCTCTTTCCTAGAATAGGAACCTTCAAAGGTAAGTCCCTCCCAAAAGGCAGTAATGTTCACAGCTCTGAATTTTCAGTGGTTGGCAAGAGGAGGCAGGACAGAGAAGATTTACTCATTTGTGCAACAGACATTTGCTTATTGTCTGCTTTGAATCGAGCCCTGAGCCAGGTAGTCGATATAAAGTTTGATAAGATATATGGCCTTCCCCCCAGGAGGTCATGGTCTAGTGGGAAAACAGAGGGGTGGGAGGATAAGGAGTTTACCACAGGCTGTGAAAGAGGTAAGCCCTGGGGGATAAAAGGGCAAGGAAAGGACACTTTCTCCAGACTGCGATCAGAAAAGGCTTCCTGGAAGACCTCACCCCTGAGTTAAGCCCTGAAGGACTTGGGGTAAATCGGGAAGGGTGGTTCAGGAAATAGCAAGAACACACCATGTGCAAAGGCACAAAGGCATGAGGAGGGCTGTAAGTTTGCAGTGGGAGCTTAATGCAACAGGAAAGGGTGCTGCGAATGAGCTGCACAACCTTGCATGCCGTGAGAAGATCAGAGCAGAAAGGGATGAAGAGCGCTTGAAGGACTTTATGGAAGTGACGTCATCTTATGTGTCTGCTAGAAAGAAAAATGACTTCATGAAGAACGGCTCAGTCAGCACCAAATGAACCAGTGGTTCAGCACCAGTGAACCAATGGTGGGGACACCTCTCTGGAGATGAGATCATCTAAGACTAAGTGAAAGTTGTAATAACAATGGGGCTAGAGAGAAGGCAGTGGATTCCGAGCTATTGACTGGATCTGAGTATGAATTCAAGATTAGGAACACATGATGTCATATAATTTATTGGTTGAGATTGTGGACTCAGGGGTCAGGCCTGGATTCAACTCCAACTCCAGCCCTGTGTAACCTTGGAAAAGTTGTTTAATCTCTTTGAGACTCAGTCTCCTCGTCTGTAAGATGGGGATAATAACAACCAACCTCATAGGGTTGAGGAAAAGGACTAAGTATGATAATACCTGAAAAACGTTTGCATCGTTCCTATTCATATTAAAACTCTATAAATGGTAGATATTACCAATGTTTTAACATTGTTAATTAGGAAACTGTGCTTTATGCCTCTCTACCTTAGGCTCCCCCAGAATATCAGACATCAGTGAGAATGGAGAAAGATACAGAAAGGCAACCTCATGAATATTTACATCATATTGGCTAATATCTATCTCAAAGAACAGATAAGACACAGGTAGCTGGCAAAATAGTAGCTATGGTGACCTCTGGGAAGTGAAACAAAGGTTAGTTTTACTTTTCTCGATGCGTAAGTGCTATTTACATAATAAGGAAAATATTTTCAAATAGATATATTATGCCACAACACACTACTCAGCACCAGGGAAATGAGGATCTTGGAAACAGACGGCACCCCCACCTCCGGGGACTCCCCGCCCCGCTAGGAGCACACATGCTCCAAACTTCCGCCATGCCCCCAGCTCTAGGAGCAAGTACCTAGGGGCACAAGCGCAGCGAAACTCCCAGCACGAGCTACCCTGGGTCATGGAGATGGCCGTGAGAAGGGCCGCGTGTGCCTGGGGCCTCAGTCCTCCAGGAGCTGCTGCGCCAGGCGGGAATAGAGGTCCTGCCCCTCCATGAGCTGCGCGCGCTCCAGCAGCTCCCCCTGCCTGAGCACCAGGATCTGGTCCGCACTCTGCACCGTCTGCAGCCTGTGAGCGATCACCAGCACCGTTCGGTCCCCGCGGGATTTCCAGTCCTGCAGCTGAAGGGGGAGGATCATAACGCCTCAGAAACATAAGAACACAGGCAGCCGGGGGGCTCAGTTGGTTAAGTGTCTGCCTTAGGCTCAGGTTATGATCCCAGAGTCCTGGGATCAAGGCCCAAGTCGGGCTCCCTGCTCATCAGGGAGTCTGCTTCTCCCTCTCCCTCTGCTGCTCCCCCTGCTTGAGCTCTCTCACTTGCTCTCGCTCTCTCGCTCTCTCAAATAAATAAAATATTTTTAAAAAATAAAGGGAAAGGTAAGAACAGGATGGGCACCATATCCCAACTGGGCACCACCTCTCATGGCGTAAAGAAGGCGTGAAAGATGACAACGTGGGAAGAGTGGACGACAGACCCTGCACCACGTCTCTCTCAGCTGTCCTGCTGCAGGAGGCACACAGAAAAGGGAGCTGTGGAGAAGGGGGGGTGGTCCCACACCCCATACTCTCCGTTCCACTCCCCACCCCCTGCCAAAGCACAGCTACTCTTCCACTAGTGGGCCGTTCGTCTTGCCTCTGCCCAATTCTGCACTAGCTGGTCCTTCAAACGTGCCGCTCAGGTCCCACCACCCCGCCCTCCCACACCAGTACTCACCGCCTGCTCACACTGGACGTCCAGGGCACTGGTGGCTTCATCCAGGATGAGGACTCGTGGGTCCCGCACAAGGGCCCGGGCAATGGCCAGACACTGTTTCTGTCCCACAGCCAACTGGTTGCCTCTCTCCCCTACATCTGAGGAAACGCAGAAACACCTTTCTTCAGACACAAGTGGCCACGACAAGTCCTCCCCACGAGCACGGGCAAGTGCACAACTGGTCCTTCCACCAGCACCCATTAGGAGGCGTGAGAGCCGGTGTCAGGAAGGCAGGGGGGTGGACACCTGCTGGGGCTGCCCTCGGAGAGGGCCACAACTACCCTGAGGCTGCCGGGAACAAAGACTCCCAACCCGGAGGGCCAACTAGAGAACTCCTGGTGCTGAGGAAGGTGGACAAGTGGGAGCCAAGCAAAGGGCAAGGAAACAGCAGACACAACCCGCACCCCCAAGCAGCAGCTTCAGTTCCTCTTCTGACCGAACGTACCTGTATACAGCCCGTGCTCCATCTCCTGGATGAAGCCGTCGGCGTTGGCGGCCTGGGCCGCGGCCATCACCTGCTCATCACTGCAGCTCTTCAGCCCGTAGGCAATGTTGTCCCTCACAGAACCGGAGAAGAGCACGGGCTCCTGCCCCACCGAAGTCACCTGTGCAGAGGGGATGGGAGTAGGGGACGGTGCGTCAGGGATCCGCTTTTCCTCCTGCTCTAGCTCCCTCAGAATAGGCTCCCTGTGCTGCTTCCCACGGATCGGCCGTGCTCTCTGCACCCGCTTCTCCCATCTCCTGCCCCTCTTCTTCCTCCGCGGCCACCCACCTGTCGGTGCAGGTAGCGGTGCTCATACTGGGAGAGGGGCTGCCCATCCAGCAGCAGCCGTCCCCCGGTGGGCTGGTACAGATTCTGCAGCAGGGCAGCCACTGTGCTCTTCCCGGACCCGTTGGGCCCCACCAGGGCCGTCATCTGACCAGGACGCAGGGTGAACGTCAGCCCCTAGAAAAGCCAGGAAACGGTCAGAGGCTTGCCTCAGGGCCCTCCCCTTCTCGTTCTGTCGGAGAGACGATCCGCTTCTCAGGGCAAAGGACCCACAGGCCGTGCAGGCTGCCTGGGAGCGGGGCCCCTTTCAGACACCTTGAGCACAGGCTGGTCCGGGCGGTTGGGATACGCGAAGGAGACATCCTGGAATTCCACCAGCCCCCGCAGAGTGGGAGGGGCCAGCGTCCCAGGCGGGGGCAGATTTGGCTTTCGGTCCAGGTACTGAAACACCTTCTCGGCAGCCCCTACGTTGCTGAGCATATCCCCACACATGTAAACCAGGGTCTGGAAAACAGGAATGGAGGGGTCAGCTAATCGAATGCAGCTTCACCGGAAAACCAGCTCCCCAGCTCTTCACACACTCCCCTGCCACACTCCGCCCACGCCAAGCTTCCCCTCCCCTCATCCAAAAAGGGTTCCCTACCCCTAAATGTGCAATTTAGATGGAATTCAAAGGCAACCCAATACCCTAGCGGGCCAACCTGCAATGTAAAGGATAGAGAGGTCCATACTCCTCCTGTTCAGCGCTACTTCTGTCCCCAGACCCGCCAATTACCTTTCTGTATTACCTGTGCACGGTTCTGTGCTGCCTAACTGGCCAGGGGGCTCCTTAAAAGCAGGCACTGTGCCCACCTCATCTTTGCAGCCACCAGCGTACCTAGCACCGCTCTCCATACACAGAAGATGTTTCACAAATATCTAAGAAAATTCTAAAATAAAGACCAAGGTGAAGTAACTCTCTTTGAAAACTGGTAAATATAGGGCAAGAACTAAATGCTCTTCGGCCTTTCCTACTCCAGCTGCACCACTGGGTCACCAAAGAGTAGCGAGGGTAAGTCTCCCTGGATAGATGTAGTCCCGCTAATAAGTGGAGGAATGGTAGAGCGTCTCTGTCTTGCAGCCCCTCATAATTTTAATGGATCTAGGCACTGGGCACTAATGGCTGATGCTACCACAGGCCTACAGAAGAGAGATAAGTGTAATATACACACACGTTACATATACGAGACAAGTGGAAATACGACCCCTGTATCTGATGAATTTTAGGAATTACTGTTACACTGTTTTGGTGCGATAAGGGCTTCATGGTTATATTTTTTTAATGTTCATGTTTTAGAGGTGCGCCCTGAGGCATTTACAGATAAAACTGTGTCTTAAATTTGCTTCAAAATCATAGGGGTGGGGGTACCGTTGAAACGCAGCGGCCATGAGTTGATAATTGTAAAGCAGGTGATGGGTATATGCAGGTTCATGATAGTTTATCTTTTTTTTTTCTTTGCGTATGTTTGAAATTCTCCATACTACAATGAGTTGGGGTTTGGTTTGGTTTTGTATTTTTAAGGGGTGCAAATAAAGCCCAAGGCCCAGAGGCCAGAGAGAAAAACAGGGGGGATAAAGACTATGTCCAGGCTCCTGACTCACCTGCACATAATGGCCCATGTCCTCCTGGTAGAGCAGGAAGGAGAGCAGCCCACCCTGGGTGAGGTCCCCGGCCAGGATCTGCTGCAGTCCACAGTTCAGCATCAGCACCTGCATTCCCAGGTGCAGCATCTGCAGGGCAAGAAGAGAGCACTGAGAAGGAGTCCGCTCCTACCACCCTGAGCAGCGGGGACCCAACTGCCTTCCCTGGCCCTCCCTGGGTCCTACCCCCAGCCACGCAGCCTCCTCACCCTCTGAAAGAGTACGTAGAGGGCACGTTCCAGGTCTCGTCGCCACCACAGCTGCCGGCACTGTTCCAGGGCCTCCTTATAGAGACCAAGCTCATGCTCCTCGGCCCCAAAACTGCGCACGGTCTGCAGCCCTCCAACTGCCTCCCGCACCACCTGTCCTGCTTTTGCCACAGCATTCTGGATCTCCCGAAGCACTGCCTGCAAAAGTGAGCCAGGGGGTGTAAGGGGCTGATGGGACAGAAGACAGGAGACCCCCCATGTCTCATCCCTGCCCTGGAGATGCTCCCCCGAGCTACCTAAAAACATCTCACTGTCCTCTTTCCCTCTTTCCTACATTTCCTTCCAGAAGGACTAACGAGAGTAGAAAGGAAGGGAACAAAATGTTACTGAGCTCTCAGTGCTGGGTAGTACAGGGGGCACAGGCGGTTTTGGCCCCTTCATTTATGGGATTCACACCACCCTTGGTGTCTGAATGAAGGCAGAGGGATCATTTTCCTAAGGGGCCACAGCTAGTTAACAGAAGGTGGGGGGGAGGATGTAACTCAAAACGGATCAAAAACCTAAACCAGAGTTAAAACCATAAAACTCTTAGAAGAAAACACTGGAGCAAAGCTCCATGACACTAGATTTAGTGATGATTTCTTGGATATACACCTAAAGCACATGCAACAAAAGAAAAAACAGATAAGTTGGTCTTCCTCAAAATTTAAAACTTTTGTGTATCAAACAACTCTATCCACCAAAAAGGAAACCCACCGAGTGGGAGAAAGCATTTTTAAATCATGTATCTGATAAGGGGCTAATATCCAGAATAGTGAAAGAAGTCCTACAATTCAACAAGTAAAACATAACCCAATTTTAAAAAGGAGCAAAGAACTTAAACAGACATTTCTCTGAAAAAGATATAAAAATGGCCAACAAGCTCATGAAAGGATGTTCAACACCACCAGTCATTAGGGAAATGCAAATCAAAACCATGGTGAGCTAGCATCTCATAAAAATTAGGAGGGCTGTTATTTTTTAAAAAGCAGCGCATGTATGTATACAGCAGAATTTTACTCAGCCGTAAGAAAGAAGGAAATCCTGCCACTTGCACAAACATGGATGGACCCCGAGGGCATTATGCTAAATGAAATAAGCCAGACAGAAAGACAAATACTGTATGATCTCATTTATATGTTCTATTTAAAGAAAAAAAAATCAAAGAAAAAGAAATCAGATTTGTAGTTACCAGAGACCAGAGGCAGGGGTGGGGGATTGATTGGGGGAAGGTGGTCAAAAGGCACAAACTTCCAGTTGTAAGATCAATAAGTACCGGGGATGTAATAAAGAAGAAATAAACAGAAGATAACAAGTGTTGGAGAAGGATGTGGAGAACTCGAAACATTGCCAAGGGGAATGTAAAATGGTGCGGGCCCTGTGAAAACAGTATGGCGGCGGCTCCTCACAATATTAAAAACAGAATTACCATGAGATCCAGCAATTCTACCTCTGGGTATACACCCAACAGAACTGAAAGCAGAGACCTGAACAGATATTCGCACACCCATGTTCACAGCAGCATTATTCACAATAGCCAAAAGGTGGGAGCCACCCAAGCATCCAGCGACAGATGAATGGATAAACAAAATGTGGTCCATGCATCAGTGGAATATTAGCCTGAAAAAGGAAGAAAATTCTGACACGTGCTACAGCAGGGATGAACCTGGAGGACATTACGCTAAATGAAATAAGCCAATCGCAAAAAGACAAATACTGTATGATCCCACTTACGTGAGATACCTAGAGTAAGCAAATTCATAGAAAATAGACCTGTCATTGCCAGAGGCTGGGAGGAGGGAAAGTGGGGAGTTATGATTTAATAGGTCCCGAGTTTCAGCTTGGGAAGATGAAGAAAGTTCTGGAGATGGATGGTGGTGATCATTGCACAACAATGTGAACATACTTAATGCCACTGACATGGCACAATTAAAACTAGTAAAAATGGTAAATTTTATGTTATGTATACTTTACCATCATTTTTCTAAAAAGAGAGAAAGCAGACCTGAGATTCCGACTCAGGACTTCCTGACTACACTTTCTACTTTCTCTACATTCCATCCAAATTCCTTCCCCTGATTAGAAAGGGGAAAACTCTACCTAAAATCCTCTAAGACAGCATTTTTAATCTTTTATGGGGAAGGTATATACAGACGCCTTTGAGAATCTGATAAGAAGTTATCCTGATCCCAGAAAAATGCTCCCTTTTCTTCTCCCTCTCTCCTCTCTCTCTCTCTCTCTCTCTCACACACACACACACACACACACACACACACTTGCACAAGTCCCAGGGCTCAGGGCCCTTCTCAAGCCTGTCAGAACTGCTGCTCTTGAGGCTGAGAAGAGAAGACCCCTGGGAGAGCCTTCTTTTGCCCTGGGGATTCCCTAACACCCCCACATACCTGATGGCGGACATCGTACAGTTTTTGAGCCGTTATTTCCAGAGGCACCTTGAGCAGAGAGAGGAGGGCAAGTCGAGGGGACAGACTGAGCATGAAGCTGTACAGCCCCACCACTTTGACCACGCTTCGCAAGAGCACGTTGGCGTTAAAAGCAAGCCAGCAGCTCATCAATTTGGTATCCGAGTTCAGCCTTGAATTCAGCTCCCCTAGGGAGGACAGAGCGGGTGAGAAAACCATGGGTAATGCAGAACCCCCAGAGACTGCCCCCGACCCTCCCCATTGGCACTGCCCCCTCTTCTAAACACCCCCCCCCAACACACTTGCAGAGACCGGTGGAGGTGATCTCACTACCCTGTCCCAAAAGACAGCTCAGCAGCTCCTCACCCCGGCACAGTGGGTGTAGGTGGGAAGAGAGGCTGTTTCTGGGATGGAGGGTAACTGAGGGGCAAGAAATGTCCAGGGGAATCCCAGACCTGGACTCCAGGCCCCACCTGTCTTAGTATCCTGGAAGAAGCTGAGGTCCTGGCGCAGAAGGGAGGAGAAAAGCAGCTGCCGGACCCGCACATTGATTCTGGACATGGTGAAGGTGAAGCAGCTTCCTCGGCAGCCCGCACACAGTGAGCTGTGGGGGGGGAGGGAACACGGGATGGAGACACAGGTGCACAGAAGGAGGGAATGAGTGAGAGAAGCAGAGGAGAAAGCACAGAATGAAAAGAAATACAAGGCTGGAGAAAGTGTACCATGAGAGGCAGAAGAGAAGCAGCGGGAGAGGGAGACAAGGGGAAGGGCAGGAATAAACAGAGGGAGGAAAAACAGGACAGGGAGAGCTAGATGTGGGAACAGAATCATAACACATACAAATTCACGAGCACCTATGGAGCTCACTCCATGCTAGACACAGGGAAGACTATAACAGAAATGAAGAGATGTTGTCAAAGGAATAGCCTATGGCCTCCTTCAGTGCTGTCCCTTTACTCTCCTCCTCTGTCTTGGTCTCTTTCCTCCCCACCCCAAAGTCCTTCTTCCTACCTTCTTGTGGGAACCTCAGCCATGAATTCCCTTGCCTTCCCTTTCTCTGGAGCCCCAGAGACATGCTGTTCCCTCATCTCTATTGTCCCTGCAGTTGAGAATTCCTCTTAGGCCAACCATTTATACAACAAAACTTAAAGGAAAAATGTGAACGCATAGAAGCAAGTATTTCACAAAATATGGTTCCTGTTTAGAAGGCTGTTGGGATAGTGAGACATAAAATGAGGAGGGTTTGAACTCCAGTGACCCCAGTGAGAATCCCCAGAAAAGAGCCAAAGGAGAAACACTGTGAAAGCAGAAAATGATGGGGCTAGTGTCTGAACATCAGAAAGGCATCAACAATACCGATGCTTGGAGCCTAAGAAACTGATTGTTTCGTACATGGGAATAAAAGAGGGAGCCATGTTCAAGAAGACCAGGAGGAAGTGTGATACAGTTGAAGCTCTGAATATGCAGAGTGTGAGGTGACAGTGGGGTGTCCAATGGGAATGTCAAGAAGACAACTGGATTATAAGACTTGAGCTGGGTGTAGAAATATGGGTCCGGGAGTCACTTCTGAGGAATTGGTTTCAGCAAAGAGTAGCAAGTATGGATTGGAAGCATAATGTTGGGTAAATATGGTGAATGGATGGATGGATGGATGGATGGATGAGTGTGTGAAAGAGAATCGCAAATAAACAAATTCACACATATTTTGGTTTCAGTATTTTATGTTTCGTGTACTAAAGGATCTGAAAACAGAGTTAGGAAATGGAGGGCCCCTGTAAAGATGTGGGGCTAGCAAATGAACCCAATCAAGCATCACCTACCTCCCAATGGAGAACAGACACATGAAAAGGATGGCGCTGGTAAAGGCATCAGGGTCGAAATCACCTCTCAGGATGTCAATGACATGACCCGAATAGTAAGGGATGACTGTCTCACCTGTAAGAGGCATGAAGGAGAACAGATGAACATACTGGCATCAAGGGCCTTTGCCCACCTCCGATTCCCATGCCCTCTTCCTGACTCACCCAACACGGCAACAATAAGGAAGAAGAAGGCTGCAAGGAGGTAAGGCAGGTCTGGCCAGGAGAGCTTCAGCAGCCTCCACATCAAGTCTGTATTGTTCTCCTGGCCCTGCTTCGTCTCTTGGGCTCCTGGAGAGCTCAGCAGAGCCCACATGGCCCAGCCTAGCCACACAGCCGCATACCCCAGCAGCAGCCAGCTCCAGGGTGCTGAAGCCACTCTGACTGGGGGAGCACTCAAGGCCCCTGGGACCAGGGCCCTCAGAGAGAGAAACAGCGGAGTCCCCAGGCAGAGCGGGGCCAGCAGTGTTCCCACCAATCCCAGCAGTCCTCCCACCTTTAGCAGCCACCAGAGCCCTCCAAGTCGCAGGGTCCCCTCCAGCCACAGGCCAGGAAGCCCTGGGGGAAGGAGAGCCCCCAGAGTCCCCTGAAGCAGCCATAGTAGAGCCGAGTCTGCCAGCAGCAGGAAGGCCCAGGGTCTCAGGTCAGGGAACAGCATGGTGTTATCTAGGAGTAGAAGATGAGGAATTACAGAGGTGGGGTCCCAATCCTCGCTCTTATGCTCACCGCCCAGACTCCGCTCAACCCGTCCCATCGGTTTCTCATTTTACCCAACCCTACCCTGAATGATCCCCTGGGTCCCTGGTGCCCATCGGTACGGCGGCTTATGACAGAAGGCGTTCTGCCTGTCAGAGGGAGCCTCATCCTTTAAAAAAAAAAAAAATCCCGTTGGGGCGCCTGGGTGGCTCAGTCGGTTAAGTGTGCGCCTTTAGCCCCGACTCTGGGCTCCCTGCTCAACGGGGAACCTTCTTCTCCTCCCTCCGCCTCTCCAGCCCGGCTCATAATCTCTCTCGCTCTCGCTCTCTCAAATAAATAAAATCTTAAAAAAAAAAAAAAAAAAAAGAAAGAAAGAAAGAAAGAAAAGAAAAGAAAAGAAAAGAAAAGAGAAAAGAAAAGAAAAGAAAAATCCCGTGACCCCCTCCCCCCATGCCCCACCCCCAGCCGCTGCCGAGTTCCGAAGAGCCGCCCTGCGGTCCGGCCGGCTCCCTTGCACTCACCGGGAGGCCAGAGGGACGGGAAGCAGGAGGGCGCGGAGTGGGTGGCGGGTTGGGATGCGTCGGTTAGCGCTGCAGGCTTCCGGCCGGCCGCCTGAACTCACCGGCGGCGGCTTCGGGACTGCAGCTCCTCCGTCCGGGGGGGCGTTCGGCTACGTGCTGAGCACCGAGCTCTGAAATCCGCTCGCGCTGGCTCACCTTCGTTTCCCGCTTCTGTCTGCTGGCGACAGTCTGCAAGCGGGGGCGTCCGGCGCCCGCCACTTTTGCTTTCGCTTTCGCTTCCCCAGACCGAGCCCTGGTTCCAGGCAGGGCGGCCACCAGCGGGGGACGCGCGACACCTGCCGTGCGCGGAAGCCCAGTGCCAAGCTGGGCGCGCACGCGCCCCGCCCCGCAGGGAGCCTCTTGTGCTTAGCAACAATCACCCTGGAACAGAAAACTTCTGCAAGTGTTTTAAATTGTCATTAAGTAAAATAAAGCTATTTCAAGGAATGAGATGTTTTGTAATTGGAGAACCACTGGATGTTCTTGCCTCCAGCTCTCATCCTGTTTTGAGAACTGCTTCGTCCTCCATCCAAAGCTCCAGTTTCAGGGTCTGGGGTCAAAACAGAGCCAGATTCTGAGCGAGAAACAATCTGGACCTCTCCTAAATAGAGGGTCCCAGACACTTTCACCGGGGCCTAAGTGGGTTTCCACTTACACAGATTTTGAGCTGAAAGGCCCTGATTCTTACCTTCATCCGCCCTCCTCAAGGCAACTCCTTGAGCAGAACACGTGTTCAGGTGCCTCTAGGTGTGTGCTTCAGATTATGTCATGGGAGCACCTCTGGCATATGAGGAGGACGGACTTTGTTTCCTGGTCCATTTTAACATTGATCAAGTGGTAGACAGGATTCTATAGGTCCTGCCTGACCCAGAGCCCATCTATGGAACATGCTGGTTTGTTTATTCCAGAAATAACTCTTCAGATTGAAACTACCTCCCCAACTCAAAATCTCCCCAAAGGAAGGATCACTTGGGTTCCAAACCACCCCTTTGAAATGTTACTGGTGGGGCGCCTGGGTGGCTCAGTCATTAAGCATCTGCCTTCCGCTCAGGGCGTGATCCCGGCGTTCTGGGATCAAGCCCCACATCAGGCTCTCCACTGGGAGCCTGCTTCTTCCTCTCCCACTCCCCCTGCTTGTGTTCCCTCTCTCGCTGGCTGTCTCTCTCTGTCAAATAAATAAATAAATAAATAAATAAATAAATAAATAAATAATCTTTTTTAAAAAAATGAAATGTTACTGGTATGTTTACCAATGAGGCACTTCTAGTTTAAGGGGGGGGGGGTATTTGAAGTAGAAGATAAGCAAAATGTCTCCAACCTTGCCATTCTGAGATTTTAAGAATCTCTCCCTAATGGAAAAAAAAGCTCCCTGTTCAACTGCTAACTACTTTCAAGGTTTTTTTTTTATTAACCCTCCCTAAGAGGGGACATTGTCTGTGCTCCTTGCAGCTCCAGCATGATTCAGAGAATCTCATTATGTCTGTCTCATTTTCTTAACCTGCGTGTATTTCACTCATATTTCCCTCTTCAGGGAGGGAGTTCTCTTCCTCTTCAATCATGGTCCTGTCCTCTTGCAATTGAGCATGACACCTCATGAAATTGAACCCCTAATGTCCATCTTTGCATTCAATATCCAGTATCCCAAAAGTGTTATTTGAGGTAAATGTACCATGTTTCCAATCACCATATACATGTGAGGTGGAAGCTTTTCCATCTGACGCCACATCAAAAACCATTGTTCTAGTACCTACTCCCAGACACACAAACCATTAACAATGGACCACACAGGAGTCTTCAGGTTGTGTCCCGATAAAAAGGACCCTAAAATAAATCAAATCGCACATATGTGTCCACAGACCTTGACCAGGCCTTCCTGGGGGCATGGAGAGACAAGTGTGGAAGGAAAATCCAACAGAAATATTTGGTGAGGCCCCATTTCTTAGGTTGGGGTTCATGTCTGTTCTCAGAGAAAGCATCTCTATTTCCTGCCCCCTCCTCCTCACAACAGCCCCAGCCCCAAGTCCACTCAGCCACAACACAGAGACATTTATAACCGTTTTCTTTTATTGTGCTTAGTGGGGCACCCAGAGGTTGGGGTAGGGGGAACGCTCCTTGAAACAGAGAACACACAATAGGATGAACTCCATCCTACCCCCACTGGCCACTAGTTCTCTCCCTCAGGGCCCAGGTTAAGGCTCCCATTTCCTATGGGGTGTAAGCTAGCCCAGGTTCCTGAGTTGGCTGGCGAGACATTGCCGGAAAAGGCGTGCCCAGCCACCGCTGTTACTGGCTGGTCTCCCGATACTGGTGCAGCAGGTCACTGACGTCTGTACTTTCCACTTTCACCCAACCATCTTCCATCATGTGGTACACTGTGAGCAAAGGAGAATGAACATGGAGTCACCCTTCGCTCCAGCAAGTTCCGGTTCATGGTGTTATGTGGAAGGTGAAAATAACATAGTCCCAAACACACACTCAACACATACTTGATTACCGGAGCTTCAATGCCCCTCTTTGGATGCTGAAAACCTCCTCCCCACGCCTGGGCAGCTCAGTCGGTTAAGCCTCTGACTCTTGGTTCTGGCTTAGGTCAGGATCTCAGGGTCATGAGATCGAACCCACATCGGGCTCCGCCCTCAGCATAGGGTCTGCCTGAAGTTTCTCTCCCTCTGCCCCCTCCACATCACACGCATGCTCGCTTGCTCCCTCTCTCTCAAATAAATAAATAAATCTTTAAAAGGAAGAAAGAAAAGAAAAGACCTCCTCCCTACCACTCTGTCCCCTCTAACTCTCCCAATCTCAAATCCCCCTTCCCTCCCCACCCACGGGTGTGGTAGCATTGGTCTCTTACTGTTGACAACACCTCCAGAATAGCTGTCTCGGTGAGTGGCATAAACAATAGCCCTGCGGCCCAGTTCATAAGCCTCTTCAGGGCTAAGATCAGGCCGATAGCCACTATCCATGACCCCGTAGGCATAGGTTTTCCCACTGCCAGTGGAGAACATATTTCCTGAGAGCCGAGTCCCATCTGCATCCACATAGTAGAGGCCAGGACCCTATAGGAAGCAACATGTTTCCCAGTCAGAGTTGGGAGGGAGTTTTTAGTAACATACAGGTTCAAGCGTGAGCCATAAAAAGTGGCTAAAAGAATAAGAATTACCCAGGAACGGTTGAACCAGCACAGCATTTTAGTAACAATCATAGAACTTTAAGGGAAAAAAGTTGGAATCAGCTATTTTATTCAAAGGAACAAGCTTATGAAACAATGGTCCACCTCTGGACCCAGAAATAGTCCATGATATGCTGGAACGGTTCTATAACCCAGTGTTCTATGTGCCATGCATCTCATAGGGAAGGAGTGGGAGTGTACGAAGGGGAAGCCAGTCTCTCATCCATTGTGCGGGAATAGGGGGAATGGAGAGCACCCACCTTCTTATCCCAGCCACAGATCATACTGCCCATGGAAAGGTCCATGCCCCGGTACTGGAACACCATGTTGGAGAGCAGTTTGGAGGCTGCTGACACTGAGATACGCTCCCCGTTCCGCAGATAGTACAGCCTGGGTACAACAGGGTGGTGGGGGCAGCGGACTCAGAGGTGGCAGGGGAAGGCTAGCTCCCGGAGCAGCCCACTTGATGTGCAGGAAATAATTAAAGAGATAAGCGTTTCAGAAGAATGGTTTTGTAGGATCTAAGGATCAGGGAGAGATTTGGAATTTGAAGTATCTAAACCACATAAAGAAATCCTAGTAAATGACACCGTCCCACCAGGATTGATGACGTCAGTGCTAAATACCCAACAACTTATCTTTGCATTGCACCAAGAGCACAGGCTGAGATTTGGGAGAACGTTTTTTAATCACCAGAAGGCTGTTTTGTGATACACTGCATTAGCACAGAGGGAAAGGGTGAGTGACAGTGATCTGGAGGTTCCAGGGTCCGCGAGTGACCACTGGGCTTAGGAGAGAGATAGGAGGCCTGGCCTACCTGCACTCCTTGGCCAGCAGACGTTCCCAGTACTGACAGTCAGCCGCACAGCCAGACATGGTGCCAAGCAGGTAAGGGTTAATCTCAATCACCTTGTTAACCCTTGAGGTGCCTGGAAGAAGATGGAGCTTTGAGAGAGTTGAACTGACCCCACAGCTCTCCCTGTGTGTCCAAAATCAGTATTTGCTTCTGCTTTGATGCAGATGGTGGGCTCCTGCTGAGAGAGGGGCCCAGCTCCCCAGATTCTGCCTGCTGGCACACACACACACTCACTAATATAACTCCCAGCGGTAGCCCGAGAATCCACTGCCACAATCACTCCTTGCTGGAACTTGAAGGCCAGAGTGGTAGTGCCATGGTTCATCTCAATCCGAATGTTCCTTTCTCCATTCCCACCAAGGGATTGGAAGAATTCAGTGGGCTAATGAGAGAGAAAAGGCAGAGAAAGGGGCACTGAAAATTTCTGAAACACAGGGCTCCAGGAAAGGCTTTACAAGAGTCTGGGAGTGAGGAGATGGGCAGAAACTCTGCAACCATTAAAATTGGAACAGTTAATAACCAATCTCTAGCAGGATGTGACTCGGGAGAAGGAAAAGAAGCAGCACATGACACCCATCTTTTCCATCTTCCAGCACAATAGATACGAGAGGAAATCAATGTCAACCATAAGTAAACATTTTAAGGGCGACTTTAATGGCATTTTTCCCATTCATAGGTCATTTAACACTCACAACACGTTTTATTAATAATATCCCCATTTTACAGAAGCCATGCCCCAGACCTAGACGAAGTGATTGAGCCAAGACCCACAACACTGAGCGGCTGAGTGGAGGCTAACCGTCCAAGTTCCCCGGTTTTCCAAGGCACATGAGAGCCCCGGGAGAAAGGCTTCGTGATTCGTGTATGAGGGAGAACTGGCAGGAAAGCGCTCTTGTCTCCCTCCACCACACCTCTAACTCTTTACCCTAATCTGTACTTTCTAACCCTCAGGCGGTCAGCCCCCGATTCCCACGTGGCCTCCTCCCTGGCACCGGGCCCTGGACGCGGCTCTCCTTCACTATAGGATGGCCCCCTCTGGCTTTCCCGGCCTCTGGGTAGTCTCAAGGGTGACCCTCCCTTCCTCTGCGCCCTCCTCCCCGTCTCCCCCCAACTCCGAGTTCTCTTTACAGCCCGACCTGCATTCCCCGGGGGAAGGCGAGCTCCGGAGACCGCAGAGAGAAGCTGTAGTGTCCAGGGTCCGAGCGAAGGTGGCTTCCCAGGCCCGGGACAGCGCAATCCTTCCGCAGCCCTCGGGGGGCTCCGCACACCTCCAGCAGCGCCATTATCGCCTAGGACCCAGAAAATCGTCGGAGGAAGCGAAAGCGAAAGTCTGCAGCCTTAAGGGGAGGGAACCAGAACGTTTTCTACATCCCCCTGCCCTTTCCTAGAAGAGGCCAGTGGGCGGCTGGCGACCAGGAATATCATATTGGGAACAGGCTTCTCTGCTCCGCCCTTACGTTTGTTGGGGAAACAATAGGTGACGAAGAAAAGGAGAAAGAGAGGGCGCGGCTTCGAAAGCCCCCTTGGTGCTGAGATTCCAGGGAGAGACACCACCACGCCTCCGGGTATCTTCTGAAGAGTTACGACGTGGGTATGGGGTTGTATCGTCTAAAGGCTTAGCCTCAACCAGAAAGCTGCAAGTCAGCAAGAAGCTGGGAATAGTTTCACCTCCGGGGCTTGGGGTTCACAGGAGCATCATTTTATAAAAGTGGGAGAAAGAGGAGTACGTGCGGGCAGTGATTCTTGAGGACAGGTTCTGAGGCAACCCGCAACAGAATATCCCCGCAGTGTGTGGGGGAAGGAGGCACCAAGGAGAGGGCGCAGTCTCCGAATCCTTCGACTTAGTCCCTTAGGGCCTCTATAGCCACCCACAAGAACCGCCCTTTCGGCCCGCACCTGCTTGCCAGACTGTTGCTCGACTGAGCACAGCGGAGAAACTCCTCGAAACTCCGCCTCTCCTTGCAACCTGTGTTGGCCTAAACTGCCCGGCAACTGTTGACGTCACATACCGAGGCCCTCCCAGAATGGAAGAGATTTACTAGAAAACCCCGCCCACTACGCTGAAATTACCCCGGCAGGTGTCACTTCTGAGCGGGGTGAGCTCTTCGGGAAAGGACCAGGGCGGGGGCGGTGGTAAAGTCAGTTTCTCGGTCGGAGCGCCATGCGCTTCTTCCTCTAGCTACGCTCGACCTCCATTTTCCCCCTCAAAAAGGCCAGGGCTCCGCACTGCAGCTGCTAGTGCTTGGAGGGTGCTGTATCCCGCTCTGGCTCATCCTCGGGGGCGGACATGGGGGCATGGGAAAGTGGAGGGGGCAACCATAGGAAACAGAAAACTTAAGGGAGGATATGGCTCACTTAGGACTGTGACGCCTTGAGGCTGCTGGAGGAGGGAGCCATTTGGTGCGCTGAAAACAAGAGAAACCACAGTACAAAACACCAGTTTTATTATAAATATCAAGAATCCAGAGTGTGTTTATGGGCCAGCATATGACTTTAGTCATATTGGAAAGTAGCTCATCTCCCCCTTTCTGTATATTCTAAAGTTCTTCTCATTTCCAGGGTTCCACACCAAAACCCTGGCTCTGAACCCAGTTACACTAAGGAGTTCTAAACCCCGTTTTCTTCCAAGAAATCTGCATTATCAAGAGGAGTTTGGAGAAGGGGGAACACTTGCGGCAGATTTTCTGGCATCAGCTAGAGAGCCAGATTCTAGGATGTCGTTCCTCCTAGAAACAGCTGCCTACTGTGCAGCTCGGTCAGCCATTTGTTCCCAAATTCTCCACTAGAGAGGAGAAAAGAAGGGAGGGACACGGCATGTGCAGGTCTGAGAAGTCTTTCATTCTGGAGCTCCTGGCCCGCCAGGGGCCTGTATCATGGTCCAGAAGCATCCCCTCTTCTCCATGAGCTGCTGGTAGGTTCCTGCCTCACAGATGATGCCTCCTTCCAGAAAGAGGATTTGGTCAGCCTCCTCCACCAAGCTGAGACAATGCGTGATGAGAAGCACCGACCGAGAGCACCGCTCACGGCTTCTGTACAGGAGCTGTTCCACCTGAGAAAAGACACAGACTCTGTCAAGAGCCCAGGGAGACACCTGTGTTTCCAGAGCCCAGAAAGCTTTCACCAGGATCACTACCGCCTCTGCCAACAACCCCGAGGAGCTGAAGATTCTCATTCTGAGTGCTGCTCTGTCCAACTTTATTTGTGAAGGACTATTTACATGCAGTAGCAACAGTGGGATAAAAGTAAGAGCCCTAAGGTGAAACCTATAAGAAAAGAGTGAAGGGTATTGAACAGTCTCTCCTTTCTACCTATAAACTGGGAATTTTACATTCTATTTTGAAGAAATACAACTTAGTGGTAAAAAGCATGAGCATTCAAGTCAGGCGGGCTTGACTTTGGGTCTATGCTCTGCTACTCAACAGCTCAGTGACACTGAGCGGGTCGTTCAGCCTCTCTTCACCCCCTTTTCATCACCTGTAGAATGAGGATAACAATGCCCAGCTCACAGGCGTTCAGGATGAATAAATGAGTGAGATAATACATGGAGAGGGCCTAGTCACATGTCTGGCACATAGTAAAAGAGTAAAAGCTCAATTGATATTAATATTATTAGGATGGAAAAAAATATTATTAGGATGATCTTCTTATGTTGGCTTCAAAGATGCAGCGTCTGTAGATCGTGTCTTTGATTTCGTTCTAAGCATCTTGGGGAGCAGCTTTTGGGAACTGAAAATTGCAAGGACTGGTTTGGATAATTATGTTAGTATCAATAACATAGGATGAATGAAGGATGGAAGACTTTGGGGGGGTGTAGTCACTAACAAAATGTCCCTCTCACCCGTAACTGGCTGTCTGCATCAAGGGCACTGGTAGCATCATCCAGGATGAGTACACGTGGTTTCCGGATCAGTGCTCGAGCCAAGGCCACTGCCTGTCGCTGACCCCCTGATAGCTTGCTCCCAGCCTCGCCTACGTCTGCAGAGACAAGAGCCAAGGTGAGAGCTGGATAACCACATGTGCCTTCACGTGCTTGCCTGTGTGCACACGAGGGCACACACACACATATACACACCAAGGATGGATGGATGCCCCTGGATAGGGAAGGTTCTGGAAAGGTGACCGAGTTCTGAGGATGTGAGCATGAAGAAGCCATAGGAACAAGATCCTACAACTTCAAACTGATGTCAGTGGGTTGGAAAGAACTACAGAATGAAGGTTTCAGTAAAGATGTCCGGGTGAGGACACGAGCTGAAAGAGCACCTGTGCTATAGCCCTCAGGGAGTTCAGAGATGAAACCATGGGCTCCAGACACCATTGCAGCGGCTACAATTTCTTCCATAGTTGGCTTCTGGACCAGGCCGTAAGCAATGTTTTCTTGAAAACTCCTTCCAAATAGCTGCGGCTCTTGTCCCACTGCAGCCACCTAGGACAAAATATGATGAAGAGTCGGAGAACAGGGGCGCCTGGGTGGCTCAGTCGTTAAGCGTCTGCCTTTGGCTCAGGTCGTGGTCCCCCATTGGGTTCCCTGCTCAGCAGGAAGCCTGCTTCTCCCTCTCCCACTCCCCCTGCTTGTGTTCCCTCTCTCACTGCCTCTCTCTCTGACAAATAAATAAATAAATAAAATCTTTAAAAAAAAAAAAGAGTCAGAGAACAAGGAACACAGGAGTATAGTTATCTAGAGAATGACGACTCGAAATCTTTATTGAAAGCATATCACAAAATAACACACACTCTCTCCTGACTACACCCCATCTCCACCCAAGTTCTATCATTCCCTGGTTCTCCTTTCAGAGTGCTCCGTTAGACTGTTCAGTGATGTCCCTGCCCTCCCCCCCACCATACCCTCCCCCACCGCCATCTTCTTGCTCACCTGTGTGTGCAGGTAGCGGTGCTCATATTGGGGAAGGGGCTGCCCATCCAGCAGCAGCCGTCCCCCGGTGGGCTGGTACAGATTCTGCAGCAGGGCAGCCACTGTGCTCTTCCCAGAGCCATTAGGCCCCACCAGTGCCGTCACCTCACCGGGACGTAGGGTGAATGTCAGGCCCTGGAGGCCAGAGAATCAGAAAAAAAATAAATAAATAAGAGACAGACTAAGGCCTCTAACCTTGAGGCTGTCATTGTCTTATTACATAGCATGATGTCTTACCCCCGAGAAGAAAGGGGGAAATATGGGGAAATACAGCAACTTCTATTCTCCCACAGGCATAGATTTCTGTCCCTCAGGGATGATAGCTCCCCAAGAAGTAGAGATGGAAGGTGAGGCAAAGATCAGAGCAAAGAGCAAGCACCAATGTGTCACACCTGATATCAAATACCGTGAGAAAACAGGGGAAATCACATTCTAAATGACAAACGGAAAGAAAAGGAAAAGATAGAAGACTAGAGACAGATTTTGCTTCAGCAGCTCCTTAGGATGTGAGACCCTTCTCCCTGAGAGCCTCTTCTCCCATTCTCCTTACAAATCCAAACCGGTCCTTGAGTTTGGGTCAGTTGTATGGAGTAGACGGCGCTCGGCTTTGCCTTTGAGGGGTTAGGAAGGGTCTATCTGTACGTCGCGTTAAGCAGGCTGAAGGCAGGAAGAAAGTTTAGGATGGTAGAGATGAGAGTGAGGCTGGTGAAAAACAAGGATTGGTACCTGCAGCACTGGGACATCTGGACGGTTTGGGTAGGCGAAGGAGACATCCTGAAACTGGACAAGGCCCTCCAAGTTTAAGGAAGTCAACACACCACTGGCAGGACAACGAGGAATCCGGTCCAGGTATTCAAATATTTTCTCTGAGGAGCCCACGGCCTTCCGTACACTGGGGTAGGTGGAGAGCAGTACCTGGAGGGGAGGGGTGGGTACTGAGAAGGGGAGAACAGCTCTGCTTGCCAGGGCGATGTGATAGGGGAAGGGTAAAGAATGGAAGGAAGGTGACAGATGGTGAGGGGACCTAAGAAGGAAAGCACTGGGGCGTGAAAATGGAAGGCTCTCACCTCAACAGCTGAAGTGAACTGGATCTGGTAGAGAATAAACGTGACAAGGTTGCCGCTGCTTACAGCCCCACTTGTCACCAGATGCCCACCGACGTACAAGATTCCCACCTTCAGCAGCATCCCTGAGATCTGTGGAAAGACCGCGGAGAAAAGGGATTGTGCATGAAAAATCTAGAGGGGAGGTGCAAAGCACTAGACTCATTAGCATTATGGAGCTATAAGTCCCTTTTGGCCAAGTAAGAGCAGAGATAAGGAGCATGCGCCATGGAGGCTCCACGGAGTCTTGCTCAGCTACGTCATAGAAGTCATCACTGTCCTCCCAATCACCACTATCACCTTGTGTGCAGAGCACTTGTTTGCAGAGCACTCTACATAAAAGGCTTTAAATGAATATAATGTCATCCAATATTCATAGCAAGAATCCTATAAACAAGGTTATATCATTCCAACTTTTTTAAATGAGGAAACAGGGGCGCCTCGGTGGCTCAGTCGGTTGAGCATCGAACTCTTGGTTTCAGCTCAGGTCATGATCTCAGAGTCCTGAGACTGAGCCCCAAGTCATCGGGCTCCCTGCTCAGCAGTGAGTCTGCTTCCCCTCTCTTTATCCCTCTGCCCCTCCCCCTGCTCTCTCTAATAAATAAATCTTTGTTACAAATTAAAAAATAAAATGAGAAAACAGTCTCAAGAGAAAGTAAGTTACTAGCCCACGATCACAGAGCTACTACATGGCAGCGCTGAGCCGGGAATTCCTGAATGCTCCTCTAGTTCTCTTTCAATGACATAGAGATGCCCCTCATCCTTGGCTTCTGCTATTCCCATGGCTCTCACTGGCACATCCACAGAGTCCCAACATGGCGCAGGCCAGGCGCAGGACTCTATGCCTGAGTGCTGCCTAAGAGGCAAAGGACTGAAAGACACGGCACCTTCCTAAAAAGGGGGCTGGATGGATTCTGTGTACCATGGTGACAGGAAGCCATCCGGCAGGTCTAAAAAGACCGAGGCAGGTAGGAACACTGAGAGGTTGAGCCCCAGGTTGCTAGGATGAGAACACCGAACCAACCATTGCCCAGGGGAGGAGGCGTGTGGAGCAGGGTCATGGAAAAGGGAATGGAGTCGAGGCATCTCAGGGACAAGGGAATAGGCATGCATCTCCAGATGCTCACACTGGTGGTCCAGAGGTTGACTGCATAGGCCAGAGCCTCCTTCTGGTGGAGGGTATTCATATCCTGCAGCTTTTGGCTAAACTTCTGGGCCTCACCCTCCTCGTTGGCAAAGCTCCGGACTGTGGGCATAGCTGACAGCACCTCAATGGCCACCTGGCTGGACTCTGCCAGAGATTTCTGCACCTGGGCTGCCAGCACCTGTGGAGACATGGACAAGAGATGTCACAAAGGGTTGGGGAACCATCAGGGACACTAGTACCTGAGTTACTAGTTGGAGATTAAAGGTGAGAAGAGGCAGATGCATGAAGGAAAGAGAAAGGGGCACAGTTACTCTTCCTGGATACGAAGGGGTACAGAGCAGAAGGGTCATAGGGAATCATAATCTTGAGACTGGTGCTTATGTTCGTAAAGACAGACTGTGGGCAGAAATTAGAAGAGAAGACACAGAGAGTATGGAGCTCAACACTGAGCAGTCTGGCAGCATGGGCTGCAGGGACAGGGAGTCCCGTGAAGATGGGGAACCAGTGAGGGTGCCAGGAAAGAAACCTGAGAGGAATTAATTCCACCCAGACTGGGAAATGAAGGTCTGTGTAGGGTGAGGCAACTCCCCAGACATACCTGGTACCGTTTTCCCAGCTTCTTAGGCAGAAGGAAAAGCAGAGGCAGGGTGACCACGGTGACCATGGTGAGGGACAGTGACCCCCAGAGCATGAGCCCCAAGAGACACAGCCCCCGTACCAGGTACCACAACAGTAGGCTCAGCTTCTCACTCAGAGACTCACTCAGGGTGGATGTGTCCTCCGTCACCCGAGAAGTGATGGCTCCTGCCAGGGGTTGGGAAGAAGAGGGTGGATGAATGAGCGGCTCAGAGTGGTGAGAGGGACTAGCAATGAGCCAGGGGGAGGAGCCAAGGGAAGGGGGCCGAAAGCTGAGGAAAACAAGGTAAGGGGGATAGGGGAGTTTAGGGATCTCAGTGCAGGGAGAATGAGTGTTAGAGAGGAAACACGTGGCCAAAGACTTTCATTTTAACCATAAAGAAATTGATGCCCATGTGAATTTCCATTTCTCTGGCACATTTCTGTCCCTTAAAGAGCACACACAGCTGCACACAGAGGCAAGAAGGGCTTAAGCTGGTCGCATAACAGAGCTGGAGAAAAACAGAGTGCTGCTAGAAAGCAGTCCAGAAAACTCTACTGAGTACTGGGCTCTAGCCCCAAGCCCATCTCTATCATATGTGACCATGCCAGTTTCAGCATTTAGGGTCCGGGCCTCAGCTTCCTTCTCTGCAAAATAGGCAGTTGGACTCTGGGATCTCAATATTTCCAGGTTTGAAATTCTATAGTTTCTATCTAAATAAACACATAGGGATAAATTCATGGAAATTTAGATGGAAAAACTAGGTTTTTCTGAAGGTAAAGAATGTAATACTCGAGGTATATCAAGAATAAGAAATGACAATGACTATGTGAGAAAGAGAGAGAAAGATCAAGGTTGTAAGTAAAAGATATATGGGGAAAATAAAGAGTATACTGATGTATAATGAAAGAGTTTCATGACACACCCGTTTGGTTCTGTTGGAAAAACTCTGTTTCCTGGCGCAGGACAGCCCGAAATACCTCTCCCTGCAAGTGGCTGTGCACACGGCCCATGGTGCTGTTATAGATCCCATCAGCCACGAACTCCAGCACTGCACTAGAGGGGGGGGGGAGAAGGATCAGGGTGTGTTCAGGGGACACAGAGAAGGTCCCAAAGAAGTGCACACTGGACAGCAGCCCCAACGTCCAGATCCCTCTTCTTCAGGACCCCCCATTCTCAGCCTTCCATCTTCAGCCCCCAGACCTGGCTACGGTGAGAATGGACATGAGCTTTATGTTCCGTGTGAAAGCAGAGGCTGTCCCGTCTTGTAGAATCCAGTCAGTGAGGCGGCCGGTGAAGAATGGAATGGCCATTTCCCCTGGAGAGGAAGAGGAGGGAGGGATCAGTCACAAATATCAAATAAGTCTAAGCAGATCAGTTCCAAGCAGACTACCCTCTCTCCCCCATCCCACTCTTTCCAACCCTCACTCTATCCTGGAGGGCGCTGGCAGCAAGAGGACACTGAGGACCCAGCTCTGCACCTGAACCCTGGAACTCACAACCCTGAGCCCCACCAGACCTTCAGAGGTTTACATAGGAAAACCAGAGGTCATAGGCTGTGCTGCCCTGAAGAAAGGACTTGCCCAAGGCGGCTGGTGAAGCAACGCCTGAAGCAACACTGGAGTCCAGGACTCCTGACTCCCAGCCAGTCCAGGGCTCTTTCCTTGACACTGGAGTAAGTCATCTCACGACCAGAGAGCTCGGTCGCCTTCCCCTGATCCACATTTCCCAGAACCCGCACTAACCGATCTCACTGACCATTATTACTACTATCCTGCCAAGGCCCCTAGTGTCCGTCCCTCTGCCCCTGCATCTCTCTTACCAAGACTGGAGAGAACCAACAGGACCAGCAGGAGCGGGAGGCGTCGTGTCTCTGAACCCAAGCAGCCTAGAAGCCGGCGCACCGCGTCTCCTGAACCCCCGTGACTTTCCGGCCCCCAGAGTCCGCTGAGCTTGTGCCACATGGCGGCTGCGGGCACCGCTGCCAAGTAACTGAGGGCGAAAGCATCCAGGCGACTTCCCCAGTGCAGGAGCCTGGAGCTGTCGGAATCCCTGGGAGCTCTCCACGAGAGCAGCTCTCGGAACAAGGCAAGTCCCGGCAGGGCCAAGCCCAGCGCCGCCGCCAACGGCTGCAACGCGGCGAGCCATCCCCGGACTCCGGCGCTTTCCCTTCCGGAGCCGACCGTTGCCCTGAGAATACCACGGGCCCCCAGCCACAGCACAGCCCAGCGGCTCAGGCCCACCACCCAGACCCGGAGCAGGGGCAGCGCGGTGGGGACCAGCACGGAGCATGCTCCGGGGAGCGCCTCCCGGAGCAGCACCCAGTCGGCGAGAAGCAGCAGCGTTATCCCCAGCCACGCCAGGGAAGCTCGGGACGAGCAGAGGCAGCCGCAGGGGCCAGGGGACCCTGTGCCGGCCATGGGCGCGTGGGTGCTGCCGGAGGTCGCGCCCCGGCCTGGGACTCTCCAGTGTCCGCGCCGGGCCGGAGGTTCCGGATGCTGTCCGAGACTGTGCGGGAGAGGGCGCCGACACCCGCGGCGGGGAGAGGAGGGCAGGGCGGGCGGAGGCGGGGATCCCGGAAAGTCCCAGGACCGGCTGGTTCTGGCCGCGCTACTAGAAGCGGGCTGTTTCGCGGAAAGGGAAAACGAAAGCGGCAGCGGGCTCCGTAGATCCGCCCCGCTTCAGAATGTGGCCCGCCCAGACTATTTTGGGAGAAGGCGTGCAAATCAGATCTGAGGTTCTGGGGAGCAGCCTGCGGCTCCACCTTCTCCACCACGCACACTCGTCATCCTCCTTTTCTTTGCTTCCTCTTGCGAATTCCACTTCTCGGGACTTTTTGACCCCAGCCTCCTTCGTCACCTGTCTCCGGGCAGATCTGTGCCAAGTAGGTTAGCGCCTGGTGCAAAGCCTCACCGAGAGGACTCAGGCGCCCCCTAGCGGGCGTGGTGCAGGCGCGGGGCTGTAGGCGCGCGCAGCCCGCGGTCCCAGGTCGGAAACCAGAGCCCCAGGCGCCGCCGAGATGCTGCGGGTCGGAGAAGTCCACACCGGGGTAAGGAGTCTGTGCTAAAGGGTTAGCAGGGAGGTGGAGGAGGTGGAGCGACAGGGAGACGCTGGAACCTCCGAGGAGTGAATGCGGTGACTGAAACAGTGAGGAGGTGGTTTGTAGCAGCCAGTGCTTGTAGAGATGCCCTGAGATGAAGACGGGGCATCTCTGTTCTGAAGGGGTTCGTGTAGGAGTCCGCCAAGGGACTGGGCCCGCGAGGCGGTGGAGAAGGGGGTGCTTTGGGTCTTAGCTGGAAGCGTGAAGGGGAAGCTGCTCTGAAGCGCTTTCGCTTTCAATTCTGGACTGGAGAGATGGGCTGGTTAAATCAAGGGAGGGGGTTGGGGAAGGTGCAGATTGATGAAGAAATGGTGCCCTGGGTGAAGTAGGACAGCACTCGGGCGAGGGGAATATGGGCACTGATTGAGAAGGGACAGCCCATCACACCGACCTTTGATAAACTGGTAGCTGGGTAACTCATAGCCCCAGTCCTGATAATGGGGGTTCCTTGTGAGACGGTGATGTCCTTCGCCAGCCTGATCCAAGGAGGCTCCCACCTGGCCAGGGGCTGCCAAGTTCCCTTCCCTGTGTCCTTCCTGCCCACTCCCACCCGTTTGCCCAGGCTGGGCAACTGAGGCTGTCGGCAGCCCAAGGCTGGCAGGCTTCTGCTCCCAAACTACTGCCACCAGTCTTGGCTTGGGGGTAGCTTTGTTTTGGAGGAATACCCTCTAGAATGGGGCTGCCCTTTTTCAATGGCCCTCAATTCATGGTAGATCACTGAGTATGTCAGAAAGCACGCTCAGGGCAATGGCGCTGGGGTGCCAACTTACCTACGGAGTGATGAGAATGCACTAAAACCATTTGTAAGGTAGAAAATCGCCCCTCAGTGCCAGAGGAGCAGTGCGAAATAGGAAGCAAAAGTCACAACAAGAGACAGGAGTTAGACCTGGGTTTTAGTCCCAGTCTGCTGTTAATTCTGGGTGACCTTGACAAGCCAATCGCCTCCTCCATGATTCAGTTTCCCCTTTGAACCAAGGATCTTTAAGGCTCCTTCCAACTCAACAGTAGTAGAAATCATGTAGCTTTATCCCTTTCACCTTCTTTAATTCTTTTCTTTAATTTCTTTTCTTGACCTAAAAAAGTGAGTTCAAACTCCCCAGGCAAATTCTCTCTTGGTACAAATCTCTTCCCCTGGCTACTGAGATACCTATTAACCTCTTGATCAGAAATCCTTAAATGAGGGGCTCCTGGGTGGCTCAGTCGGTTTAGCAACCAACTCTTGATCTCAGCTCAGGTCTTGATCTCAGCGTCCTGCATTCAAGTCCCGCATTGGACTCTATGCTGGGCGTGGAGCCTACTTTAAAAAAAGGGAAAAAAAAAAAAAAAAGAAATCCTTAAATGAAACCATCTTGTGTTCCTGGCTGCTTCCCTCCATACTTAATGTGTGACCCTGCTAACCGCCACGCCCCTTGTTTCTGCTATTTAATAAATTGGTTAAGGGTTGTGGGGTGGAGAATTAGGGGCCAAAAAGAGACTTGAGCTTCTTTCCCAAGGTCACAGTAACCTGCTCTGTGTTGGGTCTGTACCACATTGGCACGCACCACGAGCACATGTGGTGGAGGTCACTCACTTGTGGGGCTGCCTCGCCCGCCAGTGCTTGGAAGCACCCCCCTGAACCAACTGTCTGCCTCTGCGAACCTCATCGCCACCTCTGTCTTTACAGTGGGAAGGATTTGACTTAGGGAGGTTGGGGCCCAGGGATAGGATTCTTCCTGTGTTATGCCAGGACCAAGCTATGACATTCCCCTGCAGCTGGGAGAGGAGATGAAGAAAGTGGAGGGATGGAGGAGATATCCCATACTGGGAGTCTGCTCTGTCCTAAATTGCTATATGATCTTGGGCCGGTCACCTCCTCTCTCTGGGAATGTTTCCTCATGTGTAACATGAGGGAATCAAATCTCGTCCTGCTCTGACACTGCGTCCCCCGCGTCTCCGCAGACTACCATCATGGCAGTGGAGTTTGATGGAGGCGTTGTGGTGGGTTCCGATTCCCGGGTGTCTGCGGGGTAAGTACCAGTCAAGGTGCATGCTTCTGGAAGGAAGCCGATGGCCCCAAATACAGATTTTTCTTACCCATTCGTAAAGAGACTGAGAAAGTGAAGCTTTGCAGAAATTGAGTTAACCTTCCAGAAAGGCCCCTCTAATGAGATACTGGGCAAGTGCTTGGGTCCCTGAATTCATGGAGGAGAATCTGGGCCTGAATGCTTATGTGGCCTGTCCCTGCAGGGATTAGTACAAGAGAATAGTGTACAAAAGAATAGGGTACAAAAGATTTCAGGGGCCCTACTTCCATCTATATTTAGAGATAGAAAAAGTGGTTCTGCCAAGCAGATATTCTGGTTTCTCATCGAGCACACGGTGAACTGATTTGGTCTCCGCCATCCTGGCCATTTTCCCCATATGCAAAATGAGTATGTGGGATTAGGTCAATATTACTTACTTTATGTCCCACAGAACACATAACTTTCTCAAGATGGGTATAGCAAAGAAAAATTGCTTAAGAACATCATTCTCAATTTACTATTTTTTTATCATAAAATCTAAGCTTGAAAATAAGTAATTTTGATAATCACTTTCTGTGTTTCATTTATTTGAGATGATTTTGTTCTTCCTGTTTAAATCCAAGTATTAAATTTCATGGGCTTTGGGGGGTGTTCTCTTGTCAAATATATTTGAGAAACACTAGATGATTAACCTTAACAGTTCCGGCATTGCTAATGTTGATGACTGCTGACTCTTCCTGGCAGAGAGGCGGTGGTAAACCGAGTGTTTGACAAGCTGTCCCCACTACACCAGTACATCTACTGTGCTCTCTCTGGTTCCGCTGCTGATGCCCAAGCCATGGTTGACATGGCCGCCTACCAACTGGAGCTCCACGGGTATGAGGCTCTGGGTCTTCAAGTACACATTCCCCAGAGTTCGCCCAACCAGCCAACCCCAAGGCAGTGTCCCGTTCCAGGAGCGCTGCAGTGAAAAATAAAAAATTCTTGTTTGGGCTCCTGTTTTTATTAGCTTTGAACTGGCAGTTGAATCTCCAGCGTGGTTTCTGCCTCTGGAAAGTGGAGATAATTAATAGTACCTACCCTTCCTCACCCGACGGTTATTTTGAGAATCAAATGATATATGTGAAAATGGCTTGAACGTTGTAAATCACTGTCCCACTATAAATAACGAGAAAGAAAATGATGATGTGGCCCACCGTCTATCAGGAAGTTACCGGGTGAGAAACCGAGGTCATTGGTGCAGAAGTAAAGCTTATCTGCTTTTACCCACAGGGGCAGGGCCCTTGCAGCTAAGCGGTATACAATTGGGGGGATGGGTGGGACAGAGTAAAGACGGGGAACGTTGAATCTTCTTACCAGTTGGTGGTGTGAGACTAGTCCCCCTGCCCGTGTGGCAGAGGAGCTGGAGTTTGAACTGTTGCAACCACGGGTTCAGGTTTCACGTGTCACTTGGCAGGGGT
This sequence comes from Ursus americanus, assembly GCF_024610735.1. Taxonomy (NCBI): domain Eukaryota; kingdom Metazoa; phylum Chordata; class Mammalia; order Carnivora; family Ursidae; genus Ursus; species Ursus americanus. Next base: position 28,508,322 of record NC_142158.1, read on the forward strand.
GATGGTAATGGCACAGGAGGGTGGAACTTCAGGAAATTCTGTTGACCCCTATTACGAACACTTCCCTTAGGTTGGAACTGGAGGAACCTCCGCTGGTTCTGGCTGCTGCCAACGTGGTGAGGAATATCAGTTATAAGTATCGGGAGGACCTGTCTGCGCATCTCATGGTTGCCGGCTGGGACCGACGTGGCGGGGTCCAGGTGCATGTCTTCCAATGTACCCCCTCCCTTGGTGTTCCCCACTACACTAGGGGGGAGATAGAGGTTACATCCTTCTAGCAATGGGTTCCCAGGACGCCGCCTCTGAAAGCAGAGTATCATCTCCACCGATGGGAGTAGGAGAGAGTGGGGCTTTATTGCAGAACACGGAGATACCCTGCCTGTCTCGGTGGCAAGGAGAGGACTGATGCTTCCGTAGTCTGACCTGAAGATGCCCCCCTAGGTGTACGGAACCCTGGGAGGAATGCTGACTCGGCAGCCCTTCGCCATCGGTGGCTCTGGCAGCACCTATATCTACGGTTATGTGGATGCGGCGTATAAACCAGGCATGTCCCCCGAGGAGTGCAGAAGCTTCACCACAAATGGTAACTGACCAAGCGGAAGGGTCCCTGGGGAGGGTTTTTAAACCTGGGAAGGAAGTAGAGCGTGAGGAACACGATGGAATACATGGGTGACCGTTTAATTTAATGTCCAAACTGGCACACTTTTGAGAGTGAAAGGAAGCAGGACAACGCCCAACTAGATGGGATTCCAGAACCCAGGGCAGAAACCAGGAGTGTTCTGAGTACCCAAATCAAAATCTACAGTTGCTGTAAGAATCGGGAAGTGCTGGAGCTGGCTTGGGCCAGCTCATGAGAGCCAGTTGTTAAATATCCAAGGACTCATGAGCGGCTTATTTAGCTATTTGTAACTTGAAATCAGTCCTGGTGGGAGTTTTGAGACCGTGGGTACCAAGAGGTGTTACATATAAAGGCTTTTCTTTTAAGTTGATTTAGCAGTACATCACTCGATATGTGTCCCCAAGAGATGGGTTTTGAGGTCTGAGAGTGGTAGTAAGCATATGAATGGGAGAGGAATGTAAAGATTTCTGAGGCTAACTCATTCTCTCTCCCCCTCTCCACCCTGAAACCCTCTGCAGCTATTGCTCTAGCCATGAACCGGGATGGCTCTAGTGGGGGTGTCATCTACCTGGTCACTGTTACAGCTGCTGGTGTGGACCATCAAGTAATCTTGGGTAATGAGCTGCCCAAATTCTATGATGAGTGACTCCTCCTCAGACCTCCCTTTGTCATTTTGTAATAAACTTTTTCAGACCAGAACCTGGTATGGTCAATGGAAAATGGGTGCTCAGGGAGATGAAGCTTAGGTGAGGGGGCTTCTTCCCTCCTAGATGTTAGATACTCTTTCCATGATGTGTTCATTCACATTAGATATCAATACATGATAAGGGTGTAGAATTTGGGGATTTGTGAGTTTCAAAGAATAATAACAACAACCAAAACATTGAGCAAAGCATTAGCTAAATGCTTATAAGCTTTATCTCTTATAACCCAAACAAAAGACCTTTATAGATTAGACTTCTAGATCTATTTATGGACAGATGAAGGCTTAGAAAAAGTAAGTCCATTAACCAAAGTCATAGCGAATTCAAAAGCTGAAAACTGGGATTTAGCTTTTTTTTTTTTTTTACCATATGCTCTTCCTCTTCCACATAAACCATAAAACTTTCCATTCCCTCAAGCTTCATATATCACGTCCTCCTTGAAATCTGCAATAATTAGCCCAGCACAGCAGTTAAGACTTAGGAAGTTATTAGCAGACGCCCGAGTAACTGTTGTTAAATGGGCTAAGTTCTGGCCCAGTCTTTGCCATGCACTTCCTGAGTGACAGGACTAATTATTCCCCTTCTGTGAGCCCTCATTTCCTCTTCCGTCAAACGAAGGCATTGACTTCGAATGAACGAATGAACAAATGAACGTGGTTTATATTCAATGACATTTTGCTCCTAAGTAAGCAGTTAAAAGGTATATTTAACAGAAATCATAATGGGCTCCTCAGGAAGCTTTTGTCTGCTTTTCTTCCTGGATCTCAGGCTTAACCTATAAATTCAAAGTACCCTAAAACGGGGGTGCCTGGGTGGCTCAGTTGTTAAGCATCTGCCTTTGGCTCAGGGCGTGATCCCAGAGTCCTGGGATCGAGCCCCACATCGGGCTCCTCCCTCCACTGGGAGCCTGCTTCTTCCTCTCCCGCTGCCCCTGCTTGTGTTTCCCCCTCTCTCACTGGCTGTGTCTCTCAGTCAAATAAATAAATAAATAAATAAATAAATAAATAAATAAAATCTTTAAAAAAAAAAAAGGATACCTAAAATTCAGACAGTTTGCAAACTAAGAAAATTTTGATAAATAACCTGGATTTATAAAGGAAATTAACACATTTAGAACTAAGTGGTAAGAATGTTGCATATCAAATTTTATGAGATACAGTTAAAGCAGTACTCAGAAAGAATTTTATAGCTACAAATACATTTATTAAAGCAAGAAAAGTTAAATATAGATGACCTAAAAATTCTCCAAAATTTTGAAAAAGAACAATTGAGCAAGCTTAAAGAAATAAGAAGGAAGGAAATAATAAAGATAAGAACAGAGAGCAATTTAATAAGAAACAAAAACTATGTAGTAAAAACTCACAAAACCAAAGCTAGCTGCTTCTTAAAAAATATTTGTAAGATATTCAGATTTAGAACAAGACTGATCATGAATAAAGGGGAGAAAAAAATGAAGAAACAAAATATGGAATGAAAAGGGGGGAGTAGCTATAGATACAACAGATACAAAACATAATAAAGGGTGTAATGAACACGTATATGCTAATGAATTTGAAAAATTTTGATGAGGTAAGTAAACTCCTAGAAAAACTTGATCTAATGCAATTCACACAAGAAGAAATAAAAATTTGAGTATACCAATAAACATTGAAGAAATGAAAAAAAAGTTGCTAGTAGCATCTGATAAAACTAATTTTTTTAAAGGCTCACATGGTTTCACAGGTGAGTTACACCAAATATTCAAGGAAATTACAACTCTTATCTTATGTGGGGTTTTTTTTCCCCAGAAAATAGAAAAAAACATTAAAGCTGTTCAGCTAATTTTATCAGGCTAGCATGATCTTGATTTCAAATTCAAGTATGGAAAATTCAAGGAAAGAAAGTAATAGGCCCATCTCATTTGAACATAGATGGAAAAAATAAATAATTATCTATAAACTGAATTCAACAGTATTAAAAATAATAATACACACTATAGGGAACAAGCTGATGGTTACCAGAGCGGAGGTGGGTGGGGGGGAATGGGGGAAACAGGTGATGGGAATTAAGGAGTGCATTTGTGATGAGCACCAGGTGTTGTATGGAAGTGTTGAATCACTATATTGTACACCTGAAACTAACATTACACTGTATTTTAACTAACTGGAATTTAAATTAAAACTAGGGAAAAAATAATAATACGTCAAGATCAAATGAGAAATCCTTAGAATGCAAGGAAGCTTCCAATATAATAAAATGTATTACTATAATTCACCATAATTGTAGACTAAAGAGGAAAAATCAGCTGCTTTTCTCAATCAATTAATAAATAATTTATAAAGTTTAACTTATACAATTAAATATCCATTTATGATTTTTGAAAAACCAGTTAAGGAACCCAGAATCATTTAAAACTTTCTTGGTAAAGGTCGTATTCCAAAAAATCTATAACAAGCAGCATACATAATGGAAAAAAATTGAGGTGCCCAAGACCACTGACTATAACTACTAGCAAAACATAGCACTAGAATTCAGACTAGTGCATAAGGAAAGAAAGAGATGTGAGCAAAGCAGATAAATTTGCAGATCATATGATCATCTGCTCAGAAATAAAAAAACAACAGAAGCAGCAAATTATTAAGATAACAATAGAATGTATGAAGGCTTTTAGCCTTTACAAAAATTACTAACATTTCCCTACACCAGAATAACCAATAAGAGATAAAATAAAGTGGTGCCTGGGTGGCTCAGTCGGTTAAGCATCTGCTTTTGGCTCAGGTCATGATCTTGGAATCCTGGAATGGAGTCCCACATTCAGCTCCCTGCTTAGCAGGGAGGCTGCTTCTCCCTCTGCTCCTCCACCCGCTCATGTTCTCTCTCTCTCTCAAATTAATTAATTAATTAATTTAAAAAGAATATGAGTTGAGGATTAGACTCTTTAAAAAAAGAGAGAGAGAGATACAATAAAAGTTAGAAATCACTTACACTAACCAAAAAGACGTAAAGTATCTATTGACTAGCTTAACTAAGACTTCATAGAAGGGCAAGGCATCTGGTTGCTCAGTTGGTTAAGCACCCCACTCTTGATTTTGGCTCAGGTCACGGTCTCAGGGTCATGAGATCGAGCCCTGCGTTGGGCTCCACCTGGGTGTGGAGCCTGCTTGAGCTTCTTTCTCCTTTTCCCACTGCCCCTCCCCCAGGCACACACCCACACTCTCTTAAAAAAAAATCATAGAAAAATGTAAAAATCTAAAAAAGTCATTGAATATGATTTGAAATAATGGAGAGTCATTTTGCATTCTTGGATGGAATCACAACCTTATAAAGATATCAATTGCCCCCTAACCTTATCTTTAAATTGAGTATAATCTCAATCAAAACTCCACTTAAACTTTTTGAGGAAATTTATAAGTTTATTCTAAAATATATATGACATAATAATGGTCCTCAAATAGCTAAGCAAACCTTTAAGTAAACATACTTGTCTTAAACATTAAGGGGGATACTTGTCTTAAACGTTAAGACATTTAATGGAACTATAATTATAAAAAAGACATACTGTAAGTCTAAATTTTTTAAAATATATATAAATTGGGGCACCTAGGTGGCTCAGATCGTTAAGCCTCTGCCTTCAGCTCAGGCCGTGATCTCCAGGTCCTGGGATTGAGCCCCATGTTGGGCTCCCAGCTCAGCAGGGCGTCTGCTTCCCCCTCTCCCTCTCCCTCTTGCCTCTCTCCCTGTTTGTGCTCTCTCTGTCTCTCTCTCTCAAATGAATAAATATAATCTTTAAAAAAAAACAAATATTTTTGGGGCACCTGGGTGGCACAGCGGTTAAGCGTCTGCCTTCGGCTCAGGGCATGATCCCGGCGTTATGGGATCGAGCCCCACATCAGGCTCCTGATATGAGCCTGCTTCTTCCTCTCCCACTCCCCCTGCTTGTGTTCCCTCTCTCGCTGGCTGTCTCTATCTCTGTCAAATGCATAAATAAAATCTTAAAAAAAAAACCCAAATATTTAAAATAAATAAATTCAATAAATAAAAAATATATAAATTGACAAGGGAACAATATTCCAAAATGAGGTATGGAGAGAGAGAGCTGAGAGACAAACATATTTATGCAGGAACCTAATATACAATAAAGTTGGCACCATAAATTAATGGGGGAAATTGTGGGTTATTTAATAGGTGTTATTAGAAAGAAAGAAAAAAAAACCAATTAACTGTATAAAGAAAAATAAAGCTGGATCCTGAGCTAATGCCACATACAATAGCAGGTGAGTTGAAGCCACAAAAGAGAAATGTGTAGCTTTAAACATAACAGAATAAAATATAAAAATTATCTTTGGGACTAGATAGGGGAGGATTTCTTTATATAAAATCTGTGAAACCGTGGGGCGCCTGGGTGTCTCAGTCGGTTAAGCATCTGCCTTCGGCTCAAGTCATGATCTCAGGGTCCTGGGATCGACCCTCACGTTGGGCTCCCTGCTCAGTGGGGAGTCTGCTTCTCCCTCTCCCCCTCCCCAGCTCATGCTCTCTTTCTATCTCAAACAGATAAATAAAATCTTATAAATAAATAAATAAATAAATAAATAAATAAATAAATAAATAAAATCTGTGAAACAATGGCAAATATTTTATTATTTCATGACATCAAAATTAAAGATTTTTTTTAACAGTCACCATAGACAACTCTTATAAACAAATTGCAGGAGAGGAGGGGATATTTGCTTTGTCTGAAACTAATTAAGGATAATATCTAGAATATACAGTGAACTGCAAACAAGAACAAAAAGGCATCAACTCTAGAGAAAAATGCACAAAGGACATAAACATGGACTTTTCAGAAGAGGAAACAAAGAAGCTGGTGAGCATTTGAAGAGATAATCAAACTCAACAAAAATCGCAATAAAACAAATTTATACATTACTTTATACCTATTAGACTGGAAAACATGAGAGTTTGTTAATGCCAAATGGTGAGGAAACAGGCAGGAGAGAAGCCCCCTGCCCTGCCAGTGGAAGTGTAAACTGTGCAGCCATTCTGGAGAAAATTCTGCACTACATAATCAAGTGAAAAACTTCTAGGATCCAACAATTCCGCTCCTGGAAATACACCCCTCTTGCAGCTGTCTCCCTGAGGAGACCTATGAGAGGATGTTCTTTATAAGTTACTTGTGGTGGCGGAGAGATAGAGGCAATCTTCATGTCTACCAGAGAGACAGTAGGAAGAATGCTGTGAGCGCACACAGTCACATGGATGGGTCTTTAGAACGGAGGGCTAAGGGGCAAAAACCCAAACAAACAGAATGAGCTAAAATCACAAAGCAACTCTCTTTGAATAAAAAATACATACACACAAAACAATACACATTTTTCAAGAATACATATAACAAAAAGATATATACAAAATACACGAGAAGGGTTGCCTTCAGTGAAAGGAAGGAAACTGGAATTTGGGAAATATGCATAAAAAGGAATAAATAATAACAAACGTGGAGAAGATTCTGTATGGACCAACGATGACCATGTGCCATCAACTGAGGAATATAATTCTACCATTTGCATGTAAGATTTTTTTAAGTTAATGATGCAAAGAAAATCATAGCTCTGAGAGCAATTTATTCTATATTTCCATGATAGATATTAGATAATTCCCTATATTTTCCATCCAACTAATAAATATAATTAGTGTTCAGTTGAAGATCAGAAATTAAAAAGGGAGGGTAGAAATTAGAAAAATGTCGATTCCTCCCTACATTTACAGCATCTCTCTCCAATAATATGTATTATTTTTTTGTTCCAAATCTTTTATAATTTAATGAACATGTTCTTTTTTATAGAATGACCTAGAATATATGAATTATCTTTGGTCCTCTTTACCAATTTCTTAACTCTGCTGGTTATGGGCATACAGTGTAAGAAGAAAAGTGTCTTAATTCCATTGAGCTTGTTCAGAAGCACTGGAAATTGGAAGTTGGTTCAGCAATGTTTATGACCAAGTCATATGTGTAGTAGCAGCGTGTGTGGTACAGACGCTCTCGAAAACTCAGAGGTGAAGTATGGATATTCGCTTCTCATCTAAACTCTGTTGGCATGGAGGAAAGTGGATTTCTCTGGAAGTACCTTCCCTAGGAAATGTCATAGTCAGGGTTCCCCAGAGAAATAGAACCAGGAGGATGTATATATAGAGAGAGACTTATTTTAAGGAATCCGCTCATGTGATCGTGGGGACTGGTGAGTTCAAAATCTGCAGGGCAGGTTGGAGACGCAAGGAAGAGCTGATGCTGCAGCCCAAGTCCAATGGCAATGTGGAGACAGAATTCCCTCTTCTTCAGTGAACCTCAGTCTTTTCCTCTGAAGTCCTCCAACAGATTGGAAGCCCCACCCACATCATGGAGGGTAATCAGCTTTACTCAAAACCTACTAATTTAAATGTTAAATCTCATCTTTAAAAATGTTTTCACAGCAATATCTACACTGTTACCCAAATATCTGGGTACCATAGCCTAATCCAGGGGACACAAAATCAGCCATCCTCTGGCTCAAGGTGAAACTTCAAGCTAAATGTGGTGGGTGTGCTGAGGAAGGAAAGGGACTCACTGCTAACCCATCAGGGCAGTTGAAACATCACTGGGCCGTCGCACTGACCTTACATCCCAGGTAACATGCAACTGCCTTTTAGATTAGGGTAGGTACCAGACAAATGCTAGGTGATTTCCCTGAGGTTTTTTTGTCCCTACCTTTATAGGCTGACTGCCTCAGACTGCCCTAGAGAGCATGCAAAGAAAAAAGAATAAATTCAAAACTTTTCATCCAAACTCAAGACATGAATGAGACATTTTTAAAAACCACTGTAGCAATTTGAAAGGGCACCTTTTCTTCAAAAACCTATAGATGAGTGTCATAGAGCTATTAATTGCATAACCCCATAGGGTCTCTTATGCGAAGATAAGGCCACTCGTTGGGATGGGTTTGGATCCTGAAATATGAAATGGGGACATATGAACAGACACAGGGAAGTCACAAAACTGTGAAAAACCAAATCCCCCGAACATCTTTGCTGTCATACCCACTGTATTGGTTATCTATTTTTGTGTAACAAATGACACCGAAATTTAGCAGCTTAAAGTAACAGACATTTCCTATGGGGCATTATTGGGACAAGAGGAGAAATCTGAATATGGACTGTGTGTATTTGATAATATTTTATCAATTTTAAGTGTCTTGGGGGTGATGGTGGTATTATGATTATGTAGGAGAAATGTCCTTGTTCTTAAAACACACGTGCCAAACTATTTAGGGGTGCATTGTCATAATATCCACAGATTATTCTCAAATGGTTTAACAAAATAGGTCCTCAACAATAAACCAATAAACAAAATGTTGTATATTCATACAATGGGATATTGTAATAAGTGATGATTATGAATAAACTGACTGAATAATTCAATAATGGATAAATCTCGGGGTGCCTAAGTGGCTCAGTCGTTGAGCGTCTGCCTTCCACTCTGGACGTGATCCCAGGGTCCTGGGATCGAGCCCCACGTCATGCTCCCTGCTCCGCTGGGAGCCTGCTTCTTCCTCTCCCACTCCCCCTGCTTGTGTTCCCTTTCTCGCTGGCTGTCTCTCTCTCTGTCAAATAAATAAATAAAATCTTTAAAAAAAAATAATGGATAAACCTAATAGGAACAATATTGAGTGAAGAAGGCAGGCACACACAAAAAATACACAACCTATGTTTCAATTATCTTTTGCTGTGTAGAAACCACCCCTCAACCTCACGGCTTAAAACAAAAACAATCATTGTATTATGTCTTGGGAGTCTGTAGGTTAACTGGGCTTTAAGAACTACTGATGCAGCCCATGAAGCAAAGCTCTTACTCACAGCAGACCCTCCGTCAGCCTCTCTCGTTCCATGTCTGGACACTGGTTATGTTTTCTGGCTATGGGATTTAGAAATCTTTAGAATAATCTAAGATTTTCCCCATCTTATGGGTCCTGCCTCCCAATAGTAAAAATCAGAAAAGTCTATTCTGTGGCCCTCTTTGAAGCGAGGGTACCAATCAAATTCATCCACTTCACAACGGGAGGAAATGGAGATCCACTCTACAATCATTTCACTGACAAAGGTGACGGAAGAAGCAACTGGCTTTTGGGGAAGCAGTGATAAGAAAAGAAGAAGTTCCTGGAACGGAAGTGGCTAAGGAGGTGTCTTCAAAACCGGTTGTGGTAAAGTCCCGTTTCTAACAGAACAGCAGTGGGACAACTGCAGCGATGGGGTTTATTCTGTTTGTGTGACAGGGAGGAGAGGGTTGGTCTTGTTCTGTTTATAATGGGTCGTAATACCAGTGGTCTCAGTATTTCCACTCTAAAAGTCTAATTCTGAGAGAAATGTATATTTTTAGACTTTTTGAAGGAGCCAGGAAGAATAAAAGAGACATGATTCAAAGCCAAAAAAAAAAAAAATACAAAGCCAAGATGTGTGTAGTCAGGAAAACTTGCTGTTAGAGATTAAAAATGGTTAAATGTATAACAGGGCAACAAAATCATAACCTTGACATTATCTTTACCAGAGAAAAAGCAAAGCCGTCCTCCCTTATCAGCTTTCTCCAGATTAGTCTCTAATAGTACAGGGCTGGCTGGGTTCTCTTTATTCAAGTTGCAATCCTTAAAACACCCAGATTGTGATCAGGCAGGATTATGAGAATGTATTCAAGTATGATATTAAGTAACAAAACAAGCAAAATTTTGCCTTATTTCTAATTTTTAGAACAGTTCTTCTTACACAATTCCTGCCCGTAAGGTACAGAATTAACCAAATAAGATTTTTCAGAAATGTTTCAATTCAGTATCATTATGGATGTTCTCTTTTATTTAGACAGTCTAGGATTGAGACAGAAAGACCTCCTTGTGGCATGTTTGACAAAGCAAAGGTCGTATTATTTATTTTTATTGACATGAAATATTATATTAGTTCCGGATGTACAACATAGAACTTTGACATTTATATGCATTAGAAAATGGTCATCACAATAAGTCCTACTTACCATCTGTCACCATAAGCAGTTATTACAATATTATTGCTATATTCCGTGCTGTACTTTACATCGCTGTGATTTATTTATTTTATAACTGGAAATTTGTACTTTTTAATCTCTTTCACCTATTTCATCCATCCTCCCACTCTCCTCTCCTCTGGCAAGCACCAGTTTGTTCTCTGTGTTTATGAATTATTTGTTTTGTTTTGTTTGTTCATTTCCTTTGTTTTTTAGGATCCAGATTTAAGTGAGATCATATGGTATTTGTCTCTTTCTGACTAATTTCACTCAGCATAACACCCTCTACATTTTTCCAGGTTATCACAAATGGCAAGATTTCATTCTTTTTTATGGCTGAGTATTATTCCTCTGTGGTGTGTGTGTGTGTGTGTGTGTGTGTGTGTGTAACTACATCTTCTTGATCTATTCCTCTATTGATGGACACTTAGGTTGCTTTCATATCATATCTTGGCTATTGTCAATAATGCTGCAACAACTATAGGGGTACTTATATTTTTTCAAAGTAATGTTTTTGTTTTCTTTAGATGAGTATCCAGAAGTGGAATTCCTTCTATGGTATTTTTTTTTAAGATTTTATTTATTTATTTGACAGAGAGAGAGAGACAGCCAGCGAGAGAGGGAACACAGCAGAGGGAGTGGGAGAGGAAGAAGCAGGCTTCCAGCGGAGGAGCCTGACGTGGGGCTCAATCCCATAACGCCGGGATCACGCCCGGAACGGAAGGCAGACGCTTAACAACTGAGCCACCCAGGCATCCCAACTTCTATGGTATTTCTATTGTTAATTTTTTGAGGACTCTCCATACTGTTTTCCACAGTGGCTGCACCAATTTACATTCCCACCAACAGCTCAGGAGCGTTCCCTTTCCTCCACATCCTCGCCAACACTTGTTATTTCTTGGGGTTTTTTATACTAACCAGTCTGACAGATGTGAAGTCATATTTCATCGTGGTTTTTGATTTGTATTTCCCTGGTTATTAGTGATGTTGAGCATAGTTTCGTACGTCTATTGGTCATTTGTATATATTCTTTGGAAAATTATCTATTTGGGTCCTCTGCCCATATTTTAATTGGATCATTTGCTTTTTTTGTGTTGACTTGTATCAGTTCTTAATGTATTTTGGATATTAACCCCTTACCAAATATATTAACTGCAAATTTCTTCTCCTATTCAGTAGACTGTCTTTTCATTTTGTTGATGGTTTTCTTTGCTGTGCAAGAGGTTTTTAGTTTGGGGGTGCCTGGATGTCTCAGCCGGTTATGCTTCTAACTCTTGATTTCAGCTCAAGTAATGATCTCAAGGTCATGGGATTGAGCCCCGCATAAGGCTCCCATCTCAGCACAGAGTCTGCTTGTCCCTTTCCTTCTGCTCCATCCCCCACTAGTTCTTACTTTCTCTCTCTCTCTAAAATAAACACACAAAATCTTTAAAAAAAAAAAAAAGCTTTTTAGTTTGTTGTAGTCCCAACTATAGAAAATGTAGTTGGTTTTTGCTTTTGTTGCCCTCGCCTGAGGAGACAGATCCAAAAACATATGTATATTGTGAAGACTAATTTCCAAGTGTTAACTGCCTGTTTTCTTTTAGAATTTTTATGGTTTCAGGTCTTACATTTAGGTCTTTAGTACATTTTGAGTTTATTTTTGTATGTGGTGTAAGGAAGTGGTTCAGTTTCCTTCTTTTGCATGCAGCCGTCCAGTTTTCTCCAACACCATTTAGGGTTTTTTTGTTTTATTTTGTTTTTTAATTTAAGTTCAAGTTAGTTAACATACAGTGTAGTATTGATTTTAGGAGCAGAATTTAGTGATTTATCACTTACATATAATTCCCAGTGCTCATCCCAACAAGTGCCCTCCTTAATGCCCATCACCCATTTAGCCCATCCCCCCACCCCCCGCCCTTCCAGCAAACCTCAGTTTGTTCTCTACATTTAAGTCTCTTATGGTTTGTCTTTCTCTCTGTTTTTATCTCATTTTATTTTCCTTCCCTTCCCTTATGTTCCTCTGTTTTGTTTCTTAAATTCCACATACGAGTGAAATCATGATATATGTCTTTCTCTAACTTACTTCGCTTAGCATAATACACTGTAATTCCATCCACATTGTTGCAAATGGCAAGATTTCATTCTTTTTGATCGCCGAGTAATATTCCATTCCAACACCATTTGCTAAAGAAACTGTCTTTTCCTCATCGTATATTCTCTCTTCCTTTGTCATAGGTTAATTGATCGTATAAGCATGGATTCAGTTCTGGGCTCTTTATTCTGCTCTGCTGATCTATGAGTGTCTGCTTTCATGCCAGTACCACACTGTTTTATTACAGCTTTGTAGTATAGTTTGAAATCAAGGATTGTGACACCTCCTACTTTGTTCTTCTTTCTTAAGATTCTTTGCTTTGGGGGATCTTTTGTAGTTTCATACAAATTGTAGGGTTATTTGTTCTACTTCTGTGAAAAATGCCGTTGGTATTTTGGTAGAGATTGCATTGAATCTATATATTGCTTTGGTATATACATCTTAACAATATGCATTTTAACAATATTAATTCTTCCAATCCATGAGCACAGTGTATCTTTCCATTTATTTGTATTGTCTTTAATTTCTTCCATCAATGTCTTATAATTTTCAGAGTACAGGTCTTTTACTTTCTCGGTTAAATTTATACTCATGTATTGTGTTCTTTTTGATGCAATTGTGAACGGGATTATTTTTTTAACTTCTTTCTGATAGTTTGTTATTATTATATAGAAATTCAACCAGTTCCTGTATGTTAATTTTGTGTCCTGCAACTTCACAGAATTCATTTATTCTTCTAAAATTCTCTGGTGGAGAGGCACCTGGGTGGCTCATTCGGTTGAGGGTCCAACTCTTGATTTCTGCTCAGCTTCTGAGATCAAGCCCTGTGTTGGGCTCCGCATACTCAGTGCAGTCTGCTTGAGATTCTCTCCCTCTCTCTGCCCCACTCCGCTCACTCTCTAAATAAACTAATTAATTAATTAATTAATTTTTTATTTAAGAATATGTTTTTTTTAAGATTTTATTTGTTTATTTGACAGAGAGAGAGCCAGCGAGAGAGGGAATACAAGCAGTGGGAGTGGGAGAGGAAGAAGCAGGCTCCCAGCGCTCCTGGTGGAGCAGGGAGCCTGATGCGGGGCTGGATCCCAGGATCCTGGGATCACGCCCTGAGTCTAAGGCAGACGCTTAACGACTGAGTCACCCAGGCGCCCCTATTTAAGAATATGTTAATAATTTTTTGGTGGGGAGCCTATGTAGTTCAGATGGTTAAGCATCTGCCTTCCACTCAGGTCGTGATCCCAGGGTCCTGGGATCGAGCCCCACATTGGGCTCCCTGCTTAGCAAAGAGCCTGCTTCTCCCTCTCCCTCTACTGTTCTCCCTGCTTGTGCTCTCTCACTCTCTCTGTCAAATAAATAAATAAAATCTTAAAATAATAATAATTTTTTTTTACCTGAACAGAATTAATCAAGGAAGATCGAACTCCTGTTCTTTACTTGCCAGCTTTTTCCACATCATGGGTTTGATAGACAAGGTAGCTCTTTTGATAATATAGAATTAATTTAAAATATAGAGAGCATGCCAAATGCACATAATTAGCTCTAGCCTCCTGAAATTTATAAGGTAAAAGATTAAACCTTTGGTGCTACCTAGTGGTCAAGTTGGTAATGACTACCTAATGGGAAAAAAAAAAAATCTGATTTTTTTTTTTTTTTTTTTTTTTTTAGAGTTAAAAGATATCAACAGTTTTAATATTCTGAATCCAGGATCTGGGTTTCAGGAAGGCAACAACAACAAAAAAATTCTAGCAGAAACTGATTACTTAATTAAGTGCGCAGTTACCTGCGAGTGAGCAAATGTTTTAGCTTTTGCTATCCCAATAACCAGAGTAAAAATAAATATATATTTATATTTATTAAAAATAAATATATATTCATATTTATTAAAAATAAATATAAAGATGTTAACATGAAATTATAAGTTTTAGGTCTCTCAGAAGCAAAGGGATTTTACTTTTATTTTATTTTAAAAATAATTTGGGGGATGCCTTGGTGGCTCAGTCAGTTTAGCATCTGCCTTTGGCTCAGGTCATGATCCCAGGGTCCTGAGATTGAGTCCCAAGTCAGGCTCCTTGCTCAGCAGGGAGCCTGCTTCTCCCTCTGCCTCTGCTGCTCCCCCTGCTTGTGCGCACTGTCTCTCTCTCTCTCTCTCTGACAAGTAAATAAATAAAATCTTTAAAAAAATAACTTGAGAAAATGACAGTCAGCACAAAGCACTCAAAGTTATCAGGATACTGAGTGAAAGTATTCTAAGATAAATCTCTGCTAGCTAGGCAGATTATATTAAAGGAAAAAAGAATTTTTTTCTACCTCTTTTTAAGAGTATAATGAATATTCCAAGACCAAGTTTGAACTACAAGTTCTCTCCTTTTTTGGTTGTTAATTTTAATCCATCATTATGTATGTTTTTTAATCATACAGAAATATGTATATAATTGGATGACAATATTATTTAACTTCAGCTTTAAGATGTAACTAATTTTATTAATACAATACACTGATGTGTATACATTGAATTTACCACCTTAATTTGAGTTGTGCAAAACAAAATACAGATAAGAGTGTATATATAAAAGCTCCTTGATGACCCAGCATCAATGACCCATTCTCTTTGTCTCTATGAATTCTTTCTTTTTTTTACATTTTACTTAAATTCAAGTTAGTTAACATATAGTGTATTATTAGTTTCAGGGGTAGAATTTAGTGATTCATCAATCTTATATAATATCCAGTTTTCATCACATCACGGGCCCTCCTTAATGCCCATCACCCAGTTACCCCATCTCCTCACCCCCCTCTCCTGTAGCAACCCTCAGAATTTTGCTGGTAATCAAAAGTCACTTATTCATTAACTCCAATTAATCCAAAGTCGTAAAGTCATTACGTTGAGACACTAGAGCAACATAATCACTCTTGATATTATGAATTTTTCAAAGAAGCAACATTTTTAAATTTTACAAAGAAAGTAAGTGGAGGAACTAAATCTAATGGTTTGTGGCATTGTCTTAAGTTCACAAGAACCAATCATTTAAAAACAGAAGCGTGTCTTGTGATAATGTAGTTAGATTAGCTGCGTATGTTTACATTTAGGGTTGCTTTCCAGAAACTGAGACAACAAATGAGTCAAAGAACAAGGAACAAATTCATTTTTCCCCCAAAACCCATTTACGGTGTTAAAGATCAAATTAATAGCTGTGTACAGGAGGGAGCACAAAGGGGTGGGAGGACTGACTACAAAAGGGCAAGAGGGAATTTGGGGGACAACAAAAATATTCTAGATACTGGGTGGGGTAGTGGTTATAAGGTATATACATTTGCCAGACTCATGAAACCGAATACTTCAAATGTTTCCATTTGTTTTATGAAAATTACACTTTCATAACGGTGATTAAAAACCATAAAATGAGATCAAAAGTTTCGGGCGTGCAATGTTCATAGCAGCAATGTCCACAATAGCTAAATCGTGGAAGGAGCCGAGATGCCCTTCAACAGATGACTGGATTAAGAAGTTGTGGTCCATATATACAATGGAATATTACTCAGCTATCAGAAAGAACGAGTTCTCAACATTTGCTACAACATGGACAGCACTGGAGGAGATAATGCTAAGTGAAATAAGTCAAGCAGAGAAAGACAATTATCATATGATTTCTCTCATCTATGGAACATAAGAACTAGGATGATCGGTAGGGGAAGAAAGGGATAAAGAAAGGGGGGGTAATCAGAAGGGGGAATGAAACATGAGAGACTATGGACTATGAGAAACAAACTGAGGACTTCAGAGGGGAGGGGGGTGGGGGAATGGGTAGGCCGGTGATGGGTAGTAAGGAGGGCACGTATTGCATGGTGCACTGGGTGTTATACACAACTAATGAATCATCGAGCCTTACATCGGAAACCGGGGATGTACTGTATGGTGACTAACATAAT
The DNA here is from genome assembly GCF_024610735.1 of Ursus americanus. Classification (NCBI taxonomy): domain Eukaryota; kingdom Metazoa; phylum Chordata; class Mammalia; order Carnivora; family Ursidae; genus Ursus; species Ursus americanus. Next base: position 28,524,680 of record NC_142158.1, read on the forward strand.
ATAATAAAAAATCATTAAAAAAAATAATAATAAAAAAATAAAAAAATAAATAAATAAATAAATAAATAAAAAAACAACAACAACAAAAAAAAGTTTCGGGCGTGAAGTTTGTGGGCTTTAGCAACGAGAACCAAAGAGGTCATTATGTCAAGGACAGCACAAACATACCTTTTCCCTTTTCAATTTTTAAAATTTAGTTTACTTAAACTAAAAAACAAAACCAAACAATTCGCCCATTTTTACCACCCCTTATCCCCCCAAATTCTTTTTGTAAGTCAGGTAGTTTATAATTTGCTTCCAACTAAATAGAAAGAGGACCTAACTAAGTTGTAAGCTCTTACATTATTTTTAATAATTTTTGATGGGACTTCACTATGTGATTTAGAAAATGAAATTCTGGGGCACCTGGGTGGCACAGCGGTTGGGCGTCTGCCTTCGGCTCAGGGCGTGATCCCGGCGTTATGGGATCGAGCCCCACATCAGGCTCTTCTGCTGGGAGCCTGCTTCTTCCTCTCCCACTCCCCCTGCTTGTGTTCTCTCTCTCTCTGGCTGTCTCTGTCTCTGTCGAATAAATAAATAAAATCTTTAAAAAAAATAAAATAAAATAAAATAAATAAATAAAAAAAAAAGAAAATGAAATTCTGCAGAAATGAAACAGTTAAGCAAAATTGCTACAACAGAATTCCAACCATTACCACCTACTTATCTATGTGCACAAAGTTTCCAAGTGCTTATGTATATAAAAGGAAAATTCAAAATAAAACTGATGCTACATTTTGTCTCATTCTGGAAATAAGTATTATTTATCCACAGATACATAAAATTAATTGGGGATAGCCCCATCTATCTCATAAAGAGATTCATTGTCAAGATAATTTTACTTCTTTGTGGTTGATAATTACTTATAAAAAGTCTAATAAATTTATACTCTTTTGATCTATTGTGTACTATACCCAATTGCAATAAGTCAAACAAAAGAAACTTTTTTTTTGTCCATTGAGGGGCATTTTATTTGCACGTATGTATTACATCCCTAGAAAAAGAATCTCAGGATTTTCCCTCCTGTGTGTTTTCTTTTTTTTTTTTTTTTAAAGATTTTATTTATTTATCTGACAGAGATAGAGACAGCCAGCGAGAGAGGGAACACAAGCAAGGGGAGTGGGAGAGGAAGAAGCAGGCTCCTAGCGGAGGAGCCTGATGTGGGGCTCGATCCCACAACGCCGGGATCACGCCCTGAGCCGAAGGCAGACGCTTAACTGCTGTGCCACCCAGGCGCCCCTCCTGTGTGTTTTCTTCTTGCTTCTTCATGGTCCATGATGCCAGCTGATATTGTCAGGACAATGAAACCAAACTGGAGGGATGCAAGCAGGTTATTCTGCCATTTTTGTAGATCTTTGAGTTGGACATCAAATCTGGGGCTGCTCACTCCACACACGTTTAACCTGCCCGTGAGGTCCACAACAATGTTCCCAGCTCTGCGATCAGCAATGCTTTCAAATTCGCCAACATAACCGAGCTTCGTCCTCACAGTGAGAAACCGGACGGTGGCTTTGGAACATGGCCTAATAAAAACCTGGCATTTGCCTCTCTTTTCAGCATTGTTAGTGCTCTGGAGAGCATCTGCCAGGACATTCACGTGCACCATTATGGCAGCAAGAAAGATGGCAGAAAGAGAACAAAAGGAACATTTTAGCTCTTAGAACTTTATGGCAATAGAAACTTATTTTGCTAGCGTTTGTTGGGTTTTTTTTTTTTTTTTAAGATTTTATTTCTAAGTAATCTCTACACCGAACCTGGGGCTCAAAATTACAAACCAGAGATCAAGAGTCACATGTTCTACTGACTGAGCCAGCCACGCAGCCCTATAGATTTTGGTTTTGCAGAGAAGTAAAATATGGTGACCAACCAAAATATTTTGCATGTTTAAATTTAGGATAAAATTTAGGCAAGTTGAGACTAAAATTGGAGAAAAGTAAACAATGCAAAATATCTGAATGTTTATATTTATGAAACAAAGGTCAGGTATAAAATCTTTGATACATTTTTAAATGATGTAATAGTTTTATTTTTTAAATGCCAATATTGACCATAAACTTACACGTATTTTTTTTTTTTTTAAGATTTTGTTTATTTATTTTTGAGAGAGAGAGAGAGCACAAGCAGGGGGAGCAGCAGGCAGAAGGAGAGGGAGAAGCAGGCTCCCCACTGAGCAGGGAACCCAAAGCAGGACTCGATCGCAGGAACCCAGGGATCATGACCTGAGCCGAAGGCAGATGCTTAACCGACTGAGCCACCCAGGCGCCCCAAACTTAAATATATTTAAACTCAACAGTGAGAATTTCCTTGTCAACTTCAAAATGTATGGGGGAAGAATTCCGCTTCCAAGAGATGGTGTAGATGTACTTTTTCCTGTTCCTCCTGCTAACTAAGGACCATGGACAACTAAGGACCATGGACATTACTATAAAACAAGTATAAGACTCCAAAAGGTGGAGAGAAAGCAGACTGGCTAGCTACTGCAGGACCCAAAGAATCACACGATGGTGAAGTCCCTGAGATTCCCCTTTGCTTTAAGTATCTCAGACTTAGAGCTCAGAAAGCCAGCAACCCAGAAACACAGGAAAAACAGCCAAAGGGAACAGCTGGGAAAAAAGAGGTGGGGGCAGCCTAGCAAGGCAGAAATTTTTAGATAATTGCTCTACTCCAGCCAAACCCCACAAAAAATCTGACTCTACCCCCACCAGCAAAGGCCAGTTGAGAAGCTTAGATTTCCAACCCTCCAACATAACACACACACACACACCAGGGTGATGTCAGTAAAAGTGAGTAGGGAACCTGAATGTTCATCCCTTTCCCAGCCCCCAAACCCCACAGTGTTGATGGACACGTAGGCTTCTACCCCCCATCAATAATGAATCACCTCTTCCAGCCCCGGGCATGGGGGGAAGGTGTCACACAATGTCTAGTGCAGAGTCAGGATTCTATCCAGAGGGTAGGATGTAATCTAATATGACTGGTGTCTTTTAATAACAAGGAGAGATTAGGACACAGGCACACACAGAGGGAAGGCCATGTGAAGACACAGAGAGAAGATGGCCACCTCCAAGCCAAGGAGAGACGCTTCAGAAGAGACCAACCCCACTGACACTTGATACCGGACTTCCAGCCTCCACAACTGTGAGAAAATAAACTCCTGGTGTGTAAGCCTCCCAGTCTGTGGTACTTGGATATGGCGGCCGGAGCAAATTAGCTCTTATACTTGGCCCTAGGCCTAGTCCTTATTAAGGAAGGAATTTCTAGGGTAAGACTAAAACTTTAATCTGATGGTACTGAAGGCTTAGGCACAGTTGAAAAAAATGAACGTAGGAAACTCTTCAATCCTGAAGGCAGAGAATATGGATGTTAGAGACCACAGGACCCTCCAAAGGTTTTCCAACTAGCAACAAAACAGGGGTTGCCCGACTGTACCAATGCCTGCCCGAATTTCTTAGGCCTTACCCCTGCACTGCACGCTGGCTGGGCTCCTACTCCTAGCATTTCCATCTCTCTCCCAAAGGCTTTCTCCAAAGCTCTGGAGGCCACTGCCCCACTCACAGTGAACTAGAAGGGACAGGGAGTTCGTACACAGGAAGCAGTTTTCAACCAATGACTGATGGAAGTTCGCTCCCTTGTTCCTCAGCTGCGATGACTCCGAGGCATGCGGTCCACGTCATTTCCCAGAGTTCCCTACAGGATTCAGCTCCAGTCATTCACCCTTTAACGGCTACTCTCCCTTCCCTGACTTCCCCTCAATCTGTTACTGAAGTTTCCCACACCTCCAAAATAAACTGCTTTCACTCCTGTCCTTGTCAAGGGAACTGCTTCTGGTAGAAACCAAAGCAAAGGGCAACCCTCTCAGGTCCCCTCCTTCCTTGGGAGCTTTGTACTATAGCCCAATTAACTTTGCTTTTCTGCCCACCAAAAAAAGAGGGGGGCACCCAGGTGGCTTAGTCTGTTAAGCAACTGCCTTCAGCTCAGTTCATGATCTCAGGGTCCTGGGATCGAGTCCCTCATCAGGCTCCCTGCTCAGTGGGGAGTCTGCTTCTCCCTCTCCCTCTACTCCCCCCCCCCCCCCCGCAGCTCATGCTTGCTCTCTCGCACCCTTGCTCCCTCAAATAAATAAATAAAATCTTGGGGGAAAAAAATAGAAAAGAAAAAAAAAAGGCCCCTGGCTGACTTATTGGCTTCACAGCAGTACAAGTCAACTTCTCTCTACCCATCGCTCAAGATAATGAACGGTGACTCTTGATCGTGGTGCCCAGGGATCCAGCACCCTGTCTCTCAAAAACTCCTTATTCCTTTCCTTGCCAGGATTTTTCCTTCTCCAGCACAGATGACAGCCCAGTCTATGGAATAGTAAGCAAAGACAGCTTAGAAACTGTGGGGAATATTTTTATTCTGTTCAAATTTATAATAAGAGAGACAATACACCCCTCTGGGCCTGCCCGTGTGTGCCAAGTATCTGAGTATGGGCGAGCACTGACCATCTGTGACACAGTTTTAAAGGACTGTAGGGCACAAGGCCCCAGACTGGCACCCTCAGCCCGTGGATTCTGTATCAGCTCCAAAGCAGGAAGACTGGCTCTGACTTCATCTAGGGTCCTTTGCAAATCTATGGTTTATGGCATAAGCACTGGCTCAGACATTTACTAATCGAGGCCTTTCTTTCATCTTGCCTCTACCATGGTTTTCAAAAGTCAATTTTCAATGCAAGAGCTGCATCTTTCGGTCATCATTGTTCTGCTGTGGTCCCCCAAGGCACGAAGGGGAAATGCCTCATATGCCTCAAAAGCAGAAAAGGCAAAACAATCCTCAGGTGACGTCCTAGAATTTTCCCTGCCATACACCTGCCTCATACCATTCCATAAGGGCATATACCTGCCTTATACCGCTCTATAGGGTCTGAACATTTTATAACAAGAACAAGTTCAGGTATTTACTGTGGAATTTTTTAAATGATAAGAAACAAGACTTTTTTCTAATGAAGGAATTTCCAGTAGGGGGTGGTAAAGAATCACGATCAAGATCAGTTTGAACCTGCCGGGCGAAAGGGAATGTTCATTAAGCTGAGAATCAAATACTGTAGCCCGTTTGTAGCTACAAGTATTTATTAACTAGCTCAGTCTAAGGTTTAATTTCTTCATAATGCTAGATGATACATATTATGCTCTTTTGAGCAATGTTTCTCTACTTACAGTCTCCTACAACCTGCTCTTCTGTGAACTGGCCCACATCCATTTATGTAGGACGACTGAAATGGAACAACTGGGGTCCATTATGGTTGGAATGATGGAATTTGGAGAGGAGATACACTGATAATAAAAATACATACTCTTTTTCCTTAGGTGAAGTAAAATTATTGTAATATACATTGGATCTGCACACATTCCTCTCTTTGAGTCTCCGTGGATAAAATGAGGCAAGTGCATTCTGAGAAAGGAGTAACCAGAAGTGGGCTGCAGCATCCTTACCTAATCTCCAGCATGTTTGACCAGGCTGCAGCAAGGACCCTTAGGCCTCTGCCCAGTTGTTTTGCCCATTTCCTTTATTCTAGCCCAACCCCAGCTCTGCTGTGGCCAGCAGGTGTGAGACCTGGATATTCTCACCGGTGGTATGTTGTTTCTTTTCCCTAGAGGCCAGATTTGGATTCTCATTACCACCTGTACCATCTTGCAAGGATCCTTTGAAACGTGTGGCCCGATTCACCTCATTATAGCTGGGTACCACCATGACCCCACAGATCTATTTCCCTTGGTATCTAAAATCTGCCTGGACTGCACTGCAGTTTAATCCTTGAATGTGTTCTATTAGACCCTGGTTCAGGACCCTTGCGTCTCATCCTCTGTCGCCCCCTCCCCAGCTGTGCCTTAAATTTAATTGTCTTTGATTCTAACTCATGCCAATTCCAGGAGAGACACCGTCTCCTTCATCATTGGTCAGAGTTCCCAGCAAATTGTGCTGGAAATCCAATGGGTAAAGCAGGCCTATTTCTGAGTTCAAAAAGTCTCTGCCTCTGGGTCATTTAATCTTGATTGATTGATTGATTGGTTATTCCATTTCAATCCCCAAAGCATTTTTCTTACTATTTGCTTTCAAATTTGGTGCCCTGAGTGTTCTTGTGCTCTTTTTTCAACCCTTGGACCTAGCACCTTCTTTCTGGCTTTGGCAGAAAGCCGAAGTAAACTTCTTTCACTTTGGCACCCTGAGTCCCTGGCCAAGTAAACTTGAAAATGTTAGGTATTTTGGTTTTTATCTGATTTCAAAGGCAGTTGTAATTCACCATTCTTTGATAACTATGATGAATGTACATAGTTCTTAATATATTTATTGGTCATTTATATTTCCTTTTTTGTAAAATGCTTATTCACATCTTTTGACTATTTTTCTCTTGGATTATTGCTAAATGTTCTGGATATAATCCTATGTAAATTACGTGTGATGCAAATAAATCTAGTTTATGGCTTTTGAGTTTTCTTTCTTTAGAGTGTACTTTGACAAAAGTTTCTAATTTTAATGTGTCAAGATTTATTAATTTTTTATTTTATTTTTATGTTTCTTTTTTAATTCTGTATACCAAATTAAATACAGTGTTCTATTAGTCTCGGGTGTACAATATAGTAATTCAACAATTCTATATATCACCCAGTGCTCATCACAAGTGCACTCCTTAATCCCCATCACCTATTTCACCCACCCTCCCCACCCACCCAAATCATCAGTTTGTTCTCTATAGTTAAGAGTCTGTGTCTTCATATTGCATGGTGCACTGGGTGTCATACGCAACTAATGAATCATCGAACTTTACATCGGAGACCGGGGATGTACTGTATGGTGACTAACATAATATAATAAAAAAAATTTAAAAAAAAATGAGTCTGTGTCTTGGTTTCTCTTTCTCTCTTTCTCTCTCTCTCTCGTATCCTTTGTTCATTTGTTTGTTTCTTAAATTCCACATATGAGTGAAATCATATGGTATTTGTCTTTCTCTGACTGACTCCAGTTAGCATCCACCCATGTTGTCCCAAAAGACAAGATTTCATTCTTTTTTATGGCTGATCCGGTTCTATAACGAATAAAAGTGGTGAGAATTGACCTCCTTGTTCCTGATCTTAGGAGGAAAGCTTTCTACCATTGGGTATGATGAATTTATTTATCAGTTCTACTGAGTTTATTTATCAGTTCTAGCGGTTTTTTTGGTGGAGTCCTTCAGGTTTTCTATAGATAGTATCATGTCATCTGCAAATAGTGACCGTTGTACTTCTTCCTTACCAAGGTGGGTGCATTTTATTTCTTTTTCCTATCTGATTGCTATGGCTAGGACTTCCAGTACTATGTTGAATAAAAGTGGTGAGAGTGGACATCCTTGTTCTTGATCTTAGGATGAAAGCTCTCAGTGTTTTACCATTGAGTATGATGTTAGCTGTGCGCTTTTCATATTCAACCTTTATTATGTTGAGGTATATTCCCTCTGTCCCTACTTTGTTGAGGGTTTTTATCATGAATAGGTGTTTTACTTTACCAAATGCATTTTCTGCATCTATTGATCATGTGGTTTTAATCCTTTCTCTTGTCGATGTGATGTATCACATTGATTGATTTGCAAATACTGAACCACACTTGCAACCCGAGAATAAATCCTACTTGGTCGTGGCGAATGATTCTTTTAATGTATTGCTGGATTCAGTTTGCTAATATTTTGTTGAGGAATTTCACATCCATGTTCATCAGAGATATTGGCCTGTAGTTCTCTTTTTCTGTAGTGTCTTTATTTGGTTTTGGTACCAAGATAATGCCAGCCTCCCAGAATGAATTTGGAAGCTTTCCTTCCTCTTCTATTTTTGGAATGTTTTGAGAATAGGTGTTAGCTCTTCTTTAAATGTTTGGCAGAATTCCCCTATGAGGCCATCTGGTCCAGGACATTTGTTTGCTGGGAGCATTTTGATTACTGACTTAATTTCATTGCTGGTAATTTGTCTGTTCAAATTTTCTATTTTTTTCTGATTCAGGTTTGATAGTTTTTATGTTTCTAGGAATTTATCCATTTCTTCTAGGTTGTCAAATTTACTGGGATACAGTCTTTCATAATTTTCTCTTATAATCCTTTGTATTTCTGTGGTGTTGGTTTTCATTTCTCCTCTTTCTTTCTGATTTTGCTGATTTGAGTCCTCTCTCTCATTTTTTATGAGTCTGGTTGGAGGTTTATCAGTTTTGTTGATCTTCTCAAAGAACCAGTTCCCGGTTTCATTGATCTGTTTTATTGGGGTTTTTTTACTTTCTATTTCATTTATTTCTGGTCTAATCTTTATTATTTCCTTCCTTCTACCGGTTTTGGGTTTTGTTTGTTGTTCTTTCTATACCTCCTTTAAGTGTAAGGTTAGGTTGTTTATTTGAGATTTTTCTTCCTTCTTGAGGTAGGCCTGTATTGCTACAAACTTCCCTTTTAGAACAGCTTTTACTGAATCCCAAAGATTTTGGACCATTGTGTTTTCATTTTCATTTGTGTCCATGTATTTTTTTATTTCCTCTTTAATTTCTTGGTTGACCCATTCATTGTTTAGTAGCCTGTTATGTAACCTCCATGTATTTGTGTTCTTCCAAGATTTTTTCTTGCGGTTAATTTTTAGTTTCATAACATCATGTTTGGAAAAGATGCATGGTATGACTTCAATCTTTTTTCATTTGTTGAGACTTATTTTGTGGCCTAACATGTGACATATTCTGGAAATGTTCCATGTGAACTTGAAAAGAATGTGTATTCTGCTGTTTTAGGGTGGAATGTTCTGAATATATGTGTTAAACTCAACTTGTCCAATGTGTCATTCAAAACCACTGTTTCCTTGTTGATTTTTCTCTTCAGATGATCTAGCCATTGATGGAAGTGGGGTGTGAAAGTCTCTTACTATTATTGTATTACTGTTAATTATTTCCTTTATGTTTGTTATTAGCTGCATTATGTATTTTTTTAAATTGTGTGTGTCTTATGTAATAAATATTGCCTTACCTTAAAGTCATACAGTTATTTCTTTTACATTTCATCTGAAACTTTTAATGTTTGTTTTAATATTTTAGTACATTGTTCATTTGGAATTTATTTTTAATGGTGATGAATGTATATCCAATTAACCCATTGTTACTTATTGAATAGTACATCTTTTACCCATTTGTCTTTAATGCCCTCTCTTCACATACAAGAAGCCCTGATGCCATCTTTCCATTCTGTTCTGTTGGTCCAGGTGCCTACACACTCTGCCACCATCAATAGTGCAAGGTCTTAGTGACACTATTATATCAGCCTTCAGTAGTATCTTGCTTTTTCTTAACCTTGCACTACTTTGTTTCATTTTAAAATCAGTTTGTCTAAATTCCATAAAATACCCTGGAGAGATCCTTCTAGGAATTATGTTGAAGCTATAGAACATATTGGGGAAGACTAACATTTTTATAATATTGAGGCTTCTTAACCATGATTATGGTGTATCTCTCCATTTATACAGGACCTCACCACTGTCTTTCAACGTTTTTAATTTTCCTCATTAGGATCTTGCATGTCCTTTCTTTCTGATAATTTATTCTTGATGACTTTAAGTATTACTGTAAGTTACTATCAAAAGGGACCATTTTGTCACATTTCCTACCTTTTTGTTTGATAGAAAAATGCAATTGACTTTTTGTGTCTCTCTCTAAACACCTTGCTAAACTCTCTTACTAAATCTTACGTCTTAGATTATTTTGTATTTTCTCTGTAGACAATCATATCACCTATGAATAATGAAAGCTTTCTTTCTTCCTTCTTACGCTCCTTTTCATCTCTTCCTACTTTCCTTTCTTTTCAGCTGTCGTTGAAAGTCCCCTATTCCCTGCCTAAGTAAACCTAATGTATCATTTTCCGTTTCATATTGTAAAATTTTACTCTCTAACAGGGTATGCCTTTTTTTTTTTTAACCCAATGCCAATAATGGAATTTCAGTTCTTAGCCTTGAAATGCCAGCAACAACATTCTCAGCAAGATAAAAAGAAAAAATAAATGTTCTTTCTTGTCCCCAAGGCTGGGGAGAACAATGTGTTTTTAACACAAAACTTTCTTATTAATGATATTTCCTTTTTTAAAAGATTTTATTTATTTATTTGACAAAGAGAGAGGCAGTGAGAGAGGGAACACAAGCAGGGGGAGTGGGACAGAGAGAAGCAGGCTTCCTACTGAGCAGGGAGCCCAATGCAGGGCTCGATCCCAGAATGCTGGGATCATGACCTGAGCAGAAGGCAGACACTTAACGACTAAGACACCTAGGTGCCCCTATAAATGATATTTCTTTTTTTTTAAGATTTTTTAATTTATTTATGAGATAGAGACAGCCAGCGAGAGAGGGAACACAAGCAGGGGGAGTGGGAGAGGAAGAAGCAGACTCATAGCGGAGGAGCCTGATGTGGGGCTGGATCCCATAACACCGGGATCACGCCCTGAGCCGAAGGCAGACGCTTAACCGCTGTGCCACCCAGGCGCCCCTATAAATGATATTTCTAACAAGGATAATTTTTTCAAACCCCTAGACTTCAAAGATTTGGGGTGAGACCTGATAAAATGACCTTGACCTATAAAACATCTCTAATTTTGATTACTCACCTTTCTTAATAATTTCGTGTTCTTATAATAGTGTTGAGTTAACGTCTTCATCTACAAGAAGGTAAAATTACTTATGAATTTTTCTGTCAAACCAGAAAAGATTGGCATTTCCCTGTACTCACACACACAGAATAAGATGGTTCTCCTGGAATTTTTATTAAAGAAAATGTGAGAGACTGTTGGACAAACCAAGCAGAGAGTGGAGGTATAAGGAGGGTGGTTGCATGCTGAGCCTAAAAATGAGCCCACAATAAAACATGTTAAAAGATTTTTAATTTAAAAAGCCAAATGAAGAAAAATCTGCATTGGGCCTCTACGGGAAAATACTTACCTCTGTGATCTTTCCCAGCTGGCTCAAAACTTTGTTGTTAATGAATTATTCTCACTAAAAATCCAGAGCTATTCAAAAGTAAGAAAATTATGGTATTTTATTGTGTTGTTGATTTTATCTAAAGGTTTTTGCCAGAAGTCACTGGTGGCATGGGTCCAAGTGGAGCGTTATCTGTGAGTGTGCTAGCAGCTGAATCAGAGCAGGAGCTCCCGAACTTGAGTGCACCAGGACCACCTAAAGTGCACCAGGACCACCTAGAAGGCTTGTTAAAATGCAGATTCCTGGGACACCCCCCCCATCCAGAGTTTCTAATTCAGGGCTAGGTCTGGGTTTAGACCTGAGATTTTGCGTTTTAATACATTTCCAGGCGATGCTGAAGCTGCTGATCCAGAGACCATATTTCGAGAACTGATCGAGTAGAATGATTGCAATTTCTGTATTAGGTTCTATCATTCGTTCTCCTAAGTTGATCGAGTTATAATTTTATCTGATTTGAAGTAAGTGATTCTTTGAGAAAAATGAGGCTAAAGGGTGCCTGGATGGCTCAGTTGTTAAGCATCTGGCTTTTGCTCAGGTCATGATCTCAAGGTCTTGGGATTGAGCCCCAAACCTCGCACCAGCTCCCTGCTCAGCAGGGAGTCTGCTTCTCTCTCTCTCTGCCTCTTCCCTGGCTTGTGTGTGCACTCTCTCTCAAATAAATAAATAAGATCTTTTAAATTTTTTTTAATTTTTTAATTAAAAAAAGAACAATGAGGCTAAGATGGAGACAATCTCCATGGAGAGCACTAAGAATAACCCAGCTGGGTTTAAATACACAATGCAGAACACAGAGGTTCTGTGTTGTTTTTTGCAGTGAAGAATCATATGGAAGCTGTGTGATTTTTTTTTCCTCTCTCTTCTAGATGTCTGCATGTTGTCCTTTCTTTTCCTTGGAAGACAAGTGCTACTGTACAACCTTCAGCTTTCCCAAGAAATTAATGATTTCCTCTTTTATTTGAGTGTGAGATGTATTTTTCCTGTGTGAGAGTCCATGTGAACTGTGTTCAGGATTTCTTAAAATCTGTATTCATGGGTGAGATTGACTTATAATTTTCCTTTCTTGTAGGGTCTCTGTCAAGTTTTTAGTGTAAGGGTTATACCAGCCTCATAAAATGAGGAGGGGCTATATCCTCTTTTTATGTTCTGTAAAGACTTCTGTAGGATTGGAATTATTTTTTCTCTGAGTGTACCTTGCGACTTACTGGTAGAGCCATCGGGGCTTGTGTTTCCTTTGTGGGAAGATATTCAACAGTCAATTCAATTTTTTCTGCAGGAAAAAGGATTCAGTGTAACTGAAAAATTGTGAGTAGATCATTGTGTGGTACCCTCAAAGCTCCTTTCTATCACCTACCATGTCCTGAAGAAATGTCACTCTTTGGCTTAGGGCTCTTTTCCTTATAGATGAATCTAAGGGGTGGGGGGAGGGCAGGGCTCACAGGGAGAAAGCCTTGGGTTACTTTGGGAGCAAGGGCACCAGGAGTTCAGTTCTAAGAGAAGGATCAGTGTTTTTCAAACTTTTTTCTAATGTATGTATATTTATATATATATAAATTGCAACACACACAAACATAAACACATATGTTTAAAAGAAACAAATATTACATGAAACTATGGTTATGCTCACTGCCTGTGATACATGCTGGCATTTTCTGTTCTATTTTATTCTATCCCATCTCAAATCTAATGGTCATTTAGCATGGTGATCGGCATTGAACATTGATCTATTTTTTTTATTTTTTATTATGTTGTTAGGCACCATACAGTACATCATTAGTTTTTGATGTAGTGTTCCATGATTCATTGTTTGGTTTAACACCCAGTGCTCCATGCAATACATGCCCTCCTTAATACCCATCACTAGGCTAGCCCATCCCCCCACCCTCTCCCCTCTGAAACACTCAGTTTGTTTCCCAGAGTCCATAGTCTCTCCTGGTTCATTCCCCCTTCTGTTTACCGCCCCCCTTCATTCTTCCCTTCCTTCTCCTATCAATCTCCCTGCTATTCCTTATGCTCCATAAATGAGTGAAACCATATGATAATTGTCTTTCTCTGCTTGACTTATTTCACTTAGCATAATCTCCTCCAGTCCCATCCATGTTGATGCAGATGTTGAATAATCATTCTTTCTGATGACTGAATAATATTCTATTGTATATATGGACCACATCTTCTTTATCTATTCCTCTGTTGAAGGGCATCTCGGCTCCTTCCATAGTTTAGCTATTGTGGACAATGCTGCTATGAACGTTGGGGTGCATATGGCCCTTCTCTTCCCTATGTCTGTGTCTTTGGGGTAAATACCTAATAGTGCAATTGCTGGGTCATAGGGTAGCTCTATTTTTAACTTTTTGAGGGACCTCCGCACTGTTTTCCAAAGTGGCTGTACCAACTTGCATTCCCACCAACGGCGTAAAAGGGTTCCCCTTTCTCCACATCCTCTCCAACATCTGTGAACATTGATCTATTTTATTCTATTCCATTCCACTAAATATATATGTATATATTTATATATAATTTAAATTTTATATTACTATGTATTATATATTTATAAATAAAATGTTGTATATAAATATATACATTTTTATTATGTATTTATATATTACTTATTCCATTCTGTGTCGTGAACGAGATTTGGAAGTGGACTTAGGAGTGTGACCAGTGCTGGGGATTCCCACGACTCCATATTTCCACATCCATGGTACCTGCGGTTTCAAAGTATTCCATTCATGAACAGATGACGTCCCTCCCTTCCACCTGCCAATGGGGAAGATACCAGGATTAGTCAAGATTAGCATTTACCAATTAAGCTGAAGTGGACTTAGATTCGAAGTCCCTGTTTCATGCTGCAGCACAGGAAGAACCCGAGAACGCTTCTTGAAATCCCCCCGCTGCTCCTCTCACCCGCAGAGGTGAGCAGATGAGAGGGGAATTGAGGTGAGAAGCCACCGGAGTGGGACCACGAGAAGAAAGAGCTTTCGCTAGCTGCTAACACTCCTCCTCCCCCACAACCTTCTCCCCCGCGCTCTTCCCACTGTCCCCTGCCCCTTTCCCCACTTTGCCGCCTCTTCCTCCTCGTCCAGCTCTCTCCCTCCCCCGCCCTGCACACCCCCGTCCCTCCCCGCGGGCGCTAATTTGCTGGGCCGCAGCCGCTCAGGGCCTGGAGAGGTGGGAGTCAGGTCGCGGGCACAGCAGCCGCACAGGGACTCCCAGGCCACACACAGTGTTTCTCGGCCGCGGATCCCGGGCCTGGCTGCCCCGCGCCCGGGGGATGCGGGGCGGAGCCTGGGAGCTAAGACTGCAGGCGGGCGAAGCGGAGTACAGGGATCCCGGCCCTGGGAGCAGGAGCAGCGCACACAAGCTGGGAGAACCTCGGGGATGGTGACTGAGGCCTGGGCCTCTCAGGTCGTCGCTGGACTGCCCTACGGCACCCGGAGAAGAGACTTCTCCAGAGAACAAGTGCTAACCCCGCAGGGCTTTAAGCAGTGGGCTCCCGCAGCGCTCCCCCCGCCCCCACCGCGCCGAGCTCTGACTGACGTTCATCATAGCCAGGGCCTGAGGTGGGCGGGGCCGGCGCGCCCCTGCGAGCCCGCGGTTGCGCTTTCCGAGAACTCGGTCTTTCACCTGCAGCAGCGCCCGCAGGGAGACACCTGGCGGGCCCCGCTGCTCCGCGCCTCGGATGGCCCTCACTGAAATGCCAGCGCCCGGTGCGACGACCTGGACAGAAGCGGTCACTGCGGCTGGAAACCCGAGGCTCCAGGGGAGGTCCCTTGTTGTCCCGGAGCGCCTGCCTGGAGGAAGAGGGCGTCCAGTGGCGCTCTCTGCAAATACCCGAAGAAGGCGCAGGTGACGCTAATGCAGGGTGAGATTTGGGGACGTAATCGTGTCCCCCTGGCATCACCCAGCTGGGGCAGTGAGGAAGGGATACGGACCTCTAGGTTTCTCTCCGATTCTCTCCGTGGCGCCTTGGAGCGAGGTGGGGAGAGCAGTGAGAATGGGTCTCGTCCCCGACGGGAGAGGAGGGGAGGTCTGCCCAGACCCTTACTCAGACCCTCTACTGGTAGGCGACGCGCGAGTGCTCTTGTCCTCGCGGGATCGGTGAAAGGGATCCAGGCCCTTGGGGAGGGTGCCTGGAGAATACTTGGAGTCGGACATCTATTCCCTCCGTTCTCATCACGTTTGTCCGGGTGCGTAACTCGTTCCTTTAACGTGAGGTGGCCTGCCTTTGTGCCACAGCCTTCTTCTCTCTCGCACCAGCCTCTGGGCCTCACGCCGTGTCCCTCAGCCTGAGACGAGGTTCGGAGGGACACGTGGGAAAGGAAGTCTCTTCTCAGACCAGGAACTCAGGCTGGGGCAGGGTGCCTTAGCAAGACCAGAGTCCCAGCCTAGGGACAAGCATAAGCCCTCTCCTCTTCCCTTCTCAGAGCCGCCTTCCTGGCCTTATAATCACCACGGACATAAATGCCGGCCTGCTTGTCCGCGGTGCTCTGGCTATTAGGGCGGAATTTGAATGATTTGGATGAAAAGCTTGAGTAAACGCGGGTGAGGATACCAGGCCTCTTCAGCTTGACTGGTGAGTTTCCCACACGAAGTATGTGAGGGTCACAGTATCCCGCCACTCCTAGGCTAGGGTGACTCACAGATGCGCGACACAGGATGGAAGGGAGTATGCCCTTCGGGAAGGCAAGTCAGCCTGGCCGGCACACAGTGTGGTCAGGAAGCCAGGCCTGGGGGGTCAGCACATGCAAGTGAGCTCCTACAGCTGCTTGGGTCTGAGGAGGTGTGGCAAGAGGCTGGTGAAAACATCCTCATGGTCAGTCTGAGAAGCAGTCAAGATGGAGAATTGCAAAATCTGCAGTACACGTTTTCCCGGAGTCTCAGTGCCCAATGACAGGCTCCACCAGGGAGGGCCAGCGCCTGTCGGCTGAGCTTCGCAGGCCAGGTCTGCTGTCGGATCTCCCCTGCTTCTTCACCGGCCAGGGGAAAGCTGAGCCAGATACTCGGAGAGTGACCAGAAGGGCACCCAGGAACCTGAGAAATGGTTACCTTAAATTCAAGAGATCCACTTCAAGAACTCTCTTCTTGCATTTCCCAAAATTTTCCTCTGTGATTCAATGGGAGGAAACCAGGTCCCAGACTTGATCAAAAACAAATAAACAGGGTGCCTGCGTGGCTCAGTTGGTTAAGTGTCTGCCTTTGGGTGCTGGGATGGAGCCCCAAGTCTGGCTCCTTGCTCAGTGGGGAGTCTGCTTGTCCCTCTCCCTCTGCCCCTCCTCCCCGCCCGTGCTCTCTCTCTCAAAGAAATAAAATCTTTTGGGGCGCCTGAGTGGCACAGCGGTTAAGCGTCTGCCTTCGGCTCAGGGCGTGATCCCAGCGTTATGGGATCCAGCCGCACATCAGGCTCCTCCGCTAGGAGCCTGCTTCTTCCTCTCCCACTCCCCCTGCTTGTGTTCCCTCTCTCGCTAGCTGTCTCTATCTCTGTCGAATAAATAAATAAAATCTTTTAAAATAAAAAAAAGAAATAAAATCTTTTAAAATTAATAAATAAATGGGGCGCCTGGGTGGCACAGCGGTTAAGCGTCTGCCTTTGGCTCAGGGCGTGATCCCAGCGTTATGGGATCGAGCCCCACATCAGGCTCCTCCGCTATGAGCCTGCTTCTTCCTCTCCCACTCCCCCTGCTTGTGTTCTCTCTCTCGCTAGCTGTCTCTATCTCTGTCAAATAAAATCTTTTTTAAAAATTAAATAAATGAACAAAGAAAACTCTAAGCAAGCATGTGTAAGTGTTTAAATGGTGCTACACAGTGATGTGATTGGGTAATCAAAAGGGATATCCACCCCAGGCAAATATGAGGAGCAAATCTGGAGTCAAAGAAACTTGGTGTGGACCCCAGATGCGTGGTGCTTTAGAGGAAAGCCACTGCTTCAGGACAGACTTCTAGGACTACAGTCCTCTAAGGCCAGGGACTTGTGCCTCTTTTCCTGCATTGTTTCCCGATTTTGCTCTGGCCCTGACATTTAAATGTTTGTACCACTTCAAGTATAAGACTAATGGTTTGCTCTACAACCTCCTAACTCCCACTTCCCCACTGGCCTCACACAGGTCATTTTCTCTTCCAAGTAGTGAAAGGGGGTAATATGGTCATCTTCATGTAAATAAGAGGGAGGAATGAAAATTGTGAGGGACGGAAAAAATTGGGTCTTCGCAGTGGGGGAAGAATCGCTAAAAATTAAAGAACTTACTGTATAAAAGAGAGCTTTGGCATTTAGTAATTCGGGTTTTGGGGCCTTCCAGAATACCAAGGGCTTCAAGACTAGTGTGTCTTTCCATTCATGTTTCCTTCCTCAGTTTGAGAGGGCTATTTGGTAGAGAACTGACAAAACTGTCCACTCCTTCATGTCTCTGCTGACACCTATAGGTTCTCTCCTCCAAGTGCTTGTCCATTTCCGATTAGGGGAACCCGAGAAGGGGGAATAAGAACTCAGTGGTCTTTCCTTCACATGTCCCTGGAGAGAGTTGTGAAACATATGCCTCCTCCCACAGGCTTAGGTGGGCCTGAAATTCTCAGCATGGATCTAAAGAGTTGCAAAGAATATAATTTCCAACACACCACATGTATTAACACATTTAAATAAAACTGTTAATCACCTTGTCACGTGTCCAGTGGAATCTAATCACCATAATGTGTTGACAGCCATCACTAATTTTTAAAATGCACAACCTCTTCCTGAACAGTTGGAAATTTTACATTGCTCCTTTTTTTTCTTTTGAATTCATATTTTTGTTTTCCTCCCCCTATAGAATTATTTTTTCTCAACCCTGGCCCAACATTCTAATATAATATATTTTTGGTCTTAGAAATATTTTCTTGATCCATCTAACATGCTTCTTTCCAATAAAATATGTTCTTAAAATAAATTTTTTCTTTCCTGATCTAAGTGTTTGAAAAGTCAGATGAATTAAGATAGTACTAAATTATTAGAAATAATTGATCAAAATAATATAAATAATACAGATTTGGGTAAACATGTAAATTTTTTTAAAGTAAAATTTAACTGGAAATGTTTCTTTTACAGAGATGGATAGGGGCTTTATTTTCCCAACTTCATGTTGATGAAAGTTATTTATTGTTCTTATGAACCCAGTTCCATATGATTTCTATTCCTTTAAAAATATTTTAACATAAAGAACTAAAAAAATCTTATCCACATATACAAGTATGGAAACAGAATAAGTATAAGAATGGAAGGAATTTTTTGTAGCAACTTCACCCCATTTTTAAAATTTCTTCTTAGTTATATGCCAACACTCACATGGTGAGCTATTATTAAATACTATTTTGAACAATCTCACAACTCAAATGTAGAGTTCTTCTTCAATTTTGTTGAAGCAAAGAATTAGAAACTACCTGATTTGCAAAGCTATTTTTACACGTTAGTTTCTTTCACTTTCTCAGTTCTTAGAAGTATACCAAAAAGGCTTTTAAAATTCTTAGGAAATAACTGTTAGAGGCATCTTGTTTGTGAAACTCAAATTGGATGAAACTGGGGTTAGAAAGAAACAAACCCACAGATTTTGGAAATTAAAAATCAATAGGTTCTGAATAAAGACCTTTCCCCCATTTTTTTATGTCATCTGGAAGTGCATTTGAAAATTATGACAAAGAGGGGCTCCTGGGTGGCTCAGTCGTTAAGCATCTGCCTTCGGCTCAGGGCGTGATCCCAGCGTTCTGGGATCGAGCCCCACATCAGGCTCCTCCGCTAGGAGGCTGCTTCTTCCTCTCCCACTCCCCTTGCTTGTGTTCCATCTCTCACTGGCTGTCTCCCTCTCCATCAAGTAAATAGATAATCTTTTAAAAAAATTATAACAAAGAGATGGGCACTAAACTATTGTGTATGTGTATGTGTGTAATTTCATTTGACTGTAGAAAATGATTTATTTTGTAATTATGCATTTGAGAGGTATAGAACAGTGTATCAACATCCAAGGGGAAGAAATTAATCCCAAATAAATGAACCTGGATTTCTAGAGTTTAGAGCATTACAACCAAGACTACATTTTGGAACATTTTGTTTTGTATCCCCACATAAGTGGATTTCTGCTTTTAAGAACACGATTTAAGCTACTTAGTGGAAATTAACTGCAAAATGAAGAGAAGGTGTTAGATCATTACTCAGTGTAAGTTTACAGAAATTCTATTTCTGATTGCTATGTGAATTATTTACAGCAGAATCCACAAAATATTTCCATCAGATTAACCTGAATCTAGTAGGCATATAATAAAAATAAATAAATGAGCAGAGAAGTAACAGTATATCATAGACCTATACCCAAGTAGAAAAATGTCTTTATATTATCCCATAATATTTGGTAAAAGTCAATAAAAATATTTCTCCTATAAGTCAGAATAAGCTCGAGAAAACATATATTAAAGTACTCCCAATATGTGTTTATTTTACTCCAAAATATGATGGTGACCTGTCAGAAGTAAATGTCGAGACTTTCGCCTTCACTGATTCGAATCACGCAACAATAAGCAAGTGAACTACAGATGAGACAACGAGTGAGTAGGTCTGTTAGTTCTTAGGGAACTCTGTTGCAAGTTACTATTTCTTTGCATGATTTTTATAAATTGAGATTTTTTTTTAATTTTTAGAGAGAAAGAGAGCACGGTTGCGAGTGGGGGTGGGGGGGCAGAAGGAGAAAGAGAGAGAATCTTAAGCAGGCTCCACACCCAGCGTGAGCCCAATGCAGGGCTCGATCTCATGACCCTGAGATCATGACCTGAGCTGAAATCAAGAGTCAAATGCTTAACCAACTGAGCCACCCAGGAGCCCCTAAATTGAGAATATTCTAATCCCAAAACAGAAAAGGATTGGAACCTTGCCATGAATTTGTCAGCTGAATGAAATTTAAAAAGCACCACCATCAGCATTTCTTGCCAATGCTAAGGAGCCATCAGTCCTTTAAAATTAGAAAAGGACCTTCCAGGCGTCTGAGCGACTCAGTCCTGGGATGAGCCCCACCTTGTGCTCCCTGCTCAGCAAGGAGTCTGCTTCTCCTGCTCCCTCTGCCAATGCCCCGCCCCCCCTCCTTGTGTGTGCTCTCTCTCTCAAATAAATAAAATCTTAAAAAGAGAAGGAAAAGGAAGCCTTAAGGTTATCAGATGTAATTTTTTAGCCTTCCAAACTTTCCCCTGAGGAATTATGCAAATCCAGAATAATGTAACACAGGCCATAACATTCCCATTTCTTACGCCACATATCACCCTTAACATAAAGTTATTCAACCTAGAGCATTATTGACACTTGGAGTTGAATAAATTCTTCATTATCCGGTATCCCGTGCACTGCAGGACCTTTAGCAGCATTCCCCACCTCTCCCCTCTAGCACTGATCCCCAGGCCCTCAGTTATGGCAATAAAAAACTGCCTGCAGATATTGCCAGGTGTCTCCCCTGAGGGACAAAATTGTTGAGGATCAGTGCCCTTCACAGAAATATAGAAGGACACAAACTTGTGGTTAAAGGAGGCTTCATGGCTACAGGTTTTGAACTGTCCTTTTCTTTGGTACTCAGAAGTATTTTATTCCCAGGTCAAGGCACCATAATTATATCTTGGATAGGTAAGTGGTACACCTTCCTCTTGTAACACGGGAAAAAGAGATTGAGTACTGTAAGAGCAGTCATAAGCATGTCACTTTTAATTTTTAAAGGGGCTTAAAACACCAAGCATTTGATTAAGCACATCACTTTTTCAAGCGTGTGCACATGGATGTTGGGAGTCTAGATTCCCTTAAAATTTTCTGTGCCTATGTCCCCCTTGGAAAAATTTCTGATACCCCAGAAAATACAAAACCCCAATTTGAAGATTGCTACTCTTGGAGACTGTTACAAACACTGGTACAAACACAGAGCCATGTTGAATAAAGCACAGCAAGTAAGTTCTACATGCAAGCCAGGAACCTCTTTCTTTTTCTCTCTAGGGTAAAAAAAAAAGAAAAGAAAGAAATACCCATTCCCTAAAATCAGATCACTTCCATATCTTGAACGTTTAGGAAAATTTTCAACTCCAACTGCCCAGCTGCTCTACACAGATTGCCTCACAGAGCATAAAGATTCCTCCCTTGATATTAAATGGAATGTGAAAACCACCTCAGCATTTAGAAACCTCAATCCTTCCTGAATTGTTCTAACAGTCCAATGAATATCATTAGTACAGCTTTGAATTCCCGTAAGAAAATGTTAGTTGGGTATTAACTAGATTTAAAGATTTCACAGTACCTTCAGCAGAAAGTGACACAACGGCTGTTAGAAGTGTAAGCTCTTCTCTTTACTGTTTTTTAGTTGTCTATCCAGTCATGACAATCGTGAAAAATGTTAACAGACATCTGAGAAGTGGAACACACACTCGAGTGCGGCAATCGTGTAGGCAGAAGATACCAGACCAAGGTCCTAAAGTCAATTAGAGATTTTAGAAGTTGACATTAGGTTAATACTAAAGAAAAATATAATCACCATTAATATTAAAAATTTGTCTGTGGGACACCTGGGTGGCTCAGTAGTTTAGGCATCTGCCTTCAGCTCATTTCGTGATCTCAGGGTCCTGGGATCCAGCTCCACATCTTCCAGTGTCCCTGCTCAGCGGGGAGTCTGCTTCTCCCTCTCCCTCTGCTTCTTCTGCTCCCTCTGCCCCTCCCCCTGCTTGTGCTCACAAGCTCTCTCTCTCAAGTAAAAAAATAAAATCTTTAAAAAAAAATTGAGAAATATGACACCTTAACTTTCACCAGATACTGTCATTGGAGTAACATGAGGATTCCATGTCATTTGTGATATTGCATATTTAAACTGTATCTCTATTTGAGCACCCATGACTACATTCACAAACTTCTAGACATTAATTGAAGACATAACAAAGTCTGCTCTATAAGGTAAATGAATGAAGTTTAGGACAGTCCATTTAATGCAGCATTCCAATTTGAAAAGATGGGGGCTGCCAAAACTTGTAACAAGATATCCTTCAGTGAGTAAATGGATAAAAAATTGGTACATTCACACAATGGAATATTATTACAATTTTTTAAAAATGAGATATCCAACCACAAAAAGACACGGAGGAAACTTAAATGCATATTGCTAAGTGAAAGGAGTCATCTGAAAAAGCTACCTACTGTGATTCTTAACTATATGACATTCTGAAAAAGGTAAAACTGGAGACAGTAAAAAAACAGTAAAAAATCAGTGATCACCAGGGTTTCACCGGGAAAGAGGGAAGCAGAGAAGACTAGATGGAGCTCAGGTATTTTTAGGGCAGTGAAGCTATTCTGTATGATATTGAAGTGGTGGATACATGTAATTACACATTTGTCAAAACCCATAGAATGTACCATACAAATAGTGAACCCTGACGTAAAACTACAGACTTTACTTAATAATGTAACAACAGGGCGCCTGAGTGGTTTACTTGGTTGAGCGGCTGTCTTCGGCTGAGGTCTTGATCTCAGGGTCCTAGGATAAAGCCCTCATTGTGCTCCCTGCTCAGTGGGGAGTCTACTTCTCCCTCTACCCCTCCCCCTGCTCATGATCTCTCTCTCTCTCTCTCTCTCTCTCTCAAATAAATAAATGAAATATTTTTTTAAAATAATGTAATGACATTGGCTTATCAATTGTAACAAATATACCACACTAGTGCAAGATGTTACTGACAGAGGAATTTGGGACAAGTTAGGGAGTGAGGGAACATATGAAAACTATTTTTCATACAGAAAACAATTTTTCTGTAAACCTGAAACTGCTCCCCTCCAAAAGTATATTTAAAAAAAAAAAAGGCATGGTTTTATATGGACGAAAATGCTATGACTGTATTTTTGTTTTATACATGATGAAATCAGAGCAGGGACATCATTTAAACTCAAAATGCCCAAAACAATGTAACTTATGAAAATGTTTACCCAGCTCAGGAATATTAAATAAGCTTAGATTAAAATTAAGTTCTCTTGAATTTACTTTACTGAGTAATCCTCTATGTGCTAGTTTAGATTTTTAGTGCAGAGATATTTTTAAGTTTATTTATTTAAACAATCTCTACACCCAACGTGGGGCTCCAATTCATGACCCTGAGATCAACAGCCACGGTCCACTGACTGAGCCAGCTGGATGCCCCACTGCAGAGAAATTTTTAAAGTCTTTTTATGACCACTGATCATTGGTCTACAGTCCAGTTGCATACCTGATTTTTATTTTATAACTTACCAAAGACACTGAGGATATTAAACCAGGATTGTATTTTCCCATTTTTCATACAAAAAGTTTTTAGGAACAAAAATTATTTATATTTAAAAAAAAAACAAGACCACTATTTAAGCATTCATTATAACTTAGTTATTTTTACACGAGTTTGTACTTTTTCATCTTACATTTATCAGAGTATAGTATTTACTTTTGAACTAAGGTTTTATAATAAGTCTATACTTTTTTAATTTACAAGGCAACTTTCCTGCCATTCACAATGATCTGGATAGAGCTAAAGTGTATTATGCTAAGGAAAATTAGTCAGAGAAAGACAAATACCATATGATTTCACTCAAAGGTGGAATTTAGGAAACAAAACAGATGAACATATGGGAGGGGGAAAAAAGAGAAACAAACCATAAGACACTCTTAAGGATAGAGAACAATCTCGGGGTGCCTGGGTGGCTCAGTCGTTAAGCGTCTGCCTTCAGCCCAGGGCATGAGTCCAGGGTCCTGGGATCGAGCCCCCCATCGGGCTGCCTGCTCCGCTGGGAGCCTGCTTCTTCCTCTCCCACTCCCCCTGCTTGTGTTCCCTCTCTCACTGGCTGTCTCTCTCTCTGTCAAATAAATAAATAAAATCTTAAAAAAAAAAAAAAGGAGGGCACTTGTGATGAGCGCTGGGGGTTGTATGTAAATGATGAACCACTGAATTCTACTCCTGAAACCGATTTTGCGCTGTATGTTCACTAATTAGAATTTAAATAAAAATTTGAAGAATAAAAAAAAGAAAGGAAGGCAACTCTTCCAAGTAGAAAATCATTAAATGATTCCATCCTCTGAAGGCTAATTTCGGTAACTTGCTTAACCTAATTGTGTAACTTACAGATTGGAATTTTTCTCCGCAGTCTCTTGAAAGCAGGGTGACAGCCAGAACCCAGGTTCACAGATCCTGTACTTTGACCTTACCCCAGTCTGGAATTTTTCTTAAATGTTATGAACATTTAAAGCATTAAGAACCTTGGTTAATTTCTTCCCCACCCCCAACACTATGTATTTGAGACTCCTGTCTTGGATTCATGTGAGTTAATAATAATCCCTTGGAATCAATAAAAACAGGAGCTCTATTGAACATGACAGATGATAGTTTTCATTTTCCAGTATCCTCCAGATGAGGACCTCATCATAATTTAAGGGCACCTTCCAAAGGAGCCTCCTTTCCTTGATACCCACGGTGTAGCCACACCAATTACCAAGAAACAAGCAGCAGGCTCCCAGCCTTTAAATTTCCTACTCTAAAGACATACAGACTGATCGGCATTTTCTCCAGTGGAAACTGTACACTTGGTCAACTTTCCAGGGCCTTGCATTTAAATCAAGAAATGTGCAGCCTACTCTCCTTCTCCCACTTTGGGTTTGCTTGCTGGGTTTACGTGGGTTATCTAGCTGACTGCTGCTGTTAAAACGGGACTGAGCATGCTGTGTTGAAAGCCACTGAAAACCAGAGGAGACTAGTCATGAAAACCCTGACTATCGGCCTATAGATTTCTTTCTGATAACTCCTCATAACAGGTAGCACTTTTTTTTTTCCAGTCTAGAGCAAATCTTCAGGAACTGACCAGGATCCAGAGCTGTTTCAGCCTAAATCGGCTGTGATCTCCTTCCCCATACACGGAGCTGTACGGACTGTATGTCTGACAATACCTAGATGAACTGAATATTGAATTACTGTACAATAAGCTGTACACATCTTACCTCCGTAAATTCTGTAAGAATCATGGTGATGTCAGAAATTATGCATCCTATTCTTGAGTCTGAGGCTGCCAAAGGTGCTTTTATCACTCTTAACTGCTTTGGCACTGAACTGAGTAAAGATGACCAGGAGACCCTCTACCCGACCGGGGCGAGCTCTATCCTGAGGGGTGGCACCTGTTAGCTCAAGCATAAAACTGATCAGATGAGGACAGTAGCGGACCGTTATGGAGTATTATATAAGCCTTTGTTTGAGACTGTGGGTGATGGCAGCGGAGGAAAGACGTTGGAGGATGTGTTTTATGAGCGTGAGATACAAATGAACGTGCTGGCATTCAACATGTAATCCCACTACAGCGTGTTTTACACATACACAAAGCCGAAGGAACAAGAAATGAGAAATATCGTGCAGGTAGCAGAATGCATTTCACAAAGACATTGAAGTAAACAGTTACATTCCAATGTTATGACCCAGTGTGGGACCTCAAATGCAGAAAATCATGGATATTAAGAAGAGGTTTTGAGGAAAATAAAAAGAATTGTGTTACATGATCTGGGTTATACAAAAATAATCCATACTGCACCTTCATGAATTTCAGGCTCACTGGAAACAGTAAACTAACCCTGAAACAGTGTTTCTTTTTTCTTTCCAACAGCCTTCAATTTGGTTTCCATGTTTATGTCTCATTTTTTACCAGACCTTAGGCATTCATTCTGATTAACCCTATGGTGCTTTTTCTAGTCTTATTTGGTTGTATTAAAAATTAGATCTAATTTTTTAAAAAGAAAAAAAAGAAACGTGCAGCTTCTGCACCAAAACAGCTAGAGTTTGAGGTCCTAGATCCTCTTGGATTCCTCACTTTCCACGATTAACCCATGCTTTTACACAGGAAGTGAGAAAAAAATTCTCCTATCAAATAATGGAAGAAATAATTAGCTTCTTGGGAAAGTTGAAAATTATCCAACAACCCCTTCCCAAGGGGAAAATAATGCATATATTAGAAGAGAAAACACAATCATATGGCTTCCCTAAGCTTCTCAAACACCGAGCATCACGCACTTACGGATCCTCCAGACAGCAGCAGGCGGATTGTAAAACAGGAGATTTACTGACTCCAGGCTGCAAATTCTGCACATTAGTGGTTCCCACCCTGCTTCCCAGTATCAATATAGGAAAATGGACTTTGCCACACTTCAGTTCCTATGAAGTAAGACCCCTCGCTAAAGCCTGAAATGAAGCTAATTTAGATCATGAAATCTAGAGGGAGGCAACAATTTTGGCTTGAAATTTTCCAGCAACCAATTCAAAGCGGCGTTCATAGTGGCTATCATATAAAACAAATCCAAAGAATAACTGATGTGATAGCAAGACCAGAAAATTTCATAAGTTTCTATTTTAAAAAGTTAGCCTCTCAATAACACTGTTTTAGGAAGTCCAATCTGGGATTTCACAGGCTTGTTTCTTATGGGATGGCTCAGGATAGGTAAACACAGGGGCGCCTGGGTGGCTCAGTCGGTTAAGCGTCTGCCTTCAGCTCAAGTCATGATCCTCGAGTCCCAGGACTGAGCCCCCTGGACTCCCTGCTCAGAGGGGGTCTGCTTCTCCCTCTGCCTCTGCCCCTTCCCCCACTGGTGCTCTCTCTCTCTCTCTCTGTCACTTAAATAAATAAATAAAATCTTTAAAATACATATACATATACACATGCTTATATATATATACAAACACACGTGTGTGTATGTGTGTGTGTTTGTGTGTAAACATCATCAAACCAAAAGATCATTCTGTAACAAGAATTCTACAGAAAGCCAACACATTACAGAAGGATAAGTACAGCAATAGAAAAAAATTACAAAGTAACCCAGAATAATAAAGGGACTAACTCTTACTGGTATGAAGCAGGTCAAGAAAAGTTTCCTGGAGAAGGAAACATCTGAATGGAATTTTGATAGATGCAACTTGGAATTTTCCAAATAAGCAGTAGGAGGGGAACATTCCAGACAAAGGAAACCACAAGAAAGTAAAGGCAGGCAGTCATGAATCAGCATGTTTTCATAAAGATCTATATCTATCATCAGATTAATGGACTGGGGAAAAAAGTGAAACAGGGAGACATAGGAGAGGTAGGCAGTAGCAAGATCAAGAAATGCCTTCTCTGCTGTGTTAGAGATTTGCCATTGATTATAAAACAAGCAAAATTACCAAAGTTCTAAATGAAGACATTAAAAATAGTATTGAAGTTGGTGGAATATACTTAAGGCTCTCTGGGAGGAGAAATTTACACTAAGTATTGAGTAATAAAATGAAGTGTTCGAGGGAAAGGTAAGACTGTGAGTCTAAAGTTTCTGATTCAGGGGATAAATGACAGGAAATCTTTGAAATCCATTGGCTTATCCTGCATTTTAAGATAATTTCTTTGCCCATACATGCTTCTGCAGCAATCGTGCATTGATCATTAGAGAAGATCAGTTCGCTGAATGATGCAGATATTTGAAATGTCAACACACTTCATACACGACCTTTTTAAATGATATTTATTAATATTGCCACTAATCTCATCAGAAAAGTTTTTAAGTACCCGATGGTAGCAGATACAAGCTTCCCAAAATTCTGATTTCACTCAAAAGCTTAAATTTTATCACTGGCAACAGATACAATCAGCTGTTTTCCTTGAAGTGATGATCTCACTTTGTTCATACTCAAGAAATGTCTCCCATATACCCAAGTCTGAATAACCAATTTTCTGTCAGTTGTTTGTTTGTTTTTCCAAGTGAAAAAAAAAATACGTGTACCATAAAAAAAGTAGCTAGTTCAGCGTGCGGCTCAAAGTTTTCCCTAGAGACAACCCCCATATTTTAGCATGTAGCAGAAGAGCTTGATGGATGCTTCTCATTTTATCCCAGAATATTTCTTAAAATGTACTCAAGAGTTGAAATTTCATAAAAATATCTTCTATTCCTTCATCAAGGACATTCTCTAGTGAAACTGACTTTTAAAAAACTGTGGAGGTGTCATAGTAAAGAATATAATGAGTCCTAAAACAATTTGACGCTCTTACCTTGATTCCTGCCAAGGCCCTGGTCATATTACCCACCACTGTTCTCACACCCTCGGTACAAATGTCAACACAGGTGTTGCAGGAAGAATCATGAGATTCAAAAAAGGTTGTACAACACTGTTAATGGTTTATCACCCCTGTGTTTGTTGCCAAGCACTCACATAAAATAAGATCAATGATTAGTTGGCAATGATACCAAATGAGTACAAGCCAACCAGCATGTCCAGACATATCTACAGATTGGTCCCTTTGTAAGGCAAAGGTACAACTTTTCAGATAAGATATTAACTCAGTCTTTATGTTTGCAGTTAAATCTTTAATTTGACAAGTTACTATAACACTGGAAAGTGGTAGAACGATGCTTTCTTATACTGTCTTTTCATCAGGCAGGCATTCACGAAGCAATGCACCTGGACCAGGCTTTATTAGTCTCTTTACTATTGTAGGAGCTCCTCCAGCCAAGGCGATATAATAAGTTCTCCTGTAAGAGGCTTTTATGGAGTTTGTAACATCTACATTTAAAACATTTAAGTCCTTTTTTCTTTGAACACTGCATGATTGGACCCAAAATAATGCTATAACCTAATCAGAACCATGTTAGTTTTTGAAACTATTCTGTTGAATAAGACACAATAAGTTAAATTGTTGATACCTATAAAGCTGAAGAAGGGGTACCTTTTGCCATTTTTCACAGTTACAATTTTCCCCAGTTTCTTTTGAAGCATATTCTTCCTTTCCCTGAGTTAGAGAACTTGCAGATATATCAGTCTCATCTTTTTCAGACATAGGCAACATAGGCACAGATTGAGAAAATGGGTCCTCTAGGGGCACCGGGGTGGCTCAGTCAATTGAGCCTCGGACTCTTGATTTCAGCTGAGGTCATGATCTCAGGGTCTTGAGATCAGCCCCCCTGTCCAGCTCCATGCTCTGCGTGGAGGCTGCTTAAGATTCTCCCTCTGCCCCTCCCCACCACACCCCACCACGCATGAGCTCTCTCTCTCAAAAAAGAAAAAGTCTTCTGATATCTTTTTTTAAGCCAACAATCCATCCTTAAACCCAAGAAAATGTATTATAAATAGCCTTTATTTTAGAATAAAATATTCAATTCTAAAATAATACATTTCATAAAACATTTTGAAAATTAAAAATGGTTTTGAAAAATATTTTAATATTGTTGCAAAACAAAAGAAACTCAATTCTCGTATTTATGTATAGGTACAGAAAAATCTTTGGGGGGCGCCTGGGTAGCGCAGTCGTTAAAGCGTCTGCCTTCGGCTCAGGGCGTGATCCTGGCTTTGCGGGATCGAGTCCCACATCAGGCTCCTCCGCTATGAGCCTGCTTCTTCCTCTCCCACTCCCCCTGCTGTGTTCCCTCTCTCGCTGGCTGGCTCTCTGTCACATAAATAAATAAAATCTTTAAAAAAAAAATCTTTGGAATTTTAAAATCTTTGGATTTCTTGGAAGATAATGAGATTACAGAGACTATAGCAGATGTAACTGAAAAGAGCTGGTTGGAGCACAGAAGTAGTGAGAAAAAAAACTGAGTGAATTTTTTCAAGTGTATGTATTTATACTCTAAACTCAGTACCTTAGAAAATCTTAGAAAGTACAATTCACAGTACACAATTTATTAACTGTTAAAGCAATGATGTCACCACATGCCACTGTAGCCTTTGGGAAACTCTTACTGTTCACTCATGAGAGTGAAAATGAAAAAGACATAACATCTTCATATTATGAATAACTTTAACCTTGTGGACCTTATAAAAGAATCTCAGGAATCTCTCTTCCCCAGAGATCCTCTGGCCGTAATTTGAGAACTACTGCACAAGTCATTTAATGGTGCTAAAAAAACTGGCTATGTTCACGGGAGGTGAAAATCAAAAGCTTAATTCACACCATACAAAAATAAATCGCAAATGAATTAAAGTTCTAAATGTGAATAAATAAAACTGTTGGAATAAAGTATAGAAGAATAACTTTATTATCTCAGTGTAGATAGCCTGGCGATACCAAGTGCTGATGGAAAGATGGAGAGAAATCAGAATTTGCATATACTCATGGTAGAAAGGTTAAGTAGTTTTCCAGCTTATTTCAACCACTTATTTTGCATATGTAATGTTGAATAAATTTCAAGGGTGCAAATATCCTACAACCTGACAATTCTTTTTGAAAGATTTTATTTGCCAGAGAGAGAGAGCACAAGAGCACGAGTGCAGGAGTGCACGGGGAGCGCAGGGGGAGCGCAGGGGGAGCGGCAGGCAGAGCAGAAGCAGGCTCCCCGCTGAGCAAGGAGCCCAATGCAGGACTCAATCCCAGGACCCTGGGATCATGACCTAAGCCGGAAGCAGACACTTAACCACTGAGCCACCCAGATGCCCCTGACATGCACTAATTTTAAACCGGTAATTGCACTGAGGAGAGAAAAGAAAGGTAGCACTGAAGTCAGGTGCAAACAGCACAACTGTATTTGAGTAGTGGGTGCGTGGGTATTGTTCCCTCTATGTTCTGCATGTTAGAAATGTTTAATATTACCTATAACAGGGGCACCTGGGTGGCACAGAAGGTTAGCCATCTGCCTTCGGCTCATGTCATGATTCCAGAGTCCGGGGATCAAGCCCCACATCAGGCTCCCTGCTCAGCGGGGAACCTGCTTCTCCCTCTCCCTCTGCTTGTGCTTTCTCTCTCACTATCTCTGTCTCTCTCTCTCTCAAATAAATAAATAAAAATCTAAAAAAAAAATTACCTATAACAATGTAAAATGTACCCCAGTTCCTTCATGCTATCAATTACAGAGTATCTGCTTTTCTGATCAAACTTTTATTCTTATAATTGCTTTACAAATAATAGAGTAAGTTTTAAATTAATTTTGTCTAGTTCTAACATAATCAGGTATTACTAATTATGTCTAGATCTTTGGGCAGTAACAACCGACTTTGTTTTTATGCTTAGTATTTTTTAAAATCCATTAGTTTGCTCATCTCTATGATTTTTATTTTAATGTATCTTAATCATGAAATATTTTAAACATAAAGATTAATGGATATCCATTGCCCAAACACCCATTAAGATTATTAAATCTTAATATTTTGCCCTGTTTCAAATCTATTTTTAAGATGTTCATGTCTGTAACACAGTTGATGTCTCCAGACTCTTCCATTTCTTTTTCTCCTTCGCCAGATGTAATGACCCAGCATGAAGTCAATTTTGTCATTACTATGCATGTTTTAATACTTTTACTAAACATTTGTGAATCCTTAAACAGCATCAAGTATTGTTTTACACAGAGTTTTCAGTTTTATAAGATGGCATCTGACTATGTGTATTCTTCTACAACTTTTTGTCTGGTCAGCATTATATGTTTTCGTCTTATTCATGTTGATCAGTGCAGTTCAGGTTCATCCGTTTGAAGTGCTGTAGGGTGTACTATCGTATGGAAGCACCACAACTTATTAATCCATTCCAATCCTAATAGACTTGAGGTTGGTTTCCGGATGGTGGTTTGTTTTGTGAGCGTGTGTTTGTCTTACTTTTACTTGGTTCATTTGTTTTTGCTACAATGGGCACTTATGTACATGTTGATTTGGGTGTATTTGTAAGAGTTTTATTAGGTTAATTTTTGTTATAGTTTTTTTCCAGGGGCGCCTGGGTAGCGCAGTCGTTAAGCTTCTGACTTTGGCTCAGGGCGTGATCCCGGAGTTCCGGGATCGAGTCCCACATCCGGCTCCTCCGCTGGGAGCCTGCTTCTTCCTCTCCCACTCCCCTGCTGTGTTCCCTCTCTCGCTGGCTGTCTCTCGTCACATAAATAAATAAAATCTTTAAAAATAAATAAATAAATAAATAAATAAATTTTTCCCAAATTTCAGGAATAATTTAGAAGTTAGTACTATCAACAGCGAAGAAACATTTATCTGGACTTCAGCAATTCTTAAGTGCCATTCCATTCTTTTTCCTATTTGAGTAAAAATTAAAATTTATCCCATTTACTTCCATATCTATATATCTATTCCTCATTACACCCAGGAATCGGAAGATGCAGAGAATAATAGTCACCTTTTCAAGTCATAATAATAATAACAATTTAACAATAGTTTCCGAATGGAAGAATTCAAGGTGATTATTTCCTCTTATCTTGATATTTGCCCTGTACTGCTTGAATTTTTAGGAATCAACAGGTATCGCTTTTTACAAAAACGGTATATTATTGCAAAAATTAAATCTGTGAGTCTGAATTAGAATAAGTGATGTGGTGACTAGGCAGAACTCCTAAGTGGTGGAAAGAAAGAGGGAGCTGGAAATTCAAAAGGTTAGAAGAAAGGTAGGAATTTTCTGGTCCCTGGAATCAACAGTTATTCCAAAACGCTGTTGCCACACTTCTTCAAAAATTCTATGTGGATATGTAGGAAAAAACGCTAGGAACTTTTAGTAATTGCTCCAGAAGGAAGGCAAGGGCTTGAATAGTTTCTGGTAGCAAGAGAGGCTTGTTACTTTAAGAAAACCTTATAATAACTCCTTCTGGAAAAGAATAATCACACATAATTCGTCACATATCGAAAAACTGCCCCTAAATAGTGGTGTGGTCTTGCACAAGCTTTTTCTAGTTTGTCTAAGCTGTAGGTTTTCCTTATCTGTGATAG
Source organism: Ursus americanus (assembly GCF_024610735.1). Classification (NCBI taxonomy): domain Eukaryota; kingdom Metazoa; phylum Chordata; class Mammalia; order Carnivora; family Ursidae; genus Ursus; species Ursus americanus. Next base: position 28,557,376 of record NC_142158.1, read on the forward strand.
GAGGGTATGAGACTACGTCTGAGGTGTCTTCCAGATATAAATCTGCATTGAACCATTCAACTCAGTTATCCCCATGGGTTTGCTTAAAGGATAATTTTGTCCATTATTAAAATCTTTGTTCCACCCAAATAATCATTTACTGACTATTAATTGGTTTTAACTTTATTAGCCTTATTAAACGGTTCATCACAGAGTGCCTTTAAATGCTAAGATTTGAAGTATATTTCAACCATTCAGAAGACATTTTTGAATATCCACCATGAATCTGATACTATTTGAAGTAGATATAAGAGTGAACAAGACAGATGCAGTCTCTTTCCCACAAAGCTTATGGTTGAATGCATCTTATTTAAAACATGAGTCAAGACTTTCAGGAACACAGCCAACTCATAAATCAATAAAGAGAAATTTTTCCAGTATCAAGTCACTGACAAACAGAAATGAATGTATAAATATCAAAATTTTAAAACTTTTTTTTTTTTTTAAGTGGAGGGGAAAAAACAAGCATAGTAAAATCCTTAAGTAAAGTCACTGGCAAATTGTAGCCCATAGATGTCAGCAAAGACCCACCTGTGGGCAGGAAAACATTTTTTACCCGAGGAGGTAGTGTTTAAATTTCTGTCTTGTGTTTCTTGCCCCTCTGTATATTCATTGTTGTTTTATGTTCTCTACGTCTTAATAGCCTACAGCATGTACCCAAAGCAAATGTTTTCTATTATTTCATCTATTTATTGAATATATTTGTTTCTTAATTTCATCCAATTCCTTTACTAGTTCTGGTAATCTAGGTTTGCTCTTCTCTCTAAAGGACTTTTTGTCTGTAATATAAAACCTAGTGCTTGATTGTATGTATACAGGCACAAATTGTTTTCTGAAACACTGGTTTCCAAAATGGAGTGTGTGCACTGCGGTGAATGCCCCCAAGATCCTTCAGAGTTTGGAAAGGAAATATTAGGATTTATATTTATATATATTTGGCAACTTTTAAATTTCTACTGAGTATGTTATGGTACATATAATCAAGTCATATTACTGCCACGTGTGGATAATTTATGATAATTTATAAATAAATAAACACATGTATATAAGTGCTCAAATATTTTTTACTGAGAGAGTTGTCTTTTTTTTTTTAAGATTTTATTTATTTATTCGACAGAGATAGAGACAGCCAGAGAGAGAGGGAACACAAGCAGGGGGAGTGGGAGAGGAAGAAGCAGGCTCATAGTGGAGGAGCCTGATGTGGGGCTCGATCCCAGAACGCCGGGATCACGCCCTGAGCCGAAGGTAGATGCTTAACCGCCGTGCCACCCAGGCGCCCCGAGAGAGTTGTCTTGATCCATTTGGGCTGCTATAATAAAATACGAGAGACTGGGTAGCCCATGATCCACAGAAATTTATATCCCATTGTTCTGGAGGCTGAGAAGCTCAAGATCAGGTAACCAACAGGAAACCAACATGGTACTTTCATTCCAGCAAGAGCCCTCTTCCTGGTTCATGGCCAGCATCTTCTCACTGTGCCCTGAAGTGGTGGAAGGGCTGAGAGAGGTCTGGGAAGGTGTCTGTTGTAAGAACACTAAACCCAGGGGTGCCTGGGTGGCATAGCGGTTAAGCGTCTGCCTTCGGCTCAGGGCGTGATCCCGGCGTGATGGGATCGAGCCCCACATCAGGCTCTTCCGCTATGAGCCTGCTTCTTCCTCTCCCACTCCTCCTGTTTGTGTTCCCTCTCTCAATGGCTGTCTCTATCTCTATCAAATAAATAAATAAAATCTTAAAAAAAAAAAAACACTAAACCCATTCAGGAGGGCTGCATCCTCGTGACCCAAGCACCTCCAAAGGCCCCACCTCTTAATACGATCACATCAGGCGAAAGGACTTCAACACGTGAATTTGGGAAGACACAAGCTTTTAGACCATAGCAAATGCTTTATGCTTTAAAAAAAAAAAATTGAACACCACAGTGCAAATGTGTGTTTTGTCTTGCTTGCATAATTGGAGTGTGTGTTCTTCCAGGGAATGATGCTGTCTTCTCTTACCTTTTCCATGGGACCTTGAACATGTAAATGTTAATATTTATTGAACTCCACTGACATACAATTCAGTTCTTGAAACCATCAATCTGGGGACCACCCTTTGAACACGCTTTAGAAGCATTTTGATTAAAGCTAAGATATCTTAGAAAATGTTAATTAAAAATTAAAACTAAAAATGAAACAAAGACATTTTCCTTCGTACCAGCAGAAAGAGGACTTAATGAAAAACCTCAATAGTAAATGTAGATAAGATAGTAGGGCAACTGGGAAGGATTAGATAAAGCCGTGCCACTAGCCTCAAACCAAAGAATGTCCAGTTGCCCAGTTAACTCATATTTGGTATAATTTTTCATTGGTAAAAATAACTCATAATTAACCCAACCGGCTTACCCAGGCTTTTTAAACCTCACTGTACCTAGGAATTTCTCGGAGGTAGCTTAAATGCAAATTCTCAGTCTCACCCCAGGGATTCTGAGTCAGCAGGTCAGGGGGTCCAGAAAAGTGCATTTTTCATCAAGTACCTCAGGAGACTCTAAGCTGGTTATGTGAGACACAACTTCAAGGTAAATGTCCTAGACAAGCGCAGTCTACCTTGTCACCAGCCATGAGAACTTGATAAAAAAAAAAAAAAAGATCTAAGGGGCGCCTGGGTGGCTCAGTCAGTTAAGCGTCCAACTCTTGATCTCAGCTCAGGTCTTGATCTTAGGGTCGTGAATTTGAGCCCCATGTTGAATTTCAAAAAAAGAAAAAGCAGATCTAAGAATTCATTTACCAGTCTGTTACTCTCACCATCTCTTATTGCCAACTGTGATCAGAAGCGTATAACAGTCTGTGCTCTTCCTTCAGAGGTGAACACGTTGCTAGCTGTGAGATGGTCTGGATTCCTCAGAACTGGGTATGGTCTATGATCCTGGCTCCCCAAGGCCAATCGCTGCTCCTTCATGTGCCAGCTGGCATTTTCTGATATTTACTTGATAAACCACTGCTCAGTCCTGACCTTCCTTTCCTTCTGACCCAATCCATGTGGCCTGGCTGATCCGTTAGGTTGACCATCTTCTGGCTTCCCCGTCTTCCCAACAGACATGAACAAAATAATTCCGGGAGCAGAGTGGGATACCTCTGTGTAAAAATAGTGGAGACTCACCTCTCCTAAGATCTTTAATGAAACATGCCCTAAATCCCTCCCCAAAATGCCCTTCCCCTGTATTTCCTCTTTCAGTGGATTAAACCACTATCCACTCAACTGTCCAAACCAGAAAATTAAGGCCAGTCAGTTTTCAAGGCCCATCAAGTCTTTTGCTTTGAGTCATTTCATTGACCCTCTCTCCTTTGCTTCTAATTGTAATGGCATACATGAGTACTGACTAAATGGTGGGTTCAAAATTGGAGAAATGGATTTTGAATGCAAGTTTTTGTAAGTATAATAAAAGCCATGATAAATTAGAGGAGAGAAGATACAGGAAAAGTAGGACAAAGGCAAAAATATGTCCATGAAAGCTCTTTGGAAAATTCAAAGCATTACACAAATGTAACATTTTATTATTAACCATGATTTCATTTTTGTTCCAATTCTGTCCAGAGAAATCTGGATGCTGTAAAAAATTTTAAGGCTTTGGTCAAAGAACACTATTGGTCTTCTAGTTACTACTTGTTTATGTAAAACAACATTTCAGCAACAAAGAAAAAGTTATTTTATAGAGAAAAAAAAAAAACCCTGCAATGCCCCCTGTGTCACTCAGCTGTGGTCTTAGGTTCAAATTAACACACACACTCAAAAGGCAGTAGTGAATACTAAACTAGAACTTGGAACCTGGTTCGCTTAGCTTTGTAGGAGGATATAGGACAAGAAACACCATTCTTGTTTATCAGCCTAATGGCATTAAACATGTCTTCTCAGGAGTCTTTACAATAATCTAAGTATTGCTTCTTGCCCTCTCATCTCATGGGGACATGCTTGGCTGTAACAGACAAGACCACAGGGGCGGATAGGAGACACCCCAGAATAGGAAAACCTCACAAATTGCAGGAACCATATCTCACAAGCCTGTGAATGTGAATTCCAAGCCAACAGGCACATTCAGTTTCAAGAAACACCATACACAGAGTCCAGGGTCTGTGTTTCCTGACAGATTTTTATATATTTCTTGTCACATTGGCCCACAAACTTTAATGCCTACTCAGCCTTCCTCATGCAGACGTAGTTCACCAAACAGGGGTCATTTCTGTAATTAAAATTGTTACTTTGTAGCACAGTTGACATTCCTTGTTTATCTAAACCCAATACATTCCAAAGAAACAGTAAGGATAAGATAAACTCAAGTTCATCTTCCCGTGGGAAAAAAAAAAGAACTGGTTTAATATTGCTGTTAACACTTGGGCCCCCCACAGACCTGGTTTGCTCCCACTCAAGAGATCATTCCAGTGCGCGCACTTCCTGGTAGCTGCACTGAGCACACAGGCGGAAGAAATGGAATGGGTGCCCTTACAGAGAAAAACCTTCTGTCTTCTTTAACCTTCAAATACGAAGAACACAGTCAATTCTACACGCATTTGCTATGCATCTCATGCCAAGCGTAGCTGCATAGGAAGATGCATCTGCCATCCAAGAGAAACTGAGGAGAGGAACGGGAGCAGAGGCCAATGAGAAGATAGGAAGCCGCAGGACCAACTAGAGATAGCTGCAGCAGATTGCTTTGAGGGTTCCGAACACTGGTGCTAGTGTGGCTTAAAAGAGCTAATGTGAAGGAATTCCTGAGTCCTACAGATGCTTCTAAATTAGAGAAAAGGAAGACACAGCCAAACACATCTTAAAGGCCACAAGGCTAATACCATCTATCAGAGTGATGTAGCCTCATCATACAGCCTCCCCCAAAACTAGTCAGTATCTTCCGGGAAAGGAACCACTGAAGTACTCTTCTTGGATTCTGCAAAGTAAAACACCCCTGAAGGTACACCCAGAAAGTGCTCAATGGAGTACACACTACGTGCACAACACAAACATCTCTCCTACTCCATGCCACACACACACACCCTTGCCTCGTGGCTCTCCATGTCTCCTTTCTCTCCTGTCACTGGAGCAGAGACAGACCAGAATTCCCACTCACCATCCCATTTGGCACCAGGAAGAGAGACCCTTGGCACAGGCATGACAGCAGACTGGTCCTGGTCACAGATATGAGACTCCAGTGACCAGGAAGCTTCTGACTGCAAGCCATTGGGCGTCACCTGTCCCTCTGTCCTTTGAGAACCAGAAATAAATCTATTTCCTGCTGAGATGGCAAATAAGTAGGTTTGGCCTTCCGGCTCCCTTACCCAGAGTTCATTTTAGTGAGTTTATAGAAGCAAAGGGAAACAAGCATTTAGGGTACCAACAACAATGGCAACAACAAATATAAAATGTTTAGAACTTGCCAAAAGACAGAACTGCCATCTTGAACCGTTGTGTGTGGGAGTGCGGAGGGCAGCATCCAGGGATAGAAGCAGCAATAGGAGAGCCGACTACAGGAAGACCTTTTTGAATTTGACTCTTATCTCCTTCACAACTGCCTTGTGACATCACTGCCTCCGCTTTACACATAAACAGAAATCAGAGCCCCTGTGCCTTGCTAGGTCAAGGAGCTAAAGACATTAGGTGTTAGCCTCGGGTACCCACTTCTCCATCACCTGCCATCATGGCCCCCGCTCCCAGAGAGCCTGCCTGCTCCCAGTTGTGCTATTCCTTAGAGCTGACTGAGTAGCTGCAACCAGGGAGACTCACAGTGTTTCTGAGTTCTCTCCCAGGACTGGACCTGGAAGGACACAGACCTTCACGGTCAGACCTTCATCCCTTCCCCCTTTCACATCACCTCCACAAACTAGCTGTTACCCCCCTGGAGATGTGAGTCCACAGACCAACAGAATTAGGCAGCTAAGGGCTAAACCTGCTGCAAAACAGAAATAACAAATCGAGCACCATATACTATCTAATGCAGAAGCGACAAAAGTATAAAAAAAGAACTTAAAGTAAGATGGTAAATACACTTAACAAAATAGTAGAAGATACCAACATTATAAAGCAAAACTGATAATTCATAAAAAATGAAGAGATAATAGTAAAAGTTTAAAAGATAACAGTCTACGTGGCAAATACTGTGGATGGCACAAGTAGCAGGACAGATAGAGCTGAAGCAGAACCAGTGAAGAGGAAGCTAAGACAGAAGGTTCCAGAAGAGATCAGGAAGGAAGAAAGGTGTGGAAAATATAGAAGAGAGTTCAACAAAATGGAGGATGGAAATAGAAGCGTTGACATCGGGATAATAAGAGGTCTTGCGGTGTGAGAGAGAGAGAGAGTGTAGGAGAAGAATAAATATTTGAGGAAATGGTGAGTAATGAATTTTCCAATATTACAGAGAGATGAAAGGCCTCAGAATAAAGGGCTCAAAGACTGCCAAACAGGAGCAGTAAGAAAGACTCCACACCTAGGACCATTATAACAGGACAGAGAAATCTGCTGAAGGTTCGTAGATTCTTATTATATTCTTATTATATCTTATAAGATATCTTATTCTGTGACAGAATAAGAATCAGATTGACATCACAATTTTCAATAACGTTGATGGATGCATGAAAACAATATTTTATAGTGGTGAAGCTTGAACCTAGAACTTCATATACATCTGAATTTTATTCAAATAAGGTGGCATAATAAATATTTCTACACATACAAAGCCTTAGAACCCAAAGACCCATATTAAAAATGCTCTTGAGGGGCACCTTGGTGGCTCAGTCAAAGCGCTGGGTTCTTGATTTCAGCTCAGGTCATGATCTCAAGGTCGTGAAATCGAGCCCCCTCCCACCCGCCCCCGTCGGGCTCAGCGCAGCGTTTGCTTGAGATTCTCCCTCTCCCTCACCCTCTGCCAGGTCCACTCATGCACACAATAAATAAATAAATAAATAAATAAATAAATAAATAAATAAATCTTTTTAAAAAAGATTTTACTCAAATTTAAGAAGAGAGTCAAATTAAAGAAGTTGCAATAAGGAATATAGGAATAAGTGTGATTTGTCTACAGAACCAGGATTGTATTAAAGTAAACAGGTGTGTAGGGGCTCCTGGGTGGCTCAGTTGGTTAAGTACCTGACTCTTGATTTCATCTCAGGTCATGATTTCAAGGTCATGGATCAAGCCCCACATTGGGCTCCATGCTCAGTGCAGAGTCTGCTTGAGATTCTCTCTCTCCTTCTCCCTCTGCCCCTCCCTCCGCTCATGAGGTTTCTAAATAAATAAATAAATAATCCTTTTAAAAATAAATAAATAAAGGGGTGCGTGTGTGTGTGTGTGTGTGTGTGTGTGTGTGTGTGTGTTTAGATTTTAAAATCTTCACTTGGTGGGGAGATTGGTATTTGGGCAAGAGAAGGAAAACATCAAAAGGACAGGTAATGGATGTGTTAACCAACTTGACTGTGGTAATCATCTTGCAATGTATACATATATTAAATCATCACATTGTACAGCTTAAAAAAAAAAAAGAAAGCAGGCTTCAGCATGGGGCTTGAGCTCATTACCCTGAGATCAAGACCTGAGCTAAGATCAAGAGATAGATGCTCAAATTACTGAGCTACCCAGGCACTTCTACATTGTATAGCTTTTTAAAAATTACACTGTGTAAGGATTGCCTGGGTGGCTCAGTCGGTTAAGCATGCAACTCTTGATTTCAGCCCAGGTCATGATCTCAGGGTCATGAGAGCAAGCCCTGCATTGGGCTCCCCCCTGAGTGTGGGGTCTGCTTGGAATTCTCTCTTTCATCTCTTTCTATCTCTCCCCCTGCTTGCACACTCTCCTTCTCATTCTCTCTCAAAAAAAAAAAAAAAAGTGGGGCACCTTGGTGGCTCAGTCAGATAAGTGTGCAACTCTTGATTTCAGCTCAGGTCATGATCTCAGGGTCATGAGATCGAGCCCCAGGTTTGGGCTGTGCACTGAGCTCAGTGTCTCCTTGCGATTCTCTTTCCCTCTCCCTCCCCCTTTGCCTCTCCCCCTTCTCTTTCTCTCTCTCTCACAAATAAATAAATAAAATCTTTTTTTTTTAAGTTACACTGTGCAGCTTAAATATACATGATCTTTATTTGTCAATGATACCTCCATAAAGCTGGAAAAAAATTAAAAATAAATGCATTAAAAAAGAAAATCAGAAGGACATAGAGTATGCTAAAGAATTTGGGGTCAATATATAATATTAAGGTATTTAAAAAATTTATAAAGGTAAATAAACATGAATGTATGTCTTAAATTATAGCCAACCAACATAAGAACAGAATCAGTAAATGTAACTTTTAATCCAGCAGGGGGAAAAAAATCAGTCTATCAAATGGAAAGTGAAAAAAAAGAAGGAAACAATATACATTAACTACAAAATTTGAAATGAGTTACGAAAATAAGTCTCAATATATCAGCAATTACCAATTAAAAGACAGAGGCACTGCTAATGGAGGAGATAAAAAGACCAAACTATGAGTTATTTATAATAAATACACTTAAAGCAGGGAGACACATAAAGATTGAAATTAAAAGGAGGAAAAAGATTTACCAGATGGCAAATATGACCCCAAAGAAGTTGGGCAACTATCTCAATACACAACAAAACAGAATTTAAGGTTTAAAAAAAGTGCTTTGATAAGGGACAAAAAAAAAAGATTTTTATATAATTAAAAAGAAACAATAGAGCGGGGCGCCTGGGTGGCACAGCGGTTAAGCGTCTGCCTTCGGCTCAGGGCGTGATCCCGGCATTATGGGATCGAGCCCCACATCAGGCTCCTCTGCTATGAGCCTGCTTCTTCCTCTCCCACTCCCCTTGCTTGTGTTCCCTCTCTCGCTGGCTGTCTCTATCTCTGTCAAATAAATAAATAAAATCTTTAAAAAAAAAAAAAAAAAGAAACAATAGAGCAAGAAGGAATAGGAATCATAACTGTATATGTAATCAATAATACAGCCTCATAATTTATAAAGCAATAACTGAAAGAACTACAGGCAGAAGTTGATTATTTTAATTGCAGTTGGTGATTTTAACAAACCCATATCGAAAACTGGCATATAGAAAAATAAGCAAAGATTTAAAGAGCAGAACAATAAAATTATTTAAGCTTGTTTATTAATCAAGCCTCAACAAATTGGAAAATGAAGAATCCTTCAAGTTTACAAATGACTAAAGCAACAAGACAACTGGCTGGAATGCGTGATTCTGGATCGCAGGGCAGAAGGATAAAAGGAGTGGAGAGACCATGAGGATCTTTATTGAGAAAATTACTGAAATTTGACTACATACTGTGGATGAGATAATAATATTTAATAGTATTTTATCAAAGTTTAATTTTATCACTCTCCTGTATTTATTTTAAAAGAATGTTCTTGCTAAAAGCAAGAAATGCGCTGAAATACTCAACAGGAAAAGGGGTATGATGTGTGCAACTTACTCTGAAATGCTTAGAAAAAAACATTAGAGAGAGAAACAGAGAAAAAGAAAGCAAACATAGCAAAATGTTAAAAAACTATTGAATCTAGACAAAGCGTCAAAGGAATTTTTTGTACAATTCTTATGTTTCTGGAAACCTGAAATTATTGCAAAATTAAAAGTTTTAATTTTTCATAAATAACATTTGAGTTAAAATCAGAATTATAAAGAATGTAAAGAAAAATTAGAACTGACCAGAAATTAAACCCTACATATCAAAATTTGTTAGATATGACTAAAGCAGAACTTAGAGGAAAATTTTTTACCTTTAAATACACTTTTCAGGAAACAAAAAAAACTACATAAATAAAATGAGCTAAGCATTCAACTCAAAAGTTAGGTGAAGGGGAACAGAACAAACCCAAAGAAAGGAGGAAGGAAATAATAAAGAATAGAGATAACAAAATGGAGAGCAAAAGGCAAATTAATGGAAACAAAAGCTGGCCTTCGAAAAGATACATTTATATGTTGTTCCAGAAAAGAGAATGAAGAACAAAAGCTGCCCAATTCATTGTATAAAGGAATTTTTATTACAAAAATAAATAAGGAAATACAAGAAAAGCAAGTTTTATGTCCATGCTTTATAAAAGTAAACACACCACCCTAAGTAAAATATTAACTAAATAAAACCAACGGTAAATGTAACTATAGGATAATCAAATAGGGTTTATCACAGGCATGCAAAGATGTTTCACATCAAAAAAATCTCTCAATATAATCCCCCATATTAGGATATTAAGAGGGAAATATATATATAAAATGAAACAAATCAATGACGAAAAATGATTTTTTAAAATTTCAACATGTTTCTGATTTTTTATAAAATAAATTATTAGAAAACTAGGAATAAAATGAATTATTTAATTTAATTTTGTAAAGCTTGTCCTCCTACCACAAGGACTTCCGTGAAGATGGAATAGACCTACTTTTCCCTATTTCTCCCACTAAGTACAACTAAAAGCCCTGGACATTATATATAAAACAAACGTAAGAAAACTCCGAAGGGTAGAGAGAGGGAGGCAGACCATGTGGGACACCAGGACCTGAGGAAAGACACAATGATGCATTCCCTGGGCTTTCTTTTTGCCTGATAGATCCCAAACTCGGAGCCGAAGAAACAGAACACCTGGAAAGGCCAACTGACACAAAGTAACAAACGAAAAGCCCCCAAAACCTGATATCACTATCCTGAAGTCCGGGACAGAGGCAGCCGATCAAGAACAAAAACTTTCAGAAAATCAACTGCGCTGTTCCAGGCAAACACTGTAGAAACAGCTGTGGCCCCTTTCCTACTCACACCAGAAAGACAGCGTGGGATGCCTAGACTTCCACCCCTCCATCCCCCTACCCCCGAGACCGTAACATGACACCACGACATCATCCTGCAGTGTGTCCAAAAAGATCAACTACCACACCAAGAGTTCATATCTGCAGACCAGGAATGAGGGCCTCTCTCCAGTACGTTAGTGGAATGGGATTTGGGAGGAGAACTCTCACCCCTGCCCAACAATAATGGTAATGACTAAAGAAGTTCTCTAAATAGAGTGAAATTTGTAAAAGAGGAACCTTGGAACTTTGAGAAAGAAGAACAAGATAAGCAAAAAATATGAGTAAATACAATAATTTTTTCTTCTCCTCTTGTTTTGTAAATTACATTAGGTGGCTGAAGCAAAAATTACAGCGCTGCCTGACATGGTTCTAAATGTGTGCAGAGGAAATATTTAAGACAATTATACTACCTATGAGGGAGGGGAAAGAGACATAAAGAGAGGTGAGGTTTCTATACTCCACTCAATCTGGGAAATGATGACACGAGTAGACTATGACAATTTATGTATAATAATACCTAGAGCAGCCACTAAACAATGCTATACAAAGAGGTACACTCAAAACCACTATAGATAAATAAGAATGGAATTACAAAAATGTTCAAATAAGCCACAGAAGAGCAGAAAAAAGTAAACAGAGAAATGAGAAACAGTGAAAACAAAGAGACAACAAAAAATTAAATGGCAGAATTAAGCCCTAGCATATTGCTATGAATTGAATTGTGTCTCTAAAGTCATACATTGAAACCCTAACCCCCCAATGTATTTGGAGATAGGGCCTTTGCAGAAATAATTCGGGTAAAAGAGGTTATAAGGGTAAGGCCCTGATCTGATAGAATTGGTGCCCTTATAAGAAGAAACACCAGACAGCTTGTCTTTGTTCTCTCTCCCACCCTCCCTCCTCCATAGGAAATACAACCGGAAGACAGCCATATGCAAACCAGGAAGAGAACTCTCACCAATCACGCTTGCACTCCAATCTCAGACTTCCAGACTCCAGAAATATAAGAAAATAAATTTCTGTTGTTTAAGCCACCCAGTCTAGAGTATTTTGTTATGGCAGCCCAAGTAAATGAATATACATATCAATAATTATACTAAATGCAAATGGTTTAAATTCATCAATTAAAGGCAAAAATCGGTAGAGTGGATTTTTTAAACATGAACCAAAGATACGATATCTACAAAAAAAATTCAGTTCAATTCAAATATATGCAGATTAAAAGTAAAAGGATGGGAAAAAATATTATTCAATCATTAATCAGAGGGAAACTTGACTGAATATACGACTATCAGATAAAATAAACTTCAGAGTAAAGAAAATTATCAGAGACAGATTGGGACATTTTATAACGATAAAAGGGTCAACCTACCAAGAAGAAATAAAAGTCCTAAATGCACATGAATAAAAAAACTGTGAAAGCTGCAAAATACTGAAAGCAAAAACATAAAATCCACAATTATAGGGGCGTCTGGGTGGCACAGTCCGTTAAGCATCCGACTCTTTATTTCAGCTCAGATCATGACCTCAGGGTGGTGAGATTGAGCCTGGTGTCTGACTCTGTACTGAGCGTGGAGTCTGCTTAAGATTCTCTCCCTTCCTCGCCCTTTGCCCCTCCTCCACCGCTCATGTACAGGTGCACGCTCTCGCTCTCTCTCTCTCTCAAAAAAAAAAAAAAACCAACTTTTAGAAAATCAACTACTCTGTTCCAGGCAAACACCATAGAAACAACTGTGGCCCCATTCCTACTCACACCGGAACGACAGCGTGGGATGCCTAGACTTCCACCCCCCGAGACTGTAACACGGCACCACAGGTTGGAGACTTCAACATAACTCTCTCCATGAGTAATTGGACAATTAAACAGAGGATCAGCAAGGATGAAGAACTCAGCAGTACTATCAACCAATAGGGTATAACTCACATTTATAAAACACTCCACCTAACAACAGCTGAAGGAATATATATCAAGATGGATCTATCTGGGGCCATAAAACAAATGTCAATAAAGTTAAAAGAATTGAAATCATACAGAGTATGTGCTCTGACCACAATAAAATTAAACTAGAAATCAGTAACAGAAAGATGACAGAAAAATCTCCAAACACTTGAAAAATAAGCAATCACTTAAAAATAATCCCTGGGTCAAACAGTAAGTCTCATGGGAAATAAAAGATACATTGAATTGAATAAAAATTAAAATACAATATATCAAAACCTATGGAACATAGTTAAAGTAGTGCTGAGAGGGGAATTTATAGCTTGAAAAGCACACTTTTAAAAAAGGAAAAATCTCAGGGGCGCCTGGGTGGCACAGCGGTTAAGCGTCTGCCTTCCGCTCAGGGCGTGGTCCCGGCGTTGTGGGATCGAGCCCCACGTCAGGCTCCTCCGCTGTGAGCCTGCTTCTTCCTCTCCCACTCCCCCTGCTTGTGTTCCCTCTCTCTCTGGCTGTCTCTATCTCTGTCGAATAAATAAATGGATAAAATCTTAAAAAAAAAAAAAAGGAAAAATCTCAAATCAATAATCTAAAGTTCATACCTCAAGAACCTAGAAAAAGATCAAACCCAAAGCAAGCTGAAGAAAGGAAATAATAAAGATAAAAGCACAATTCAATGAAATTGAAAACAGAAAAGCAATAAGGAAAATCGGTGAAACAACAGATTCTTTGAAAAGATCAACAAATTGATGAAACTCTAGCAAGACTGACAAAGAAGACAGCAATCGCCAATATCAGTGCTGAAGCAGGGAATATCAGTACAGACTCTGCAGACATCAAAAAGATAATAAAGGAATACTACAAACAACTCTATAAACATAAATTTGAGAATTTAAACACAATGGACCAGTTCCTCAAAAAAGACGAACTATTACAACTCACCCAATATGAAACAGGTCATTTAAATAGCCCTATAGAACTATTAAGGTGTTAAATTTGGAATTTGAAATTTAAATTCCCAAAAAGGAAACTCTCGGCCCAGATGGTTTCACTGGAGAATTCTACGAAACATTTAAAGAAGAATTAACACAAATTTTACACAATCTCTTGCAGAAGAGGAGGAAACACTTCCCAATTCATTTTATGAAGCTAATATTACTCTAATACCAAAACCAAATGAAAAAGAAAACTACACACCTATATCCTGCATCAATATAAGCACAAAGATCCTTAAAAAATTATTAGCAAATATGATCCAGCAATATATTAAAAAAACAGTAAACACTACAACCATTGAGGTTTTTCCAGGGATGTGAAGCTGGTTCAATTTTCAAAAATCAATCAGTGTATTTTACCATATTATTAGACTAACAAAGAAAAATGATCAAATCAACACAATTATATCAACCAATGCAGGAAAAGCATTTGATTAAATTTAATACCCATTCATAACAAAAACTCAGGAAAAAATGGGAATAAAGGGAACATTCTCAACTTGTTTTTAAAAAAGAGATAAAAGAAAAAAGAAAAAGGTCTAGAGCTAACACTGTACTTAATGGTGAAAGACTGAAAGCTTTTCCTCTAAGACCAGGGACAAGGTAAGATACCCACTCTCACCACTCTTACTCAACATGGTGTTAGAAGCTCTAGCCAGGGGGCGCCTGGGTGGCACAGCGGTTAAGCCTCTGCCTTCGGCTCAGGGCGTGATCCCGGCGTTATGGGATCGGGCCCCACATCAGGCTCCTCCTCTATGAGCCTGCTTCTTCCTCTCCCACTCCCCCTGCTTGTGTTCCCTCTCTTGCTGGCTGTCTCTCTCTCTCTCTCTGTCAAATAAATAAATAAAATTAAAAAAAAAAAAAAAGAAGTTCTAGCCGGTAAATAATGCAAGAAAAGAAAAGAAAAGGTAAACAGAGTGGAGAAGGAGAGCCGGAAGCAGCAGCGGCTCAACCTAAGATGGATTATGGACTTAAATGTAAAAGATAGTTTTTTTAAAATAGGGGAGGCCTTCAGGATGTAGCGAGGCAAGAAATTCTTAGAGTCGACAACAAAAGCATGTTTCATAAAAGGAAATATTAATAAATTAGACCTCATCAAAATTAGAAATATTTGCTCTGTGAAAAACCTGTGAAAAGGATGAAAAGACGAGATACATGATGGAAGGAAATATTTGCAAACCATGTGTCCAAAAGAGAACCAGTATCTGGAATATACAACAAATGCTGAAAACTCAGCAGGAAAAAGCAAACACTCTAATTAGAAAATAGAAGAAATGAAGAGACATTTCACAGAGCAGGGTATACAGATGGCAAGTAAGCACATGAAACGGTGTTAGCCTTTAGGGAAATGCAAATTAGAACAACAATGAGGTAGGGACTCCTGAGTGGCTCAGTCAGTTAAGCGTCTGCCTTTGGCTCAGGTCATGATCCCGGGGTCCTCGGATCAAGCCCATGTCGGGCTCCTTGGTCAGCAGGGAGTCTGCTTCTCCCTCTGCCTGCTCTGCCTGCCCTGCCTGCCATTTCCCCTGCTTGTGCTTTCTCTCTCTCTCACTCTCTCTCTGACAAATGAATAAATAAATCGTAAAAAAAAAAATGAAGGAAAGAAAGAAAGAACAATGAGAAATCACCATCCGCCTATTAAAATGGCTAAAATGAAAAACAGTGGCAATACCAAATGCTGGTGGGGATGTGGAAACACTGGATCGCTCATACATTGCTGGCACAGCCACTTGGGAAAACAGTTTGGTTGTTTCTTTAAAACTAAACATGGAACTACTTCACGATTCAGCAATTACACTACTTACCGGGCATTTCTCTTCCAGAAATGAAGACTTATGTCCACACCAAAACCTATACGTAAATGTTTAGAGCAGATTGATTCAGATTACCTAAATACTGGAAACAATCCAAAAATCCTTCAACCAGCTGTGCTACAGCCGTACCATGGAATACAGCTCAGGAATAAGATACTGCATGTATGTAACAACCTTGTGCAATCTACAGAGAAATATGCTGAGGGAAAAAGCCAGTTCCAAAAAGTTATATACCGCATAAAACATTTTTGTAATGACAAAATACAGAAATAAAGAACAGATTAGCAACTGCCAAATGTTAAGGAGGATGTGGGGCAATAGGGAAGTGGGTGTGGCTATAAAAGCACAATATGAGGGATCCTTGTGATGACAGAAATGTTCTATATTTTAACTGTATCGGCGTATTCTGGTTGTGACAGCGTACCATAGCTTCGCAAGGTGTCATCACTATGGGAAACAGGGTAAAAGGTACATGGGATCTGTTTATACTATTTTTTACTACTGCATGTGAATCTACAATTATCTCAGATAACAAGTTTAATTTTTCAAACATCTACAGTAAACATTGTAATTAATGGAGAACATTCAGTTGCATTTCCTTTAACAATAATGCTCTTTGTCACTGCTACTATCTAGCATAGCCCTAGAGGTCCTGGTCAATGCTATGAAAAAGGAAACTAATTAAGAGTTTCAAGGACTTAAAGGGATACTCTCAGAGTTTGCTGATGATGTCGTTATCTACCCGGAGAGAGAGAGGATATCAACAACTAACAAACCACTGAAACCAGCAAGAGAATCCAGCAAGATTGTCCCATATGTGACCAGCCTACAAAAATTGGTTAACTGCTGATATTTGCAAATTACATGTATTATAAGGTGTTAATATCCAGAATAGACAAAGAACTCCCACAACTCAACAGCAGCAACAAATAAAACCACACACAAAAGTAACTTAAAAATAGGCAAACGACATGAGTAGGTATTTCTCTAAAGGTGATAGGCAAACGGCTGACGAGCATATAAAAAGATGTTCAACATCGAGAATCATTAGAGAAACGTAAATCAAAACCACAATGCAGGGGCGCCTGGGTGGCACAGCGGTTAAGCGTCTGCCTTCGGCTCAGGGCGTGATCCCGGCGTTATGGGATCGAGCCCCACATCAGGCTCCTCCACTATGAGCCTGCTTCTTCCTCTCCCACTTCCCCTGCTTGTGTTCCCTCTCTCGCTGGCTGTCTCTATCTCTGTTAAATAAATAAATAAAATCTTTAAAAAAAAAAAAACCACAATGCAATATCACTTCACACCCATTACGATGGCTACTATCAAAAAAAAAAAAAAGCAGGTACTTGAACAGATATTTGCACACCCATGTTCATAGCAGCATCATTCACGATAGCTAAGAGGTGAAAACAACCCAAATGTCCATCGATGGATGAATGGATAAACAAGATGGGGGCTATCCATACAATGCAATACTCTTTGGCCTTAAAAAGGGAAGGGAATCCTGAGCCATGCTACAACATGGATGAACTTTAAGGACATTATGCTAAGTGAAATAAGACTGTCACAAAATGACAAATACTGTATGAATGCACTTATATGAATTATCTAATGCAGTCAAATTCATAGAAACAGAAAGTAGTAGGGTGGTGACCAGGGTTGAGGAGAAAGGGAAATGGGGAGTTGGTGTTTAATGGGTCCTGAAATTCAGTTTTGCATAATGAGAAAGTTTTGGAGATTTACTGCACAGCAATGTGAAGGTACTTAACGCTACTGAAATGTACACTTCAAAATGGTTAAGATGGTGAGTTTGTTATTTTTTTTACTCCATTTTCTGAAATGTTGGTTACACTTCTCTGCATCAGAAATAACTGATTGGAAAATAAAATTACAGTGAGATAATCAATCATAATGACAACAAAGTCTGTAAAATGTCAAAGAATTAACTGAGTGTACACGGGACCACGATGAGAAAGTAAATTTTAAAAAGTATAATAAAGAGCAAAGAAGATGATATGAATAGATGGGGAAATACCCTCTGTTTTTGCATGGGATGACTTACTCTTAAAACGAAGTCTGTTATCCCCAAACTGCTCAATAAATGCAGGATAACCTCAAACAAAGTTCCATTTTAATCCTGAGGAACTCAAAAAACTTACAGAACAGTATGTCTGGGGGGAAAAAATAAAGATCCACAAAGAGTTACATAAGACTTGGGCTAGGGCAGGGGAGACCAGAAAGGAGTATTCTCTCGGGTCCCTGAGCAGGAAATGACAGTCTTCTGCTATTACTGAGGTCTTGTCCCTGCCCGGGGCCAAAGGAAGCCCAAGTTTTGCATCTTTCCGCCCCCGCCACCACCCCACGGCCACAACTTTGGTTTCTTCCCTTCATGTTGTGAATGTGCCAAGTGTCCTACATCTGTCCTCCTAGATCCACATTTCTCCACTCTGGCGTCTGTCCCAAGTGCTGGCCTGTAGGACATCACAG
This sequence comes from Ursus americanus, assembly GCF_024610735.1. Taxonomy (NCBI): domain Eukaryota; kingdom Metazoa; phylum Chordata; class Mammalia; order Carnivora; family Ursidae; genus Ursus; species Ursus americanus. The sequence goes on from NC_142158.1 coordinate 28,575,451, forward strand.
ATTCCCAAGCTCCTTGGCCTCCCCTTGCTTTCAGCCTTGCTCTGAGAGCGGAGGGAGGCAGAGCTAGAGGTCAGGGTCCTTACTCCTTTGGCTCCCTCGCAAGGTCACCTTAGACTGGCTGTGTCCCTTGACTGAAGGGCACTGTTGCTGGCAAGCTAGTGACACTGTAGGAGTGGCTCTCCTTCTGAATTCTGATACCCCCTCCAGTCCCTTGCTACCCCCAGGTTACACCGTGCTATCCCCCACCGACTTCTTTGGAAATACTTCCTCGTAAATAGACTCGCCTTGAAATATCCTATTGTGAGCGTGCCATCTGTTTTCTGTTGAGGCCCTGGGTCAATTAAAGTCATTTCTTTCTTCATTCCCTACCTCTAACCAGTCTGGCCAAGGGCTCTTGGAAACCTCATTTGCAATGGAAACGTGGGAGAGGAAGGGTCAGGAGAGCAGGTGAGTCCCCCCCTCGGGGAGAAATCTTTTTGGGTTTGGGGTCTTTCCACTCTCTGCAGCCCCTTGGGACTGGCCTGGCAAAAGTAATTTTCTTAAATAAACATTGGGAGTAAATACCAAGCTTTTTCTGGTCTTTTCACATGACTGTGTACATGAGTAAGGACACGGAGAGAAGCTGGAACACAGGAGCGTGCTGTCACTCAGGAAAAAGCACCGAGGATATTCCTTCCCGTGGTATATTTGAGTTTTAGTCCCATTGTTTTTATTTTTTATTTTTATTTTTATTTTTAAAGATTTTATTTATTTATTTGACAGAGATAGAGACAGCCAGCGAGAGAGGGAACACAAGCAGGGGGAGTGGGAGAGGAAGAAGCAGGCTCATAGCAGAGGAGCCTGACGTGGGGCTCGATCCCGAAACGCCGGGATCACGCCCTGAGCCGAAGGCAGGCGCTTAACCGCTGTGCCACCCAGGCGCCCCTGTCTTTATTTTTTTAAATCTGAGTATAGTTGACACACAATGTTGCATTTGTTTCAGGTGTACAACAGAGTCGTGCAACTTCTCTATACGTTATACTGTGCTCCCCGCAAGTGTCGCTCCCATCTGTCACCACACAACGCTATTACCACATCACTGACCATGTTCCCCATGCTGTGCCTTTTATTCCCGTGACTCATTCATTCCGTGACTGGAAGCCTGTGTCTCCCACTCCCCTTCCCCCACGTTGCCCAGCCTCCTCTGGCAACCATCAGTTTATTCGCTTGTATTTATAGGTCTGATTCAACTTTTCATTTGTTTATTCATTTGTTGGGGTTTTTTTTAGGTCCCACATATGATTGAAATCATATCAAAAGAAGAACCTCAAACTTGAGGTCAACACAGTTCTCTAAAGTATTGCTATCTGCCCCAAGGGTTGAAGGGACTCCCTGCATTGTGCATGCCCTCGTGAACACAGACCCGGCCCTTTTACGGGTGGACAGTTAGACTAGATGACCTTTAAAGTCAATTCCAGCTCCAAGTTCAGCCTTTAAAATGAGCAAGACGTTGAAAGGGGAGAACCATGTGTTGTACGCACCTGGATTACGTATAACCCAACAGCCCAACCGCCTCTCTCCTCTCTCTCTTTCTTGCTCTCTCTCTCTCTCTCACACACACACCCCTTTTTGGCATTTGATTATGTTTAACATTCTACTCTCCTCACACAGTCCCAGAGCTGGCCCACCATTACCCCACTTCTACTTTCCATCCAAGCACCACTCATCACCCCATGTAAGGACATGTAGTTCCTCCCTTTTCTCCCTAATCTAGCTTCCTGGATCCCAGGAGACCTACGCAGCACTTTTTCCTACTCCTTATCTGCAAAGGGACAGCCTTCCCTATAAAACAAAAACACACAAAGTTAGGGCAGAGAGAAGCCTGCCAGGAATCTCCAGAGGAGGACTGGAAGCTATCCAATTAGCTGACCCTCTCCTTCCTTCCCCTGGGGGTCCTGTCACTTTGATTCCCACTGCTGTGACCAGACCCAGACCCTTTGGGTGTGCAGCTTGCTCAAAATCAGCCAGGCAGAGACACCGCCCAAAGCCCTACCCCAGACCAGACTAGCACTTCAAAAGGAATTTGCTGTGTCAACCAAACAAAAACAAAAACCATGAATGGAAAAATGAAAATGAAACAACATAAGACTTTAAACAGCAAGATTTAAATTAAGTCAAGCAGAGGTGGAAGATGATTTACATGATACACAAGCTTATTCATTAAATGCTATATATAAATGCAAAAAAGAAATATAAAACTGATACAATTTCTAGAGGTTAATTTCTGAGCCTACATTTGCCAATTAGCACAGCACACAGCACTTTCCCTCTTCCGACCTTATATGGCTTTGCTCAGAGAATAACCATTTTGAATTCATGAGCATTTTCCCCTCCCATTGACTTCCCCAGAAACCTCCTTCCAGAACAAATGCCCTGATCACAAGGATCCTTCTGGGGAAACCATGGATGTGGAAGAAATCAAGTCACTGGTTGGACAAACTCTGAGCACCTACTTTGGACATTAAGTCTATAAGAACAGTGCTTCCCCCATTCTTCTGTAGGCCCCCATCAGCACAGAAACAGTCCAAGGATGAAGGATTCTAGCCCCCATGCCACCCCTCACACCCACATGGACACACACACACACACACACACACACACACACATTCATGGATAGCCCCACACAAGAAGGTTCTGTGGTCTATCTTCTGCCTCTTCCCCCAGCGCATCAGATTTTGATCTTACGTATTCCTATGTAGACCCCCACATGCAAATATGCATCCATAACCCCTTGTTCTCCCCCCACAATATCCCGTTAGGCTAAGCTGCTTCAGTACTTGTCTTCTCTTCTGGTTTCTTTTCCTTGCCCAAAGTCTAGTCTCCAACCCTAATTACAAAAACAATGCCACTGCCCCGCTTTATGCGTCCAGCAGGTGTCGCCCCTCACCGGAAACAAAATGCACCTCCCTTCTACAGTGAGAAATCTGTACCCCAACAGCGGATGTTCCTTGGGTTGGGGGTAGAAGGGAATGAAAGCGTGGCTCCGAAGAGTGGTGTGCTCCCCAGCATAAGGATTCTGAATAAAGCCATCTACTTACTTCAGGCTCAGGTAGGCAAATATCCTTTAGAAAATCTGTTCTTTGATCTTGGGCAAGTTATTCACACTCTGAACCTTGCTTCCTTCACTTGTGACATGGAAGGAGACAGCCTTTTCTTCCTGGGGTTACTGTAAGACGTAAATGAGATACAAATACAGAGCACTTAGCCCAGCACCCAGGTCATAATAAGCACTTGAGCTATGGGCTCTTCCCCCCTTAGGGTTTGGAAGAAATAACTGCCCAGAACTCCCATCTGAAGTTAAGCTCAGCCCCCTGAGTCCTGTCTGAGGATCTGCATCAGGGTGGTGATGAGGATCAATGGAATAATGCATGCGAAGTACCTGGTCCGATGCCCGGCCCGGAAAGTTGAGTAACTAGTAGTAACTAACATCATTCCTGTGAGCTCAGCATGTGCCAGCAATGTTCTTGGCCATCCGCAAGCATGGACTCACGCAATCCTCCTAAGACCCCTTATGAGGTGAGTACACTGTCAATTCCCTGCCTCTCCCTGATTCTGTGACTCCCTGCAACCACAGTTTCATTTCTTCTCATGAATTATAAATCAGAAAACTGCCCCCAATCTGCCATGTCTAGAGGGAATAATTAGGAGGACGTACTGACTCCTCCACTCAGGTAGGAGAGAATCAACCCCAACCCGTAACTCTGCTCATGGTCCCTCCCCAGGGCCTCAGGAAAAAACATAGAAAAACGATATTTCCACCGGAGTTTATTCCTCAGAGATGATCTCCAGTGACTCACTGACCCCTGTGGCACTGTGTGGCCTCCAGAAAGGCCTCTAACCTCCCTCCCCAGATGATATTCAACCCAGAAATATAGCCTTGGACAACATCTTGATTACAGAATATTCCCAGGAATGAGTTCCCCCAACTTGCTAAGGTGTACATGGGGTGGGCTGGGAAGTTCAAAGATCTGGATGGAGAAACCACAGGATCCAGGAAAATCTGTAGGGTCTGAGAATGTTGGAGGGACACAGCAGCATCACTAAGAGTTTGAATCTCCTCACTTGGGGTAGAAGGTGTAGGACTCTGCCTCTAATTGACGTGTTGACCTGCAGAAGAAATAAAAAGGAAATAATAAGGCTTCAAACCAACTTGACCCCAGCCTCTGCCTTTATAACCATCCATGCCAGAGCCCTTGATACAACGACATCAAACATTCTAGATCACCAAGGACTAATACTACAAAGCCGCTTTCAGTCGTCTCCCATAGACGCTCCATTGGAAAGAAGAAGGAGGTACAGGCTCTGCTCTTTCCTGCTGCTAATCCCGACAATGGCTGTTTAATGGATGCTCTTGGCTACATCCTGTGGAACCTCACCCCTGCCATTAGCTGAGCCCAACACTGACTCCCGAGATCTCTCACCCCTCCAAAGGACCAGTAGGCAAACAGACCAACAGAGATGTTACCTTCAGGATAACTGTCCCCAGGAAGCAAAATGTAGCCTAGGGGAAAAAAGCACCTGATTAGAGGACCGTCTGTAGATAAATGTATGTGGCATTACTCACAGCAAATGAGGTAGCAGTGGGAGAACCAGTCACAAACAGAAAGTGACCAGAAATTGGGAGTGAGATTGGCAATGGGAGGTCGGGGGTGGCACTCACCAGAGGGGCCAGCTCTCCGCCAGCTGAGCAAACCAAGAAAGAAAATGATGAAGCCCAGGCCCAGAGTCACTGCAGACAGAGAAACCTTCACTGTCTGCATCGGGGACAGCCCAGCTGCTGCAAAAATAGAAACTTGCTAGAACCGATCTGTTGTTCATTGCCAGAGCCACTCAGTTTGGTGTGACCTCCACCTGGTAAGTTCAAAGGTGCTTTATCTCAATGCCAAGGGTCTGGCTCACACCAACCTGCACCCAAGGAAACAGACTTTCCTCAAAAATCCCCATCCTGTAGCTCTCTAGTTCCAGAGTAGCCCTGGGGAATCCCTCTCACCAGAGTTAGCACCCTAATACAGTGGGGCCTCTCAAGGCATCTTTTTTCCTTCCTTCACCCTGAAGGTTCTCTCACCAAAGAATAAAGGACTCCTCATTCCCCTCTCCGTTTACCCCATAGGACAACGCTCGCTCCCTTACGTGCTCTACCTGAGTATTCGTCTATTAAAGTGTCTTTCCACCTCCCTTAACTCCCAATGATCCCATTCCATGAGTTGTCTGACCACTGAGGTATCTCCTCCTGTCCACATCCAGATTTCCAGAACCTGTCTCCAACCCACTCCATAGCTCCCACTTCCTGGAACCCCTCGTACTTTGAATCCCACCCCACCTGGATTCCTTCCCCCATGCTAAAATGAACATTCCATCACCCAAAGAAACTCTGGTGCATGCTGGGAAGGAGACTTTCCCAGGAGAGTTCCGGTGTGCGCCTGTGGGTTCCTCTCTTTGCTCTCCATGCCCTTCTCAGCCCTTCTCAGCCCAGCAAGACAGCACTCCCCAAAGGGGGAGCCCAGTCTCAGCAGCCGGTCTGGGATTCTGTTCCCTAGCCCTTCGTAGATACCCCTCCTCTTCCTCATTGCTCCTTCTTCTCTTTCCCCAAATCTGTGTACCAAATCTTGGTACATTTAACTACTTCCAATCCTGGGGTTCAAACAGTGGTCATTAGTTCCTTGTTCATTAGCCCCCAAGCATGTACACCAAAGTGTTTGCCAGCCAGGCCTCTTCTTCCCTGACAGCGTGGCCCAAATTCAGCACTGCCCCCACACCAAAAGAAAGTCCCGTCTCTTCTGAAACCTTTTTTATTCCTTCAATTCCCATTCCTGACCAGACAACAGAATAGTTGAAATCTGAGGATCCTAAAATGTTGCATCACAATCTTTGGTTGTGAAAACATGGTCACCAAACCACATCCTCTCTTCAGGATAGCCATGCTGCTCCCCTGTCGCCCTCAGTCAACCACACCACTGCAGCAACGACGACAGTAACTTTCCATTCCTGTCTCCCATTGCCCCATCTCTGGTCATCAACCCTCCACCAGTTCCTCCAGACTGGCTTCTCCTACTCAGCATCTCCCGCCCTGCCGTATTCCATGGACCTGTCCACATGTCACTCCCTGTGCCGAGATGCTGGTGTTCCTTTCCCACCACCCACGCGCAGCAGCTCTCTGCTTCCACCCTAATTCCTCCCACCGGCCGTGCACTTACTCCAGTCCTCGCAGACGGGCTCAGGAGCCCCGATGTGCTCCACCACACAGGTGTAGGTGTCCCCGTAAGAGGGGGTGGTAGCTAAATAGGAGACAGTCTGGTATGTCCAGTCTCCATTGGGCTGGGCCATCTTAGGGGCGCTACTGTGAGGAGGGACAGGCTGCCCGTTCTTCCTCCACGAGATGGTCACATCAGCTGGATAGAAGCCCCACACGTAGCAGGCCAGCATCACATGCTCCTTCGTGTTAAAAGGAGTGGTTTTGGCTACTTGCACAGTCGGTGGCCCTGCATAGGACGAAAATGTGGTCATGAAAGAGGGCACCATTCTGGCTTTTTCTCCAACCTGGTTTCTTTCCTGCTTCAACTCTTCGTGGCTTTTGCCAATCGACCCTCCCCACCCCCATACCATGCCTCCATACATCCCTTTGAAAAAGAGGAGTTAGAATCACTCCTGCTTTGCTCTTTATTTCCTCCCATCCCTTCATTGTCCTTTCCTTTCTTTCCTGTTCCAAAATTATGGTTGATTGTATTAAGTAGAAGCCAGGGCTGGACTGCAAGCTGTTTCAGAAGTCGCCGTATTTATTTCGAGTATGTAAGCTAACAGTTGTCAAGCGTTGTAGGTTGGGATTTGTAAAGGTAGGAGAAGACATCAGCCCTCAAATCTAATTTAATAAACTAAGTGGGGGGCACCTGGGTGGCTCAGTTGTTAAGCGTCTGCCTTCGGCTCGGGGCGTGATCCCAGAGTTCTGGGATCGAGCCCCACATCGGTCTCCTCTGCTGGGAGCCTGCTTCTTCCTCTCCCACTCCCCCTGCTGTGTTCCCTCTCTCGCTGGCTGTCTCTCCCTCTGTCAAATAAATAAATAAAATCTTTAAAAAAATAAAAAATAAACTAAGTGGCTGAATCAAGAAACATTTTTTCCCTCGGATAGTTTAAGAAAAAAGCCTAAATCAGATCTAACTCTCTTAAATTTGGATTAATGTAATCCAAATTAATGAGATCATTAATATAGCCATTCTCTACTAGTTTATTCTCCTAGGGGACCCTCCTACTTGCCTCTACCTTGGTGCTTTTCAAACAAAATCTTAAATAAAAATCCAAGAAGTTGTGTTAAAATGCAGGTTCCCTAGGTTGCATCCCGAAATATTTTCACTGAGAGAATCTGTAGTGGCAATCAAGGGCTTGTATTTTTAACAAGCACCTTCCCCAGGCAATTCTGAGAAAAGTGGTCCAGGAATCACATCTTAAGACATATTACTCTGTCTTATGGAGATCTTCATGATTTCTTTTACCAATCTCAAGTCATTCTCAGTGCAAAGTCTTTGGGGCAAGAAAGCATGTTGAAATCCCCTGTGAGGCTTTCTAAATATTCCCACGCCTGGGCCCACCCCAGACCTAGAACATCAGAACCTATAATAAAGAGGCATGAGCACTTTGGGAAAAGGCATTCTGGTTATTCTGACACACTCCTGGTTAACTTGACTCTGCATCCTGAGATGCCCTGAATAGAAGGAAAGCATGCTTACTCTCTTGCCCCACTGGCCTCAAACATCACCTCCCCTTCTTTATTCCTGCTCCAACCCCATCAACAACCCTTTGAAGGTTCACACTCACTCTTTCTTCATTCCAGGTCCACACATTTGCTGCTTCTTTCCTGCACAAATCTCAAACCTCTTGCCTATGGAGGGATGGAGGGATGGAGAGATGCTCCCTGGCCTCCCCCCTCCTAACTGTGCTTCCCGATAGCCCCTTTGTGCCCCTCTCGTCTTACTTGTCCTGCGGGTCAGTGATCCCCAGAAGGACTGGGTACGTGCAGCACAGTCCTGGAGCCCATTAGACAAGCGCTGGAGCAGGGGTTCCTGTTGGTTGAGGTAATCTGAGAGGTACTTGGCCAAGAAATTCAGTGCCCCAAATTCACAAGGGGCCATTTTGCCCTCCACCGAATCCCAGCAGGTCAACAAATCCTTGTTGAAGGAGACACAATATGCGAAATCCTTTGGAGTCCCATCATCATCCAACAGACAGGCGCTTTCCACATGGGCTATAAAGCCACCTGCCGGAACCAGAGAAGGGGAGCTCAGAGACCGCAGGGAGCCCAAGCCCCAGCTCCCGCCCCAGTTCCACCCAGTGAGTGGGGTGTAGCTTTCCTGCCTCAGGAAGCATCTACAGACCGAGCCCGTGTAAAGTCTCCGAGGGCACCGATAAAGGGAATAGATGGTGGCGGCAGAGAAGTTTTTAGACGCTCTTTCCTCTTTATGAGACTAAGTATGGGAACAGGAATGGCCCAAAATTATCTGCTAGTTTAAACACAACAATTTACACAGGACAAGACCTTCAGTTAGGCAAATTATTGAGTGAGAAAAGGGGTCAAGGGAAAGAGTCAGCTTTGTTGTATGCTGGATATATTATTAAATATTCACTCCATATTTATTTATGAAGCACATATGTGCCAGGCACTGTGCTAGGAGCTGAGGATGCAGCAGTAAACAAGACAGATAGTGCCCTTGCCTACCCTCCAGCAAAAGATATATATTACACAAATAATTATACAGTTTAATTATATTAAAATTGCTATAAAGATACAAAGGTACAAAGTGCTATCGGAGTATACACCAGGGAGACAAACTAGTCTGAGGTGTCCAAATCCAAGTGGCTCCCTTGTCCCAAAGGAGCAGAGGAAGGGAGGATCCCAGGCAGGAAACCCTTACCTGCTGTGGTGGAGCCCAGGCTGAGGCCCAGCAGCAAGGGCAGGAGTGTGGTCATGCTGTGCTCTGGGGACACGCCAGGAATTCAGTCCCCTGGACCAGTTCTTCCAGGGGCCCTGGGTCCTCGCCTGCTCCAGTAGCCCCAGCCTGGGTAAATGATCTCCAAACCCTGAGTGGAATAGGGTATAGCCCCAGGTCCTTGATCCCCACTAAATAAGTGATTTGGAGCCACGTAGCCCCTAGATACTAATCCTGTTCGACCAGCTCTTCTCAGTCAGTCCCAAACTAAGAGTTGTCAGATTGGTTAGATGGGCGGGGACAAATAAAGAGACAAATCGCTGAGTCCTTCAGCCTAGCATCATCAGTTACCAGGTAAGTCTTTTCCTGCCCTAGGCTTTAAACAACTCTGTCTCTTAACTCTTTCCCTATGGGAAAGACCAGTCTATAAGTGGATTTCCTTAGATTAGTGGAGAGAATAATCCGAATATTCCCAGGACATATGTAGCCTGGGCTGCCCACTGGTTTAAGTGGTTCCCTTCAATATCCTTCCAAGACTGAGACTAGATAACTTCTCTTGTCCCTTGGAGGGAGGTTACTTAGAAAGATATTGCGTAACCCTTGGTCTGTCCTGTCACCCAGAGGTGGAGGCGGGAGGAAGAAAGGCCCTTCCGGAGCAGGTGGCAGAGACAGGCATGTTAAGATGGAAGCAGGTACAGGGAGAGTGCAGGGTTATCTGGCCTCAAAGCACGACTTCAGAGTAAGGGAAGCAGTTCCACTTTTGAGGTCAGACACAGAGAATGGAAAATCCCTCCCTGGGATTCCATCACTTCTTGCAGAGCTGAATTTCATCCTTCCGGCTTTTTTGGAGCCAGGAAATCCTACCCTCAACCACTCTGAGCCATCTCAGGGCAGACCGCAGGACAACTCCACTTAAACCCTTGATAAATAGCTGGTAATGGACCAGTTTCCAAAGCTCGCCTGCCTGCTCCAAACTCAACACTCTCCTGTGTGTTTCTCCCACTGGTCCTATCTGTCCCAGAGCAGGTCCCTGCATGATGAAGCCACTAGAAAAAATAAGATAAAGCTTCCCTCCTTTACTTCCCCTGGAAAAGGCAGATTTTAAATAGCAATTCATTCTCCTATCCCACTGTGAACTATACAACTGGTGGTTTTCTCCATCACAAATTTAAAACCTGAAATTGGCTTCTCTCTGTTCCCAGCGGCTTCAGGGCTGAATCTCCTCACCTCAGCTTCTGCAAGCTTTTGGATTTGATTTAGCAGTGAGCTAAATGAGAGACGGTTAGGAGAGGGACCCTTGACACAACACTCACCTATCCTCCCCCAAGGTCCCCAGCCTCAAGAGAGTCGATACTTACAAAGAAAAAAGAATCACGTACCAAAAATGAATGGAAAGATGAATATCAGAAACAAAAGCCTTGTGTAACTAACTGAGATTAACCGAAGTCGTATTTCCCAGCAACCCCCGTTCTCAACCCCACCTTCATTACAAGATGTTTCTACAGTCTACCTCCTCTAATGAGCCATCAGGTGAGCTGGAAAGGGCAGACAATGGGGTGGTGAGTCCAAAATTTGTTGAGCTTCTACTTTGGAACTGATACTATACTAGGTAGGCCCTTTCCATGCTTATCTCATATAATCTTAAAAGATCTGTTAAGGGGCGCCTGGGTGGCACAGCGGTTGAGCGTCTGCCTTCGGCTCAGGGCGTGATCCCAGCGTTATGAGATCGAGCCTCACATCAGGCTCCTCCGCTATGAGCCTGCTTCTTCCTCTCCCACTTCCCCTGCTTGTGTTCCCTCTCTCGCTGGCTGTCTCTGTCTCTGTCGAATAAATAAATAAAATCTTTAAAAAAAAAAAAAAAAGATCTGTTAAGCGTCCTCGCTTTAAAGTTTAGAAAACAGGGGCGCCTGGGTAGTGCAGTCGTTAAAGCGTCTGCCTTCGGCTCAGGGCGTGACCCCGGCGTTCCGGGATCGAGTCCCACATCGGGCTCCTCTGCTGGGAGCCTGCTTCTTCCTCTCTCACTCGCCTGCTGTGTTCCCTCTCTCGCTGGCTGTCTCTCTGTCACATAAATAAAATAAATACAATCTTAAAAAAAAAATAAAGTTTAGAAAATAGCTCCAAAGATTCACACACACACACACACACACACACACACACACAGATGCATGCACACGAGCAAGCCCACACACTCACTACACCCTGGTGCTGAGGTGACCCACATAAAGGTAGCTAGGGGTGGTCTCCCCTGAGAGAAAGATGAAGGGAAAAGCCACTCGACCACCCAAGTCTTTGCTTCCCTGTTCTCAGAATTCCTTCTGTTCTCAGAACCAGCGTCTCCTTGCTTTCTCTTTTGACAGTTTCAAAACTGTGTAAACTCTTCCCACACACACACACACACACACACACACACACACACTTCCCCCTTACGTTCTTCCTCCTCCCCCCAGGTGAGCGGTGAGCCTGACCTCCCAGGAGCGGGGGTTGGGGATCCTTTTGACCGTCTACAAAGCCTGCAGTGGCACAGGAATGCTGGCGGTGAGGTCCCGTGCCTGCGCGGGGGTGGCCACCCGCCAGCGCGCTGGGGCCACACGGAGTTCCCTCTCTCGTGTCTGGTCTCTGCTCAGGCAGCCAAAGGAGATGTGAAACTTTCTGTGAACCAGCAGCAGGAAATGCAGAAGATTTCACTTCTCTATTAATGAGAAGACCGAGGATGCTTTTTAGAATAAGGCAGGACAGAAAACCCAGAGACCTGTGTTCAGCGAAGAGGTTTCTTCCTTCCCCCTTTCCTCCTAATTTTACAAACCTAGTTCTGTTCCCCACCTTCCATCAACCCAAAAGAACGTTTCAAGTGCCCTGTCCATTGTGATTGGATAGCTATTTCTGTAGTGCCAGGACCGCCAGGACTCAAGGAGTGAGGGAGCCGCAGCCACGTTCCCACGTTACTAGCACTACCCCAAGCCCCGAGAGCCAGTCCTCTCCTTTCACACGCCTCTCCCTCCAGGCTGTCCACCGCGCGCCACAAGTGGACTAACCACTGCGTTTCTGGGCAGAGCATTACAGGGAATACCCAGCAAGGAGACACAGACTCTGTTCCCACGTCATTCGCTTTTACTTCAGTTGGGGAGTGAGAACACACATCTGTAAAGAGAAGAGTTTATGTTAAAGTAAGTAAGCAATAACGCCAGTGTACTTTAAAGAGGAGAAATCATTGAGGGCATGGTGGACAGGGAGGTGAGCACTGACTACTGGGCTGAAGTCACGTTCAGAAGGGGAAGGCAGTTGGCACTGCAGTCCTGGCATAAATGCCACAAGCTTGGCAATGTTACAAGGTGCTGTTGGGGGTCTACCAGGAACCTGGACTGGCTAAAACAAAAAGGAACTACAACAGCATTACTGGCATCACACACTGAAGGAAGTCACAAGTGTGGTCTCATGCTCTTCCTGAGAGCACGGCCATAATAATAAATCCCTTCTAGGTACTTCCTTCTGTTGCTCCCTGTAAGTTCTCAGCTTCCTCTTCTGGACAGATGGTTTTAACTCAAGCCCCAATTTTATAAACTAAAAAATTGTTCAACCCATCAATCACCTGCAATCTAAAACCCGTAGCATGAGACCACGTTTGTGACTCCCTTGAATGTCTTCTCAAAACTACGCACATCTGCACCCTGCCGGGATTACATCACTTCCCAGTCTGTCCAACCTTGTCCCTCCCCCCCCCACCTCACCTCTGTCCTCCCACTCCGTCTTCTCTACAGGATTCACTGCTCCAGACCCTGACCTTGGGGTTACAGTTGCTGTAACCAGCCCATCATCCCTCCATCCTGCAGCCAAATGACTTGAGCTGCTGGGGGACATTCTACCTGATTTGTCACCACACCTCTTGAATAATGTTATTATCTCCATCTGAACTATGAGAAAATGGAGGTAGAGGGAGGTTAGCAACTGTCCAGTTTTACCCAGGCACTAAGTAATAAAACCATGACTTGAACTCGGGATTTATGATTCTAAATTCTATACTCCTAATAAACCGAAAATAATTGAACATTGCTAGCCATTTATAATAGTAATAAAAACCATAACATGTTTAGAAATTAACATTAAAAAGTATAAGAACTTTACAAATAAAAGGGAAAACTTTATTAAAGTACATAAATGAACACCTCAGAAAGTGAAGAGACATATTCACAGATGGGGCATCCTAACATAACGAAGAAGTCAATTTCTCCCCATATCACTAACCTAAATGCTGTCCTAACCAAAGCAGGGCTTGGGGAGAACATTCTAAAGTGATTCTAAAACGTGCACAGAAATCAAATCCATGGGTATCTTGGGATTTGGGGAGAGGTGACTGATAAAGAAATGAAAACCAGCCTTGCCAAATATTAAAACATATGAAAAGCCATAATAATTAAAACAATATGATATAGGAACAACAAAACTGATATAGGAACTGACAAACCAATGGACTGAATAATTCAGAGACAAATCCATGTACATAGGGAAACTTGGTATAAAATCCCTGGGGATAAATGGAATGTTTAGTAAATGATATTAAGAAGATCAATTTACTATTTTGAGGAAAAGAAAGTTTCATCCTTATCTCCATCATTTGGAAAAATTTCAGATCAATAAAAATCTAAATGTGAAAGGAAAACAATAACACGAATGGAAGAAAGCATAGTGAAATATCATATATGGCCAGATAAATATAAGACAAAGCTTTTCGACCCAAAACTACTCATCAGAAAAATAAGAATTACCTTATACATAAGTCCTCGGGTTTTTTCCTTTTCAAATTAAGGCCACTCTTTCAAAGCTGTTCTGAGAAGATACATTATCCTAAAATGATGTCAATAAATACAAGAAGGGGCCTCCACACTTTTTTTTCCCAGATTTTATTTATTTATTTGCCAGAGAGAATGAGAGAGAGGGAGAAAGAGAGAGAGAGAGTGCACAAGCAGGGGGAGTGGCAGGCAGAGGGAGAAGCAGTTCCGATGTAGGACTCGATCCCAGGACCCTGGGATCATGACCTGAGCCAAAGGCAGATGCTTAACGACTGAGCCACCCAGGCATCCCTCTACACTGTTTTCTTTAGTGGCTGCACCAATTTACAGTCCTACCTACAGACAACACAAGTGGTCAGTAACAGTGTGGAGGTTCCTCAAAAAATGAAAAATAGAACTGCCAGCAATTCCACTTCTGGGTATTTATCTAAAGAAAAGGAAAACACTCACTCAAAAAGATATACAGACCCCCACGTTCATTCAGCATTGCTTCCAATAGCCAAGGCACAGAAACAACCTAAGTGTCCATTAATGGCTGGATGGATAGCATGTCCATATGGCTGGACACCCATAACACACATAACAATGAAATGTTATTCAGCTATTTAAAAAAGGAAACTTTTCCATTTGTGGCAACATGAATGGATCCCAAGGGCATTACACAAAGTGAATTAAGTCAAACAGAGAAAGACAGATACATATAATTTCTTATATACAGAATCTTTAAAAAAATTAAAAATCAAAATAGAAAAAAAGAGTTCATAGATATGGAGAACAGATTGGTGGTTGCAGGGGTCAGGGGAGAAATTAATGAAATGATCTTGGTGTTTATTTATTAAGTAAACTGCTTTATTTTTAAAAATAAATAAATAAATAAATTTGGAAGTCATTCGTATAATCAGAAAATACCTGAGAAGAATAAAAATAAATTTGTTTGGGGCGCCTGGGTGGCGCAGTCGGCTGAGCGGCTGACTCTAGGTCTCTGCTCAGGTCGTGGTCTCAGGATGGTGACAGCTAGCCCCACGTGGGGCTCTGTGCTCAGCGTGGAATCTGCTGAGGACTCTCTCTCCCTCTGCTCCTCCCCCCTGCACTCTCTCAAGCCTGTGCACACTCTCTCTCCCTCTCTCTCTCTCTCTCTCTCTAAAATAAATAAATAAATCTTTTGAAAACATGAATTTGTTTTATGAAATGTGAGTGGAAACAGCAATATCCCTATATTAATATGTATGTTATAAAATATGGATTTTAATTTTGTGAGTTAGTAACTAAATAAAGATAGTTAACAGACATTTGACTATTTCCCTGTAACTTCTATATCCCTCAAATTTTCTCTATTGAAATTGGCCAAAAAACTTATAAAATATTCTCATTGAGAAAATCATGTTATCACTTATATTCCAGCAAAAATTGTTTAACTTTGTAACTGTCAAAATTAAATAATCCTATTCAGGGGTGGGACACACACAAATGTACCTGATGAGCAGTAAAGTGGAAGAAGGCACTTGCAATATTTGTACTGACCTACAATTGTTACACAGATCATTTGAGAAATGCCCACAAATGCACAAGAAAAAGACAAGAAAATGCAATGTTTTAAATAGACAAAAGATATGAGTCAGCGATTCACAGAGAAAGAAACCTATGAAAACATCCCCAACCTCAGCAACAACACAAGGAAGGCAAATCAAAACGAGACACCACCTTACACCCACCGTATTGCCAACATTTGAAAGTCAAATAATTTCAAGTGTTAGTGATGACAAAGGAAAATGAGATCCACCTTGTTCTGTTGATGGGAGGATAAACTGTTTATGATCCCTGAATTACATAAATTACAAACTAGTTGGGTGAAAAAAATTAACATATGAAACAAGGCAGCATACCCTTGCGAGCAAAGTCTGGGTCGAATTGAACGGGCATTAAGTCTTAGAAGAGCTCAATAAAGATCAATCGAGGCTGCAGGAGGGGCGCCTGGCTGGCTCAGTCCTAAGAGCATGAGACGCTTGATCTCGGGGCCATGAGTTTGAGCCCCATGTTGGGTGTAGAAATTACTTAAATTTACTCAAATAAACTTAAAAAAAAAAAAAGGCTGCACGATTAGGGTTAGGCTCACGGAAGAAGTCATACTTGGGCTGGACCTATAGCATTGAATAAGATGGGAACAAGGGGAGCAGAATAAAGTAGGCATTCCAGCGAGAGGAAGCCCGTGTGCCCTGAAGGGCGCAGTATACTGTCAAGGAAGAGTGGTGAAACCGCATTCATTCCAGAACAGGACACCTGCTGGGAAGGGGGACACCAGGCTAGAGAGGGTCTTCTTCAGTGCTTCTCGAGTACTGCAAGTGACAGTACCATAGAACGTTTGATCGGAGAGCAGCTAACGGAAGCCGATCGTTTTACAGATGGGGAATTTGAAGTCCACAGAGCGGGCGTGGCTTGTCTAAGTTCACACAGCGTCATACAAGCAGTCTGGAGACATGACTGGCAGGAAATTTCTGGGTAAGTTGGAGAAAAGGTAGGAGTCAGGAAGAACTACAAAGTGGTGAGAGAGATGTAGAATGGTAAAGAGAAAAGACAAAGAAAAATAGCCTGAAGGGAGAAAATACAATACTGGAATGTAGGTTCTAAGTAGGTTCCGGAAAAGAGAAAGAAGTCAGTGATGCTGTGAAGTTCCCCTGTGGAAATCCTTGCTCAAGTATTGATCAGCTTTCCCATGTGCCCAACGCTATTCTAAGCATTCTACAGATATTAACTTATTTAGGTTTCACAACAACCCTATTAAGGTGAACACCTTTGTTATCATTGTCCTTTGACAGAAAATAATATCAAGACACAGAGAGGTTAAATAACTCGCCCAAGGGCACACAGCTAAAATTTGACAGTCACAGTTGAATCCCCAGCAGTCTGGTTCCTGAGAGCATGCTATTAAGCGGTACGTAGGCCGCTGTTAGAAATCAGAGCGGAGGTGGGTGGGGGAATGGGATAGGCTGGTGATGGGTAGTAAGGAGGGCATGTATTGCACGGTGCACTGGGTGTTATACTCAACTAATGAATCATCGAACTTTACATCGGAAACCGGGGATGTACTGTATGGTGACTAACATAATATAATAAAAAATCATTAAAATAAAAAAAAAAAGAGCACACTTATGATGAGCACTGAGTAATACACAGAATTGCTGAATCACTATATTGTACACCTGAAACTAATATAACACTGTATATTAACTCTATTGGAGCTAAAATAAAAATAAAAACTGGAAAAAAAAAAAAGAAATGAGATGGTTTAGAGGAGGGGCCAATCCCTGGGGATTGGGTCTTTCCCCTTTAGGTTAGATTCTGGTACAACGTGAAGAACAGAGACTGTCTCACCAATACCAAAATATTTCACTGTTCACTTTAATGCCACCCCCTCCTCCAAAGCAATTCCCAGAAATTAAGGAAAGCAAGAAGCAATGCATATGCCAAGTAATTCACCACCAGTAGTCCCCTGTCCTCTACCCTCACTTCTGCTCAGGGCAGCACCACCACAGCTCTCCTCAGATAATCCGCTCCGGCCAAAGAACAAATTATTTGCAGGGAACATGAATTGTGGGCCCTTCCAGGCTGTTCACACTTCGCTTCAGGAGCCTGAATACACTGTTTTCACAGAACCAACATCACTGAGTTAGAACACCATTTAGAAGCTTATTTTCCTCACTACTGAGCTCCTGATTTCCCTGCTATGGTGAAGGCTGAAAGGAGTTACGTATTTCTCAAGGCAGCCTCTACTAGCCATAAACATTTTCACAAACAGTAAGATGAAAAAAAAATCCGCAAACAGCTTCCTCCACCGTTTTGTGAGCAGATTATCAGCAAGTAGCTCTGCCCTCGTTTTTCACATATTTTGCACAAACTGATAGAAGTAAAAGCTACCATATGGCGCCAAGACCAGGGAACAGGAGTCAGAAGTGGAGTTAGGGGTTTTCCCATTTCCCTCCCTGTTGAGGGCAAGCCACGTTCAGGTGAAGGCATGTTGGATTTGAAATGAAATGACAACCCACGCAATATTAAGAAATAAGATTTATTGCCCCAAAGTGGGAAGGGAGGTGGTCGTAATAGGAAAGCCACTCAGCGTTCCCCTGGGTGCAAGCCGGGGGACAGCAGAGCCCCCAGCTTCGAAACCTGTACACACGCACACGCACACACCACCAGGGGCATCCCAGGGACTCCTGCTCTGACAGGGAGAGATCCTGGGCAGGATTTGGGAAACCCGAGCTCCCGCTGCATGCATGGTCGACACTGCTGGCACCAGACTCTGGTCAGGAAGAATCAATCTGAGGAGAGAGAAGGATGGAGGAAAGCCATCAGGGGGACCTCCCTCCTCCCCAAAGGCCCCTCCCGGCCTGCTGCATATCCTAGAGAAGTTGATCTCTCCTTGGCCCCAAGTCAGCTCCAAGTGCCCCTCCTACAGCTCCTCATACCACTCCTCTCCCACCCAAAGCCTTGACTGTGATCCGATAACTGTGTGTGTGTGTGTGTCTGTGTGTGTGTAACTGGGACCCCAACCGGAAGGATGTCCTTGGGGCCTGAATCAGGCCTCCCCACCCAAAGGCCTCCCCATACCACAGGATGACGCTGACTGTATGTGGCCCCCATGGTTCGCCCACCCACTCCAGATGCCTTGACGTACCCCCTAAGCAGGGCTTTCGGAAGTAGATGAGGAGCACTAAGCCAACAATGATACCCAGCACACCCAGGCCAAAGGCCACACCGCAGAGCACATTCTCCAGAAGATCAGAGGGCAGCGCATTACGGGGCACTGGAGAAAAAGGGGAACGGGTCAGCCTGGAGACTTGGTCGGTGAGCCCCCCGCCCGGGGAATTACATGGGTGTTTGGGATGAAATAGGAGAAACCGAGGCATGAAAAACTGAAGTTGCTCAGGGTGCAAATGGACTTCAACAAGATCCAAGCAGAGAAAGAAGGCCCTCCCACAGGTCCATTCTTTTTTGCCCCCACAAGGAACCAGGCTTCCAAGGAGAAAGTTCT
Organism: Ursus americanus; assembly: GCF_024610735.1. Classification (NCBI taxonomy): domain Eukaryota; kingdom Metazoa; phylum Chordata; class Mammalia; order Carnivora; family Ursidae; genus Ursus; species Ursus americanus. The sequence goes on from NC_142158.1 coordinate 28,594,215, forward strand.
CACCCCAATAGGCAACTGCCGTGTGGTTGTCAATTTCATGAGTCACAATGCAGGAGAAAAGGTCAGAGGGTGCTGGTGTGAAGTTTAAGTAAGAAAAGGCCTGGAAGCTGAGTTCATCAACGGCGGACACAAAAGTGGGCCCTATTCCTTCCACAGGGTCCAAGTGATGCCTCCAGTTCACCGTCAATGTGGGTGGGAAGAGATTACTGACAAAACAGACCAGCGTGTTGGGCTTGCCAAACTCCAGGGGCTTCAGTGTGAACATGTCAACAACAGGAAACCCTGGTGGGAGGGTTAAGGTGGGAGGGAAAGAAGTAACTAGTTTAGATGGTACCCCTGAGTTTGGAAGGGGCGTGTCACAGAGAGGGGAGGGCAGAGACCGTGTCAGTGGGGCGGGCTCTGGGACAAGACATGAGGGAGGAGCTCGGGCTCTGAGGGAGGTCTTCTTCCAGGCAAGAACCAGACCTGGACCTAGAGGCAGAGCCAGTTCCAGGCCACCCTGGGGCCCTCCACCCTGACTCCCCTCAGGGCTTCCTGTCTAGACCTCACATGGGCATCTAATCGTAGGCTGTCTTCTTACTGAAACACGGGCACATCATCGGATACTTCCGCTCTCCCCTTCCATCCTACTGGGCAGAGCAACATGAGCTCTAATATTCAGTAGGCATCAATCGGTCCCTGTTGCATTCATGGAGTTCAATAAATAGTTCTGAACACCTACTATGCCCTAGGCACATGTCTTTGCCCCACAACAAAAACAGAGCTGGTAAGGGGAGACCCAGAAGGCATTAGACGAGGGGGCTGGCGTGAAAGGGAATAATTCGGCGTACAGGTGCAGGAGGTTAAGAATGCAGCCCCTTCCCCACCCCCAGAAAGACCCCTGACCTCTAGACACAGGGATGTGCCCTTCAAGTTTTGGTCCTATTTCCTGGATCATAGCCCAGCAGAACGCTTTTTCAAAGAAAATGGTGGAAATATCTCCGGGCTTCTGAGTCCAGTCAGCAAACTCAGGCAGGCGAGGCACTCGGGTGTTCTGGGTGAAGTCGAAAGAGAAAAGCTGGTCCCCGTCATAGGCTTCCGAGAGGCCGACGCTGGGACTCCAGTTCTGGCAGTACATCGTGTGCAGGAACGTGTGGTTTTGCAGTTCGTCCCGCCACACTGGAGCAGGAGCTGCAAAGGAGACGGGGGAGTCAGGGAGGGGGGCGCTCCTGCGCCTCTTTAGCTTAGAAAATAGCAAGGCCTGCTTCGGGCAGAGGGGGTAGGGTTGGGGCGTAACCCCTTCTTGGGTCTGTTATTTAGGCTTTCCCTCCCAATGGGGGTGAAGAAGAAATTACAGGATCTCTCCAAACTTCTCCTGCCCATAAAAAGGCCAACTGTCTAAAGTTGTAAAAGTGAAAAAGGTCTACCGTCAAAAGTGACAGATACGAAGTCACAATGCTGGCTGCGTGCTTGTGTGCAGCACAGAGGCATCTGGCCAGGGAAGTCATTGCAAGCTGAACTCGCGCCTGCACTCCGCTCACCAAGCCATGCATCCTGGCACAGGGCTGCACCCTCCCAAAAAAGCAATCTTCATCTAACTCAAAGAAGGCCACCATACTGACTTGTGAAGGCCTTGGGTGGGTTCCCCAGCCTTAGAAGGGAGGGCAAAGGAATGGTCATGGCCACCCCAAGCCACAGATGACACTGACCCTTCTTACCCCCAGACAACATGGTAAGCTGAAAAAACCTCCAGGCTTCTCTCTTCAGCCCCTTCATTAGCACCAGACCTCTCTGAAAACGTCTTCACCTCCTTCAACCCCCCCCCCCAGACCCTGCAGTGACAGGACCGGGGGACCTAAAGTTGCAGGAAATAATTCTATTCTTTGACACTCCTGGCAAGAATCTCCCCCCCCACACAGTAGTGGGAAATTTCTATCCAGTACTCACTACCTAGAATAATAGATATTTAAAGGAAGACGGATCTTGCAGATTAATCTTGCATTCTGCCCCATCCTTCACAAAGAAGGAAACTAAGGACCAATAAAGTTAAGACACTTTCCAAAAACCACAAGGTGAGTTGATGACACAGTGCAGAGTAGACGACTAAATAGGACAGTGAAATAATATTTGTTCAAATCCCAGCTCTGCCCCCTTCCAACTGTGTGAATTTGACCACGTTAGAGTCTCTGAGTCTCATTTTTTTCCATCTGTAAAATGGATATAATAATCCCTGTTTCAAGAGATTGTCGTAACTGGAATATATAAAGCACCTCTGACATTGTTTGCATCCTTCCAGAGTTGACCTCTTCCCCAGTTCTGCTATTGTTTCCAGTACTCCATAATACTTTTTGCCACTTACACAGCACAGGACTTCAAATGCAAAGAAGACCTCCAATGCTCTGGATGACTCCCTAGGCTCTAACCTGTCAGGACTGCCGTAAAGGAGAGGTACTGTCATACCTTCAGGGGCGGTCCGGGAGGAGGGCAGCAGCCACAGGAGCTGTAACAGCCTTAGCAGTGCAGCTCCTGGCCTCTGCTCACGATCCATAGCCTCACACCGCACCGTGGGCTAAGAGCTACCAACCAGCTGCCCCAGGGCCCCAAACTCCTTCCCCAGATCAAGTTCCGCCAGCTACTTCCAATGGTTGCCTTTATCATTTGGCTAAACCAATCACAGAACTGTAGCGTTTAACATCATGAGTCGCTGGGGAGAGACACGGTACCAGCAACCTCTTCAAGACTTGGCTCTCTCACCGGGCGGAAGTCGGGTGCGTAACTGGGCTGGGAAGACAATGGAGGGATGTCTGCCTCCTGCTGGGGATCCCTCTTTAGTATCAAGCGGTCAGCTTCAGCCTGTAACCTAGGTAATGGACTCTTCAGAGCAGCACCACCTCCTGGCAGAACGCTGCAGCGGGGAAGCTCCTCTTCCCACGGCAAACTCCCAGGGTTCTTCAGACCCCGCCTCCTCCTCCCTCCAGCCCTCCCTCCTCTTTCTCTCTCTCAGAGGTATTCGTCAGGCATTAGCTCTAATTCATTCTGCAGAAATACATGGAAAATTTAGTAAGTGCTATTATTGGGTCCGGTGCTAGAAATACAAAGATGAATAAAGGATATTCCTGCCTTCAAAGAGCTTATAGGCTGCAATGAATAAATCATTACACAACAATGTAATATATTCAAACAAGAATGTGCCAAGTGTTTTGAAAGTAGTAACTTAATGAGGATGGAGGAATAGGTGGACATAATCAAGGCTTCTAAGAATCTTGAAAGAAGAACAATTTGACCAGCAGAACATGAAGGAAGAGAAAAGCATTCTAGGGCAAGGGACAGGTGGATATGTGAAGGTCAAAGGCATTCAAAGCTCCTTCCCTTGGAGACACCTGTGTGGTTGGATGTGAATATGGTGTGGAGGCTACTGATTGTGCCCCTGTTTGGTGGTGGGGTGTGGGGGAGTGTCAATATGAGCTAGAAATTTAAGCGAGAGCCAGATCACATAGGCCATGTTATACCACAAAGAGGGTCTGGCTTTTAGAGATATTAAAACTGGGGAGTGACACAATTATTTTAAATTTTAGAAAAATTGGTCTGACATTTCAAAGGATGGCCTGGAGCTTGGAAAAAATTGAACTAAAACTGCTGGTCAGAGTCTATAGTATATTGCATCAAAATAAAAAGTTGCACACACCCACACACCACTTTTTTAAGCAATATAGCAATAATTTAGGTGAGAAATGATAAAAGCCTGAATTAAGTCATGAACAGAGGAGATGGAGGGAATAGAGTGTTGATATAATTACGAGGTAGAATCTAAAGAGCTTGGCTACTGATTAGCCCAGTGGAGAGGTCAAGGCTAACATTAAGATTTCTAGATTGGGTGGCTGGATGGGTGGTCAGTAATGGGCTACGCTGAAATAGAAAAGAATACCATAGAAGCAGGTTTGATGAAGAAGAGAATGAGTCAGTGTTGTACATGTTGAATCTCAGATGCCAGTGGAAGAGCCACACAGGAGACGTGAGGTACATGGGTATGGATCTCAGGTAGGGGCTGAAAAAACTCAATTTGGGAGTCATCAGCACAAATGTTGAAGCAGAAGCAATGGACAGACTGCAAGCAGACTGTGCAGACGGAGCAGGAAGTGACACAAGGACATAAGTCTGCATGGGTTCCAACCCCAGCCCTCTTATCAATTATCATCCAGGATCTAGTCAGGAACATAGAACCACTCTAGGTCTTCCAGACTGAAGGAATTTAATACAGAAAATTGGTTACAATGGTGTTAAAAGGGCAAGAAGTACAAAAGGAAAAAGCATGTGTCTGGAGGCACAAATAGGAAAGAGGAATACCTAGAAATCAGAAGCTCCTATTGCCCCCTACACCTGCTGTTGCCCTGGGACAGACACCATCATAGCTGGTTCTGGATCTGCTGAAAAAGCTTCCTCCTTCTTCAAGTCTGGATCATTGAGAAGGTGCTTTCTCTACCTAGGAGGCTGGAGTCCAGAATCACCCATTCTTGCTGCTGCCATATCTACAAGCACTCTGTTAGAAACTAAAGCAGGAAGCTTCTCATTTTCTCTTGCCTTCTTATCTCCCGCCAGCGCCTCCTACTGAGAGAATCTAAGAGCAAGCCAACTGGCTAGGAAGCCTGGGAAGTACATACCTTACAGACTCCTAGGCCAAGCAGTCCAGAACACAGTATAGGAGGGCGAGTGTAGTACTGGCACCAGAAAACAACCCGTACACAGACATGGACTAATTTGTAGGAATCTAGTGACACCAGGAGCATCCAGATGGCTATGAGAGCTAAGAGTAGAACAAGGAAGAAGTAGATTCAGAGAAACAGAGGTGTTCCATGAAGAAGGACAAGGTCAGCGTTATAAAATGCTACCCAGAAGTCAAAGAAGGACTAGAAGTGTCCTTAGATTTGGTAATTATGAAATGGTTGACAAATGTATTGAGAGCAGTTTCAGTGTTGTAGTGGGAGTTGACTCCAGATTGTGGTGGGCTAAGAAGCAAGTGGGAGGTGAGGAAGAAACTGTCACTGTATATGCTGGAAGTCTAATAGAGAAGAAAAAGGGAGAAAGACAGAAGGGGTGGGGGAAGAGGCAGTGAGAAATATCTAATGTGGTAATTAAGTAATCTTAGAAATTAATCTATGTGTATATGGTCCCTCAGTATTTCTCAGGCTTTCCAAATCCATACTCCCTTTTGAAAAATAAATAACAGCAGCAATAATAGCCAAAACCAGAAACAACCCCATGACCTCCTGGGTATTCTGAAACACTAATGTGTGAGCGCACCTGTGAGTGTGTGCGGTGGGGGCAGGCGGAGTGCCAAGTCTGGGGTAGGGTTTGGAAATCATTGTGTTACACTCCAAAAAAACAGAACATCTTCCCAATGTCCCACTCTTTGTGGACTAACCCATCAGCAGCTCCTTCAGTGGGAAGATAGATTCAGGCCCTTGAGGGGAAGCAGAAAGGAAGTTTATGACATCACCAGGACTATAGGGGGAGACATAGAGCACATAGCCACAGAGAGTCTGAACCAGGGATAGGCAAACTTTGGTAAAGGACCAGATAGTAACTACGTGGGGCTTTGTGGGCCACTCGTCTCTGGCTTGGGTACTCAGCTGCGGCCCAAAAACAGCCACAGGCAACATGTCAATAAAAGAGCATGGCTAGGCTGGTTTCCTCCCCGCTTTTACTCCCTCTTCCTTGGCATCTCCTTCTCAGTCTCCTTCGTGGACCACTTCCTTTCAGTTACTCTTTAAATCGTGGTCCCTGGAGTTTCGTTCTTAACCTTCTTTTTTACTTATGGACACTGAAATATAAATTTCGTATCATTGTCATGACATCATTCTTCTTTTGCTTTTCTTACACTTTAAAAATGTAACCATTTTTCTTAGTTCTGAAGTCATGTAAAAGATGGTGGGCTGGATTTTGCTCCATATCATAGTTATCTGAACACCGTTACCTGTGTGTGGTCAGAATTGGGATGGGGGACTGAAAATAAACCAAAGAAGGGCTCCATTCCCCCTTGGGGGTGGCAATGGGTTAATGAATACATTGCGGCCCAGACAGAACAGATTGTTTGGAAGGAGATCTGAGGGGAAACAGGAGGAAGAAGACTGGGTGGTGGGAAGGCTAGAAACAGGCTCTGGGTGGGAGGAAAGAGACAAAAGGGTCCAAGTTCTCCACAGATTAGAGTGTGGACAAGGTCAGGGTGAGCAGATATATAGCCACCTATCCTCAAGACTCTGGCAAGGTGTGGTTAACTCTTTTCTCTCCCAGTATAAATAGTAACAAGTTCAAACAGTTATGACTACCCTTCCCTCCATGCAATCCTTCTTCCCGTCAGGACTCTCCAACAAGTTCTGTAGCAGATATCTCAAAAAGAGTCTCTAATTAGTTTGGGGAGGTAGTACTTGTGCGTGAGAGGAGCAAGGCAACTGGTTCTGTATCCCAGTAACTCACCGTCTATTTTGGTCATTAGATAGGAATGTCCCTGAAAATAATGGCCCCTGTAAATCCAGTAGGCCATGGCTTTCTAACACAGCTCGCCCATCCCTTTCCAGTACTGCCCCATTTATTTTTCCTAGAAGGCCAAATTTCCTGAAAAGGTATGGGTTCCCATATTTCCACCTTTATTCTTGCCATTTAATCCATAACCCTCAACAATGAGACTGTTCACCAATATTTTTGTGTCGTTAAATCAAATGGACTCTTTGCAACATTTAACACTGTTGGCCATGCCCTCCTTCCTAAAATGGCCTATTTTTTGGCATCCTGTATGGCACCCTCTCCTAGTTTTCCCTCCCATTTCTCTGGCGTCCTCTTCTCTGTCTTCTTTGTGGACTCCTTTCTTAAAAGTTGGTGTTCCCTGGAGTTTTGTCCTCAACCTTTTCTCTTCTTACACTACATTTGTCCTGGATGGCATGCCTTCGGTTGCCACCTATTTGCTGATGTCTTCCAAATCTACCCCTTGAGCTCAGATCTTGCCCTCGGTTCCATACCACCCAGATACCCAACTGCCTTTAGGCCTCTCTACTTGACCTCCACAGAGTTCTCAAACTGTATCCTCCACAAAAGTATCCCTCAAGAAATGTTTTCAAATGCAAATTTGATAGTAGCAATGCTCTATTTTTAAATTTATTTCCTCACAGAGGTAATAAGATACCAAATACATTCACATAGTAATTTTATTGCATAATCATTTATTATATTGAATAAAGTTCTTTGAGATAGAAACCAATTCTGGCTAACTTAAGTTTTAAAATGGCAATTGACTGGAACGATACTGAGCGAGTTCATGAAATGAAAGGAAGAGTGGGATAAACTAGCCTCAGGAAGGGGAGCCTCAGGGGCCTTAGCAGCAAGGGTTGAGCTGCCATTAATTACGCCTCACCTTCAAAGACCTCCAGACTCCATCTTTCAAGTTTCACATTGCTGGGAGAGACAATCTGACCCACTCAGCTTGTATTAGTGTGTATCTCTGGATCAGTTAGCTGTGGCCAGGCACAATATCACCCCTACGTATCAGAGTTATTTCCAGAGAGGGGAGAATCATCATGAACCAAAACCATATGGCATCCCAGACAATTGCATGAGATCTTCTGAGACATAAACATGAGGGTAATCTGTGTAGTAATGCTCAGACAGCATTTCCCAACTAACTGCCTGGGTGATACATGCCTTCCACTTGATGATCTCTAGTCTGTCACAAGTCTTGCCACAAATTCAAAACACACTCATAATACGATTCAACGTTGATTTATTAATAATAAAAATATTTACATTCCACTAACTGATTTCCTTTGGATCTATGACTAAAAGAAGTTTTATTTTAAATTTTGCTATGAAAAATTTCAAACAGGGGCGCCTGGGTGGCTCAGTCGGTTAAGTGTCTGACTCTTGATTTCGGTTTAGGTCATGATCTCAGGGTCGTAGGATTGAGGCCCATGTCAGGCTCTGAGCTCAGCGTGGAGTCTGCTTGTCCCTCTCCCTCTGCCCCTCCCCCCACTGTCCCTCTCTATCTTTAAAATAAATAAAATCTTTTTTTAAAAACTTCAAACGTACATAAAGGAGAAGAATCTAATAAATCTTCATTGTACTCTCATGAGTTTCAATACTTTTCAACCTTCTAAAAACTCTTCCATTTTTGTTTCATCTATTCTGTTCCACATCCTTTTTTTTTTCTTTTCTGGGCTATTTTAAACAAATTCTGTCACTACATTTCTAAGATAAAAACTTTTCTTTTAATATAATACAATATTATCACCACAACCAACAAACTTAAAAACAATTGTTTAACTTAATTTAAACCAACCTGTGTTCATTTTTCCCCAAGTATCTCAAAAATGTCTAAATTTTAAATGAAAAGCAGTGTCTTATGGTTTCCAAACTGCATCCATTTCAAAAGTACTGGTGAGTTTTCTTTTTTTTTTTTTTTAAGGATTTTATTTATTCATTTGAGAGAGAGAGAACAAACAAGCAGTGGGGAGGGGCAGAAGGAGAGGGAGAAGCAGACTCCCCACTGAGCAGGGAGCCCGATGCAGGGCTCGATCCCAGGATCTGGAGATCATGACCTGAGCCAAGACAGACACTTAACCATCTGAGCCACCCAGGTGCCCCAGTGAGTTTTCTATTTTACATTATGTCTCATAAACCCCAGTTGATGGTTCAACAATGAATTCTAATAAGAAAATTAAGTTTAGCAATTACTATCTTGAATGCAACTCCATCTCAAAATTCACAAAACTAAACTCATCACCCTCCCTTCCCAACAAGTTCCAACTCCTATATTCAAGACCTCGGTAAATAACTTGACTATCCAACCAGTCATCTGAGCTACAAATCTATGAGTCAACCTTGACAACTTCATCTTCCTCAAACCTTCTTACCCAATTTTTTACCAAGTCCTATCAATTCTACCTCATTAATAACTCTTGCATCTGTCCTTTCTTTTCTTCCCATTCCCACTGGTTCAAGCCTTCATTGATTTGCTTGCATTTTCTTAGTCTTTTTTTTTTTTTAAGATTTTAATTATTTATTTGAGAGAGAGAGCATGGGAGAGAGAGCATGAGCAGGGGGAGGGGCTGGGGCAGAGGGAGAAACAGACTCCCCGCTCAGCAGGGAGCCTGATTTGGGGCTGCATCCCAGGACTCTGGGATCATGACTTGAGCCAAAGGCAGACGCTTAACTGACTGAGCCACCTAGGCGCCCCATACAACTTTCTCTTTCTTGATCTGTCTCCAGCCTTATTTTCTAGTGCTGCCATAGGAATTTTTTAATTTCGCATATTTGATCACATACTTTTGTATAAAGGCCTCCAACGATTGTCTGTAATCTGCTTTCCTTAGTATGATCCTTAACAACCTGGATCCCATTTAACCTACTTCTATATGTCCTTTGAGATGAAATCTCATCTCCCTCAGGAAGCCTTGGAACCTGGAACGGAGATTAGTAGCCTGTTCTGGATGCTTCCACAGCACCCTGTGTCTGCCATTACCATCATTTTTCTCGTATTACTCGATTTATATATGTGCTTCATAGTCACCTCACTCTCATTGCAGGATCCTTCAGTAACTATGCCCTATTCTTTCCTTTTACATTCTTAGCGTCCACCAAGAAGGCCCACCAACAAATGACTACTCACTGGATGACTGTGCTGTTACTAAAGATGTTGAAATGGAGACTGAAGAGCCTTCAAGCATTAGATGAATGATGGATAATCCCTTCCAACACAGGTACTTCAACGGTAGGTCTTACTAGGCATGCCTATGGGCTACTCTGCAAATACTTTTCTCCCCACTGCCTTCCCTGTGTGACCCACCATTCTCCACCCTCTTTCCATTCCATTCTAGGTCCTTCCCAAGCTCCTTGCCAACTGCCACTTTCTTCCTACTCCCTTTCACCTCCTATTTCAGAGAGCAAACCTAGTTATCCATCTCCCACTTACCCTCATTCCCATCTCAATATATCTCTTCACATCCATGTTCATTCTTTCTTTTAACTACCTTATTAGGATGTAGCAATTCTGTCAACTACGAGGTTGGAATTTATTATTCCATATATAAACAAGAAAACTGTGGCTCAAAGATGTTTGTTTATTTATTTACTTATTTATTTATCTAGCAAATATATATTGACCACCCTCTATGTGCCTGGCAGGATGCTGGACACCAGACATCTATCATCATCAAACTTATAATCTAGTGAAAATAGAGACATTAAACAATTATACAAACAAATCTATAAAAGCAAATTGTAAAATGTACTATGAAGGAAAAGAACTGAGATCCATAAGATTAACTGGAGTGGGGAACCCACTGATAGTGAGATGGGATCTGAAGGGTGAGTGGGAGTTAGTCAGGCAGAGTGGGAAGAATGCTCCCATGGAGGGAACAGCATGCGTAAACCACTAAGACAGGCAAAAGACGGCTCCTTCAAGGAAGTGAAAGAAGTTCAGTGTGGCTGGAGCATAATCAGAGAGTAGAAGATGGTAGATGAGGCCAGAGGCAGGCAGAAGCAAGACCGCATGGGACCTTATGGACAGGGAGGCCTGGGCCCTCTTCTAAGCATAGTTAGTCCTGAGACTGTGACTGCTTTATTCCTTCTCATCTCACGTGTGGATGCATGCTAAGATTCCTAGTTCACCTACCTCCAGTCTCCCCAAAGCCAATCCATGGTGCACACTGTTGCCAAATAAATCTCCCTATAAAGGTACCTCTCACTTCCCCTCTCAGAAAACTTAAAATAGCTCCCTTCTTTCTACAATATTCAGTCTAGATTTCTTGGCCTGGGTTTTTAGGTTCCCTATACTCTGCATTCTACCCCCAGATTACAGAAACTATTCTCCAGTATCAGTCATGACCCTCAATTACCAAGCCGTGAGTTTTCCCCCTTTGTTCCCTTCTACCTGTCTGCAGAATCTCACTTCCTCATTCAATCCGAACAAGACTCTTAACCTGCAGTCCACACGCCACAAAATTCAGGGGTTCATGAACTTGGACGGAACTTTTTTAAGTCACTTTAATTTTCAATAACATCTAACTGAAATTTAATTTTAGGAAATGTAGAAAACAAATCTTTGCAGTACTAGCAGTACCTGTAATGTTGTCATCAATAGAAATCATCAATTAATATTTTCATATCACATACAGACATCTCAAAATATCTCTATAATTACTGAGTTGTTAGACCTGCCAATAAATCATTTTATTTGTTACTTAAGAACCACATGTATTATATTAATATGGAAGCACATATTACTGGATCATCACACATTTCTTTCAACATTCTGGTAATTGTATATTTCATTTATGCGTTTATAAATAGTATTGTCAGACAAGGTCCTAAGGCTCCACCAGACCACCAAAGAAGTCCATGGCACAAATAAGCATAACAACTCCTGCTTAGTCATTTATTCAACAAACATGAAGTCCTCACTGGGGCCCTCTCTTGTTCTGGTACCCTCACATTAAGTCATTTTTCTTTTCCTTCTTGTTTGATGATCTTCCAGTGGTTCCACTTCCTATTCTGCTCCCTGTATGAGGATCTAACCCAAAGCTCAATCCTTGACTCACAACTAAATTCTGTTTTATACTTCCTCCCTTATAAATCTCACCCACTTGCATGACTGATTCAAACATCAATTCAAAGATGACACTCAAATCTACCTCTCCTAATCTTTTTTTCTCCAACTTCAATCCTAGATTTTAAACTACCTGCTGTGTCTAGCAACCAGAAAAACAGACCATTCACAGGCAGACTGCCTGGGTTCACATCTCGGTTCGGATCACTTACTAAAAGTGTGACCACAAGTAAATTATTTAACATCTATTGCTTCATTTAAAATATGGGGATGATAATAATACTATCTACTTTATAAGGTGATAAGAGTTAAAAGAGTTAATGTATGTAAAGCACTGAGACAAGTGGATGGCTCAGCTGGTTAAGCTTTGGACTCTTGGTTTCGGTTCAGGTCATGACCTCAGGGTCATGAGATGGAGCCCCACATCGGGCTCCACACTCAGCCAGGAGCCTGCTTGAAATTCTCTCTCCTTCTCCCTCTGCCCCTCCCCCTGCTCAAGTGCTCTCTCTAAATAAATAAATAAAATCTTAAAAAGAAGAAAAAATACACGTAAAGCACTTATAACAGGGCCTAATACATTTCAAGTACTCAGTAAATGTGAGTGACCACTGGTCTCATCTCCTTTCAACCCCTGACATTTGTACCTGGTGTTTATAAACACGTATAGTGCTAGCTACTGGGAATATGAAGATAGGGTTCTTACCTAATGACATAACACTGATCAAGTCATTGCTCAAGTGACTCCCCACCTGGTCCAAAGTTAATGGCACTGGAAATCTTTTACAACACTGCCTCAGACAAATTTTATCTTCCAGTCTTCTCTCCTCCTGTTTTACCTCTTACAGTTTATATTCTATTCCGGCCAGACTGGACTGCCCTGCTCTCTGTGAAGATGGCCTGTGCTGTTCTGCTTCTGTCTTTCCTCACACCATTCCAATGTCTCAATTATGTACTTGATAACAATGATTATTTCCAACAACTCACAATGATTATTTCCCCAAAACTATGAATGATGCCCCATAAATATACACATTACAATTTCATCTAAGTCACACATTTAAGAATCAATTTCCTTCAACATTTGCTCACTTTGTGAGCACCTCAACATTGGCCAGTTCCTGTGCCAAGAGCTGTGGGTATTTTTTAAAAAAAGAATACATATGACCCTGTTCTCAAGATCAAAGTCTAGTAAGGGAGAGAAACATGTAATCACATAAATGCCATTCACTATGAAACGTACAATCATAAGAGGAAGGGACACCAAAGAATGAGCAGTCAGCTCAATTTGGGAGGCAAGAGTAGGCTTTTTAGATAATGGATTTGGGGCTTAGATGTATTGGAGAAAAGCTTATTCCATGTAAGAGAACAGTATGTGTAAAATACAGAGGCATAAGCCAAAATGATCTGTCTGGGGAACAGTTCATTATGGCTGGAGTACAGGACCCAAGGGGAAGTGGCTAGACCCAAAACTGGTGAAGCAGACAGGACTTTCCGGTAAGCATAGGCATTTGGACTTTATCACACAGGCAACGAGGAATTAATACAGGGTTTAAACAGCAGCATATGGCCAGAGCTAGTTTGGAAAGCTCACTCCTGGCAGTATTGTGGTAGAGGCAGAGAAGAAAATCTAAAGCAGTTCAACAGCACTTTCTGCAATAATGGAAATGTTCTATCATTCCTGCTGTCCAATATGATAGCCACTAGCCACATGTGGCTAATGAGAACTTGAAATGTGACTAGTGCAACTGGGGAACTGAGGAATTTAAAATTAATTTAAATAGCAACATGTGCCTAGTGGCCACTGTAATGGACAGTACAGCTTTAGAGATAGGGAAATCAGTTAGGAAGCTGTTGATGTAGCTCAGATGATAGGACTATGACAGAATGTGATTCAGTAAATACTTCAGAGGCAAAATGGTAAGTCTTATGGATATAAAGTTGGGGAGGGGGAGAAATTGAGAATGGGCTCCCAGATTCCAGGCTTTGTGACTGAATAGCTGCAATTAGCCAGGTTAATACAGAAGCCGACCTAGCGTGCACAGATCGCAGCAATTCTGAACTTGTTGAAATGCCTAAGGGTTATTCAAGCAGTAATATTTAGTAGCAAGGTTAGCTCAAGAGAGTCTTCTGAACTCTCTGTAAAGATGCACATTTGAGAGGCTTGGAGCCACTGAGTGAGATTAGAGAAGATGAACAGAACTAGAAGCAAACTGAGGCAAAATCCTGGCAAACTTCAACCTATTGGAAGAGGCTGAAGAAGAGTCCATGAAGGAGACCAGAGAGGAGCAGTTGGACAAGTAAGAAATGAAACAGGTGAGACCGGCCACTGAAATCATGGGTGTAGAGAATTTCAGGAAGGAAGTGTGATCAAACGTCAAATGCTTCAGAGGTCAAGTAAGGTTGAGAGCTGAAAAGTGCATCCTGACTTTGCCAATTAGGAGGTCCTTGGTGACATCTGCCAGAACAGTTTCAGTAATGGAAGAAGTGGGCTGAAGAGTGGGAATGGGGCTGAGAGAGGAAAATTTAGATATTTTCAGGGCTTGACTGTGCAGGGTAGCTCAGAGGTAAAGAATCTACAAGCCGACAGAATATTGGTAAGGTTTTCTTTCCTTTTTTTTTTTTTTTTTTTTTGAGGCTGGCAAACCAGTAGAAGTGAGAAGTTAAAAATGCCAATTGGAACAAAATGGAGGATTGACTAGGTCTAAAGAAAAGGAATTTCCTTAAACCGAAGAGAGGACTTCTAGTACAATACTAAAGGATTATAGACAAGGCCCTGTTCATAGAAGAGAGATGGAAAATCGCGAGTTCTGCAGGTTGGTTCTTCTGTTCTATTGGGTGGGAATAGGGGTTATGGACTAGAGAGAAGATGTGAACCCATACACTGAGGATCAGGGGAGGGATTACTCGCTATAAACAAGCAAAAGTTTTGCTTTAGGTGGCAACAGATTCACCATAATATCCTTAGATTTTTACGAGATTGATTCAACATTGAGAGAATGAAGGGCAAAGCCCTAGGAAAAATAGGAGTTTTAACTGAAATGGTAGAGAATGAGATCAGTAAGAAAGTGAAAGTGACCATAAGGCTGGTAAGTTTTGTGGAAGGCAAGGAATCGAGGCTGGGAGGCCTCAGTGAAACGACGAAGTCTAGGTAGGTTCAGGAGAAACAGAGGCTGTAAAGCTGTCTAAGACAAAGATGCCGAACAAAACGCCCACATCTACCTTCCGCACCTCATTTCCCGCCGGAGGCACCAAGAAGGTGATAAACTCCCTTTCCCCTGGTCGAACTACACCATGCCCGGGGAAGGGCCCCACCCTGCAAGCCCTCACATCTCCAGGTCCAGGCCCCACGCTCCTTCACTGACAACTTGGCGGGGCGCGTTTCCGGGTCTCTGTCTAGGACGAACAAAACAGCACCTTAAACCCGGATAAAAGGAACCAAACCACGCATCCCCCGGGCGCCCGGCGCGGCGGCTGATACTAAAGGAGGGGCAGGGGAGGCAAATGACCTGCGCGCAGCGACGGCTTCCGCCCCACCCACTGAGCGCGCTCCCAAGCCTGGCGAGGGAGCGCGGGTGCCCGCGAACGCATGCGCTCTGTTGCTCTCCCCCGAGGGCTCGGGCGCGCCTTTCCCCTCCCCCAATCCGATCTCACCCTTGCGCTTGCGCAGTGCACGTTCTCGGGCAGCGGCAGCCATGCTGAACCCGTACGGAGAGGCTAGTGGGGGGGACAGGGTCGACGACGGCGGGATAGGAAGCCGGGGATATGGAGAAGCAGCGGCATTAGAGCGCCCTGGGTCTCTGGAGATAAGCCAGGGCCATGCGGCCTCTTTGGCCCCTTGCGCGACCCTCAGAAACCTTCGGAAAACTGGTCCTCGTGGAGGGGGGGGGAAGGCGGCGGCTGGCACGTGACCCGGGTCAGCCAATCTGGGTGTTGCTGACGTGGCGGCGCGGCCCCGACGATCTCCCCACCCCCCCAGCTCGCTCGGGAAGGGAGGGGCTGGGGGTTACGCCCCCTCCCCCAACACAGCTTCAGTTTCCCGGGGGGGTGACACCCCGGATTACATTCTCTTCCCCCCTCCCCCCGCACCAAGCCAAGGGGAACGTTGGCATCCCCCGGGAAGATTCCAGGTTCCAGGTGAGAAGGGGCCCTTGGGGGGCGGGGATGTTGTTAGTCATTTAAAGGCTTAACCAATGGTGGGGAGTCCGGGGGGGGAATTCTTGGGGTTCAGAGAAAAACCTGAGGGTGGGAGGGTTTGTCCTTCAAACAGTTTACAGCCAATGGGAGCGTGGAAGGGGGGCGAGCAGGAGAGGGCCCCTCAGATGGGGGAGGGGAATGGCCAACCTCATGCCTCCATACCAATTGGAGGGCAAAGGGGCGTGGGGGCGGTGTGTCCCCCCATTCCATTCGTCCCTTGGGGGTAGAGGAGTCCGGAGCCAGGTGAGGTTTCCTTTTGGCGGCAGGAGGGAGGGGTGATCTAGTCGGCTGAGGAGTGGGAGTGGTGTCTGTATTTCCTACTCTTGAATGTGAGTGTGCAACCCAGGTTGTGAACTGAGATTGTTCCCGGGCGCCCACTCCCTTTCTCCCCAGAGACTCTGGAAGGAGCATTTCTGTGCTTTTGTGTCAGCGGTAGGAAGCTCGCAGTCATCACATGGCATGCTGGAGGTTACGCTTCGAATCGCTTATCGAATTCGTGTGCATTCACGTGGACAGGGCCTGTGGAGCCTTCTGTACAAACCTTCGTTACCTCGGTGGGGTCTTAGCTCATTTCGTGTTACCCCAGGCTGGGGAGGGCTTACAAGCTGAAAGCTTGGGGTTCGCTTGGGAACAGAGACCAAGCCCAAGGTGGGTGCTGGGTGGGCTGTAGAAAGCGTGGTCTGAGACAGGAGGGAGTGAGGCTTAGGACCTGGAATGATTTCACAGCTTACAAGGTTTCGGGTTTCTCCAGGGTGGCGTCTTTTGCCTCCTTCATCCCCTCCCCCATTCCTGAACAGTTCTCTCCTTGTGTACTGCGGGGGAGGGAACGGAAAGGAGGGAAGAGTTACTTTTCCAAATTCCTAACTAGCTGTTAGCCTCCCGTGTGACTCATGTGGGGGAAGGGAGGTTTGGGAGGGAGTAGGGAGCAGTGATTTTCCGGAATGCAGGAAAGTAAGCCAGAGTAAGGTCTGGCAGCCCTTTCGCTTTCGAAGACCCAGCATTTTCGCGACCTCCTAAATTTTTTTTCCCGGCCGGCCCCCTAATGGGCCTCTGCAAACTTGCAAGGCCTCGGGCGGAGAGCTGTAGGTTTAGGAGGCTCGGCCACTAGGGGGAGGGGGTGGGGGGAGGGGAGAAGGCCTCAGCAAAGTTGCTGTGTCATTGCCCCCCCTGCTGCAGCCACCCGCGCCAACCTGCATGTACTTTTGGGGCCGAAGCCTGATCCCTGCGTGGGGGAGGGCGGTAGTGATAGGGGAAGAGGCTTCCTTCCCGGTGTGCACGTCCCCCGCAGGGTTTGCCCGACTCGGGTGGTCGAGAAGACGTGAGATTGGCGGCCATTTTAGACGCAGTAACCGAGGTTAGGGCTCAAGAGGGGCGAAAGGAGGGAGGGTGATGTGGTTGGAGCGCAAGGACCCAGGCCCTCACGAGTCCTTCCGGGATGGGGGGAATCTTATGTTCGATGATTTACATTAATTTCCTTTGTCAGATATGCAGTCTGTTTTCTATCTTGGTATCCAGAGAAGGAGATGCAGGGAGAGGGAGACCTCCCGCTAAAGCCCAGGTTGGGGATAATTCTTTGACTCTCCCATTAGGGGAGGAGGGGCGGGAGGAGGGGCGTGGGCCCAGAGATGGCTTGAGAGATCCTGGCCTGGTTGTATTGAGTCTTTACTCATACATAGTCTAACCCTATTCAGGTAACAAGATTTTGGGGAAGACTTAATGAGTAGGTTGGGGGAGGGGGCGAGACTGAGCTCCCAAAATGGCTCCTGCCCCTCCTCGGAGGCGGACGGCCCGGGGGGAGGGGAGGAGGGGAGAGAAGGAGGGGGAGGGCTAGTCTAAGCTGCAGCCGCCGCCTCCTCCGCTCGCCCTCCTCCCTGGCGCTGACCGATGGACCAGCCGCTCCGTGGGGAGGACTACGGACCCTGGTGGGGGGATGGGGGGCCCTGCCGCCCCCGAGGCGGAGGGATCCTAAGAGGGGGGTTCGGGCCTGCCCTCGGGGTGGGGGAGGGCCGGGAGCTTGGGGAAAGGTCTGAGCTCGCCAGGAGGGGGAGGGTGTTCACCCTGATTCGCCCCTAGCAGGACTTGTTTTTTCCGCTCTGAACCAGACACCGGAAAGAAGTTTGGGGAGGAGATGGGTTTCATTTTATAGAGAATATGGGTATGTTTCGAGATTTTGCTCCTACTTTAGGGCTGCCGGAATTTTGTCGACCAGGCAGATACTTTTTGGGTAACTGAAGGTATGAGCAGGGACGGATTGCAGAGGTGCTTGGGTGCAAGTTTTGGGAACGTATCCTAGATTCGGTTGTCTTGTTGGTAAGCCTTTGGGAGTTCGCTGATTCTGAGTTTTGCCTTTGTCTTCCGATTATTTGACCTGGGGAAAGACGGGGAGGATTTTAAGACTGCGGCAAGCCTGTATTTTTGGTTGTGGAGTATGAAAATGTTAGATCCCTCCATGGCTACGTTCGGGAGCCCTTAGTTATCTGCTAGAGTAGCAGGCCGCGGCTTCTAAGATGGCGTCTTCTTCCTCTTTTCAGATTCTTCACTGCAGCGGCCTCTCTGCTGAGAACAACAACCCGCCAGGCGTCCTGCGGCCACACCCTGGCGGGCCCAGGCTGGCTACGCCCACGCGGCCCCCTCCAGTCCTGTTGGTGTGGCCAATGGAGGAGCTACGAATGGCACGACCTGCCCGAGCTTGGCAGTCGCCGGTCACACCGGGCTCGGACGCCTGGGAAGACTTTGTTGGAAGGGGAGGCGGGGAGAGGGTGCTGCACCCATGCCAACCTCTCTCTTTCCCTGGAGTCGCCGAACCACAGCGCAGCCAATTGGCTCAAAGATGTGGCGGGTTGCCGGTTCCCTATGGGTCTATGCGGCACTCTTCTGCCTAGTGACTGACACCTTGGAAATGAAGCTTATGACGTCATCGCTCCAGTCAACCAATAGAAAACGCTCCCGCGGAGAGGTGTTCCTCCCCTTTCAACTCTGCTTCTTCACGCGCGTGAGCGAGCGTGCGCGCGCGGAGGGGGTGGGGGAAATCTCGAGCACGGTGGCGCGCATGAGCGGCGAGGCTCCTCCTCCCTGCCTATATATAAAGGGCTGGCGCGGGGCTCGGCGGCGCCATTTCGCGCTGGAGTGGAGCAGCCTCTAGAACGAGCTGGAGGATTCTGCCTACTGATAGAGAGCGTTCGAGTCGTCGGGGGCCGCCATTGCAATCCACGTCCATCCGTTTGGAAATGGCCTTCGTCTCGGCCTATGACCGGCCCCGGCGGACAGTACAGACCCCATAGAAGCCCCCGACGCTCCCCTTTTTCGGGCCCCGCCCAATCCTCGGAGTCTGTCCACCCCCTCTACTCCGCCCTCAAGAGGATTTCAAAGATGGAGGCGGCGGCTCCCTAAACCACTTTTCGTGTTCATCCGCCTCCATCCGAGATCGAAACGGGACCTCGTCCGCTGCGGGCAGTCCCAGCAGGAAGAGGGGATCCTTGCAGATCAACAGCGGGCAGTATTGACGACGGTGTCCGGGATTGGGGGCCGTCCTAGTGTTTGAGGAGTCCGTCCCCCCTCGCTCGCCCGCCTCTGCTGAGGCCGCCGCCATTTTCTCGCTGTCCGCCTCCCGCGGAGCGCGCCAAGCTGCTGGGAGCTCTCCGAGAAGCAGCGGAGAAGACTTGCTTTCGCGCCGGCCCGGTGGGGGGGGGGTGTCGCCTGGAGGGCCAAGGGCAGCGGCCCTCCACCCCTCCCCGACTTCCCGGGTTATGCTGGACCGGGAGGTAAGGGGAACCGAGGCCACCCGGACTTTCCGCGGCTGAGGGCAGCGCCGGTTCCCCGTGGTCAAGATGCTGCAAAACGTGACTCCCCACAGCAAGTACGTCTCTGCGATCCGCGTGTGGGAGGAGACGTTGGGAGGGTTATGGCGCGGGGATGTGGGACATCGGGTTCGGAGGGAGGACAGAACCGGCTCGGGTGCGTTGCTGTTCCGCGGCGCGACTGTTGGCTCTCGGGGGCTCGCGGAGGGGGTTGGGTGACGGTTTTGGAACGGCGGTAGAGGGCCAGATACTGCGTATGGAGGGAGTACAGGTTGTCAATTTATGCGTTACTTTTCCCGCCGTGATTCAGTCGTCTTCTAGTCGGACAGAGCTGGGTTGGCGGAGGAATGTAATGGGAGAAGACGGCATTGAGTGGGTAGCCGGTCCTGCGGGTGGAGGGTCCGGCGTCTAGCAACGGTTTGTCATAGGTCTTCTAGGGGGGTTCGTGGCCCCATCTAGCACCTTATAGGGTTGTCATGGCGATAGAGCCTCAGCCTGGCTACGGAGGTTCCCAGAGTCGGGTAGAGAGATTACTTTTAGCCTGTGGGTTTGTGTGTCCGGGCTAGGGCATTAAGTTCTTGATTGTCTTTCAGTGACTGAATCAGTTTTGTGTTGGGGGTTTGCGTGCGTTTTGTTTGGAGGGATGTTTTTGATAGCTTTAAGAGTTTCATTCTGGGCAGGAGGGTGGAGCTAAAGATTTTTAGTCCAGCTCTGCGGATGTAAACAATGAGATCTCCGTGTAGTGTCTCTAGTCTTAGGCCCTGGGAAACACCTGGTTCTGAGGAGTACCAGAGAGAACATAAGTTTGAACCAGTCTTGGTCATTGATTCAAGAGTGTGGTGCTAGAGTGGGAGCCGTTAATCTTATTTTTTGGCGGGTTCGGGGGTGGTCTATCACTACTCGGCTGGAGCTTGCTGACCTTGACTGGGGACTGGGCCGGCTTTATTTTTGAGTCCTTTGGAGGAGACGAATTCGAATAATTTCTGGGGTTGGCAGCTGGGTTGTGCCAGGCGGTGAAGTCAGACAAATGCTCTCTTGTCTCAAAATTTTTTTAAGTTGGTAAGGTTTTCCGTTAGATTTCTGATTCATTCTCTGCTTTAAATTAAGCAGAGCTTGTGGGGAGGATGGTGGTGTGTTTTCTTATGCCCAGATGGATTTTTACGTGTCTCATCAGTATTTTATGAAATCTGCTCCCTATTTTGTTCCCTTCCTCTCTTCCCTGGCTTCCCTCAGGCTCAACCACCATGGCAACCACTTAGCCCCTAGTGAGGAAGAAGCTTGGGGCTTGAGCTGCTCTGCTCCACCCATTTTGTTTAAGTTCCATCCTGTAAAGCTTGTGGTTCTCAGATGCTATGCTGTGCTTTACAAGAAACCATCTTAGGACTTTGTTTTATTTTTAAAGGGAACTACAGATGATAGAGTCTGTCAGAGTCCAGAAGGTGGGATCTGGATAGGTGTACTAAAAACAGGGAAACGGGGGGGAGGCAAGAACAAAAGCTCCACATATTGTTTGGATACTAGTTGTAGTTAAATTTGACTTCTATAAGCTTGATTATTTCTTAAAAATTCCAGGTCTGGATTTATTGTGTATGTAGTGTAAGTGGCACTTATGATTTCTGTGAAATTACCACATCTAATTATGTTTCCCGTTTCACAGGCTCCCTGGGGAGGGGAATGCAGGGTTACTGGGGCTGGGCCCAGAGGCAGCAGCTCCAGGGAAGAGGATTCGAAAGCCCTCTCTGTTGTATGAGGGATTTGAGAGCCCCACAATGGCTTCAGTGCCGGCTTTACAACTGACCCCTGCCAACCCACCACCCCCGGAGGTGTCCAATCCCAAAAAGCCAGGACGGGTTACCAACCAGCTGCAATATCTGCACAAGGTGGTTATGAAGGCGCTGTGGAAACATCAGTTTGCATGGCCCTTCAGGCAGCCTGTGGATGCCGTCAAATTGGGTCTGCCGGTGAGTAGGCATATTGGAGTGGGGAGGTATTGGGAATGAAGAATGTGTGTGAGTGGAGGTGGGCTGCTTAGTATAGGTGCTGCGGCCCCTAGGGACTTCCCATCTCTTCCCCCGTAGGGCAGATAGCCACCAGATTTCTGGATTCTTGGCCCTTTGTGATTATTGATCCAACCGCTTGCTATCTTGGCATCTCTCATTGTGCCCTCCATGTGTCCTTCCTTAACTTTTGTGCCCTGGCTCCATTTTACAGATTCCCACCCCAGGTTGGGAGAGGACCACGGTGGCCAAAATTCTTAGCTTCTTCCTCTCCCTCATGCAGCCCATGGATAGCCAGCCCCAGAGGTAATGTCACAGGATGGGAAACCTTGCAGAGCGGATGGGAGGTGGGTGGTTAGAGAAAGGCACCAGGGGCCTCCCAACGGGTGTTAAGAATCCCATTCCTTTTTTTTTTTTTTTTTTTTTTTTTTGTCCTTAGTTTAATTGGGGCCGCAGTATAGGGACTACACAAGACACATAGGGGGTGTGTATGTGCGTGTGTGTTTGCTGGGGTCAGTAGTTTAGGAAAAATGGCATTTATTTTTCAGTGGTTCTGATAAGTCTTTCTTTCTTTAGGACTATCACAAAATTATAAAACAGCCTATGGATATGGGTACTATTAAGAGGAGACTTGAAAACAACTATTACTGGGCTGCCTCAGAGTGTATGCAGGATTTTAACACCATGTTCACCAATTGTTACATCTACAACAAGGTGAGTTTTTCTGTGTGGGTTCATTAGTAGATGAAGAGAGACCGTGCTTCTGTTGCTGCTAGATATTTTGTTGGTATAATGTTTGAAGGTGTTCTCAAAGTGGGTTGGATCCAGAAAATCTGAGCTCCAAGGGATACCACTCAACAGCGATGTGGCTTCAGAGATTTGGAGTTAAAGGTTATTTAAGTAGAACATTTTCATATTTGGGGATGGTGGCCCTGTTTCTCAAGAGAAATCTAGAGAGAGCTGAGTAGAGCAGAATGTATTCTTGACAGTTTCATTCTCTTACTTTGAACTTCTTTCTTTATTGCATTTTGAGGGACAATTAGGGGAGGACATGGAACTAAGTGGCCCAGTATAGGTAATTTTCAGTACTTGATGACAAAGTTGTCTGAGGGGGTGGTGGTGATACTTGGGACTAGGAACTCCTCAGAGAAAAATGTTTTGTCTGCCTTTAGCTGGCATTTGAATCTTGTTTTGTGTTTTCTGTAGCCCACTGATGATATTGTCCTAATGGCACAAACATTGGAAAAGATCTTCCTACAGAAAGTGGCATCGATGCCACAAGAAGAACAAGAGCTCGTGGTGACCATCCCTAAGAACAGCCACAAGAAGGGGGCCAAACTGGCAGGTAGGAAGAGCTACAGTTTTTCTAATGGAGACAAGATGGGGAGGGTAATAGAACTAACCTTTTTTTTTCCTCCCCCCTTTTTTTCCAGCACTCCAGGGCAGCATCACCAGTGCCCATCAGGTGCCTGCTGTTTCTTCTGTGTCTCACACAGCCCTATATACTCCACCACCTGAGATACCTACCACTGTCCTCAACATTCCCCACCCGTCAGTCATCTCTTCTCCCCTTCTCAAGACCTTACACTCTGCTGGACCCCCGCTCCTTGCTGTCTCTGCAGCTCCCCCAGCCCAGCCCCTTGCCAAGGTACTGATGGGTGGATTTCTTTTGGGCAGTGGGAAGGGCAAGGTCTTGGATGAGGTGGACCCTAAAAGGATCGCATCTTGTTTTTCTCTGCAGAAAAAAGGCGTAAAGCGGAAAGCAGATACCACCACGCCTACCCCTACAGCCATCCTGGCTCCGGGTTCCCCAGCTAGCCCCCCTGGGAGTCTTGAGCCCAAGGCAGCACGTCTTCCCCCTATGCGTAGAGAGAGTGGCCGCCCCATCAAGCCCCCACGCAAAGACTTGCCTGACTCTCAGCAGCAACACCAGAGCTCCAAGAAAGGAAAGCTATCAGAACAGTTAAAACATTGCAATGGCATTTTAAAAGAGTTGCTCTCTAAGAAGCATGCTGCCTATGCCTGGCCTTTCTATAAACCAGTGGACGCTTCTGCTCTTGGCCTGCATGACTACCATGACATCATTAAGCACCCCATGGACCTCAGCACTGTCAAGGTACCCACTGCATGGGGCAGATGGGATGCTCAGGCAGTGATTGGAACTTTGGGTTCAATAAAACAATCAGTCACTTCTTATGGGCACACGGCAATCTTGATTCTTGGTATTTTATTTTTACGAAACGGTAATGGGACAGAAGGTTAAGTACTTAACAATTGAGTCTGTATTTTTTGGAGTTTGAAACTGTATGGTGAGTTTTGTTTTCAGAGCAATAACTACTCATGTATGTTTAAGTTCTGCTTACTGGGAGCATTGGGTTAGGGGAGTAAGGGGTTGGAAGGATAGTCAGAGGCCACCCACCCCTATCACTTAGAAATGGTTTTTTTTTCTAGACGTAGATATTTCTTCAACCCACCCAAATTCCTTTGACTTCAAACTTGAACCCCAGGGCATAGATCTTTAAGGTCATCCCTACTGTGCTCTCAAGAGAGGGCTACTCTTGCGGTGTCTGGGGTTGGCAGGGAAAGGTGAGTCTCCCTGCCTGTGCAGCTTCTGATGCTGCCTCCTTCTGCAGCGGAAGATGGAGAATCGTGATTACCGGGATGCACAGGAGTTTGCTGCTGATGTGCGGCTTATGTTCTCCAACTGCTATAAGTACAATCCCCCAGACCACGATGTTGTGGCCATGGCACGAAAGCTACAGGTGAGTGTCAGAGTTGGAATTTGAAGACCAAATGGGTCTGGGTAGAGAGGTTTTGTTCTTTGCTATACCACCTTATTGCAAGGATCTCCTAGTATGCATGGTTGTAAATTAGAGCTGTACTATACCACCAGGTGGCTGGGTGTAATCGGGGCAGTGTTGACTAGCATGGTTCTGAAGGTGTGTGTCTTCCTAGGATGTGTTTGAGTTCCGTTATGCCAAGATGCCAGATGAACCACTGGAACCAGGGCCTTTACCAGTCTCTACTGCCTTGCCACCTGGGTTGGCCAAATCGTCTTCAGAGTCCTCCAGCGAGGAAAGCAGCAGTGAGAGCTCTTCTGAGGAAGAAGAGGAAGAAGACGAGGATGAAGAGGAAGAAGAAGAGAGTGAAAGCTCTGACTCTGAGGAAGAAAGGGCTCATAGATTGGCTGAACTACAGGAACAGGTATTTTGTCACTTAGTTTTATTTTGTAAAGTGGTCATGCCTTGTCTTTGCCCTATTTTTCTCATTATATAGCTGATTCTTTTGTTTCCAGCTTCGAGCAGTACATGAACAACTGGCTGCCCTGTCCCAAGGCCCAATATCCAAGCCAAAGCGGAAGAGAGAAAAAAAAGAGAAAAAGAAGAAACGGAAGGCAGAGAAGCATCGAGGCCGAGCTGGGGTTGATGAAGATGACAAGGGACCTCGGGCACCCCGTCCATCTCAGCCCAAGAAGTCCAAGAAAGCAAGTGGCAGTGGGGGTGGCAGTGCTGCTGCACTAGGCCCCCCTGGCTTTGGACCTTCTGGAGGAAGTGGCACCAAGTAAGTTCTAAGAGGTTAGGAAGCAGAGACGAACTTGGCTATTATTACACAGCGTCCAGGGGGAGAATGGTTTCTCTCAGTCCTTGCAAAGTTTTCTCTAAACTAGAGATCAGCAAACGTTTTCTGTAATTGGCTAGGTAACAAACACTTGATTTTGAGAACCGTAGAGCTTCTCAAAGTTACTCAACTCTGGTGAGGTAGTGTGAAAGCAGCTGTAGAGCTTGTGGAAGCATGGGTAGGATTATTCCAATAAAACTTACACAGAAACTAGTGGCAAGCCACATTTGTCCCCTAGTTTGTCTATCCCTTCTGTCTGCACCAATAAATCTGTACAGTTTGTCTTGTGTTTTCCATGATGGGGTGGGTTAGAGTCTTTCAGGGAGCAAAAAGATGGACTCAGGCCATTATACCAGTGTCTAGTTCTCAAAGCCTAAATAGATAGTAAGTGCTTAGCATGTGAGAAGGTCTGTTCTGAGGAGTGTTTGTAGTATCTCCTCTCCAGTTGGCTCACCCATTTACCTTACAGGAAAACCGAAGCATTACTCTGGCAGGAAATTCAGATTACTGGATTAAACAGTGGGAATGTGTTGGGAGAGGTTAGTGATGCTTCCCTGACAAAAATTTTTTTGCCTATAGACTGCCCAAAAAGGCCGCAAAGACAGCCCCACCTGCCCTGCCTACAGGCTATGATTCAGAGGAGGAGGAAGAAAGCAGACCCATGAGTTATGATGAAAAGCGGCAGTTGAGTTTGGACATCAACAAATTACCTGGGGAGAAACTTGGCCGAGTTGTGCACATAATCCAGGCCAGGGAGCCTTCTTTGCGTGACTCAAACCCAGAAGAGATTGAGATTGATTTTGAAACCCTCAAGCCATCCACGCTTCGAGAGCTTGAGCGCTATGTTCTCTCCTGTCTACGAAAGAAACCTCGGAAGCCCTATAGTGAGTATGAAGTGACTTTCCCCACATCAGTCCAGCAGTCCCTGAGCAGTTCTGGCGACAGTTTAGAAAGGGGTAGTAGGGTGTGTTTGATGCTCTCCTGATTGTCAGCTCCTGGGGCAGAGGGATACATGGTGGTTAACAGGTACAATGAAACTATACGCTTATGGCAGTCTTAGACTTGAAATGTTTGATTTTTTAGCCATTAAGAAACCTGTGGGAAAGACAAAGGAGGAGCTGGCTTTGGAAAAGAAGCGGGAACTAGAAAAGCGGTTACAAGATGTTAGCGGGCAGCTCAATTCCACCAAAAAGCCCCCCAAGAAAGGTGAGTACCCTGTAAGCTACTACAAATTAACTACATCCCCCTCTCTTGATTCTTTCCTTGACAAATGGAGATCAGATTTGTACAGCTTTAACCTTCAACCTTGTTCTGCAGCAAGTGAGAAAACCGAGTCCTCGTCGGCACAGCAAGTAGCAGTGTCACGCCTCAGTGCTTCCAGCTCCAGCTCCGATTCCAGCTCCTCCTCTTCATCATCCTCTTCTTCAGACACCAGTGATTCAGACTCAGGCTAAGGGGCCAGGCCAGATGGGGCAGGAGGCTCCGCAGGACCGGACCCCTAGACCACCCTGCCCTGCCCCTTCCTCCCCTTGCTGTGACACTTCCTCATCTCATCCCCCCTCCCCCCACTGTAGGAGAGCTGGCTCTACAGGGGGGAGGGGTGCAGGGACATTTACTGAAGGAGGGACTTAAATGGACAAAATAAGATTGAGTTCCCAGCCCCATTGAGAGTGACCTCTTGGGCATAGAGCCCCCATTCAAAATGACTGGGGCGGGGCAGGGGTACAGGGTGGGAGTGAGCAAAGGCCCTGATAACAGGGTTACCTGAGGCCATGGCTGCCCTGTTCACTTGTAAAAGCCCTGTTTTGAGGTTGTTTGTTTTAATTTATTTTAAGCTAGGTAAGGCTGAGGAGTATGGGGCCCTGGTCCCCTCAGCCTCCATGGGGAGGGAAGAAGGGGGAGCTCTTTTTTTACGTTGACTTTTTTTTTCTACTCTGTTTTCCCTTTTCCTTCTGCTCCATTTGGGGCCCCTGGGGGTTTCAGTCATCTCCCCATTTGGTCCCCTGGATTGTCTTTCTTTGTCTGTTGATTCTAACTTGTAAATAAAGAAAATATTATTCAAATTTTGAGTTACCTTAATAACATTTGCTTTGTAGTGTTTTAAAAGGAACATAATAAAATTTTGAGGAAAATAGTCCTGAAGTGAGAAAAGATGAGCTCTTAGTTGGGTTGTTGTCTTAGTTTTTAAACCAGTAGGCTGTTGCTGTGGTGATAAAATGTAAGTTCACCTGCTTTATAAAATGAATCCTTCAAAATAACCTTGGTTTGCTCTGGTTTGGGGGTGGTTTTGTTTTGTTTTAGATCTATTTATTTAAGAGAGCACAAGTGGAGGGAGAGGCTGAGCACGGAGCCTGACTTGGGCTCGATTTCGAAACCCTGAGATCACAACCTGAGCAGAAACCAACGTATGCTTAACTGAACCACCCAGGCACCGCTGCTCCGGTTTAAATAGAGAAAGTTTAAACACTCTGGTTCGTTGATACCTTAATCAAGTTTAGGACTCAAGACAAGATAGGTTTTTGAGATTTTTCCTGTGTGGATTGTCTCCTGAACATGCTCGTGAAAAGGATGGAAGGTGGCTGACAGGTACTTCTTGTGTTCTGCATCTGAGAAGGCAGTTGTGCTTTCCTTTGTAAGCTTTGGCCTCAAATTCCAGATTTACAGAGCCCTGCAGTTTATTAACAACATAATCCAGCAATTTTTGCCAAATGCAGATCACAAAAACTAACCTCCATA
The DNA here is from genome assembly GCF_024610735.1 of Ursus americanus. NCBI lineage: Eukaryota > Metazoa > Chordata > Mammalia > Carnivora > Ursidae > Ursus > Ursus americanus. The sequence continues at coordinate 28,622,126 of NC_142158.1, forward strand.
AATGTAACCCCTTGCTGAAGAGAGAAGGGCTGGTACGTGGGTTCTGAAACGGGACTGGCCACAAAAGTATTTTAGCATAGTATGTCAGACCATTGTAGAAAACTTGACCTTTGAAATAAGAGCTGGGAATTGTTAATGTAGAGAAAACTGTCTATTCTGCTCTAAATGTTGCCAGAAACAGGGTGGAATCTGGTTTGGAGATGGAAGATTTTGGAAGCAAGAATTTAGACTAGCAGGGATTTTCAACCCTTACCATGTATTAGGGCTCCAGTAAAGCTTTTTTAAAATACTGCAATTTCAGCATTTTGTCTTTATGAATTCTCATTAAATTGGGGCCTGGGTAATAACGTTTGAAAGTTCGGGAGATAGTAATGCACAACCAGGGCTGGGAACCACTTGGTAGGTTTTTTGGAAAGCCCTTAACTTGGAAAGAGAAACCTGATTTGGCTTTTGGCCCAACTTAATTGTAGAACTCGGAGTGAATCTTGAACTTTCAGCTCTGATTTTCTTGAGAAAGATGATAGAAAAGGTTTGGAAGGAGCCTGGGTGGCTCAGTCAAGCGTCTGCCTCCAGCTCAGGTCATAACCCTGGGTTCCTGGGATCCAGCCCCTCATCAGGCTCCTTGCTCAGTGGGGTGTCTGCTTCTGCCTCTGCCACTCCCTGCTTGTTCTTTCTCTCAAAATGAAAGAATTGAAAACTTGGACATACTTGTAATAGAATTTGTTGTGGGGGTGGAACAAGAATTGAATGATTACATGTTACAATTTCAGTCAGATGCATGTCTGTATGTCCAGGATTACATCTCATTTCAAAAAATACAAAGTTTGAATTAGTTTGGGAGGAGGCTAGTTACAGAATCTAGTATAACTATAAGTTGAGAACAAATGCTGTAAGAAAAGGCAGCGTAGCCCATCCCCTTGACTGCAGAACAGCAGGAGATGGAAAGAGTGGCTCCGGACCTGCATCACACCTCCCACGCTGCCACACCTGGCCACTTTCAAGTGTACATGGATTTCCTGAGACTCAGTTTTTTGGTAGAGTCCTTGCTGTCATCTCTGACCCTTGCTTTAGCTTGAGCCAGTCTGTCTTTTGATGTACTTTTTCTTTCACTTAGTCGAATTTACTGGTCCAAGCCCCAGCTTTACTCCATCCCATACCCTTTAGGCATGGTAGTAGTTGGGGAGTCCGAGTGCTACTGCTACCTCGATTGAAGTTACTGTCTTCCAAAGTAACCAGTAGCCCGTCAAGCGGGACACAAATGTGGATCCTGTGGGTATCCCTCCCATGCTCTTCCCAGCTCTTGAAACCATGGCTTCCACTGCCTCTTCCTCATGCCATTTTCTCCTCTAATGTCTCCTGCGGGACCTTTTTTATTCAGTCACATTTTATGGAGTTTCCTTGGTTGCCTTTTAACAGATTAGGTCAATAGACCTAGACACTGCTAAGCTCTGCTAAGTCGGGGGTGTGGGGGTAAAGTTAGAGAACAAGCCCTACCCTCATGAAGCCTGCTCTTTGAGTTCTTAATTCTCATGGTACACAGTGCGGATGGTCTCCAAGATGAAGGCATGACTTGGTTTTCTCAGACACTTAATCCTTATTGTATGCCAATGTGTGGATCCCAGTCCCAGCCCCTGCCAACTTTGCTCTTGGATTCCCTGAGGACTATTTTGATTGGAATTATTCTTTGGATCTTGCCCAAAGTAACCTTGAGAGCGGTCTTCCTGAGCAGTGAGAGGGACTGTAGCAGAGCTGGGAAGGGGATGTGGTAATGGTGGTAGGGAACTGATCTGATGTCTCCCAGGATCTCACATCTTTGCTGCTTTCCCCTTTCCTGGATCATAAGTAGTTCGAGCTCTGCAAAATCTCACTTGCTCGTCTCCAGCACTTGATGAGACAGCTTGCTGCCCCCATAGTTTATGTGGGGGGGGGGATTGGTGGGGGGACAGCATTAGTTTTTAATAAAAATTGTATTTCTAGCTCCGCAACATGCAAAGATTTTATGAGCTTTGAGGGTTCTTATCTGAGAGATCTAATATCAGATCTGTTCTGACAGATCTCAGAAAGATGAGTAAGTATGTTGGGCTGTATCCAGGGGGAGGGGGCGTGAACATTGCAGGAAAAATAGTGGAGGTAAGCTGCCAGAATGTAGGTGGTGCTGAAGCAGCAAGAATGAAAGGGAGAGTGCTTCCAGGTAAGGCCAGAAAGGCAGAGCTAGACCAAGGAGAGCATTTAGCCATGATAAGGATTTGAATTTTTATCCTAAAAATTAATTATAGCTCACATTTATTGAGCACTTACTCTGCCAAGGAGTATACGGAGAACAACTCATTTTGTCTTCATTATAGTCCTATGAATTAGGTCTAATCTCCATTTAACAGATGAAGAAATGAGGCGCAGGACAGCTTAAGGAACTTGCCCGAAGTTGCAGCACAGCTAGTGAGTGGGTGGGATTCGAACCCAGCAGTCTGGCTCCAGGAACTATGACCCCAGAATTCCAATACTGTGGGCTGGTGGGGTGCTAGGAGACACATCCTTTGAAAAAATTGCAGTGGAAAGGATCATTTTGGGTTGGTGGGACATTGAGAAGGGATGAAGAGTGATGATTTAAAAAGCAGGTTCTACAGGCGAGGATAGTGGTTTGGAATGGAGAGGCAGCAATGTAGGTGAAGAATAGATACATTTGAAAACCATGTAGGAGATAAAATGGGTGGGACTATTCTCCACACACCGCAGAAGAGGAGAGTTGTAAATATCTCTGTATCCCTTGGAGTCCCAGAGCTTTCCAGTAGTGGAAATTTAGTAGTTTGTTCACTGAAGGAATGCCACCTGGCTGAGGTGGGAGTGAAGGAAAGAGGCAGGCCCACCCCACCCCTACCCCGACCCAGGGCGAGGCACTTGTGCAGAGTCTCAGATGTCTTTGGCGCCACCTGGTGAGCAAGTTACCCATGACTTCCTCACGTCTATTTCAGGTAGCTTTGTGCGTACCCTCCCAACTTTTGGCTCTTCTTTCCTTACTTCCCTATACTTCAACTCTGGAAACATGAGCTTCACTCTTATGACACAGAGGTCCTTATCTGCCTTACCTCTGAAGCATCCCTTGCTCTCTTACTTTTCAGACAGTCCCTCTTAGTCGGCTTCTCAAAAGTCTCTACCTCAGCCTTCCATGAGATGTTGTCGTCTCTCATGTTACCTTCCTTGGTCCCCTTCTCCTTATTTGTACATTTCTAAGCAATTCTACCCATTCTTCTGGAGGCAATTCCCACCCATAAAATCTGTCTCTGGCCAGACCTTGCTCCAAAGTTCCAAGTCTCTTTTCAACTGCCAAATGGCGATGTCCCAGGAGTTCCTAGCACTCAGCACATGTCCAAAAACGATCCCATCTTTTCCCACATATGTGCCTCTGTGAGTTATCTATTTATGTAACAAGCACTGATACAGAACTCACTAATGTGCCAGACACTTACGAGTGCCTTTGCAGGCAAGTCCTCCTCAAAAACTCCAGGAGTTAGGTACCAAGCAAGCACCCTCTTATGGATGAAGAAGCTAACCGAGCAGCCCAGGAAGAGTTCTACAGTAAATGAGCAGCTCAGCCAGGATCATTACTGTACTGCCATTCCCCCAGTTCCTGGAACTGGGGCCTAGTGATCTGCTTAGATTTCTCCGCCTCACTCTCCCCTTCTTTGTTCACCCTTCAAGGCCTGTTGAGCCTTCCTCCATTCCTCTCCCGTCAGCGCCCCCTTCAGGCTGGACTGTCACAACTCTGCTCACCAGTCTTCTGTCCACAGGCTCATTTCCACCGTAACCATCCCCCACACTGTAGCTGCCAGAGAGATCCTTCAGGAAAGAAATCCGATCGTGTTGCTTTTATTACCCTTCAGGTTTAAACTCCTTTGCAAGGCCTCTATCTTACCCTTGTCACGTCTACAAGGTTATATTTCTCATTTGCCCTTCCTTGAACTCTGCTCTCAACTCAGAGCGAAAGATAGGCCTTCCCAGATTCTCCCTGCTGTTTAGCGCCATTGGGCCTTGACACACACTATCCTCTCTGCCTGGAATAGCCTCTTTCCCCAACAGCAAATCCTACATAATCTCCAAGAACAATTTACCTCCACTATAAAGACCTTTCCAACTGTCCTTTCATCCCCTGTGACACACTTTCCGAAGGACTTCGTTGAGCTTCTAACGATGCCCTAGGCCCTCCCCATGTAACCACTCCCCTGCCTCCAGACTCCAGCGGGAGCGTCCAGCATTGAGTTAGAGTGACCTCTCTGTTGTGGCTGTGTTCTTCATCAGCCTTGGAAGGCTCTCCTTATGAACAATTAGACCACTTCAATTTTTCAGTTCACACTTAAGCACTTCCTCCTCAGTTTTGCCCCCTTGTACTTTTATGTCTCTTACAGCTCCTTTGTAAGGCAGGAACTGTGTCTTGTTCTTTACAACTTTAATCTGCCCAGTGCCTGGGGAAACAATTTAAATTTAAGCATAAATGATGGTTACACTACCTCTTGGTCTTTGCATCCATCCCAGGTACCTCAGCACAGATCCCACCAGAAGACTCATCAGCTCTGCCGTGGGGCCAGCGGGCTGGGTGCTGAGGTATGGACGGGTGTATCCTCAAGGTGTGGTAAATGTAGGGTAACCACCCACCCCTGGCTTGTCCAGGATTGATGAGTTTTAGCTATAAATATGGGAAAATCTCAGGCAAATGGGGACAAGTGGTCGCCTCACAAATGGGAGACTTCATCACTTTGGCCATGCAGGGAGATAGTAAGAACTAACATATTCTAGGCATTTTTTATTTTCCAGACCCTATGCTTGTTATGCTATATACATCATCTCCTGATTCTCACAACATTTAATTCATCATTAGATTTTATTATGCCTACATAATAGAAGAGAAAGCAGAGGCTAACAGAGGTATATTAACTGGGCCTGAATCATTGGTTCCAAAGTCCATGTCTTTCTGCTATAGTATGTTGTCTCGGGGCTCCATCAACCACCTTCTTCCCTCATGCCCTGCCCTACTCCCACCATGCCAGGAGCTCTCCCTCCCTGGGGTACCAGGCCTGTCACTTGCAGTGAGGCCTCACATCAGCCTAAGGTGGCCAAGATAAGCATAGCAGACTGTGCAAGTAAGAGGAACTAGCAAACATTTATGCATAAGATTCCTCATGTGTGTTTACCAAACAAGTGCATTGCTACTCTCGTCAGGTAAGCTAATGTTTGATTTGAGGTTGGAGTAGAAAAAGGAATCTATTCTCCAGGGATGAGAATTTTTGCCAGGTGTTGGCTTGAAAGAAGAGAGTTATAAAGTACTCTTCAATCAGTTCAACTTTCAGACCTCAGAGCTGCTGCTATGATTTCCGAGACCGTGAGAATGTAGTAGGGCTCAGTCAATGAATACTTTCTCCTCTTCTGCAGTGTGTAAGTTGGAACTGGCTTCCCCATTGAGGCAGGTTGTAGAGACACGGAGAGTTCCTCCAGAAATGGTTATTACCTATCCTCCTGCCTAGTCTCTGCTTCTCACCCAGAGTTGCTGAAAAAAGGAGATCGTTTCACCCATCCCTCTCCTTCTTTCTCTCAAAAAAATGAAAACAGAAACAAAACCAGTTTTTAAGGTTTTCTAAGTTTGCATGTGTGCTTTTAACTCTAACTCCAGGGAAACGAAAGCTGAAAAGTTACTAATAGGGGGCAAAGAAGGCCTCCATCCCTCTCAGAGAGAAACCTCATGATCTTCAATGGGACACAGAATGATGGTTGTTCTCCCAGATCCATGGTTCCCACAACATTTTGTTTTATTCTCTTGATTTGAGAAAGAACAAGTGCTACTCAACCCCTCTATGCCCTTTGGTTTCTATATCAGGTTTCTGGTTCACCCACTGCCTTCATTAAGAATTCTCCTTACTTGGCCCCCAGTTCCCTGGGGTCTAGACAGCAACCTGGTGCTGAGACTGGCCATGAACCTCTGCTTAGACTTCCCCCTTAAAATTCTGCATCCTTTTCTGGACCTCATTCCAACCACAGAGACCAAACCCACTGACTTGCTGTTCTTGAATCCATCTCCCGCTGCCATTTATACATAATATACTGATTCCCCAGTATTCTCCTGCTTTTCCATCGCTGCCTTTGGTCTTGCAAATAGACCCTGCAAGAGCCCCACAGTGATTTCACCAATGACCTTGCCAGAAGAAAACCCTGAGTGCAGAGAGAACCCTGGGCGAGCAAGCCAGGGAGCAGCCTGGGGCTAAGAGTCTGGTTCAGAGAGCAGTTCTGTGGGTGGGGAAGTCTACTTCCAAATAAGGGAGAAAATAAAACAGAAAAGAACTTGCTTCTGCAGAGTCTGAGAGAAAGCGAGGAAAAGGCAATTGACAGTTGCTGAGCTCTTGCTAACGGCCAGGTATTTTGATGGGCACTTCTCGTAGTTACCTCTTTCAGTGCACACAACATCTCTATCACACGTATGTTATTGTTCTTATTTTTATGATGGGGAAACTCTAACTTAATGGGCATACGAGGATCATATTAGTTAGTGAGATAGGATAAGGCTGATTTCAAAGCTTATATTCTTTCTTCTATACCGGAAGTTTTGGGTTATATTCTGGATATAAACAAGAAAAGAATTTGCAAGTGAAATTTTAATAACACCCAGAAAAAAACATTCAGATATTAACTCCACCAACCTAAACTAAAGAATAAGGCTGGAGATAAACACGTGGGCACACACACACACACACACACACACATCTCTATCACCAGTCATATCTATACCTTTTTAAATGTAGCTTCTGTCCAAGTTCCCTCCATGCTGTAGAAAATTAATTTTGGGGGCGCTTGGGTGGCACAGCGGTTAAGCGTCTGCCTTCGGCTCAGGGCGTGATCCCGGCATTATGGGATCGAGCCCCACATCGGGATCCTCCGCTATGAGCCTGCTTCTTCCTCTCCCACTCCCCCTGCTTGTGTTCCCTCTCTCGCTGGCTGTCTCTATCTCTGTCAAATAAATAAATAAAATCTTTAAAAAAAAAAAAAAGAAAAGAAAATTAATTTTTTCACCAAGCCCAAGTGATTGAGTTTTAACTAAAGAACTACTAGGAAGTGTGAAGACACTTAGACAAAATGAAACCACCTTGTTCCACAAATATAGGTGAGGGAATTCCCAGTGATAGTTTTGCTGTGTAAAGAGCACCCAGGCTGAGTAGAAATTATTCTCTTTGGACTGAGAAATATCTGAATGGTGACTCTTTATATCTGTCATCCCTCCTAACCATGCCTTCAGGCTTGGCTTACAGACTGGAACCTTGATGAAGGAGGAGGCCTATGGGAACCAGGAGGTGGCTGGTGAAGGACATGGGTGCTGTGACAAGGTGGACAGGGCCATGACAGTGAAGTGTGGGATGGGGAATATCTGGGCTTGTACTGACCAGGTAAGAAGGACAGAAAAAGGATGACAAAAATTATAGACTGGAAATAAAAATTACAAGAACTTTGTAGGATTTTGGAAACTTTGTGCCTTCTCCTTTTGACTATTTTTTAAATTAATCTTGTCTGTTTTCTGATTGGGATTGACAATAATATCTCAAACATGGAGAAAAGTACAAAATTACAAATCATTCTAATATTTTTACAGTTCAATTTATTCTTGGTGTCCCTGACATGACTATAGACAATGTTTTAGTAACTTCTGACCACAGAACATGTTTTTTATTTTTTTATTTTTTAAGATTTTATTTTATTCAAGACAGGGAGAGAGAGACAGAGCACAAGCAGAGGGAGCGGCAGTCAGAGGAAGAAGCAGGCTCCTCACTGAGCAGGGAGCCCAACGCCGGACTCAATCCCAGGACCCTGGGATCATGACCTGAGCTGAAGGCAGATGCTTAGCCAACTGAGCCACCCAGGCGTCCCCAGGACATGTTTTTTAAAGGACAAAACATTGATGAAGCAATTGTAGGGCTCCCAAGATTAAATGAGATTCAAATGCTTTGAACCCACAAATGAAAAAACTGCTAGAAGAAATGATCAAATCTTATGTGCAAATTTAAAAATCATGTAATGGAACAGAATATTAGAGGCATTACACCATACTTATTCATTTTAGTTAAAACCAAAGAACAAAATTTTAAAATTACTTATATTTAAATTTATAAAATATCTATTCCAGAGGAGTATTCAATAGGTGACATACATTAACTCATGGGTTCAGGAATCCAGTTACGTCTCATTTAATTTTCTATTTTCAAATATGGCATAGGATTATAAACACACACACACACACATTTTTTATTATGAAAATTCTAAACATACAGAAAAGCTGGAAAAATTACAAAGAATACTTGAGCAACCTAGATTCAACGTCTGTCAAGATTTTGCCATATTTGTTTCAATTATGTGTGTTTGTACAGGTATCTGAATCCGTTTCAAAATAAATTCCTCATGGCACTTCATCTCTAAATGCTGTAGCATAACGATGTCTTGCTATGTAACTACAGTACCATAATCATACTAAACAACACTGAAAATAATTGTCTAATATCGTTGATTGCCCAGTCCATATTGAAATTTCCCCATTTCCCCCAGATGTCTTTATATTCGTTTTTCCCTGAATATGTGGACAAGAATCACCCACTGTAGTGTCTCTAGGTCTCTTCAAATACCCCCTTACCCCCCATCTTTTTTTACATTGTCTTTTCAAGGAGACCAGGCCAGTTGTCTTGTAGAATATTTCACATTTCGAATTTGTATGATCCTTTCTTCATGGTTTTCACTTGGCTTACTCCTCTATCCAATATATTTCTATAAACCAGAACTTCGGACTAAAGACTTGATTATATTCAGTTGAAAGATTTTGGGCAATAGTTCTTCATAGGTGATGCCATGTACCTTACTTTTCATCACCTCAGGAGGCATATGGGATTACTGTCTTGTTATTCCATTATTGATGAGGCCACATTCGATCGCTGAGTTGAAATGGTGACAGCCAGATCTCTCTCTTCTGTAGAGATACTTTCTCCCTGTTGTCAATAGCAAAGAATCTATGGGCATGATGCTTGGCCATGATGTGACTCATTGGCTCCCCATCAACTGTTCTCTTGCTTTTGTTGTTGTTGTTGTTGTTGCTATTGTTGTTGTTTCAGAGAGAGAGAGAAAGAGCACAGGCAGAGAGGGAAGGCCCAGAGAGAGGGAGAGAGAGAATCTTAAGCAGTCTCTACACTCTATAGTGTAAGTCGGACACAAGACTGGATCTCTCTACCCTGAGATCATGACCTGAGCTGAAATCAAGAGTCAGACGCTTAACCGACTGAGCCACCCAGGCGCCCCTGTCCTAATGGTTTTAACATCAGCGATGCCTCCCCTGAACCAGTGACCATGTTAGAGTGGCAAAACACTGATTTTCTAATTCTATTATTTCTTCTACATTTATTGGCTGACAGACATGCAAAAGGGAGAAATTTTCTCATCAATGGCACCATAGTTCCTTCTGAAAACTCACGATATATTCTTGTTTTCTTTAAGTACCAATATTCCATGTCGGGAATTAGCATATCACTTACAGCGGTGGCAGAAGTTTTGTTATTGTTATTGCTTGTTTGTTTTATCTTTATCTGGTTATTATTAGGGATTCATGGGTTTTCATATATTCGATGTGTTTAAGTTAATTATAGTCATTTTTTATGCTCAAATTGCCCAATTTGGCCAGTGGGTGCCCCCTTCAAGTTGGTTGCTCCTTTCTTTTGACATGCCCCTATTAGCCTTAGAACACTTCTCTGTTTGCTGAAACAAGTTTGCTCTGTATTTTCCCTAACCCAAACCTGAAATCATTCACTTCTCCAAAAAGCTCCATTTCCTTTTACTGGGCATTTAGAAACCACGGTCTGTGCACTTGGGATGCTCCTTGCTACTGAGATACTGTTGCTTTCAGGTTCTTTTGGCCACTGGAACTAGGAGATCTATATATTTATAAATCATTAATTAAAATTGACGTTTCTTTTTTTTTTTTTTTTTAATTTGAAAGAGAGAGAGAGGGGCAGAGGGAGAGGAAGAAGCAGACTCCCGTTGAGCAGGGAGCCCAACTCGGGTCTCGATCCCAGGACCCCGGGATCATGACCTACGCTGACGGCAGATGCCCAACCAACTGAGCCACCCAGGCGCCCCTAAAATTCACTTCTAATTAAAATTTGATGTTAGTATTTTATTTTTTTTAACTTTTCTTTAAAGATTTTATTTATTTGGGAGAGAAAGAACAGAGGGAGAGGTAGAAGCAGACTTCCTGCTGAGCAGAGAGCCTGATATGGGCTCAATCCCAGGACTCAGAGATCATGACCTGAGCCGAAGGCAGATTCTTTTTTTTTTTTTTTTTTTTAAGATTTTATTTATTTATTTGACAGAGATAGAGACAGCCAGCGAGAGAGGGAACACAAGCAGGGGGAGTGGGAGAGGAAGAAGCAGGCTCATAGCAGAGGAGCCTGATGTGGGGCTCGATCCCATAACGCCAGGATCACGCCCTGAGCTGAAGGCAGACGCTTAACCGCTGTGCCACCCAGGCGCCCCCGAATGCAGATTCTTACCAACTGAGCCACCCAGGAGCCATAATATTAGTGTTTTAATTCAGCTACTTTTTTCTTTCTTTTTGTACATTAAAAGTCTCGGTTTTGAAAAAAAAAAATCTTGGTTCCTAATTACATTAGATCAGTATTACTGATTTGTTTTATCCTGTAATATACATAACATAGTTTCAAAAATAATAGTACAATATTACTATTAACAATGAAGCTACTGAATGATATTTAAGGTTTTTGATAGTTCCTTTTGTCCTTAGAATATATTCCACTAAGGACATATAGTACTGTCTTCTAATATTAGTTAAATTCTCTTCCCTGTGCAGTTTAGTTGTTTCTGTTTGTTTTACATTTTAGGGGTCTTTTTTGTTTAATTTTTATAAAAGTTGTAGAGCATTCATCTGTTTCAAAAGTCAATATTCATTTATCCCTGTGTCCTCAAAGCCATTCCTTCAACTCTATTCTCCACCCCTGACCCCATTTTTGTCAGTTTCTGGGTTTATCTTTCCAGTATGGCCTTTTGCAAATATGTATCTCCCCTCTTTCTTACCCTGAAGGTAGCACATACAATATATAATTCCTTTGTATCTTGCATTCTCCATGACTTCCTAGACACCCCTCCGTACCAGCAAAGAGGTCTTCCTCATTCTGCCAATAGCTTCCGAGTAATTATATGGAAGTACCATATAATTTTTCAAATATTCCACTCTTACTAGATACGTTATCAATCTTTCTCTATTACAAAAAATGGCATATCAGTCTTAAAAGGCAGATGACTATATAATAAAGACTACATGTTTGACATTTCCTTATACATATTAAAATATATTTTATTTTAATTTTTTAAAAGATTTATTTATTTATTTTAGAAAGAGAGTGTGTACACACGAGTGGGGTGAGGGGCAGAGGGAGAAGGAGAGAGAAAATCCTCAAGCAGACCCCCCACTGAGCATGGAGACTGACTTGGGGCTCAATCCCAGGAATGTGAGATCATGACCTGAGCCAAAACCAAGAGTCAGCCGCCTAACCTACTGAAACACCCAGGCCTTCCTAAAGTATATTTTAGAAGAAAAATATTACTTGTATTTATTTATTTTTAATTCTATTATTAGCAGCCTTTGGAATACTTGAGTTTCATGGAATAGTTTAAGAAACGCCAAGTGGACTTCATGCTGAGTGTGCAGACTAATGGATTTGACAAATGTAAGGTGTTCAGACTACTGCTTGACACATTGGCAGTGCCCAATAAAGGAAAGATAATAGTCATAATGAAAGCAATAGTGTTAATAACTGCATAAAAATTTTAATTGTAGGCTAGCTGTAGCAGTGATGGTGCAGTAGAAGGAATTTGGGCTCTAGCGTCACACAGACCTTCCCAGCCACTTTCTAGATGTCTGACCTTGGGGCAAGTTGTATAATTTCAACCCCAGTTTCCTTCTCTGTAAAATGGGTATAATTATTCTAACTTTGCAAGTTGATTCTAAGAAAGAAATAATACATGGTGGCAGAATAGTGCTTTTCTTTTCTTTTTTCTTTCTCTGTACTTAGGTTTGTGATACAAGGCAATGGCAGGTGTCACCTCCAAGACCTTCCCTCTTCCAGCTTTGAATTTCCCAAAGCCTGAAGCACGCTTGATATTATGCCAGGTGTCCTAGACATTATACTAGCGAGAGAGACAGAGGAATGCCTTTGAGTGGCAGTAAGGCAAGGCGGAGAGGGGAGATTTTCCCTAACTGTGGAAGGCACAAGGGTCGGTGGGTCCTAAGAGAACCCCATTCCCTTGCAGCACCAAAGCAGATAGGGAAGCCTCCGGGGAAAAGGAAGGGTGTCCATGTAGTGCATTTGTGCAGTCCTCCTACCAAGCAATGGGGCTCACTCCTCACCAGAAATGCCCCTGTCCCCTGCCTAATGCAGAACAGTAAAGCTGCCACTCCGAAAGGACTACCTACACAGACTAAGACCCAGGCACCCTAGAGGTAGCTGGTCTGGACAGATGTAGGAAGACAGAAGGGGCTTGTCTGATGCCTCAGCGCTGTGTCCATGCCTTTGAAAAACCATGAAAGAGGGAAACCCCAAACACGACTGAGGTTGAATTTACCACCAGTTTCATGGAGGAGAGGTTTGGTTTTGAGTCCAATTGAAGACCTTTTAAAAAAATTTACTACTTCTCTCATTTTCTAGGTTTTGTGGACCAAGATTCAAACCCACTATATATGAAAAGCATTTACCGCAAGACCTGGCACATTACATTCAGTAAATGGTAGCCACTGTTATTAAAACCAGCTGCTGAACAGTGGCAACAGGCTAACTCTGCAGTAAATAAAATGGAATTCAGTAGAACTCTACAGATGTTTTAATCCTAGTGTGTTCCAGATAATAGGACAGGTGTTGGCAAGATGAGACAAAGCCTTGCCTTCTGGTAGAGGAGCAGCAAAGGAACACACACACACACACACACAGAGCTAACTCTGACACATGGCAAAGTATCATAGGTCCTAGTGAGAGAATGAGCAAAATATTGTGGCCTGGGATTAGGAAGGCTTCTCAGAGGCGGCATTTAATTTGGACTCAGGGGAAGACAGGTAAAACGCTGATTGGTGGTCAGAGGAAGGCAGTTCCAGCACAGAGAACAGTATCTGCAAAGACAGGGAGGTGTAAACATACCTTGAGAGTTCCGTGTGACTTAGCATTGACTGTTTTCAGGGGAGCTACTGGGAATAGGGTTAAAAAAGTAGATCGGGGACAATTTGAGAAGGATCTTCTTCACCCTGCAGGTAATAGAGCACCCATAGGAATTTAAAGCTGGAGGAAGAGAAAAAGAAAATATCCTAAAAGCTTCCAGAGAGAAAGAACAACGATCACAACAAGTTTCGGGACTGTGAATATCCTTTGGCTTCTCCATAACTATACTAGAAGCTAAAAGACTATGGGGAAATGACCTGAAAATTCTGATAGAAATGATTTTGAATCTTGAATTGCATGCCCAACTGCTCTCATTCAAGTGTAAGAGTAGAATAAATACATTTTCTGGCGAGAAAAGCATAAAAATTTGCCTCATACGCACTCTTTCTCGGGAAACTAAAAGAGAATGTATCTCTCTAAAACAAGGCATTAGACCCCAAGAGGGTAATAACTGGGTTTAAGAAACAGAAGCTGGCACACAGAGGACAGGTAAATCCTGACAAGGGCAGTGAGGGGTGATCCCAGGATGACAGCTGTGTCACTGAGGGCAGCTAGTTAAGAACGGAGTAGACAGAAGATGGTGGGAGAGTTTTATCTGACAATAATATGGGCTGATCCCATTGTAAGAAAAATTGTGATTCATTAATGATAAGCACAAAGCCAAGCAAAGAGAAAACAGGACAATTATTCACTCCAGGGAAAACCAAAGTCGTCTAGGGAAGGAAGAGCGCGGCTTACTCTACGGTTCGGCTGTGAACAGCTTTCACGTGGTCACAATAATATAGACACTGAACGCTGACCTGGCCAGAGCGACAATATAACTGTACTAAAGGATGAGGCCACGGGAAGAGGGCATGTGCGTAGTAGGAGGATGCAAATCCTCGTCTTCCACAGTGGGAGGTAAAGAGAGAAAGCCTCAAGCTGAAAAATCTAGATGTGCAACGCAAGCGTGTTATTTAGAGACGGGAGGTAATACCAACGGAGCTGGTTCAGAACAGTCGGAAGCGATCACCTCCTGGGGGCGGGGGGCATGGTAGGAGAGGGGGCTGGGGACTGCACGTTTCGGGGGGGGGTCTCTTAGAACTGTCTTGGCTGGCTGTGCGAACTGCGGGCGTGGTGTACGGCACCTCCGAGAGCGCGCACCCGCCCTCCCTGGCCCCCGCCAGGACCCCGCCAGCCGACCCAGGGGACAAGAGTGGCTCCAAAGCCGGCGCAGGCACATGGCAGCAAGTTAAAGGCTCTCCTGGGAAGCACAGAAGCAGAGAGCGGCGAAGAGCAAGCAGTAGCCGTCCCGCCGGTGAGTGGGGCGTCTCCTTCCCCCGCTGCTGACGCGGCAGAAACCGCTCGAACTCAGAGTCAAAGGGAATACGGCGAACGGATCCCAGAGGAATGAAAGGTGGCACCGCCAACTGCTGACCCGGAACGCGGACCCCAAGGGGTTCCAAACGCGGGCGTCGTCCCGCGGTCCCGGCCGGGCCCGCTGTAGCAGGAAACAGCGACGACTTTCCTCTTCCAGACCAGCACGTGCCGACCTCAGTCCGCAGCGCCCTTTCAACCCCGGCACCAAAAACGCCGCCTCGCGAACCGACATTGAGGGGAAGACCATAGATTCGCGGGATTTAGGGAGCCCTCCCTCAACCCGCAATGCAGTCTGTGCAGTGGCGGCCTAAGAAAGCGAGGCGCCTGGGTGGCACAGCGGTTGGGCGTCTGCCTTCGGCTCAGGGTGTGATCCCGGCGTTGATCGAGCCCCACATCAGGCTCCTCCGCTGGGAGCCTGCTTCTTCCTCTCCCACTCCCCCTGCTTGTGTTCCCTCTCTCGCTGGCTATCTCTATCCTGTCGAATAAATAAATAAAATCTTTAAAAAAAGAAAAAGAAAGAAAGCGTTGTGGGATCGAGAAAATTCCCCTCGCCAAAACAGATGGCTGCTCTGGGCGACTCCGTGCATGGCCTGTCACCGAGAGACACGGCCACTGAAGGAACTTCAGACGGCATGACTGTTGTAGGTGCAGCTGCGTGGAGACGACGGGCCATCGAACTGACTAGGCGTCTACAACTTCTAGCAGAGAACAGAGAACAGGCTTGAAAGAAAAGTTGGTCACCCACGTGTGCAGTTACTAGAGGTAACCTCGCTCTCGAAAATGCTGTCTCAACAGCTGGAGATAGGAAGAATTTGCAAAATGAATCAATATAGCAGCAAACTATGTGTATGACATAAGTTTGTTAAAAATTAAAATTATTCCGTATCATCTGAAGAAAATAAAAGCACCCATTGAGCCCTGTTTATAGTAACAATAATACGGAAACCACCGGGGAGCCCACGGACGGCTGAATGGAACAATAATCTGTGGTACAGATAGGGTGCAAAATTACTTAGCTGTAAAAAAAAAAAATTTTTTTTTTGAAATCTTGCCATTTGTGACAATATGGACGGATCTCTGGGGTATCGTGTGAAGTGAAATAAGTCAGAGAAAGACAAATACCATATGATTTCATTTTTATGTGGAATCTAAAAAAAACCCACAAATTCATAAATACAGGGAACAGAACAGATTGGTGGCTGTCAGGAGTGGGGGTGAGTGGGGGAGAAATGAGTGAAGGGGGTCAAAAGGTAAAAAAGTAAAAAAAGGGAAAAGAATAGTAAGCAGATGAATAATGCATTTAGTTATAAAGAACAAAACTGCAGCCATGTGAAAGAGAAGAAACAAAGTTCTGGGTAAAGTAGCATTACTCAACTCTCCTGTGAGCTCAGGAGTTTGTCCTGCCCTTAGGACCACCATGCTTCTTTTTTGCTGAATCACTCATTCCTCAGACCTTTGCCTGTGGGTCTCCATAAATAACTCTCGGTTTCCCTGTCACCTCCTAAAGTGGGACTCCAGCCCTCTCCTTCAGGCACTCTTTATCAGATCCTTCATTCTGTTTATTTTCTTCGTGGGACTGATCACAATGTGCAGGCCTCGTATTTCTCATTAAACATCCTTTTTGCTAGTGGTTTGTGTGTTTCCTTCGCCAAGGATAAGCTTTCGTAGGTAGAGGCTTTGTCTGGCTTTGCCACTCCTGCCCCCGCCCAAAGCAACAAGTGGTGAGCACTCAGTATCTGATTGGATGGATTGAAGCATGAATAAATCAACTCATTAAACATAAGTTAGAGCTATGAGTATTTTCTCAAGCTTCCTTTGGAAAACTACATAGACATTCTTAATATTAGAAAATCAAAATGAATAATTGCATTCAGCTCTTAGTTTTCTGAAAATTCTGAGGATGTCCATGTCTGCTCTGCTCCCTCCTGGTCCATGCAGCGGGTCATTGGTCTGCATTAAACCTGTTAAAACATGAAGGGCACGGGCTTTGGAGTCAAACAGACTTGAATTCTATTCCCTGCTTTGACACTTAGAGTTGTGCCGCTTTGAACAAGTTACTGAATTTGTTCAAGCCTCAGTTTCCTCTTATTTAAAAATGGAATATATTAGTATCTACCAAATGGGATTATTGGGGGTTAGAAGATACGATGTATGTGTACTGTATGATACACAGCATGACCAGGGTGTTGTGGGGGGGGGGGAGAAAGAGAGAGAGGATCAGCAGAAGGGATCTGATGGCAGCCCACGCAGAACACTCTCGGAGACAGTGACTGGGAGGAACTTGCAGGAGTGGGGAGGCTGGGTTATAGGACAAGGAGGAGATTTGATGTTCCCGATATATGAGAGATATGATATGCTCATCATCTGTTGAGGGAACCCTGCAAAGAGGGAGAGCTTGAAAAGAGGAGGTACCTACTGAATGTCTGCTTTAAAAGACACAGAAAGGGGTCAGATCAAGAATACAGGAGGATCACCAGTATTCTTCACAGAGATAGAACAAACAATCCTAAAATGTGTAAGGAACCACAGAAGACCCCTAACAGCCAAAGCAATTCTGAAAAAGAAAAACAAAACTGGAGGCATCATGATTCCGGATTTCAAGCTGTATTACAAAGCTGTAGTCACCAGGACAGTACGGTACCAGCACAAAAACAGACACATAGATCAATGGAATAGAATAGAGAACCTAGAAATGGACCCTCAACTCTGTAGTCAACTAATTTTCGACAAAGCAGGAAAGAAAATCCAATGGAAAAAACAGTGTCTTCAACAAATGGTGTTGGGAAAAGTAGACAGCCACATGTAGGAGAAGGAAACTGGACCACTTTCTTACACTATACACAAAAATAGACTCAAAATGGATGAAAGACCTAAATGTGAGACAAGAAACCATCAGAATCCTAGAGGAGAACACAGGCAACAATCTCTTTGACCTCGGCCATAGCAACTTATTAGACAAGTCACTGGAGGTACGGGAAACAAAAGCAAAAATGAACTAATGGGACTTCATCAAGATAAAAAGCTTCTGCACAGCAAAGGAAGCAATCAACAAAACTAAAAGGCAGCCCACAAAATGGGAGAAGATATTTGCAAACAACATATCTGATAAAGGGTTAGTATTCAAAATCTATAAAGAATTTACCAAACTCAACACCCAAAAAATAAATAATCCAGTTAAGAAATGGGCAGAAGACCTGAATAGACACTTTTCCAAAGAAGACAACCAGATGACTAACAGACACATGAAAAGATACTCAACATCACTCATCATCAGAGAAATACAAATCAAAACCATGATAACACCTCACACCTGTTAGAACGGCTAAAATTAACAACACAAGGCAGACGCTTAACCAACTGAGCCACCCAGGTGCCCCCATAAGTGACTCTTGATAGAGAACAAACTGAGGGTTGATGGGGGGAGATGTGTGGGGGATGGGCTAGGTAGATGATGGGTATTAGGGAGGGCACTTGTGGATGAGCACTGGGTGTTCCATGTAAGTGATGAACCACTGAATTCTACTCCAGAAACCAATATTGTGTTGTATGTTAACTAGCAAATATTAAATAAAATAAAAAAAAGAAAAAAGTATATAGGACAATTTTTAAAAAAGATTTTATTTATTTATTTGACAGAGAGAGAGAGACAGCCAGCGAGAGAGGGAACGCAAGCAGGGGGAGTGGGAGAGGAAGAAGCAGACTCATAGTGGAGGAGCCTGATGTGGGGCTCTATCCCATAATGCCAGGATCACGCCCTGAGCCGAAGGCAGACGCTTGACCGCTGTGCCACCCAGGCGCCCCCAGGACAATTTTTTTTAATGGGAGACTGTTTACTTGAAACTAGAAGAAAAATGTGACTTTGAAGGTAGATACACAAATCTAAAAGATTTGAAATTGTTCCTAGAAGTTCCAGTGACTTCTGTGTAATATATGCATAGCGAAAAAAAACACACACTTCTGGTCAAAAGAAAACACTTTTAATGACCTTATTAAACATTAGGACAGAGATCAGAGAGGCAGCTTTTCCAAGGATGATCAAGTTAACTTTTAAGCAAAAGATCAGCAGAGATCAGGGCATGTTGGGGACAAACGTATATTGAGGTGTCTTCTGAGAATCAACCCACTCTTCTTTCTCTGAGAACGATCCAACCCCTCTCCTCAGAGGGGTTCGTACTGTGGATCTTGTGCCTCTGGTCACGGTACATCGGACTGGGACGGACACCTGCCCCAAGTGTGGGCATTCAGTTGGTTTTCCAAGAACTTAACATTGTGACTGGGAAGAGTGTTGGTGGGTGGATAGAGCTGAGGTGATGTACAAAATCAGGAGCCGCAGGTGGACGCGTTAGCTGAGAAGGATAGTCCTGAGAGGCCGAATAATATGGCTAATGCAGCTAACATGCAGAGGGACAACACAGGCCATTGGGCCCAGAGAGAGAGCAAGAGAGCCTTCTCCAGATTCTCCTGGCTTTTCATTTCTGAATTCTGTTCCCTGTAAGGCTTGGCTAAAACCCACCCTTGAGTTCAGGGCACCACTCCTCTGTCTTTATTGTAAATATCCTCTCCTCATATCTGTGATCACCTTAAGCGGGTTTCGTTACTGGCAAACAAAAGCCTTGACTAGGACCATCCTCCCCCATTTCCAACAGGGTCTTCTTCTGGCCATTCTTTCAACTTATTCTCTCTTGGGAAATCCACAGTGTCTTCATGATCTCTTACTTTTTTTCTTCTCTAGGACCAAATGCTCACAATGCCAAGCTGCTTTTTGTCCCAACTTACCTGTAACTTCCTCAACTTTTATGCCTGAAAAGACTCGGGTTCTCCAGAAAGCCTTCCTGGACCACCTCCAACCTCAGGAATCTCCCTCTCCTAGTATCATCAGGCTGCGTCAGGCTATGTCAGACCGCAGTCTAAATCCAGGATGGCTGCACCAGCATCATCTGGAGTGTGTTAAAAATTGCAGCCTGCTACCGCTCTCCCCACCCCCCAAGATTCTAATTCAGTAGATCTGGGTGAAGTCTGTACTTTTTCAAAGGCTCCAAGGGATTCTCATGTACATTCCAGTTTGAAAACCACTAAGAGAGATCCACCTGAACTCTCTCTAAACATATGACCAAGTCTTCTATGATTAACCCCAGACTAAGGAAGCAACCATCATATCCAAGCCTTGGACCTCTCTTTGTCATGCCTGGGACTCTGAAGAATGTAGAAAAAGGAAATGTCATTGTAGATCATGGCTGGTTACCTATGGCCTCTTCCTTATGGGGTTAACGTGGACCAGAGTACAATTCCTACGAACCTTTCCTTTCCTGAAAACTCCTTTGGGGGCAAATCTGAATTCAGAAGGTAAATTTCGTGAAGTCCTTGTAAAATGGCCCAATCATAACTAACACACAATGGGTGACTCAAATGGAACGAGACATAGCTGCACTGACCTGAGGATGGCTGCCAATCCCCAGTATGAAATGGTCCTGCTCAATGGTCATCACCTGGCATCCCCTCTTCTAGGTTCCTAGCATCCCTCACACCCTAGGAGAATTGGCCAAGACCTGGTAGGAAGGATGCTGTACAAACACCATTAAAAACTGTGCTGCTGCCGGCCAGAGCTTCAGGTAGAGCAAAAAAGGGGTGTGTGTGTTGGGGGTGCGAAGGGGGCTAGTTGCTGCCCCACAAGTCCTGCGATGAGTCCCAGGTCTAAGAGAGGAGACGCACAGCACAGAGTATGATCCCATCTGAAGTCAGCACAGTAGGATATACTTAGTAGACTGAGGCACTGAGTATGCAAGCGCTGTCAGAAACTTGCAAGGAATCCATACAGCGTCTCCCACAACATTTCTTTCTCAGAAGGTTCATTACCTAAAGTGGTAAAAAGCATAGGAACAAGGTTGTTCAAGCTCACAAGGCTGGGATCCTATCTCTGATCGCCCACCTTCCCAAAACCTCACCCCCTCATCACCTCTGCTCTTCTATTCTCTGCCTGCTACTTGTCGACGTCACCCTTCTCTGACCCCAGCGCTCCCCAAAGAATGATCCTCCACCCCATCCTGTTCAGAGCCGCCCACTCTCCTGCCCCCAGACTCCCAGGGCCTCTGTACCTGCGGGCACTGGACAAGCACGTGCCTCTGATGAGGAGGATGGTGCCCACGAAGCCGAGAGCCAGGCCGAGAGCACAGATCAGAGTCTCAGTGGTGTCTGGCACTGGGAGAGGCACCTGGGGCTCTTGGGGGAGAAAGGAAGAGTCAGGGGGTACAGTGAAAGGATTCCAGAGTAAAGGAAACATGGGTCTGGGCAGAGGGAGCTGGGGAGGGGCTCCTACCCCAGTGCCGGAGGAGCGGCTCCTCCAGGCCCCAGTGCTCCACCTTGCAGTCATACATGTCGTCTGCAAAGGGCACGAACGTCAGGTAGCAGAACTTGCGGAACAGATGGTCAGGCTGGGAATAGAAGCTGGTCTGGGCCACCCCCTCGCTGACTATTTGACCGTTGCGCAGCCAGGTGATATTGATCACAGGAGGGAAGATGTTGTCCACAATGCAGATGAGGACGTTGGGCTGGCCCAGCTCCACTCGAAACTTGGGGAGTACAGCCACCCTTGGAGGCACTAGGAAGAATGAGGTCCTGAATCCCAAAGGCTCATCCCTGTAGCTGGGCCTGATTAGGACTGGCATTGAGGGACGCTTCCTCCTATTTAGCCATGTGCAGGCAGGGGATGCTCTGGGACGTAACAGCTGGGGTGGGAGCGGGGCAGAAGGAGAAGAGGCTGAGGGGGCTGGGGGGGGCACAAGGGACTCCTGTATCTGACAGGTCCCTGAGGGGGCGTCCAGGTGCAAGGGTCAGTCCTCAAGAGGGAAGAGGAGGAAGAGGGTGCTGAAGGGGTCTGGGAAGATCTAGAGCCTCCTGGAAAAGAAAGGGGCTGAATACAATGGTCACAGAGGCTGAGAGAGAGGCGTGCCAGAGTAGATGGAGGCCTGTGAGGTGGGCAGAAGCTTCTCTAGACCTCCCCTGCCTAACACGGGGTAGGGGAGGGAGTTAGGAGAGGAAAGGTGAGTACCGTTGGTGGCTCTGGTGCGGTTGGAGCGTTCCACCAAGACATCCAGATGGGCTCTGATCATGGCGATGCTGGCCAGCCCATTCTGTGGGTCAAAGTAGGCGAAGTTGCCAAACTCAGGTAAACGCCACACGGCCTCCCTCTTCTTCAGCTCCACAGAGAACAGCTGTTCCCCATCAAATTCATAGGAAAACTGACCCGAGGCATCATAGGACTGGTAGAAGGCTGGTCCATAGGAGCCCATGTGATCAGCTGTATTGGGTGAGTTCAGGGTCAGAGACAGAAAAGAAAATGTATCAATCTCATCTAAAGCATGTGATATGTTGAATCTCTGAGCCTATGCCCCATCCTGGGTTCTCTGTGGGAATAGCTGACTTGTTGAGCTGGTCCTTGGACAGTGGAAGGGTTGCTGGGGGGTAGAAGGGAGAGGACAGAGGGAAACAGGCACAAGCCTAACACACTGGCGGGAACAGAGACACGAGTGCAGTCTGGCACACCAGGTGGGGAAGAAGAGAGGCTGCCTAAAATCATGCTTGGGATTCCCAAAGTTAAATGACCATCAGCTCTAGTTACGCTGTGAGGTCCTGTGTGTGAGATGAGTGGTATGAGGGGGTGGGATGAGAGAAAATGATTGAGGATGGGAGCATAAGTGGAGCCTGGGGCACAGAGACGCAGTGTAGGTGGGCGTGAGGGGAGCACAGATGATGGCTGACAGAAGTAAGAATTGAGATCTGTGACAGAGACCAAACAGATAGGAAAAGGCAGCCTGAGGTATTGCCGAGAGCACTGGAAAAGGAGCCCAAAGTTCAAGTCTAGTTTATGCTCCAACTCTTTCACCTCGGATTATGATCAAACATGTCTCTTTCCATAACTGAGGCTCAGTTTTTTGGAAATCTGGGTTAGACTCTAATCGGTAAGGGACCTTTAGAATTCTATGAAATTATATGTTCAACAGCCCTTAAGGAACTACTACGTGCCCAGCATGACGCCAGGCCCCAGGCAAGTACAGACGAACCAGCTGTGGGTCCCTCACACAAGGGGCTCATGTCTAGAGCATGATTAACACAGATGAACAGTTAGCTATCCACATGGTGATAAACCCTGCAATAAAACTGGACTTGAATAGGCACACTCCAAGCCAGGAAGTGGCAGAGAAATCACTGTGCTGGGAGGCAGGAGGCTGGAGGTTTGGGTCTCAGAAAAAAGGAAAGAACTGGGGAGGCACCTGAACCTAAAATGTTTGAACCTGCAGCTGGCATGGCTGGACTGGGCTGCGCCTGTGTATTTTAGGTCCACAGTGGACATGACGGACGTGGGAGAGACTGGGCGGGGCGGGGGGGCTTTCTTGGTAAAGGAGAGTTGCCCACAAACCAGAGAAGGAGAGCAATCTACGGTCTATACTGTAACCCTAAATCTCCTCTCCTCACCCGATCCCTCAGCACTCACCCTTGATGGCCCCAGTTTCGTGGGGGCTCAGGAGGCTCATCAAGGTGTGGAGTCCCAGGATTAGACCCCCGTTGAAGACCATTGCCCTGGTGCTTTAACCAAGTAATTCTCAGTGTGGGGCCGCCGGTCGGAGGTAAAGGAAAGAGGAAGGAAACCACCTCTAGGGTGGGGAAGACCCCTGCTGTATTCAGCCAATCAGAGACGTTCTCTGCGTTCGCGTAGCTGTTGCTGGGTAAAGAAGTCAGGAGCCTCGGTAGAAGGTGGGAGAGCCCCTCTTTGCGTCAGGGACGTCTGCTCCACGGGAGAGTCAAAAGGAGGTTTCTGTTTGGGTGGTGGCAGGGGCTTAAATAAACCATTACTACAAACTCCAAGAAGAGACGCCCTGAAGGGAGAGAAAAGGCCATCAGAGAACCACACAACTGAGCTCAAACAAAGCCTCTATCTTGATGTGTGGTGTAGAGAATCCCAGTCTCCCTGTAAGTTTTTGCAGACAAATTTGGAGGCAAAACATAATATAAACTGTACTAAGAAACTTTAAAAAGGAGATAATGGATGCACAGTAGAATTAAAATCTTTTTAAAAACCTTTAAATCACTTTGGAAAATATTACTTTATTTCATTGAGGGGGAAAAAATGTGTAATTGTCAGAGATGTTTGGGGTAAGGAAGAGCTCTAAGGAGCCTCAGCGGACTGTTCTAAGGAGGGCAGAGGGTAATGGATTACCTCCATTTGTCCCTCCAGGCCCTCTGGGCACCCTTGTCCATGCTGCCTGCGGGCTGACCCATGCGGACAGCATCTCCCTACCCTCTGGCTTCTGGTTGAGCTTAGCCAATGGGAGGCATGGGCAGAATTTGGTCCAATATGAAAAATATGTATAAAGTTAACCATCTCTCCAGATAAGGAAAAGTCTAACCAAATATCTAAAGGCAATTTCTGAAAGATCATGAGATAAATGATTTTCAGCTTGGAAGGGAACTAAGACATCATCTGAGTCTATGGCTCCAAACCTAGCTACACAGAAGAATTACCCGGGGAGTTTGTTAAAAATACAGATTCCTGGGGCACCTGGGTGGCTCAGTTGGTTAAGCATCTGACTTGATTTTGGCTCGGGTCATGATCTCAGGGTCATGAGATTAAGCCCTTGAGTCATGCTGAGTGTAGAGCCTGCTTGGGATTCTCTCTCTCCCTCTGCCCCTCCCCTTCTCTCTCTCTTTCTTAAACAATAAAAATAAAATAAATTTAATTTAAAAAATACAGATTCCTGGGTTCCATCCTGACTTGAGTTAGAGTAGCCTTCTCAAGGGTAGGACCAGGAGACCTGGGCTAGTAGCGCACTCCCTAAGTGAGCACCACCATTACTGAAAAGAACTATGCGTCCAGCCGTGCAGACAAGAGCTAGCCTGCGGAACGATCTTAAGAAGATCTTACAGCTTTGGACCAGAAACCACATGTCGTTTTTACCCACACTCCATTGGCAAGAATGAAACAATGGCCCTGTCTGGGTACAAAGGGCTGGAAAAATGTGCTTTAGCTGTGTGTTCAGGAAGATGTAGTGCTCTGGTGAGCACACAGCACTATCTTTGCCCCATCCCAGCTCTATTTAGTGTGATTATTGACATGTTTGAACTTGTTTCTAATAGTTTATTTATTTCAATACTTCTGTTTTTGAAGTTTCCTTTCCTTCATCGTCTTTAAAAAGAAAGTGTTACCTACCTTGCCGATCTTCCCTCTAACCAGGACTTCAGCCTGCTTTCAAATTATTCATATACTTCCTCTCCTTCACCAAGGTGTTTGGTCAGCTTTACTTCTCATCCTTTTTGGCACCTCCTGACATATTTTTCTCTTATTGGAATAGTTCTTCCAAAAATGTTTTGAGTATTTTTGTGGCAAATCTTCTGAAGTTGTGTATGCTTGAGAATATTTTTTATAGCATCATTTTTGAATAATGTTTAGCTATGGATTAATTTCTATGTTCAGGGGCTCCTGGGTGGCTCAGTTGGTTAAGGCTCTGACTCTTGCTTTTCAGCTCAGGCCACGATCTCACGGTCCTGGGACTGAGCCCCGAGTGAGGCTTGAGCTCAGCGCGGAGCCTGCTTGAGATTCTTGTTCCCTCCCCCTCTGCTCCACCCCCTACTCTGTCTCTCTCTCTCAAATAAATAAAATCTTCAAAAAAAATAAATAAATTCTAAGTTTAATGGTTCTTTCTTTCTTCCTTTCTTTCTTTCACAACTAACACACTTTATTTACTAGATTGAAAGGTTTAATGGAGTTGACCTCAGTTCTGTTCACACTGACTCCAGTGGTATTTGAGTTTTCGGTGCTTGATACCTGCTCAATTGCTGCTGTTGCCCTTGTTTCATTTTCTTTCAGGATCAAGGTGGGTGCTTTCATGTAAAATCTGATTTTCAGTTCCTTTTCTGGCAATTCTTTCCTGGCATCTTTGCTTTGCATAATTACACCCACAGTGGAACCAGCATGCTCAAGTCACCAAGATAAATCCTCCGACTCCAACATCACATGATCTTCTCATTCTGCTAGTTAACAAAAAATGTCCAAGGCCAGCCACAACAGATCCTAATGAACCGCACAATATGGAATCCTGCGCGTAGGGAATGTTTTCAACGTCTAAAATTCCTGCAAGTAAAGGGCTAGAATAAAATTAAAAAGAACCTGCCCTTGGTGTTCTCACTGGGCTCAAGTGCTGTGGCCGGGGAGCGCCTGTGGCCCCACCTCGCCAAGGTTTTTTTCTCTTATATATATATATATATATATGAAAGATTTTTATTTATTTATTTGTCAGAGAGAGGGAGAGAGCACAAGCAAGGTCAGCAGCAGGCAGAGGGAGAAGCAGCTTCCTGCCAAACAAGGAGCCCAATGCGAGACTCCATCCCAGGACCCCGGGATCATGACCTGAGCCGAAGGCAGACACTTAGCCAACTGAGCCACCCAGGGGTCCCTCTCTTTAATATTTTAAATAATATCGTCCCAATGTCTTATTGCATCAGCGTTGTAGCTAGGAAATCTAATAGCAGTCTTTCTCTCTGGAATCTTAGAATTTTCTCATTGCCTTGATCTTTGAAGTTTGTATCTAAATTTGTATCTAAATTTACATTTAAATTTCTATCTAAATTTACAATTTGTAAATATCGTATCTAAAATGAGTTTTTCCTTCTCTTGCTATAGGACATTATGGGTCCCCTGTGTATTTTCATTCTGGGAGTTCACCTCTTTATTTTTGTAAATCTTTCCCCCTCTCTGTTTAAAGTTTTTTCTCTTTATGAAGTTCCTGTTATCCTTATTTGGACACTTTTCTCCCCGGTCTCTTTTGACTTCTCTATTTCGATTTCTTCCTCCTTGTATCTTTTACTCTAGGAGAGTTCTTCAGTGCAGTCCTCCCACTTACTTATTTGTTTTTCTGTTGTATCTCTCCCATTATTTATTCCCATTAGTGGGATTTTTATTTTGAGTTTCATATTTTTTCATGTCTAGAACTTCTATATAGCTTTCCCTGTATTCCCTACCTTTCTTCATATTATAATAGCTTTTCTTATTTTTTAATGCATTTTTCTTGCTCATTAAGGGAGCTATTCTATATTTTCTGGTACTTCTTTAAGGACACATATGGGCCTATTGTTTTTCTTTCTAGGTGTGAAACTCCCCAAAGGGAGGGACTTATTATTTTGGCCTTTGGGTGCCCATCTACGTCAGTATCATGAATGTAAAGAGAGGGAAGGACCCAAGTTCTAGCACAGCACAAAACCAATTACCACCCTTTTGGTGTCACCTTACTGGTGACAGTTCAGGTCAGGGCTTTGGGATACGGAGCCGTGGCAGGGACCAGGCCTATCTCTGAGTCAGCCAGCCCTGAAGCTGGTAGATGAGTGTGGTAGACGGAGTGCAGAAGAATGACTCTGGTCTCAGGTGAATCTATTGTCCTAACACCTCCCCACTCCAGCAGGGATTTCAATCTAAGACTTTCTCCCCAACCCTCTACCACTGTAGGAGCAATCAGCATCTTGCCCCTGTTTTTTGCATTATGGGGCAGGCAATAATTGTTCAAGAGCAACAGACGGGGGAGAGCAAGAGCAGACTGCCTCTAATGAATCTTAGCAAGCCAGGCTAACACAACTGACAGTGTCCCTAGGGATTCCCCAGAGTTTCCCTCCACGGCTTCTCCAGGGTTGGTTTTTAGGGTCGGGAACAAAGAACACATGTTGATTTATCCTGACAGGAAGCAGATCTCTCCATTATTTTCCTATAATATCCCCCCATATAGAAATGCCAAGGGCTCGTGTTCATTGACTCTATATAATTCCCCCCTCTCCTCCGGATGCTAGCACAGTATTAAATAAATGTTTTTCAAATAAATAAATAAATGATAACAAATAAAAATCAATGAAGTGGGGGCGCCTGGGCAGCACAGTCGGTTAAGCTTCCGATTCTTGGTTTTGGGTCAGGTCTGATCTCAGGGTGGTGAGTTAGACCTGCATCCCGCTCTGTGCTCAGCGGGGAGTTTGCTGGGGACTTTCTCCCTCTCCGTTGGCCCCTCCCCCCGCCACTCGCGCGTGTGCCCCCCGTGCTTGCTCCCTTTCTCTCAAATAAATCTTTTTAAAAAATCAATGAAGTGAATACAAGTGGCTCTAGAGAGAGATATTCCAGTACTGGAAACAAACACTGAAAATAAGTACAGGCTCAACAGATCTTTGAATAATGACATAAAATCAGTTACTCTAGATTGTCTAAAACACTGACTTTGAGATAAAACTAGTTTTAGCCATCACGTTTTCTGGAGCATAATAATAAGTGTAGGTGTTAGGAGATATTATTCATTAAACACATATTTAGGGAACACCTGCTATGTCCTGGGGACACAGAAAAGAACAGGACACGGCCCCTTCCTTCTACGACTGTGCTGTCCAGTATAGTCACCACCTGCCACATATGGCCATTGACCACTTGTAATATGGCCAGTCCTGAGATATACTATAAGTAGAAAACCACTGGATTTTGTAGACTTTGAAAAAAATATATGTATTATATATATTTAAAATTATATGTACAAATATATATAATCTCATTAATTGTTTTTATATTGATTGATGGTTAACTGGCAATATTCTAGATATGTTGAGTTTTTAATTTTTATTTTTTAAAGGTTTTATTTATTTATTTATTTATTTGTCAGAGAGAGAGAGGGAGAGAGAAAGAGAGCACAAGCAGGAGGAGTGACAGGCAGAGGGAGAAGCACGGATGCGGGACTGGACGCCAGACCCTGGGATCTTGACCTGAGCAGAAGGCAGAGGATGCTTAACCGACTGAGCCACCCAGGCGTCCCATGGTATGTTGGGTTTTTAAATATATTGTTAATTTCACTCTTTCTTATGACTTTTTTTAAGTGGCTATGAGAAAACTTGATATTGAAAAGTAACCCTCATTACATTTCTATTGGACAGTCCTGCTCTGGTTGCTCTTGTTTGGCTACCAATGAACCATTCAATTGTCTTCTCAGATTCTTCAGTTTAGCATTATGCTTGCCCCGGGAGTGGGGCAGGGAGGGGCGACTGTGACCACCTAGAGATTCCACCAGAGGGCGATCTTACCTTCACTGTTTCCATTCTGGACCATAGATCTATTTTATGTATGTATGTATTTAACTACTTTTAGTCTATTTCGCTTCAGGCACTGTGCTAGGCTCTGGGACCACAATTATGGTTCCTGCTATCCCAGATCTTTCCACTTATCAGGAAAGCTATAAACAGCTAATTATGATGTGAAAAGAAAGAAGCATCAAAGCCATTATGTTACTGTGCAATATGAATGTTCATATGGTCTTCAACTTTCTGTGATGACCCTTTCTAAGTAATTAATTAAATAGTTCCAACCCAGATAATTCCAGGAATTCAAGTGGTCTAGTTCTCTCTCCAGAATTTCCTGGACAGAGAAGTGATACAAGCTTGAGTTTCCATATGCCGGGTGCGCGGTATCCCTTGCTCCAACTTCCTGCTCTGGGCACACTGTTTCAGCCGTTTCGAGGCTGCTTTCTATCGTAGCAGGTGTCTTATTGGCCATGTTTTCAGGCTGAACTTCAGTCGTGTTGCTGGAAGCTGCTTGCTTCCCCTAGAACTTTCCCCTCCCATTTTTTGACTTCTCTAAATCCTAAACCTCTTACCTCCTGGGAACAAACTAAAAATTTTAAGCTATAATCACTCTTTGTTCTTGTTTTGGCAGCACATATGCTAAAATCATTCTTTCTTTGTATCTGTAGATAGTTTGAAATATAAAAATTAAACCTCATATGTGAAAAAGAGTAACTTTTAAAATATATGTGTATATATATTATATATATGTGTGTATATATATTATATATGCATATATACATATATATGACTGTATGTGTGTATATACTGATCTCATTATACTCTGGAGCAACAATTCCAAATGATGGTAGGAAAAACCCAAACTGGCCTTTTAAAGGTACAGATGCAGCTCTTTCCATTTAAAAGAGATAGTTTTGAAAAGATTCATCTCTCCTTTGGGAAAGGCCAAGTCTTTCAGGGTTTCTCCTCTTTCCCCTTCTCCTTCCCTCTTTCTTGAAAGACATCCTGGGACAGAAGGTAAATTTGTATAACATTATGACTGTGGGAAGCTGTGTCTGAGGGGCATTCTTCTCTTTTCTGATGGTTCTCTGCTTTCAGTATCACCTTGATCATTGGCCTCTGCCCTCTCCCCCTCAATTATCAAAGTTTCTGTGGCTAGTCTACTTGGTGATCAGTTCTCCTTGGCAAAGGCAACAGAGCTCAGCCACCTTCCCCACTGATGCGCCCCAGCACAGCTTGGCTCTTGAAGCATATCCCTCAGATCTTGATGCACTTGCCACCTGATCCTGGGCTTGTGTCGCCGGGCCTGTGGCCCTTGAATCCAGGCCAATTCTACCCTCTCCATGACTACCTTGAAAATCAATTTACTGAAGATCAACTTTCTAAAAATCAATTCACCGGGGTGCCTGGCTGGCTCAGTTGGTAGAGCATCTGACTCTTGATCTCAGGGTTGTAAGTTTGAGCCCATGTTGGGTGTAGAGGTTACTTAAAAATAAAATCTTTAAAAACTTTTATAATACAAAAATAAAAATTAACTCACCGGATGGCCAACCAATCAGAAGTTAATTCACCAAATCACACTTTTCCAATTTTACCAATTTACCAAAAACTTGATTCTTTAAATTTATAAAGTTTTTGTCACTTTTTCTCTTTTTAGATTTTATTTATCTATTTGTCAGAGAGAGAGAGAGCACAAGCACAGGGAGCAGCAGGCAGAGGGAGAAGCAGGCTCCCTGTGGAGCAAAAAGTCCAACTCAGGACTCCATCCCAGGACCCTGGGATCATGACCTGAGCTGAAGGCAGACGCTTAACCGACTGAGCCACCCAGGAGTCCCAAGTTCTTGTCACTTTATATGTTGAATTAAGTGGTTTTACAGCGTTGGAGTTTCCTTTTAAATTTTAGTTAGTTTTCCTTTTGTCTTCACATTAGCTTTTAAAGTAATGTTCAGTTTGCCAAATGTTACGAATACAAGAAGATGATAATGGCTGTAGAGTTTTTAATTGTCCCAAGTGTCCTCACAAAAACAAATCAATCGGGATAGCAAAGAAAGGTAACCAGAGACAATGTCTTTAACAAACTAGGGACAAAGCAGTCCCTGGAACTCTAGAATATGAATGGGTAGGTCCGAACAACCACACAGGATCCTATAGGTTTTAGCCCTATGTGGAGGTAGTAGAAGGATGAAAAAGGAGAGTTTGATGTTTTTAAGATCTCAGAAACACAGGGGCGCCTGGGTGGCTCAGTTGTTAAGCGTCTGCCTTCGGCTCAGGGCATGCTCCCGGTGTTCTGGGATGAAGCCCCACATCAGGCTCCTCTGCTGGGAGCCTGCTTCTTCCTCTCCCACTCCCCCTACTTGTGCTCCCTCTCTCGCTGGCTGTCTCTCTCTCTGTCAAATAAATAAATAAAATCTTTAAAAAAAAATCCAAATGTTCCCCAAGACAATAAGTATCTCTGGATGAATAGGCATAAGATCACATCCAAAGACATGTGATAAAGAAAATATTAAGACCTTTAGTACATTAATATTTTTTTAAGATTTTTTATTTATTTATTCGACAGAGATAGAGACAGCCAGAGAGAAAGGGAACACAGTCAGGGGGAGTGGGAGAGGAAGAAGCAGGCTCACAGCGGAGGAGCCTGATGTGGGGCTCGATCCCATAACGCCGGGATCACGCCCTGAGCCGAAGGCAGACGCTTAACCGCTGTGCCACCCAGGCGCCCCTAGTACATCAATATTTTATAATAAAATATTATCACTATATGTTTCACAGAGACATGCGACTTCCACCTGCCTCTACTGAGTATTTCTCTCATAATGAAAAAGTACGTTAATATGTTTTCCTAAATCAAAGGTCAGTTTTCTTCTTGAGACCAATTACATTTCTAGAACATGAAAGCAGCTTCCAGCACTATGTATTTAAAATTGTAATCTTTTACAGTTTTAACTCCTACCTTTAAATCTTTGATCCATTTTGAGTCAATTTTGAATATGATAAGAGTCCAACATCATTCTTTTGCATGTGGATATACAGTTTTCCCAGCACCCTTTGTTGAAAGGTCAGTCCTTTCTCCCATTGAATGATCCTGCCAGTCTTGTTGAAAATCATTGATTATATAGGCAAGGGTTTATTTGGGAGTTCTCTATTTTATTCCATTGGTCTATGTGCCTGTCTTTATGTCAGTTCCACACCGTTTGGATTACTGTAGCTTTGTGGTAAGTTTTGAAATGAGTAAATGTGACACCTCCAACTCTTTTCCTCTTTTTAAAGATTGTTTTGGCATTTTGGAGCCCCTTGAGATCCCATATGAATTTTAGGATGGATAATTCTATTTCTGAAAAACAAATTAGGATTTTGATAAGGATTGCACTGAGTCTGTAGATTGCACTGGATAATATTGACATTTTAATAATATTAAGTCTTCCAGTCCATGAACACGGGATGTCTTTCCATTTATTTACATCTTCTTTAACTTCTTTCAGCAATGTTTTTTATCTTTTTCCCCTATAGGATAGAACAATCATATATAAGATTACTTTATTCCTGCATCTTCTCAATTGTTTCTTTCCTGTATTTGCCCTTTTCCCTTCCTACTTGGCGAGATTTGGCTTTACGTTCAAGGATCTCTTCGCGATCTTTTGCAGGCTAGTGATAACCGCCTTGCTAGGGTGAATGCCCACATGGACAGTTGTGCCATTCGCCTTCTCTCACTGTACTCACTCAATGTAGATGACATACTCCTTCCTGTAGACCTGGACAACTTGGCCAATTTGCTGACCTTTGTAGTGTCCTCACACAACCTGTATGTACTTCATCGTGCTTTCATATGAGCACGGATCAAACGTTGTACTTCAGTCTCAGCTCTTTGGAAAGAGGGAAAGACATACTCTTCCTGAGCATGTGGGAAGGTGCATTTGAGATGCCTTTTATGGTTCTTGCTCGGGTCAAAAGTCACAAAGATTGAACTTCATTTTGGCCGCTGGCACTTCAGAAATGGCCACAAAAGGTTCAGTGATGTCTTTTTGGTTTTTGGTGCATATGGCATTCATCTCCTTGGTTGGGTTAATTCCTAAGAATTTTATTCATTTTGATGCTATTATAAATAGAATTGTTTTCTTTTTTAGACTGTTAGTGTATGTAAACACAACTGATTTTTTTATTGAAGTGTAGTTGACATAAAATATTATATTCATTTCAGCTGTACAACGTAGTGACTCAACATTTATACACATCCGTAAATGACCAGCATGATAAGTCCAGTTATCTGTCACCATACATTAGTTATTATAATATTATTGACTATATTCCCTATGCTGTTGTTTACCTCCCCATGACTGACTTATTTTGTAACTAGAAGTTTGTACCTCTTGGGGCGCCTGGGTGGCACAGCGGTTGAGCGTCTGCCTTCGGCTCAGGGTGTGATCCTGGCGTTATGGGATCGAGCCCCACATCAGGCTCCTCTGCTATGAGCCTGCTTCTTCCTCTCCCACTCCCCCTGCTTGTGTTCCCTCCCTCGCTGGCTGTCTCTCTCTGTCAAATAAATAAATAAAATCTTTAAAAAAAAAAAAAAGAAGTTCGTACCTCTTAATCCCCGTCCATCTATTTCACTCATCCCTTCACAACTCCCCCTTCTGGTAACCACCAGTTTGTTCTCTGCATTTATGAGACTGTTTCTGTTTTGCTCATTCATTTGTTTTGTTTTTTAGACTCCACATATAAAAGAAATCATATGGCATTTGTCTTTCTCTGTCTAAATTATTTCACTTAGCATAATACCCTCTAGGTCCATCCATGTTGCTGCAAATGGCAAGATTGCATTCTTTTTTGTTGCTGAGTAATACACCACATTTTCTTTATCCATTCATCAGTCAATGGACTTAGGTTGCTTCCATATCTTGGCTATTGTAAACAACGCTGCAATAAATATAGGGGTGTATATATCTTTTTGAATTAGTGTTTTCATTTTCTTCAGGTGAATACCCAGAAGTGGAATTGCTAGATTCTATGGTATTTCTGTTTTTAATTTTCTGGGGAACTTCTATACTATTTTCCATACTGGCTGCTCCAACTTACATTCCCACCAACAGTGTGCAGGGTTCCTTTTTCTTTACATCCTCACCAACTCCTGCTATTTCTTATCTTTTTGATACTAGCTATTGTGACAGGTGTAAGGTGATATCTCATTGTGGTTTTGAGTTGCATTAGAAACACAATTGTGGATTTGTGTGGATTTTGTACCTTGCTACTTTGCTAAATTCATTTTTTTATTATGGTTTTTTTTTTGTGTGTGAAAACTTTAGGGTGTTGTACTCATAAGATCATGCATCTTTGAACAGAGATAATTTTGCTCTTTCCAATTTGGATGTCCTTTTTTTCCCCCCTAGGTTGTTTAATTGCTCTGGCTAGAATTTCCAGTGCTATTTTGAGTAGTGACTAAAGCAGGCATCCTTATCTTGTTCCTGAAATTACAAGAAAAGCTTTCTGTCTTTCACCATTGATTATGCTGTTAGCTGTAGGATTTTCATTTATGACTTTTATTATGTTGGGTTCATTTCCTTCTACTCCTAGTTTGTTGAGTGTTTTCACCATAAAAGAGTGTCAAAATTTTGTCAAATACTTTTTTGCATCAATTGAAGTGGATCATTTGGGTTTTTTCATCCATTCTGTTAGTGTCATATATAACATCAATTTTCATATGTTGAACCATGGTTGCATACCTTGAATAAATCCTACTTGGTGTGTATTCTTTTAATATGCTGCTGGATTCAGTTTGCTAGTATTTTGATGAGGATTTTGGCATCGATATTCATAAGGGATATTGGCCTGTAGCTTTCTTTTCTGGTAGTGTCTTTGTCTGGCTTTGGTATCGGACAACAATAGCGTCATAGAATGTTAGGATGTATTCCCCTCCTTTCAGTTCTTTGAGTTTGAGGAGGATTGGTATTAGTTCTTTAACATTTAGTAGAATTCACCACTGAAACCATCAACTCCAGGGCTTTTCCTTGTCCAAAGGGTTTTTGTTGTTGTCGTTACTTATTTAACCTTACTAGTTATAGGTCTACTCAGATTTTCATTTCTTATTGATTCAGTTAGGTAGGTTTTGTGTTTCTAGGTATTTGTCCATTCCACCTAGGTTATCCAATTGGTTGATTATCCAATTGTTCATGGTACTGTCTTTTAACCCTTTTTGTCTGTGTGGAATCAGTAGAAGTGTCCCTAATTCATTCTTTTTTTTAATAAAGATTTTATTTATTTATTCAAGAGAGAGAGAAAGCATGTGAGCAAGCACGGAGGGGGGGGCAGAGGGAGAAGCAGACTCACCACTGAGCAGGGAATCCTACAAGGGGCTGGATCCCAGGACCCTGAGATCATGACCTGAGCAGAAGGCAGATGCTTAACTGACTGAGCCACCCAGGTGCTCCCCCAATTCATTTCTAACTAGTAATTTGAATCTTCTCTTTTTTCAGTCAATCCGTATAATGGTTTCTCAATTTTGTTAATATTTTTGAAGAAGCAACTTTTGGGTTTATTTATTTTCAGTATATTTTTCTCTTTTCTATTTTATTTATTTCTGTTTTAATCTTTATTATTTCCTTCCATCTGCCAGCTTTGAGTTGTTTGTTCTTCTTTTGCTAGTTCCTAAGGTTGTAAAGTACGTGATTGGTTTGAGGTCTTTCTTCCTTTTTAATGTAAGTGTTTGCAGACATAATTGCCCCTTAGCGCAGCCCTTACTGCTGGTATGCTGCAACTGTGTGTTGTGCATTAGTTTTCATTCATCTAAGTATTTTCTAATTTCCCTTGTGATTTCTTCTTTGATCCATTCGTTGTTTGAGTGTTTTACTTAATTTCCACAAATCCGTGAGTGTTCCAGTTTGTCTTCTATTGTCTCTAAATGATGTTTTAAATTAATGCCTCACATTTTTAAATATATTCTGCTGGCATTTAGGTTAAATGCACTATCTGGAGGTTGTGGTGGTTTTCATTGATCGATCAAGGTACATTCCACACCTTTTGAGGTTAAGTCTCTCTATGGCAATGCTTGAAAGGTGAAAAGATTTGTTAAATTTCAAGCTAAGAAGACATTCTCACACCAGGCTTTAAGAGAGCTTTACAAAATTTCCTTCTACGTTTCCAGCATGTAACACAACAAAACTGAGGTATATTTAAGATGTAATACTGGCAACAGAAGAGAGAGAAAAGAGAAATAAATAAGGGAAAGAGAAATAAATAAGGGAAGGCTTCCTGGAGGAGATGACACGGGAGCCAAGACTGTCCAATAGCACGAAACGAGTCAGAGAGAACAGCACCACTCTCCATTTCCCCAACTCTTTGTCCCAGCAAAGCCTCCGCCTGAGGCCTTTCCCCACTAGTGAGATTCTGCCCCTCCCCGGACCCCACAGGAAATACCACCTTCCCCTGAAGCCTTCATGCCCCCTCCTCCTCCAGCTGCCAGCAGAATTGATTGCTTTCCCCTTAATATGACCACCCCTCTCTAAAGATCACTGAATCACCCCTTAGCATTGAGTCACATTTTATATATTTTTATATATGTATATGTGTTTATTTACTTTTTCCTTTCCCCCTGAAAGGCCTATTGTTCAATGTTCAGAAATCATTTAGTTAAATCCTCTCCTTTCATAGGCGAGAACACCAAGACCTAGAAAGGTTCTGTGAGCAAGGTCACCTAACTCACTATTAGAAAAGATAGTTTTAAAAAATCCAGCCCTGAGGTGAGACGTTTTGAGCAGACTAGCTAGAACCATGCACATTAAATATACTGTCAAAGGTTCAAAACATCCAAAATAAAAACCAATAAATCACTAAAGTAATTAGTAAAAATTTATTGTGCACGCACCAAAAATACAGTTTGCAAACCAGGAGCTCTCAAACCAGAGCCTGGAACGAGGCTCAGGGGTATAGTGTTATAAAGCAACTTACGCCGTGAGAAAGCACTGACTTTATTCTTCACAGATTGGCTGCAATATGAGAATTTTCGATGGTTGCTTCACAGCAACCGTGGGAAACAGTTCAAGTTTTGCTTATCAGTCCATACAAGAAATGATCTAGGTCAAGTTAACCTTGCAAAATAAGCTAAATTAAGCTTTGTTTGTATGATCCTACTGGTTAGTCTGCTTAGAATTTTCAAAGCTGGTTCGGTTTTGATTTTAATAGGCTCTATCTCCCAATAAATGCCAGAGAGCCAGCGAAAGCTCCCGAACACAAAGCAGCGCTATCTGCACGGCACTAGGACCCCGGGGGCGCCAGGTTAGCGCTCCCCGCCAAAGGGTAGTGGCTGGGGTTTGAGGTTCGGCGGCAGCGGAAAGCAAGGGGCGGGCGAGGCGGGTGGACGGGTAACGACGGTCCCGGCTGCTCTACTCCGCCCCCGGGACCGCGCGGACCTAGGCGGGCGTGCGGGGAGTGGGAGTCGGGCGCCCCCGGCTCAGCGCCGCCGCTCCCCGCAGCGCACTTTGCTGTCGCGGGGACGCTGAGGGCGCCGGCTGTGTCCCGGGGCGCGGCGCCTGGTGGACAGGCACGTCGGAAGCGGGAGAGGAGAGCGCGCGCTTCCGCGGGGATGGGCAGAGACACGCCGCTGACCGAGCCGGGGCGGCTGCGACGCGGAGAACGGGCCAAAGCGGGTCGGGAAGCGGGCGCGCGCGGAGGGGTGGGGAGAGCAGCCGCCAGGCCGGGCGGGGGCGTGGCCCGGCGCGCCGAGCGGAGCGTGTGGGCGGGTCTCACGGGCCCGGCGACTGGGGCTGGAGGGGGGCGCCGGGGCTGGTGCGGAGGGCGGGGGGAGAGCGAGGTCGGGAGCAGACGCCGCTGAGCCCCAGGCGAGAGAAGGCGAGGTCGCCGGGGACACGCGGGCCAGCACCTGGCTGGCCGTGGGGGTGTGGGGAGCCCAGGGGGCAGGGGTGCAGGGGTGATCTGTGGGACAGGGAGGTGCCGACGGAGCCTCCCAGCACAGCACCGCCTCCGGGCGATGTAGGAAGGACGCTGGTGGGGAAGACGGGTCTGAGGTGTTTGAAGGACACCAGGTGGACGGTTACTATAAAGGTCTGAAGTCCACGACAGGGCGCTGAGATCGTTTAGGAGCGGATCCCGGGAAATGAGAGCAAAAGGACTGAACCTCAGGAACCTGGACGGTTGTGATGCTGGCTAACGGAGAAGATCCTGGGAAGGAAACCTGAAAGCGAAGAGCAGGTACTAGAAGAGATGGACAGAGAAGTGTTCCAGAAACTGAGGTTAAGAGGGTGACCTAAACCAATGGTAGCAATGACTTTAAAAGATGAAGGAAAGGCAGGTTGAAATGTGGGTTTGGAAATCAGGGAGACTTGGGGAGAGCAGGAGCAGGACTAGGACGAGCTGAGAAGTAATGGGGGCTGAGATGGCCTTTGACTTGTCTTTGATTTCTCATCGCTGGTGCAGAGTAGAGTTTGAACTAAATTGTGCTGTTCTTTTAGGATGTCTGAGTATACAGGGACCAAGAGAGCTGAGGTGTGTGCAGAGCCAAGAAAACTGTGGAAGGCTTCTTTCTGTCAAGTTGTACAGAGGAGGACCCTGAGTACACCAGCTTGAGGAGACCAGAGATAATAGCAGTGAGGGGTGGAGGAGTGAGCTGTGAACAAAAACAAGGACTGTTGTCACAGAGACAAAGGAAGGGATGAAGGGTGGGAGAAAGGACAGGCTGTGTGTGTGACAGCTTTTGTTTCCTCTTTTCTTGGGAAAGTGGAAGGCGAGGTCGTCTGCTAAGAATGAGACGGTGGACAAATTGGGTAGGAATTAAGAAAGTGACATCGTTTAAAAGGCAAGTTGCTAAGGTAATTAGGTGCGAGAAATGCCCAAAGACAAGTCATAGGAATGGTAAATTATTGAGGACCTTATACAAGATTTTGTAGGGTCACAGGTCTGCTCAATGGCATTATTTTGTCTAGCAGTGATCAGCTGCTGGACAGCAGAGAGTGCTGGATGCCAGCCTAAGGAGTTGGGGTTTATCTTCCAGGCCACCGGGTCCCAAGTCCTGCTCACCAGAGTCTCCTAGAAATCTTCCCTAAAGCACAGATTCTGCAGAATCACTGCCCAGAGATTCAGATCCTGCATGGGTGGTGAGGTCTGGAAATCTGTATTTTTAATTAGCTCCCTACTGGTTCCCATGTAGCCAGGTAAGAGTTGGCAGATCCTGAAGATTTTTTTTTTCCATTTTATTGAGGTATAATTGACAAATAGGAATTATATATATTAATTATATATATTTAAGGTGTTCAACTTGATGTTTCGATATATGTATACATTGTGAAATGATTGCACGATCAAGCTAATTAACATATCCAACCCCTCACAAGGTAGCCAGAGTTGTTGTGTGTGTGTGTTGAGAACACTTGAGATCTACCCTTCACGAATTTCAAGTATGCAATACAGTATTGTTAACTATATCACCACGCTGTATGTAAGATCTCCAGAACTTATTCATCTTGGATAATTGAAAATTTCTATCCTTTGACCAACAGCTCCCCATTTCCACCTCCCCCTAGCCCCTAGTTATCACCGTTCTACTCTCTACCTCTATGAGTTTAACTATCTTAGATTCCACATGTAAGTGAGATCATGCAGTATTTGTCTTTCTGTGTCTGCCTTATTTTACTGCATAATGTTAGCTATATAGCTAATTAGCATATGTATTATGTATAATATAATAATATATTTTATATATACATAATCATATGGTGATTCTATTTTTAATTTTTTGAGGACCCTCCATACTGTTTTCCATAATGGCTATGCCAATTTACATTCCCACTACCATGTACAAGGATTGCCTTTTCTCCACATCCTCAGCAACACTTATCTTTTGTCTTTTGATAATAGACGTCCTAACAGGTATGAGATGATATCTCTCCTCATACATCAAGGAGCTTTTT
This sequence comes from Ursus americanus, assembly GCF_024610735.1. Classification (NCBI taxonomy): domain Eukaryota; kingdom Metazoa; phylum Chordata; class Mammalia; order Carnivora; family Ursidae; genus Ursus; species Ursus americanus. Next base: position 28,661,715 of record NC_142158.1, read on the forward strand.
CCCCCTATGTTTTCTTCCAGGATTTTATGGTTTCAAGTCTTATGTTTAAGTCTTTAATCCATTTTGAGTTGATTTTTGCATATGGTGAGAGACAAGGGCCCAGTTTCATTCTTCTGCATAAGATATCCAATTTTCCCAACAATTGACCCTCCTTTCCCCATTTTGTGTTTTTGAAACTCTTATTGAAGACCAATTGACCATAGATGCACTGATCTATTTCTGGGCCCTGTATTCTGTTCCATTTGCCTATATGTCTGTTTTTATACCAGTACCATATTGTTTTGATTGCTTTGTAATGTATTTTGAAATTAGGCAGGCCTCTCTCCCATGGGGCTGGAGGGTCCCTTTTCTTCTTAGCCAGGGCTGGAAGCCAAGATCAGCCCTTGTCATTGTCAGGGCTGCCACAAGCTGGCAGCCTTGTTTTCCTGCCTCAGACATCTGGAGTTGCTGGGAGCCCCAACTTGGTCTATAGTGGCATGCCAGCCCCACAGCCACACTAGGGTCTGAAGTGGTAGCATGGGCCTCTGGCTCCCCCTAGATAGTGCCAGGCTCTCATGGGCTGATCCTGGCCTGTGTTGCCCCAAAAGTAGCTTAGCCCCCTGCCTACCGCATAGGCAACAGCTAACAAACACACCTAAACAAGTAGTCATCTACCACAAAGATGTCTGCGAGGGAATGGGGCCTCTCACCTCCTGCTCTCCTACTAAACAACTTCTTTGGCCCCGGGGGATATCACTGGGAGAGGAGAAGGTGTCCAAAAGTGGGGACTTCTGTTGTAGAAGGGGCATCCGAGGCCACCTAACTCAGGAAGGATCACCATTTCTCCCTGTGTGGATTAGCTTGGGTATTACCAATCCACTCCATCCACCCACTCAGAGTTGCCTCCTGCATAGAGTCCCATACAGGATTGTGAGGTGTGGGGTGGTGAGGAAGAGCTGTGAGTGGGTGCTGGAGAAGAAGGAGCACCACAGGCATCAGGGCAAAGAGGTCAGACCTGCCACTCAGTACACCGGCTGCAAGTGCAAGCCCCACTTGCAAGCTGTTAGCTGTATCTAATTGGACAGCTCCGACTCCACACAGTTGCAAATAGGAAGTTTGCTGTGTTGAAGTGCCTACTTTATCAGCTGACAAAATAACGTTTTAGAAAACTTTTCACGTTCTAACAGTTTTTCCTCACTAATAAAAGTTCTGAAAGCATTTTATTTTGTTCTAAAATCAATAAACCACTTTCTGTGGGAAAAAAAACTAGGAAATGTGATGCTTCCAGCTTTGTTCTTATTGCTCAAGATTGTTTTGGCTATTTGGGGTCTTCTGTGTTTCATGTAATTAAGATTATTTTTTCTATTTCTGTAAAGAATTCCATTGGGATTTTGATAGGAATTGCATCTGTAATTGAATCTGTAAATTACCTTGGTAGTCTGGACATTTGAACAATAGCCTTCCAATCCATGAACATTGAGATCTTTTCTTTTATCTGTGTCTGCTTTGATTTCCTTCACCAATGTTTCACAATTTTCAGTGGACAAATTTTTCATCTCTTTGGTTAAGTTAATTCCCAAGTATTTTAGTCTTTTTGTTGCTATGTGATTGTTTCCTTAATTTTCTTTTCAGATAGTTCATTGTTAGTGTATAGAAACATCACTGGTTTTCATACATTGATTTTGTTTCCTACAACTTTACTGTATTCATTTATTGGTTCTAATAGTTTTGTTGTTGTTGAGTCTTTGTGGAGTTTTCTACATATATGATCATGTCATCTGAAAACAGAGATAAATTTATTTCTTCCTTTCTGTTTTGAATGCTTTTCATTTCTTTTTCTTGTTTAATTGCTCTGGCTAGGATTTCCAGTACTATGTTGAATTGAATTGGCAAGAGTGGGCATCCTTGCCTTGTATCAGATCTTAGAAGAAAAGCTTTCAGGTTTTCCTCATTGATTATGATGTTAGCTGTGGGCTTTTAATATATGGCCTTTGTTGTGTTGAGGTGAGTTCCTCTACATCTATTTTGCTGATAGTGTTTATCCCAAATGGATGTTGTCAAATGCTTTTTCTGTGTCTATTCATCTATCATGAGAGGATCATGTTTACCTTTCATTCTGTTAATATGGCGTGTCAATTGATTTGCCATAATGAACCATCTTTTCATCTCACAGATAAATCCCATTTGGTCATGGTGTATAATCCTTTTAATGTGCTGTTGAATCGATTTGCTAATATTCTATTGAGTATTTTAACATCCGTATTCATTAGGGGTATTGGTCTGTGGTTTTCTTTTCTTGTATTGTCTTTGTCTGGCTTTGGTATTAGGGTATTGCTGGGTTCGTAAATGGTTTGGAAGTGTTCCCTCTATTTTTTGGAAGCGTTTTAGATGGATTGGTTTTAATTCTTCTTTGAATGTTTGATAGAATTCACCCGTTAAGCCTTCTGGGCCCAGGCTTTTCTTTGTTGGGGCATTTTTAATTACTCCTTCAATTTTCTTATTTGTTATTGGTCTGTTCAGGCTTTCCATTTCCTCTTGATTCCATCTTGTTATGTTTCTAGGAGCTTTTCCATTTCTTCCAGGTTACCCAATTTGTTGGCATATAATTACTCATAAAGCTCCCTAAGATCTTGTTTATTTCCATGGCATCCATTTAATGTCTCCTCTTTCATTTCTGATTTATTTCAGTCTTCTCTATTTTTTCTTAGTCTAGTTAAGGGTTTATAATTTTTTTATCTTTTCAAAAAACCAACTCTCAGTTTTGTTGATATCATCTATCTTCTATCCTCTATTTTATTTATTTCTGCTTTATATTTCTTTCTGTCTACTAACTTGGGGTTAGTTTGTTCTTGTTTTTCTAGTTCCTTAAGGTGTAAAGTTAGGTTGTTTATTTGAAATCTTTCTTCTTTTTTACTAAAAACTTCCCTCGTAGTATTACTTTTGCTGCATCCCGTAAGTTTTAGTATGTCATGTTTTCATTTTCCTTTTCTCAGGATATTTTTTAAATTCCCTTTTGACCAATGGTTGTTGAAGAGTGTGGACTTTAGTTTCCACTTATTTGTTAATTTTCCCATTTTCTCACTGTTTTTGAGGTCCTTTCATTCCATCATGGTTGCAAAAGATACTTGGTATGATTTTGATCTTCTTAAATTTGTTAAAACTTGTTTTTTTGACCCAAAATGTGGTTTAATCCTGAAGAATGTTTTGTGTGTGCTTGAGAAGAAGAATATGTTTTGTGTGGTGTCTTTTTGGTCCATTTATTCTATAGTGTTGTTTAACTCCACTGTTTCTTTATTGGTTTTCTGTCTGGAAATTCCACCCAGTATTGAAAGTGTATTGAAATCTCCTCCTATTACTGTATTGCCATCAATTTCTCCTTTCAGGTGTGTCAATATTTGCTCTGTATACTTAGGTGCTGTGATGTTGGGTGCATTTATATTCACAATTGTTACATCTTTCTATTGAATTGACCCTTTCATCTTAATGTAATGACCTTCTTTGTCTCTAAAGACAGTTTTTTGCTTTAAGTCTATTTTGTCTGATATAATTATAGCTACCTTACTTTCTTTTGGTTAATATTTGCATGGAATATCTTTTTTCATTCTTTCATTTCAGTTTATGTGTATCTTTAAATCTAAAGTAAGTTTCTCTATGTGGGTAGAACTGGAGGGTATTATGCTGAGTGAAATAAGTTAATCAGAGAAAGACAATTATCATATGGTTTCACTCATGTGGAATATAAGAAACAGAGCAGTGGACTGTAGGGGAAGGGAGGGAAAACAGAATGGGAAGTCCTCAGAGAGGGAGAAAAACCATGAGAGACTCTTAACTACAGGAAACAAACTGAAGGTTGTTGGAGGGGAGGTGGGTGCAGAGACCAGGTAATTGGGTGATGGGCATTAAGGAGGGCATGCGATGTGATGAGCATGGGTGTTATATGCAACTGATAAATTATTGAACTCTATGTATGAAACTAATGATGTACTATAAGTTGGCTAGTTGAATTTAAATTTAAAAAAAATAATAAAAGTAAGTTTCTTATAGACAGCATATAGTTGGATCTTGGATTTTTTATCCCCTCAATCACTATGTCTTTTGATTGGGGAGTTAAACCATTTCCATTTACAGTAATTACCGATTAGGAAGGATTTAATATTACTGTTTTGTTAACTGTTTCCTGTTTTTCTTCTAGTTCTTTGTCCCTCTTTTTCTCTGTCCTCCTTTGTGTTTGTTTATTTTATTTTATTTTATTTTATTTTTGTATTGACAGGTTTTAGTTCTTTTTCTTTCATGTGGCTTCTATAGGTATTTTCTTTGTAGTTACAGTGGGGCTTATATAAATATCTTCCAGCTATAATAATCTGTTTTAAGCTGATAACAACTTAACTTCACTTGCGTACAGGAACTCTACACTTTTATTTCTCCCCTACCCCCCATTACATGTTATTGATGTCACAATTTACATCTATTTATATTGTATATCCATTAATATGATTTTAGTTATAGTTATTTTAATGCTTTTGTCTTTTAACTTTTACACTAGAATTAAAAACCGATTTGTTCACCAATGTTACAGTGATACAGCATTCCATATTTGTCTATATTTTCACCTTTGTCAATGTGTTTCATACTTTTTTAAGTTATCATTTTGCTGTTAGCATCTTTTCGTTTCACCTCCTTCTAACATTTCTTATAAGGCAGATCTTAGTGGTGATGGACTCCCTCAGCATTTGTCTGTCTGAGAAAGCCTTTATCTTCACTTCATTTTTGAAGGACAGTTTTGCTGGATATAGCATTCCTGGTTGGCAGGATTTATTTTCGTTCAGCGCTTTAAATATATCATCCAGCTCTTTTTGGCCTGCAATGTTTCTGCTGAAAAATCTACTGATAGTTTTATTGGGGTTTCCTAGTATGTGACAAGTTGCTTTTTTCCTGCTGCTTTGAAAATTCTCTCTTTGTCTTTGACTTTGATAATTTAATTATAATGTGCTTCAGTGTGGGTTTCTTTGGGTTCATCTTCTTTAATATTCTTTAGGCTTCTTGAATCTGGATGCCTATTTCCTTCCCCAGATTTGGGAAGTTTTCAACATTATTTCTTTGAAAAAGCATTCTGCCCCTTTGTCTCTCTGTCTCTCTTCTTCCTCTGAGACTCCCATAATGTTTATATTGGTCCATTTGATGATGTCTCAAGTCCTTTAAGCTATCTTCACTCTTTTCATTCTTTTTTTCTTTTGGCTCCTCTGACTGGATGATTTCCAGTGACTCATTTTCAATTTCACTGATACTTTCTTCTACTTGATCTACTCTGCTTTTGAACACCTCTGTTGAATTTTTCAGTTCAGTTATTGTATTCTTCAACTTTATGATTTCTGCTTGATACTTCTAAATTCTTCTCTTTGTCGAAATTCTGGCTTTGTTCATGCATTGCTCTCCTAACTTCAGTGAGCATCTTAATGACCATTTTTTTGAATTCTCTCTTGGGTAAATCATATATTTCTATTTCATTAGGATTGATTTCAAGAAATTTATATTGTTCTTTTGTTTGGAACACATTTCCCTGTTTCTTCATTTTCCTTGGCTCTGTGTTGGTGTGTGCATTAGACAAAACAGCCACCTCTCCTAGTCTTCATGGACTGGCCTCATATAGGAGAAGACCCTTACCAATCATCCCAACCAAAGATTATGGGTGTCTTTCAGATCTTTCTATGTATTTCCAAACCACTGTCTGTGTTCTTAGCAGCCACCAGGAATTTAGAGTGTGACAAGTCCTGTCAGTGCCCTGAGACAGGTAAGATAGAAGCCAGTTCTTTGAGTAGCAGCTGGAGAAGTTGGAATCTGCATATATGATCCAATTCCTTCTTTCCTCAGGGACAATCTGGGAGCTAGAGTTTATCACCCACTCATTCTGCACTGAGCCAAGGAGAAGAGCTGTAAAAATGTCTGCATGCTTGTTCAGACCACATACTTTAAACAATTGCTTTGCTCTCTGTAGTTCCCAGGGGCCTAATGAATGTCAAGCCCTGTCAGCTATCAGGGACTGGTGAGTTGGAAGCCAGTCTCTCCAGTAGCACCTGGAAAAGTTGGGAGGCTAGATGTATAGTCCAGCTCCTTCCAGGCAGAAGCTGGATGCTGGGCTTTATCACTGAAGTGAACTGGGGGAGAAGGAGCCATAGGAGGAGCCCATAAACCTATTCAAAGCCACTGCTTGTTCTCTGTTGTCCCCAGGAGACTAGCAAATTCCAGGCCCTCTCCTATGGACAGGCTAGTTAGAAGCCAGACCCTCAGTCAGCAGCTAGAAAAGTCACGATGCTAGATGTGCAGTCTAATTCCTTCCAGAGAGAAGCTGGGAGCTGGGTTTTATCACCTGCTTGCTCTGTGCTGAGCCAGGGGGAGGAGCTGCAGGAAGTGCTTGCACACCCATTCAGTTTAGTTTTGTTGGGATATTTTCTCACTTTCCCAGTATGCACAAGACAAAAATATCACAGGGAACAACGGCCATGGGTATAGTTACCTGACCCGACTGTACCCTAGAGTATTTGTGCACAAAGTAGAAAAGGAAGAATTAAATTATTAAGGATCTAGAAGCTCTCTGATTTGGGAAATTGCTCTGAATTTTCTCTAGGGGCACATGGACACTTTCTGCCCTCTGGAGGGAGGAAGGGTGCTGGTGGAAGATATCTGAAAGAAGTAACTGCACTTGGAAATTGACCTATGCACAGCACAGAAGCTGAAGGAGAAGAGGGACACCAAGCAGAGAAATGTGGAGGTACAGATAACACCTGATTATTTGTGGGATCCTTCAAGGAACCTGAGAAGACATATTGCAAAAGAGGAACTTAAGGACGGGTATGCCTACTGATGAAGCATTTAGGTGCTCAGAATACTGGGTTTGGGGATATCACTGTAAATATGAAGATTTTGGATTTTTGTAGAAAAATGTTTAAGTTATTTAAAGAATAAGTCATATCAAACTTGCTTAATTTCCTTCATTAAAAAAAATAAAGTTATTAGATTCATATAACAAGAGAATGCTATTGTCTGTATATTTAATTTTAAGAAATTATTTGAGCAAATTTTTCATCCTTTTAATCAAGATGAACATTGAAAACATAGGTCATTTCACAGCTGGTTATATATTCTTTGTCCAAAGGCTATTACTCACTGACTTACAGTTAAAATTTCTTTTTTTTTTTTTACAGTTAAAATTTCTGCTAAATGTGCCACAAAGTGCTGCCTTGTCTCCCTCCCATTCTTCTCAGTCCTTATTATATAATTCAAGGTCATGAATATTCCATTTGAAGGTTTGTTTCCATCTGTTCAGTACCACCCATATCTACTAGCCTAATTATATCATTTATATTTTAAACATCTAGAAATCAACTCTATAACAAAAATGTCTAAGAAATAATAGTCTTATATGCCATTGCTTTTTTTCTCTTTACAATTCTTAGTAAAGCCTGAAGTGAACACCTCCCCTTTGAAGAACGGACCCCTACAGCATCTCAACCTTCTTGTCTACCATGTGACATATTTTTATCCATGCTACATTCAATCCCACTGGTTCCTGAATGGACAGGAGGAAAACAGCTAGGGTTATGTCCACCAACCTGATCCATAATAAAGACTGGATCTTCCAGATCCTGGTGATTTTGGCAATGACCCTTCAGCGGGGACAGTAGGGAGATGGCTGGGCCTGCCAAGTGGAGCACCCCAGCCTGGATGGTCCTGTCACTGTGGAGTGGAGTGAGTTATTCCCTAATAACCATGTAGGCTCCAAATTCTGAAGAACAGGGGATGTTCTAGCTCTAGGGTCCACTCATCTTGTCCTGTGTCTATACACTGGGTTCATATCTACCCCCATCTTTTTCCTAGAGAAGTCCCTGAGAATAGTTCAGAGCTGGGGCAGCAGAGACTTGGCCACCTTGACCTAGGGGATGCTAAGGATTCATAGATCTCTGCTCTTGTCAGAAAACCTAGGAAACTCAGAAACCTTCCTGAATTACCCTCACACATGGAAACTGTTCTCCGCCTTTGGTCTTTTAGCTTATGTGAGTTATTTTGAGAGGCAGCTACCAGAATTAGTATGCGTGTCCTTTTTGAAGTCACAGCCTAATTTCCAGAACTTGGGGGTCCTTTCTAAACTTCCTCCTTCTCCAAGGTATATATATCTCTCATAGCCTTCATATTGGTATTCTCCATCAAGCCCCAGAATCTCAGACAGTACCTGAGGGGGTGCAGCAGGTAGAGGTGAGACCGACCCCAGTCTGTGTTTCCCAGAGGCACGCTGATTCTGCCCAGAGAAACACTGGCTGGAATCTCAGGCTTTGTGCTGGGGCTTATCTTCCTTGTAGTGGGCATCTTAGTGCATATGAGGAGCGAGAAAGGTAAGAAAACCTGAGAGGTGGCTGACGTTTGCTTTCCCCTGACCTACTCACCCATCTTCCGTGATAAGGAACTGACACGGAAAAGCAATGCCAGAGAATCCTGGAGGCCACTGAAATCAGACTGTCAGGGAGCAAAAATGGCCTGGAGGGAGAGAGAAATTCCCAGGCTGGAATCTTATCCCAACCAGACACATGGGGGCTGCAGTTGCTCAGATGATGCTGAAGTTCATTTAGTAACGGATTAGTCTGCAACCAGCCCCTGCCTTACTTCCCAGTGACCCCACCGGGGCAATGGGAGTGAAATGGAAAAGTTCATCTAATTGTCTAAGATGCTTTTAATGGCTGTATACATTCCCATTTCTCCTTTCATTCTCATGTAATGAGGATCTTGAAAACCAAGTAATACTCCTGCTTTGTTTTTCTTGGGGGATGGGTTGCAGAAAGTCCTTTCCTTGCACGGTTACTCTGAGGCATCTACTAGGAAGAGGGTCTCAGGCCTGAACCTCTCTTTCTTTTTTTTTTTTTTTTTTTTAGATTTTTTTTATTTATTTATTCGACAGAGATAGAGACAGCCAGCGAGAGAGGGAACACAAGCAGGGGGAGCGGGAGAGGAAGAAGCAGGCTCATAGCGGAGGAGCCTGATGTGGGGCTCGATCCCATAACGCTGGGATCACGCCCTGAGCCGAAGGCAGACGCTTAACCACTGTGCCACCCAGGCGCCCCTGAACCTCTCTTTCAACTTCAGCCAGTTAGCAAGTGTGGAAAATGAGTGTTACTTTGCTCCAGTGATGAAGGAAGCCAAGAAAAACTCTTACTTTTCATCAGGCTAAGACTCAGTCTCTCACCAAATTTTTCTTTCCTGGGGCTTAGAGGAAGAGAAGTCAGCAACCTGAGATAACTTTTCCTTTGACCTCCGCAGGGTTCCTGATCTGACCCAAAGACCTGCATGAGCCCTGGAACAAGCATTTTTCTCTCTTTCCTCAGTCCCAGAGGCTGGTTCTGGGACAGACTTCAGGCTCCCAAGAGGATGTTACTGCCAAGTAATTGCTCTGAAACTAGTTTCTATAGTTGTTCTCGTGGATTCCATGCACAATTTCCCTTCTTGTAGTTCCATAAATAATAAAAAGCCACTGTTACTGTCTGTTTTCTCTTAAGAATATGCACCAAGTCATCTCCGCCATTGCTTTTGTTTGAGGGTTTTGGTAAACAGTAGGAGTTCATGAAGAAGTTCATTGTTGTGTATACACAGGCAAGATGGAAAGCATGAAAAGGGGATATCCTAACTCTTGGGGAAGGTGGCAGATTGGACATAGACCGCCTCTGAATTCACTCTCTATCTTTGGGCTGCCCCAAAGATAGTGATTTGTGTTTGCTACCTTTATCCCTGTAGGTCTGGGACCAATCTTAGTTATTCAAGGTTGAGCAGATGGTGAATTTCGTGTTATATGACCTATATTCACACAGCACCGATTCAACATATAACTTAGGAAGAGTGTGTTTTACCAATACCCTTAAGAAATCAGGGGCGCCTGGGTGGCACAGTGGTTAAGCGTCTGCCTTCGGCTCAGGGCATGATCCCGGCATTATGGGATCGAGCCCCACATCAGGCTCCTCTGTTATGAGCCTGCTTCTTCCTCTCACACTCCCCCTGCTTGTGTTCCCTCTCTCACTGGCTGTCTCTATCTCTGTCGAATAAATAAATAAAATCTTTTTTTTAAAAAAAGACGTTAAATGACTAAAGGCTTAACAACTTTACCATGGGAAACTCCTGCAAAACAGTGTGTCTACTAGAAAATGGATCTTTTCTGCAGCCTGGAGGAAGAGAGGAGCCCTGGAGGTCAGAGTCTAGAAGTGGTCAGAATGCTGGGTGAAATAAAAGGGGGTGAACAAAGAATCTTAGCAGCAGGATGGAGAAGAGATGAATACTTCAGAGTAATTCAACCCCACAGTGACACCAACCATCCTGTGCCCTCTACCCCATACTATAGGCTAGGGAAGTACCCAGGGCATAGCAAACATTCTCTAGACCTGGCAGGCTCAGAAACTGCAATAACTACATCCACATTACAGGTCCAAGATATGTGCTCCTAGGAAACTGAAGATACAGAGGCCAAGGAAAGGCCCTGGAGTCAAAAAGAAGGCACCAGAAATGTCTAACACACACAGGTATTTATTGGTCCTTGGGATTACTCAGAAATGATGCTCTATAGGGAGGAGTCTCAGAGGAAACCAGGGCCTATAGACCATCCGGTACTAAATTGTCACCATACATCAAATTTCAGCATTTATTGAGTACTTTCTATGTATCAGGCCCTTTGCAGGTGCTAAGTGTGAGTAGGATCACAGACAGGCAGGAATTGGAGGGGTCTTTGGGGACATCAATCATTGGTGTTGAGGAGCACAGAGATTCAGAGTCATTGGAGCTTTAAAGTAGATCTGATGCTGAGGATTCCCCTATGTCCTCTTCTGTCACATGAGGATTGTCACCTGCAGTAGGACAAACACAGTGGGATTAGGACTCCCCATTTAGCTTTGCGTACTCCATCCATTTACCCCTGCCTCCTTCATTTTCTTTCCTCACCGACCCTTCAGGAGGTGGTCTTCCCAGCAAATGGTGTTGCCCCCAGAGGAGGATCAGTGAGAAGTCAAAGGATACCCTAAGGAGATGTCATTTCACTCTCCAGCTCTCCACAGTGCTCTGAACTCCTAAGACAGTGAGGCCCAGGAACAAGATGATGAAAGTTGAAGGTGGTAGGAGTTGGGCACAATATGTGAAGCTCCTCTTAAAGGGGCACCAGTAACCCTTCAATACTAGCCCAGTGGATACTTACCTTAGTTGCCAGATTATAAACATCTAACATTCATTAATTATTTCCTTGTTCCTGAAATTTCTGCTCCCTTGGCTTAGGTGATGAAATATTCTAACTCTCCTGCCTCTCCACTTCTTTGAAGTCTCTTTGAACACTTCTCTTTTCTTGCACAACGCTGAGATCAAGACCTGAGCTGAGATCAAGATTCAGACGCTCAACCAACTGAGCCACCCAGGAGCTCCCTTGCATTTTATATAATAAAAATAAGATAGGAGGTGCTGATGTACAAATCACATGATGTCTAGTTTTCACTCATGCTACCTGTCCAGTGTGACAGCAAAGTACCTCTGCTAATTATACTCAGGGAACCAGGCTGACAGACCTTCTTCTTTGACATCTGTTCCCATAATTTCCCAAACAGACTGATGGACCTTTTTGAATCATATACTGGCTCTTAATGATCCCTCCTGGAAATAATGCATCACTTCTCACACTTCATTATCCAAAGCAAATCACATGGATGTATCTAATTTCAAAAGAGTTGGAATCTTTGGAGGTAGAAAGTATTCAATAAGTAGACATTAATACATAATATATTACTCACTTATACCAGACACATGTATTGAAGACCTATTTATAAGGACATATGCCAGGCCATGTGGGTAAAAGGAGCTTCTAGCTCCTAAAAGGCTTAGAAATTATCTACTGGCCTAAGGAGGGCCTCTGGGGAATTGGCAATGTTCTATTCCCTGACCTAGGTACTAGTTACATGGGTGTTCGCTTGATAATCATTGGCTGTACATTAATGTTTTGTGTATTTCTTACATATGTCTGCTAGTTCACAGTAAAAGGGTTTAAAAAGAGAGGTAAAGGAGGATATTAGTAATTAGAAGCAAAACAAGAAACCAACGAATCAAGCAGAAATAGTGAGCTTTAATAATGGTTGGAATAAAGAATATTTAGATGAAACAACTAGTGGGACTTCTGCAACTGAAGAATAATTAATAAACAAGCGGTGAGACTGAGAAATGCTCTCAAGGGCAGTGTGAACGATTAAACAATAGGGAATATAAAAGAAAACTTATGAGACATGAAGGATCAAAACTGACATCCTGACATCTTGATAATCAGACACCTAGAAAGTGGAGAAAAGAGTAAAAGGAGATGAAATGTCTGAAAAAAAGAATAGATTTCTAGGCTTTATAGAAAGATGAAATAACTTAGTTTGACACGGTACATTGATGGCCAATGAAGTTTTTAAAGACATATCTCTTTAAAAAGCACACTTATCTAGTACATTATAAGAGAACTGTAAGAACTCCAAAGTCAAAAGGAAAATTGTCAACACTTGTAGAGAGAGCAGGTCCACCGATAAAAGAATAAGAGCAGATCCATCTGGAGAAGAATAAATAGACATCATTCCTATCAACAGCAGCACACAGTGGAAGGTTACTTGCATAGAGCTGAAGAAAAAGAACTTTCAATCCCAAAATGTATACCCACAACACACAGTCATTTCAATACAAAATGAATACTCTCAAACATTTCAACCTTAGATGCTTTGCTATTCAAAAAACCACTTTTAAAATACTTTTTAAATTTTTTTAAAATATTTTATTTATTTCTCTGAGACAGAGAGAGAGAGAATGAACGAGCACAAGTAGGGTGAGGGTCAGAGGGAGAAGCAGGGAGCCCGACATGGGGCTTGATCCCAGGACCCTGGGATCATGACCTGAGCTGAAGGCAGACACTTAACCAACTGAGCCACCCAGGTGCCCCTAAAATACTTTTTTTTTTTAAAAGCACCTCCTAAAAAAGACAAACACATCTAAGAGAGAAGAGGAAAATAAGAAAGATCAAATAATTTTGAAAAGTTATTGTTACCTTAAAAAGCAAAGGCTGATTTTTTTTTAAGTAAGAAAAAATGCTGGAACAAACAGTCCTTAAATTTGTATGGAACCAGAAAAGGCCCCGAATCGCCAAGGAACTGTTGAAAAGGAAAAACAAAGCTGGGAGCATCACAATGCTGGATTTCGAGCTGTACTACAAAGCTGTGATCACAAAGACAGCATGGTACTGGCACAAAAACAGACACATAGACCAATGGAACAGAATAGAGAACCCAGAAATGGACCCTCGGCTCTTTGGGCAACTAATCTTTGATAAAGCAGGAAAAAACATCCGGTGGAAAAAAGACAGTCTCTTCAATAAATGGTGCTGGGAAAATTGGACAGCTACATGCAAAAGAATGAAACTTGACCACTCTCTCACACCACACACAAAGATAAACTCCAAATAGATGAAAGACCTCGATGTGAGACAGGAATCCATCAAAATCCTAGAAGAAAACATAGGCAGCAACCTCTAGGACATCGGCCAAAGCAACCTTTTTCATGACACATCTCCAAAGGCAGAAAAAATGAACTTGTGGGACTTCATCAAGATAAAAAGCTTCTGTGCAGCCAAGGAAACAGTCAAAAAAACTAAGAGGCAGCCCACGGAATGGGAGAATATATTTGCAAATGATGCTACAGATAAAAGACTGGTATCCAAGATCTACAAAGAACTTCTCAAACTCAATACGTGAGAAACAAATAAACAAATCATATAATGGGCAGAAGATATGAACAGACACTTTTCCAATGATGACATACAAATGGCTAACAGACACATGAAAAAATGCTCAAAATCATTAGCCATTAGGGAAATTCAAATCAAAACCACACTGAGATACCACCTTACGCCAGTTAGAATGGCAAAAATTGACAAGGCAAGAAACAACAATTGCTGGAGAGGATGTGGAGAAAGGGGATCCCTCCTGCATTGTTGGTGGGAATGCAAGTTGGTACAGCCACTCTGGAAAACAGTGTGGAGGTCCCTTAAAAAGTTAAAAATTGAGCTACCCTATGATCCAGCCATTGCACTACTAGGTATTTACCCCAAAGATACAGACGTAGTGAAGAGAAGGGCCATATGTACCCCAATGTTCATAGCAGCATTGTCCACAATAGCTAAATCGTGGAAGGAATCGAGATGCCCTTCAACAGATGACTGGATTAAGAAGTTGTGGTCCATATATACAATGGAATATTACTCAGCTATCAGAAAGAACGAGTTCTCAACATTTGCTGCAACATGGACGGCACTGGAGGAGATAATGCTAAGTGAAATAAGTCAAGCAGAGAAAGACAATTATCATATGATTTCTCTCATCTATGGAACATAAGAACTAGGAAGATCGGTAGGGGAAGAAAGGGATAAAGAAAGAGTGGGTAATCAGAAGGGGGAATGAAGCATGAGAGACTATGGACTCTGAGAAACAAACTGAGGGCTTCAGAGGGGAGGGGGGTGGGGGAATGGGATAGACCGGTGATGGGTAGTAAGGAGGGCACGTATTACATGGTGCACTGGGTGTTATACGCAACTAATGAATCATCAAACTTTACATCAGAAACCAGGGATGTACTGTATGGTGACTAACATAAATAATAAAAAAATTAAAATAAAAAATAGATAAAGTAAGAAAAAATGCATTTAAAACAAACTGGAACTAAGAATGTAGTTGATATTAATGTAAAGGAGGTGCTAAGTAGTGATATTAGGGAGAAATGAAAGTACTGCGAAGTTTTTGTCTCTTTTGTGAGTCAGGAAGAATAGAGAGATTTATCAGTGTCTTAACGAATATGATTAAGGGCATTAAGATAAGCCATTCATGAGTATAATTAGAAAATGCCACTTATAGAGTAACAGAATTTGGCCTAGCCTTTAGGAATGAGAGATGAGAAAAATGAACAAGAATAAAGTATATTAAATAAAACATTTTAATAATATGGTAGTAAATTTTTAATATAATAGTAATTGCAATAAATTGAATGAGTTCAACAACCAATTAAAAAGAAGAGACTGTCAAATTGTACCTTCAACACAGTCTAACAAAGTCAGAATAAATGAAAGGTCAAAAACCAAATAATGGGGGGCGCCTGGGTGGCACAGTGGTTAAGTGTCTGCCTTCGACTCAGGGCGTGATCCCGGCGTTGTGGGATCGAGCCCCACATCAGGCTCCTCTGCTCTGAGGCTGCTTCTTCCTCTCCCACTCCCCCTGCTTGTGTTCCCTCTCTCGCTGGCTGTCTCTCTCTCTCTCGAATAAATAAATAAAATCTTAAAAAAAAAAACAAATAATGGAAAAAGGCACTTCAGGCAGATAAACAAAGATAACCGAGGTAAAAAATCTCACATCTGCCAAAAGAGAATTAAAGGCAGTGAAAACCTAGAGCAAGAAACTGTAATGAACATGAACATATATCCCCCTGAAAATAAAACCTCAAAATACAAGAGCGACAAATGACAGAAACATGTGGAGAAAGGCTCTAAAAATTGAAAATCTTAAATTAAACTGCAGATTTTAACATATCCTCAAAAACTAAGAGCAGAAGCAAAAAGAAAATAAAGATATAGAAGATCTAAATAATCAAGTAAAAGGGTCAAATAACTACATAGAGATTTCCACAACCAACACATGCACATTGTTTTCAAGCACACATGGCACATTTATGAAAACAACACTTATTAAGCCACAAAGAAGTCCTCAGTGTGTTCAAATTAATGTCACATATGTTCTTTGGCCATAATGTAATTGAATTCTAAATTGATGAAAAAGAATAAACAAATGAACTCCATATATTCCAAACATGCAATTAAATAACCACAGGAATGAAAATATAAATGACGGAACACTTAGTATTCAGTGAAAACCTGTATATCAAAAGTAGTGCCTAGAAGGAAACATCTAGCTTTTAAACAAATGTGTTAGGAAAGAAAGCCTGAAAACGAATGTGCTAATCATTTCCATTAAGAGAATGGGAAAGTAGAAAAACAGCAGAAGAAAAAAATGTAAATAATATAGACAAGAGCAGAATTCAGTGAACTAGAGAACAAAAAATAGGGAAGATAAACAAAATCAAAGTTTGATTCAATGGAAAGTTTAAAGAGGCTAATAGACCCATCTGGTCAAACCACTAAGGAAAATGTAGGATATTCAGAATGAAAAGGAGAAACGACTATATGCACAGACATTTTAAATGAAAAAAAGTTTGTTATGATCAACTCTATTCCAATAAATCTGAAAATTTAGATTAGATGAATACATTTCTAGAAAGATAAAAAGGTCAAAACTACAGGGAGTAATAGAAACCTGAAATAGAGTCATGAGCATCAAAGACAACAGCTTGGAAGGCAAAGAACACCTTCCCAACAGCCCCTGTCCTAATGTGGCAGCTAGGACATTTCAAAAACAAATCGTTCCTCTATTAAACGTGTCATTCTAGAACACAGAAAGGAACAAAAGTCTTCTGAATCATCTTGTGAGGCTGGTGATCTTTATTTTCAGAGCCAGCTAAGGATAGTACAAGAGAAGAAAATTATGGATTAATGTCAGCCACGTCACTGAATCCAACAATGTATTACAAGAATGGTTCATTTCAATCAGATAAGATTTGTACTTTGATAGTGTAAGTGCATGACTATCAGTTTATTGTAATGTAAGTGCCTGACATTAAGCTTTTGATTGCCAAGGCATCCATCTCAAAGATATCCATGGAAAAGACCCATATTGCCTGATATACAACTAGATAAAGAATAAAGAGCCAGGCTGCGTTCTCCTTCCCCCGCCATGAAGCTCCTCTTTTAGAAAGCCCTGGGTGACCTAGATGAGATAACGGACTGCTTGAGTGACCCTGCTTTTCCCTTCCCACGCTTTCATTCCAGTTCTTACATTTTAAATTCACCAATAAAGAGTGACCCTGTGAAATCCGAGGCACCCCTTCCTCAACCCCAATAATGGCAGATCCCCAGGTCTCTTCTACCCCCCACAACTTCACTGTGTGGCTCTGGGCAGGCCATGTACCCTCCAGGACTTGTGAATAATAAGCTAATAAATCTTGTTTGTTTGTTTTTTTCAAAGTTCCCTAATAGTTGTTGCTGAAGAGTGTCTTGCAGTCATAAGAACCACAAGGGCCTGTCTGGGAAATGTCTGTAGGGACTCCCCACAAGTAGTAGGGACCCAGGTGAGTGCCCTCAGGCATTCCTAGCTGATCGCATCACCATGGCTAGGCTGAGACCACACAAAACACCTAGGAATGCAGTGAAGGCTCAATGTCAGAATATCAATAATACCACCCAAAAAAATCAGTAAACCAAAAAAGAACAGCATATTAATTTCAACTGAATTCGACTCAATAATGGCATAAACAATTTGATCAATTTTACCACCTGTAAAGATTATTAACCAAAAACCTATAGCAAATATATTTATGGAGAAATTAAATGCATTCCCTTTGAGATTATGCAAAAGGTAGGATGTCCTTTATAATTACAAATGTTTAACACAGTATTGGAGGTTCGTAGACATCACTATGACAACAGAAGAAAATCAAGGTTATGAAGATTGTCAGGGAGAGAGAAAATGAGTGCAGATGATATATACAATGTACATAGTGGGTAAGACTGAGCCTCTGGAGTCCCAAGGCCTGAATTCATATCCAAACTCTGTACCTTTCAAGCTGTGTGACCCTGGACAGGCTCCTTCACCCCTCTTCGTGTCTGCTTCCCCCTCTGTATGATGGGGAAATAATGGTACCAACTTCCAGACATAAGTAAGTGAATACATAAGAAGCATATAGAAGAGCGCCTGGTAAGTAGGAAGCAACTCAACCGATGTTCTTTATCAGTGTATTGTTTCCTCTAGTCAGTGATTCTGAAATACCATGTGCTTGAAGAGCCCCTGTTGAAGTGTTTCTCCTTCCCATTCACCACCCCTACCGGGCTGCCTCCTGTTTTGCACTGTGTCCCTGGTACCAGCACTGGGATGACTCACAGGAGCCCCTGCACCTGGGGATGCTGTCGGGTCGCCTGGTCTTCAGGACAACGATGCCAGTGAGGATGCCCGCCACACCTGCCACCAGGCCCAGGACACAGACCACAGTCTCTTTCGTCTCAGGCACTTGGATCAGCTCCTGAGCCCCTGAGGCACAAAGGAAAGACAGAGTTAAAAGGCACAGAGAGCAAGAGCTGGCCTCAGGTGTAGGAGTATGAAGAGTTAGAAACTGTGAGATCACCAGTGAAGTTTGGATAAAGTGACAATAAGACACATGAGATTAAGGAAAGCAGGTGCTGCTGAGAGATGGATCCTGGAAATAAAGATGGTGTCAGGACAGCGCTGGCAAAGGGACGGGGCTCCATACCCCAGTGCTGAAGGAGCAGCTGGTCCAGGCCCCAGTGCTTCACCTTGCAGTCATAGACATCTTCAGCCATGGGAAGGAAGGTTAGGTAGTGGAACTTGTGGAATCTGAATTCTGTGGTGGGCAGGAAAACAGTCTCAGTTATTCCTTTGGTGACAATTTGCCCATTGCACAGCCATGTGACATTGAGCACAGGTGGGAAAAACTTGTCCACATGTCAGATTAGGGTGTTGGGCTGTCCCAGCTCCACAGGCTCCTTTGGAAACACAGTCACCTCAGGTGGCTCTGAGAAGGGACAGGACCTGGTAAGTCTTCTGCCTTTGGCTGAATCTCAAAGGTCTCCACCACCCTAACCCCTATATTCTCCAGGTTAGGGGCCACCTCTCTCATGCCGACCCTTTGTATCCCCCTACTCCCGAACCATGGCTCCCAGATCAAAGTCATAGCTTCTCATGCTCCTGACTGGCCTCCCCCAGCCCAACCTTGTTCTTGAATAAGAACATGACTCCTTTGATGACCGAAGCACCCAGTTTTATGGACTGAATATTGTTCATTTATGAGGAGAGTTTCATTCATGAGTGGACATCTGAGTCTCCCATTCTCTATGCAGTAGAGGGAATCTCCTATCCCTGTAGTTGGGTGTGGAGAAATGAGCAAGAGCAAGCAGTACCATTTGTGGCCCTGGTGTGTGGATCGTTGGATCAGGATGTTCAAGTTCTTCTTTGCTGTGACGATGTCAGCAACACGCCTCCAAGCATCAAAGTCGAAGGCATGAATAAACTCTGGCAGTTGCCAGACAGTCTCCTTCTTATCCAGGTCCACATAAAACTGTTCATCCCCATCAAATTCAAACATGTACTCCCCGGAGGGTCTGCGTGTCTGGACAAACTCGGCATACACTGACACATGGCCCATTGCGTGAAGAAAAAGGGAGATTGGAGAACAGGTGGTTATGTAAGAAAGTAAACAGAACACAGGAAACAAACAGTAATAACATGAACGATTAACACAGAGAATGGGAAATGAAAAATGGGGGGAAAATGGGAAGAAACAATGAGAGAAATGACTTACTGAGAATTCAGGTTGTTTCCCTCGTTCCTGAAAATTTAAGCAACCATCACTCCAGTACAGTAATAATCACACTGAACACAATAATAAGATAATATTTATGGAGGACTTACTATGTGTTCAACTTATTCTTTGCATCTTCATACCCCCATGTAAAGCATTCTTCTGCATATTACGGACCTGACACGGAGGTTAAGTAACTGGCCCCAGGTAGCACAGCTCCTCGTAGAAGCAAGAATGAATCATCTTCCCACCCACATGCACAATATCTCAGAATCCTTGTAGGACCAGGCATATAAAATTAGTGATAAAGCCACAGAGTGGGTTGAGGGAGAGGGGAGAGCAGAATAAAAATCTTTCAGAGTGGAATTTTTTTTAAATTGTGAAGGAAATAAAAAGATGTCCAGAGTCTCAGTGCCATTTATAGACTTCCAGTTACTTTTTTAGCTTTAGAATAAAAATGGTAGATTATGTAATTTTGTCCACAACACCTTCATTTAAGGCAAATTAAATTTTAAAGTGTTATCATTCACACAGCATTCACAAATATTCTTGTTGACTTTATGTTTTTGAAGGTAATTTCCCCTGGAAATAAAGGCTGTTGGATTTGAAACACCTACGGGATAGCATCTTAGTTTTACCTGAGGTGTAAGAAGCAGCAAACGTTTGAACAGTAGTGTCCCAATGAAGTACTAGATATTATTTATGTGAGAATGAGCTTTAAAAAAAATATATCCTTTCAGAAATTTCTAACTACTTTGTAACTGCATGACTTAACCTGGTGATAAAAGCAGTTATCAAAAGTTTATCTTTTACAGAAGGAGGAGGAAGAGGAAGAAAGGAAGAAGGAAGGAAGGAAGGAAGGAAGGAAGGAAGGAAGGAAGGAAGGAAGGAAGGAAGGAAAGGAAGGAAGGAAGGAAGGAAGGAAGGAAGGAAGGAAGGAAGGAAGGAAGGAAGGAAGGAAGGGAGGGAGGGATTGACAACAGAAAAATATCTATTAGCATTACAGCAAAACAATAAAAATGACAGAGTTTGGCCCTGAGAAAACTGAAAGGAAGTGACACTCTGGGGCTCGCTGGTCCAACTCCCAAATCAAAGATTCTCCCTGCAGCTCCAACACGTGGAGAACTAATCCTCTCCTTGGACGCTTCTAGTGACAGGATTCACTGTCTCACACGAATACTTGGGGAAAATCACTCACAGAAAAGAAGATGAAGGAAAAAGAAAAAAGAAAAAAAAAGTACAGACCTGGCTACATGGACATAGTTTGTTCACCTTAGAATATCTCATTTTTATTGTTTTTGCAAATTCTTTTTTTTTAAAGATTTTATTTATTTATTTGACAGAGATCGAGACAGCCAGCGAGAGAGGGAACACAAGCAGGGGGAGTGGGAGAGGAAGAAGCAGGCTCATAGCGGAGGAGCCTGATGTGGGGCTCGATCCCACAACGCCGGGATCACGCCCTGAGCCAAAGGCAGACGCTTAACCACTGTGCCACCCAGGAGCCCCTGTTTTTGCAAATTCTTAAAACTAAAGGCCTATGCATTGTGAAGCAAATTACACTCTTACAGATTTTCATTTTCATTCAGTCAAAGCTTTATTGTGAATCTTCATTCTCCAGGCACTTAAGGATATAAATCAGAAGACATGGTCCTTGTCCTCAAGCTACTTGAAATCCGAAGAATGAGAGAGACAAAGAAAAGACGATTGTATATATGTGGTTTCATCATTGCTGTGTTATCACAAGGCGTATGCTGATGCTACTTGGGAGCAAAAAGAGATCATTAAAATGAGATTGAAGTAAGGCTTCCTAGAGATGGTCTTTATGTGAGGTTAGCAAAGCAGAAAAAGAGGAAAGTGGCCTCTCTAGCAGGGGACATAGGAGCAGAGAGGCATGGGACTTCTTGGAGGACTGCAAGTCCTTGGATAAGTCTGGAGCTCAGAGGGTATGGAGGGGCTACCTTGGGACCTGCCTTGTGTGTTAATTGCAGTTGTTTGAATTTGATCCATAGCCCTGGAGAAATCATTGAAGGATCTTAATCAAGAAGGTAACGATGAGATTTGTACTTGAAGGTGGCAGCTGTAGGGAAGATGGATTGGAAGAGGCTCGTTTGCAAGCGAGACCAGTAGGACTCTTCAGCAAGCAGGTGGCAAGTGATGAAGGTGTAGATGGGGCAGTAACACAGGGTAAGGAGATGGGAGGATGTGTTTGAATGGTAGTGAAGAGATGAGAAGCCACAGGAATCATTAAGTGCCATGGTGGAAGTAGGGATATGAAGGAGTCCATGATACCCAGGCAACGTGGAGGATTGTGGAGTCAGTGACAGGAAAAGTAATGAAAGACAAGGAAGTGAGAGAAGATAAAATATTCTTTTGGGGACATAATAGGTTTGAATTTCTGGGGGACAAAGTAGAGTTGATTTGAGGACAGTTGAAATAATGGATGGATCTCAAACTAGACTGGGCTAGTGACAGACACTAGGAGAACTCATGGTAGATGAAGTTATAAGCTTGGGTTGGGTCATCCAAGACCTGTACAAAGTCATCATAGCAGGGTCAGAGTGTGTGGTCATGCATCCTGACAAACATGGACATTTAAAAAAGGATGCTGGGGGCACCTGGTTGGTTCAGTCAGAAGAACGTGTGACTCTTGATCTCCAGGTTGTGAGTTCAAGCCCCACACTGGGTGTAGAGATCACTTAAATAAATTTTTTTAAAAAGAAGCTGAAAAGGAGAGGACTAACAAGTAGGAAGAAAACAAGGAGTGGGGCGCCTGGGTAGCACAGTCGTTAACGCGTCTGCCTTCGGCTCAGGGCGTGATCCTGGCGTCCTGGGATCGAGTCCCACATCGGGCTCCTCCGCTGTGAGCCTGCTTCTTCCTCTCCCACTCCCCCTGCTGTGTTCCCTCTCTCGCTGCCTGTCTCTCTGTAACATAAATAAATAAAAAATCTTAAAAAAAAAAAAAAGAAAAAAAGAAAACAAGGAGAAAGTGTGCTTCTCAAAGACAAAGAACAAGAGAAAAATTCCAGGGAGGAGGAAGTGGTCATGTCCCAAATATTACTAGGGACACAGGTAAGATATACAGAGACATGACCAGTGGTTTTGATTGTAAGGAGGCCACTACTGGCCACGCTGAGAGCAGCATCAGAGATGTGAGGAGACAAAAGGGAGAATGCAGTGGGCTGAGGACTGACTGAAGCAGGAGAAAGCAAAAACAGGCATTGAAGACTCCAATTTCAAGAAGTTTACCTCTGAAATTCAAGAGCGACAGAGAGAGACGCTCTCCAGAAGATGCAGAGCCATGGCTCTCACTCATTGGTGCTGTGACATGGGGTTGGTTCATGAGACATCTCTTTAGGTCTCAGTCTTTTCATTTCTAGAATGAAAGTAATAAACGCCTCCTGAACACACTGTGGTGAAATGGAATGAGATTTAGTACTTGGTCAGGGTTCGACAAACAGGTTTTACTGTTGTCAGAAAGACAAAAAGCAAAAGACCTCACACAAGAGAAAAAGAAGAAAGAAAAGAAACAAGAGAAAACAGCACCTATGGGCTACAAATCTCCTTATAGTCCCCGCCCTCTCTGGCCCACCCGAGCACTCACCCCTGATGGCCTCAATTCCATGGGGACTCAGCAGGGCAGCCAGGGTGATGGCTCCCAAGATCACGACTTGGGTCCGGCTCATTATGTCTTCAAGGTACACCTGCAGCGGCCACTGTGAACCAGACAGTGAGGAGACAATGAGGCAGAGCAGGGCTGGGAGGAGCTCTGAATCCAGGACTTATCTCCCTATCTGGTGGAGGGAGAAGGAGTGGAAGTGAAACAGCTCAATGTGGCTCAGCCAACTAGAAAACCTCAGAAGGGGCATCTCTGGTTGGGAAAGAAAATGATAGACACTGGGAGAGGAGGTGGGAGAGCTGTCAGGACCAACGTGACCCAGAAAATCCCAACCTATGTGAGACTTGGGAATAAGAGGAAAAAAACTACACTAGAGACATCATAACCATCTTCCTCCTCTCCTGGCTGGGTCAGTCAGGTGGAGCATGCAACTCTTAATCTCAGAGTCGTGAGTTCAAGCCCCATATTGGGTGTGGAGCCTACCTAAAATAAAAAGATTAAATCAAATCATCTTCCTCTTAATGAGATTGTTTTGAAAAATATCATTGAAGTTGATTTTGTATTTTTTGTGAGTAGTGACCTTTGTGAATGGATAACTTTTCAAAACTTCATGTCAATTCTTTTTTTTTAGTAAGTTCAACTAGACAACACGTAGTACATCTTTAGTTTTTGATGTAGTGTTCAATGATTCATTCATTGCATATAACAGCCAGTGCTTGTCCTTGATGCCCATCACCCAGTTACCCTATCCCCCTACCCCCCTCCCTTCTGCAACCCTCAGTTTTTTTCTCAGAGTCCAGAGTCTCTCATAGTTTTTCTCCCTCTCTGATTTCTTCTCATTCAGTTTTCCCTCCCTTCCCCTATGGTCCTCTGTGCTATCCCTTATACCCCACATATGAGTGAAACCATATGATAATTGTCTTACTCTGCATCAATTCCTTTTTTTAAAAGATTTATTTATTTATTTGAGAGAAAGAGCTTGTGCAGTTGAGTGGGGGGTGGGGCAGAGGGAGAGAAACTCAAGCAGACTCCCCTCTGAGCACAGAGCCTGACTTGGGGCTCAATCTCACGACCCTGAGATCCTGACCTGAGTCCAAATCAAGAGTCAGACCCTTAGCCGACTGAGCCAACCAGGTGCCCCTTCATGTTGATTCTTAGTATTGTATAAGAATTCATTTGTTATCAAATGATATTATATTTACCATTTTATATCTTTGATAATTTTAGAGGAATTCTTTGATGTTCCCAGGCAGATAAACAAAAGGCAAAAAATGCCTAATTGTTTCATTTCTAATTATTACTCTTATTTCTTCTTATACAGAATTGGTGATATAAGGCACCTTCATTTACTTCTCACTGTTTGTTGTTGTTGTTGTTGTTGTTGTTTTAGTAAGCTCCATGCCCAACATGGGGTTCGAACTCACAACCCTGAGATCAAGAGTCACATGCCCTATCAACTGAGCTAGCCAGGCGCCTCTAAACCTTACTGTTAAGGACAATTTCCCTAATCATTTCACATTAAGTCTAATGGTAGATCTTTTGCTGATATGCTGTTTTATTACAGAGAGGTTTGGAACTACACTAAAGGGATGGGGAACTGCAGAAATTCCTCTGGTGTTTATTGTTAAAATTATAGAATTTATGTTATTGGATTAAATACTATGTTATATTAGATAAAGAATTTCTTGTGTTCTGCATTATAATAATTAACATTTCTTGATTCCTTACTATGTACAAGACTTTAAGAGATTCACAAATTATGAGTATCACCCCAATTAGATTTCCCAATAAATAAATGATATAATAATCTCCATTCTACATGAGAGGAAATAAATCACAGTGGGTTAAAAAAATTCTGGAAGTAGTAGAAAGGGGCTTTCTAAACCTGTGCCTGACCACTTCTCTATAATGCATCCTTGTACCTAATAGAAAACCTAAATTAAATATTTTATATGTTTTTATGAAATTCATCAACACTTCATGTAAGTACTTAATAAATGTGTTAGAAATTATATTTTTTTGTTATTGTCTCTCTTAGGTTGTGTGTTCTGGGGGAGTATATTTACCTCATTTCAGGAACTACCTGTATTGTTTGTTGGGACTATTTGGTGTTTAAAAGTTACCAAAAATATATACATATATTGAACTGAAAAAAAAAAAAAAAGATGGTCCCTGATAACTTCATTGATCTACTCAAAACTCTCAGATCTGTGAGTTTCTATAGCATTTTCTCCGGGTGCTCCCGTTTCACCCTTGCAGAATTACTGATATGCAGGGGCTACCATACCCATTTCAAAAATGAAGAAATTGTGGTCCAGAAAGGGCAAGTAATTTGTATAAAGTTACACACCTACTTCCATGCCTTATCTGGTACTGAAACCCAGAGACCCTTAGTCCATATCCATTCTTCTTCTAAGAGCTGCTTTACTGCTGAGAGGGAAAGATGCACAGCACACCCTCTGCATGACTGCTTGTACAGCTCCCAGCACTATTCTGAGTTCCGGGATGGACAGTCTAATCCCCTAAGTCACTAACACACTGCCTAGGACTTGCTCTGTCCCAGAACATGTCCGTGCAAGGGGATGACATTCACCATTAGAGGGAATGACATTCCTTGGGATCTGTTCCTAGGGAGGAAAGTATATAAAACGATCAAGCCTTATAACTCACCCAGTTTGCTCAAAATGAGGATCCCTTTCCTTATACTGTCTTCAGTGAATCTTAACACCTTCAAGAATCGTGCTTTACACCAAACTTCTGTCTGGTGAGTAACAATTCCTGCTTATTGGTTCCTTTTTCAGAATCTGGCCACACCCAGGGGGTAAGGAAGGCTGTCCAAGCTCATCATCTCTGATATTTTAGGAGCGAGCACATTGAGGGAGAGCTGCTCTGGCTGCAAGTCTCTCAGCACCCATCCTCTCCCAGGCTCCAGGATGGTGGTCTTGAGGATCGCTGGGGTCCCAGGGATGGCAGCTCTGGTGATGTCCTTGGTGATGCTGAGCTCCCCTCTGGTTCAGAGCAGAGACACTCCAGGTAAGTGCAGAGCTGCTGCTCTTGGAGGATCCAGCTCAGGGGAATGACCTTAGGGGGCTTTCCGTGTGGGCCCACTCCCTGAGAAAGACTTTGGGGCTCTGACATTGTGTAGGAGCTGCTGTTCTCACCAGAGTGAGAAGGAGGTCAGGGTGTGCACGTGATGGGGACAATGGTACCTGGTGGTCTGGAGTGATTTTGGAGGGACAAGGTTCTCACAAAGGGGTCATCAAAATGACATTTCTACATCCATCAAAGATCAGAAAGGAGAAATTATGGTTAGTCTGCATTGTCCAAGATCTGAAGATCACTCTGTAGAGTCAGTGCTGCAGGTAGGGGCCCTTCCACAGAACCAGGCAGGCACCTTCATTCCATGACCAGTGTTGGCCAGAGCAGCAGAGGAGGGTGATGAGGACAAGTTGTGGTGAAGGCCAACAGGATACCAGTTGCAGCTGACTGTCCCTCACATCAGGAATTGGATCAGGGCACATCAGGGCAGGGCCAGAGGAGTGAGAAACAGGAAATGGCCTCTTATAGTTCCAATTTACCACCAAGAAGACTATTTGTGAAAGAATGGTGACTTTGTTTATGTTAAAGTTTCCCAGCCTCCTCATCCCCATCCATAAGGCCAGCCCCACTTCCTCATGAGGATCGGGTACTCTCAGGTCCCTTCCTTAATTTCCAGGGGTAATAGCATTTGAAACTTCCAAATTCATCTGCTCAAACTCCATCCCGATGTACCCATTTCTCAGATGGGGAAAGGGAAAATTTCAGACATTTCTGACTCAGATGGGCAGAGA
Source organism: Ursus americanus (assembly GCF_024610735.1). Classification (NCBI taxonomy): domain Eukaryota; kingdom Metazoa; phylum Chordata; class Mammalia; order Carnivora; family Ursidae; genus Ursus; species Ursus americanus. The sequence continues at coordinate 28,688,640 of NC_142158.1, forward strand.
GTTAGACAGGGCAGCTCAGCTGTGCGCTCGTGCCTGCCAGGAGAGAAGAAATGGAGAAGCGAGAGTCCTAAACAGCCAGAGGAACTGTGGAAATAGCTGGTGAGATGGGACAGTGTCCCACAGGAGGTGACAGAAGAGGCGATGCTGTTCTGGGGCCCAGGGGCAGTGTTGCTGATATGAGTACATTGGAAATCAGGGCTGGGTTCTCCTTTGGGGTAAATAGCGAGCAGTGTGGTGGATGGTGGGATAGGTGGGGTGAGATGGAGAAGAAGTGGGTTCAGATTTAAGAGAAATGAATAGAGTCTCATTGCCTTGTGAGAGAGACCACTGTGGGAAGTGAGCAGTTTTGATGCTGAGGAACTCATTACTGAGTGAAATGTGAACCCTGGAAACTTGGACCTAATGGGTTGGGCACATTCCTCCAACTTCTTATGCCTCCAACTCCTCAGGATTTCTTCAGCAAAAATAGAAAGAGACAAAAGGGGAGATGCTAAAGTTGTTGAGAAAATACTAGCGACTATTGGGTCATGAAGAAACTGTGGAGAAAGGAAGCATCCAACTCATGGATGAAACAGAACTGTAGCTCCAACAGCTGCTGGAAACATCCTTTGTTCATGACATTTACCATCCTGGCATTTAACCCCTGGCATATCACACACCTGGGAGGCAAAAGACACCTGGGGATTTAATCTTTTGTTTACGCCACTTCTATCTCCCTTTCCCAGTGAAAGAAGAGGTGGGAAGAAAGAAATTATCATCAAGAGGGCATGTATTGCATGGAGTACTGGGTGTTATATGCAAACAATGAATCATGGAACACTTGGTGAATAACATATCATAATTTTAAAAAAAGAAAAAAGAAAGAAATTATCAGTATTAAGTTAATAAAAGCTCCTTTTCAAGAATCAATGTTGTGCCTCAAAGGGCAGCTCCATTTGAGCCATTCTGAACAAACTAGGGCTCTGTCCTTTGTGTTTCTCTTTGTCTCCACATAATCTAACCCATTATAGCTTGACAAGGGGAAGGGCTCGAACCTCCAGTGACCAGGGCCAGACATTATGCTCTAGATTTTATTTATATCATTTTATTTAATTTTAACAGTAGTACTTCAAGGTAAAAAAAAATAACAATAATAACACCCTTTTTGGGGCGCCTGGGTAGCGCAGTCGTTAAAGCGTCTGCCTTCGGCTCAGGGCGTGATCCCGGCGTTCCGGGATCGAGTCCCACATCGGGCTCCTCTGCTGGGAGCCTGCTTCTTCCTCTCTCACTCGCCTGCTGTGTTCCCTCTCTCGCTGGCTGTCTCTCTGTCACATAAATAAATAAAATCTTTTAAAAAAAATAAATAACACCCTTTTTTACAGGTGAAAAAGTTGAGACTCTAACAAGTTGCTTTACTTGCCTAAGACCACACAGCTGGTCTGTGGACATCTTTATTGCTCTGTCCACATTACCTTCCTTATATCCTATGGTAATTACATAGTCTTAATATACCCTATTCTAGAAAGATGATTTATTTTACACCTGAAGTTTTCAAGCTCTACTCTAGAAAATTCAGATGTTTTCAAGAGTTTTAGGAACTCTGTAGTATTTTTCAAGTACACATAGGAAACAGTTTTCAGAGACCTTTGTGTGACATTTGTCTGCTTTGAAAATAAGATTTCATTATGAAAAATAAAAGTCAGTTGCTTTACTTTTTTTAAGTTTTTAATTCCAGTACAGTTAACATGCAGTATTATATTACTTCAAGTGTACAATATAGTAACTCAACAATTCTATGCATTACTCAGTGCTCATCAAGCTAAGCGTACTCTTAATCCCCTTCACCTATTTCACCAGTTCCCCCACCCTCCTTCCCTCTTGTTCTGTATAGTTAAGAGTCTGTTTCTTGGTTTGTCTCTTTTTATCCTTTGTTCATTTGTTTTATTTTTTAAATTCCACATATGAGTGGTATTTGTCTTTGTCTGACTGACTTCTCTTAGCGTTATACTTTCTAGCGCCATCTATGTTGTTGCAAACGGCAAGATTTCATTCTTTTTTATTACTGAATAACATTCCATTGTATATATAAATCACATCTTCTTTATCCATTCATCTATTGAAGGACATTGGGCTGCTTCCATAATTTGGCTATTATAAATAATGCTGCATTAAACACAGGGGTGCATATATCCTTTTGAATTTATGTTTTCCATATTTTTTGGGTAAATAGCCAGTAGGGTGATTACTAGATCATTGGATATTTCTATTTTTAACTTTTTGAGAAATCTGCATAGTGTTTTCCACAGTGGCTGCACCAGTTTGCATTCCCACCAACAGTCATAGCAACATTTTTCTAGATGGCTCCTGAGGCAAGGGAAACTAAAGCAAAAATAAACTATTGGGACTACATCACAATTTTTTAAAGAGTCAACTGCTTTAAAAAAGGAAAAAATTGAAACCACTATTCAGAACTAACAGAACTGTGTCCTGATTGAAAAACAGGTCGGGAAACGTCTTAGTGGAACAGGAAATGGAGTTTGATGTAGGGGAATAGAACAGGCAGGGCTGGTAGAAGACAGCACAGACTCCAAACTGGATGGGGCCAGGGGCTCAGAGGCTGAGGGGCAGAGCACAGAGCAAGAAGACAGGCTTGGGGGATTTGAGAGAAATGAAGTGCTACTGCAGCACAGCCCTCGTAGGCTAAAAGCTGTATAGGGCTCCCTGAGGTGTGTGTGGTGGCTCCCTCTCTGCCTGAGCAACCAGCTGAGCAAGTTCACGGTGGGGCACATGGTGCCCTGAGCTAGGACGAGGACTCTGATGAGACCACCCAATCAACTCTCGTCATCCCCGCAGTGACGGAGATGATGGTCAGATCCCCTCGCACCCTCCTCCACTGTTAGGATGGCCTGTTAAGGCCCCTTAACGCCACTCAGAAAGGCTCCTGAGCAGGGGAAGGAGCTTCATCTGGAGCTTGGGCTCCCTGAGCTCAACCCTGAAATGACAGGGCGAGCTTTGTGTTGACATATTCTTCAAACGTCCCTTACTTCTGCCGCTGTGCAGCGTTGCCCTCATTTCTGTGGTCTGGGGAGTTGTGTGATAAATTCGTTCTGGACTTTCCATTTATGATACACTTTAAGTCACATAAAGAAGCTGCAATTTAAAGACTCCTTCAACAGACAGCTGTGGACCCCCAACTAGATTCCAGGCAGCTAGTAATTTACAATCAATTCTTTGCTGGCCAGCATTACCCTGATAACAAAACCAGACAAAGACAACCGTAGAAAAGAAAACTGTAGGTCAATATCCATAATGAATATATATTCAAGATTCTCAAAAGAATACAAGCAAACCAAATTCAGCAGCATGTTAAAGGAATTATACACCAAGACTTCGTGGGACTTATCCATGGGATGCAAGGATAGTTGAACATAAGCAAATCAATGTGATATACCACATTGAAATGAAAGGGAAAAACAATACATGATCGTCTCAACAGACACAGAAAAAGCACTTGAGAAAGTTCCACGTCCATTCACGATTAAACGCTCAACAAAAGTATATAGGGACCTTAACTTTAACATAATAAATGTCATATACAAAAAGCCCACAGCCTATCTTATCAATGGGGAAAAACTGAGAACTTTCCAATATCTGGTTCAAGCCAAGGATGCCTACTCTTGCCCCTTCTTTTCAACATAATTATGGAAGTCCTAGCCAGAGCAACTAGACAAGGAAAAGACATAAAAGATATCCAAATCAAAAAAAGAAGAAGTAGAGTTATCCCTGTTTGTGGATGACATGCTCGTATAGACAGAAAGCCCTTAAGACTCAACAAAAAACGATTAGAACTCATCAACAAGTCCAGTAAATTTGCAGGATATGAAATCAAAACACAAACACCAACCACCTTTCTATACGCAGACAATGAACTATCCAAATAGAAGTTAAGAAAACAATCACACTCACGATAGCAACACAAGTATAAAATACTTAGGAATAAACTTAACCAAAGAGGTGAAAGACTTCTACACTGGAAATCATAGAACATTGGTAAAAGAAATCAAAGAAGACACAGACAAAGACATTCACATTCATGGACTAGAAGAATGTTCATACTACCCAAAGTTACCTACAGATTCCATGCCATCCCTTTCAAAACCCCAATGGTATTCCTTAAGGAAATAGAACAAGACAACTCTAAAATTCATGTGGAATCACAAAAGACCCTGAATGATCAAAACAATCTTGAGCAAGAAAAACAAAGCACCACATTTCCCGATTTCAATATATATTACAATGCTACAGTGATCAAAACAGTATGATACTGGCATAAATACAGACATACAGAGAACAGTGGAATATAATAGAGAACCCAGAAATAAATCCACATATCTACAGTCAACTGATACTCAACACGAGTGCCAAGAACATACGATGAGAGAATGATAGTCTTCAATAAATGATATTGAGAAAACTGGATATCCACATGCAGAATAATAAAATAGGACCCTTATCTCATACCATATTTAAAATCAACTCAAAATTGATAAAAGACTTAAATGTAAAATTCAAAATTATAAATCTCCTAGAAGAAAACTTACAGGAAAACCTTCTTGACATGGGTCTGAGTAATGATTTTTTTGGATATGACATCAAAAACACAGGCAACAAGCAAAAATAGACAAACAAAATTGCATTAAACTTTGCACAGCAAAGGAAACAATTAACATAGTGAAAAGGCAACCTATGGAATGGGAGAAAATATTTGCAAACGATGTCTGATAAGAGGTTAATATTCAATATATAGGAACTCGTAACTCAATAGAAAAAAACAAACAAAAAACCTGATTTAAAAAAAAATAGCAAAGGATCTGAATAGACATTTCTCCAAAGAAGACAGACAGTTGGTCAACATGTATATGGAAAAGTGCTCAACTTTACTAATTATCAGAGAAATGCAAATTTAAACCACAATGAGACATCATCTTACACTGGTTAAAATGGCTAGTATCAAAAGATGGAAGATTAATGATGCTAGGATGTGGGGAAAAGAAAACCCAATAATACACTTCTGTGGGGATGTAAGTTGGTGCAGCTACTATGGAAAAGAGTCTAGAGGTTCCTCAAAAAATTAAAAATAAGACTACCATATGATCCAACAATCTCACTTCTGGGTATATATCCAAAAGAAAGGAAATCTGGATTTTGAAGAGATATCTGCACTTCCATGTTCTTTTCAGTATTAGTTTCATAGCCAATATATAGACAAACATTAAATGTCCAAGGGCAGACGAATGAATAAAGAAAATATGGTATATATACCCAATACAATACTCTTCAGCCTTTAAAAAGAAGGAAATCCTGACATTTGCAAAACATGGATAAACCTGTAGGACATTATGCTCAGTGAAACGAGCCGGATGTAGAAAGACAAATACTGTGTGATCTTACTTATATGTAAAATCTAAAAGAGTCACATTCATAGAAATGGTTACCAGGGGCTGGGTGAGGTGAAAATGGGGAGGTATTTTTCAAGGAGTATTATGTTTTAGTTATGCAGGATGAATAAGTTCTGGAGAACTGTATACAGCAAAGTGACTATAGTTGACAATATTGTATTGTGTACTTGAAATTTAAGAGGGTAGATCTTAGGTGTTCTCACCACAAAAAAAAAGAGAAAAAAAGACAATTAGTAACTGTATGAGATGATGAATTTGTCGATTGGCTTGTGAATATTTCAACAGGTACACGAATAACAGACCATCCGGTTTTACACCTTAAATATACATGATTTTTTGTTATCGAATATATGCCAATAAAGCTGGAAACATATGTTAAAAAACAAAATCAATTCTCTGCTCATTCTCTGATTCATAAGCATTCACGAAGGCTTGGGTTAGGTGCTGTATACAGATATGGATAAAAGAGTAACTTGTCTTAAAATGTTCAAGTGTAAAGAACAGGACAGGAGATGGGGAAAAATCACATTGTCTGAGTGTCCCTAATGTGACTATTGTGATAAGATTCTAAAACAGAGAATCCACCCACCCATTCTAATGGGTTTCCTACATAGGTTTTGTTCCTATGCATTCTTTCAAGATATGTATTTCTCGTGTGCCTATATTTTTAACATTCCTACAATGTTACAGTGCACAGCCATTTGGTTTCCTCTAATGGTTACCCAATATTCCATGATCAAGGGGCGCCTGAGTGGCTCAGTCGGTTGAGTGTCCAGACTCTTGATTTCAGCTCAGGTCATGATCTCAGGGTTGTGAGATCGAACCCCATGCCATCTCCATGCTCAGCGGGGAGTCTGCTTGGGATTCTCTCTCCTTCCCCCTCTACTCCTCCCCCTGCTCATGCTTTCTAAATAAATAAATAAATAAATAAATAAATAAATAAATAAATAAATATTTTTCTAAATGGCACCTGCTGCACATTGACAGCAGTTTTTAGGTGTCTGCTGTCCCAGGGATGATCACACCGACTGATTCCTGCTAATTCTTCAGTGTCACAAATAATGCCACAGCCAGCAGCAGCCCCTGCCTGTCCCTTTATGGACCTGTGTGAACATTTTTGATGTCTAACAAGTTGTGAGAGTACTGGGTCATATGGCATACATCTCTTCAGTTTGACCAAGTGTTCTCTGGGTGCTCTTCTAAACACGGGCGTGGGGGGCGCTACACTCCCTCTGATGCTTTCTCCATACCCCCAGGCAACGGTATGGGACTAAAGAGCCTCTAACCGTTCTGAGTCTAAGAGATCTCAGTCTCATTTCTTTCTGAATTTTCTTTCCACTGGTGAGCTGCAGTCTGCCTTGCAAGTTTTCTCTCCTACAAATTTCCATTCCCACTCCTTACCACTTCTCTATCACTGTCCTTTATTTTGCTTGTTTTTAAAGGAATTGCTTAAATATTTTAGATATTGATCCCATGTCAATTTTAGGCATTGAGAGTGTATTTCTAGTCCATCTATTAACTTCTTAGTGGTGCCCTTTACATAACAAAAGCATTGAATTTTAAAGTAATTCATTATCTTTTTGCCTTGTGATTTATGTTTTCTTAAGAAATGCTTCCTCACCCCCATATGCATTGTTATATTCTCCTATACCTTCTTTTTGTTTAAAGATTTTATTTATTTATTTGGCAGAGAGAGAGTGCACATGAGCGGGGGGGGGGGGGGGGGCAGGCAGGGGCAGAGGGAGAAGCAGACTCACCGCTGAGTGAAGAGCCCATGCGGGGCTCAATCCCAGGACCCTGGCATCAGAGCCTGAGCTGAAGGCAGATGCTTAATGGCCTGAGCCACTCAGGCGCCCCTCTCCTATACATTTTTACATTAACCTCCTAGTTTACTCCCCACCGAGCTTTACGTCTACCAGAGGCGGAATGCCTGCCTCGAGTTCAACGGCTGAACCGCGGAGCAATACACCTACAACAGAGAGCTGTTCGTCCAGTTCCACAGCGCCGCGGGGTTGTTTGCCGCCGTGCCCCACCTGGGCCGCATAACTGCCAAGAACTGGAATAGAGGGAGTTCCTGGTCCTGAGAGGGAGCCATGGACTCCGTGTGCAAGCACAACTTCGACTTGGACGAGGGTTTCACGCTGAAGTGCAGAGGTGACAGGGCGGGTCTGAAGGAGACACTTTGGACGGGGTGGACTTGGGCTGCAGAGGCGGGAGCGGCTGCCCCATCCCGAACCCCGGCGCCAGGCCAGCGCGGGAAGGGGCCAGACTACCTGCTCATGGAACAGGGAAGAGCCACATTGTGTTTGTGGATCTTGCGACAAACTTTTTTTTCCTGGTAGAGGAAGCCAGGAGACAGGTTAAAATGAAGAACAAATCAAGCTATTTCATTTCTTCTCCTATTTATTTATTTATTTATTTATTTATTTATTTATTTATTTATTTATCTATCTATCTGTCTATCTATCTATCAGCAAGAAAGAGAGTTTGAGCATAAATAGGGGGAGCGGAGAGGGGAGTTAAGATGGCGGAGGAGTAGGGGACCCCTTTTTCAGCCGGTCCCCTGAGTCAAGCTGGATAGGTACCAGACCAGCCTGAACATCCACGGAACCAGCCTGAGACGCAGAAAGATACATCTGGATCTCAACAAATGAACATCTCCAGCACTGAGTATTGAGGTACAAAGCGGGGAACCGTAAAACTGGCACAGATATCAGAAGATAAACGGAAGGGGGAGGGAGCCGCCACGTTTGGGCACCGGGAAGCGGTAGCCACCTGCACAGGGGAGCGGGTGGACTCCCGGACCGGCACCCACAAGAGACCAGACTGAGACCGTGAGCGGGGAGCGCGCTACCAGACTGAAAACCGGAGCTCCGGTGCGCTCACTGGAACCAGACTGAGACCGGGAGCTCCGGAGCACGTGGGGGTGGCTGGCGGCTGGCGGTGTTAGAAACACAAAGGACAGAGACGTGCTGGCCCTGGAAGTGAGGGCTGGGACGCCGGGTGTGGGGCGCACATCCCGGGACGCTGCAGGGTTGAGCAGCACTGACAGAAACAGAGTTAAAGTGGCCAGAACATCAGTGGAGAACGGTCTGCGATCCCTCTGTTCTGAGACAGAGGCTGAGATTCAGCCACTGCTGCCCTGACTCTCAGAAGAGGCACAGCAAACCGCCAGGGAAAGCCGCCAGAGAACAAAAGCCTGGAAAGACCGGCTCACAGTGTGCCCATCCCCATCCCCCCTCTCAGGAGACACGGAGACTCTACCCAAACAGGGTTGCCTGAGTATCGGCGCGGCAGGCCCCTCCCCCAGAACACAGAAGGCAGGCTGAAAAATCAAGAAGCCCACATCCCCAAGATCCCTATAAAACAAGGGTGCACGGCCTGGGTCCCGGTCAATAATTTGGGCTCTGGACAACCCCTCAACCTCTCCTCATCAGAATGATGAGAAGGAGAAATCCCCCCCAGCAAAGAAAAGACAATGAGTCTGTGGCTTCTGCCACAGAACTAATGGATATGGATATAACCAAATTATCAGAAATGGAGTTCAGAGTAACAATGGTCAGGATGATGTGTAGACTTGAAAAAAGTATTAACGAAATGTTAATGAGAATATAGAATCTCTAAGGGCGGAAATGAGAGCGAATCTGGCAGAAATTAAAAATTCTATGAGCCAAATGCAGTCAAAACTAGAGGCTCTGACGGCCAGGGTGAATGAGGCAGAAGAACGTATCAGTGAATTGGAGGATGGGTTAGTAGAAGAGAAAGCTAAAATAGAATCTGGGCTCAAAAAAATCCAATCTCAGGAATGTAGGTTACGGGAGATTACTGACTCAATGAAACGTTCCAATGTCAGAATCATCGGCATCCCCCAGGGGGTGGAGAAAAACAGAGGTCTAGAAGAGATATTTGAACAAATTGTAGCTGAAAACTTCCCTAATCTAGCAAGGGAAACAAACATTCGCATCCAAGAGGCAGAGAGGACCCCTCCCAAGCTCAACCACAACAAACCTACACCACGTCACGTCATAGTGCATTTCGCAAATATTAGATCCAAGGATACAGTATTGAAAGCGGCCAGGGCAAAGAAATTTCTCACGTACCAAGGCAAAGGTATCAGAATTACGTCAGACCTGTCTACACAGACCTGGAATGAGAGAAGGGGGGGGGCATTTTTAAAGCTCTTTCAGAGAAAAACATGCAGCCAAGGATCCTTTATCCAGCAAGGCTGTCATTCAGAATTGATGGAGAAATAAAGACCTTCCAGAATCGCCAGTCATTGACCAATTTTGTAACCATGAAACCAGCCCTACAGGAGATACTAAGGGGGGTTCTATAAAGGTAAAAAGGCCCCAAGAGTGATACAGAACAGAAAGTCACAATCGATAGAAACAAAGACTTTACTGGCAACATGGCATCATTAAAATCATATCTCTCAATATTCAGTCTCAATGTAAATGGCCTAAATGCTCCCATAAATGCCACAGGGTTGCAGATTGGATAAAAAGACATGACCCATCCATTTGCTGTCTACAAGAGACTCATTTTGAACCTAAAGATACATTCAGACTGAAAGTAAAGGGATGGAATACCATCTTTCACGCCAATGGACCTCAAAACAAAGCTGGGGTAGCAATTCTCATATCAGACAGACTGGATTTTAAACTAAAGACTATAGTTAGAGACACAGAAGGGCACTATATTATTCTTAAAGGATGTATCCAACAAGTGGATATGACAATTATATATGCCCCCAACAGCAAGATACACAAGCCAACACTCAACCAGAATAAAGAGACATATAGATAAAAATACGTTAATAGTAGGGGACCTCAACAACACCATCAGAAATAGACAGAACACCCATGGAAAAAATCGACAAAGAAACAAGGGCTTTGAATGCCGTACTCAATGAGTTGGACCTCATAGATATATATAGAACACTACACCCCGGAACAAAAGAATACTCATTCTATTCTAATGCCCATGGAACATTCTCAAGAATAGACCATGTTCTGGGACACAAAACAGGTCTCAACCGATACCAAAAGACTGAAATTATTCCCTGCATATTCTCAGACCACAATGCTTTGAAATTGGAACTCAACCACAAGGAAAAATTTGGAAGAAACTCAAAACACTTGGAGACTGAGAACCATCCAGCTCAGGAATGATTCGATAAACCAGGAAATCAAAAATCAATTTAAACAATTTATGGAGACCAACGAGAATGAAAACACAATGGTCCAAAACCTATGGGATACTGCAAAGGCAGTCCTAAGGGGGAAATACATAGCCATCCAAGCCTCACTCAAAAGAATAGAAAAATCTAAACTGCAGTTTTTATATTCTCACCTCAAGAAGCTGGAACAGCAACAGAGGGACAAGCCTAATCCACGCACGAGAAAGCAGTTGACCAAGATTAGAGCAGAAATCAATGAATTAGAAACCAGGAGTACAGTAGAGCAGATCAACAGGACTAGAAGCTGGTTCTTTGAGAGAATCAATAAAATTGACAGACCACTGGCAAGACTTATCCAAAAGAATAGAGAAAGGACCCAAATTAATAAAATAATGAATGAAAAAGGAGAGCTCACAACCAACACCAATGAAATTGGAAGGATTATTAGAAACTTTTATCAACAGCTTTATGCCAATAAATTAAGCAATCTGGAAGAAATGGAGGCCTTCCTGGAAACCTATAAACTACCAAGACTGAAACAGGAAGAAATTGATTTTTTAAACAGGCCAATTAATTATGAAGAGATTGAGTCAGTGATAAACAACCTTCCAAAAAACAAAACTCCAGGCCCGGACGGTTTTCCTGGGGAATTCTACCAAACATTCAAAGAAGAAATAATACATATTCTCCTAAAGCTATTTCAAAAAATAGAAACAGAAGGAAAGCTACCAAACTCATTCTATGAGGCCAATATTACCTTGATCCCCAAACCAGGCAAAGACCCCATCAAAAAGGAGAATTACAGACCGCTTTCCCCAATGAATATGGACGCCAAAATCCTCAACAAGATCCTGGCTAATAGAATCCAACAGTACATTAAAAGGATTATCCATCATGACCAAGTGGGATTCATCCCTGGGATGCAAGGGTGGTTCAACATTTGCAAATCAATCAGTGTCATAGATTTCATCCAGAAAGAAAAATTCAAAAATCATATGATTCTCTCAATAGATACAGAAAAAGCATTTGACAAAATACAGCATCCTTTCCTGATTAAAACCCTACAGAGTGTAGGGATAGAGGGTACATTCCTCAATCTCATAAAAACCATCTATGAAAAGCCTACAGCAAATATCATGCTCAATGGGGAAAAGCTGGAAGCCTTTCCCTTAAGATCAGGAACACGACAAGGATGCCAACTCTCGCCACTATTATTCAACATAGTACTAGAAGTCCTTGCAACAGCAATCTGACAACAAAAAGGGATAAAAGGTATCCAAATCGGCAAAGAAGAAGTCAAAATGTCTCTCTTCGCAGATGACATGATACTCTATATGGAAAACCCAAAAGAATCCACTCCCAAACTATTAGAAGTTATAGAGCAATTCAGTAATGTGGCGGGATACAAAATCAATGCTCAGAAATCAGTTGCATTTCTATACACGAATAATGAGACTGAAGAAAGAGAAATTAGGGAATCCATCCCATTTACAATAGCACCAAAAACCATACGTTACGTTGGAATTAACTTAGCCAGAGACGTAAAGGATCTATATTCTAGAAACTACAAATCACTTTTGAAAGACATTGAGGAAGACACAAAAAGATGGAAAAATATTCCATGCTCATGGATCAGAAGAATTAACATAGTTAAAATGTCCATGCTACCCAGAGCAATCTACACTTTCAGCGCTATCCCAATCAAAATACCAAGGACATTTTTCAAAGAACTGGAACAAATAGTCCCTAAATTTTATGGAACCAGAAAAGGCCCCAAATCGCCAAGGAACTGTTGAAAATGAAAAACAAAGCTGGGGGCATCACAATGCCGGATTTCGAGCTGTACTACAAAGCTGTGATCACAAAGACAGCATGGTACTGGCACAAAAACAGACACATAGACCAATGGAACAGAATAGAGAACCCAGAAATGGACCCTCGGCTCTTTGGGCAACTAATCTTTGATAAAGTAGGAAAAAACATCCGGTGGAAAAAAGACAGTCTCTTCAATAAATGGTGCTGGGAAAATTGGACAGCTACATGCAAAAGAATGAAACTTGACCACTCTCTCACACCATACACAAAGATAAACTCCAAATGGACGAAAGGCCTCGATGTGAGACAGGAATCCATCAAAATCCTAGAGGAGAACATAGGCAGTAACCTCTAGGACATCGGCCAAAGCAACCTTTTTCATGACACATCTCCAAAGGCAAGAGAAACAAAAGATAAAATGAATTCATGGGACTTCATCAAGATAAAAAGCTTCTGCACAGCCAAGGAAACAGTCAAAAAAACTAAGAGGCAGCCCACGGAATGGGAGAATATATTTGCAAATGATGCTACAGATGAAAGACTGGTATCCAAGATCTACAAAGAACTTCTCAAACTCAATACACGAGAAACAAATAAACAAATCATAAAATGGGCAGAAGATATGAACAGACACTTTTCCAATGATGACATACAAATGGCTAACAGGCACATGAAAAAATGCTCAAAATCATTAGCCATCAGGGAAATTCAAATCAAAACCACACTAAGATACCACCTTACTCCAGTTAGAATGGCAAAAATCAACAAGGCAGGAAACAACAATTGCTGGAGAGGATGTGGAGAAAGGGGATCCCTCCTACATTGTTGGTGGGAATGCAAGTTGGTACAGCCACTCTGGAAAACAGTGTGGAGGTCCCTTAAAAAGTTAAAAATTGGGGGCGCCTGGGTGGCACAGCGGTTAAGCGTCTGCCTCCGGCTCAGGGCGTGATCCCGGCGTTACGGGATCGAGCCCCACATCAGGCTCCTCCGCTATGAGCCTGCTTCTTCCTCTCCCACTCCCCCTGCTTGTGTTCCCTCTCTCGCTGGCTGTCTCTATCTCTGTCAAATAAATAAATAAAATCTTTAAAAAAAAAAAAGTTAAAAATTGAGCTACCCTATGATCCAGCCATTGCACTACTGGGTATTTACCCCAAAGATACAGACGTACTGAAGAGAAGGGCCATATGCACCCCAATGTTCATAGCAGCATTGTCCACAATAGCTAAATCGTGGAAGGAATCGAGATGCCCTTCAACAGATGACTGGATTAAGAAGTTGTGGTCCATATATACAATGGAATATTACTCAGCTATCAGAAAGAACGAGTTCTCAACATTTGCTGCAACATGGACGGCACTGGGGGAGATAATGCTAAGTGAAATAAGTCAAGCAGAGAAAGACAATTATCATATGATTTCTCTCATCTATGGAACATAAGAACTAGGAAGATCGGTAGGGGAAGAAAGGGATAAAGAAAGGGGGGTAATCAGAAGGGGGAATGAAACATGAGAGACTATGGACTCTGAGAAACAAACTGAGGGCCTCAGAGGGGAGGGGGGTGGGGGAATGGGATAGACTGGTGATGGGAGGGCATGTATTGCATGGTGCACTGGGTGTTATACGCAACTAATGAATCATCGAACTTTACATCAGAAACCAGGGATGTACTGTATGGTGACTAACATAATATAATTAAAAAAATATAAATAAATAAATAAATAAATAAATAAATAAATAAATAAATAGGGGGAGCAACAGACAGAGGGAGAAGTAGCCTCCCCACCCAGCAAGGAGTCCAATGTGGGACTCGATCCCAAGACCCTGGGAGCATGACCTGAGCCTAGGGCAGATGCTTAATGGACTGAGCCACCTACGGGTCCCATCTTCTCTTTTTTTAAGGAGAATATCAGACTGCTAGATCAAAGGAAATCTATTGGCTGAATATATTCTGATTCCAAGATAATATCTGGCAGGATTATACATCCTTTTGAACAAGATGAGAAAATGTAAATTCAGGTAGCTTCATAGCGGGTCCAATATTTCTGTTCAAGAATATCAGTCACTGTGGCCAAATTTCTGGCAGAAGCATTCTAGAGCACCAGCTCTGACCATCTCCTGTTCTTTGCTTTTTCTTTACTGGGTATGACAAGGTCATTCTTAGAACATTTGAATGTTTTATTCCATTTTTCCTACTGTGTTCCCCATCTCCTGCCTCTAAATAGCTTAACAGGTGATAGGATTCATCTTTATCATCTGAGAAGTCAGTTTGGCAAAATCGCTAAAGGCACTGCTTTGGCTGCCTCAGCTGCCATAACAAGATTCTTCCCCCCGCCTCCCAGTCCAGCCTAAAGTGAACGTCTCCCCCTCCGAGAAGGGGCACCCGCAGCACCACAACCTGCTTGTTTGCCACGTGTCAGATTTCTACCCAGGCCACATTCAAGTCCACTGATTCTTGAATGGACAGGAGGAAACAGCTGGGGTTTTATCCGCCAACTCGATGCACAATGGAGACTGGACCTTCCAGATCCTGGTGATGCTGGAAATGACCCCCCAGCAGGGAGACGTCTACGTCTGCCAAGTGGAGCATCCCAGCCTGGACAGTCCTGTCACCGTGGAGTGGAGTTACTCTCTGATGACCCTCCAGGCTCTGGGGTCTGCTCACTTTGTCTTGCGTCACTACACGACACTACACGACACACCCCCGTGTTCCTCATCAACCAGGCTGTGGTCTCGGCTGGGAGCAGCGAGGATCTGGCAACCCTCGCACCTGTTTATCCTGCCCTGGAGGAGTCTAAAGAATCTCTCCTTGTCAAAAAAAAAAAAACCTCAGAAAGGCAATCACCGTCATGACTGGCCCTCGGATGTGGAAACACCTCTGCCTTCAGTCTCCCTTCAGTCCCTTAAGCTTGGACTTGATGCGCTGACCTAAAACCCGCGTTTGCCTCCTGTGGAAGCCATCACTCTGAGGCCCCAAACTTTAGAGTGTTTCCACATCTACTCCTTCTCCACAGTGGCTCCAAGCTTGGCCTTATCCCCTTCCTTTTCTCTCGGTGGTAGATTAGAGCAGGCTCCAGGTGCCAGAGGGCCTGGGGTTGCGGCAGGTGGAGGGGAGACTCACCCCACCTTCTGTTCTCCCCAGAGGCACAGTCTCATTCTGCCCAGAGCAAGATGCTGGCTGGACTCGGAGGCTTTGCGCTAGGGCTCACCGCCCTCGGAGCGAGCTTCATTCTTCGTTTTAGAAGCCAGCGAGGTAAGAAACTTCTGGAAAGTGGTTGATACTGTCTTTCCACTGTCTCGCTGTTCTTCAGAGATGAAGTTGTGACAGAAAAGCAAAAAAACAGAGCAAAAGAGGTCACTGAAATCAGACTCTGATGAGGTCAAGACAGCCCTGTCGGGAGCAAGATGCCTAGCCCTAGATCTGGCCCAGTAAGCTACCCGAGGCTGCCAGTTACCCTATTCTGCAGGGTGTTCTTCCCAGCCTGGGACTCACCCCTACAGACTGGGCCCTGCTTTCATTCCCAGTGACATGGCGACTGCGGTGGAAATGTTTGGATAATTTTCCAAGATGCTGTTGTTCCTTACTCTCTCAGTGACCGAATCCATGTTCCCTTTTACTTTCATTTCAGGATGACAGGGACCTCAGCCAACAGGTGGTATTTCTGCTCCTTTCTGCGTTTTGGGATGTAATTCATTTCACTGCAACATGAGATTGGGAGCATTCAATGAGTATGCTATGTTCGGGATAGATCGTACGAAGTGCCCTGAGAATAGGAGAAACTCTCAGAGGCTGCTCCTTTCTTTCAAGCTGAGCCAAACTGCCCCTAGCTCTTGATCCCATTTTCCTCTTTAGGTGGGTGTGGCCAAGGAGCATGACTTTGCCCCATTGCTGAAGGAAACTCCAGAAACTCTCTCCTGTTTTTCATTAGGCCAACATTCAGCCTCTCTCTACAATTTTTTTCTCTCCTGGGTAGAGGGAAAGGAAATGCATCCTTTAAGCTTGGGTTGTTTCAAATTCTTCCTCTGGGATGCGTGAGTGGCTCTGTTGGTTAAGCATCTGCCTTTGGCTCAGGTCATGATCTCGGGGTCCTGGGATCGAGCCCCGCATCAGGGTCTCTGCTCCGTGGGGAGTCTGCTCCCCTCACCCCGCCCCACTGCTGCTCGTCCTCTCTTTCTCTCTCAAATAAATAAAATCTTGAAAAATAAATAAAAATAAGTAAATTCTTCTTCTTCTTCTTCACAGGGCTCCTGAACTGATCTCAAACATCACACGTAGCCTTGGAACAAGCAGGTCTGATACTCCTGATGTCCAGCAACCTTCCACTTCCAGAAAGGAACGGCTAAGTTGTGCCCTGATGCCAGTTTCTGAGCCTCTGCGTTTTACTTCAGTGCACTTCCTCTTTCTCAAGGTCTTCCAGTCTATAGAGTGGCCTTTCCGGAGGAGCATAAACCATCTAAATCGAATGTTGTTGTTCTTTCTTTGTGAGAGGAAGGAGATGGTCATGTGGCCATGCTTACAGTTGAAGGGTTTGGCGATCACCGGACAAGTCACTGTTGTTTTACCGAGGAAGGGAGAAATAAACTTCTTGTTGGGCATCAATTCTCCCTATTGAATAGGAAGTCCACTGATAGTGGACCTCCTAAAATTTGCTTTACTTCATCATAGATGACCAAGTTCATGCTGCATTCTTCCCAGTGAGGGGTGGAACCATTACTCTTAGAAAGCCCAGGGGGAGCCGACACTGAGCGTGGATTTTGGCATTGACATTCACACAGGACTGATAACCCATGTCAATCATGAAGAATATGCTTTCCAAGTGTAAAAATCAACATAAGATCTGGGGCGCCTGGGTAGTGCAGTCGTTAAGCATCTGCCTTCAGCTCAGGGCGTGATCCCGGTGTTCCGGGATCGAGTCCCATACCGGGCTCCTCCGCTGGGAGCCTGCTTCTTCCTCTCCCACTCCCTTGCTGTGTTCCCTCTGTCAAATAAATAAATAAAATAAAATAAAATAAAATAAATCAACATAAGATCAGAATTGTAAATAACAGGTATAATATGTTAATATTATAGTTCTCTTTTTATACTGGTCACATCAAGGTACAGAAACAGATTACCCCATGACTCTAAGTTTATCAGATCACCCAAAACTCCTTCCCTTCTGAGTCGTTCATAGGAAGTACATCTCCAGTTCCAAAAGGGTCAAAGATATGCGTATACCAGATTTTTCAGACATGGGTCTGCTTTTAGAATACGGTTTATTATGATTTTTATAAACCTGTTTAATTAATGTTTTAGACCAAGACAGAAATCATATTTGTTTCCATCATTTCATGGTATGGCATTCCACCTAAGCCCAAATTTCATATAATAGTAATCAGGAAAACTTTAAAGTCCTGTAACATTTAGAGATTAGTATTATTTTTCAAAAACGACAAGGCCTTAATCAAATTTAAGGAGCTTTCCTTTCTTAACTGACCTTCTTGCATGTGACTACATAAAGCCAATTTGATCAAATGTCATCATAAGCTATAACTTTAAGTCAGTATTTGGTGATTTTAAATACCACAAGACAACCATCTTGTGATCAACTAAGGGGCTGTGTCGGGGGTCTCCAAGACCACCCAGATTAGGTGGTTCACTAGGAGGAATCATATAGTTGTACTCCTGGCTGTGATTCATTACAGCAAAGGTTTACAAAGCAAAGTCAGTCAAGGGAAAAGGCACAAGGGGCAAAGTCCAGAAAAACCAGGTGCAAGCTTCCAAAAGTCCTCTCCCATTGGAGCCACAGGACTCACTTAGCTCCTCCAGCTATGATCACACGTGTGAAATATCGTCTGCCAGGAAAGCTCCGCAGCCAGGATTTTTACTGGGGCCTGGTCACGTAGGCGCCATCTGCCTCGCACATACCAAAATTCCAGACTCGCAGAAGGAAAGCAGGTGTTCAGCATAAACCATATTTTGTGCAGTTGAGGTACAATTTAGGCACATTCTTATCAGGTCTGGGAATGGTGGGAAGCCTTTCAAAACCCACGCTCCCAGATGCCAGGCAGGGGCCGGCTTTGGAAGCAGGCCAAAGGATGGTAGTCGGACCTGCTATGTTACTTCTTTTCTGCACAGAGGAAACCAACCATTTTGCTGACAATTTTCAAAATAACATGAGTATCCATTTTTATCAAAGACAGACATACATTGATACAGAAAACACCCTTAAAGACTAGGTTTCTGGAAACATGGGTTATTGCTGAAGACATAGAGCTAAATTCATATAATTATGCTTCATTATTATGATTATGTGAAATTATTATTACAAATGTTTTATTAATCCTATTCGCATTTAAGCGGGTTTTTTTATTTTAAAGTAATCCCTATGCCCAACAGGGGACTTGAATTCGCAGCCCCGAGACCAAGAGTTGCCCACTCCACTGACTAAGCCGGCCAGGTGCCCTGAGATGTAACAGTTTTTGAACACCTGAAGTAAAAACAAAGGATGCGGATGAAAGTATTCTGTTCTTTGAAGTTTTTGGGTTTTGCTCAATGCCATGAGAAATTACATGTGATTTCTAGCCTGTGATATTTCTGGTAGAGAGTATAGTAGCCCACCTCTCAGTGCCCCAAATGAGAAAGTTAAGTTGTAATTCGTATGTCCACTGTCCATCATCTTGGAAAAAGAGAGAGGCAATCCACTTAGTGCCCAAAGCCAAAGAGCCTGACTGTGAATGAGCCTCTCATTGCCTGCACTGCCCACAATGAGAGAGACTTCACTATTTCGGATTTTGATAAGAAACAAACAAGCCTTGTCGGCAGAGGACTGATAAACCAGCATTTATAATGCCTAAGAGTTCATTTAATATTGAGTCATAATTAAAAGGAACTTAGTTTAGGGGCGCCTGGGTGGTGCAGTCGTTAAGCGTCTGCCTTCGGCTCAGGGCGTGATCCCAGCATTCTGGGATCGAGCCCCACATGAGGCTCCTCCACTGGAAGCCTGCTTCTTCCTCTCCCACTCCCCCTGCTTGTGTTCCCTCTCTCACAGGCTGTCTCTCTCTGTCAAATAAATAAATAAAATCTTTAAAAAATAAATAAATAAAAAATAAAAGGAACTTAGTTTAAAAACATTTTGCCCGTTACCTTAGAGTCCTTATGAAGCAGAACCAATACATTAGTTTAGGCTTTGACAAGGAGAGGAGGGTCTCCCTGATTTTCTGTTTCGTCAAGAATTCCTCCTCACATGGTATCATCAGAGGACAGTCAGAAAGCAGTGAGTTAACTCGGAATTCTAATCATTGAGGGGTGCCTGGGTGGCTCAGTCGTTAAGCACCTGCCTCCAGCTCAGGTCATGATCCCAGCGTTCTGGATCGAGCCCCGCACCGGGCTCCATGCTCAGTGGGAAGCCTGCTTCTCCCTCTCTCACTCCCCCTGCTTGTGTTCCCTCTCTCGCTGCCTCTCTCTGTCAAATAAAAAAAGAAAATTAAAAAAAAAAAATTCTAACCATTAAGTACTGTTTTGAAGCTTGCCCTCTTGAGCATGGAGGATTGTCATGTGGAAACATAATAGGGAAATTTCTTTTTCATAACACATAAATTACTTAGTACTTCTGTCCTTTCCTCTCTCTCTCTCTCTTTTTTTTAAATTTACATTGATGCTTTATTTGAAACAGTTCTTCTGAGTTTAAGGGTTTTCTCTTTTTAAAAAAACTGTTTTAATCAGGCTCCACACCCAACGTGTGGCTTGAACTCACAACGCTGAGATGGGGGGCGGGGGGGGGGGGGTCCCAGGCTCTACTGCTGAGCCAGCCAGGAACCACCAACTGAACCTGCCAGGCACCAAAGTTTCTTTCTTTTATCAAATGAGTGAGAACTCAAAGCGCGGGGGAGGGGGGGAGTTACTTGTCAATTTGAAAATCACAGTTTATCTTTCTACAATTAAATTAAGTGGAAAAAATGAAGACCCCCACTGGTAGCAGGAAGAAGCAAGAGTCTTGTAGGGTCTGGCGTTTGATGAGCTAGATATTCAGTTACCGTGCATTTCCATTGTTTTTCTGCGGCAGAGTCTTGGGAACGCGCATGCCTGAAGCCAGGTTACTCTTCTGTCCTTAACCCGTAACCATGTGCGCGGTTGTTGCCACAGTAGCTGGCTGTGCCCCAGACAAATGGGACGCTGGTCTGTTCCCACAGAGCTTTATCCCAGTCTTCATCGCAAGGAGGGCACTGCCATGTGCTCTCAGCCAGAGTCTCTTGTCCAAGTTTCCCGATTTGGTTGACAACATCCTTCTCAATACAGATTTTATCATCACAGCTTGAGATATGATGACTGATTTCGCCCGAGGAACCTGGGGGCCAGCACTGACGGGACAAAACAACCAATTTGCGACATTAGGATGATTCTTTCAGCTCTTGATAAGATGGTAAGGAAACCTGCAGGCCCTGATCTGGTGGCTTTTATCATAGGGGCATTGCAATAGCTTTTCAGGCTCCAGGGACCCTGCGTAAGCGGCTTCCATGTTGGAAATGACGGAGCTGAATCCAAGTGCCGGGTGGAGACCCGCCCCCCACCCCGCAGTCGCCTTCTCAACCCCAGCTACGCTCACTTCCGGCGCCTGATGTCAGGAGGTTAACCTTTCCTTTTTTACTGAACACCTGTAGGAATTAAAATTGTAGAGTATTGTTAATCCTCAGGAGAAACGTTCTCAGTTTTTTGAGGAAGAAGCATGGCAAGGATCTGAATTTTAAATTCTTTAAAGCTCAAGAATATTAAGTAGGATCCCGTCACCACCTAGTGGCCAAGAGTGGAATCTACACTTGGAACAAGAAGCAAGGGAATTTGTCAATTTGGGAATACTCCAACATTTTTAACAAAAAAGTTAAAGAAAAAGTTAGGCATACAAAAGCCAAAATAAATATGGCCAAATGTAGAGGCTTTGGCAGCCCAGTGCTTCTGCGGTTTGGCTATGCCTTTAACAGCAGCCGTGAAAATATGCTAGTCATTGCTCTGTCACTAAACAAACCCTAATTATATTTTTACATAACTGAATATAAAGAAAACATACCAACAGAAGGAAACCCTTCAACATCAACTTTGGAAAGAAGGACTACATAAGTAGAGAGTGCTAGTATCTCGAAAGTGAATGTGATCATCAGGCAACATTTAGAGCAGTGTGGTCCAATAGAACGATCTGCTATGGAGGAAATGTTCTGTGTCTGAGCTGTCCAAAAAAGTAGCCACTAGCCACATATACTTTTGAGCATTGGAAATGCTAATGGATCATGCAACTAAGGAGTTGAAATTTTCGTTTAATTTTAAATTATTTAAATTCAAATTGTCATCACCACCTGTAACCAGTAGCTACCGTACCGGGCAGGCAGAGTAGAGTTTACAATCTGTCTCTAAAAATATGTCGGCCCTCTCTCAATAGCTTTCAGTGGAGGCAGAACCATCTGCACGTGAACTGCTAGAGAACTGAAAAGTGAAAAAGAACTGGACAAGCAAGGGAAGATGGAAATAAAGTGTCTTGTCTGGTCACAGCTCATTAGATTTGAGGATACTAGATTCTTAAAAACATAACAGTCCCACTAGCAAGTTAACAAAATTACAAAAGAAGTTAAGGAAGCACCAACAGTCCAATTCTACCACATACAGACGCTTCAACCATAGAAATAATCTTGGCAAACTTTCAACTCACGCAGTTGAAAAGTGCTGGGAACCAAGCCAAAGGAAATCGCAAAGACATAGCGTTCATAAACTTTACCAACACATTCTTCCTGGTACATACAGAAAGGGAGAACTTCCACACACCTCCTTTATTCGCCCTGTGAGTTTAAAGAGTTTTGCCTAAAGATCAAGCCGGATCCTCTCGGAGGACAGCACAAATAACCCCAAGGTCTGTCCCTCTGGACCTGTTGCAATGGTAGAACTGTCTGGAGACACTCTAGACTCTATTAAAACACTTTGGATGAAGGAAAATATCCCAGAATTCTAGGAACCTTGGAGTACAGGATCAACAGCAACTTTTTTTTTTAAGATTATTTATTTATTTATTTGACAGAGATAGAGACAGCCAGCGAGAGAGGGAACACAAGTAGGTGGAGTGGGAGAGGAAGAAGCAGGCTCATAGCGGAGGAGCCTGATGCGGGGCTCGATCCCAGAATGCCGGGATCACGCCCTGAGCCGAAGGCAGATGCCCAACCGCTGTGCCACCCAGGCGCCCCAACAGCAACTTTTAATTAGGAAGACCTAATCTAATAAGAGGGCTATTCTGAATATTGCATGTGGAGGAGAAAGTATCTAAGGTGATAGCACCCAAGAATTCTGTCTTCCCTTATTGATTTTATGAGTAAAATTTCAGTAAACTTTTGGAAAGAAAAATTCTTCCCAAGATCAGGCGAAAGCCTTTGCTCTTCAAACTTCCTACCCAAGAAAGGGGAACAGGAATCAATTGGTATGTTTGAATTTTGAAAACTGCATATCCCACATCCATATTAAACTTGGGTCTCTTCAACAATTAGTAAAAACGGATCCAAATTTAGACGGTCCTTAAACAGCAAGATGCTTTTAAGCTGTGCTAATACAGTGGCCACTAGCAACATGTGGCTATTTAGATGAATCAAAACTAAATAAAATTAAAAATAAATTTCCTTAGGGGTGCTATCCACATTTCAAGTGCTCAGTAGCCATCTGGAGCTAGTGGCCACCATATTGGATTGCACAGATGTAGAATATTTCCATCATTCCAGAAAGTTCTATCGGATAATACTGCTTTAGAGGCCAAACAGGTATACAGATCCCTGGAGTTTAATGATTTGAGTAAGACATACATA
The DNA here is from genome assembly GCF_024610735.1 of Ursus americanus. Taxonomy (NCBI): domain Eukaryota; kingdom Metazoa; phylum Chordata; class Mammalia; order Carnivora; family Ursidae; genus Ursus; species Ursus americanus. Next base: position 28,711,881 of record NC_142158.1, read on the forward strand.
ACTATATGGCATATGTCTCTGAGAATTCAACTGGCTGGCGTGGCTAACAAATTGAAATCATCTTGAAAGGATGCATATTGTAGATATTCTGCTGATGCTCCAATAAGGCCAGTGACCTTCCCGGATACTCAGACATGGGCATATCAATAGAGGCAACTCAAGGCAGAGTCATGGAGGAAAGTGTGTTTCTCTAGGTGCCTCCAAAACCGCCTCCAAAACCTCCAAGGAATCCCTAGCAGGAGGTCTGCCAGCGAAACAAAATAAACAGCCTATCTGTTTTTAATCTTCTGTTTAATGCTTTGCCTAGAACTGTTGGCCTTTAGGCCACCACTGATAGGTAGATTACATTGGAATGTCCCTCCCCCCATTAAGGCAAAAAATATGTTTTTAAACTAATGATTTTTATGGAAATTATGAGACTGTTTTATTGGTAAAAGCCACTACACAATCCCTCATTTCTGGATCTTACTCAAGAAATTGTTTAGAGACATGGCATGGCAGAAAAAACTAATTGTTCCCCAATGTCCATAATCCCTGACTCCTTAATAGAATTTTCCATTTTACAAGGGCACATGGGCTTCCAGAATAAGTACTGGTTTCCCATCCTCCTCTCCAGTTATGTACAGTCACACATAAATTCTGTCCAATGAGCTGTATGCAGAACTGTTGTGTGCAACTTCTAGAAAGTGCCCTTATAAAAAGGGGGATGGGTCTTCTTCCCCTTTCCCCCTTTCTGCTGACTGGAATGTAGACATGAAAGCTGGAACTCAAGCAGTCAGATTGGACCTGAGCAGAAAGGGCCATGTTGAGGCTGGCGGAACAAGATAGAAGGAATCTGAACCCTGACACTGTTAAAGGCCATACCTGCCTTGCGGTGGCATGAGAAAGAAAGAAACATCTGTCTTGGTTAAGCCACTACGGCTTTCAGGATTTTCTGTTTCTCCCAGCGCAACCTAACCCTATGCAGTATATATACAGCATCTCTGGTTCTCAGCCAAACTTAACAAGAGTAGACTCGCCAAAATAAATGGCGCTCCACCCTCAAGCATCAGATACGGTAAAAATGACGGACTGGTTTCCTCCAGTCCTGGTACAGGGCTCTCACTAACAGCTAGCATGCAAGCTGTTTATCTTCTTGGTAATCACGCTTTTCACGGTGCCTTGTCCAACATCACACACGTCCGTGGTGCTGGTTAGTAAGGAGCAAGTGAGGTTCTGTGAGCCCCAGAAATGGGATGGAGAAGGATCCCAGGCACTGGGCACGGGGTGAGTGTGGGGCCATCTCTAATGATTTCAGAAAGGACCTGGCATAGGGGCACCTGGGTGGCTCAGTCGTTAAGCGTCTGCCTTCGGCTCAGGTCATGATCCCACGGTCCTGGGATCGAGCCCCGCGTCGGGCTCCCTACTCAGCGGGAAGCCTGCTTCTCCCTCTCCTTCTGCCCCTGCTTGTGTTCCCTCTCTCACTGTCTTTCTCTGTCAAATAAATAAATAAAAGAAAGAAAGAAAGAAAGAAAGAAAGAAAGAAAGAAAGAAAGAAAGAAGAAAGAAAGAAAACTGGCATAGACTTACTTGTAGGAATAAATCAATACCACACCTCAGTGGCAGTTACACTTTTCAGTTTCCCACATTGCATCCACGTGGGCCAGATACGAGCCTTAGTATCGCCAAAATACTGGCAATACCATAAAGTTGCTCTTAAAAACACAACAATGCAGTATTGGGCATGTTGACAGCTAAATGGTGTCAGGTATTTCTAACACATCTTTTCTTAGTTGACGAATGTCACGTTTGACAGTGGCAGAAACAGAACAGCAGCAGCTATAACCAAAAAAAAAAAAAGTGCTTATACTTTAGCCAAAGAAAATATGTCAGAATTCACCCCGTGGTCCCATACTTTGCTGACTTAATGGCTAACTCAGTCTAAAATTAACACCATTGTTCAGCTGCCCAAGTCCTACCCAGGGAAGGAAGTTGGATATTGACTTCCCCCATACCGGTCCAACTAGTGTATGGCAGACACTGTGGTTTGGCTGACCCCACACCACACTCACTGCGACCCCTCTTTCTCCTTCCCAGACTTCCTTGCAATTAAGGATGGCTGTGTGACCCAAAAGCAGAAGTTTGCTGAAGAAACAGATGTGGCTGTCACTATGACTTACTTCTTCCATCTTGACTGTTGACGTGATAGTGAGCTGTAGCAGCCACTTTGGGGACACGAGGGGACAAGTACACAGAAGGAAGGGGATTGTGAGATGGTGGAGTACAAAGATACCGTCTGGGCTCCTATAGCATTGAGAAGCGGTCAAACCAACACCACCAACTGTCTTCCTCAGATTTCTTGTTATATGAGAAAAATTAATTCCGATTTGTTTTTAGCCACTGGTATTTGGGTGTTCTGTGCCTGCTCTTGCAGGCATTTCTACTGGATGCAGGAGATCCCAGGAGGCCCTCTCAGGCCCTAGGGCGTTTGGTTGCCTTTCTTACTCTGTCCCTTTGCCTATTTCCTACGGGTCTCTGAGCAGAGGTTCATAACCCAGGCTGCACTTTGGAATCAACCAGGGAACATTTACAAAAGTACCTTTGTCCAGGCCCCATGCCAGATGAACTGAATCCACATCTCTAAGGGTGTGCACAGGGCATGAGTAATTTTTAAGAGTTCTTTCAGACTAGTGATTTTCAATGTTTCCTCTCCCAACTCAAGACTCTCTTATACTTTTAAAAATTACTGAGAACCCCAAAAGCCTTTCCTTGTATGTCTTATGTTATTGATATTTATAGTATTCAAAATGAAAACTGAAAAAAGTAATACTTATGCTTTTAAAAACAGAAATAATAAGCCCCTTTTATATGTTTGTATTTTTCCATAATAAAAAAGTAAGCAAAAATAACTTAGGGAAATAATATTTTGTTTTGTTTGTTTTGTCTTACGTAGGCTCCATGCCCAGTGTGGAGCCCAATGCAGGGCTTGAATTCACAACCCTGAGATCGAGACCTGAGCTGAGATGAAGAGTCAGATGCTTAACCAACTCAGCCTCCCAGGTGCCCCAGAGAGTAAGTTTTTAAAGACTTCAAAGAGTTTTATCTGCTCCATTTGGATCATGATTTGAACAAATACACACAGTCTTGGACATCTGAACACTGAGTCGTTATTTGATGACAAGAATGATTATTAATTTTTAGATGTGACAATAGAATTGTGATCATATTTGTAAGAGTCCTTATCTCAGTGCTACCTACTGAAAAGTTCACAGATGGGATCATAGGATATCTGGGACGGCTTCAAAATAATCCAGATAAGGAGAAACGAGTCTGTGAGGTAGAAACGAAACAAGATTGGCCATGAGTTGAAAATTTTTATCAACTCATGGCTGATGGATAGCAGAAGATTCATTTTACCATTCTCTCTATGTTCGTATGTTTGAAATTTCCCTTTAAAAAAAAGTTCTAAAAATAGATGCTAGGCATCACATAGAAACCAGATAAAGCAAATGAGAAAAAAGCTGGTTTTTTTAACATTAGACAAAACATCCTGATCAAGATAAAATTCAGTAAACAGGAAGAGGGATTTTTTTATTAATAAAGCATAAAATCTTCAATGAAGACACAGTCAGGACCCACTTATCCATTTGGTGCAGTAGACACAGGGCGTAGGGTCCACAGTACTTTTGGGGGTTCATGAAAATGTTTACATTTCTTTTAAAATAGAAAATGAGCTTTTAGATTAAAGAAAATATCTTAATTAATATAAGTACATAATATGAATATATTTATCTGTATACCAACACAGTCATAAAATACAGTTCTGAATTATTTTTGAAGAAAGGGTCCAGAAAGGCAAATGTGCGTAGGGCCTACAGGAGTCATATGCAGCCCTGGGTATCATGGTTATGGGTGTTTATGTGCTGAAGAGAAAAGCAGCAAAATGCAAACAGCAGAGATGCTGAACTCTGGGATTAGACAGCTCATGACACTGTAGCTACAACCACTGAACGTGACTTTGGGTTGGTCCTTGGGGAGAGGGTGAGTCAGGGAGTGCCAACGTGGTCATGAACGGGCTGGTCAAATTTACAGAAGGGGTCTGTATAGAGGGAAAGGTAGCAAGCACTTCTTGGGGTGTCTTCTCAGTTATCCCACCTTATGTGGGAAGAGTGCCCCCAACACCTCTCTTACACCCCCCTAGGGCTTCATACAAATTATCTGTTGTCACACTGGGCCACCAGCTGCAGAAATTTGGTTCTCAGGCGGACAGCTCACCAGGACTGGGGCTCCAGGAACCTGAACCACAGAGCCCAGAGACACAGAGGTTGAAAGTGGACTGATGGAGCGGTGTTTGTGGCCACACTCAGGGACAAAGTCTATGAACCCCTCAGGTCTCAGAACTGCCCTTGCTCTTCCCTATGAAGTCAACCCTTCCTTTAAATCCTGAGTACCCCGATATTTTTATCATAAACTGCTTTTTGGTCTTAAGCTGTTCTGAATCAGATTTTATGTTTGTAACAAAAAGAAAATTTAGGGGCACCTGGCTGGTTCAGTCAGTAGAGTATATGACTCTTGACCTCAGGGTCATGAGTTCAAGCCCCACGTTGGGTGGGGAACGCTTTGGAAATTTTTAAAAAGAACAGAAAAGAAAAGGAAAGAAAAGAAACTTTAGAAGTACAGGGTCTTGATAGCACTAAGATCAGAAGTTTAAAGGGGAGCAGTGTGCCCCAGACCCCAGTGCGTCAGCAGTGGTCAAGGCAAGGACACTTAACCAGGGCAGGGTGGCCAGTTCCCCTCCCTTCTCTTTCCAGCAGAAAGGTTGTCACTAACAGGGGGATTATTCCTTGATAGAGCAAGTGCTTTCCCATTTTGCAGATGAGAAAACTGACGCTCATAGCAAAGAAGCAGCCCCGTTAGAAGCAGAACAGCACTGGCAAGTTAAACACAGGAGAAGCCCTGGTTAGGAGCGAGGAGAGATCCGCCAGCTAGCATCAATCAGTATGCCCTTCTGCCCTAAGTCTGCTCAGCCCTACCCCGCCTAGACCAGCTGCCACAGCAGAGTTTTCTGTCTGACTCCCTCTGCCACCCGGGTTCCAATCAAATGCAATGCTATTTCCCATCTTCTCCCAAATTCGAATATCTCTGAAACACATTTCTTAGCTTTAGTTTTGTTTGCTTCTATAGATTTTCAATTCTGAAAAGTGGGAAAATATTAAGGTATGAAAAATACAAGTGGGAAGTTGCAGAGCTACAAGAAACCTCTACCAGCACCGGTGGTATAGGTGTGTCCCTGAGTTAGTGAGAAGAACTGACCCACTGTGCAGCCACCAAGGTGGCCCAGCCCGAGGGGAGACAGGAACATAACATAGGAATCTATCACCGAGACCCACATACTTTGGCCCAAGGCTCTGTGGAGTCCCAGCCCTGTAGACGCGAAGTGGCAAGACCTGGAACATGACCTTTACACGGGCTGCCACAGTATCCGATGTGGTTTTTATCCGTTATGCTTTAGAAATCCACGTACCTATTTCATGGGATTCAAAAGGCCTTCCACCTGGAAGTAAGATGTTGCTAATAGAGGGGGGCCTGGGCGGCTCCATCAGTTGTGATCCCAGGGTTCTGGATCGAGCCCCGCATAGGGCTCCTGGCTCAGCAAGGAGTCGCTTCTCCCTCTCCCTCTGCCTCTTCCCTCCCACTTGTGCTGGCTCTCTCTCTCGCTTTCTCTCTCGAACGCTTTCTCTCGTGCTCTCTTGCACTCTCTCTCTCTCAAAAAAATAAAGTCTTTTAAAAAGATGTTACTACTAGAAAGAGAAGCCAGAGCAAAGTAAACAAATGGATTGTCACGCCCCTGTTCCCTGAGGGCAGGCAGTGCGGCAGTGCGGTGGGCTGGCTCTCACTGAAGCTTATTCTACCATCTTGGCCGCTTGAGGGTACCCCTAAAGGAGGTGTCCCCATGGATGTCCCTGGTCTTCATTCAGGGACTACTGGGACAGGTCTTCCCAACTGAGATGGCAGTCAGCCAGTAATACCAGTTCCCATGAAACCACCCTGAAAGTGAGAAAAATAAAATAATAAAATAAAATAAAGCCAACTGTAAGCACCCAGGGGTGATTTCTGCTCACCTGCGCAGGTTTGAGCTGGCAAAATTACTATGGCCTGTGAACTGCACTGCTGGTCAGAGAAAAAATCAGGATATGGCCCTAACACTCCCTGCTGACCACACCAAACTTGCAGGAATAGGGGCTACGTACCCACAAAACTGGGTCCCCACCCCTACACAGATCCACTCAGAAACTACAAATCCCAGCATGCAACACAGCCAGGGCGGGGGAGGCCTTCTGGGATATGTAGTGCTCCCAGGTACAGCGATCCAAGTGGTCCGAATTTTACAAGTTGTTTTTTGACCATAAGTTACGATGCCTAAAATCTCAGCGCAAGGCCAAGATGCAGCTCCAGGAGTGTGAAGGGCTAGAACACCCATCCCCGCAGCCTTGGTGCTAAATCTCACTACCCCCCTGTGGTTGGTTGGCTGTGGGCCTGTGTCCAGGTCCTTCACAGCCTCATCCAACCTGGGCGGGGCCTTGATAATGCAAGACTCTGTCTTATCACTTATCTTTCCAAACATCATCAATGACTCCCTCCTCCTTACTGGCTTCAAGTTAAACTTGTTAGAGAGGCAGTCAAGAGTTTCAGAACACAGCCCTTCCTGCAAGAGTTTGTGTTCTGACCCAATCAAACCCAAAGTAGCTCCCCAAAATCTCTGCCTCTCTCCTCTTTATCTACTCCCCACCCCATCCAGAAGCCTCCACTGCCCACAGCCACATGTTTAGCTACCAGGGCCCCTGCGCTACCCACACCCAGCGCCATCCCAAAACTCCCACCTCTGGAGCCCTGCCCTCCCAATCCTCCCACATTTCCTTTGAGCCAGGCCCTCGCTCCAGGGGAGGCAGAAGTCCTGCTGCAAGGAGAGGGCTGTGGTGCTGGCATCCTCGGCGCAACTTGGCACAGAATCGCTCGTAAAACTGTTGTCTGGGGTTGGCTGGCATTCTAGCTAAACGGGCTTTTGTGGATTGGCCCGGGACCCAACTGCCGTGTAGAAATGTTATTTGAGTGAATGTATGGCATTGTTTCCATGGAGAAAAGCCGTCTAAGCTCAGAGCATCTGACCAAAAGTGAACTTTGAGGACACTCCCCTTTGTGCTCTGGGGACACCCTCTGAGGGTTTGGCTCCAATTGCAGAGGGAGCCCGGAGAGGCCTCAGCTCTGGCCCAGTTTGGCTGGGAGTGGGTGTGGGCAAGGATCTATTTAGGTCTAATCTTCCCTTGAGCTGAGGCCCAGGAGGAAGGGGAGGGGGTTGCCCGAAACCTTCGGGACTTGGAGATTGAGACCGAGGACGTGAGTGACCCCAAAAACCCATCCACCACCCGACCCCGAAAAGACGAGATCGGGGAGCTTCCCCTCCATTCGGCCTCCTCTTGGGTGGGAGAGTGGGAGTTCAGCGGGTGACGAAGGGAGGGGCAGCGTGTTAGGAATGCGTTATTCCGCTTGCCCTTTGGCGGGCCGAGGTCTTGGCGCCGGCACCAGGGGGCAGCAGAGGCAGAGAGATGCGCGGAGGAGGGGTTTTGTTGTTTGGGGTTTTTTTCTTTCCCACCTGCAAACTGTTTTCCTGCCCACCGTCGACGCCAGGCTGGGCTTCTAGACCCCATAAGAGAGCTTCCTTGGACCGACAATGAGCTAGCTCCATCACTCTAGGGTTTCAGAGATTGGAGTTCTGTCCTCGGGGACAATCAAGGCTGCACCGGCGGGGATCGGCCGGGAGGGGTGGGGCGCTGCCTCCCGGGACTCGGGGTCCCTCCCGGGCCCGCCCCTAGGGGTTTGCGGCCGCCGGCACGCACACACGGGCCCACGCGCGCTCGGACACCCGCAGCCACGCGTCCAGCGAGGAAGGGGCGTCCCGACTGGGAGGAGGCCCTGGAATAGTTTTATTCTGCTGCCAGGACGAGGGGGAGCCGGGAAATGCTGTGTGAGGGTGGGAAGCCCCAGGAGAGGCGAGACCAGCTAGGGATGCCTGGCTGAGCGGCTGCCCTGAACAGAAGGGCTCTACCCAGACCCAGGGGGCACAGGGCTACTGAACAAGCCCTCAGAAGGGCCTGGCGGGGGGGGGGGGGGAGTAAGTGGGGGCGGCACAGCACGCGATGGCGTGAGGGCTGTGCACTTGACACAGAGGGAAGCCTGGAACGGCAGAGCCGGTAATACTCGCAGGCGTGGGTGGCCTTCGACCATACCCGCAGCCAGGGCCTTGGCACACTTGACCGGAAGGGTGAGGTGACCAGAGGCCCAGGGGCAGGAAATGTTGTCTTGGACGCGAGCCTCAGTCTCCTCATTTGCAAAGAGTTTAGACTAGACCATGTAAGGCTCCCTTTCAGCCCTGAGGTCCCTAAAGATGGGGACTGGGGGTGCGGGGAGGTCGTGTTTGACCTGGACACAAGGAAGATAGGCACACCCCCACCCAGAAACAATCCCGCACCTGTGTCAGACAGGACCCTGGGCTCCCCCCTGATGTCCCTGGGAGATCAGTTTGTGAGTCTGGACTTGTCAGCCAGCTTTTATGAACTCTTTCTGGGCCCTGATACCACGAAAGGACAGGTCCCCTGGGGAAAGAGATTAAGCCTTCCCTTTCTGGTAAAGGCTCAGCCAGCAAAGGGGGTACAGGTCGGGTCGGGGTCCTTTTGAAATAACACAAGCACCACACACACGTGCCCCGGGAGAAGACGATCACATTATTTAACCATCAGTCAGAAAGGACACCGGTCTAGGGCTAGACGAGGTCCTGGGAGTCCCTTCCATCCAGATGCCACACGCTAACCCTTTCGTTGCGGGATCAGGGAAGGTGAGGGGGTGCTCGGGGGGGGGGGGGGGACCAGGGTAGCCAGGATGGCAGTGGGATCTTTGGGGTCTCAGAGCCATGGCGATTGACCAGCTAATAAGGACGAATTTCCATATTTCAACAGTGCTGAATACAGGCCCTCCTCTCACCCCTCACACTTTCGTCCCCTGCCCCCCCCCGGGGTGCGGCCTGCTCCCCAAGTCACAGGCAGTTCCTGCAAGCCCCAGACCAAGTGAGAGACAGCCGGTGTGTGGGTCAGGGAGCCAAACACCCGGGAGTAGAGCAGAGAAAGCCCCACCTTGGGCAGAGAGAGTCAGACCCTGAGGCAAGGGAGACCATATATTCCAACATTCACAGTGGGTGCTACAGGCGGGCTGTGAGGGAGGTGGGGTTTGGCCTGAAAACGTCCCCCCATAGTCACTGAGGAAAGCCCTGAGGCAAGGAGGAGGGTGCCGGGGCTCACCCCTGGAGAGCCCTGTCTCCAAAGTCTGCTGATTTTTGCTGGCATTTCTCTCTTTATCTTTTTTGTTCTTTGTTTTCCACTCTTTAAATAATTAATATAATTACTTTTAAATACAAAATACACAGTGTCCTTTCTCTTCTCTTCCACTTGTTTGGGGGTGATTGAGAGGTGAGTTTTAAATAAGGGTCCCGGCTGTCTAACAGGTCACAGGCTCCAGGTGGGAGGGCCAAAAGCCCCAGATGCCACCCCTCCCCTGGGGCGCCCGGCACACGCTTCACCCCTCCCCTGGGCTGCCCCTGACTGGGAGCGCTCGGTGCCCTGGCCCAAAGTCCCCTAGATGGTGAGGAACCCTCTTGGGAAGTGGCACAGAGCTGATGCCGTGGGATTCCAGGAGGGCCTGGTTTTGGCGGACAGGGTCAGACAGAGAAGGTCCTAGCCCATGAAGCAGACAGGCCCCAGCAGCACCCCTCCCCGCCGAGGGGGGGCCCCCAGGTCTGAGAAGGAGGCGTCCAGCACTGGTAGCTGCTCCAGCACAGGTGTCCGCACCTCCAGCACCGTCCGGCCTTGCTGTGTCTTGAGGGCAAGACGGGAGAGAGGGAGCAGTGAGCGTGGCGGAGGCGCGCACACACCCCACACATCCCCTAGCCTCAGCCCCAGCACGCCTCTCCTCTGAGCGCCCTGAGATGCAATTTCTCCCAACCCTTGCTAGATTTTCTTCCTCACATTTCTTCCAGAGAGTCAGGATTGGGAAAGCTAGGAAGACTGGACATGCGTGTACGTGTGCACGTGTGCGCACACACGCACGTATGCTCACGAGCCAGTCTAGGCAGCTTTGGGTTTGTCTTTGAGATTATCTACCTGTGGGGGTTGTGTGGGTCTGCGTGGCTCCACAGGGATGTGTAAACGCGTGTCTGTGGTGTAACTGCGTGATAATATCTGACATGATTCCCTGGGTGACCCCGTCCAGGCAATGCTGGGGGTGTATGTACAGACTGGGGGGGGGGGTCTGTGCGCTCCTGTGCGTTCATGGGTGGGGGGATGATTTGCACCCCTGTGCGCCTCTGTCGCGCAACCTGTGTGAATGTGTGCACGAGCCTGCAGGACTCACGCTGGGTGATGCTGGCGTGTGCACAGAGGCGCACCCCACCTTCCACCCTTCCCACCCTCCTCGCCCCGTCGGGGCTCCCTTAGGTATATCAGACACCAAGAAGCTGGGCTCCTCCTGCTCTTCCCGGTGCCTCCGCCCAGAGGGTCTTCCTGCAGCCGGGCTTGGCGAGGCACCCCCACCCAGCGCGTCCTGCTTCCCACCTGACAGCCATCTCTGAATTCCTTGACGTAGGGGCTGGTCTCCAGGCTCAGCTCATCCTCATTGGCCCCCCGGAGCTTCAGGGGACCATCCTGGGCCACCCCAGAGCAGGGGTAGGAGACGTCCTGGTGGGCTGAGACGCTGAGCAGCCGCAGGAAGGTGAGCTGGACCACACCTACCGGGGAGCCTTCGGAGTCCACGTAAGAGAACTGGCAGGAGAGAGGCCTGCCGTGAGGAGCACGCAGAACCCGGCTTGCAGAGCATCTACAGAAGCGGGGGCACTGCGCCCAGGGCCCGGGCAGGGAATGGGCGGGCAGAAAGGGCGGCGGGAGAAATGAGGGGCCGGACGGGGAGCCAGGGACTGCCTGAGGGTAAACAAAGGGCCAGCTTTGTCCGGGATTGTCAAGGGAAGGAGACAGAGGGAGCGGCAGCGGGCTGGTGGTGAGAAGGGAAGAGTCAAGGAAAGAAGGGGCAGCAGGCTCTGTAGGGCCAGGGCGCCTGTCACAGAAACCCAGAAGCCACTAAGGCTGCACCGTGGGGCAGGGGAGGGAAGTCAGGGGGTCAGGGCCAGCTCTCACTTGCGTGACATCATCCCTGGGCGTTACACACGTTTCCCCTCCGGCTGTAAAGTTGCAGAAAACCCGGAAGGCGTCCCGAGCACAGCCCTGGTTGGGATCGACCCAGTATTCTCCTGTTGGGTGAGGGAGAGGGAAGGGTCAGGGCCCCCCCAAGACGCTCCTTGCCCCCCTTCCCACTCCCCACCCCGCTGCTCCAACCCCCCACCCTCCCCACCACCCCTCCCCACCATGCCCTCAGTCTCCAGGTCCCACTGTCCCCTAGAACCCCACGACGCTGCCCACCCTACTTCACACTCCAGCATCACCTTACACCCCTGCCGGCCTGTGGCACCCCTCCCTGCGGCAGTACCCCCAGGCTCCCAACGGAGGAGGCAGGAGCACTGACACCCTCGTGTCGGTACAATATGTGGTCGTGGATCGGCACGCATGCCCGTCTGTGTAAACGCAAGCACGCGCGTACACGTGTGTATGTCACTTGCTGCGGGCCGCGGGCTGATCACGAGCCGGTGCGCGCTGGTAGCACCAGACCAGTTGTTACATGTTGAACTACGTCTGACCTAGTTGGTAAAGAGCTGCCCTTCCAAGCCCCTGGACCCTCACCCCCACCCACACCTTCCCCAAGAAGTCCCTGTGTGCATTCTGCTCTCCATTCAGTTGTTAGCTGTTTCCTGAGGCTGGCACTGACCGTCAGGCAGCTCCGGGTGGCAGAGTTTCAGGTCCTGGCAGGTGCGAGCGGGGCTGTCCTGGGTCCCCGTCGGCCGCCTCATCTGCTCAATCTCTTCCCGCAGGGAGTCCAGGGAGCCGAAGATCTCCTCCAGCCCCCCAGCACTGCCCGGAGCGCCCCCAGTCGGTATGGCCTCCTCCTCCTGCATCAGGCGGCTTCCATCCACCGAGCGCCGAGTCTTCTTGGGCATCTGGATGGGCAGGGGCTGGATCACCTCACCTGGAGGGCCCTGGGTGGAGGGACGGATGGAGAGGGTGAGAGACAAGGTTGATGGGGGGGGGGGAGCCCAGAAACACCGAGACAGAGAAGCAGAGGCAGAGAAGCAGGCCCTGACTTGTAACTCACCGGGTGTCCTGGAGGACCCTGGACGCCCTTCTCTCCCTTGGGTCCAGCTGGGCCCTGCCAAAGGAGTAAATGAGGTCATGGAGGAGTCAAGGGGTCACGTATGCAATCAAGGCCACAGAAAGGTCAAGTCAGTCTCTGGGCTGGGAATGAGGAGCTCCACCAGAGGGAGCATGTTTGCCCTGGAAAGAAAGTGTCAAGTCCGGCTGGGGGAAGAGGTCAGAGCTCAGAGCTGGCTGGGGGTCACTCACTGTGGCTCCTTTGGCTCCTTTGGGGCCAGCAGGTCCCTGTGAAATGAGGAACAAGAAAGAGATGGTCACCACAGGGGACGGTTGGGACGTAGAGGAATGGAGAGGCAAAGTCACAAGTTCACAGGACCCTGGCTTTCCCACAGGAGGGGCAGGCTTGAGGGCACATGGGGACATTCAGGAGGCCCTAGAAGGATGGGGGAGGAAACACTGCAGGTGTAAGGACACATGGAGGACACTGGGGCCTATTCTGCTTAGGCTAGTGGTTGCCATGGAAGCCATTGGGGGATTATGGAGCGGGGAGCAGTGGGGTTTAGGGGATTTAGTGAGGAACAGATGGGGTACTCACAGGGAGGCCAGGAGGCCCTCCAGGACCGATAGGGCCAGACGCTCCTGGGATACCCTAGGAAGGAGAGGGGCATGGTTCAACTGGGTCCTCCTCCCACCCCCTCCCTCATCCCCCAGCTGAGCCTCCACCTCCGCCCTACCCACCCCCAACACGAATCCCCAAGCTCATCCTCCCAGAGCTTCCAGGACCATGTCCTCACCGTCTCTCCCTTCTGTCCAGCAGAGCCCTGAGGGCCAGGAAGTCCCCGATCACCCTTCTCTCCCTGTTCCCCAGGGGGCCCAATCAGTCCGATGAGACCTGGGTGACCCTGGAGAAGGGACAGGTGGTCAGGGGGAGGCAGAGTGGAGATACATGGATGCAGAAGAAGGAGCCCACAGGGGTCAGAGCCCAGAAGACAAGGGAGACCTGGGCACAGGGTCTGAGGATAGAGCAGGGCCTGTAAACAGCCCTCACTGAGTAAGGACCCCCAAAGACTCAGTGCTGGAGGCCTGAAGCATAGTGGCGGGCACTCAGGGTCCCCATAGGCTTCTGGGGTGAGGGTGAGGGGAAATACCTGGCCGCATGTCTGTCACTCACCTTCTCGCCCTTGGCTCCAACATCACCTCGGAGGCCAGGAAGCCCCGGGGGTCCCTGTGGGGAGACAGGAAGTCACTCTCTCCACGGAAAGGTAGGACCAAGCTCTCCCCACCGCCATTTCCCACTTCCTCCAGGGTGTCAGCTGGATGCCCACTGCCCAAGGGCACCACCATCCTCACCCCCACCCGCCCCACCCAATCCAGAGTCACTCACCACAGGACCTGGAGGCCCCGCCTGGCCTGTGGCCCCAGGACGGCCTTGCTGACCCTGCAGATTCAGGAGTCAGAGATCAGGAGAACTGTCCCCACACAGGCACCCCTCCAAAGGCCCCTGACCCCTCCTACCCCCAGCCAAGCCTCTCTACTCCATGACTCACCACTGAGCCCGGGAGTCCCCTTAGACCATCAGGACCAGGTTTCCCTGCTGGGCCTGCTGGACCCACAGGGCCTGTCTTCCCTGGGGCACCCACAGCACCAGGATCCCCCTGAAACACATACAAGGACTGAGTCTTAAAAGGCAGAGGAAAGGAGTAGGGGTGGCAGTAAGGGTTCCAAGGTGGACAGGATGAGGCAGAGAGGAGGGGCCAAACCCCAGGAGCCCCTGGAGCAGGAACAGAAATAAGTATAGGGAACCCCCCTAGAGACAAGAGGCTCAACATGGGGTAGACATCTGGACAGAGGAATCTGAGGAACCAGAGGTGCCTGGAGATGGAGGGAATGTTCCAGCATCCAGGATGGCCTCTCCCTCACCTTGGCTCCCTTCTCCCCTTGCCGCCCCTCAGGACCAGGCGTGCCGGCCGGACCCTGCAGATGGAGACAGGAAGGAAAAGTCAATGAGGTAGTGAGTCGCCCGAGCTCAGCGGCTTTCCCCCTGCTGTCCTCCTGGCTCCAGCGACCATGTACATGTGCGTGTGCGCGCGCACACACACACACACACACACGCACACAAACTTGTGCATGCGCCACCAGAGTCCCAGAAGCTCATTCACAGAGGAGCTGGCACAGCTGTACGAGCTGTTAAAATACTGAGGAGTTCTGCGTATTCGGCGAAGAGCCACCTGCCCACACGCCATCTGGTGCCTCACCTTCTACCCCTGCAACTACAGGGTTGATCCTTGGCCTAGCAGGGGCCCTCCGGGAAAGCTAGCCCCTTCCTCCAGTGTCCATTCTGATCAGTTGATGAGTACCAACCCCCCCCCGCAAGAACATACATAGCAAAACTCAGGAACAGACACGCTCATTTATACACGGCACACTTACAAAGTTTCACACACATGCATCCCAACCCCAGGCACCTTCCTGCCCATCCCATCTGCCACTGCTGCATCCTCTATCCACCCACCCAAGGACTGCCCCTCAAGGTCCCAGATGTCCACCTCACTTACCCGCTTTCCAAGTGGTCCAGGGGGTCCATTCTCCCCAGTGGGACCAGGGGATCCCTATGGAAGGAGGAATAGGGGTGGGTGAGTGTTTAGCTTCCAGCCAAAGGACCCTTCAGCAGTGGGGCATAAAAAGGGGGTAATGGGCCCAAAGGGTTGGGCTCAGTGGTGGAGGGGAGGGTTCACTGGTCACTCACAGGCTGTCCTGGCTCGCCGTCCTCTCCTTGGTCACCCTTCACACCATCTTGGCCCTGCAGGGATGAAGCAAGGTCAGGGGTTGTCCCAACCTAGCCGGCATCACCCCCAAAACTGCCAATCCTCCCATCCCTCTGCCTGCCCTGCCATACCCCCAGCTTCCCACACTCAAGCCCATCAGCCGCACAAAGGCCCTATACAGGAGCCCACCCTCTATGCCCCTTCCCCTCCCTAGGGAAGACTCACCCGAGGGCCACCTTCTCCAGGAGGGCCAGGATCACCAGGAAAACCAACAGGACCCTAATGTAGAGAACAGGGTCAAGGTCACAACCCCCTAAGCCTACCCAGAGCCAACACAGACCCCCAGGGCACATGTCACACTCTCCCTCTCTGCAGGCAGTGCCCACCTGCACACGCTGGGAAGGTAGTCTCCTGCACTCTCTTTTCCCCACCTCATGCACTTTATGCTTTCTGATGCTTTCACGGAATTAATTAGAAGGCGTCTCTCACTTTCTCTCTGGGAATTTCAGACCCCATACATCCCTCCCAGGAGACTTCATTCCTAGAGCCTTCCACCCAAGCATCAACCCATTCTTGGGTTCCCCCTATTCCAAGATCCTCCCACTCATACACACCCACATTCCCAGGTCTCTCATTCACAAGGCCCTCCTTCCAGCCCCTCCCCCAAAACTCACAGGGTTCCCTTTGGGACCATCATCACCGGTGGGGCCTTTAGGCCCTGGTGGTCCTGCCTCTCCTGGTTGCCCCGACTCTCCTTTCTCCCCACGCTCCCCACGTGGGCCCTGAAGGATGAGTAGAGGGTACAGATGGTCCCAAAGGGGTCTTGAAGATCAAGGATGCAGCCCCTGCTTCCAAGACACCTTCAGGCTCCCCTCCACCCCCTCAGTGACAGCAGGATGCACGCAGAAAGTCAAGCCTGTAAGAAGTCCTCTGGTCCCTCTTCCATTCAAAGAAAGAGCGTGGGGCTCACTCAGACCCAGGGGTCCAGCCTCACAGAGTATTAGGAGCACAGGCTCTGGGCTGTGGAGGAGCTCCAACTCCGAGAGGTCACAGCAACAAGGGGCTGGGGTTGAGGAGGGTGATGGGGATTAGGGAGCAAGGCCTCAGAGATTTCACTCACCTTGACACCTGGCTCTCCCTGGACCCCTGGAGATCCTGACTCTCCTGGCTCACCCTGCAAGAAGATTGGGGTCAAAAACCTCCTTTCCCCCCAAAATCCTAATATTTCCCACATCTCATTCTCTTTTGCATCTCCCCCAACCAAAACTGGCAGAAGCCCAACCCTCATACCCCCCCCCCCGCCGCAAGACAAGTCCATTCATTCACCCCCTTCCCAGTTACCTTCTCTCCAGGGGGACCCAGGTTCCCAACACCTCCCGGGGGACCTTGCGGACCCTGGAAGAGGAACAGAAGTAGGAGTCATTACTTAAGGGAGCAGGTGCCATTCCAGGGACAGAGCCTGAACAAGCACCCTGAGGTCACAGCAGTGAGACAGTGGGAGGCCTTCCGGGGGCAGTGAATTCTCATGGCACCTAAGATGAGACTAGAGTTTATAGTCTGGGGAAAGGGAGACAGGACTGGCCACAGTGATCTGAAGGGAAAAAGGCTGAGAGGACTCACATCAGCTCCATTGGGTCCAGCTGGGCCTCGAGGTCCTGGGGGGCCAGGTGGTCCCTGGGGAAAACAGATAGAACAGAGATGGGGAAGGGAAAAGAAAGAAAGAGCATTAGGCACACAGGAATGGCAGAGTATTGGGTGAGGCAGACATCCTTGACGGGGGGTGCTAGGGGAGGGGGGCAGCCCTACCAGGAAGCAGCATGCAGACAGCAGGCGATGCTGGGGTGCTAGATAGGGGGAGACTAATAGGTGGGGTTGGGGCCAGAGGATCACACACTGTCAGTGGGGTCACACTCACCATAGGGCCCACATCTCCTGTTTCTCCCTTCTCACCCAAGGGGCCTGGCAGACCCTGTGCAGGGAGACACAGCACAGACCCAGATGACCAACCCACCAGAGCACAGCTCCAGGTAGATGGAGCCTCCAGTGCCCTTCCCTCCGATCCCACATTCCCCCCAGTCCTCAGCGGCAGGGGCTGGTCATCAGATCCACCCTGACCCCACCTCTCAGCCCCTGCCTCTACTCCCCCAGCTCACCTGTAGGCCAATGGGTCCTGGGGGCCCATTGAATCCTCTCGTTCCTTCATCACCTTTGGCTCCAAAGTGTCCCTGGGGTCCCCGAGCTCCAGGTTCCCCATCTGCTCCCTGAGGTGGAGGGAGGGCAGGGACAAGGACACAGAGATGGTCATAGGTCAGGAGGTCCTATTCATAAACCCCACACCAACCTGGGCACCAGGCCCAGAGGCTCCACTCCCACGCTCAACCCCAAGGGCGAAGGGGACTGAGGGCAGACTAGAAGTCGCCAGCGCCCTTGGGAGGCGGGGGCAGATGGGGCATCAGTCACTCACCGCTGCTCCGGGCTGCCCCACAGGACCAAGGGGTCCAGGAGGTCCAGGAGGACCCTGGGGGGGAAAGGAGAGTCAGAGACACCAAGACAGGGAGAGAGACCAGGTGGAAACAAGGCTAAAGGCCAGAGGTCAGAAGTCAAAAGTCACCGTCACTTACATGTTCACCCTTATTCCCTTTAGTGCCCTTCTGTCCAGGGTCTCCCACCTCACCCTGCGGGGACAAGGCAGATGAGATATTAGAGAAAGGACCTGGGTGGGGCAGGGAGGATAAGACAGGGATGGGGGCTGGAGGCATGCCCAGATCAGTGATCTCATCTGGAAAGATTGGGCCCAGGGTCTATAGGTTCCCACACCTTGTCTCCATCCTCTCCTGCCACGCCTGGGGGTCCAGCAGGACCAGGAAGCCCCACAGGACCCTGCACCCCATCTCGGCCAGTTGGACCAATGGGGCCCTTCTCACCCTGTAGGAAAAGAAGAATGGAGTCATGACTCAGAGATGGCCCTCACCCTCAAACACCCTCACAGAAAACCCTCCATAGCCCAGCAGCTCACAGCTCACAGACCCTTCCCCAGTGTCTCTCCCTGGGGACCCCAACTCACCGGGACACCTTTCTCTCCTGCGGCTCCAGGGGGACCCTGTGGGCCTGGGCGCCCTGGGGGGCCAATGGGTCCCCCCGATCCTGCTGCACCTCGCTCTCCAGGGGAGCCCTGAGACAGGAAATGGAGTCAGACCCCCAAGGAGGACACCACAGCCCACCCACACCAGAGGAGCTCTGACTGTGGTTCCCAGGAGAATAACCCAACATTGGATACCCTAGGGCTGATCCTAGACCCCCTCTGCCCAGTCCCACAACCTTGCCTAGACCCAGATGCCACTCTTCATCCCTCCTCACCCACTCTTTTCTGGTTCCTCCCTCCTGCCCCCAGGACCCCCAGACTCACTGCAGGGCCAGGGGGACCGGCCGGACCTTCGTTTCCCTTCAAACCGGATCCACCCTGTGAACCAGAGATTTGGAGCAACAGATGTGAGATGGGAAGGTGGGACATTACAAGAATGAGGATCCAAGAGACATGTAGGGAAGGATGAGAGGAGGGGAGGGGAGACAGGCTCTGAGAAATGGGAGTGGGGGTGAAGCTGAGCAACGCCAGGATGCCTGGTGACTTGTTTCAGGGAGTCCGGTTGGGAGACTGGGATCACACTCACGGCAGTGCCAGGGAGGCCTCTCTCTCCTGGGAAGCCCCTCAGACCAGCAGGTCCATCCTTCCCTGGAGCCCCTGGGGGACCAGGGTCACCCTAAGATGAAATGAAACGTGATGAGCCATAGCCATGCTCCCAAATTGGACAGAGAAGTCTCTGGCCTTTCTCAATTCCCCAACTATCTGTTCCCTTCAGCACCCCAACCCTGGTCTCCCAAGTTCCCCTCTGCCTGGCCCTTTACTGACCTTCGTTCCTTCCTTCCCAGCTGTTCCAGTCAGTCCCTGCTCTCCCGGGGGGCCTGGGGGGCCAGGGTGACCTCTCTCCCCCATGGGCCCGGTTTCTCCTGCTGCTCCCTGAGAAAGAGACAGAAAGACTCCAAGCTCAGATCCTCTGCCCCCCTCCCTGCCCAAAGAGGCCACCCTGGCCACCCTAAAATGACCCCTCTGGACCCCCTTCATCCCTGCCCCAAAGCTAGTGGGGAATTCCTGGGGCTCTCCTAGGCCACTGCGCCAGCATGTAATTCCCCTGTTTGGAGTAACCGCACCACCCTGCATCCCCACTGGGGAGCTGCCCCTTTGGGACACGAGATGAGAACTGGCCCAGGAACCAGACTGAAGTTGGGATCCCTGCTCCAAATCCCAGCCCCAGCGTCCAGGTCAGGCAAAGCAGGGGCTGGGGCATGTGATTGGGAAAAGGGAGAAGAGAGGCAGACAAACTAACTCCAGAGTCTGGGGTCCACTCTCCCCAGGGGGCAGACATACCTGAGGTCCCACCACCCCTGGAGGGCCAGGGGGGCCAGTCTTCCCTTGGAAACCCTGAGAGAGGAAGAGGAGAGAGCAGTCAGAGCATGTCAGGCATGGACACTGTGGGACGGACCCCAGGTTCCTGGAGGAAGGGCAGAGTGACCACGGA
The DNA here is from genome assembly GCF_024610735.1 of Ursus americanus. Lineage (NCBI taxonomy): Eukaryota > Metazoa > Chordata > Mammalia > Carnivora > Ursidae > Ursus > Ursus americanus. Next base: position 28,731,501 of record NC_142158.1, read on the forward strand.
GTCCTTGGCCACGGGTCTGAGGGGCACCAGGATGATTACTCTGCCAGAGAACCACCCTGGTGGGCCTTCTAGACAGCCCTGGAATTTGAAGATCTGAGGGGGACAGGGGCATTACTTACCACTTCTCCTCTCTGGCCTGGGTGTCCTGGTAGCCCATCCTTCCCAGGGGGACCCTAGAAGGGGTTCAGGTGTCAGGTGAACTCTGGGCTGGGAAGGAGGATGGAGAAGAAGGATTCACAGAATCCAAGCAGGTCAGAGGTCAGCTTACCGGAGGTCCTTTGGGGCCAGGAAATCCATTGGGGCCTTGAGGTCCAGGGAGACCCTAGAGACAGAGCTGGGGTTGAATGAGGAGAATGGGCAGGGGGTGCAGCTCCCCCGCCCCACCACCCAGAGTGAGAGGGTGAGAGCTCCATTCAGGTTCCCTGGGGAGCATTGGGGAACAGGAGACTCAAGCTGTACTCACCCTTTCTCCGGGGGGCCCATGGGGACCATCACCACCTGATGTTCCCTATGGGGGGAAAGAGAGTCAGAGGGCAAAAGGTGCTGCCTTCTAGCTCTGCTGGGGGTCAGAGGAGTCAACAGGGAACTGGGCTAAGGGGCAGATGGTAGATGGAGCCCTGCCAAGATCACTAACCTTAGCACCAGACTTCCCAGTGGCACCTCGGGGTCCCCGCTGACCCCGTGGACCCTAGAGAGAGGGGAGGGGAGTTGTCAGAAAAAACCAAATGCACCTCTTTGGATCTTGAGCCACAGGTCTGTCCCCTGCACTCACCGTGGGGCCCCGCTCTCCCCTAGGCCCTGATTTCCCCGACAGGCCCTGGTAGGAAGGAAGGAGAAACAATACATCACCCAGGGCATGATTCCACCCACATGGAAGCCTTGCCCTCCACACCCTCTCCCTTCCCGCAGCTTACCCGGGCTCCCTTCTCTCCACTGGCACCAGGAAAACCGGGAAATCCCAGGGACCCCTGGTGAGGATGGAGAAGGAGAAAATTGAGACATCATGAAAAGGGAGGGCCCAGAAGAGCCAATGGGGGTCAGGAGAGGTGATGGAGGCAGCAGAATGGGAAGTATGGGCTCTCCCAATAACTAGGTGGCCTTGGACAACCCCCCCCCACTGCTCCCTGGCCCTCTGTTCCCCAATCTGTAGAATGGGGCTAGGCTAAATTCGTTCTAGGGTCACCCATTGCTCCGTCAGTCTGTGCTTCCTGGGATCAGGGGTCAGAGAAGGGAAGAGGAGGAGGGGGCACAAGTGGGGCATCATATCACCTTGGGACCCTGGCGTCCAGGGTAGCCAGGCAGACCAGGAACACCCAGCTTGCCCTGTGGAGAAACAGGGAGCAGTTAGGAGCAAGAGGAGTCACAGACACACCATCCCTGGAGACCCCAAGCCCCAGAGATGGGAGCCAGCCCCCACCCAGCAAACCTCCCCAGCAAACCTCCAGCCCCTCGCCCCTCATCTCCTACTCCACAGGCTGCCCGGCTTTTGTCATCTCTCCTTCCTGACAATGGATTTTCCCCAACTCTGGTGCTGGGATCTCGCCTCCTCTACATCTAAATCTGCAGCTCCATCAAGTTCCTCAGGACCATGATCTAGCCCCTGTCTACCCGTCAACCTCAGCTCCCCTTCCCCAGCATACCTTTCTGTGCCACCAAGACCAATCCCCTTGCAGGTTTGCACACACCACACTCAGGACCACCTCCACCTCCCACCCATGTCTGCGCCACCCCAAACCCCCCTGGCATGCACCCCCTTCCTCCTGATGCTTCAGGACCCGCCTTGCCCAGATAGCTGTGAAGCAGAGGTTAGGAGCAGGGATTCTGCAGCCTGCCTGGGCTCAAACACAGGCTATGCCCCTTACTGGCTGTGTTACAAACAAGCATCTTCACCTTCTGGTGCCTCAGTGAAGTTCTCTGCAACACGGGGCTTATGACAAGCAGGCGCCATATTGGCCCTCGGTGAGGGCTTACTGAGAGTTAGCTCTGCAGGTCTGCGCTCACCTCCTCTTTGACTCTCCCTTCTTGGAACTCCTGCTGCTCTGAGTCTGGACACATTTTCACTCTACCTTGTACCTACATTCCTTATGCCAGCCTCATGCCTTGTCCCCACTTCTATGCCATGTAAATTCTCATGACAGGGACTTTTCCTTGATTTGTTATATATCCCCACCCCCACCCCCAACTGTCAGTGGCCAGAAGGTCACTTCTACAGAGAGGAGCATAATTAACATATAGCAGTCTTCAAATCATTGACTCCAGCTGTCGATACCCCCAAGCCCATCCTGATCCCAGTGCCCAGGCCCTCATCCCTTCCACGTCCCCTGTCACCTTTTCACCCATGAGCCCAGGGGGGCCAGGGTCTCCAGTGGGTCCAGTGCGTCCCTTCGGCCCCTCGGGACCATCTTCTCCCCTGGAGCCAGGAACTCCAACCTCTCCCTGGGTAAGATGGTTGAAGAGGTGAGCGTCAAGGACTGGGGGTATCGGCTGGGCCCCAAGAGGAGAGGTGGGCCCCGGTGAGGCTGAGTAGGGTCCCAGAAGCTACTGCAGGACAGGGAGCCCCACAGGGACAGGGAGAGCATTGTGGCTATCAGGCTGGTGGGACGCAGACTGTGCAGGTTGTCATCCTGCTAGGGTCAGGCTCCCAGGGAGAAGAGCACTGGACATGGCGAGTCTGGGGTTTCAGGAAATAGGCTGGTGACTGGGGGCCCCAAAATGGAAGAACATCAGGACTTAGGGTTGGGGGGACAGTGTGTGGGTTTCAACTCACCCTGTCACCTTTCACGCCCATGTCCCCTTTGAACCCGGGAAAACCATCCTCGCCCTGAAAAAGATGGGGGTGAGAGGTCACCAGAGATGATGGGGGGTCAGGAGGTAAAATGGAGCATTTCAGAAAACATGGGTGGAAGGGTGGATTTCAGCGCTGGAGAGCAGCGCAGGGCAGGCTGGAGGGAAGGAAATGGGGTGAGAGCTGGGCAGAAGGGGTGGTGTGGGGCAGGATGGAGGTGCTGGGAAGCTAGAGACACATCTCTCACCTTTTCACCCTTATGACCCTTCAGACCACGAATTCCATCCACACCCTAGAATTAGAAGGGAGACAGAGACAGAGAGAGATCAGGGATGGAGGTTGGATTGGAAGGATCAAACTCCTGAGACCCCAGCTGGCTCCCCCAATCACAGTCCTTTATCTCCCAGCCTGGCTGTCCATTACCTTGACACCTCGAGGTCCTGGGTATCCTAGAGGACCCTGAGGTCCAGATGGACCCTGGGAGAAGAAAGAAAAGTATCTAAAAAGGGGTCTCAGGGTGTGACTGTGGAGGCCTCAGGGGGTGGAAGAAACAATAGAGACTACATTGGAGTCTGGATAGGGATACAGGGCATGGGACTGAGAATACTTCAGAGCCACGTGAACGATAAGACAAGGAAATTCCAAGGACTTTGAGGCCCCAGAGTCAGGGTGGAAACTGCCTCAGGGGTGAAAGCAGGTATATAAGAGCTCACCTGGTTTCCTTTGGTTCCAGGGGGACCTTCCTTTCCAGGGTGACCCTGAGGATAGGGGAAGGAAGATGTGACCACTGGCCACTGTTACCTTCCCTGCACCCCTCCCTTCACTTCTTAACCCCACTTCCCCTTGTGGCCCTAATGAAGCCAACTGACCAGAGGCAAGCACCACCAGTGACCTCCCAGTGTGAGGGACACCCTGTGTGGATAGTCACTAAAGGGCACTTGGAGGCCATTCACTGGGGTGGAGGGTCAAGTAGAATTTGGATTAAGAGGTGGGGACCCACTCACCGGAGGTCCATCTGAGCCAGGCATGCCAGGGAGCCCCGGTTTCCCTTGAGGGCCCTGCAGGAAGATGAGTAGGCGCAGGGTCACAAGAGGGATCAGATCAGACCATGGCTGAAGTCCTAGCCGCACATTCAAGCCTCTCCTTACAACCCCCCCCCAGCATATCCCCTGTCCCCCAATTACTTAGTCATTTACCTTCTCTCCATGAGGCCCAATGGCACCCTGGGGCCCAGGGAGACCCTACACAGAGAGAAAGAAAAGTCACAGGGGCCCCACAAGAGTGGGCTGCTCTCTCCTATAGCCAGCATCCCATTCAGAACATGAGTGGTGGAGCTTGAGACCATTAATTTCCATCCAGGGTCTGACCCACTGTGGGAGCCCAGGGGAAGTTGTTAATGATGGGGAGGGGTTAGACAGGACAACTCACCTGGGTTCCAGGAGTGCCCTGTTGTCCAGGAGGTCCTGGCTCTCCCTGGGGTCCCTAGAAACAAGCAACCAGGCAGAAGTAAAAAAAAAGATGGCAACAGAACAAACTTAGGGCGGAGAGCTGAGTCCTAGCTGAGATAGTAGGAGCACAAGAATCGGAAGCAGGCAGTCGGTCAAAATGGTCACCAAGGAAACACTGGCTAAGGTTCGGGTGGTGTCCCCATGCCTGTTACTCACCAAGCTCCCTTTGGGACCATGGGGACCATCCATGCCTCGGACTCCCTGAAACATGAGAGGGGCGTAAGCATGGCTGGAAGGTGAGTCCTGGGTCCTGGAAGGACCTGTGGTTTCTGGGAGGTCCGGCCATTCCAGAGGGTGGGACGGGGCAGCCTCACATTGGTCAGACCTCCAATCCATCCTAAACCTAAGCAAACATAGCCAGCCCAGATCCACAGGGCGTGGGTCTATGGGTCTGTGGGTTTATGGGTTTTTGTTTTGTTTTCCTTGAGGATTTTTTTAAAGCTATGCTCAGAGCCTTTGGTGCATTGTACCATAGGACCCCGTAAGGGCACCTGGGATTAAAGCCTGGAGCAGAGCTAAGTAGGGCCAGGGAGGAGGAAATGGAGGTGGGGGAGGAGAGGCAGCTAGGAAGGGTGGAGAGTTGGAAAGGTCAGGGGGTGAGGTCAGGGTCAGAAGTCAGGGATAGTCACATACCGGGGGTCCAGGAATACCAGGTGGGCCTTTGGGGCCAAGGAGACCTCGAGGTCCCTGCAATCAGGTGAGGGGTAGATATGACATAATAGGCAAGAGATAATGTGTCCCTTTTGTGTCCATATCCCTCCTCTGGCATCCCCATAGCCCCACCCTCAACCCTCTGGACACTCACCGACTCTCCAGGCAGTCCCCGAGGCCCAATCTCCCCGTCATCTCCCTGAAGGAGGAGGACACAGTAAATCAGCCTCGTCCTCCATGCCTCTCCCATATGGGGCCCCTGCCCTGGCCACAATACTTACCCGCTCTCCATCCTCACCAGGGGGACCAGGAAGGCCCTGGGAACCAGTATCACCCTGGAAAAAGAGGGAACAGGTAAGACTTAGGGCCTCAGAGCCCCTAGCACAGGCAGACACTGACCCTATTCAATTAACAAATCGGTTTCATCCATTGAGCTCCTGCTGGGACCCTCAGCCTCCTTCCCTTGCCTTGAGCTCCCTACCTCTCCACCCCTCCACAGAAGGTCTACACCTCATCACAATGCATTACCCCCAATATACTCACCCGGTGCCCCTTCTCCCCAGGTAGCCCTGGGAGTCCATCAAAACCTCGGTCACCCTAGGAGAAGAGGGTCAGCCCAAGTGAGGTCCCAGCCCTTTTTCCCACCCCATACCTCCCTACTGTGTCCTAAGTGGGGAGGTGCCACTTCATGGGGAAACCTTGGGAACTTGGCCATCCCCAGAAAACAAATGAGCTTAGAGATGGGGCTGGAAGTCACAGGCAACAGAGAAGGACCCATGCCTGTTACCTTCACTCCAGGTTCTCCAGGCATCCCTCGCGCTCCATCAGCACCCGCTCGGCCCTGGCGGTGCAAAGGAAGTGTGAGAGCAAACAGAGGCATAGTCCCCCGCACTCTAAGTCCTGTCTCCCACCCACACCCACCACATCCCCACTCACCCTTCTCCCAGCCTTGCCAGGAGGGCCTGTGAGGCCTTGAGGTCCTCTGGGGCCCTGGTGAGAGAGAGTAAGGGGCAGGGTTAAAGGGCATAGACAGAAAGGGAGGCACTAGATGGGAGATCAGATGGGTGGGGCTTGTTACCTGAGGTCCTAGGTCTCCTGATTCTCCTTTCAGGCCAGGGCTCCCAGGTTGTCCCTGTGACGGAGAAGAGAGAGTGGCTATGTTGAAGGACACACCCAACAATGACTTCAAAGCCCTCTCCAAACATAGCAAAATAACTTTCAACTTGGTCCCTTTCCAGAACTATCCGTACCCACACACATGAATAAAGAACTCCCTACCCCAATATCCAACTCACTCACCAAGGGTCCAGGGCGGCCTGTGTATCCCATGGGGCCAGGGGGTCCCCGGAGCGCCAGCTAGGGGAGCAGGGGACACAGCAGAGCTGAAGAAGAGGCAGCAGGAGAACTCCCAACCCCAGTACACACTCTATATTCACCCTTCTATTCCTAATCCTCATTCTACTGCCTTTATTTTCCCCAACCTCCCTCTCAGCCCCAAACCAACCCAGACATTACCCTGCCCCACATTTACTCCAACCTACATTTCCAACCCCTCCTAAAGTCTTCGCTTGCCTTCCATACCCCTCCCTTCACCAACACCCCCTCCAGCCTTACTTACCCGTGCCTGCTGCAGAATCGCCTGGGCCTGAGCCTCCTGGGCTGCCACCACAGGGCCCTTGTCACCCCCACCACTGCCAAACCGGAACTGAGGGGTAGAGAGAAAGAAAGGTCCAGATTCTCTTCCAGGAAACCCATGTGACCCTCCCAGCCAAAGGCTTCATCCAGCACTTCTGCCCCATCCCCCAGGTTCAGAGACACCCCCCAGCCCATGCCCTCCTCCAGTGTCTCCCAGGAAGGTTTTCAGATAATCATGTAGAGGTTTTCAGAAACTACTCCTGTTTTCCTTCCCCACTCTCTGGCCTCTTCCTCCAGAAAAACTCTCCTTTTGTTCTAGAGTCCCTGAAATGTAGGATTTTCTGCCCAGGTTTAGATGATCCATGTTTGGTTCTAGGTCATCTAATGAGGCCCTAGTCCATCCACCTCAAAGATCAATCTCTTTGTGTTGATGGTCTTTAGTGACTCCGCCTTAGCTTTCCTGGTCTTTTGGTTCTTGGTGACAAAACACAGTTCCCCTGCCCTTCCCATTCCAAAGTCCAGAGGACAACTCACTGGGAGCATGAGAGATGTGCCAGGAGGGCCAGGGGCCCCATCCGATCCAGGGAGCCCTGCTCGGCCAGGGGGGCCCTGGAATAGGGAGAAAATGAGGATAGATGACAGTTAGGGAATGTTAGGGTCCTGGCATCATTTTGAAGCCCTCTACAGAATAAATACAGACTTCCCTACATCTTTCCTGAATCCTCCCACCCCCATACAGAAAAATGAGGGTGAGACACCAGATTACTCCCCTCCCCAACCAGAGCCTGTCCTCCTTTCTGGGTGTTGGGGAGCACACCAGCCCCTTGTTCATTCATCAGCCAGCTAATGAGGAATTACTGAGCTTAGTGCCCCTGTTGGGTACTAGATGCTTCTCTGCAGTCCTCTCCCCAGCCCCCGCCACACACACACGCGCTACTCCCTTACCCTCTCGCCAGGGTCTCCAACTGGACCTGGGTTGCCCTGGATGCCAGGGGGACCAATCAGCCCCTGAGGAACAAAAAAGGAGTAGGTCAGGTGTGGGCATTCAGATAGAAGAGGGGTATGTGGCTGAGGGGTTGTCTCTACAAAAGAGATTTGAGGATCTGGGAAGCTTCGGAAGGATTCTCCAGAGTTCTGAGAAGGAGGCATGGGCATATGTGAGTAAGGCAGAGACGAGTGTGTGAGAAGGCATAGACGAGTGTGTAAGAAGGGTCTCTGAGAAAAGAATGGAGGCTAATGGGTCACAGCTACACTTACCGCAGGGCCTTCTGGGCCAGGAGGCCCCTCCACTAGCATACCCTGTAGAGCCAAAGGTTAAAAGTCAGAGGCTACAGGGCTAGCACCCCCACCTCCTTTTCTTCTTCCCCCCCCCTTCAGCTCAGTGACCAACAGTGACTTACAGGTTCCAGCACCGCAGGCTCCCCCTTCTCTCCCTTCAGTCCCCGGGGTCCACGGGCAGCCTGAAGGAGACACACATGTAACCCCCAGTGGGGCCTGTGAGCAGCCAGGACACCAGGACTGCCCCCATCCCAATTCCCACCTTCCTTCAGTCTCAGATACTCTAGAGACCTCCCCAACCCTACCTGTAAAATCTCCCAGCCCTCCCCTAAGAATCCCTCTTCACAGATCTCCCAAGCCCTCCAAAGAGACCTCAGGGCTCTCCACCTTCCAACTCCCTGCCCCATCTTAGCAAACAAACTTCCTCATCTCCCTGACAACCTCTTTCAGGAAGGTCTTCACACCTTTCCTGGAATTCAAATCCCCCCCCAACCTTCCCAAACCCTCTTCTGGAGGACTCTACCCTATTCCCCAAACTCCCTGTGACTCCAGGAATCCTTAGAACTTTAAGAAACTATCAACTACCTCACCCTTACTGCAATCCAAATAAGCATCTCTCTAAGATAGTGGATTGATTTTTATTGGGGTTTGAAGGGAGGGCATGGATCCATATGAGAATCTGATATGATCCAAGAAGTCTCTTCCAGGAAAGAAAAAGTATATGCCCTTACACACAGAATTTTTCTTAGAATTTCAAGGGGTTCACAAGTTAAATACTCTCCAGAGGTTAAACATCCATACTCAAAGTAGAATTGGAGGGAAGTCCCCACTGATATCCCAAAGTCAGGCCTCGTAACTGGTTTTTGGAAAAATACAGTTCTTGGGCTATTGCTCAAGCCCCAGAGCAGACCCCCAGTTTCTCCCAGCAAGGACACTACGCCCTTCCTCTGGCCCTCATTTATACTCCAAGCCCACCAGTTCCTTCTTTTCCACACTTCTCAGATGCCCACTCCCAACACTGAGGCCAGAACTAAGATAAGGATGGGAAGAATGGAAATCATTCCCCACCCTACCCCCAACTCTCCCAACAAAGATCTTCAGAATGCACCCCTCCACCTCCATCCTGACCAAACAGCAATGACGAATTTCCAAACTCTCCCATATCTCAGATCGACCCCAAATTTCCAGAAAGCAGCAGAAGGGAAAGGCAGCATAGGGTCAAGGGTGGCAATATTAGAGAAGGAAATTGTGGGATGAGGCAGCAGGGTAGAGGAGGCAGCTCTAATTGCAAGGCAAGCAAAAGATGAATGGAGTAGACAGGAAATTTCCCAACTGAGAGGGAGTGGTTGAAGACATGAGAAACAATTAAGGGAGACATTTCAAAGGGACAAACACTTGGAAGCAAGAATGATGCCAGGGCCAAGAAAAATTAAACATGGCCAAGATGGCTAGAAAATGAACTGGACAAACAGGAAGTGGTTGGACAGACAGGAAGCAGCCAAGAAAAGAAGATCCAGGAAGTGGACCTTCAACAACAACATGGCTACCATGACTAAGAGAAAGAAGACGCTCACAAAACAGACAAAAAGTGACTCCTGGAAAGGGGATTTGACAACAAGAGGCAATTCTTTCAGAAAACACAAACATCAAGGCTAGTACACACAGGAAGTAGCAATGATAAATATCTAGGCCCACAATGGAAACTTTATGATTTAGATGACCTGAGACACACAGGAAGTGGCTTATTAGCAAAGGAAATTGTTACAAGACAGCATGAAAAATTAGAGCCAAAACACAAATAAGTCCCTTCCAGTACAAATTGTGACAGTCACCAAGATGGGTGCCATGGCCAAGGAAGACAGGAAAGGACAGACAGGCAGTGACCTGTAGGTTAGAAAACATGACATAGGAAGTTAGATCATTCAGCAGCAACATGAATAAGAAATTGTTTTTACCAAGAAGAAATGATGGAGACAGACTGACAATGGACAAAAAGTAGGGGATTATTGGCCAAAAGCTTAATGAAATATAGCTTGAGATAGAAAGTGGCCAAGAAAGACAGAAAGTGGCCACCCATTTAAAAAGAAAAGACAATCCCAATTGCCCTGACCAGAAGGATCCATGAAGTGTCACAGGGCAAGGGAAAGCAGAAAGTCATCCTTTCAAGCAACATATACATCTTACGTGAACAGAAAAAGGCAAATCATCAATGGGAAGTAGCTTGCAGCCAATAGACAATAATCAGAAACAATAGGAAGCAATTCTTACAGCTCCCACTGAAGGTCAAGAATGGAGGAGGAGCTCCTTTCACTTACGGATCCCGAGGGGGCTGTCTCCGCAGACAGGGCAGGGCCAAGCTCCGTCTCCTCACGATAATCGTCCCCATAGCCATAGGTGTAATCGTAGGGCCCTGCTGGGGGGTCTGTGCCACCCTCCCCATATTCCTCTGTCAGGAACCTGTCGGCTGTGGAGGGGACCTGGAGATCTGTCTGCTCCTTCCCGGGGATGGGGAGGGAGAGGGGTAGATGGGGGCATTAGGGCTGAGAGGAGGTTTTCCCTGGACCCCTTGGTGTGGCAACTTCTGGCCCAAAGGATTCGAGGATAACTGGGATTGGAGTTTTTCTCCCAAGAAGAGCAAGGGAAGTGGTTGTATAGAAAGGGCAGGGCCATCAAAGGCCCAAAATGAGGAGGGATGCCCCAAAAATGGGACTGGTGGGAAGAAATGATGAATTAAAGAAGGAAGAAGGGTGGCCGGAGGGCTGGACACAGAGTAGACAGTCTGTGGAGATAATCGTAGACAAAGGAGTCCAGAGAATAACCAAAAAAATGGATGGAAAAAGAGAGAACAGAAAAAGTGATAGCACGGACAGAAGACTCCTGGGAACAGAAATATGATGAAAACCTTTGACACCAACATGGGGAAGAGGTTGTTCCAGAATCAGAGAATAATGGAAGGAGACATGGACACTGAAGAAAAATGGCTGCACTTAGGAAGACAAGCAGGCCAATAGGTCTGGAGTGACTGAAAGATCACAAATGGATATGACAAAGAGACCTCCGGCCAGAGGAAGAGCTGATTCACCAAGATGACATGGGGCAAGGGGAGTGGGCCACAGATGCCCACTGGCCCCAGCTGGGGTGAGGGTGGGGGATGGAGTTACCTCCTCAGGGGGTGGCAAGGGGCTTGATTCCAGGATTCCTTCCTCTTCACCTGGGGTGGGGTCCTAACCCCAAGGAGAAGGGGGAGAAGAGTAACATAGGGTGGAAAGGAAGGAGAGAGGTTAGTGGGAGGGGAGGCAAAGCAGCACCTTGTCCCCACTGTGGGCAGTGTCTGTCTGTCCTGGGAGGGGGGTGGGGGTAATCTCAGATCTTGCAGCCCCTTTGGAGGGGGGACAGTTTGGGGAGAGTAAATCTCCGAGGTCATAGAGGTTTGGGGGCACAGATCTGGATGCCCCGGCTCTACCTGCCGGTAACCGCTTCCTCTGGTCCTGGGGGGGGCCCGGGCAGTGGGGGGAGCTGCCCTCCTTGCTGGGCGTCGGAAGGGGGGAGGCAGGCCCCCTGCTGGGCCGGAACCTCCAATTCGAGAGGGCCTCCGGCCTGGTGAAGGGGGCGCCTGCCGGGCTGCTGACCTCTTGGCAGGTGGGGTAGGCTTTCTGGGAGGGGTCCGATGCCCCCTGGGGAGAGGGGGAGCCCTGCGGTTGGGGCTCGGTGGCCTCTGTAGCAGAGAGACATGGGAGGGGGCAGTGAGGACACTCCCATAATCTAAATATATGATGTCTCTGCCCACATGTTAAGAGGGGAGGAAGGTGACATAAGAGATGTTTGCAAGGGGTGGTGGGAGGAAGGAAAGAAACTAAGGGGTCCCTCAAGTTTACCTGATAATCAGGGGTCGTCCCTGCAGTCATCGCATCGTAATAGGGGGTCTCGTAGTCATAGTAGAAAGACTCAGCGGGCTGGGGTTCGGGAAGGGGCAGTGGGAATAGTAGGAAGAGGTAAGGGTAAAAGGGTGAGGAGAGGGAGAGGAGGGGATGGTGCGGGAGTTTGGAAATGGGGTAGGAGTTGGGGATGAAAAGAGGGGTTGGGGATTGAGAGAGATGGGGAGAAGTGGGGACGTGGGTCCCACATGTGGGACAGAAGCACACATAATTAAGAGATTGACCATCCGACCTTCAGACCACTGACCCCAGATCATATATGTCACCCTAACCATCTGGACCCCACCCAATCCACAGTCTTCTTTCCCTTCCTCCCCCTGCCACCCAGCCCTTTATTCTGCACCTCCACAGCAGGGGGCCAGAGACTGGGCCCCAACACAGAATTCCATAGACTCAGCACTCTTCTGGGATTTTCTCCGTCTCCTGCTCCTCCCCATTTCTCCTCCTAGGTCTTACCATTTCAACTTTTCTTCCTGGTTCTGTCTCTCTCCTACTCTGCTACATCCTCTGTCCCTGCATCTTATCCCACACATACACACTGCCCCCCAATCTCTTAATTCAAGGAAGGGATGGGAAACCCAAGGACATAGTTCGAGAAAGACTGGCAGAGGAAAGGAGACATGAGCAGGGGACACAGATCCCAGCCATGAAGTCTTTCATAATGACTCTTTTTATTTTTAATTGAAAATAAAAAGGTTGATGAATGAGGACTGGGAGGAGGGAGTGATGGTTGAGAGAGGGAGGCATGGTTGGGGAGTGGCTCTAGTGGAGGGGAGAACAGGAGCCCCAAGTAGGATAGGGAGCTCTGGAACATTGGGGGAATTCCCCTGGGGAGGTGTCTGGGTACCTTCCCTTCCTGGAGTGTGCTGTGGTTTGGGGTTTGCCCAGCTCCCTCACCTGTCGCTGAGGTTCCTGGTTTTGTGGCCTATGAAGTCTTGATGGCTGCTGCTTTGGAGATCTCTGGGCTCTGTGAGACTGTTGTTTTTGAGGTCTCTCCCTCCAAGCTCCCTCACACTCCAGCTCCTTCTGTTCACAGGATTCGTAGGCAGCTTGCACCCCTGGGACAATGACAAGCTCCTGGATGTCACCCTGCAAAGACATGGGGAAGGAACAACAGTGGAGGGAGGCAGAGAGGGTTTCAGAGAGAGATAGAGGGTCGAGTCTGGGACACAGGATGAGAACCAATCCTAGGTAAAATGACCTAATGGGAGAAGGTCATTATCAGCCCTCCCATGTACACAGTCCTTTTCAGTTTTCAAAGGACCTTCTTATCCATTATCCCATTGGACCTTCACTACAACTGGAAAATCAGTAGAACAAGGATATTTATGTCTTTTGTTCAAATATTCCATTCAGGAAAGCTCGAAGAGGCAATGACTGGCCCAAGGTCACTTGCAATGGTAGACTCAGGACTAGAATTCAAACATTCCAACTCTAAATCCAACACTGTTTGTCTACCTCTGCTCTTTGTGGTAATGCATGAACCTTTCCACAAAGGCTTCTGGAAACAGTGGCCCAGCTTTAGTTGCTTTGACCTTCCAATGGCAGTGATGATGAGAATTCTCAGGACCTCTAGAAATGGGGGAGAGGGAAGCCACATTTGAATTCCAAGGGCATTTATTTGTGCCCACACATGGAACTTAGCACACCCTGTCTTGTATTATAGTTTGGGGTTATTGTCTTATCTTCAAAGAGGAATTGGGAGCTCCTGAGAATAATAGAGACCTTATATTAATCTGCTGTGTTCCCCTTGACACTGGGACAGCACATTCAGAGAATATTGACTGGCTGGGTGGGTGGATGGATGAAAGGTGGATGGGTGGATGGATGGATAAATGAATGGGGGCTCAAATGCATGACTGACTGAATGGGAGGGTTGGTGGATGGTGAATGAATGAATGGGAGGATTGGTGGGTAGATAAATGAAGGTATGGAGTAGAGGAAACAGATTGGTAGATAGATGGATGGAAGTGAATATGTGAATGAATGAATGTTTGGATGGAGAGTGGGTGGGTGAGGAGATGGGTGGGTGAATGAGGGGATGGATGAATACATGCATCCTCATATGCATGGGTAGATGGGTTGGGTGGCTGGATGAATGAGTGAATAAATGGATAGGTTAAAGATGGATAGATTGATGGATGAGTGAGAAGAAAGTGGCTGGGCAGAGGAAGATGGGCAAGTGGGTGGATACAAACCTGAATGCTTGATTGGTAAGTGAGTGCATAATGGACGGTGGGTGTTAGATGAGTACACGGATGGGTGAGTGCAGATAGAGAGATTGACTGAAGGGATGAATGGACAGGTGGACTGATGAATACTGATAAAGACAGCTGTCCTGCCATATAAGTGGGCACCTAATTCTCCTACAAAGAAAATTAGCCTTGAGGATAGGAAATGGAAATAGATTCATGAGAGCTCAAATGAAGGGTTCGGCTATAAGAAGATGGAGTCCTGGGGCCAGAAGGGGAACAGGCACAAGATACGGGACCAGAAATCACTCTGTTCTATGTTCTGGTTACCTCAAACACTTCTTCATCCAGGATACGGGCACCAAAGATAATCACGCCATGGGTGTCCAACAGTGGACGAGCACTTCGGGGGAGAGGCCGGGTGACCCGCTTCTTGCAGTCAACTATGAGGGTGACAGACTGGCCCTTCACAGCCACAGCCACACGGTGCCACCTGGTCATGGGGGGAGTGGTTCACGTGACTGACTGAGGGGGTGGGGGGAGTCAACAGGGCTGGAGAGCAGTTGATGGGAGGGTTGGAGCCAATGATAATAGCAGTAGGAATCATCGAAGCTATTTACTGAGTGTTTACAATGCATCAGGCACCAGGCCATACCTTTCTCATTTGATTGTCGTGATTCTATCATCCCTATATTATAGCCATAGAAACTGAGGCTTAAAAAAGTTAACTTGCCAAGGTACAGGGTAGTACTACACGCAAGGATTTAAATTCTAAAGCCCAAACTCTGGGCCAGAAGTGTCTGAAGTTCAGGCAGTAGGCAGGTGAGGTGTGGCCAAAAGGGTTGGCAGGGCTTCCTAGTTCAGAGAGTGGGGGTTCTGGGGCCAGTGGCCAGAGGGGAGCTCCTGAGGGCAGTCCAGGCAGACCAGAGGAGCGAACTGACTTACTTGCCATCTGCTAGGCTGAGGCCTCGGAAGACTGGCTGAGCCGGGGGTCGAGGCCGTCCAGTCTGGTCCTCATACAGGAAGCGGAACGGTCGGCCAAGCTCCAGGCCCAGCTGTTGGACACCCTGGGCACTGTAGAGAGTCAGGAGGGGAGCCTGGAGGCCAGGGCGGGTCCGGACAGCAGTCAGCAATGAGAAATCTTTGGGAAAACCTCCTGGTACCCGAGAGAGACACAACCAGGTGGAATGAGAGGCAAAAAGAGCCATAAAACCCTTCCCTTCCGGTGTCTGATTCTAGACCCCACCCCGTGACCTCCCCCAGCTCTCACTACTCCACCATGTCACTCATACCTGGGAAGAGCTGGCGGGTGGGTGCACTGAGCTGGGCGGGTCGGGACACTCGGTAGGCCACATCAGCCGGACAGATGCCTCTCGCCCTCCGGACGCCATCAGGAAGGGAGGGGAACCTCAGGGCCCGGAGCAGGTCCACAGGGGGTGCACCTGGGAGAGTCCATGAGGATCAGGAGAAGGGACACACCTTCAGGAGGGCCAAGATATGGGGGTATTTGGAGTCTGGAACTCAGCTTCCTAGAGCTCAAGCTTCCTGAAGGCGAAGGTCACCTCTCCCTTACTTGCCCTGTAGGGCCCTGAGTGGATGGGAAACCACAGTCACCTGGAAGAGGGCAGCACTGGCCCTGTGTTCAGCTCCACATGAAGCCTGACCCTCTCCCTCCAAGTGTGATTCACTCAGTCTCTCCTTATCTCTGTCTTTCAACCTATGAATCTCTCTCTACTCTCCACCATCTCCCCTTTTTTGTCTCTCTCACTCTTCCTATCTCTGGATCTGCTGATCTTTCTGTCTTCCTGTCTCTTCTGTCTTTCTCTACCTCTCTCACACTCTTTCTATGCTTTTCTCTCCCCCGTCTTTCTCCCTCTCTCACTCCCGTTCCATATCTCTGGGTCTCTGGGTCTCTGGCCTCTTTCCCGTATCTCCAGCACAAACAACATCTGGGCAATCGATCATCCTGGGCACAGGCGGTGCAGGGGGGCCACTCGGGAGGGAGCAGAGAGGCAGATCTATGGGGATGGGGCTTCAAGCTGCTTCAGTGCCCACATTTGGGGGTGGGGACAACTCTGACAATGCTGAGGAAGGAGACAGCAGAAAGAGCCATCCCAGGAGCCTGTGCCCCTGGATCGGGAGATGGGCTGGGGGGCAGAGGGGGGGCCAGAAGCTGCCACGAGGAGCCGGAGCAGGTCCAGGGCCCCAAGCCACACATCTGTGGATCCCATCAGAGTCCTTGCCCAAAACCCGGGCAAGCTCCCCACACCTGGAACTTCAACCCTGCCCCACTACCCCCACCTCTTAGATCCAAAGATTCAAGACCCAGGCCATCCCCGCTATCCACCTAGAATTCAGCTTCCTCAAGCTCAAACTCCCTGGAAGACAAAGGTCACCTTTCCTTCATTTCCTCCCTGGTACACACACTCCTCATGCCATCAGCTCCAGATTGGAAAAATCCCAAAGAAAGTCCAGCAAAATTTTCATAGAAGCATGGGGCAGGGCAGAGGCCAGAGTGATCGGAAGAGTAGAGCTGGGTGGGGCGGGTGAGGTGGGGCAGACAGGCAGAGAAAAGGCCCTTTGAGTCCAGGAGCCGGGAAAACCACGGCCTTGCCCTCCCCTTCACCACCCCCCTCGCCCTAGCCTGGCCCCTGAGTGTGGCAGCTCCGCAAACACCAACACACAAGGGCTGCTTTGAGAAAGGAAGGGTGAGTGAGACAGAGACACAGAGACTCACAGAGACCCCAGGCCAAGGAGACCTCAGAAGCCCCCGCCCTTCACCAAACCCCACAGGAGTATAGTTCCATCCTATGGATGACCTACCTACAGGTCTGCCCACCCATCTGCCCACCTCAGGCCACATATGTGCCCACTGACTCTGGCCTGGGTCTGCCCCACAGGCTCCTCACTGGTAGCCCCATCACCCCCACCACTTTACCTTTGGCCTCCAAATGCCCCATTTTTTTACTCTTACGAATCCCACACTAGCCCATTTCCCTATAGAGTCCCATCTCTAGCCCTTGGCCCCAAAATAAGAGACAGTCATCTCAGCCATCCCCCGCATCCATGCTAGAGGATTCCTTTCCTCCCTCAGAAAGGCTCCAAGAGTCCACAGGCATCACACACTTCTATTTCTTTCCCTCAGCCTCATGTTCCTCACATCTCGGAAGTTCTTCTTTCTGTAATCTAATCCAAATCCTTTATGCTGCAATTCTGACCATTTTTTCTCCAGAACGGAGAAGAAATGAATAGTGGAGTTATATGCAAATCAGCTTTCGGGGTTGCCAGTAGTGGGAAGCTTGCTCCTGCCTGCCCAGGACCCAGGTACTCCCAGCCCCCTCCTGTCCAACATCAAACCCCTTTCCTAAGCGCCAGGACTTCTGGATCCTGGGGAAAAGAAGGAAAAGATTGGGGTTGTGGACACCAGGGTCCCAGGGGAGCCCCGCTGGCCAGAGGGGGAGGGGTGGGGCAGGAATGCAAAGAGTTGGCTCCGGCCTCAGACACCTGATCCCAGCCTGTCCAGCGGCCGTCCTGTTGGCAGCCAGCCCCAGTGCTCCCCAGAGCCAGCCGCGTGGCAGCATCGAGGGCACAGGGAGGGGGAAGGGGATCCTGTCTGGGAAGCCAGTGGGACAAATAGTCCAGGTGTCCCTTCTTTCTCTACTTACTAGGCTCTGCACTGACCCACAGATGCTCCCCTCTCATATAGATAGAAAGCCCAGAATACACACAATCCTCACCCATCAACACTGGCATCTACCTCTCCACCCCAGCATCTGCTGGACTACACCAGCCCTGGCCACCTTCGGCTCTCCCTGGAGTACCCCAGCATCTAGTCCCACTCTTCAAGGTGAGCCTCCACCTTTCAGCCTTACCTGCCCTCTCCCAGTCACTTCAAGGAGGCAAAGAGATCCCTACCTTGGTTCCAAGGGACCCAGGTGACCTGCCCTCCAGCCTGGACCCTTAGCCCCCAAAATCCCCTTCTTGGACTTAGAAGCTCTGTCCCAGGCATCAGCTGCCCCCTACGCAGGGGGTACTGAGAGCTGCAGCCTGACTCTGAGGACGCAGGCGTCTGGACTCCTCTTACCTGCCGTGGCGGGGACCGCGCTCAGCCCCAGCACCAGCGGTACCAGCAGGAGGAGGCGATGGCAGCGGCTGCACCGCTCCATGGCTGGCGACCCGAACGCCGGGTCCCAGGGACCTATGGGCGGCCAGAGGCGTAGAACGCCCCAAGGCTGACAGGAGAGAATGAGCAGGCTTTGAGCCTCGGACGCTGGGGTCCCGCGGAGGTCAGAGGCTGTCGGGTAGCGACAGCTCTCAGCGGCCCGGATCCATGCAACCAGGCGCCGTCGGGGCTCTGGCGCTGCTCCTTCCTCGGTGGCCGCTGCTCCTGTGTGTCCCCCGCCACCCCGGCGGCCCAGAGCCCCCACCCCGCCCCCGCCCCCCGCCCAGCCCCCGCTCTCCAGCCGCCCGCCCACAGCCACCGAGGAGAAACCCCACCCTCGATCTCCACCTGGTTGGGGGTGGGGGGACGGGAGCCCTCCTTCGCTGACCCTCAGACTGCTCTCCCTTGCTCCTTGCAGAGACTGAATGGCCTGTACCCGATTACCTTTTCGGGAACCCTAATACCTCTTCCCTTGCCCTTTCCTTTTCTAGGACCCAGAGGTCCAGTCCAAGCCCCCACCTCAACTCCCTCCCACCTGGGGCCCAGAGGCCCTTTTCAGCAGTCCTGGGCGGGACTTAGGGCACAGTGGGAGGGGAGAGGCGGGCCTGGGGGGGGGTGTCTCTATCTCCCCCCTATCAGGTCTCCATAATTGCTTCCCCTCGCCCCGCCCAGTGTAATTACAGAGCCGGCCTGGGGCGGGGGTATTTATAGACTAGGCTATAGATAGTGACTGGGGACCTGCTACCCGATGGCTGCAAGGGGCGGGGGCAGGTGGTTAGAGGGGAGGCAGAGGGATCCGGCGTGGGGATAGAAAGAGCGAGACCGGACAGCCCGACCCACACAGAATAATCAGGTCCAAGGAGATGAAAACGGGAGGACAAGGTCAGGGAGTCCGGGAGCCCAAGTTGCAAGGGACCCAGCGGAGACATGAGGGGGCCGTCGAGCTAGTTGGAAGAGTGCGGGGAAAAAGGGTCACTCAGGGACGAGAGGTCGCCTCCGGGCGGGCATCGCCTGAGGAGGGCGCCGCGCGAAGCGCCCGGTGTGCCCCCACGGACGGGCACGGCGCCGGGTGTGCCCGGAGCCCGCGGCGCGGCCGGAGAACACGGGAACGAGCCGAGGCGCCGCCGCCCGCTGGCGCTAGGAGGGCGCAAGCGAACAAGGCGCCTTTGAGAATCAGCCGCCCCCCTCTTCCTCCTCCGGCCAGCCCCGCCCCCAGCCTGGCACACCCTCTCCCCCCCTCCCCGACAAAGCGTGCCTTGTGTCCCCCACCCTGTACCCGCCTCTCGGGCCCCAGGGAACCTCGGCGGCGGCGTCAAGGGAGCGTGTCCCGAGCTCCCAACCGGATACCCCCCCACACGCAGCCGACGCAGTCCTGCCCCCCCAATACAGTCACCTCAGTCCAGAAAACAGCGATTTTAATTTGAAAGCTATTTTATGTGTGAGTGAAAGAGAAGGGAAAGGAACCCCAGAGAGAAGAGCTGCAGGGCAAAAATCATGCAGCCCCAGCACCCCATCTCTGCAGGCTGACCATCCCCCCTCAATTCTCAGGCCAGGGTCCTGTGTCCCCCAGGCTACACTGTGTGTGCCCAGGTCTGGGGGAAGGCTGTGAAGGGAAGGGCCGGAGGACTACTCATCAAACCAGCCCCTGCCCCACCCTGCCATCACATCCCAGGCCCCTTCCCCTAATAAGACAAGAAGGGATGGGGGAG
This sequence comes from Ursus americanus, assembly GCF_024610735.1. Taxonomy (NCBI): domain Eukaryota; kingdom Metazoa; phylum Chordata; class Mammalia; order Carnivora; family Ursidae; genus Ursus; species Ursus americanus. Next base: position 28,751,356 of record NC_142158.1, read on the forward strand.
GGGGTTGGGAAGGCCAGTGCTTGAAGGGCTCCAGGGACAGACCACCTCAGGGCCCAGCCTTTCCCAAACACCACCTCCACCACTGGCATTTCTTAGTCAACCTGGGAAAGTACAGTACTTCTTTGAGTCTAACTGCAAGTCTCTATCCTCAGAGGAAATTAAAAATAGCAGATGGGTTCCTACATCTCCACCCACCCCTTAACCACCACCATCTTTTTATTTTTCAGTCTGCAGCAGGAGGTGAAGTGTGAGAGGGACTCTGGACAGGAGAGAGTGACAGGGCCCCTCCCTCTTCCAGAGTAGCCCCCACCTGCTGGGCTACTGTCAAGGCTGTCAAGGCCTCAAGGAAGGCCTGTCAGACCGCTATTCCCATGTCCGTCAGTTTGGGGGGCCTGCCCCCCAATATCCATCTCTGGGCGAATTCCCATTTTCTCTCTTCACATGGGTAGCTAAGTGAGGCAAGATGAGAAGGAAGCAAGGTCCTGTGAGCAAGGCCAGTGCTTTGTGCTGGGGGAGGGAGAGATCGTTCCAGGCAGAGGGTGAGAAATCACCCCAAATCATGGCAGACCCAGACAAATTCAGAGACTCGAGGCCACTGAAGGAGAGGTCCAGCCCTCACAAGGATCTGGGGTCCCCTCTGACTTGGGATATCACGCAAACCTCCTGGAGGGTTTATGGATCCCCTCGGAGGTCTCAGCTCTGCCCTGGACTCCTCGCCCCACCAAGATTCTAGGGCATGGCCCCTCCCCACCATGCCTCAAGGCTGGAGTCCCCCTCAGATGTGTACTCCTCAGGTGTGAGGAGAACCACGTTTGGGTCTGGGCTCAGGCCAGCTGGTGGGGAGCCTCAAGCATCTCCATGAGGAAGGTGTCAATGGGGGTGTCTCCAATGAGCTTGAAGAAAAACAGATGCTCTAGACACTTAAGGCCGATGGACCTGAGGGCAGGAAGACGTAGCAGCAACTTGGCAAACCTGAGGTAGAGGTGGGAGAAGACAGCTGGAACCTGGAACCACATGGGCCCTGGACACACCCTCACAGCACCCCACAACCCCTCACCCCCACAGCTCCTTCTCACCGTCCCTGCTGCTCAGGGTACTTCTGCTTGCAATAGGTCTCCAGTGATGCGTACACTTTCTCCCGCAGAACCTCCACCTCACTAGGGTTGGAGAGGCCCTTGGCATCTGGGATGGCAGGGAAAAGAGGAGGAAGAAGACGACAAATCAAGTCAGCACAAATGTGGAAATGTGGCCCACACAATGTCCCTTTTGGGCCCCACCTACTGGCCCTTTACCAGATGCCTGGCAAGGGAAGCAGGGCAAGTTATGGAACGGGGTCAAAGGGGAATGTATCAGTGGATGTGGGTTTTTCTTGGTCAGCTGGGAGATTTCCGGGTTGAGGGGGATAGCTGGGTAACTTAGGAGTCTCTGGAGAAGAGGAGGCTCCAAGGTTGCCTTGGTCTTGAGAGACAGGGGTGATCCTCCTCTTACCTGGATTGAACAGAATGATTGCCCTCAGGCAGCCAAGCTCTGTCTTGTCCATCCTCATGTCACGCATTTTGGACACTAGCTCTGTCAGCACCCTGGAGAGGGACCTGCAGGTCACTCAAAGGTCACAGCTCAGCCAGCCTTGGACACGGACCAGCCTATAGCCCCACCCCCTCTACCTACAGGCCAGCCCAGCCGAGGGCCACTGACCGATCAAAGATGGCTCCCACGCCTGCAGAATGGGCTGAGTTGCGGTGCACATGAAGACCTGTGGCGAGGAGGATACCATCTCGGACATCAATGGATCGGTGGGAGAAGGAAGCAATGAGGAGCTCATTCCAGCCTGGGTTGGGGGCAGCAAGGGTCGGGAGCCAGAGATCAGACCATGGGATTCAAAGCATATCAGGAGAAGAGAAAAAGAATTGGTGAGGTCAATGAACTTGGCCCCCTTGGTATGTAAGTATGCACTGGGTCACTGAAGGTCAGAAGGTCAAGCAGGGGTCATATGTCAAGAGCTCAAGGGGATCCAAGGTCACTGACCTGCCCGTAGCAAAATGACCTGGTCATCCAGAGGCAAGGAGGAAAAGTGTGGGATCCTCTTCGCCCACTCAACAAGCGTGAATAGTTGTTTGTCAGCTGCCTGACAGATGTTAGTCACGGGGTCATTTGGCTGCAGGGGAGGAGGGGTAAGAGTTATGGAAGGTCTAGAGGTACAGTGGAAGCCCCCCCTTGCAAGAGGTTTCTGACACCACCTGCTTAAAGGAGTCTCCCTTCAAACCATCTGAACCAATCCATGTAAGTCAGGCTTCTCCTCTGGCATTCGTGAAAACAATTACGTATTTAGGACTTCTCTGTGGTTCTGCCACTGGGTTGTTTTGGGATGGGGACAGAAAAAACTATCACACCCACCTCAGATGTTTGACAGACCTTGTTTGGCAGTACTTCCAGTCCCAGGCAGTGTTAGGGGGGGTTGGGAGGGAAAGGGAGTGGAGAGGGAAATAGAAACAACCTAGACTCCCATCCCCCAACCCCCATCAGGAAAGAGACTGGATTGACCCCATCACTCACGCTGCTGCCGCTACCCCCGGTTCCCCCAGGACCCTCAACGCCCTGGTCACTCTTCTGCTCCACAGCAAGCTCTGCCTCCAGGATCCTGTCCACAGGCATCTCCTCGGGGGCTCCCCCAGCCCCCTCCCCATCCCCGTCCTTGTCCTTCCCCCGCTGACGCTCCTCCTGTACCGCTGGGGATGGGAAAACGAGGAAAAGAAAAAGGGGAAAGTCAACAATCAGCCATGAGGGGATGTGAAATGTCCCTAGGGTCTTATCAGGGTTCTCACGGCCCTTAGGAGATATTTATAGGAGTTGGGGGAGTCACTAGCAATGGTGGACTAGGGGCAGTCTGGAATCAGGAGTTATAAAAGGGCTAAAAAATAAACCAAGAAGAGGAGGGGAAGGGAGGGTAAAGGATGAGGGAGAAAGCTAACGTTTAAACTGAGGACCAACTACATGGTAAGAAATGTGAAAATACATTTCAACATTTCCTCAATTATTGTAAGAATCCTGTGAGCTCTTATCCCTGTTATTAACAATGAACAATTTAGGGCTTGGAGAAGTTAGACAGCTTGCCCAAGTTCACATAATACGTCAAGTCATCCATCTAAACCCAAGTGTGCCTCACTGCAAATCTGATGCTCTCCTGATTCAACAGAGAGGCAGTGAAAGGATCACTGGCCTGGGTCTTCAAGGATGGGTTCTGGTCCCAGCCCTGCCCCTCCTTTGTTACATGACCTTGGGAAAACCAGTCCTCAGGCTCATCTTCTCTAAAATGAGCGACTTGACTAAGACACCACAAAGTATCTAAGAATTTCAGAATCAGAGTTAAGAAAATAAGATAAAGAAAAGCGAAGGCAGCCCTGAGATCTTCAGTAAAGTCTGTAACTTAAAAGAGTGGAGTCCCAGACTTTGCAGGAGGGACCACAGATAAGCAACCATCGGGTCAAAGAGGAGGGACTATTCAGGTAACTTAAGGGGAGAAAGAGAAGCCCATCGTGGGTAAGGAAAGGTCATCCTACCCTAGCACTAGGGAGGGAGGGGTCATCCGGGCAGTCCACAGAAAAGCACCCCCATTAAGAAGGAAACTCAAGAGAACTGAGCAGGATACCAGGGACAAGAGCTGATGAGGGAAGAGAGAAATCAAATATCGCCCTCTGGAGGAGGAGAGAGAACAGTCCAGTCCTGAGAGGTGTAGTCTGTGGTTTCCTGCAGTCTCCCTCCACCTCCTCCCTCCTCTCCCACAGCGTAGACCAGGAAGCCTGGCTGACGCAGCCCTTACCCTCCCTCTTCATGCCGGTGGCCAGGCACTTCTGATAGCGGCAGTACTGACAGCGGTTTCGCTGGCGCTTGTCCACAGTGCAGTCCTTGTTGTCCCGGCACGAGTACGTCAGGTCCTTACGGATGGTGCGCTTGAAGAAGCCTTTGCAGCCCTCACAGCTGTAAACCCCATAGTGTTTGCCTACAAGGCGAGGGGAATAGCAACAACAAGGCTGCACAGAGATCCCTCACCATTAAGTCTCTTGCCAACTTGCCCCCAGCAAACTTAGCTTAAATCCATTGTGTGTTTGCCAAATCCAGAGATGGGGAACCTGGACACAAGGGATGATCCAGTCCCACGCTCCTCACTGTTCAAAAACCCTATTATACCAGCCCCCTCTTTCCTCTGACCATCCCCCATCCCATATCCGAGCTTCAGGTTCCTTACCTATCACCAGGCTTCCCCCCACCCACCTGCTCCAATGCAACCCTGTGAGTCCCTGGGAATCCCACAGGTGATGGTAAATGCCAGACTCTTTCTTTCTCTCTGGTGATCCTCTAAGCCCCATACCTGAGCTTCGGTCCCCGCAGATTGCACAGAGCCGTTTGCCAGCCCCAGGGCCACCTGGAGGGGGTGGACAGTGCAGGCCCCGGACCCCTAAGACTGGTGGCTTCACATCTTCAGGGGGGCCAGACCCACCCCCAGGGAGCGACACTGTTGAGTTAATCTGGGATGGGGGAAATAGGGAAGTCACAGGGAGACTCATTGGGAAGGAGAATCTCTCAGAGATCATGGAAATCATCCCCTACCACCGAGGCAGGGCCCTGCATTGCACATTACAGAGGACATGATTTACACTGCAGTCTATGTGAAGGGCCACCCCTGGAGCACAACCCCAAAGAGATTAGACATACAGTTTTCCCTGAAACTGTGCAATACAGGGGCCCTGAAGGGCATGTATCTCAGGATGGCGGATGGGACAAAAAGGGCAAAAATAACTGATAGATGAAAGGGACATCAGAATATCAGGGTTCTTTTATAGAGCTGGGGAGGAAGCATGCACTGAAATATCAGTCACCTCAGAAAGGGCAAGGGGTCTCACAAGGACCACAGGCCTGCCAGGATTAGAGGACTGGAAGGTCAGTGGGCCATGGGGAAGTTCACACAAGGATCTGGGGTCACAAGGAAAACAAGGAAATGAAAGTGGAGAGGCAGTCAGTGAGCCATGACCTCTCACCTGGGGACTGCTGACAGGCCCGGAGAATCCTGGGGGAGCTGGAGGGGGCAGACCAGGGGACCCCATGGAAGAGCTGATGACCGGGAATGGGGAGCCCAGTGGGGGGGGTGGCATCGGGGGTGGGGGTGGGGCCCCGGAGCCTCCAAGGGATGAGGCTGCTGAAGGTGGTAAGGGTAGCCCAGGAGGAGAAGGCGGAGGGGCCCCCTGGGGAAGGGGATTCGGGGAGGAACTGTCTGGGCTTCGGGAGTCTGAGGGAGGGGTACATACAGGCACAGAGACACACAGACAGAAAGACAAAAAGAGAAAATGAGTCTTAGATCATCCAACTGGAGACTTTAATTCTCTCTAATCCCCCGCCGCACCCCACTCCAACCCACCCCACTCATCCTCATGTCCAGAAAGACCCTGTTGTCAAACACGGTTTAACTCCTAATTGCGCTGAGAGGAGGGGGTTGACAAAAGACAGGCTAGTTCAGGCGAGGGAGAATTCCAAGCAATGCATTTGGTCACCCAAAGCCAGACATGTCTTATGTGGGTGGGGCAGCACGTGGGGTGGAACTGACGGCCCCTCCATTCCCAGCTTGTAGCCGGACTGTACAAGGAAAAGAGGCGGAAGAGACCCCTCCTAGGACGCAGGATCTGCCTTCAACCATCCAGAGTCCCAAACTCGAGGACTCGTGTCCCACGCCCGGGACCTCCAGATTGTAGGACCTCAAACAGCCAAAGCTAGGAGGGCGGAAGCTCCCCCTCCCCGCCCCGCCCCGGGGGGGAGGGCGCTAAGGCCCTCGGGAGGGAGGGGACGCATGTTTACAAACAAGGGGGCGGGAGCGCCAGGGAAAGAGCGCCAGGGGACGGGGGGAGGGGTCGCAGATAACGCGGTCACTGGTTCGCTTGTCCGTCCGCTAGGACACTCACCCCGCCCGCTGTCGCCCATCCCGTCCCGTCCAGCCTCCCCCGGCTCCGGCTCCGGGGTTTGTTGTTCTCCGGCTGCTGCCGCCGCCGCCGCCGCTGCGGGATCCAGCCAGGGCCGTCGCCGCCGCCACCGGGAGGCGACCCCACAATGCATTTCTTTTCGCACCCCCACCGGCCCACACTGCCCTGCGGCATGCCGCTGGGGGAGGAAGGGCGGGCGAGCAGCCCAAGACATGATTCTTGGCTGAGTGCAAGGATACCGAAGAGGTACCAGGGATTCCCAAATATTGACCAGGGGACTAGCTGAGCACGAGGAAGCCCCAGAGAAAAAGACTCTGGCCTGAACCGGGTCGAATTAAGCGCTTCGATGTGCTCTGTACCAAAATGACAGCGCCGATATGGCAGCCATCTTGGTATAGACGGGAAGTCTCGGCGCTAGTTCCCGCCCCCTCGTCTAGTTGGAAACGGAGGAGGCGGTCTCCTCGGCCCTGTTAGCCGGCCTCGCCCAGCCTCCCCTCAAATAACCTCCACACCCGCGCATGCGCGCCAGAGCAGGGCGGCTGGGCCGCCACCAGAGTGCCGCCATATTGGTAAAGGTATCCGGACAGAGGTGGAACGGAATTTCCTGTTCTCGCGGGAGCCAGAGGCGGGGACTGCCACGTCCGAGCAAACCGGGAAAGGAGAGGATCCCGAAGCCGGTGAGAACTCCCTGCCTTACCCTACCGTCCTTTCCAGGCCTTTTCCACTACCTAGTGGATCATAGAGACTAGGGCCCAGAGAGTCCGTAAAGTAGAGGCTCAAAGCCTAGAGTGGTGTCCCGGGGGCCCTATATCCGGGAGGGGGGTTGAGATAAAGAGACCGAGTCTTGGGAACAATGTGGGTGGGGACAGAGCAGAATTGGGTAGCGGCCCATAGAAGTGGACGGAGGGCACGAACGGAGTAAAGCTGACCCCTCATAGGTGTAGAGTTGAGGGTCAAGTGGAGTCACTGTCTCTGTCCCTCTGGTCAGCGTGATGGCCAGAGGCCTGGGGGCCCCCCACTGGGTGGCCGTGGGACTGCTGACCTGGGCGGCCTTGGGGCTGCTAGTGGCCGGACACGGGGGTCATGGCGACCTGCACGAGGACCTGCACGAGGACTTCCATGGCCACAGCCACAGGCGCTCACATGAGGATTTCCACCATGGACACAGCCATGCCCATGGCCATGGCCACACTCACGAGAGCATCTGGCACGGGCATACCCACGGTCACGAACATGGACATTCACATGAGGATTTGCACCATGGCCATAGCCATGGCCAATCACATGAGAACCTCTACCACAGAGGGCATGGACATGACCATGAGCACAGCCATGGAGGCTTTGGGGAGTCTGGGGCTCCAGGCATCAAGCAGGACCTGGACACTGTCACTCTCTGGGCCTATGTGAGTCCCCAGGGGATGGGGGAGAGAGGGGCCGGTTCTGGATTGTTGGGAAACCCCGCACCTCTTGACCCCTGACTCTCCCCTCACCAGGCACTGGGGGCCACAGTTCTGATCTCTGCAGCTCCATTTTTTGTCCTCTTCCTTATTCCTGTGGAATCAAACTCCCCCCGGCATCGCTCTCTGCTCCAGATCTTGCTCAGTTTTGCTTCAGGTGGGCTCTTGGGAGATGCCTTTCTGCACCTCATCCCTCATGCCCTGGGTAAGTGATCTTTGGCCACTACTGCAAATCTTACTATGTTTTATTTTTTGAGCAAAAGGGTTCTTTCCCCTTTGTCATCCCTGACTTTCCAATATTCCACCAAATGCATGCCACTTGGGCAGGGTATTCTCTCATTTGACCTTTCCTCACCCTTTTTCTAGAACCTCATTCTCACCACCATCTGGAGCAGCCTGGACATGGACACTCTCACAGTGGTGAGGAAGGGGTAGATGGAGATGTGTTGGGATGTTGGGGAAGGTCTTTCCCTCCCTATTCTCCTCCCGCACTTGGGGAAGAGGAGTCTGGAATCCACATCTCCCTTAATGTCTCAGTGCCTTTATTTCCAGGCCAGGGCCCCATTCTGTCTGTGGGATTGTGGGTCCTCAGTGGAATTGTTGCCTTTCTTGTGGTGGAGAAATTTGTGAGACATGTGAAAGGAGGACATGGACACAGTCATGGACATGGGCATGGACATGCTCATGGTCACACACGGGGAAGTCATGGGCATGGAAAACAGGGTAAGTCCAGGAACAAGTTTTCTTAAAAAGCACCTTGCCTGCCTCAGAATCCCCTCATGCTATGGCTCTTGGGTGGGAGGGGACTTCCCTTTTGAGGACATTTTTGGAGATCTCTGTTCTCCACTCTTACCAACTTCTACCCTCAGAGCGTCCTTCAAAGGAGAAACAGAGCTCAGAGGAAGAAGAAAAGGAAGCAGGTGGGCCTCGGAAGAGGAAAGGAGGAAGCACAGGGCTCAAAGATGGCCCGGTGAGACCTCAGAATTCTGAAGAAGAAAAAACAGGTTCAGGTGAGGGCCTGGGTTATTGATAAACTTGGGCAAGGGATATCATGTTTCACATGGAATGTGCACTGTGGGTAATGGCAGGTGTCTGGGAAATCTGAAGGGGCTGGGTATGAAGTGATCTCTGAGGGGAGATGTGATAGTGGCTGACCAGGGCTGGAATTAGGAGTGATAGATGTCTGTAATCATTTTGTCTTCCTTTCCACTTGTACAAGACCTACGTGTATCAGGATACCTGAATCTGGCTGCTGACCTGGCACACAACTTCACAGATGGTCTGGCCATTGGTGCTTCATTTAGAGGAGGTCGGGGGCTAGGGATCCTGACCACAATGACTGTCCTGCTACACGAAGTGCCCCATGAAGTTGGGGACTTTGCCATCCTGGTCCAGTCTGGGTGCAGCAAAAAGCAGGTTGGTGATGATGTGCATCAGACATGATTGCCTCAAACTCTACTTCCTGCTCACCCGCCCAAAACCCACAATCACCTCTCCTTAGTTCCCAACAAGCTGTACTGTTACGAACAACAACTCGTCCAGAAATGAGGGGGAAGAAATTCTGTTTCTTTGCCCTGTGGCTGAATATTTCTTGAACTATGGTCCACAAACCATCTGAATGGTTTATGAGGGTCTGTCACTGTAATCTACTCAATCAGAAGGTCTGTAGGAAGGACCTTTTTGATATTTTAAGATTTTTCAGAAAGCGTCTATTCTAGATCCTCTTGTTTTTGCCTTAGCCTTTAGTCCCCAAAGACATGCATCCTGCCCATATATACCTATACGCCACGAGACATGCCTAACCACTGACCATCTTTAGATGTTGTTGAGTACCTTTCTGTCTTTTCTGCCCACCAGGCGATGCGTCTGCAACTACTGACGGCAATAGGGGCGCTGGCAGGCACAGCCTGTGCCCTCCTAACTGAAGGAGGGGCAGTGGGCAGTGAAGTTGCCGGTGGTACAGGTCCTGGCTGGGTTCTGCCATTCACTGCAGGTGGCTTTATCTACGTAGCAACGGTGTCCGTGTTGCCTGAGCTGTTGAGGGAGGCATCACCATTGCAGTCACTTCTGGAGGTGCTGGGACTGCTGGGGGGAGTTGTCATGATGGTGCTGATAGCCCACCTCGAGTGAGAGGTGGGGTAAATGGCCCCCACCCCAGCCCCAAACCTCTAGCCTCTTAAGTCCTCCAGGTCAGGGGTCTGTGGAGGTTGGGGGCCCTGGCCAGGTACATCTGCCAAAGGAAGTTGTATCCTAGGGAAGTGGTGACTTTGGCATTAGGGCCATTAAGATTTTGCAGTCTTACAGGAGCTGCAGAAGTGAGAGTGAGAAGTCAGAGGGACCATAGTGTTAGTCATGTGCTGACCATGTTGTTGGGTTTGGGGGCTAAATGGGGCCATGAAGAAGGCTGGAAAAGAGAGGGGGTGATGACAGCCTATGCCGTGTACCCTACCGAACCTGTTTTCAGAGGACCAA